>NC_138161.1:55918118-57219724 GCF_964165515.1 Mesoplodon bidens
AAAGATCCAGGCATAGTGTCTAGCATGCAGTTAACCCCTGAATAAGGGTCAAGGGTTATAAGTGTGTTCTTGCTGTTGTTGTGACTAGAATGCAGGTCTTCTGCACTGTCACAGTGATAGAAGCCTGCTTTGCTCCCTGGAGGTAATACCTCGGCCTCTTCTGATGCCGTTTGGACTTCAGTCTTTTCTTGTTCAGTCTACTTCTTGACCTTTTCCATTTCACTTAAGTTCTTCTTTCCTTCTTTCATCTGATTTTTCAGATTAGAAGTCTCTTCTGGAGAGGGATGAAAAACAAAGTCAGTGAAAAGAACCAGTCTCAGATCCATGATATCAGCCACAAGAGACTGTTCCCAGAGGCCCACTGGGACCCTGCTCATGCCATCCTTGGTAACTTGATGGCAAGGCCACCGCTGGCACGTATGGGATGTTTGTTTGAATTAGAAAAAAAGAATCCCCTCTTCAAAGTATTCTTTTGGCATCTGCCACAAAGTTGCCTACAACAGCTGGTGAGAATGGTGTTTCTTAGAGTATTGTGCATTGAACAACCTGTGTGACTGTACATGGCAGTCCTGCTTGTCAGAGCCATGCCAGATATTGCCTGGTGGGGCTCTAGGACCCAGACCTGGAATCACTATTCCAGTGGAAGAGCTTAGTTATCAACACTGGTGGTGGCCACTGTGTCAGCTGTTACTCAACACCAGAATGGGAACTAACAGCATAAGCTGGGTCGTTGTCTGCCAGAAGCCAATGCATGAACCCCCTGATGAACACAAGTCTCTGAAAGAGCAAGGCAGCCAGAAGTGACAAAACCTCCAGCACCTGACACTGTTACTGTCAGTTCCGCCTGTTCATGAAAGAAGTCTCTGCAACCTAAGAGGTGTGGAGCAGGGCCAAGTGCTCTGGGAATTACCCACAGTCCAGAGGCAGTGCAAGGAATTCAAGAGCTTGACCGCTCCTCTGGCTCTGAGATCCCCGGCTAGGATAGGCTGTGACAAGAATTTTTTAGTTACAAAAACAAACCCATGAGATGGCAATTCTCATGTGAATAATAAGTCCTTCTCTGATAAAGCCTCTCCAGAAGAGGGGCTCCCAGGAGAAAACTCAAGGCAGTGGTTCTCTCCTCTGACCATACGTTAGAATCACTCGGAGAGCTTTTAAAAAAGACTTCTTCCCAGGCTCCAGCCCAGAGCAAGTGTGCTCCCCACACGAACAGCACCAGCTTCGCTTGGGGACTTGTTAGAAATACAAACTCTTAGACCCCTTCCTAGACTTACTGGATCAGAAACTCTTGACGGTGGGACCCAGCCAACCGTGTTTTAGCAAGCCCTCCAGGTGTTTCAGATGCCGTGAAAGTTTTCTAACTGTTCCAGCACCTCTCACAGGCCCAGTCAGTGACCTGCTCATGGACTAGGTAGGTCAACAGAGAAAGCAAGTTTCATTTATGCCTCCAATAGCAGTGAACTTACTTCCAGGGCATCTCAGGGTCATAATGCACATCACTGTTGGTGCTGGTATAACTTGGCAGCCTCTTTGAAGGGCTGCTGGGCAATATCTCAGAATTTGAAAATTCACTCCTTTAATCCAGCAATTTCATATCTAGGAATCTACCCTACTGAAATATTTGCACACGTCCCCACTGTACACGGATGTACAATATAGGATTATTTATACTTGTGAAAAATTTTATCTAAAATTAATAAGGTCTAGTTAAACGTGTTAGTCAGCCTTATCATAAAACACTCTGTTGCTAATAACAGTCACTTGGTAGGGCTCCAGCTACAGGCACATGGGAGGTGGCAGAGACCATAGTTAAGTGTGTATATGCCAGAATCAAGCTGGCTGGGCTCAAACCTCAGATCTGCTACTTATCAAATGCAAATTCGGCCAAGTTCTTAACCTTAAATGACTCAATCTAATCTGCATTTTACAGATACACTAACACATAAGGCTGTTCTGAGACTTAAACAATGAATAGTTATATATAGAACAGTGCCTGGCACATAGTATGGGCTATAGAAATATTTGTTAAATTAGAAAATAAGTTAATAAATGGAAAAAATAAAAGGTATAGAATAATGTGTAATTTAAGTAAAAAATACCTGCATGCATATGATGCAGGTTATGGATATAAAGAAATTCTTAATAGGCTTCCTTTACGACAGGAACTGGGGCTAAAGTTAGGAAACTACTCTTATGTTTAGAACTCCTTTAATGAAAATAGTATCTGGAGTTTAAAAAAAAAACCAGAATCCAAAGTTAGTATTCAAAACGGAAAAGTTAAGACCCGAGCGAGGCCGGGACGATGCTGAGGCTTCTACGCATCGAGGCAGCCTTGCCCTTGGCGCAGGGCCCTCCCGGGGCCCCTGCTCCGGTTCCCAGGGCAACGTACCCTTCAGGTTCTTGTTCTGCCTCCGGAGGGTCTGCTGGCTCGCGGCACTCTCCTCGTAGGTGTGCCTGAGCTCGAGGAGCTGGGCGCTGAGGGCCCGGGCCTCCTCTGCGGGGCGCCTGGCATCGTCTGAGGCTACTCGTGCTCCCGCCTCCAGCCGTCCAGGCACTGGTCGAAGTGCTGCTGCAGCCGGTCCAGCGCAGTGGCCGTGCAGCGCGCCTTCCCACGATGTGACAGGGTGTCCCCGAGCTCGAGCTGCGGTCGGAGCCTGGCCCTCTCCAGGGAGGCCCTTCTGGCATGGGCCACCCCCATGGCTTCGGCAGCCTCCTGCGACCGAATTGCCAGCTTCTTCCTGAGAAGGGGAGGCCCAAAGGGCGAGTGAGGGGCTTCCCTGGTGGCGCAGTGGTTGAGAATCTGCCTGCTAATGCAGGGGACACGGGTTCGAGCCCTGGTCTGGGAGCATCCCACATGCCCCGGAGCAACTAGGCCCGTGAGCCACAACTACTGAGACTGCGCTTCTGGAGCCTGTTTTCCGCAACAAGAGAGGCCGAGATAGTGAGAGGCCCGCGCACCGCGATGTAGAGTGGCCCCCGCTTGCCACAACTAGAGAAAGCCCTTGCACAGAAATGAAGACCCAACACAGCAAAAATAAATTTAAAAACTCCTACCCCCAAAGGGCGAGTGAAGCCACAACCCTCAGAGAGCTCGTGCAGTGTGTCCTTATTAAATACAGCACTCGGGTACAAATAGGGGGGGCCTTGAGGGTGGCTTCATAGTCTGAAGGGGAAGCAGCTTGTGTCTGACAATGACCTCCTTGTGCCTGTGGAATCCAGATGTCTGCTGACCACCACACTCTGGCTACTGTGTCCACATGTCCTTTATTTCCCCTCCACCCTTTGCCAACCTGGACTTGAAACTCAGAACCTCTGAATCCGTGTAAGTATCTGCTTCCCCTGAACCTTAAGTAAGCAATACAGACTTTATCGAAGACTTCATAAGAAATGGGAGAAAGAGGAAGATGGTACTGAACACCCAACAGTAAGCAACCGTTAAAAGTCTTGGGGCACGTCTAGTCTCTAAAGAGCTCCTTGGCTTTATTGCTTCCAAGGAGCATTCTTTGGCTCTCTCCTGCTCAGTCTCCCCCTCTCATCATGGGACTCCTAAACATGCCCGATTATCTTTGCTCTGAATTTCTTCTCCATCTCAGCTCCTCTTCCCAAATTTATATACCCACATCCATCCCAGCGTTATGCTCGCTTATCAGGTCCTACTGCTGTCGGGGGTACTTTAGCCCCTGTCTGTCCTCCCTCCAGAATCCTCTGAGATGCAGTGGCTTATTAAAATGCTTCCTCTACCGTCCTTACAATGCTCATATGCTTCCTTATGGATGCAAAGTGTTCTCTTGCTCCCATCTCCTGCAGGGACACTGGCAGTCCCATTCTTACTCATTCATCACACCTCTTGGATGAAAGGTACTGTATGTACCAAAGCTTTTGCCAATCTACAGTTATTAAACAGAAAAAGATCCTCAGGAATTAACATGTTCCACACAGCAGCCCAACAGAGCAGTGTGCTCATAAAGCCCCCTTTTGGTGGAATCCTGCAAAAACCAGTCTGTGCTCAGTGTCTAAGAAAGACCTGGGCTCCAACAACACTCCTTGCTCACTGGCTTTCTAACCATAGTCACTTCACATCTTTGCTTCATTTTTCTTAACTGGTAAGAAGAGATTCTGCTGTACCACATGGTGACTATCGTTAATAATACTGTATTGTGGGCTTCCCTGGTGGCGCAGTGGTTAAACAATCTGCCTGCCAATGCAGGGCACACAGGTTCGAGCCCTGGTCCAGGAAGATCCCACATGCCGCGGAGCAACTAAGCCCGTGCGCCACAACTACTGAGTCTGCGCTCTGGAGCCCATGAGCCCCAACTGCTGAGCCCGTTCTCTGCAACAAGAGAAGCCACTGCAATGAGAAGCCCGTGCACCACAATGAAGAGTAGCCCCCGCTCGCCACAACTAGAGAAAGCCCGTGCGCAGCAACGAAGACCCAATGCAGTCAAAAATAAATAAAAGAAATAAATTTATTAAAAAAAATAATACTGTATCGTATATGTGAGAGTTGCTATGAGAATAGAGCTTTAGTGTTCTCACCATAACAACAACAATAAAATGGTAATTTAGTGGGGTAAAGGAAGTGTTAACTAATCATGCTGTAGTAAAGATTTCTGAACATATGCATATGACAAATTATCACATTTTACACCTTACTTGTACACCCTACACAATGGTATATTTCAATTATATCTCAATAAGGGAGAAAAAAAGAGATTCTGATGCTTTATCCCACCTAAAACAGGAGTCTTGTAAAATAATTACACATATTTTAACTACTTTAGAAATGCTCAATTGGAATCAGAAAATTGGAATTTTACTTTGGGTGACCAACTGCTGGGGGACTGAGGGGTTGTACCAGGACACGGGGCTATCAGTGCTCAAACTGGACAAGTCCAGGGCAAACTGGACAATTGATCACCTTCATTTGACTGATAATGTTGCTCTACATTTACTACCAGCTACAATTTTGCTGCTCAACTTGCCAACCATAAGCACCTATGTAGTTTCCTAGAATATGCAAGAAGGTGTGGGAGATGAAGAAATCAGATCCCTATCCTTGGGGAACTCAGAAGCAGTAAATGGGGTCTCAGGGGAGCTTGATTCCACTAAACTAACTCATCATGTGAACCCCAGCCTGGAAATCTAAGTAGACAGATCCTCAACTTTCCAATTAAAAAAAATGGAATCCTAGTTTTGCAGTTCCACGTCCCTTAGGGGTTTTAGTGGGAAATCATAATACAGACAATGCTTTATTTATTTGATGTTCAACTAAGTTTAACGCAAAAAAAAAAGTCTTTGGATATTATCTCATTTGCCCATCATTTCTCTTTAGTTGTCATGTAATACAGGACCACAATTTGTTAGTTCCAACAAGTCCATGTGGTCATAAGTAACCTATATACTTTCCCTCTTTTCTGTCCCTCCCTAAGAAACCTTCAAACAGAATGACTGGTAGACACTTTCACCGGAATTCTTCAATTATTAGGAAAAAAAAATCTTACTTTAGAAGCAAATGCCATATTTTGGATATGAGGCGCCATTTCAGTTCAAAGCCCCACTTTTCTGCAGTCCAGAGTTTTTAACACATTTACTGAAGGTATTTTTAGTATCTGTCATCCCAAAGCCCTTTTTAAGTTACTGTGGCTACAGAGACAGATTGCTTGGTACCCCTTCAGGGACAGAACACAGCAGCTGTTCAGCACGTGCACAGCAATGCCTTTCAAAGATTTAGGTGAAGAACTGAAAAAATAATATTTTTGGTTGATGCTAAAGAGAAATGTATTGATCTGCCCTGAATTTCTGCCAAGCTACCAAGCCAGGGATACACTCTTTTGAGTCAACCTTTAATGATTATAAGCCGGGGATGGTTTGACACTTTCTCTCAAAGACACACAGTCCTTTGACCTCTGAGCAAAATGCTTTAGAACTACATCCTGGTACTAAGTCTTGATTCACGTGGGCCCCAAACTTCTGTAGTTCCTGAGAAGAACTTCTAAAGCCTTTATGTAGTGTTGGCTATAAAACCGATATCCTAACCTTAGAGGTGGCCCAAAAGTGCTTTCTTTTCAAAGAAACCTTTGTCCCATAGGCAGGATGACAAATCCTAATACGTTTCCAGCTGCCCCTGTCCAGCTTCACAGACCACTTTGTAGTGTACAAGTTGTAGACCAGAGACATGATGACTTTAATGTACGGAGACATGTACACACATGGACTCCATTATTTTGGTGTTCCAAAAGAAACACAGGATTTTCGTGCTAGCCTACTTTCAAACCCTAGTTCAAAGTTACATCTATGAAGACTGCCCTTGTACCCCTAGAAAGAACCTCTTTCTTTCCCCCAGGACCTCTCTCTAGTCTTTGTCACTCTGTATTATAATTTTCATTTCTGAACCCCTCTAGAGCATGTGCTTCTTGCCAGTGGTGGCTGTTTCAGCTTCGGTCTTGGGCTAGTTCACACACTTGGTGAGGATTAGCTTAGTGTACACAGGTGGCCTCGAAGACAAAGTCACTGTTCTCAGAGTCCTCTGTGCAGCCCTGCCCCACTCACTTGGCATCCTCCAGGTTCTCAGTGCTCCGGATGGTGTCGTCTTCATACTTGGTTCTCCACTTCACCATTTCCCCATTGTCTTTGAACAGGGCCCGGAGCAGCTCAGCCTTGGCCTCTTGCTCTTCCTGGTACTGCTCTCATAGGAGGTCACAGTCACGCTTGGCCGATTTCACGGCCTGGGCCAGGGCACTCTGTGACTGTAGGGGACACAACACACGTTACAAAAAAGGCACCACGGCCATTAACAAATGATGAAAGGCTTGGAGGTGACATCATCTTTTTAGATAAGGTTAATAACCACCTGTCACAAGTGCAAGCTGAATCTGAACCTCGTAAGATGATACCAGGGAGAGAATTTGGGACAAGAAGAGAAAGGAGAGAGTATCTAATTGCTGCCGTTAAACAAGGAAGAGTGTTCTATTTAGGGAAATGCCAGCCTGACTATGTGGGCTTCAACAATAGACAGGCCTGGAGTTCTAGAAATAGTGCAGAATGCAAAGGCAGCAAGAAGAACACTCACCGTCATTTAGGTAATAAGCTTTATATTTAGCAATATACAAGAGTTAGATCTTGTTTGGACTAGGAAGGACCAATGAGTTTTGTCTAGCTTTTTCATTCTATTCGTAAGGAAAACAAAACCTTTTATTTCACATGTAAATCCCTAAAAACTTTAAAACTTTAAAGCAGTACTATCCAATAGAACTTTCCATAGTGATGAAAATATTCTATATGTACACGGCCAATATGGTAAACACTAGCCACGTGGCTGTTAAACACTCAAAATGTGCCCAAAACAAGGTCAAATGCAGTCAAAACTGAATTTAAAATTTATTTAATTTTAATTAATGTCCATTTAAATTCAGGTAGCCACCTGTAGTGTAGTAGTGGCTACTGTATTTACTGGACAGTTGAGCTCAGTTTAATGACTATTGCTGGCACATAAGGGGTGGTCTGGTTAACCTAGCAACCTCATTCCCAAGAGATAACCTAGTCTAGTGTGAAGAACCAGGGTCGCTGCCAGTCCTCATGGGTCCTTAATGCAAATTAAGAAACAGCATCTTCTTAGGTAGATGCAGCTCTGAAAGCACAAGGCTTGGTTAATGGCAGCCTCAGGCAGACACCTTTGGGCAGTGAATGAGGAGCGATAATACATAGCGACCCTAAGAAGGACACAGGCTTTGGAATCTGGGAAACTTGGCTTCAAATTGCTACCCTTCCTCTTATTTAATATATATTTATTGAGTGCCTGTTCTAAGCAATAGTGTTAACTGAAGTAAAAGAGATGGAGACAAAGCCTTTGTCCAACAGAGCTAAAAGGAGTAAGAGGATATAGAAAACAAACATGTACAAAAATTACTAAATAACATTGCTGACGGCACTGAGAACATAAAACAGATTGACATGATAAGGAATGTTTGGTTCTTTCTCATCATCCCCCAAAGGCCTTGGGGAAGGGCCTTCAAACAGTGGGAACAGCAGCTACAAACATCCTAAGGCCTGAATGATGGCAGCTTGTATAAGGGGCAGCAAGGAGGCCAAGGTGACTGGAGGGGAGTAAATGACAGAGGCAGCTGTGGAAGGTAAGGTCACCAAAGGAGGCTGGAGCCAAGAAAGGGGGCCTTGTATGCCAGTTGGAAGCCACTGGGAAGTCAGCCAGAGAGATCTTCTAAACTATAAATCTAGTCATTTCACAACCTGCTAAACTTCCTTCACAGTATACTACCAGCTGTATGACCTTGGATGAGGTGTCTTCTCAAAGCCTTGGTTACTTCATGTAAAAAAGTATAATTCTACCAGTTTCATAGGACTTATATATGAAGGTTTATATGGCATGAGAGAAGCGTCTGGCATGAGAGAAGCGTCTAGCATGATGTCTGATGCACAAATCATGACAGTAATTTGAAAATGTACATATGATATAGAAAATAAGGAGAGTGGAAGGAATAAAATAAAACATTTAAAAACTGAAGTCTGAAGAGTTGCAGTGAGGTTATATACAAGTGAAGTCCTTTGGGGTCTTAGTAAGAAAGAGGCCTTGAATATGAACTAAGAACGGACTTGAATACCAGGGCTCAAAAATCCATCTCTCATCTTAGTCACTATGCTTTAACATTAAAGAACCACTTTCACTGTGGTCACCTGCAAGCAACATTATATATTCTCTTGGGAAGAAATGACTAATAATGACTAATATTTATAATATATTGACAATTGGAAAATAATATTGAGCTAATCCAGCCCCATTCATTTTATCCTGCTCTTTTATTTAATTCCACTTCTTTGTGCAATTCAGAATCAAAGACCCATAAAGAACTTTGCCGACTTTCTGTTCTAGCAATAATGCAAAATGGAAACACATACTTTGTTTGCTCTAAATCTGACAAACTAGAGAAGTGATCTAAATTACTGAGGATGTTCCTTCAGTGATCAGAGTCTTTCCTGGCGTGTATAAGATCCAACACATCTTTTTCCATAACTTCTAGGGCACTTTCCCCCCTTCCTCTATATGAGAAGATATTCAGGCTGACCTAGCAAGCACTATTTTTTTTTTTTAACATACAGTTAAGCTCCTGGTGACAAATAATAGATGCATGACTTTGGTCTCTTCTGCCAATTGCCATTTCAGGTCTTGAATCTGCAGAGTGAAGGTAATCTTTTCCCTGGAAAGTTGGTTTATCAGAGCTTCCTTTTCTTCTAGCCTTTTTAGGAACTCACCTACAAAAAGATTTCACAAAATAAGTCAATCATGGTCTTCTTATCTACTGCCTCTCCCACTTAACTTGTTGGCTTAAGAGCAACTAACATGATCCACATATTTTTGATATTTATAAAGAGTCAAGGGTCCAGTTATCAGCAAACCATGGCAATGATCCTTTCCAGAACTCTCGAGAGTGAGCTACCATTTACTGAGAATCTTCCATAGAGCAAGTACTTTATATATATTATCTAGTTTAATTCTCATAGCTACTTGATAACATAGGTATTATGTTACCCATTTTTCAGAAGGGAAAATATGGCAACTGACTTAAATGTGATTGAGACACAAACCTGGTTACTAGCTATGCAATGGACGTAGATTCAAGTTAAGCTCCTAATCCTGAGGAATGCATTCTTTCTTCTGTGCCATGCTCCCTTGTTTACTATGTGTGGCTCTACAAATTTCTGACCATATGATTTTTAGATAAGTACAACTTCTTTGCCTCATTTGTAAATTGAGGATGGCGATAAAATATTGTTAATGAAAATTAAATGAGTGTGAATGTACTTTGTAGACTGACTTGCTAAATAAATATTAGAAATCTTCATTAAATGGTACAGAATGTGACCAAGAGAAGGGTAAATTTTATTTCACTCTAGTCTACTTTCCAGCTTAGCTTATTTCATTAATGATAGGTGAGAAATGCCTTGGTTATTAGAAATGGTATTAAAGCAGAGCCAATCCTGAGCAAAGGCAGTTACTTCTATTATGCAATTAGTGCAATAATAAAAGCCCCAAATATTTATGATTCCCACCCCTCTTGCTACAAACAAGTTTTAAAACTCTCAACATTATAAGAGTGTTTGGGTTAAAATGGCAATTCCCTAACTTTTTGGTCTCAGGAACACTTTATATGCTTAAAAATTTTTGAGGACCCCACAGAGATTTTGTTTATATGAGTTTTATATTAACAGGGTATTCGAAATTAAAAGAGAAATTTAAGGTATGTATTTACTCATTTTAACATAATAAAAAGCTTAATGACATGTTAACAGAAGCAACGATTTTTAGAGGGAAAACTGTTCCAAAACAAACAAAAAATTAGTGAGAAAAATAAGCTTATTTTATATTTTTAAAAATCTCTGGCTTAATAAAAGTCAGCTGGTTGAAGAATCCAACTGTTCTGGTTGAAGCATATACAGAAATCCAGCCTCTCACAGATAAGTAGTTAGAAAAGGGAGATGTGTTTTCATAGTCTTTTCAGATAATTGTGACTATTGTTTGATACTGTACCAAAACTCAACAAATAGAAGTTTCTTAAGGGTTAATGGTATAATCCATATAAATGAATTTTTTATTCTGTTACATTAAACTTCATGCATCTGTCTTAAACTTTGAATGGATCTTTTACCTACATATGATTTTGCAACATCAAGCAGTGTTGATTTGAAAAGTATACGTTTACTGAATTATGCAGATTTTCCAAATGTTAACACATTTCATCACAGAATATTAAAAAAATCATATTTGTTAACATCACCACTTATCTCATAAGAAAAGCCTTTAAGGTTCAGCTCAAGATGGGGGAGTTAGAAGATCCTGAGTTCATCTCCTCCCATGGACACACCAAAACTACAACTACATATAGAACAACTATCTCTGAGAACAACCTAAAGACTAGCAGAACAGATTTTCTACAACTAAGGCTATAAAGAAAAGGCCATGTGGGGAATGGGTAAGAGGGCAGAGACGTGGTCTAATCAGAGCCCACACCCCCGATAAGGCAACTAATAAGTGGGAGGGATATCACAACTGTGGAGGTCCCCGCTGGGGCGTGAGGAGTCCAAGCCCCACATCATGCTCCCCAGCCCAGGGTTCTTGCACCGGGAAGACAAGCCTCCATAATGTCTGGCTTTGAAAACCAGTGGGGCTTAGGGCCGGGAGAGCCAGAGGACTGTGGGAAACTGCAGACAATGCTTGTATACAAACTCACTTGCTCCTGGTCCCAATAGAGAGGCAACAGCTTGCAAAACACCTGAGTCATACAAGAAGGAAATTCATTGACTAATATTAGGACATGTTTTAGAGGGGCAGGGATCTGGCAGAACTTTATCCAGTGGCAGAAGCACTTGTGGGCACCTTTTTATTTTTATTTTTTTTAACTCTTCTGCCACCTAGCTGGCTGGCCCAGGACTGGTGGGCACCATTTCTGTTACCTTCAATCAACCTAGCTAACACAGTGTACCCTGCCCCAACATTCCCTTGAGGACCCACCTTGGAAGGCCCCTCAAAAGCCACCCCATGCCCACTCCATCAGGCAGGTGGCATGAGCCGGCACTGGTACCCCTCCAAATTGGCTCTTACCCCATCCAACCTGGTGAGCCACCTTGGCCAGCATCAGCACCCCCTCCAAGAAGCTCCCACTTGGGGATCAGCGTCACCCACAGCACACCTACAGCAGTCACAACCAAGCTATGCAGCCAGCCAGGTCTGGGGCCAGCCCCCTCCACCAGTGTGCCCACAGCAATTGTGGCCCAACCACAATAAGAGGGTGCATGAAGCCCAAACAGGGGAAACCCTGGGAAAAACTGGCTCTGGTGACCATGGGGAATTGTGCCACACATAAGGCCACTCTCTCAAGACTAGGATATGGAGCTGATCTACCTAATACATAGAAACAAACACAAAGAGTTAGGCAGAGCAAGGAGACAAAGGAATACTTTCCAAATGAAAGAACAAGACAAAACTCCAGAAGAAGAACTAAACAGAATGGATTTATCAGAAAAGAATTCAAAGTAATACTCACAAAGATGCTTACCAAACTTAGGAGAAGAAGGGGTGAACTCAGTGAGAACTTCAACAAAAATATAGAAAATATAAAAAAGAACCAATCAGAACTGAAGATTACAGTGACTGAAATGAGAACACATTAAGGGAATCAACAGCAGATTAAAAGATCCCAAAGAACAGATTAGCAATCTGGAAGATGAGGTATTGGAAATCACCCAATCATAACAGCAAAAAAGAAATCTCTCTTTTTAAGAGAGATTAGTTTAAGGGACCTCTGGGACAACATCAGGCATTCTAACATTTGTGCTATAGAGGTCCCAGAAGGAGGAGAGAGAGAGAGAGAAAGACACAGAGAGAGACAGAGAACATATAGAGGGAAAATACCTCAACATAATAAAGGCCATCTATGACAAAAGCGCAGCTAACATAATACTCAATGGTGAAAACTCAATGGTGAAGATGGATCAAAGATCAGGAAGAAAACAAGGATATTCATTTTTGCCACTTTTATTCTACACAGTACTGGAAGTCCTAGCCATAGCAATCAGAAAAGAAAAAGAGATGAAGACATCTAAACTGGAAAGGAAGAAATAAAACTGTCACTATTTGCAGATGATATGACACTATACGTAGAAAACCCTAAAGACTCCATCAAAAAACTATTAGAACTAATAAACAAATTCAATAAATTTGCAGGATACAATATCAATATACAGAATCGGTTACAATTCTGTACACTAATAACAAACTATCAGAAAGAGAAATGAAGAAAACAATTCCATTTACAATTGCATCAAAATGAATAAAATACCTAGGATTAAATTTAACCAAGGAGGTGAAAGACCTGTACTTGGAAAACTATAAGACACTGATGAAAGAAACTGAAGATACAAGTAAATGGAAAGATATTCTATGTTCATAGATTGGAAGAATTAGTATTGCTAAAATATTCCTACCCAAAGCAATCTACAGATTCAATGCAACCCCTATCAAAATACGTTTTTGGCATTTTTCACAAAACTAGAACAAATAACCCTAAAATTTGTATAGAACCACAGAAGACCCAGAATAGCCAAAGCAATCATGAGAAAGAACAAAGCTGGAGGTATCACACTCCTTGATTTCAAACTATGCTACAAAGCTACAGTAATCAAAACTTTATGATACTAGTACAAAAATAGACATATAGTTCGATGGAACAGAATAGAGAGCCCAGAAATAAACCCGCACTTATATGGGCAGTTAATTTATAACTATGGAGCCAAGAACATACAGTGGGGAAAAGACAGTCTTCAATAAATGGTGTTGGGAAAACTGGAAGCTAAATGAAAGGAATCAAAATGGACTATTTTCTCACACCATGCACAAAAATAAATTCAAAATGACTTAAAGACTTAAATGTAAGACCTGAAACTATAAAACTTCTAGAAGAAAACATAGACTGTTTACTTTTTGACACTGGTCTCAGCAATATGCTTTTGTATCTCTTTCCTCAGGCAAGGGAAACAAAAGTAAAAATAAACTAATGGGACCTAATCAAACTAAAAAGCTTTGGCACAGCAAAGGAAACCATCACAAAACGAAAAGACAACCTACTGAATGGGAGAAGATATTTGTAAATGATATATACAATAAGGGGTTAATATCTAAAATATACAGAGAATTCACACAACTCAATATCAACAAAACAAAAGATCTGATTTAAAAATGGGCAGAGGGGGGCTTCCCTGGTGGCGCAGTGGTTGAGAGTCCACCTGCCGATGCAGGGGACGCAGGTTTGTGCCCCTGTCCGGGAGGATTCCACATGCCACGGAGTGGCTGGGCCCGTGAGCCATGGCCACTGGGCCTGCGCGTCCGGAGCCTGTGCTCCGTAGCAGGAGAGGCCACGACAGTGAGAGGCCCGTGTAACAAAAAAATAAAAAATACAAAAATAAAAATAAAAAAATAACACTGGGCAGAGGACCTGAGTATACATTTTTTCCCCCAGGGAAGACATTCAAATGGCCAACAGACCCATGAAAAGATGCTCAACATCACTAATCATCAGGGAAATGCAAATCAAAAGCACAATGAGATATCACTTCACACCTGTCAGAATGGATACATCAAAAAGACAACAAATAGCAAGTGTTGGTGAGAATGTGGAGAAAAGGGAGCCCTCATGCACTGCTGATGAGACTGTAAGTTGGTGCAACCACTATGGAAACAGTATGGTGGCTCCTTAAAAACTTAAAAAAAATTTAAAACCTTATACAATCCATCAGTTCCACCTCTAGATACTTACTGGAAGAAAATAAAAACACTAATTTGAAAAGATATGTGCACCCCTATATCCATAGCATCATTATTTATAATAGCCAAGATATGGAAGCAACCTAAGTTGTCTTTCAATAGATAAATAATGAAGATGTAGTGTGCATGTGTGTGTGTGTGTGTATGCAATAGAATATTACTCAGCCATAAAAAATAGTGAAATTATGTCATTTGCAATAACATGGATGGGCCTAGAGGGTATTATGCTAAATAAAATAAATCAGAAAAACAAAGACAAATACCATATTATTTCACTAATATGTGGAATCTAAAAAAAAAGGAACAAACAAAACAATACAGAAACAGACTCATAGATACAGAGAGCAAAGTGGTGGTTGCCAGAGGGGAAGGTGGTGGGAGGGTTAAGTGAAACAGGTGAAGGGGATTAAGAGGTACAAACTTCTTATTTTAATTATAAAATAGGTAAGTCATGGGGACATGATGTACAGTATAGGGAATATAGTCAATGGTACTGAAATAACTTTGTATGGTGACAGATGGTTACTAGACTTATTGTGGTGAGCAATTTGAAATATAAATAAATGTTGAATCACTATGTTATATACTTGAAACTAATATCATATTGTACGTCAACTATATTTCAATAAAAAAGGAAGAAAAAAGAAAAGTCTTCAAGAATTGAGAGCCATCAAGCTTATGATGGTAGCTACCTGTTTTCCGAAATCTAATTTTTACCTAAAAGCTCCACTTTTATTATTGGCAACAAATATTGTCAGCTGTTTTCCTTGTAGTGACAGGCTCACTTTGTTCATTTTTGAGAAAATATCTGTAATATCTAAGTCTGAATAAGCATAGTTTGTCAAATGTTCTTTCAAGTAAATATGATTCTTCCTGAAAAGATTGCTAGTTCAACTCAGAACTTGCACAATCACGCATCCTACTTCAGTATGAAATGGAAGTGCTTTATGCGTACTTTTTGTTTTGTCACACAGAATATTAAAAAGATATATACTGGGGGTTGAGATGTAGTATAATTAATTTTTACTGTTTCATTAAAGACATTCTTAAGTAAAACTGACTTTTTTTATTTTAAACTGTTGAGTATGTACCAGCGAATACAATGATTAATACTATAGTGTGGTGCTACTTCCTCGGCTTGTGATAAGGCTCCAGCAGTTTTGTTTTGTTTTGTTTTTTGCGGTACGCGGGCCTCTCACTGTTGTGGCCTCTCCCGTTGCGGAGCACAGGCTCCAGACGGGCAGGCTCAGCAGCCATGGCTCACGGGCCCAGCCGCTCCGCGGCATGTGGGATCTTCCCGGACTGGGGCACGAACCCGTGTCCCCTGCATCGGCAGGCGGACTCTCAACCACTGCGCCACCAGGGAAGCCCGGCTCCAGCAGTTTTAATCGTCATTGCTTTTGCACCATCAATAACAGCGGCAAAAGAATTTAAAAAGTAAACAGAACCTTAGTATTAGAATGAAATAGTTCTAACCTCTTACTTAGTTCCCCTAAAAGAGCCTTGACAATTGCTGGGGTTGCATAGACCAAAATTGAGAAGCTCTGGGTAATACATCATATTTAAAAGTTTTCTGGGGAAATACCAATCCATTAGGGCAGCAGTCCCCAACCTTTTCTGCACCAGGGACTGGTTTCGTGGAAGATGATTTTTCCACTAACGGGGTTGGGGGGGATGGTTCAGGTGGTAATGCAAGCAATGGGAAGCGATGGGGAGCAGCAGATGAAGCTTCGCTCACTCGCCCACCACTCACCTCCTGCTGTGCAACCTGGTTCCTAACAGGCTGTGGACCGCAGCCCAAGGGTTAGGGACCCCTGCATTAGGGGGTTAAGACAAACATATCACATATTTTATAGAACTAGGACCCACTTAACATGGCTTAATTGATCACATTTACTATTGGTCTCCTTTGAAAGCAGAGTATAATCAGTGGACAGGCCAGGCCATGAGAAAGAAACTTTGGTGATAGTAGCAAAAAAAGCAGCAAAAAATCTGGAGCATAGACCTAGTGATAGGAGGGGAGGTTTGGATAGGTATATACCTAAAATTTAATTTGTACAAAAGCCAAAAGGTAAAGCTAAGAATAAAGGAGGAAACAAAAGGTACTGCATCCTAAGCAGAATTATCATCTCAGATCCACTTTCATTTCACTCACCCACCAATTGCCTCATCAAAAAAGTGAGTAGAAAATTAATGCCAATAGGTAGAGAGGTAGGCAATGCCTATGAAAAAACTTGTATACAATACTACCTTCAGAGCTGGACAAAAAGGTATACTCCAGCTTAGTCTCTGAACTGCACAGTCCCCATGCAGACTACATCCTAAATGGCACAGAAGATCAAATTGGGGGTTTTGTAATGAGGCCAAGTGTGATACACCCTGTCACCAGCATAAGAGTCCTACTTAGTGTCCCTGCTAGAATCCAAAACTCTTTCCTCTTCTAGATTTCCAGGTTTGTTATTTTGTCAGTTCATTTTAATTTAGCTTTGACTCTAGATTAACATCTAGAAACAGAAGTGTCCATAGGCAGAAGGATAAACGGTTTTCACTCTTGTTTTAAAGTGAGTGCCTCTGGGCATCAAGAACACATTGTTTATTTTCATTGACCTAGGATTTCTATCTTTGGGAATATATTACTAAAAATAATTCTAATTACAGACAAACAGCTAGCCACATGCTGTTCATAGCAGATAAGCAAGTTACAGGGCAAGACGAAGTAACCATGTCCATCTACTTGATGGATGTGAAGCATTCTTATAAGTGACTGAGTATGCAAGATACAAAAAAGCTCATGACAAACTGAAGAAGAAAAACCTCAAATAGATTGCCATCATGTAAAATATAGGAAAAAGATCTCATTAACAATAGTGGTTGACAGTTAAGAATAAGTCAACGGAACATTGTTCTACTTTCAATTGATCAAATGTTTGTGGATCTCCAATAAGTGGCAGGCATTGTTCTAGATGAATGACAAAAATCAGTGATCAAAAAAGAGACCCCTGCCCTTGTGTAGCTTACATTCTGGGAGGTGGAAACATGACAAACTTATTTATTATGTCAAGCATGTAGCTTCTTTGAAGCTACTGAATGCTATGAAAATAGAAGCACATGGAGAAAACTGGTTGAGAGCACTCAAATGTCACCTTCCCAACAAGGCCTATCCTGACTCCTCCCAGATCTATTTGATTAACCCTCATCTTTAAGTCTTTGCTGAATTAATAGGGTGGAAAGGAAATAGTCAGGGCAAGAGGAAATAGTCAGGGCAAGACTCTAGGGTGGGAGTGTGCATGGTATATTCAAAACACAGCAAAGAGGTCAAAGTGACCAAGGCAGAATGAGAGAAGAGAAAGTAGAAGAGGTCAGAGAGATAATGGGGCCCAAGTATCCGACCCTTGTAGGCCATTGTACAGACTATGGCTTTTTTTTTTTTTTTTTTTTTTTTTGTAGTACGCGGGCCTCTCACTGTTGTGCCCTCTCCCGTTGTGGAGCACAGGCTCCGGACGCGCAGGCTCAGCGGCCATGGCTCACAGGCCTAGCCGCCCCGTGGCATGTGGGATCTTCCCAGACCGGGGCACGAACCCATGTCCCCTGCATCGGCAGGCGGACTCTCAACCACTGCGCCACCAGGGAAGCCCCAGACTATGGCTTTTACTGAGTGTAAAAAAGAGGTGTGGGTTCATACTACCCGAGGCAATCTACAGATTCAATGTGATCCCTATCAAATTACCACTGGCATTTTTCACAGAACTAGAACAAAAAATTTTTTAATTTGTATGGAAACACAAAAGACCCTGAATAGCCAAAACAATTTTGAGAAAGAAGGACACGGCTGGAGGAATCATGCTCCTTGACTTCAGACTATACTACAAAGCTACAGTAATCAAAACAGTATGGTACTGGCACAAAAACAGACATATGGATCAATGAAGCAGGATAGAAAGCCCAGAAAAAAACACACACACTATGGTCAACTAATGTATGACAAAGAAGGCAAGAATATACAATGGAGAAAAGAGAGTCTCTTCAAGAAGTGGTGCTGGGAAAACTGGGCAGCTACATGTAAAAGAATGAAATCAGAACATTCTCTAACACCATACACAAAAATAAACTCAAAATTGATTAAAGACTTAAATGTAATACTGGATACTATAAAACTCCTAGAGGAAAACATAGGCAGAACACACTGTGACATAAATCACAGAAGTTTCTTTTTGCATCTGCCTCCTAGGGTAAAGGAAATAAAAAAAAATAAATTAATGGGACTTAATTAAACTTAAAAGCTTTTGCACAGCAAAGGAATCCAGAAACAGAGGAAAAAGACAACTCTCAGAATGGGAGAAAATATTTGCAAACAATGCAGCCCACGAGGTATTAATTTCCAAAATATACAAACAGCTCATACAGCTTAATATCAAAAAAATCAACAACCCAATCAAAAAATGGGCAGAAGACCTAAATAGACATTTCTCCAAAGACATACAGATGGCCAACAGGCACATGAAAAGATGCTCAGCTTCACTAATTATTAGAGAAATGCAAATGAAAACTACAATGAGGTATCATCTCACACCAGTCAGAACTGTCATCATCAAAAAGTTGATAAACAATTAATGCTGGAGAGGGTATGCAGAAAAGGGAACCCTCCTACACTGTTGGTGGGAATGTGAACTGGTGCAGCCACTATGGAGAACAGTATGGAGGTGTCTGAAAAACTAAAAAAAGAATTACCAGGCTTCCCTGGTGGCGCAGTGGTTGAGAGTCCACCTGCTGATGCAGGGGACGCGGGTTCATGCCCCGGTCCAGGAGGATCCCACATGCCGCGGAGTGGCTGGGCCCGTGAGCCATGGCCACTGAGCCTGTGCTCCACAATGGGAGAGGCCACAGCAGTGAGAGGCCTTTGTACCACAAAAAAAAAAAAAAAAAAAAAAAATTACCATATGATCCAGCAATTCCACTCCTGGCCATATATCTAGAGAAAACCAATGTTCATAGCAGCATTATTTACAATAGCCAAGACATGGAAACAACCTAAATGTCGATCCACAACTGAATGGGTAAAGAAGCTGTGATGTGTGTGTATATATATATGTGTGTATACATACACACACACACACACAATGGAATATTACTCGGCCATAAAAAAGAATGAAATAATGCCATTTGCAGCAACATGGATGGACCCAGAGATTATCATACTAAGTGAAGTAAGTCAGAAAGAGAAAGACAAATATCATATGATATCACTTATATGTGGAATTTAAAAAATGATACAAATGAACTTATTTACAAAACAAATAGTAGACTCACAGACATAGAAAACATAGAAAACAAACTTATGGTTACCAAAGGGGATAGCAGGGATGGGGGAGGGACATAAATTAGGAGTTTGGGATTAACATACACACACTACTATATATAAAATAGGTAAACAACAAGGACCTACTATATAGCACAGGGAACTCTACTCAGTATTTTGTAATAACCTACCATGCACAAGAATCTGAAAAAGAATACATATATATGCAGAACCGAATCACTTTGCTGTACACTTGAAAGCAAAACAACATTGTAAATTACCTATACCTCAATTTTTAAAAAAATTAAATAAATTTAAATATAGAAAAAGAGGTGTGGGCTCATTACTGAAAATTAGGAAAAATGCCTATTTCAATGAGGTAGATGTGATAAAGAGGCATGTCTGTAGACTGTGTGGACAGCCCCTACCATCCTTTGATCTTAAAAGTTGCTCCAGTCAACTGCATGTTGCATTCCCCCTTCATGGAAGAGACCTGGGCGGGGACTCCCAAGGTGGTACAGAGGTGATCCTTCCCAGACAAGAGCGTGTCTGTGGACAAGGTAACATCAAGGGCCTCATTTGTCCCCTAGAATTTTTAAATGCCCACTCAGGCTCAATAACTGTTTCACCATTTCAGTGGCCTCTCCACAAGTCTGCAGGACCGAGACTCATAAGTGAAGCAGCACTGAAAGTTCACTTGCCGTTTTCACTCCATAGCGTTGTTTGCTGTGCTGTCAGAACACTGGCCAACGGAGTCACTTCATCTAGTTTTGCATTTGCTTCATTCAAGTGCTCCTCATACAGACTACAGAGCTTCTCAGCGTTACCCTACGAGTTGAGAGGGAAAGACTGGACATGGTTTACAGAGACCATGCTGAATTCACTGCATACGGAAGGAGGGGAGGGGTGGTTCCTGGGACCCTTGGGCTCTCCTCTGCCCTGAAAGCCACAGCCAGCATTGGGAAACCATGTCTTCTAATTTAGGAAAGCACAATACACTCAGGGTCTGGGCCCCTCAGAGGCCCAAACTTTTCAGATTATAGGTATTAATGGAGAAATGACTCTTTGGGTATCAGGGACCCACCCTCTCTAGAATTCATTGCTTTTCTGAAGAAGAAAACGTGTCAGTGATGAAGTACATATTCACTTCCTGACATTGTATTATATATTTAACCGTCTTTGTTTCCTGCTAGAATATGTTTCATGAGGGTAGAGATTCCATCTAATCACAGATTATGCCTCCAGTGCCTTGAGTCGTGTCTAGCGCATATTAGAAGCTCAGTTAACAAGGGGGTAGGCTCAGAGGGAAGGGAAAGGGAAGATGAGAAGGGATGGAGGAGGAAGGAAGGGAATCCAAAGGGCTGACCAAGAAGGATAGGAGAAAGCAGATGGATCTGAGCTGCAGTAGCACAATAACAGAAATTTAAACTGTCAAAACAACTGGACCCTCCCGATCACTAAGGCTGCAGGCTCCTGATTACCCTGTTGAGCTAACATTTCAATCCTAAACTCTAACTTCTCAGAATTGGCTGTTCATGTTTGAAGAAATGGATATGCCATGTGGCCTTTGCACTTCTACCTGGTTTAAGTAACCAATCTAATCATCAGACTCTTGCCACACTCTGGAAACCAATGCCAATGACTATGAAACCCAATATTTTCAGGACGAAGAGCTGCCAAATGTAAGATGGTGCTATCCTCTTTACCTAGCTATAATTTGCATTCTCATTATTAATATGGTCAGAAGTCATAAAATGACACTGGTGGTACTATAGAACCACAGTTCTGTAGATTTCACATAGCTGTTTTGGTGTTTTGTTCTTTACATGTTTTAAATCACAATTCATAAAACAGCCCCATGAGACTTTCGTCTCTATAAAGAAATAGTACTATGGAAAAAGAAGGAAGAGGAGGGGGAGGGGGAGGGAAAGAAGGGGGAGGGACAACAACAACAAAGAAAGGATCACACCAATGGCATTCCAAGAAAATAGTGAAAACTGTGAAACCTGGTAGTGAGTCTAATAGTTTCAATGTTAAACTAATTTTTATGATATAGCAATGGCCAAGGACCAAAAACATTTCAAAGATGACACCAGGTTTGGTCCTCTGGGAAACTTCTGAATCAGCAAATATTGGAGCTCTTCTGCTGGAGCCTATGCTCTGTTGAAGACTGTTCTCTTTAAGCTTACCCTAATGACTATTTTAAACTCTTTATGAAAGACTCCTAGATTACATCTTATATTCCCAAGGCCAAATGTAGTGCTTGACACAAAATAGGCACTTAATAAATGTCTAGGACACTCAAAGTACTGCAGACTTTAGTGAGAGGTTGGACAACATACCCACCACAGTTTACTTAGAAGTCACCTTCAAGCTTTCCTTATAAACCCCAACCCCCAAATTTGTTTTTTTTTTAACTGACTGGGGATATTATCCACTGAGTAGCAAACAAGGGAAGAGGCAAATCAGCTGCCTGCCCATTTGGAGGCTGACAAGGAATAGTTCTATTCTCAAATGTTCCATAGCACACCCACGCTTGGTGGTGGTTATGAAACCAGAGCTGGCAAAGATTCAATGATCAGCTCTCTCTACAATGCCATCAGCATCAGGTAGTTTAGAGCACTGATAGCAAATGTCAGCCACACTCAATTACCCACATTCTCCACTTGCTACTAGAAGCTATAGTAGTGACACAGGTAACAGTTTTTAGATAGTCTGTAATTTCTAATATTTCGAATGTTGAATATGTTTGCTCCCACTTCTGAAAGTAATTTGATAGTCAAAGTTGGCACACTTGCTGTTTTCCTCACAATATTCCTCAAGAACTCAGATTGCCTCTGTTTTATAAATGAGAAAACAGAGTTAGAGAGGCTAAATACCTTGCCCAAATTCACACAGCTAGTGTGCACTGGGTTTAGGATTTGAACTGATAATTGCCTGTGCAGAGGCAAAAAAAAAAAAAAAAAGTCGGGCACTAGACACTAGATTCCTAAGCATCCATTGTATGACATAACAACAAAGGAAATGTTAAGGATTAATTGACTTAACGTCCTAGTTGTCTCAAATTGTCATGAATCCTGGGTCCCAGAAGAAACTGGATAAAAATATGATGACTCTGTGAACCATCTTTATTTTATGTTCTCTCCAATAATAAATGACCTATGAACTGGGGCCAAGAGGAACACAGCCAGATGGGAGAAATGCCAATTCTGCTTGTGGCCATGAGTGTGCTCTGCTACATACCTGTTTGCTGAGGGTAAAAGAATACAGATCTCTATAAGACAACTTAGTCAGCATTGTGGATATGGCAAGCAAAGGAGCCAGAGAATCCCCAGTTTTCAAGAGAAGCTGGCTAAGCACATCTGCAGAGTAGGCAGCCACTGGGCACACAGCAAAGACACTTGCCCTTAGGCACCACTTCAAATGGTAGTTATCCATGGGCATTGTTTACACTGGTATAGTGTTTTCAATTGAAAAAGTATTCTCATAAGCAGGATCTGCAAAAGACCATGAGATTGTTCATCTAAAGGTGGCCTGTATAGAGGTATAACATTCAAAGAGGTGGTACCTTCAAAAGAACTTCAAGTTTAAGCCTAAAGATAGACACTAAATTTTGATACCAAGAAGGAAAAGGTTAATGAAATAATGCACACTCATCCTAACGCTGGCTCTTAAAATGATGCATAAAACTGCTGCCTCCTAGAAATTCAGGAACCAATGGGAATTCAAAATAATCAAGATAATTGTGAGATTGCCTATAACTTCTAAATTGCCCTGGGCCTCTCTGTCAGCCTAATATACTTTCAAAAATGCTTCAGTTTCCACTGTGCCACTTTGTATTGGCATTTCTGGCATTATAAGTCAAGAAAAGATGAAGTAAACAATACAAGAGAAAGTCCAGCATAATGTATATGCCTATGAGGGTGAACAGAATCACTCTATCCCACCAACAAATATGTAAGGCAGAATGCAGTCACCCACAGATATACACAGGATTTGGAGCTGAGGCCCAGCTCTGCCGTAAAATTTTTGTGACCCTGGACAAATTGTTAAACCTATGAGCCATAGAATTCCCAAGAGGCATATGTAACAGATTAATGCTAGTAACTGAGTGTACAGATTACGGAAAGCATGTAGTAAACATGAGTAAAATAAGACCTAGCTTCTGCCTTAGAGATGTCTTCTATTGAAGCAAAGTGAAAAGACCATACAATGCAGCAGTAAAGGGGGACACCAAAAGTGCTACAAGAATTAAGAAACAGATAAAATTTTAATAAGAAAAGTTGAACTTGAGCATTCCAGGGAGACAATTTAGTTGGAAAAGCCATATTGGTGGGAAAGTGGATATTTGGCTGAAATAGAGGGTCCAGGAAACAAAGTACCAGAATCTAAAATAGTAAGGGCAAGTGGAGTCAGATCACAAGCCACAGGGTACCTTGAAGGGCACAAGTTTGGAGTTCACTCTGAAGCAGGGACATGATTCAATAAAGCCATCTCTTGAAATATTCATACAGACACTATTTAAAATAGATTGGAAAAAAACACTAAAAGCAAAAAAAAGATAATTTAGAAAACTACTGCAATAGTCCAGTTAAAAGATAATGAAAGTCATACATGTGAGTGGGAATGGAATGAAAAATTGCACGACAGTGCAGAATTGACCTGCTGTAATAATTGATTGGAAAGCCAAGAACAGAGAGGAAACAAATAATCAATTCTAGGCTTAGAGTCTGGGTGACGGAAGAAACAGGGTGCTGCTGGTAACAAAAATGTCCACAGGAAATATGTCAGCTTCAGGAGAAGGGGATAAGTTTGGTTTTAGACATGCTAATTTGAGGAAAGGGAGACATTACTGAATTTTGAAAGAACCAATTAAGAAAATACTATTAAGAGAGACCTTGAAGATGGTGGAGGAGTAAGACGTGGAGATCACCTTTCTCCCCACAAATACATCAGAAATACATCTACATGTGGAACAACTCCTACAGAACACCTACTGAACGCTGGCAGAAGACCTCAGACTTCCTAAAAGGAGAGAAACTCCCCACGTACCTGGGTAGGGCAAAAGAAAAAAGAAAAAACAGAGACAAAAGAATAGGGACGGGACCTGCACCAGTGGGAGGGAGCTGTGAAGGAAGAAAGGTTTCCACACACTAGGAAGCCCCTTCACGGGCGGAGACTGCGGGTGGCGGAGTGGGGAAGCTTCGGAGCCGCGGAGGAGAGCGCAGCAAGAGGGGTGCGGAGGGCAAAGCGTGGAGATACCCGCACAGAGGATCGGTGCCGACCGGCACTTACCAGACCTAGAGGCTTATCTGCTCACCAGTCAGGGCAGGCAGGGGCTGGGAGCCCAGGTTCTGGCTTCGGTTGGATCCCAGGGAGAGGACAGGGGCTGGCGGCGTGAACACAGCCTGAAGGGGGCTAGTGCACCACAGCTAGCCGGGAGTGTGTCCGGGAAAAATTCTGGAGCTGATGAAGAGGGAAGAGACTTTTTCTTCCCTCTTTGTTTCCTGGTGTGCGAGGAGAGGGGATTAGGAGCTCCGCTTACAGGAGCTCCAGAGACGGGTGCGAGCTGCGGCTAAAAGCGTGGAGCCCAGAGATGGGCAAGAAATGCTAAGGTCTTAGGCTGCTGCTGCCGCCACCAAGAAGCCTGTGTGCAACCACAGGTCACTATCCACACCTCCCCTCCCGGGAGCCTGTGCAGCCCACCACTGCCAGGGTCCCATGATCCACGGACAACTTCCCCGGGAGAAAACACAGTGCCTCAGACTGGTGCAACATCACGCCAGCCTCTGCCGCTGCAGGCTCGCCCCGCATCCGTACCCCTCCCACCCCCCAGCCTGAGCGAGCCAGAGCCCCCGAATCAGCTGCTCCTGTAACCCCGTCCTGTCTGAGTGAAGAACACACTCCCTCAGGAGACCTACATACAGAGATGGGGCCAATCCAAAGCTGAACCCCAGGAGCTGTGTGAACAAAGAGAAAGGGAAATCTCTCCCAGCAGCCTGAGGAGCAGCGGATTAAATCTCCACAATCAACTTGATGTACCCTGCATTTGTGGAATACCTGAATAGACAATGAATCATCCCAAAATTTAGGCGGTGGACTTCGGGAGCAACTGTAGACTTGGGGTTTGCTGTATGCAACTGACTGGTTTCTGGTTTTATGTTTATCTTAGTTTAGAATTTAGAGTTTATTATCATTGGTAGATTTTTTATTGATTTGGTTGCTCTCTTCCTTTTTTTTAATACATAGATATATATTTTTTCCTTTTTCTCTTTCTTTTTTCTCTGAGTGACTATGTGTATGCTTCCTTGTGTGATTTTGTCTGTGTAGCTTTGCTTTTAACATTTGTCCTAGGGTTCTGTCTGTACTTTTTTTTTTTTTTAATAAAGATTTTAGCACTTATTATCATTGGTGGATTTGTTTTTTGGTTTTCTTGCTCTCTTCCTTTTTTCTTTTTTCTTTTTTTTAAACTTTAATTTTTTTTATTTTTAATACTTTTTTAGGTTTTATTTTAATAACTGTAATTATTTTTATTTATATTCTTCCTTCATTCCTTCCTTTCTTTCTTTCTTTCTTTTTTCCCTTTTCTTCTGAGCCATGTGGCTGACAGGGTCCTGGTGCTCTGGCCAGGTGCCAGCCCTGTGCCTCTGAGGTGGTAGAGCTGAGTTCAGGACATTGGTCCACCAGAGTCCTCCTGGCTCCACGTAATATAAAACAGCAAAAGCTCTCCCAGAGACCTCTGCCTCAACGCTAAGACCCAGCTCCATTCAACAACCAGCAAGCTACAGTGCTGAACACCCTATGCCAAACAACTAGCAACACAGGAACACAACTCCACCCATTAGCAGAGAGGCTGCCTAAAATCATAATAAGATCACAGAAACTCCAAAACACACCACCAGACGTGGTCCTGAACACCAGAAAGACAAGACACAGCCTCATCCACCAGAACACAGGCACCAGTTCCCTCCACCAGGAAGCCTAAACAACCCACTGAATCAACCTTACCCACTGGGGGCAGACACCAAAAACAACGGGAACTATGAACCTGCAGCCTGGGAAAAGGAGACCCCAAACATAGTAAGTTAAGCAAAATGAGAAGACAGAGAAACACACAGCAGATGAAGGAGCAAGGTAAAAACCCACCAGAACAAACAAATGAAGAGGAAATAGCAGTCTACCTGAAAAAGAATTCAGAGTAGTCATAGTAAAGATGATCCAAAATCTTGACAACAGAATGGACAGATAGAATGAAACGTTTAACAAGGAACTAGAAGAACTAAAGAGCAAACAAACAATGATGAACAACACAAAAAAGGAAATTAAAAATTCTCTAGAAGGAATCAATAGCAGAATAACTGAGGCAGAAGAATGGATAACTGACCTGGAAGATAAAATAGCTGAAATAACTACTGCAGAGCAGAATAAAGAAAAAAGAATGAAAAGAATTGAGGACAGTCTTAGAGACCTCTGAGATGACATTAAATGCACCAACATTTGAATTATAGGGGTCCCAGAAGAAGAGAAAAAGAAAGGGAGTGAGAAAATATTTGAAGAGGTTAGAGTTGAAAACTTCCCTAATATGGTAAAGGAAATACTTAATCAAGTCCAGGAAGCACAGAGAGTCCCATACAGGATAAATGCAAGGTGAAACATGCCAAGACACATATTAATCAAACTATCAAAAATTAAATACAAAGAAAAAATATTAAAAGCAAGAAGGGAAAAGCAACAAATAACATACAAGGGAATCCCAATAAGGTTAACAGCTGATCTTTCAGCAGAAACTCTGCAAGCCAGAAGGGAGGCAGGACATATTTAAAGTGATGAAAGGGAAAAACCTACAACCAAGATTACTCTACCCAGCAAGAATCTCATTCAGATTTGAAAGAGAAATTAAAACCTTTACAGACAAAGGAAAGTTAAGAGAATTCAGCACCACCAAACCAGCTTTACAACAAATGCTAAGGGAACTTCTCTAGGTGGGGAAACACAAGAGAAGAAAAAGACCTACAAAAACAAACCCAAACTAAATAAGAAAATGGTAATAGGAAAATACATATCAATAATTACCTTAAATGTAAATGGATTAAATACCCCAACCAAAAGACACAGACTGGCAGAATGGATACAAAAACAAGGCCCATATATATGCTGTCTACAAGAGACCCACTTCAGACCTATGGACACATACAGACTAAAACTCAGGGGATGGAAAAAGATATTCCATGCAAATGGAAATCAAAATAAAGCTGGAGTAGCAATTCTCATATCAGACAAAATAGACTTTAAAACAAAGACTATTACAAGAGACAAAGAAGGACACTACATAAAATCAATGGATCAATCCAAGAAGAAGATAAACAATTGTAAATATTTATTCACACAACACAGGAGCATCTCAATACATGAGGCAAATACTAACAGCCATAAAAGGAGAAATCAACAGTAACACAATCATAGTAGGGGACTTTAACACCCCACTTACACCAATGGACAAATCATCCAAAATGAAAATAAATAAGGAAACACAAGCTAGAAATGATACATTAAACAACATGGACATAATTGATAGTTAAAGGACATTCCATCCAAAACAACAGAACACACTTTCTTCTCAAGTGCTCATGGAACATTCTCCAGGATAGATCATATCTTGGGTCACAAATCAAGCCTTGGTAGATTTAAGAAAATTGAAATCATATCAAGTATCTTTTCTGACCACAATGCTATGAGACTAGATATCAATTACAGGAAAAAATATGTAAAAATTACAAACACATGGAGACTAAACAATACACTACTTAATAACCAAGAGATCACTGAAGAAATAAAAGAGGAAATCAAAAAATACCTAGAAACAATTGACAATGAAAACATAATGACACAAAACCTATGGGATGCAGCAAAAGCAGTTCTAAGGGAGAATTTTATAGCAATACAATCCTGTCTCAAGAAACAAGAAACATCTCAAATAAACAACTTAAACTTACACCTACAGCAATTAGAGAAACAGGAACCAAAAAACCCCAAAGTTGGCAGAAGGAAGGAAATCATAAAGTTCAGGTCAGAAATAAATGAAAAAGAAATGAAGGAAATGATAGCAAAGATCAATAAAACTAAAAGCTGGTTCTTTGAGAAGATAAACAAAATTGGTAAACCATTAGACAGACTCATCAAGAAAAAAAGGGAGAAGACTCAAATCAATAGAATTAGAAATGAAAAAGGAGAAGTAACAACTGACACTGAAGAAATACAAAGGATCATGAGAGATTACTACAAGCATCTATATGCCAACAAAATGGACAACCTGGAAGAAATGGACAAATTCTTAGGAAAGCACAATCTTCCGAGACTGAACTAGGAAGAAATAGAAAATATGAACAGACCAATCACAAGGACTGAAATTGAAACTGTGATTAAAAATCTTCCAACAAACAAAAGCCGAGGACCAGATGGCTTCACAGGTGAATTCTATCAAACATTTAGAGAAGAGCTAACACCTACCCTTCTCAAACTCTTCCAAAATATAGCAGAGGGAGGAACACCCCCAAACTCATTCTACAAGGCCACCATCACCCTGATACCAAACCAGACAAAGATGTCGCAAAGAAAGAAAACTACAGGCCAATATCACTGATGAATATAGATGCAAAAATCCTCAACAAAATACTAGCAAACAGAATCCAACAGCACATTAAAAGGATCATATACCATAATCAAGTGGGGTTTATCCCAGGAATGCAAGGATTCTTCAATATATGCAAATCAATCAATGTGATACACCATATTAACAAATTGAAGGATAAAAACCATATGATAATCTCAAGAGATGCAGAGAAAGCTTTCAACAAAATTCAACACCCATTTATGATAAAAACCCTCCAGAAAGTAGGCATAGAGGGAACTTACCTCAATATAATAAAGGCCATATATGACCAACCCACAGGCAACATTGTTCTCAATGATGAAATACTGAAACCATTTCCTCTAAGATAAGGAACAAGACAAGGTTGCCCACTCTCACCACTATTATTCAAAATAGTTTTGAAAGCTTTAGCCACAGCAATCAGAGAAGAAAAAGAATAAAAGGAATCCAAATCGGAAAAGAAGAAGTAAAGCTGTCACTATTTGCAGACAAAATAATACTATGCATAGAGAATCCTAAAGATACTACGACAAAACTACTAGAGCTAATCAATGAATTTGGTAAAGTAGCAGGATACAAAATTAATGCACAGAAATTCTTGCATTCCTATACACTAATGATGAAAAATCTGAAAGAGAAATTAAGGAATCACTCCCATTTACCGTTGCAACAAAAAGATTAAAATACCTAGGAATAAACCTACCTAAGGAGACAAAAGACCTGTATGCAGAAAACTATAAGACACTGATGAAAGAAATGAAAGATGATACAAACAGATGGAGAGATATACCATGTTCTTGGCTTGGAAGAATCAACATTGTGAAAATGATGTACTACCAAAGCAATCTACAGATTCAGTGCAATCCCTATCAAAGTACCAATGAAATTTTTCACAGAACTAGAACAAAAAATTTCACAGCTTGCATGGAAACACAAAAGACCCTGAATAGCCAAAGCAATCTTGAGAAAGTAAACCAGAGCTGAAGGAATAGACTCCCTGACTTCAGACTTTACTACAAAGCTACAGTAATCAAGACAGTATGGTACTGGCACAGAAACAGAAATATAGATCAATGGAGCAGGATAGAAAGCCCAGAGATAAACACATGCACATATGGTCACCTTATTTTTGATAAAGGAGGCAAGAATATACAATGGAGAAAAGACAGCCTCTTCAGTAAGTGGTGCTGGGAAAACTGGACAGCTACATGTAAAGAATGAAATTAGAACACTCCCTAACACCATACACAAAAATAAGCTCAAAATGCATTAAAGACCTAAATGTAAGGCCAGACACTATAAAAACTCTTAGAGGAAAACAGAGGCAGAACACTCTATGACATAAATCAAAGCAAGATCCTTTTTGACCCATCTCCTAGCAAAATGGAAATAAAAACAAAAATAAACAAATGGGACCTAATGAAACTTAAAAGCTTTTGCACAGCAAAGGAAACCATAAACAAGACAAAAAGACAACCCTCAGAATGGGAGAAAATATTTGCAAATGAAGCAACTGACAAAGGATTAATCTCCAAAATATACAAGCAGCTCATGCAACTCAGTATCAAAAAAACAAACAACTTAATCCAAAAATGGGCAGAAAAGCTAAATAGACATTTCTCCAAAAAGATATACAGATTGCCAACAAACACATGAAAGTATGCTCAACATCACTAATCATTAGAGAATGCAAATCAAAACCACAATGAGGTATCACCTCACGCCGGTCTGAATGGCCATCATTAAAAAATCTACAAACAATAAAAGCTGGAGAGGGTGTGGAGAAAAGGGAACCTTCTTGCACTGTTGGTGGGAATGTAAATTGATACAGCCACTATGGAGAACAGTATGGAGGTTCCTTAAAAAACTAAAAATAGAACTACCATATGACCCAGCAATCCCACTACTGGGCATATACCCTGAGAAAACCATAATTCAAAAAGAGTCATGTACCACAATGTTCATTGCAGCTCTATTTACAATAGCCAGGACATGGAAGGAAACTAGGTGTCCATCGACAGATGAGTTGATAAAGGATATGTGGCACATATATACAATGGAATATTACTCAGCCATAAAAAGAAACGAAATTGAGTTATTTGTAGTGAGGTGGATGGACTTAGAGACTGTCATACAGAGTGAAGTAAGTGAGAAAGAGAAAAATAAATACTGTATGCTAACACATATATATGGAATCTAAATAAATAAATAAATTGTTCTGAAGACCCTAGAGGCAGGACAGGAATAAAGATGCAGACATAGAGAATGGACTTGAGGACATGGGGAGGGGGAAGGGTAAGCTGGGACAAAGTGAGAGAGTGGCATAGACTTATATGTACTACCAAATGTAAAACAGATAGGTAGTGAGAAGCAGCCTCATAGCACAGGGATATCAGCTCAGTGCTTTATGACCACCTAGAGGGGTGGGATAGGGAGGGTAGGAGGGAGATGCAAGAGGGAGGAGATATGGGGATATATTTATATGTATAATTGATTCACTTTGTTATAAAGCAGAAACTAACACACCATTGTAAAGCAATTACACTCCAATAAAGATGTTAAAAAAAAGAAAATACTTTAAAGATAATCAGAGGAAATAAAAGAAATTGCAGGGGTTAAAGGAGTAGGAGGTAGTGAGGTATACACCTATTTGTGGGAACTAGTCTCCAAAGATGGCCCTCCAGGGAGCCAAAGTCTCTAGTATTTGCAGCCATGTGTAGACCTTACCCCTGTGACTCATCACTGTTAGGAGTCACACAGAATCACTCGACTGTATTGTAAGCCTTCCTCACAAGAGTCTTTGCCCCTTTGGTCTCTTGGAATATTTGCTTTTATTGCCCTGAATTGCCACGTAGTAAGTCCAACTCCCCTGTGCCTGCCATGCTATGAGGAAACCCAAGTTAGCTACATGGAGAGGTCACACAAAAAGAGAGATTTCCAGTCAGCCCCCAACTGTCTAGCTATCCCAGCCCAGGAGCCAGACACCCAAATGAGTAAACCTTCAGATGATTCCAGTCTGAACAGCCATCTGCGATAAGCCTGTCAACCCCCAGAACCAAGAGAGAGAATAATAAATTACTGCTTTAACTCTAAGGTTTTGGAGTGATTTGTTACATATCAATAGCTAAATAGAACATTACTTTTTGGTCAAGGAGTCAGATTAAGACAGATATGGACAGACTTTGCTTTTTTCTCAAAATACCATTCTTAGTATGGAAAAGTCTTTTGTTTTTTGCAGTGGGTGAATAATGCCCATATGGAATAATATTTTATTCTTTGGAACAAGAAGGAAATAAATGGATGAGTGAATAACTTATAAGGTGAAGAGAGAAGTTATAATTAATGGTCTTAACCTTATCAGTAAGATGTTAACATTTATTAAAAGGAAGGATTCAGAAAGGCAGGGTTAGAGGTCTGTTTCTCTTCTAAAATAAAACAAAGTGAGTTAGAAGAACAAAGAACTTCTGAGCAGCAATGAAATTCTACAGGAAGTTGGAAAGTATAAAATTCACACCTAATTAGTATGGATTTATGGTGAACCTATCAACAGTTTTATGATTTTATGACTTCCTCCTAAAATATACAGAAACAGAAGAGTTCCTGAGGTTGAATGAGAGGCAAAGAGTATGAAGAGAGTGAGGTCTTCCAGGGCTCACTTGGGCTGACAAAAGAAGATGAAGCCGACAAGGGCAAGGAGTGAGAATATTTGAGTTGAGGACAGAATCGATACAAAATGCAGAATACAGAAGAGACGGAGGAAGAGAGGTCCTAAGTCCTCACTAGATTTATATTTTAAGATAATTGGAGGTGGGTTGGCAGGGACAGTGGAAAGAAAGAAAGAGAAGGAAAAGCAGGGTAGTTGTGTTCCTACTCAACATGGTCTTTAAAGGAAATTAATGCTAAACGTTTCAGGAGTCACTCAGTATCTGAAGAAATTCTACATTTTTCTGGCCACCATCCATAAAGATCAAGCTTTATTGTTGGTTCGTCTTTCCTGGATGACTATAATTTCTGCTCACAAGTACAATTTGGCACCAGCTACTTGCTCTGTGTGATCTCACGCAAGGCTCCTCTCAACTGCCAGGAGGTAAGGCAGCTCTTACCTGTGATCTGATACTAGTCATTCTAGATGAGAGTTGGCAGTGTAGAGATTAATGGGCTCAGTGAAGAAAGAACGTGTGATAAAGTTTCTCCTAGTGTTGGCTCGTTAAAGAGATGCCAGAGGACATGAAGGAGAAAAAGTTCTCTCCTCCCCACAAAGCTATTTGTGCCGCCATTTGTTCAGAAGGACTCAAAGTACCTGAGCCCCGCCGTGGAATGCTCCCAACTCAAAGCCATCCTTCAAGAGAGAAGCACCACTCATGAGCTAGTGGTTTCACTTGTCCAGCCTACTTACTACATCATCACTAGAGAGACCCACAAGGAACATGGACTGGAATTCCAATGAAACCAGAAACCACTGTCAGGCTACCTTCAGGAGATGGTCATGTGAGTTTAACAATCATTGAGATTAGACCTGATCTAGCCAATCTGAAGATCTCTAGCCTCCACTAGCAAATACTTTGAGTCACCAATTTGCTTTAGCTTCCTTTTCCTTCCCCTCCTCTGCCTACTTCCATGTCCTAAATCCTCAAGGAGGGCTTGGCAATGTTCCTTACCTTAGCTCTGGTCATCTGCTCAACATGGGTCAGGACATCATTCACTTTGAGCTGCAGGTCACTCTTGTCTTTTTCCAGTGTCTGCTCGACCTGTTGTAGATTTTCTACCTGGCTCTCCAGCTCAGCCAGGCTGTCTCCGTGCCTCTTTTTCCAAGAGACAGAGGTTGCCTCAAAGTGCAGTGTGGACTCTTCCATGTCTCGGCAGAGCTTCTGGAATTTTGTTTCTTGTTTCTTAGTTATTTCCAGCTGAGCCAAACTGGCCCCTCCTGTCTCCTCCAGCCCCTCATTCAGATCTTCCAGCTCTCGGTGAGGTCAGTTCTCTCCCTTTCTACCTTGGCTCGAGTGGTCCTTTAAGTTTCCAGTTCATCTTTCAAAACCTGTATCTGAGTCTGTAGCAATAAATAATTTTGATTTTACTAAGCACTTGTAGCATATTTTATATTCAAGAGCTCTACTGTATTTTTTTTCTCACAACTAACACTTCTGGTTCTCATTTTATAGTTAAAGAAGATAGAATACAGAGAAATTAAGTGATTTGATCCAAACCAGTACCAAGAGCAGAATTAAAATTTGTAATTCCTCCCAATTTCCCAGGGCTTGATGATAAGCAACCTCATTATACTATATACATGAAGAGGAAATTTTAATAAAGAGCACTTTCCAAAGAAATAGAAAATATTTTTCATATAACAAAGAATCACTTTAAAGAGAGCTTATTTAAAAAAATAACATGATGAATGTTATATACAATACCTCATTTATCTGGAATTTGCTTACCTGACAACCTCAACTATTGGAAACTTGGGCAAAAATCTGATTAATAGACTAAATACCTCTGAGTTCAAGCAGCTAACTCATAAGCATCAATTTAATTTTATACACAATTCTGACAAACCTGGTTACTTGGTTTCTTAGCCTGTAGGTGACTTAAGGTAGCAGGAAAATTGAAATAACAAATAATTTTAATTTGGTGGAGGAATTAGACTACTAAATTGCATAGTAATCTGATATCATTAGAAGCAGAATTAAAAGACAAAGAAAAGAAGTGATAAGAACTCTCAGAGCCCATAAGTCTTTCAGTGTAATGGCAAAGAGCTCGACAAATCTTGATAGCATCATTGTGGGACAGTACAGTAAAACCAAGGATGGTGGGCTTCCCTGGTGGCGCAGTGGTTGAGAATTTGCCTGCCAATGCAGGGGACGTGGGTTCAAGCCCTGGTCTGTGAAGATCCCACATGCTGTGGAGCAACTAGGCCCGTGAGCCACAACTACTGAGCCTGCGTGTTTGGAGCTTGTGCTCTGCAACAAGAGAGGCCGCGACAGTGAGAGGCCCGTGCACCGTGATGAAGAGTGGCCCCCGCTCGTCGCAACTAGAGAAAGCCCTCACACAGAAACGAAGACCCAACACAGCTAAAAATAAATAAATTAATTAATTAATTAAATTAAATTAAATTTAAAAAAAACAAGGATGGTCATTAACATCATCTTAAATAATTAGGCATAGGTTAGAGTATAGGGAAAAAAGGATAACTTCTATTTTAGAATATTAAAAATTTCATTAAATAAGAGTATGATTGCTGAGAGGAAGCTAATTTCTAGACCAACCCAATAAGTAAGGCTATCTAATCTGTAGATGAGTTATGACAGAGAAGGTGCCAAAAAATGTATGATTTCCACATCCAGGTAATTGTGATCCCCTTCCAATTAGTTATCTTGAGATCCAATACCTTTATTTATAACAATACTGTCACTGAACCAAACATTTCTGAAACATTTCTTTAGAAATAACCTTTAGTGCTACAGTAATCAAGACAATATGGTACTGGCACAAAAACAGAAACAAAGATCAATGGAACAAGATAGAAAGCCCAGAGATAAACCCACACACCTATGGTCAACTAACCTACAACAAAGGAGGCAAGGATATACAAAGGAGAAAAGACAGCCTCTTCAATAAGTGGTGCTGGGAAAACTGGACAGCTACATGTAAAAGAATGAAATTAGAACACTCCCTAACACCATACACAAAAATAAACTCAGAATGGATTCAAGACCTAAATGTAAGACTGGATACTATAAAGCTCTTGGAGGAAAACATAGGCAGAACACTCTTTGACATAAATCACAGCAAGATCTTTTTTGATCCACCTCCTAGAGTAATGGACATAAACACAAAAATAAACAGGTGGGACCTAATGACACTTAAAAGCTTTTGCACAGCAAAGGAAACCATAAACAAGATGAAAAGACAACCCTCAGAATGGGAGAAAATATTTGCAAATGAATCATTGGACAGAGGATTAATCTCCAAAATATATAAACAGCTCATGTAGCTCAATATTAAAAAAACAAACAACCCAATCCAAAATGGGCAGAAGACCTAAATAGACATTTCTCCAAAGAAAACATACAGATGGCCAAGAAGCACATGAAAAGCTGCTCAACATCACTAATTATTAGAGAAATGCAAATCAAAACTACAATGAGGTATCACCTCACACCAGTTAGAATGGGCATCTTCAGAAAATCTACAAACAACAAATGCTGGAGAGGGTGTGGAGAAAAGGGAACCCTCTTGCACTGTTGGTGGGAATGTAAATTGATACAGCCACTATGGAGAACAGTATGGAGGTTCCTTAAAAAACTAAAAATAGAATTACCATATGATCCAGCATTCCCACTGCTGAGCATATGCCCAGAGAAAACCATAATTCAAAAAGACACATGCATCCCAATGTTCATTGCAGCACTATTTACAATAGCCAGGTCATGAAAGCAACCTAAATACCCATTGACAAACAAAAGGATAAAGAAGTTCTGGTACATATATACAATGGAATATTACTTAGCCATAAAAAGGAATGAAATTGAGTCATTTGTTGAGATGTGGATGGATCTAAAGACTGTCATACAGAGTGAAGTAAGTCAGAAAGAGAAAAACACATATCGTATATTAATGCATGTATGTGGAACCTAGAAAAATGGTACAGATGAACCAGTTTGCAGGGCAGAAGTTGAGACACAGGGGTAGAGAACAAACGTACAGACACCAAGGGGGGAAAGCCGTGGCGGGGTGGGGATGGTGGTGTGATGAATTGGGCAATTGGGATTGACATGTATACACTGATGTGTATAAAATTGATGACTAATAAGAATCTGCAGTATAAAAAAACAAAAAACAAACAAAAAGCAACTAATACTAAACTTTCTTTGGGTTATTTGTATGGAAATATGTTAATATAAATGTTTCAGACATTTAAAAAAAAGAAAGAAACTTTAGAGAGTTTTTTTAAATCATCAGGGTAAGAAAATTTGTATTTTAGATAAATTGAACATTTTTTGGATAAAGTATCATTTGAAGAGAAGTCTGGTGAATATGATAGGCAATCACTTGGAGATTAATATTGTCTGAAAGCTTGCCCATAAAGCAGTGAGACTGGTCTAATTTGGCTCAAAATATCTCAGAAGGTAATAATCAGAAAAAAGTTCCAAAATTATTTAGAATAATAGTTACATTAGTGACATAAATACTTAGCTTCAAAGGAAAAAAATCCATCTGCATGTATACATGAGGAGTTAGATGTATCCATGCTTTAAATTACTTTATAATATGGTCATATAGTATAAAACAGTTGCCTGGTCTAAAACTTATAAATAGCTGTCCATTATCAAATAATGTTTAGAGGCTACATGTAGATACAAGACAGATTTTCAGCATAATTGCCTTCTAATCACAAAAACTAATCATCATAAAAAATTAAATTGGTAGCATTGAATGCTTACCATGGGTCAGGCACTGAGCTTACCACTTAAATGTACTGTTGCATTTAATTTTAGCTCAAAGGTTGTCAGGAGGATTAATGAGTAAAAATGTAGACGTCCAGGGTTTTAGCACAATACCTAGTTTATGTCAAATGTTCAACAAATTAGCTACTTGTTTTTTATTATCTTCGTGATAAGGAAATCTAAGCTTAAACAGTAATGTTCTCCAGAGTCACATATCTATAGAATGCCAGGTTACCTTCTCAACCACTGCTCTTTTCTGCCTCGTCTGTAGTTGGCTAGAACTATGGGTACCTTTGCAGAGCATTTGTTACTGAAGTGTCAATCATCACCCATGGATCTAACTACAGGTGCACACAGGTATTTGATAAATGATTACCTGGAGCTCTTTAACCATCTTCTGAAGCTGAGCCACCAGGCCTTTCTCATTCTCCACCTTTGAACTCATCTGATTCATTTCTAATTCTTTCCTGTTAGGGAAAAGAGGTATCAAGTGGAATTGCTCAGAGTAATAACATTTTGTTTAAATATTCTTTAAATTATAGTAATAACACATGAAGTCATTCACTGTAAAAAATACAACTATCACGTCTATAGCTGAAGTCTTCTTGGCTATTATACCCAATCTCTCTTCCTTGCCTAGAGGTAACCACCATAATCAGTTCGGTGTGAATCCTTCCAGACATTTTTCTGAGTATTGACATATGTTTGCGCTTATGTATCAGTAGAAGTAGTTTCATTTTCTTTACTGTGAAAGGTATAATACTGTATACATTTGAATTTATAATTCTACAACATTTTTAACCCAATAATACATGGAGATTTTTCCATGTTGGCCTACACATAGATTACTTCACTTAAAAATTAACTGTGACATACTAGTTTATGATTTAGATATCATGTGGTTATTTATCCATTTCCCTATTAATAAACATTGAGTTTTTCCCCAAAATTTTACTTTTACAAATAATGCTGTTCATATACATGCACCCTTGTGTACATGTGAGTGTCTCTACAGAGTGGATATTGAGCAGGGAACTGGTGCGTCGGGTATAGGTATGTGTTTAAAAACTTATAACCTTGCCCTTTGGCCTCCAATAGCAGGGTGAGGTTATTTCTCTACATTTACACTTAACATTAGCACACTTCTAAATTTTTTCTAATCTAACAGATTAGTATGTCATTGTTTTATAATGAATGTCCTTGTTTACTAGTGAGGACAGCATGTTATCAACTATGAGGATTTTAAAATGGGCAATAGGGCTTCCCTGGTGGTGCAGTGGTTGAGAGTCTGCCTGCCGATGCAGGGGACACGGGTTCGTGCCCCAGTCCGGGAGGATCCCACATGCCATGGAGCAGCTGGGCCCGTGAGCCAAGGCCGCGGAGCCTGCGCGTCTGGAGCCTGTGCTCCGCAACGGGAGAGGCCACAACAGTGAGAGGCCCGCGTTCTGCAAAAAAAAAAAAGGCAATAAAACAAATGAACTGCCCGCTTGTGTCCATTGCCCATTTTTCTGTTAGGTTGTTCATCTAATTATTGAATTATAGATTTTCCTTTAATACTCTTGATATTTATTTTTTGATATCTGCTGCAGATATTTCTCCCACTTTCTAATTTGCCCCAGTTTTATTTATGTTGGCTTTTGCCACATAAATGTTTAAAATGTTGGTGTACCAACATCAAATTTATCAATATATTCCTTTTATGCCTTTGGATTTTTGTGACTCATTCAGTCTGACCTGCCAGTTTCCTAAGACTTACCACCTATATTGTCTTTTAATGGTTTTGTTTTTTAATGGTTTTTGCTGTTTTTATTTAATTGAAGAACATTTAACATGAGATCTACCCTCTCAACAAATATTTAAGTGTACAATATTATTAAATATAGGCACAACATTGTACGTCTCTTCCATCTTGCACGATGGAAGCTTTATACCCATTGAAGAGCAACTCCACATTTCCCCCTGCCTCCAAGCCCCTGGACACCACCATTCTACTCTGTTTCTATGAGTTTGACTGTTTTAGATGCCTCATATAAATGGAATCATGCACTATTTGTCCTTATGTGACCAACTTATTTCATCAGCATAATGTCCTCCAGGTTCATCCATGTTGTTGCATATGGCAGGATTTCCTTTAAAAAGAGGCTGAATAATGTTCCATTAAATGTATACACCACATTTTCTTTACCCATTCATCCATCAGTGGGCATTTAAGTTGTTTCCATATCTTGGCTATGGTGAATAATGCTGCATTTTCTAATGATTTTATAGCTTGATTTTTGCATTTAATTCTTTAATGAAACTGGATTTTGTGTTTGTGTGAATAGCGTGAGGAAGAAATTTAACTTTTATCTCAGAAATAGCTAATAATCTCAGTGTTATTTATTAAGTATTCTATACTGTCATCACCATTTTAAAATACCACATTTTCATGTATTATTTCCATATATACATAGGTCCATTTAGAGAAAATGTTGTATAATAAATTTATCATTTCCTGAAAACATGGGTTTCTGAAATGCCAGAGCTCTTTGACCTGTGGCCTACAAGGACATAGAGTATCATTTTCACTTTGCTGAGCTGAAACACAGCCTTCAAAATTGAATGCTTAGGGAACTCTATCATCATTTTGCCTTTCACTGTTCCATTACATTCACAGGGTTACTTATTTCATCTTTTCCAAACACCTATCAAGTTCAGTAACTTATTGGTAGGCTATTAATCAAGTCTGACCACAAGCATGTGTAATGGAAACTCATGTACACAGACAGGAAAACCAGAAGCTCATAGTTGCTCACTTGACTTTCTTCTTCTTCACTGTGGGCTCCAATAACCAGTGTGCTCCCAGCTTTAACCTGGCCTTATCTCACTCTTAGATCTCACTGTTTCCCTCTCTTATTTGATCTATTCCAAATAACTGGAAAATCCCTAATGGTTAGAAGAAAGTCTAGCTGGGGACTCCCCTGGCAGTCCAGTGGTTAAGACTACGGGCTCCCACTTCAGGGGGCACAGGTTCAATCCCTGGTCAGAAAACTGAGATACTGCATGCTGCACAGCTCAGCCAAAAATTTTTAAAAATATGGAGAAGAAGAAGAAAGTCTAGTTGAACAGAGGAAGACAAAAGGGACAATGTGAGAAAATCCATTTCACTGAATGATGAAACTAAACTGAGAGGGCCGTCTTGCCCTGAGCTCCTTGGGAATCCATGTGAACTGAAGGTCTACTGATTTTGATCATGTTATGTTTTGCTTTCAATTTTAAGGTTTAATACTTATACAGTAAATTATTTGACCAAAAAAAGTTATATAAATGTTAATGAGGTTATATCTGGCAAACAAGTTTTGTTTTGTTTTGTTTTTTTTGCGGTATGCGGGCCTCTCACTGTTGTGGCCTCTCCCGTTGTGGAGCACAGGCTCCAGACGCGCAGGCTCAGAGGCCATGGCACACGGGCCTAGCCGCTCCACGGCATGTGGGATCTTCCCGGACTGGGGCACGAACCCGTGTCCCCTGCATCGGCAGGCAGACTCTCAACCACTGCGCCACCAGGGAAGCCCTTGTTTTGTTTTTCTAAATGATCAGATGGTATATGGGACTTCACATTACGATTTCTTTTCTTTTCTTTTTTTTTTTTACTTTAGGCCATTGGTCTCATCATGAGTAAAAGAAGTGAGCGATTTTTATTTTGACTTGTAATTTCAAATTCCAATAATTCGCACCTCCTGTGCCTTACACCTTTCATTCGCATCTGCTAGTCAGCCTTCTCAGTTACTTTCTTGTAGGTTATTACATAATTATAAAAAGAAAGTTCACATGAAGTCTAGCAAAAGAAAAAAAAATCAATTTCCTAGGCTTGTTATCCTTCTTATCCTCCCCTTCAGGTCTTGAGACAGCTGGCCCTAGGGTCATGAGGATAAATGACACGAGAGAGCTGTTTCCTCCAATAAAAGGTCTCCCAGAATCTCGAGTCAACAGAAAGGTGACTCACCTCCTCAGCTTTTCTGCTAGCTGCAGCTGCCTGCTCTCCAGGTCCTCCATGCTTTCCTGGTTCAGCTTTACCTCACCCTCCAGTTTGCACTTTCCTTTTCACAGTTCATTCTCTCTTTGCTCTCCTGCTCAAGGGCACCCTCAAGCTGACAGAAGGAGGCATTATTGAGCCCAATAAATAGGTAAAGTTTATACTTTACTAGATGTATTCATTAACCACTTACCTTCTGGAAAAAGAAAGAAAAATACAAGCAGAGTCTGTAAATGATGCCCAGTTATGTAGATATTTTAAAATAAATATTGTACCCATCAATAGGACAACAAAAGAATCTAGAAATCACGGTGATGAAGGAAAACTTTAGAGATTAAGGAATATGTGTTCTAGCCTACAGGAGAAGCCAATAATAAATGCCTAGTGAGCCCTTGTTTGATTGCTTTCCAGTGATGGGAAGCTCACTTCTTCACATGGCAGCTCATTTCATGGGTGGATAAGTCCACTTACTCAGGAGTGCGTCTTCATAAGAAGCCAAAGTAGTCTCTGTAAATTCGTCCCACCGGTCTAATCTCTGCTCCCTGGAGCAGCACCAAGCAAATCTGTCTCCAATGATCATTCACGAATATTAGGCAGCTGTCCTGAATCTTCCAACTCAGTATCACTGACCCTTACAAACGCATCTCACATGGCATGATTTCCACACCCTCCTTTACCACCTTGGTACCCTCTATGGTCCATAACATTGTGTCATATTCTGGTACCGCGAACAAGGTGATCAGAACATTCAAGTTCTGTCTGGAGTAGTGTTGCCAACCATGATGTTGAGGATAGCTTAGCGGGAGGCTAAATAACAGTTACAATATGGCTAGTTTTCAGTGATATATTTACTTTGCCACAATAGAAGCTATTTCCTGTGACCAGCAAAAGATATAAAATTCGAATAGGGGAGAAGGGAGAATTTCTGGAGGGTGTATGCAAAAACCTGAAAATAAATGAACTCTGGGAGAGAACAAGTATGTGAGAATGCATGTGTGACAGTGTGTGTGTGTGTGTTGTTTGCACACAACCAATAAATCCCCATATTGAGGCTTTGTGAGATACGTATCAGTGGAAATAGGAAGAGAAGTGAGACGACTAATAGGTAATAGAGGAAACTGATAGAAAGGCATGAGGAAAAAGAAACAGATGATAAAAAAAAAAAAACCTAACTACACTTGTCAGCAATTTTATAAAGGCTAAGCTTTGGGGACTAATAAAACAGTGAATGCACACACTGTCAGCTGGGAGGAAACAGGAAGAGTGATGACCCTAACCACTGAGACTCGTCTGAAGCCTCTTTATTTCACAAGATATTTGGAGACAGAACAGGGGCACCATCTCCAGAATCTTACAAGTGTTTTCCAATAGTGTTGGTAGAACACAGCTTGCGACTTACATATCTTTCTACTTTAACAAACCTCAGTACATGGCTGGAGACACAACAGGGCCTTAAAGCAATCGTTCAATACTAGTGTCAGATAAAGCACCAACATATCTGCGGGGCAGAACACCAGGTTCTGTGGGGAACAGTCAGTCAGAGTGATACCCCTTCTTGATTCATCTCAGTGTTCTCCCACTGCCCAGGGTTGTATGAAAGTTGCATATAAAAACAGACAGATTACATGCTGGGGCCTTTCTTTTACTGTAGTGGTTCACCTCTTATTTCTAAATAATGAGGGAAACGAACCATGCTACTAAGTTTTCCTGAAAATGTCAAGATAAATGAACTAAGTAAAAAGTGGAGGTTTGTACAGATGTAGACACACAGCTAACTAGCAAGACGTGTCACTACTGACCTCGTTCGCTGGCTGCTCTAGTGTCAGCTTGGTTTTGCTCAGGGTAAGGGTTTTCTCCTCTTCCGCGTGCAGGTCCTCCAGGGTCTGCTGGTGGGTCTCCTGCGCAGCCTTGGCTGCTCGCTGAAGTTTGCTGACATCCTCACTGAGAGACTCCACCTCCTCAGTCAGATGCTTAACCTGTGGGGAGAAGACGACAACAGTTCCATGAGAGCCACTTATGGAAGGCGGAGTATAAATGCTAAGGGCCATCTCCTCTCTTTTCTAGGACCAAAAATTTCATGAGGTATCCACTGTCATAAAGAACCAAATTTAGCCAAATTCCTGATGGGCTTTTTAAAACTCTAAATTCACTTTTTCTTTTACACACAGACACAAATGATCTGTTAGCTCTCCTGGTCGGGGAATGGGGTATTCTGGTTAATCAAATATTATCAGCATAGGGGCTTCCCTGGTGGCACAGTGGTTGAGAATCCGCCTGCCAATGCAGGGGACACGGGTTCGAGCCCTGGTCTGGGAAGATCCCACATGCCGCGGAGCAACTAGGCCCGTGAGCCAAACTACTGAGTCTGCACGTCTGGAGCCCGTGCTCCGCAACAAGAGAGGCCACGATAGTGAGAGGCCCGTGCAACGCGATGAAGAGTGGCCCCTGCTCGCCGCAACTAGAGAAAGCCCTCACACAGAAACGAAGACCCAACACAGCCAAAAATAAATAAATAAATTAATTAATTAAAAAAAAATATATATTATCAGCATAGGTCAGTGGATGGCCAGTATTCAGAGTGTCGTATTATTTGTATAACAAGAACACCACTAAAGGTAATTTAGCTTTCTTTAGAGTATTCGGGGCAATATTAATCTTGTGCCTCAAATCCTAAAAAAGTGGCAGTTAAAGAAGAGTTCCAGCTGATAAAATAGGCAAAAATGCAAGCCATTTATATCAGGTCCAAGTGCTTTTTATGAAAGGGAACTGATGTACAAGAGTTGCTATTTAATCATCTGCCAAAATTACAGTATTATTCTGGAGACTTTTTTTTTTATCAAAGGTTTGATACAGACCCCTCAGCTGACTTCAGTCTATACACAGATGCACAAGATAAAAACCTCAGATAAAAAGAACAAAACATTAAGGTCCTTAGCTGGAATTAAAATGACATTTCAAGGTCAAGCTCCAAATCAACGACAGAGGTGGGAATTCAGACGTGTCCCAAATCACCTTTCAATAAACTGCATCCTGTTCCCTCTCCTTCCAAAAAAGGATACTTAGAGGCCCAATGAAACCATTTTGCTCTTTCTATCAGATTTCAGATGCAATTAGATTGGAACAAATGAAAATGTTTCATTTGGGAGATTAAGTGGGGTTCCATAAATTCAAGTTGGAACTTTGAATTAGGATGGCACAGTTCACCAGATCCTTCATTTGATGCCAGTTCTGACTCCCAGTGCTGTAAAGTTGCGGACCACTGTGTTAATTAATATAAACAGAGCAGGTTTGGTCCTGGAGCCCGATTGGGAGTGTGGAATTCAGGCATCTAGGCCTTCCTGACATTATAGAAAAAGTACCTTGTACTCTGAAGCACGCTTCTTCTGTGACTTCGCCAATAGTGTTTCCAAGTCATCGATTTCTTCCTTCTTCGACTCGGAACATTCATCTTCGAGTCTCCGCCCACTGGCAGTCAGCTGGGAATTTACCTCCTCTTCTTCCTCCCCCCAGCCCCCCCACACAGACAGCTCCTGGACGCTGGCCTCCAGCTGGATCTCGGATTTAATCAGTGACTCGCACTGCTCTTCAGCATTTGCCAGGGTCTCTGCTCCCGCCATGATGAGGAGAAAATTGTTGCCAACAGCTGGAAGTAATTTATCAGCCAGGCGAAATGCTGCTTAACACACAGCAGAGAGATAATTGCCTGTCCTCTGCCCGGCACTTTTGCCTACCTTTCCTAAGCAGTTGAAATAATATTCTCAGTTCCCTGACCCTATGGTTGAGAAGTGGAGGGGTTGCTTGTGTTTGGAGGTGCTTTTGATCTTTCAGGCCATTCAGTAGATTAGATTACCTCTTCTAAAGCACTTAATAGAATCCTGGTGGGCTAAAGGAGCTAACGTGCCTCCAAAAATCAGTGGTGTGCTGATTAAATCACAGCTACTGGAAGCATCCCTGCAGGCATATAGTTTGAGGGCGGTACCTGCTCAGAATGTGGTCTTTTAAGAAAGTGGTGCTCCCTCAGACAATAGAATATTTATAATATTATTATAAGGACCTTGATGCACTTGTTTAATATATAAGCATCTTCTAATAAATACAGCTGGGCTGTATATTTTTTTATTCATAAGCTGAATTTACAATTCATGAGGTTCCTTGAATATCACTAACTAGACTTTACTATTATTTCCAACTAAAATATTTTTCTCGATGGTTCTGCCAGCAGTAAATTCCCCAAGTTATAACCATAGAGCGTGCAATCCTCCTTCCTCTTATTTTTTCAAACATACTGCTGCCAACTCTCACTGTGTGGCCCACTCTTTCTGTGTTATGGTCCAAGTCAAAAACGAAGGGGCCGATTGCTTTTTGCTACAAAAGCACCTTGTGTAACTTTGAACTCCTTTCATTTGTCTCCATTTAGAGGCTAAATAAAACCTCTTTTCTGTGAGCAAGTTCTTAATCACTGTAGGTCTCGTTGTGACATAACTTCACACATATCTCCATATTCCATCTTTAGACCTCATCCATCCTCTGCAATTTGGGCAATCTATTACCTAACTATTTGCTTGGCTTACGTTGTTTCATCTACTTAGATCAAGAGCAGAGAAGGGCAAAAATCCAGGCTATTGGATCCTGGCTAACTCTCAGCCTGTCTGCCCAAGAAATGGGGCTCAAAGAGGCACAGATGGGGGAGGTATAAAATAGTGAATCTCCAACATCATTGAAGACCCAAGAGAAAGGCTAAACTAAAAACAAACAAAAATGTTAAGACAAAAAGGATCCATGCAAATCAGAGAAGCTTCCAATGCTTGAGCAATACTGGGGACATTTGATCTTAGTTCATCCCAGGTTGACAGGCAGGATAGCTCTTTGCTCTCTTCCATTCAACACTTGTACAGGACCTGTCACCATCACCAAATGAAGCCAACAATCCAATCGACCGTCATCGATCCTCTCATTAAACATGATGGCAGGTTTGGGGCCAGCTGAGCAGTGCTGTGACGGTTTAACAGTAGGGACATCCTTTCCCCAGTGGCAGTTATTTTCTCATGTACTCGCAGTGTTAATTGAAATGGGTTCACTCAGTGCTGCTGGTAGTTTGAGTTAGTGAATAATTTGAAAAGAATCCTTGTTTCCTTGATTCCTACTGTATGGAGGTGTGTTTCTTAAAAATCAATGAGATAAAAAAAAATCAATGAGATAAAATATGTCATAGCCAGGTCAGCTTTTTAAATCAGTTACAATTTGAACTCATCTCAGCCTTCCAGGACTTGCCCTGCAATTGGCTTCATGTGTCTCCTATACTCCCCACAATGATCTTTTATCATGTATCCCAGACTTTTACCCACCTCTCCCTTCACAAGTTGGGTGTATTTCTATCTCCACATCAGCCCAGGTAGCACTGGCCACTCTTTTTGTTGAGAGGAAGAATGATGAAAACTAGGAGGCCAGGTCTCATCCAAGGCTCCCTGTGTCCTAAGCCAGACAAAATATGATATTAAAAACTGTGATTCTCACAATGTGGATCTTAATGTAGGCTTGGAGCGGGGCCTAGGAATCTGTATTTCTAACAAGCATCCCAGGTGAGGCTGATACACACTAAAGTTCTTGAACCACTGCTATATTAAATATGTATCAGAGGGCTTCCCTGGTGGCGCAGTGGTTGAGAGTCCGCCTGCCGATGCAGGGGACACAGGTTCGTGCCCCGGTCTGGGAAGATCCCACATGCCGCAGAGCGGCTAGGCCCGTGAGCCATGGCTGCTGAGCCTGCGCATCCAGAGCCTGTGCTCTGCAAGGGGAGAGGCCACAACAGTGAGAGGCCCGCCTACCGCAAAAAATAAAAAAATTAAAAAAATAAATAAATAAATAAATATGTATCAGAAATGTGGGTCTGAATGTAAACTCTCATGTAAAATATGGCCTACTGGAACACTGATGGGTAGCAGAGTCCCAAAAGAAATGAATAACTTGGGTCAGCCTAAAACTACTAAATTTTCTGTTTTCCATAAGTCCAAAAAGCAGGAAAAATACAATATATTTATATAATGTATTTGAACCCAGTATTATTTAACTTAGCACTGTGCTAAGTGGGGTGGAGAGTACAATAAAGGTGGATGAAATTTCATACCTGCCTTTGGGATGTAACAGTAGTCCTGGTAGCTAGAGAAGAGGAGTAAAAAAGGGAGTGAATAATGGCACATGGGCATCAGATTAGAGATGGAGGCTCAGATGCCAGGGCCAAGGGTCTGGATTCTATCATGCACATATTGCAGGATCTGAAGCTTGTTCATCAGGGAAGCAACATATTTGTTCAAGACAATGGTTCTCAATCCTGGCTGGATATCAGAATCACCCATACAGATGATTTGGACCCACACAAGACCCGCTTAGTCAAAGTATCTGAGAGTGGGGTCTAGGTACGTTTCTTTTTATTTGTTAATGCTTCACAAATAAGTTTGATGCAAAGTCAAGGTTGAAAACTGCTGTTCTAAGAACTCAACTGATTGTGATATTGACTTGGACTGGGAAAGGGCAAGTAGGGAGATCAAAATCAGGAAAACCAGTTAGGGGCATACTGCAATAATCCTGAAGATCTCAGTAAAGCTTTTCTCAGGACCTACTAAGATCCTATCTTTTGATTTGCTAATGGGTTATGTGCTAACTACAGAATTTGAATTAAGATCCAGAGCTTCCTGGCTCCCATGATAGATTTCCAACTGTTTATATAGTTAAAACCCATCTAAAAGTTTGTCCCTTTTTCAAAGACATACTGCCAATGAAATCACTTCACTATAAAACAGGGTGTCTCTCTAAGTGTTTCCATTGTCTGTGTTGGATGAAATTCTACAGTATTTGCAAAGCACGTGCCTCTATTTTTTCAAGTCAATACTGCCTGCAAAACAAGGGAATCTAATTAGAAACTTGATTTGAAGAAGAAATGGTGGGGCCAGTCACAGCCTGCAGCTGAAAAAGCAAGTCATTCTTTTCCTGGAGTAGGGAGACTTACTTGGCTTTCAGCTCCTCCCTCTGAGATTCTGATTTTGCCAAGGCTTTTTGCAGCTGCACACACTCTTCCTTCAGTCCAGCTATCTCCTTTCCCATTCCAGCAGATCTAACAAGAGGCTTGATCTTGAAAAAGAGCCTCATCCATGGCCAGCCCTTCACAGCCATGAAAGCTCTTACATTCCACTGGATCACAATAAGTGCATCCCTAAATCGAGGGGGAAAATAAATAAATAAAAGCAAGTTAACCTAGACTATAAAAGAGTTATTTTCCGGATTTCCCTGGTGTTGGGTGGTTAAGAATCTGCCTGCCAATTCAGGGGACACAGATTCGATCCCTGGTCCAGGAAGATCCCACATGCCACGAAGCAACTAAGCCTGTACACCACAACTACTGAGCCTGCGAGCCACGTGCTGCAACTATCGAACCCGTGTGCTGCAACTACTGAAGCCCATGTTCATAGAGTTCGTGCTCTGCAACAAGAGAAGCCATTGCAATGAGAAGCCCGTGCACTGTAATGAAGCGTAGCCCCCACTTGCTGTAACTACAGAAAGCCCACGCACAGCAACAAAGACCCAACGCAGCCAAAAATAAATAAAATTTTAAAAAATAAAAATAAAAAATTTAAAAATAAAAGAGTTATTTTCCAAATTAAGATCCTTAATAAGCACATCTTTTTAGGAGTCATTATAAATCCTCATTAGTCTTCAAAGCACTTCTACATCCAAGTTCTCATTTGATTCTATCAAAAATCCTTTGAGGGACTTCTGGGGCTAACAGTGTTGTGGACTATGTGTCCTGAAAATGTTTCCACTACAAACATCCTTTAAATGAGAGCTGACCCTTAAAGAGGGTAAGAAGTATAGAGGGAGCTAAAAAAAAACAGAGTGAAAAGTGAATGCTTGTACAGTCTGACCATCCTTACGGAAGGAGGAAGCCAGGCTTGGTATTGTAGGGTTTGTATTTTTATATCCTTGTGGATAAAGAGAAAGGCTGCGATTTTCAAAGAATTTTACCCTTAATGAAAAGGAGGATTTAAAAATTCACCTACTGGCACAGAGAGAAGTCAAAGAGAAGTACATCTGATTTGGTCTGGGCTCAGGGTGCAGAAAAAAGATCCTACGCTAAGAATTTTTTTTTTATACTATGAACCAGCACCACCGGAGTGTTTGAGATTTAAATTATACTACCTGATTAGTGCAGAAATACACAAGAAATTAGCATAATCATTTTTTTACACTGGTAATAAATACCCTTGGGCCCTTGGGGGAAAAATACAAAAGTGCACTGAAGAAAATACCCTAAAATCAAGCACTAGAGATTTTCTTAAAGTCCCCTTGAAGATGAGCTTATAGTTCAAAATTACAAAACACATATAGAAAAAAATTCAAACATAAGTGAGGGTGAGCACCCACAATAAAAAGTTTAGTTAAACCCCCAAGAATTTTAGATAATTGAATAATCTGGTGGAGATCATAAAATAATTCTTAAGAATTATTAAAGACAGGGCTTCCCTGGTGGCGCAGTGGTTGAGAGTCTGCCTGCTGATGCAGGGGACACGTGTTCGTGCCCTGGTATGGGAAGATCCCACATGCCGCGGAGCGGCTGGGCCCGTGAGCCATGGCTGCTGAGCCTGTGCATCCGGAGCCTGTGCTCCGCAATGGGAGAGGCCACAACAGTGAGAGGCCGGCATACAGCAAAAAAAAAAAAAAAAAAAAAAAAAAAAAGAATTATTAAAGACATAAAGGAAAGAACTGAAAAAAACAAGAAAGAAATGAGCCACTATGATAAAAGGGCAGACGGATTTGAAAGAGGACCATATAAAACGTCTAGTACTGAAAAGCATAGTCATTGAAATCAAATACTCAATGGGAGAATTAAGCAGCTGATTAGCCACACTGAAAAAAAATTGTGAATTAAGAAAAATAAACCCAAGCAAGTGGAAGGAAGGAAAGAATAAAGCTGAGATCAGAAACTAATGAACGATAAAACAAAAAAAAATATGAAAGAATTTTAAGGTGGGTTATTAAATAGTATAATTAAATAAACATCTGACATGAGTAAGCAAGAGAAAGAGAAGGCATAAATAAACAATACTAGGAGTGATAATACTCTAAAATAAAATAATCTATGATCATGCCCTAGAAACATAATTGTAGATATGATAGAGATTAAAAATTATAATCTAGCAAGTTGGAAGATTTAAAAGAAATGTAAAATTTCTCTTTTTAAAGAAATTAATCTAAACTGATTCAAGAAGAAAAAAATCTCAATAGGCCTATATCTATTAAATAAATTAAATCAAAATTGTAAAATCTGTCATGAAAGAAACACCAGATCTAGATGGTTTTATAGGCAAATTTTACCGAGCACTCAAAGACAGATAATCAAAATAAATTGTTTCATGTTTTGAAAAGAGAAAATATTGCCTAACTCTTTTATGAGGTTAAGATAACCTTGATTCAAAGTCAGATAACAGCAGAAGAAACAATTACAGGCCAAACTTATTCATGAATGTTGAGGCAAAAATACTATAATACTATAACCCACCCCACAATGTATGAAAAAGATCATATTTTATAAACAAAGTGGGTTTAACCTTTTTTAATCTATTAATTTAATTCAATACATTTATGGGTTAGATGCAAAAGAAGAATTTAACCCTTTCTTGGTAAACGTGCTTAACAAAATAAGATGGAACGAATGTCCTCTATAGAATAAATCATATCTACCAAAAAAATCTACATAAAACATGATATTAAGAGGAAAATGATATCTTTCCCCAAAGTCAGAAATATGACTAAGTTTGGCAAAAGTTTCGAAGTTGAAATACCACAAGTTGGTGAGAATATAGAGCCATAGGACTTTCATATACTTCTGGTAAAGAGTAAAACAGAAAGCATTTTGGCAACATCTCATAACGCTGGAGTTGTGTATAGCCTAAAACCTAAATAATTCATACCTTAGAGAAATGCCACTCGAAGTGTGGGCCTCGTACTATCAGCCAATGGACCAGCATTTTGAGTAACATTGCCCTCAAGAAACTCTTGCATATATGCAGGGGAAGACATTTACAAAAATGTCACTGCAGAACTGTTTGTAATAGCAAAAAATTATAAATAACTTAAGTTTACTTGAGCTGGGAAATGGATAAATAAATTGTGGTATATTCATATGATGGAATACTATACAATAGTTAAGATCAATAATCTAACCTTAGATTTACCAACATTAATAAATATAAAAGCTAGTACTGAATGTAAAGAACAAATTTTAAGATAATATACAGAGCACATTTATGGGAAGACTAAAAACATGCAAAATCATGTAACTTTTTAAGGACACCTGCATATCTCTACAAAACTTGGATCAAGGGAGAAATATGCAAGGGGCTTAAACTGAGTCTGTTAATTAATTTTTTAAAATATATTGTGAGTAACTACAGAAAAATGTTAAACTTTATGTGCTTTATATATGAAATATGAATGAAACAGAGGGATAAAAATGAATTCAGGATCTCAGGAGCTAGGAATAGGATCTGGGTCAAGGGAGAAATACACAAAGGGTTTCAACTTTTTAAATTATTTATTTTTAAGTTGTGAGATATTACAGAGAAAATGTTAGGAACTGATGTACTTTGATGATAGCTCCATGAGTATGCATTATAATATTTTCTGTACTTTTTGTATTTGATATATTTCATAATAATTCCTTTAAAGTCATTCTATGATTTAGAGAGAATGGATAGTAAAGACCTCATTTTAGAGATGAAGGAAGTGAACTTGAGAAATTAAGAGTCTTATCCAAGTTTACAAAACTGGTCATAGAAGGCATGTCTCCTGAACCCCAAACTCTCATAAATTCCCACACCACATTGGGCACTGTATGGAGGTCACAGAAGACTCTTAGGAGATGTCTCTCTAATATCCTTGACATCACCATGAAATAATATTTTTCTTCTTTGGGGAAAGAGAGGGAATTAACAGACTGTCAAGTAAGCAAATTATACCAAGACCTGTGGACCTCTCTCCAGAAGGTAAACTGTGCTATGGTAAAAAGTAAATACGACAACCACAGAATCCCTTGCTCATAATCCCTCTGTTTGGAGATTTTGTTAGCTTGCTTTCCATGATTCTATTAAAGGTTTTCTTCTATTAAACAAAACCTATGCCTCAGTGTCCAGAGGTGATGATAAATGTCCCTAGTGAACCTGCCTGAAATGAAGTAACAAAGTTATGGTTACATGTCACCAAGAGTAAGTTTCTGACCCAGGGGAGGCTGTAAAGTGATCAGAACACCTACCTACTTTGCAGCAAACTTCCCCACAGAGCTGGCTGTGAGATGCATGCAAACACTTCTAGGTCTGCTTCTGTTTTTTTTTTTTTTTTTTTTTTAATTCATGAATCTCTCCCTCATTGCATTTCACCTAAACCTTCACTGTTCTTTTTTTTTTTTTTTTTTTTTACTTGTTGACAGTTTGCTTTATTTATTTATTTATTTTTGGCTGTGTTGGGTCTTCGTTTCTGTGCGAGGGCTTTCTCTAGTTGTGGAGAGCGGGGGCCACTCTTCATCGCGGTGCGCGGGCCTCTCACTATCGCGGCCTCTCTTGTTGCGGAGCACAGGCTCCAGACGCGCAGGCTCAGTAATTTTGGCTCACGGGCCCAGTTGCTCCACGGCATGTGGGATCTTCCCAGACCGGGGCACGAACCTGCGTCCCCTACATCGGCAGGCAGACTCTCAACCACTGCGCCACCAGGGAAGCCCCCCTGCTTCTGTTTTGAATTATGAGTCACACTGCTCTCAGAGATCCAGATTTTGCCAATTATAAAGAATCCCTCCAAAGGGAAGACTGGAAGCAGCGCAAAAATATCTGAATTATGCTTATTCTTAGTTAGATAGGGTAATAGAAGCCCTTTGTGCTCTGTATGGTGTTCCATAATTTTAAAAATTTCAAGTCCCAGACTAAGCAGAGGTGGCAGAGCTCTTTACCCTGACCTACTGTAAGACAATGAGCTAAAGTCACATTGACTGAGGCACATTACTCTAGCAGTGGGGACGCAGGGTGGGGATATCATACCTCTCTCCCAGAATCCTCTGGAATTTGATTTGCATCAGTTTTCCCCGTACTCTGGCTTGGAACAATGTAAAGACTTTAGATAGTCTCTCATCTCTCATTGCTTTCAGTTGGCCCAAAGACGGCTTTTAAAAACACCTAAAAGAAATGTCAGATGTTAGTTCTACTCATAGTGGGCATTCAGTAAATGCCTGTTGAATGGCCCTATGAGCAATTGATGTATTTGTTCATCAGTTCTACTGCTTGTTAATATTTCTTAATGTGTAAAATGTAAATTCTAGAAAGTTTGGTTTTATAAACCTAAAGTTTGCCACACACACACACACACAAAAACGACTTTATTTAATCCTGTGGTTATATTGGTTCCTTAAGAACTTAGACTATCCTCCTCCTGATCTATTAGTAATGTCTAGGTTGTCTAGGGAACTTGGTTTACGTTTTAAGATAGGCCCAGGCAGGGGTCTGCACAGATTTTCTGTAAAGGGCCAGATAGTAAATACTTTTAGGCTTTACAGGCCACACACAGTCTCTGTACAACCTCCACTCCCACCCCCATCCCCCTCCTCCTCCACCTCCTCTCTTTCTTCTATTTCTTCTTCTTCCTCTTTAAAAATAACCCTTTAAAAATGTCAAACCATATTCAGCTAGGGGGGCCATATAAAAAATAGGCCATGGATATGACCCTTAGGCCATAATTGGCTGACCTCTGCTCTAGAGAAAGTCACTTTTGTCTTAGACAATAAAAAATACACATAAATATTTTTTCAAGAATCATTAGTAATGGCCAAGATGAGGTGAGTGAGGTACCTAAAGCACAAATTTTAAGGAAGCACTCACTTCCAGGGTTGTACAAGTCAGTACTTATACAACCTGAAGAGTGAGTGCTGCCTTAAATTTTGTGCCTTAGGAGGCTGTCTCAACTCATGCTAGTCCTGCCCTAGATGAGTAGTATACAGCAAAAATAACTAAACATACAAGGAAGCAAGGCACCAGGAGTGAAAATCAGCAGAAACAGACTCTCAGGTATTCAAAATGTGGGAGTTGAGTAATATTTTGTAATCATGTCCAACGGAGTTCTTTTTCTTAAGCTCTTCATCCCAGACCCTCTAAGTCTCCTTCAAATAATTTGACCTTTATATGGATGTCATTAGAAACAACCTGATATTGACTAATGGATAAAACCAAATCTGTTAGTCAGGAGTTTCCCAAAATATGTGGATCATGTTAAGATCTTCAAGATGAAGCAGAATTTAGTGAATCACATTTAAGGAAATTAACTTTGGATTAATTTTTTGGATGATAGGGTTGACCTTAACATTTTTAGACAGTCTTTCAGAATTAATTTCCTGAAAGTGTACTTGTGGATGAATCAGTTCACATGCAGACAAGCAGTTATCTCCAGTAAGTTGGTTCAATTTTGTCTAGCTCTGATGTGTATACACATTTTCTAGCACACTAAAGTTGATTCAGTACTTTATATCTTGGCACAAACTTGCTTAGATGAATAATTATAAAAATGTAAATGTAGTCAAGACTGAGGTTCAAAAAGCATTGAATTTTGAATTTTCTCTCTCAGATAATGCTGAAGTTTTCACTTTCAGCGGAGCTCTGTTTGTATTAGTTGTGGTCACAAGAGCTGTAGAATGCCTTATAATTGCACTGTCACGGGTATTTTAAGATACACAGACTTTCCTCCCACTCTTCTCCAAAAGCATTCTTTGTAGTTCTCTGGTTACCTTAGTGATTCCAAAGTGGTACTGTGTATGGTCTATCTCCAAGGAGCCAAGTAATTCTTCAGCTGCTTTTCTGCTGCTTACAAACTTGCTCTTTGGAAAAGCCCTTTGGTTCAGAATGTAGTACCTAATTTAAAATAAGTAAAGAATAAATCCTGAGGTTGGGGTGCAAATAAAGAAAAATCTGGACAAGTGAGACAAAAGGAGGTATATATAGACTTCCACCCCTCCTACCAATATGTTCAATTTCCCAAAACTCTTGGCAGTAATAATGAGGATACGAGCAATAATTCCTTACTTTGGAATAATAGTTTGTACTTTTCATAGTGCTGTAGAGACCACCTCACTTGATTCTCTGCTCAATTAGGGAGGGAGGGAGGGAGAGATTAGGAGAAAGAGAAAGAAAGAGGCAGGTTTAAGTACATCTCTATCATGCAGATAAGGAAACTGAAAAGCAGAGATGTTAAAGGTCTTTTCCAAGATTCCCTCACCCTAATGGTGAATTGGTGGAAAGCTAGAAATACACTTCTTAATTCTGACACAGGTATTCTTTCTACTCTACTCTACTTTGCTCACATTTGGGAAATAGAAAGCAAAGGTGCCTCTCCTGCCTTCTGCTGCACTCCCTGCTGGCTTCCTTCCTTTCACAGGATTGCTAGTAAAGCAACAGCCTGCTTGGATGGCAGCTACGATTAAGTACATACAACATTTCAGAGACTCAATTCAGCCTCCATATCGTTCTTCTCTATATATTTCTTCTATATGTGGGTCTATTATCCAGTAATAGAGATTTAAGGATATTACAGCTACATAGATGTTGGATTTAAGGGGAAATAATAATGGAACTCTGTCATCATTTATCTCACCACCACCAAAACACATCGATCTGTAGTCTGGAGGATATCAACCAAACAAACAATGCATGCCTAAACACTCAAAGAGAAGAAAACGAAATGGACTGCCCCAGGCTTCTTGGATCCTGGGATGTATGTTTACCTTTGTTTAAAATCAGCATACAGCAGTCAGTTTGGAAAACCTTCACTGCATATCCTGATCCCTTCCAAGACACCATTACAGTGCAGCTGCTGTAGAACCAAATAAGCATCCATTACACCTGAAGAAAAATGGTCACAACGAGTCCATGTCTAAAAAAAATGATTACCCTAGATTTTGTCCTAATTGCTGCATCTGGGGTTAAAAGAGTTTGAATCTAGTGTTCTCTACATCATAGGTAAGAGGATTCACTCACTCCCAGCCTCATGGCACTCAAAGTACCCATCCTATTATGTAGGAGTCTCCGAATAGGATTTACCTGGAATGAATCCTTTAGTTCACAGTTAGTCAAGATTTTATAAGCAAATACTAGAAGATGAAAAAAATACATTTTTGCTAGAATGTAAATGACTGGCATTATATCCATTTGCCAGCCAAAAACCAGCTAGAGAGGGGATAAGACACAAAAGAGAACTGGCATCTCCAAGTAAGAAGGGGAGGGATTACAAGAAGGGGGAATACAATGAAAGGGGAAGATGAGAACAGCCACGACATTCTGTTTACTGTTCTGTATTAGGAAAGAATGGGCCACATCCCGGCCTACTTTCTCTCCTGATTATCTTGAGAAAGCCTAAGTTGTATTCGATAGTATAAGCATTCTCCTAGTACCCCTTTGTTCCTGAGATGGAGCCCACTAGAGGTGCAGCTGCAATCTCTGATAGAAGCCTTAGAAAAGCCAACCAATGAGCCACTGTATCTGGCTCTCAGCAAGGCTTCTGGAAGAAGCCAAGCAGCACTCTCCTAACAAAGACCTGCTAGCGTGTTATAAGGAAAATGGAATGAGATGATTCTCTGCTTATGCCCGGGGTCACAGAAGTAAACTCTAAGCCATATATCCGTAGTCCTGCACTCCTATCCCTTTCATAGACAGAAACAGATCATCTGTAAGAAGGAGCAGAAGTGGAGTTCTATGACACAATAGGGTCAAACATGCTCATTCCCTTTAAGGACATATGAAGAACTGTTTTGATTAGATCGTGAAGCTTTTCTTATGACTTTCTCTTAAGACTTGGAAAAAAAAAAAACCTGCTGAAATCAGAGCTGATTCGATGGGAGGCAGCTCTAATAGGTAACAGAATTGCTCCAAAATAGAGGTAGCTAATTAGATTCCTTGCTAGATGGAAGCAGTGTCCCTAGATGCATTCAGAAACCCAGCTGATAAGAAACAATGAGGCAAAAACATACAGCGTGAATGCACATGAAGTGTTTGCATTGCAAAAACTCAAACTGCAGCATCATTGTTTAGCATCACACTTTCCCAGAATAGGTCACAGGCTGTCAAGATGGGAGTCTTAATTACAGGAGGTTAATAAAAATGCAAGGTACTACAGAACCTCAGAAATCAGAATCAACAACATCTGGCTACATATTCTAAGGGTGATTAGTGCTCTGAAGACATAAGTGCTTGTCACATATACAACTTTGAGGCTGACAGCCTCCAACCAAGCTCCACAGAAGCCTGTAATTCCAAACAGAAGCCAGGGAATCTTCAAATCCAAGATGTAAGGAAAGTAAACCATGCAATTAATATCCGTAAAAACTTTGTTTTGTTAATTAAAAACATAAATAATTCACCACCACCTATCTATCTCATCACCGCCCTAGCACCATCCATTCATCAAAAAGTATTCACTACAAAAGCCAAGAAATGGAAACATTCTAAGTGTCCACTGATGGATGAATGGATAAAAAAGTTGTGGTATATATGTATAATGGAATATTATTCAGCCATATAAAAGGAGGAAATCCTGCCATGTGTGACAACACAGAAGGACCTTGAGGGCATTATGCTAAGGGAAATAAGCCAGACAGAGAAAGACAAATACCATACAATCTCATTTATGGTTCTAGATATTTTCACCATAAGCTTCTTTGTCAAAAGCATTTTTGCTACAAATGTTCTCACCGCATAACTAATTGGCCATGCAGCAATTTTGCCATAAAAGATAAAATAACTGGTTGACAGTTTGGTTTCAACTGGTTGACAATTTGGCTTCATTTCTCCATTGACACAGTACTTCCATTTTCTATACATGAATCTGAAAGAGGCTGAGGGCCTCAGAGGTGCAAAGTTGGATCCACATTTTCCATAGAACTTGGAACATCTACCAACAGACATGTGACAATATGCCAAGAACAAACAACAGTGTGGAAGGCTTTCATAACACAACACAAAGCTCAGTTACAAACATGTATCCTAGTATTTGGAAACCGATACCTCTCTCAATGAGGGAAGAAATTTTAGCAAAAAAGAAAATGTGTGATGCAGAACAAGGAGACGAATCAACAAGCCAAAAAATGTATAATGAACTATGAACAAAGACTTGGAAGATAAATGCTTAGGTTCAACCCACAAAGTAAAATCAGATATTTGTACCGTATTGTCATGAATCTACACACATTTTAAATTTATTCAAATATTTTATATTTTACAATAGTCTTTTAAATTTTGTTATTCATTTTTCATGTTTCATTATGTCCTTTTTAATGTCCCTCTTTTATTTTTTTTATTTTATCTTTTATGACAAAATTGCCTTATGGCCAATTAGTTATGTGGGGGAAACGTTTGTAGCAAAAATGCTTGGGGCAAAGATGTTAATAGCAAAGAAGCTTATGGTGAAAATGCCAGACACACTCACTTAAACATGGAATCTTTAAAAAACAAACAAACTCATGGAAAAAGAGATTCGATTTGTTGTTACCAGAGGTGGGGTGGAGGAGTGGAAATTGGATGAAGGTGGTCGAAAGATAGAAACCTCCATTTTTAAGATAAACAAGTACAAGGGATGTAATGTTCAACATGATGACTGTAGTTAACACTGCAGTATGGTATGTTGAAAGTTATTAAGAGAGTAAATACTAAGAGTTCTCATCACAAGGAAATATTTTTTTTCTTTCTTTTTTTTGTTTCTATAAGAGTCGATGGATGTCAAATAAACTTATAATAATTTCATGATGTATATAAGGCAAACCATTATGCTGTATACCTTAAACGTATAGAGTGCTGTGTGTCAATTATATCTCAATAAAACCGGAAGAAAAATAAAATATTTCTTAAAAAGTATCTACTGCCCAAAAGTACATAACTAAAGAGACAGGTAGTGTTAAGGAGAGGGAAGATATTACTATTATGAAGGAAGACTAGAGGGAGTTCTTAACAATTAGAAATGGATTTAGAAACTCTCTTTATGGTCAATTTAGATAATTTAGAACAAATAATTTCCTTTATGCTTAAATATCTACCTTAATCCCCCAACTGATTATTCAATCCCTTCTTATTATACTTTGCCCTTGTAGACAATAGCACAGAAGCTCATCCATATTTTAGCGTGAAATTCAAGGAGGAACTTAAATGATAATATCAAGCATTCTAATGTTACCCAATTGAGTCTGCTTTGTGAAATCCTTCTGTATGTCCACTTGAATCTCAATTCAAAGGCAATCTTGAGGAGGTTTAAAAAACTCACTTTTAATTTATTTTAGCTTTTCTATCTGAAAATCTACCCTTATATAAACAAACTGGTAAATGTTTCATTAAAAGACATTCAACATAGCTTAAATCAAATGAATTTCCTAGTGTGGATTACAAAGAAATCTATTTACCTGACATTTTGTTCACATTGGGATTTATGCATCTCACAAAATGTGCTGTTGATTTCAGGTTAGTCATCAACTTATTTAGGTTTTCCTAAAATAGAGACCATAACCAACACAAAATCATTTTGCAAATCACTAAAAACACCAATCTATGTCACAAAAGTCTCCATGTTGATCAACTTAGTCTTGAAGCCAGATGCATAGCAACAATAAAATAATGAATTCAACATTCTTCCCTGCTTACCAAAATACATTATTTCCTTCCCTTGACAAGTCAATATTTATCTGACTGACATAGTTCTGTTGTGTATCATATCTACCTGTTTTAAATTTGGTAGCAATACTTTATGGATGGGCAATAAAATGGCTTGAAGAAAGAAAGTGTTTCTCAAGTTTCCTGCCTGGAAAATTTTTATCTTAGCTCAGTTTCTCTGGAAGCAGAATCTGAGATGGAGATTCTCGTTCAAGAGATTTATTTGGAGAAGGAGGGAAGTACAGTAGGGCAGGGGGAGAAAAAAGCAGTGGTATGGACTCAGTTTAGTCTGAGTCCTGCAGAAGCTCTGAGCACAAATGCACCAATTATACTACAGTTGGTACCTCCTTGAGACAAGGCAGGGGCCAGAATCTGAAGGGGAGAGTAAGGAGAATTAGCTTTCCATTCGACCAAGGGCAATTCTGGCAACTGTGAGTTATTATGAGCTAATATTTTCATAAGTGGTAAGATGGGCTGATAAAGGGGATCTAAGTAGGACACTGACAGTGTCCACAAAAGCCCATTAATATCAAGATAATCTTTAACTTTTCCAACTTGGTTAACTTCAGATACTTTATCCTTATTTGAAGATGTAAAATTTCAAATAAGTAATAACATATGCAGATTGTGAGGTAGTTAATATATGAATAGATGCAATTAAAAATTACTTTATGCAGAGATGCAACCATTTGGAATGAAGCTCCTTTCTTGCCTTTCTTCTCCCCAAATGGTAGAGCTAAAAAAAAGAAGAAAAAAAGCACTAAAAAGGCTCTTTTTTGTCACATTACCAAGCCCTGCTGATGAAAGCATAAATGTGTCAAAGTTCTAGAAGCAATATGGCTATGTCTACCAAAAGCTTTAAAAATATTCATGTCTCAACACAAAAGTCTATTTCTGGTGCTTTTCCTTAAGGAAATAGGCAACTGTGCACAGATACTCACTGCAGCATTGTTTAGTCATTACAAAAAAAATAAGCAAAAAATTAAAATGATAACAAATGCCTGCCAACAGGAGATTGGTTACTTAAATTATGAAAGAGTATGCATACAATGAAACACTGCAATCTTTTAAAATGATGATGCAGATCCATATAACTGGCACAGGAAGATTGCTCGGATTTATTTTGAGAGAAAAATTAGGCTACAAAATAGTTTGTATATTATGATACTGAGTGTGTATACATGTTTTTAAGTGTGATTGTATTACAGGTGACTATATACATAAAACATGTTGGGTAGAGTATACACTAAAATATTAGCAATTGTGAGCTCTCTATGTGAGATCAAAGGTAACTTTTATGTTCCTCTTTTTAGTATTTCTATATTGTCTGTGCTTGGGGCAACACTCACGCGTTACTTCTGTAATTTATAAAAACAATCTATTCCCACTTTCTTGAAGCAAAAGAATCTATGCTAAGCCAAATTGTGTTACAAACATTTGTGTAGTGCTAACTCATGAAGGTACAAAGGCATAACAACAAAACCCATAGGCAATCTGGAAAAAATGGGCCAGCTGTCAATATGAAAAACTGATAAAATACTCTCTAGCTTGAGTAGCAACTGTGCTGAGGCAGATGTCATGAAGTTTAATCACTGATGTCCTATTGACATTCCCCAAGCCTTCCAAGTGAATCACTTAACTTCTTTGTACTTCCCCATAGAAAGGGGATACTACTACCTTCCTTTAATTTTTTAAAAGAATTATAACTGGTTTACAGTACTTGGATTCTTCAGAAGAAAGTATGGTTATTATGAGTAATTTAATTGGGATGAGTCAGAAACTTGGAGGCAAGTCCTTTTTCAGGGGGTCCTTAAAAAATTATGAAAAAGGACATTCTGGACAATTCTCTTCTAGTTCAAAAGAACACAGCACACCCTGAAGAGTCAGAAGATAATTTCCTCTCTCATTCTCTGCCCAAACCACTCTCTGATTTCTTATGACCAGAGAATTACTCATCTGGGAGCCATACACTTATGTGGCCACTATTTATCAGACTTCTCAGAGGTACTTTAGAAGCTATTAGAATCAAGCAAACGCACTACCTGCAGATTTTCAGGGTCCAAACACAATAGCTTCCATTTCTCAAGCTCCTCTTGAGGCGGGCCAACAGGATTTCAGGCATGCTTCTGAATTATATCATCATGTGCTGATGCAGCTGGGAAGTGCTAAATTCTCTCCATTCCCTGACCATGCCATCAGGAGTCCCAAAGCAGGCAACAGGGGACAGGAGTGAGCTTGAAGCTGGGTGTAAGACAAGAGGGTGAGAATGTCAGAAAGTGAGAGGACACACCCCACTTAAAGGACAGCTAGTACAATTCGCCCCATTGCTACAAGGGCATCTGAAACCAGACTGGCCAGATTTTCTATTTTCCTATAATTTCCTTTTTTTTTAAAAAAAAAAAAAAAGGAAATCCAAATGTGTATGTGAGAACTTCCAATTTTTTTTTTTAATCAGTGTGGACCAAACGTGTTTGAAGACCAGTTCTGCTCAAGAGCTGCCAATCTGGCAGCTAACTGTGAAAACTGTGTCCCTCTGCTGCTGGCAGTAGTCCAGACGTGAGGGTAATGGCAGCAACCTGGTCTCTGTGTCCTCCAAGGCTTTGTATCACAGTGCAGAAGTTTGAACTGGATCCTGAATCCGGGTAGCCTGTCCATCTCTCTGTTTTTTTTTGTTTCCAGAACACAGTGAGAGTGGAATAGGCACAAGGCTAGTAAGCACAAAGTCCTGTTTCCTAGCTTGCCTTTGCCATTTAGTAGTGTTAAATTAATGAAGCAAGGAGGCCATCAGACTGAGATGGCTCTAATGCTGTGGCAGCCTAAGTAAGCAAACAAAATCTAAGTCTGTTAATGCCCCAAGGTTACCAAATCAAAATGCTAAGGACAACCAATCACAAACAGCCAACTGGGCTTTAGATAAAGCTAATCAATACTTTCTTTACTTTGCTTCTACCTTTTCTCTATAAAAGTCTCTCCCTGAGTTCCTGTGGGTGGAATGCTGTTAACCACTTCTGATTTGGTGCTGTCCAATTTCAATTGCTTTTTCCTCAAATAAACTCTTAAAAATTTTCATATGCCTGAGTTTATCTTTCAACAGTAGATTTGTGAAACTTTAATTCTGTACTTGCTCCTATAAGATAGGGAGAGATTTCCCTTTACATGAATCTAAAAGGGTCAGGACAGGATTGAGTAAGATAATGTATCTAAAAGTGCTTTGTAAATTACAGACTACTAAACAAGACTGGTTGTTAGTTGGTCAGCAAGTATTTATGGAGTGCTTGCTAAGCAGGCATCTGCTACATGCTTGAGGATACACTTGAACAAGTGAGACATAATCTCTGCTCTCATGAAGCTTACAGAAACCCCATTACTGTAATATAAAAGCACTGTGAAGGAGAATTCCAAGATATTTGGGGGATGTGTACTAAAGGAGCTTGTTATCTCTCCCAAATCACTTATCAAAACATGGTTTTCTGCTGTCTCTTCAGCTTGGTTAAGTAGAAGATAAAAGCAGGCTGGAGCAGTCTCCTTGAAATCTATCTACCTTAGAGCACCATTTCCCCGAAAAACCACCAGCCAGAGGACGGAAAGGCTAATAAGAGGGGATGACGCAGACCACAGGGATCAAACACAGATATCACAGGAAAGAAGCCAGGATTTTATAAGTGCTGAGGCAGACATGGGTTCCATTCGGAGGCTGAAAAATTGAGGAAGATTTTTCAACTCACCAGTGTTGGTACTGATGTAATTTTCAAAGAGTTTTGCCAGGAGTCTGTTGGACGACTTCTGAAATATAGCCACCACTGTTTCATTAAGAAAGTCTTTGTTCTTTTCAAGGCAGCCACTGATGTTATAAGGCACCTTTGGAAAGGCATGCAGCTCAGGTAACAAAAGAGGTGAATGCATAAGTTACTTAGAAAATTGTGTATTCCTTTTAAAAAAATCATAAACTGTGTGGGTCCTTTAATTTTAAATCAGTTTGATGTAACAGTACTGAATAAATACTCCAGAAATCTATGTGCAACCCAAAGAGATTCTCAGGCTTTACCATTTACATTGTGGAAAGAAAGGACGAGAAGGGGAGGGAGGGAGAGGGAGAAAGAATCAGGGAGGGAAAGAAACACCAAGGAGAGGGAGGAAGAAATAGATGGCGTTTCCAGGAGAAACAATTCACATCAGCCCTCCTCCATAGGCAAGAATAGATGCAATAAAACAACTGTCTCTGACACACAGTGAGCATTCCAAAAACATCAATGATATTTTACTATAAATATCGTTATAATTAATATTCAAGGATATCAAAGAAGAGATTTGCAAAAGCATATCTAGGTACAACTGGCAGGTCATTTTTAGGTCAAAGTATTATTTTATCCTTTGTCAGTTCTCTTTTTGTGCCATTCAGAATTACTGACCGGAAGCATAAAAGCAGAAAGAAGGGGCACGTGCATGTGCACACACACACACACGTGCACATACTCCAGTGGGGAAATGAGGAGAGAGAATGGGGGCTATTAGGAATCTTTGTTGGTCATAGTTTGGAGACCATTACTTCACAGTACTCTTAATGAGAGAAGGAAAAAAAAAACTTCAATAAAAAGATCCATTGAAATCACTCATTCACACAATGTTAAGTTGAAAGGAAGGACAAGTAAGGAAAAGCCCATGCCTTTGATGGTCTCCATAACTTTCTGAAGCTATCTTACTTTGAGTTGGGGTGACAGAGTCGATTTTGAGATTTTTGACCTCTGTTATTATAGTATGGGTGTTTCATTTCCTAAGTGCTAAAAGGCTACACCAACTTTTTGGGGGGACCTGAGATTTATTTTGTTCATCTCTTTAATCTAAACTTTACTTATATATTATCTAAGGATTTGGGCTGAGTACATTTGAAACAGGGGCAGGAAAATTCAGGGCTGAGGGTCTAGAGGTAACTTACCACTCCTGCACAATGGACAAGTTCAAAGTGAGCTTCATATTTCTTCTTATTGTCAGGCTTGGGCTTCTGGAAATGAACTGGCTTTCCAAAATGGTTGTCAGAAAGTTTGGTCTTGAAAGTCACATCTGTAGCCTGATGAAACATACATTCCTCTTCGAGGATGGAAAAGATGCCCATTGGCTGTTGGAGATACAGATGAACAGCAGCTGAAAAAAACACCAGTAAGCAGTATTTTCAGTAGAGGGTCAATGTAAATTCTTTCCCACAAACCTAATTAGCTGACAAGGAGAAAGGAGCTTCACTACATATAATTAGCCAATCATCCATTCAACAAATATTTATTAAATACCTACTAGGTACCAGGCACCAGCAGGAGCTAGGGATGAAGCCATGAGCCACATACACAAAGTGTCTGTCCTCAGGCTGCTTACATTCTAGTGGAGCAGACAGACAATAAACAAGTAAACACTAAATAAATAACTTAGTTTCCCATAAAGGCTTTGAAGAAATCACGCAAAGTAAAGAGAGAGAATGACTGGGGCTATGTGAGAGCTATTTTGGTAGGAGAGTCCAGTAAAACCCTCTGACCTGAATGAGAAGAGCAAATCCTGAGAACACCTGTGTACAACTGTACTGGGCAGAAAAATGGAGAGTGCAAAGACCCTGAGGCAGGAGCACCCTTGGCAAATTTCAGGTCCTACCAGAGGCAAGTGTGGACAGAGCAGAGCTAGTCGGAGGGAGTGCGTGGAAGGAGAGATGCAGTACTGGATCCCAAAGGCTTTATAGGCCATGGTAAGACATTTGGATTTTACTTTAAGTGTAATGGGAGGCCTTTGGAGATTTTTTAAGTGATGGGATTTAATTCATACTTGAAAAGGATTATTTGTTTAGGAAGGGGTTGGCAAAGTAAAGCCTATGGGCTCATCCTGCCTATGGTCTGTATTGGAAAGCCGGTGAGCTAATAATGGTTTTTACATGTTTAAAAAAGCAAGCAAGAAAGGATACGTGATAGACAACTGATGACAGCATCAGCAAGCTTTTCCTCTAAAGGGCCATAGAGTAAAGCTCTTAGACTTTGTGGGCCACAGAGTCTCTGCTGCTCCTCTGCCATCAACTCAGTCATTTCAGTCCTGAAAGCAGTAATTGACAATACGTAAATAAAACGGGTGTGACAATGCTGCATTCAAACTTTATTTACAAAAATAGGCTACAGGCTGACTTTGGCCCACAGGGCCATAGTTTGCTGAACGCTGATCTAGATGATTGACAGTGTTGGAGACTGTGAGAGGTCACTGAAACGTGATGCTGGTGGAGGGTAGAGCTGAGTCACAGCTTGCTGATGGATAGAACGTGAGGTGTAGTAGAAAGAGGAAAGATGACCAGGTTTTGGTTTGAGCAAATGGGTAGTGGATGCTGCCATTAACCAATATAGGGTATATACACATGGGGAAAAACAGGTATGGAGGGGAAGATGAAGGATTCCTATATTTGCAAATCTATTTGTGGATTTGTATGTTCATTTATCTACTCCACAAACATTTTTGAAATGCCTTCTATGAACAAATCACTGTACCAAACACTTTGGGTTATAACAGAAAAATCAGACATGGGCTCTGGCTGCAGAGCATCTAACTGAGAAGACAAGACATGCACAGACTATGTAGACTACAAAGCAAACAGAAAATGTCATGAGAGTTCCAAGATAGAACCATGACCCCTTGGTCCAACAACATAGACTTCATGATTCTCTACCAATCCTTTGTACCTAAGAACCACAAATGCTCAGGTTTGGGAGAGACATTATAGGTCTGGCCCAACCCACCGAAAAGCTCCTTGAATTCCATTTACAATTTCCCTCTAAAAAGTAGGTTAGCTTATGCATGAATATTTTCATGGAGAAGGAACACACCAACTCCGAGTCAAGGCTCTGGCTCGGTGATAAATGAAAAGAAAATTTGTTTGTGGTTTAGAATCCTTTGTTCGAAATTATGCCACTGGAGCATACGAAGGGGTCTAATTTGGATTATTACATTCTTTTTTTTTTTTTTTTTAAAGGAATATAAAACTATTTATTGACCACTGTTCACCAGTATTTACAATAAAGTAAACAATATACAGTTGAATAACATTCTGATTACTACAAAGTTATTGTTTTTCCTGGCTTCTGCTGAACCAGTAACCCAAAATACTGAGAAGACCGAGCCTACATTTAAGGAATGGGCTGGGGTAAAGTTTGAAAAAACATGCAGGTCAAGTTTAGATTAGAAAACTTTGTTCACTCATTTATTCCTGCAGATCCTAAACTGCCAACATCTCTAACCACCTGATTAGGTTTCCATTAACAAGTCTGAGACATTCCATGTATCAGTCTTTCAGTAAATACAGCACACAGATTTCAACTTCTTATAAAAGAATGGTTTTCCAAAAGGAAGCTTTAAATGTCCATTTAACTAAGTCTTGCTTGGCTAATTAAAACACACCAGAATTCTTTTATTTTTTTCATTTGGGTTGACAGAGATAAACTTTTCCTTTCGGGGGTGTTTTACATATAAAACTGCATTTATATGATGGTAGATATGGATGCAGATTCTGATAGGGCTGCTTTAAAAAATTATCCAATTTAAATGGTTTAATTTGTCTCATTAATTACAAAATTATTTGAAAGGTTAAGACTTAAATTTTCAATTTAAGTTGAAGTGATTTCTTTTATTGCGCAAAATGACAGAATCCCAGAAACATGGGCTCATCCATGGTTGTGAAAGGCTGTTTTTGTTTTGGTAAATGTGTTTAAACAATAACCAAAAAACCCCCAAACCATTTACATATGTATTTTATGTATACACATACAGAAAACCCAGAATGGTCCTTAGGCATATATGAGTTAAATGCAAATTCTAAATTCTGATTGAGTAATGACTATGGAGATTTTCCCCAACATTTAGAAAAGCTGTTCTCTAATGCAGAGGAAATAATATACCATGGTATCAAATGTTCTTTTCTGCTAAAGGAAGCAACTACAGAAAGCTTTTATTTATTCAAAGTAACCAGTGCTACAGATGCAAAAAAAACAAAAACAAAACCCCCAAAAAACCCCCCCAAAACCCAACAACTTCCCCAATACTACTTCAAAACGAACATATCAAACTGGATTTTCATTAGAATGTAGTTATTTCTTCACACTAATAAATCAAAAGACCAAGACCCAGATTTTATATATATATATAAATATATATAAAAAGCAATGCAAACAATTATTGAGCTTCATCTTCTGGACAAGAATGCCAAGTTAGTCTCTCCTCATAAAAAGCAATTACAATTTGAGGACACTTCATATTTGCCTCTTTTGCCAGCACCAAGTCCGCCTCATCTGAATCTTTCCATTTCATGAGAAACATTAATTCTCCACTGCTGTCTGTGGCACCAATTATTCGCTCTGGGTCAAGACCTCTGGCAAAACCTCTTGGTTTATCAGCAGCATCTCTTTTCTTCTTTGACTTGCTATCATCAGATTCACTGTCAGATAAAGATTTTCTTTTTGTTCCATCTTTTTCTTTACCAGCTTTTTGAGAATTAAGAAATGTTTCAATTAACTCTGGACAATCTAAATTTTCTTCGGGTTCCCAAGTATTGTCTGCATCTGTAAATCCCTTCCACTTCAGGAAATACTCCACCTTCCCATTCACTACACGTCGGTCCAGTACTTTTTCTACCACAAATTCTTCAGGTTCTGCCTCTTCGACTTTTTTACTTTTTCCATTCTGTTTCTTTCCCATTTTTTGCAATGTAGTTTTATTGGACGCCATTTTTTATTGCAGACTTGAAGAGCTATTATTCACCGCTTCCGAGCTGCTCCGGGTCCCGGGTCTGCACCGTCTCCGGCCCTGCGCGCCTCAAGCTCCAGCCACATCCGAAGGGGAGGGGGCTGGGGAGCTGCGCGCGGGGCCGCCGCTGGGGGGAGGGGAAGGTGGCACCGCCGGATTATTACATTCTTGAAGAACATGTTTTTTATCCACCTGAGTCTATCATTCTAATATACAGACTATGGTTTTCTACCTCTTTTGTCTAGTCTTATGGACTTAGAACCTGCACTTTATAGAAAATGTATTGAATGACATTCCTTCAATAACTCTTGTACTGAAGGGCTCTGGCACGTCTTCTTTCCTCCCAAGCATCCAGGTGGGGAATGATGCAGTGAGTAAACAGGCAAAGTCTTGCTCCTGGCGGCACTGACCTTGCGAGTTCTTGGCAAAGTGAGAAATGTGGAGGAGAACAAGGAGGAGGAAGGAGAATCTGATAAAACTAAACAGTTGAGTCCCCGGTACAGGGTCTTAGAGGTGTGGACTCCACCTTGTATTGCATATTTTCCTACCACAGAAATAGCCAACCTTCAGTGAACACTAGAATGAATCATTTAAAAATGTAAGCGTCTCCTGGGATGGTGCCTGTTAACAAGAGGGATGTGGCAAAGCCTCACAGGGAGTGGCAGCCCCCATCTCCAGCAGAGCCATTTTCCATACATGAGGACCATCGTGTCCCTGGGACACCAATGAAGCCATCTTCTGTTTGGGGATGAATGGATGTTTTATGCAAAGCAAGTAGATGTCACAGCTCAAAACGTAACAATTAAACCACTGAGGAGGGAAAAAACGCTATTTCTTCAGGGTCTTCTCTATTTCTCCAATGCTTAGGAAGTATAAAACTCCTAATAAATGTGAGGCCCTCTAGCAAATTAATTTCCAAATAGGTCAGGAAAAAAAGGAATTATGTTCTGTCCCGTAGCATCAATTGTCTTCTAGTGCACAGTATATGGTCTAAGTCAGTGGCCCTGACTCTGAACCTTAATGCTGTAACCTCTCCTTCTTCAAATCTTATCAATTCTGCCTTCCTCTCTTTTTACATCTGTTACTTTCTTATTATTTCCATGTCTGCTGTCCTGATTCAGGGCCTCTATTTCTCACCTGCTGTAATAGCTTCTTAATTGCCCTAACTCTAGCTTTCCTCCCATCCCAGACCCCATACATAAACCCACCAGATTAAACCCAAGCATCTCTGACTGTCCCATTGCCCAATGTGGAAACTTCTCTGGCTCCCCATTGCCTAAAAAATGTCAAAATGCATTAAGATCCCTTCACAGCCTGACCCTCCTTTTTTACTTCTAGATACTTCCATCTGGATACTCCAAGCTCTAAGCAGATTTTGAAGTGGGTCCACTGCCTTCCTGTCTCTAAGGCTTTGCTCTTGCCTGTCCCTTCACGTGCTCACTATCTTCCTCTTTTCACCTGCTGAAATCATATCCATTTCTTCAGACCCAGCTGAAATTTTACCCCCCTTCCCAGCAGGCCTTCCTAGATTCCTGCAGGCAGAGGTGACCTCTGCTCTTCTGAGCTCTGTGGGCCTTTGTCTGTGCCTTTACTGCATTTATCCTGACACATATTTTTACATGTATTAGACTTACAAATCTCCTATTTCACTGCATACATCCTAAGGGTAAGTGCTATTTTTAACAAATGCTTAAGTTTTCCACAGCATTTAATTCAAAGTTTTATAAACAGTAATGTAGTATTAGGCCTAAAATTAAGGTCCAATATTTTGTGGGCCTTGACATCAGGGGAACACCAGGAGAGCCTCAAATGACCTGATCAGAGGTTCCCCTCCCCATGTTCTACAGTGGGCTAGGTCCTCCAGCCATGCAACATTCTTTATCATGGGAATAGGCACAGAGCCTGCTTATTCTTTTGTTGTTTTTAAAATTTTATTTATTTATTTATTTTTGGCTGCATTGGGTCTCTGCTGCTGCACACGGGCTTTCTCTAGTTGCAGCGAGTGGAGGTTACTCTTCGCTGTGGTGCACCGACTTCTCATTGCAGTGGCTTCTCTTGTCGCAGAGCACGGGCTCTAGGCATGCAGGCTTCAGTAGTTGTGGCACACGGGCTCAGTAGTTGTGCCTCATGGGCTCTAGAGCGCAGGCTCAGTCGTTGTGGCGCACAGGCTTAGTTGCTCTGCGGGTATGTGGGATCTTCCCAGACCAGGGCTCCAACCCATGTCCCCTGCATTGGCAGGTGGATTCTTAACCACTGCGCCACCAGGGAAGTCCCGAGCCTGCTTATTCTTGAGCAAGGGATTTCAGTTACCTGCCAGCCCATATTCAAACAAGCCAATCACATCCTCCAGTGGGAATCCGTGTCACCTCACCCTATTATTACTACAAAGCCCGGCTCCCACAGCTCTCGCTTTTTCATTCTGCTCCCAAGTGCAACTTCCATGTGACCTCACATGGCAGGCAGTGTCCTCCTCCCCCAGCTGTGAGTATATGTGACTTATAAGCTGCTGTCAATCTCATCTGTCCAGTGTCAGGTGTCATATGTTCAGCCAGTCCCACAACCCTAGGATAGGAATCCCTCTCTCACCAGTGGAGTGAGGAGGAAGTGATCAAAACAAGTAGTTGCTAAATACATTTACTTGTTAAAAACTTTGAAAACTAGTAAAATTTTGGTCTTAAGACATCTGTCCAATTATATCCTCAGTACCTTGAGTGCCAGGATGATGTCTCTGGTTTGTATTTCTCACAACCCTTAGCAGAGTAGGTCCTGAGGTGACTAAACTCTAGGTCCTCAGCAAATTTCTGTTAAGGAATTGATTGATGGACGAACACTAAGACATACAGGTTCGAGCTTTGGGACCTGCGCTGCTTTGCTGTGGGCAATAGTTAGGCAGAAAGTAAGAGTTGTGAGCCAAAAAACACAACGTTATATGTTTAAAGAAAATATTCATGTGCATACAAGGGATAACTAACTAGATATTAATGTGATTCACTTTATAATAAAAACACCAGAATTGGGGCTTCCCTGGTGGCGCAGTGGTTGAGAATCTGCCTGCTAATGCAGGGGACATGGGTTCGAGCCCTGGTCTGGGAAGATCCCACATGCCGCAGAGCAACTAGGCCCGTGAGCCACAACTACTTACCCTGCGCGTCTGGAGCCTGTGCTCCACAAGAGAGGCCATGACAGTGAGAGGCCCGCGCACCACGATGAAGAGTGGCCCCCGCTTGCCACAACTAGGGAAAGCCCTTGTACAGAAACGAAGACCCAACACAGACAAAAATAAAAATAAATAAATTTAAAAGAAGGCTCAACATTTTAAAAAAACAAAAAAAAAAAACACACCAGAATTAGCATATCCAAAGGACTCTACTTGGGAGACAACAACAGTCATGGCCAGGATGCTATCAGGATTTAAATATTTTAGAAACTTCTATGGGATATCTGACACCTTTGACTATTGGCATGTGGAAACATCCTGTTGTCTGACCATGGATCATTGCATAGAAACAATCACAAGTTATTTGGGTCAAGTCAGACAAATAAGGTGAAAAATGTGACAAAGTTGGTAATACAGTTTGGACTCGAAAACAGTTAAGATGATCAGTACTGAAGTTAATCTTCTCTCAAAGACAGTAACAATCTAACAATTTATCCCAATCCCCATCCCATGAGGGACTTTTTCCAAAAGGGCTGAATTATTGGAAGAAGGAAGTAGCCTCTCAAGGTGACTCATTGAAGGGGCAACAGTTTTTAAATATACAATTTTGGATGTATTTGTTTTAAAAAATAATAAAAATAATATCTTTACCAATACCTAATGTAAAACCATAAATGTAATCAATGTTAATACTTTGATATGTAAATTATTGATGCTCAAGTTCTAAACAAACTAGAATATTTCAAGTAATCAGGTAAGTGTGAGCTAATCCTGTAATAGATCTGTTCACTGCATATGTATAGAAGAAGATTACTGTATGTTTGAAGACCAAATTAAGAAAGTTGGTATGAAAATACTTTTTTTTAGTTTGATATAAACTTTTCTGTACATGTAAAAACACAAAACTTACATGTATGAAAATCTCTCTTTTCCTGATATACACACACACAGATGCATTCTATAAGACATATTATATGTACTGATGTATTTTAGTTCCTTTGAACTTTGAAAACTTCCCATGATGCATTCTGTTTCAAGGAGTGAGTTTGATCATTAATATTTACTACAAATTTCCTTCACGTACTTGAGCAAACACAATGATCTTTTCGAAATATAGAATCATTTCAAGAAACATTTTGGTATTCTGCATTTGCCTGACCTGAACACCTTGGAAATCATTCACAGGAAACCAAAGACTTATCTTTTCCTTCTATCATCTGCTCAGTTTTGTGGGGTATTTTTTCTCATTTTATCATATCAGTAGAAAGTACAACAGGAAATTACATCTAGGTTGCTAGTGTCTTATTTAGAATAACCTTGACATAAATAAGATAACAGGCTTCAGATCAACTACAAACCAGTAGCATTCACAGGGCTATTAGGATCTGAATAATGTCTGCATCCCACCTTCCTGCCTGAACACAGTATCTTGTCATAATCAGAGTAAGTAGATACTATAGGTGACAATTGCCCAAAGTTAAATCTGCCCCTAGAAGGAGCTCCAGTTCTATTGTTCCATTTCTTTTTTTTTTTTTTTTTTTTTTGGTGGTACGCGGGCCTCTCGCTGTTGTGGCCTCTCCCGCTGCGGAGCACAGGCCCCGGACGCGCAGGCTCAGCGGCCATGGCTCACGGGCCCAGCCGCTCCACGGCACGTGGGATCTTCCCGGACCGGGGCACGAACCCGTGTCCCCTGCATCGGCAGGCGGACTCTCAACCACTGCGCCACCAGGGAAGCCCTACTGTTTCATTTCTAATTAGGAAACTATAGCTTTAATAATGCCACCAAACATTTACCAGATCATGGTTGGGTGATTATTATCATTATTTTTAATCAGCCCACAAGCTGGTTCATTATCATTATTTTTTTTAATCAGCCTGTCCTCACCCCAGGAAGTTCACTGGTTATAAACAAGAAAAAGCAATGTGATGTGCACTCCTGTTAGGCATAATGGCTATTATCAAGGAAGGTTTAGTTTCATCTAAGTCTAACATAGAAAACAGGTGTGACAGTGATTGATACAATCTGGACCCCACAAAGGACCGTGAAAGGTCAGTCACCCTTGCCCCTTCCTGACGGGGTTGCTGAGAATCAGATGTGACAGCACAGCATAGCTGCCCACACCTGTGTCCAGAATTCACCGCAATCCATAACGAGAGCAAGACGCAAGGGCATGTAGCTGCTCACACCCCACCATGCTTGCTCCCTTGGACAAAGCCACAGGAAAAACCATACTGAATTTCCCCAGAAAATCTGGTTTATCTTTTCCAGAACACATGGAAAGAGTTCAAAGTAGAGGAACACCATCGAATTCAGAAACCATACACCGCAGCTAATTTCCTAAGAAGCCATGAAGTATTGTCATAAATTACTTAACCTAAGTGGTACTTGTCCAATTAAATGAACACACTACATCCTTCAAGGTAGCAGCCTTGAGGATTTATGGCAATGGTTTGTTTGCATGCTAATTTGCCAAATTCCGTTAAGCTGCTCTGGGTCTACTCATTCACCTTATGTTAATCAGCCAGGCCCTACAGGGTTCATCTTTTCAGCTCTGTGTTTTTCCAGTCAAGAACAGGACCCTTTTTCATCTCGACAAGCTTCCTCACCCATTAACAGTGGAGGTCATGCGTAAGCAGCAAATGTGTAGCGACAGTGTGAGTTAGAGATGATGGAGTAGGTAACTGACGTGAGAGTTTAGTTAGGATGCCGCGGTGCTGCACAAAAAAAACATTAAGAGAAAATGTGCAGAGCTCTCCTGACCTATTTCCCATCCCCTTCACAGAGCCTGGGTCCTGACATGGATCAACATGGCAGGCAGGGACAAGTCTCCTTAAACGAAGATGGATGAGGAGAAAAACACGCATCACCTTCTCAATGAGATCTTCTCAGGCTTCCAAGTCCAGGCCAAACTCAATGGACACCCAGTCAATGCCTTCTCTCCTATTTTCCTCTTGCTCTAAAACAAGCATGTGCTGACTGAAGAACTGTTGTAAATTTTCAATGGTAAAATTAATGCAAATTTCTTCAAGGCTGTTATACTTCAAGGCTGTGATTAGGTAGGAAGAAGAGATAAAAATAAAATTGAGAAAATGGTTATTATTGAAGGTGATGGTTAATTAACTTGATGGCGGTGATTATTTCACAGTGTATATGTGCACCAAATCACTAAGTTGTGCTACTTAAATATATACATTTTTAAATTGTCAAATATACCTCAATAAAATAATGAAATAAAATTGAGGTCCACTTGGAAAAATGTAAAGAGAAAACCATAACCACTATCATATGTTGGCAAATAGACCCAATAAGTAAAAATAGCACAATTAAATTCTTACCTCCTGAATCTATACCTGCAAACTAAAGATTATGGCAGTCAAATAACACTTAATGATACTACAATTCAAAATCATAAAAGATGTATTTATTTACCTCTATTTAAGGCTGAATTAATTTCTTAGCGCTATTAATTATAATAATAGTTATTGTTATTTGTTACTATTAATAATAGCTTTTTCCAACCAAAGTAACTCTTCAGGTTTGCACAGAATGAATCTCACCATGCTTTGACTAAATTTTCTGAAATTCAATTCACATAGTCTAACTCCTTGTAAATATACATTGACTTCATTCTTACCAAATATACTTAACATTAAGCATCTCCAAACCAGTGATGTCAAGAATGTCAATGAAGATTAGCTTCAGGATGGCGAATGAGTAACATATGGAGATCACCTTCCTCCCCACGAATACATCAGAAATACATCTACATGTGGAACAACTCCTACAGAACACCTACTGAACGCTGGCAGAAGACCTCAGACCTCCCAAAAGGAGAGAAACTCCCCACGTACCTGGGTAGGGCAAAAGAAAAAAGAAAAAACAGAGACAAAAGAATAGGGATGGGACCTGCACCAGTGGGAGGGAGCTGTGAAGCAGGAGAGGTTTCCACACACTAGGAAGCCCCTTCACTGGTGGAGACAGAGGGTGGCGGAGGGGGAAAGCTTCAGAGCCACAGAGGAGAGCACAGCAACAGGGGTGCAGAGGGCAAAGCGCAGAGATTCGCGCAGAGTATCGGTGCCGACCAGCACTCACCAGCCCGAGAGGCTTGCCTGCTCACCCGCCGGGGCAGGCGGGGGCTGGGAGCTGAGGCTCGGGCTTCGGTCGGAGGGCAGGGAGAGGCTGCGTGAACACAGCCTGAAGGGGGCTAGTGCACCACAGCTAGCCGGGAGGAAGTCCGGGAAAGTCTGGAGGCAAAGAGACTTTTTCTTCCCTCTATGTTTCCAGGTGCGCGAGGAGAGGGGATTCAGAGCACCGCCTGAACGAGCTCCAGAGATGTGCACGAGCCGCGGCTATCAGCACGGACCTCAGAGACGGGCATGAGACGCTAAGGCTGCTGCTGCCACCAGCAAGAAGCCTGTGTGCAAGCACAGGTCACTATCCACACCCCGCTTCCGGGTAGCCTGTGCAGCCCGCCACTGCCAGGGTCCCGTGATCCAGGGACGACTTCCCCAGGAGAACGCACAGCGCGCCTCAGGCTGCTGCAACGTCACGCCGGTCTCTGAGGCCGCAGGGTCGCCCTGCATCCGCACCCCTCCCTCCCCCCCGGCCTGGGTAAGCCAGAGCCCCCGCATCAGCTGCTCCTTTAACCCCGTCCTGTCTGAGCGAAGAACAGACGCCCTCGGGCGACCTACACGCAGAGGCGGGTCCAAATCCAAAGCCGAACCCCAGGAGCTGTGCAAACAAAGAAGAGAAAGGGAAATTTCTCCCAGCAGCCTCAGGAGCAGAGGATTAAATCTCCACAGTCAACCTGATGTACCCTGCATCTGTGGAATACCTGAACAGACAACAAATCATCCCAAATTGAGGAGGTGGACTTTGGGATCAACGATATATATATATATATTTCCCCCCCCCCCTTTTTCTCTTTTTGTGAGTGTGTATGTGTATGCTTCTGTGTGTGATTTTCTCTGTATAGCTTTGCTTTTACCATTTGTCCTAGGGTTCTGTCCATCAAATTTTTTTTTTTTTAGTATAGTTTTTAGCGCTTGTTGTAATTGGTGGATTTGTTTCTTGCTTTGGTTGCTCTCTTTTTTCTTTCTTTTTTTAATTACTTTTTAAATTTTTTTATTTTTAATAATTATATTTTATTTTAATAGCTTTGTTTTATTTTATTTATTTTTCTCATTCTTTCCTTCTGTTTTCTCCCTTTTATTCTGAGCTGTGTGGATGCCAGCATCTTGGTGCTCTGGCTAGGTGTCAGATCTGTGCCTCTGAGGTAGGAGAGCCAAGTTCAGGACATTGGTCCATCAGAGACCTCCCAGCTCCACGTAATATCAAATGGCGAAAATCTCCCACAGATCTCATTCTCAAGATCAAGACCCAGCTCCACTCAACGAACAGCAAGCTACAGTGCTGGACATCCTATGAAAAATAACTAGCAAGACAGGAACACAACCCACCCATTAGCAGAGAGGCTCCCTAAAATCATATTAAAGTCACAAACACTCTAAAACACACCACTGGATGCAGACCTGCCAACCAGAAAGACAAGATCCAGTCTCATCTACCAGAACAGAGGCACTAGACCCCTCCACCAGGAAGCCTACATAACCCACTGAACCAACCTTAGCCACTGGGGGCAGACACCAAAAACAACAGGAACTACAAACCTGCAGCCTGCAATAAGTAGACCCCAAACACAGTAAGTGAAGCAAAATGTGAAGACAGAGAAACACACAGCAGATGAAGGAGCAAGGGAAAAATGCACCAGACTGAACAAATGAAGAGGAAATAGGCAGTCTACCTGAAAAAGAATTCAGAGAAATGATAGTGGAGATAATCCAAAATCTTGGGAATAGAATGGAGAAAAAACAAGAAACTTTTAACAAGGACCTAGAAGAACTAAAGAGCAAACAGACAATGATGAACAACACAATAAATGAAATTAAAAATTTTCTAGAAGGAATCAGTGGCAGAATAACTGAGGCAGAAGAATGGATAAGTGACCTGGAAGACAAAATAGTGGAAATAACTGCTGCAGAGCAGAATGAAGAAAAAAGAATGAAGAGAATAGAGGACAATCTGAGAGAACTCTGGGACAACATAAAATGCACCAATATTTGAATTATAGGGGTCCCAGAAGAAGAAGAGAAAAAGAAAGGGACTGAGAAAATATTTGAAGAGATTATAGTTGAGAGCTTCCCTAACATGGGAAAGGAAATAATTAATCAAGTCCAGGAAGTGCAGAATGTCCCATACAGGATAAATCCAAGGAGAAACACACCAAGACACATATTAATCAAACTATCAAAAATTAAATACGAAGAAAAAATATTAAAAGCAGCAAGGGAAAAACAACAAATAACATACAGGGAATCCCCATAAGGTTAACAGCTAATCTTAGAGCAGAAACTCTGAAGGCCAGAAGGGAGAGGCAGGACATATTTAAAGTGATGAAAGGGAAAAACCTACAACCAAGATTACTCTACCCAGCAACAATCTCATTCAGATTTGACAGAGAAATTAAAACCTTTACAGACAAGCAAAAGCTAAGACAATTCAGCACCACCAAACCAGCTTTACAACAAATTCTAAAACAACTTCTCTACACAGGAAACACAAAAGAAGAAAAGACCTACAATAACAAACTCAAAACAATTAAGAAAATGGTAATAGGAACATACATATCGATAATTACCTTAAATGTAAATGGATTAAATGCTCCAACCAAAAGATATAGACTGGCTGAATTGATACAAAAACAAGACCCATATATAGGCTGTCTACAAGAGACCCACTTCACACCTAGGGACACAAACAGACTAAAAGTGAGGGGATGGAAAAAGATATTCCATGCAAATGGAAATCAAAACAAAGCTGGAGTAGCAATTCTCATATAAGACAAAATAGACTTTAACACAAAGACTATTACAAGAGACAAAGAAGGACACTAAATAATGATCAAGGGACCAGTTGGAGATGAACATATAACAACTGTAAATATTTATGAACCCAACAAAGGAGCACCACAATACATAAGGCAAATGCTAACAGCCAAAAAATAGGAAAACGACAGTAACACAATCATAGTAAGGGACTTTCACACCTCACTTTCACTAATGGACAGATCAACCAAAAAGAAAATAAATAAGCAAACACAAGCTTTAAATGATACATTAAAAAAGATGGACTTAATTCATATTTATAGGACGTTCCATCCAAAAACAACAGAATACACTTTCTTCTCAAGTGCTCATGGAACATTCTCCAGGATAGCTCATATCTTGGGTCAGAAATCAAGCCTTGGTAAATTTAAGAAAATCGAAATCATATCAAGTATCTTTTCTGACCACAACACTATGAAACCAGATATCAATTACGGAAAAAATCGGTAAAAAATACAAACACATGGATGCTAAACAATACAAACCAACAGATCACTGAAGAAATCAAACAGGAAATCAAAAAATACCTAGAAACAAATGACAATAAAACCACAGCAATCCAAAACCTGTGGGATGAAGCAAAGGCAGTTCTAAGATGGAAGTTTATGGCAATAGACTCCTACCATAAGAAAAAGGAGGAATCTCAAATAAACAACCTAAACTTACACCTAAAGCAATTAGAGAAAGAGGAACCAAAAACCCCGAAGTTGGCAGAAGGAAGGAAATCATAAATTTCAGATCAGAAATAACTGAAAGAGAAATGAGGGAAACAATGCCAAAGATCAGTAAAACTAAAAGCTGGTTCTTTGTGGAGATAAACAAAATTGATAAACCATTGGTCAGATTCCTCAAGAAAAAAAGGGAGAAGGCTCAAATCACTAGAATTAGAAATAAAAAAGAGACACTGAAGAAATACAAAGGATCATGACACATTACTACAAGCAACTCTATGCCAATAAAATGGACAACATAAAAGAAATGGACAACTTCTTAGAAAAGCACAACCTTCTGAGACTGAACAAGGAAGAAACAGAAACTATAAACACACCAATCACAAGGACTGAAATTGAGACTGTGATTAAAAATCTTCCAACAGATAAAAGCCCAGGACCAGATGGCTTCACAGGCAAATTCTATTAAACATTTAGGGAAGAGCTAACACCTATCCTTCTCAAACTCTTCCAAAATATAGCAGAGGGAGGAACAAACCCCAAACTCATTCTACAAGGCCACCATCACTCTGATAACAAAACCAGACAAAGATGTCACAAACAAGAAAACTACAGGCCAATATCACTGATGAACATAGATACAAAAATCCTCACCAAAATACTAACAAACAGAATCCAACAGCACATTAAAAGGAACAAGTGGGGTTTATCTCAGGAATGCAAGGATTCTTCAATATATGCAAATCAATCAGTGTGATATACCACATTAAAAAATTGAAGAATAAAAACCATATGATCATCTCAATAGATGCAGAAAAAGCCTTCGACAAACTTCAACACCCATTTATGATAAAAATCCTCCAGAAAGTAGACAAAGAGGGAACTTAACTTACCTCAACATAATAAATGCCATATATGAAAAACCCACAGCCATCATTGTTCTCAATGGTGAAAAACAGAAACCATTTCCTCTAAGACCAGCAAGAAGACAAGGTTGTCCATTCTCAACACTATTATTCAACATTGTTTTCAAAGTTTTAGCTATAGCAATCAGCGAAGAAAAAGAAATAAAAGGAATCCAAATCAGAAAAGAAGTAAAGCTGTCACTGTTTGCAGATGACATGACACTATAAATACAGAATCCTAAATATGCTACCACAAAACTACTAGAGCTAATCAATGAATTTGGTAAAGTAGTAGGATATAAAATTAATGCACAAAAATCTCTTGCATTCCTATATATTAATGATGAAAAATCTGAAAGAGAAATTAAGGAAACACTCTCATTTACCACTGCAACAAAAAGAATAAAATACTTAGGAATAAAGCTGCCTAAGGAGACAAAAGACCTGTATGCAGAAAACTATAAGACACTGAAGAAAGAAATTAAAGATAATACAAACAGATGGAGAGATATACCATGTTCTTGGATGGGAAGAATCAACACTGTGAAAATGACTATACTACCCAAAGCAATCTACAGACTCAATGCAATCCCTATCAAACTACCACTTGCATTTTTCGCAGAACTAGAACAAAAAATTTCAAAATTTGTCTGGAAACACAAAAGATCCTGAATAGCCAAAGCAATCTTGAGAAAGAAAAACAGAGCTGCAGGAATCAGGCTCATGGACTTCAGACACTACTACAAAGTTACAGTAGTCAAGAGAGTATGGTACTGGCACAAAAACAGAAATATAGATCAATGGAACAGGATAGAAAGTCCAGAGATAAACCCATGCATATATGTTCACCTTATTTTTGATAAAGGGGGCAAGAATATACAATGGAGAAAAGACAGCCTCTTCAATAACTGGTGCTGGGAAAACTGGACAGCTACATGTAAAAGAATGAAATTAGAACACTCCCTAACACCATACACAAAAATAGACTAAAAATGGATTAGAGACCTAAATGTAGGCCAGACACTATCAAACTCTTAGAGGAAAACATAGGTAGAACCTTCTATGTCATAAATCACAGCAAGATCCTTTTTGACCCACACCCTAGAGACATGAAAATAAAAACAAAAATAAACAAATGGGACCTAATGAAACTCAAAAGCTTTTGCACAGCAAAGAAAACCATAAACAAGACAAAAAGACCACCCTCAGAATGGGAGAAAATATTTGCAAATTAAGAAACTGGCAAAGGATTAATCTCCAAAATTTACACGCAGCTCATGTGGTTCAATATCAGTAAAACAAACAACCCAATCCAAAAATGGGCAGAAGATGTAAGATTCATGTTCCTATCACTAAAGGACCAAATATCCTGGAGTACTGTGGCAACACCGTCTAAAGCCTTGCTGTTCAAAGTGTGGTTCTAAGACCTACAGCATCAGCATCACCTAAGAGATTGTTAAAGATGCCAACACTTGGCATCTCATCCCAGACCTACTTTTTTTCTTTTTATTTATTTATTTAACACCTTTATGGAGTATAATTGTTTTACAATGGTGGGTTAGTTTCCACTTTATAACAAAGTGAATCAGCTATACATATACATATATCCCCAATTCTCCTCCCTCTTGCGTCTCCCTTCCACCCTCCCTATCCCACCCCTCTACGTGGTTACAAAGCACCGAGCTGATCTCCCTGTGCTATGCAGCTGCTTCCTATCTATTTTACATTTGGTAGTATATGTAAGTCCAAGCCACTCTCACTTCATCCCAACTTACCCTTCCCCCTCCCCGTGTTCTCAAGTCCATTGTCTATCTGCATCTTTATTCTTGTCCTGCCCCTAGGCAGGACAAGAACAATTTTTTTTTTTAGATTCCATATATATGTTTGTTTTTCTCTTTCTGACTTAATTCACTCTGTATGGCAGACTCTACGTCCATCCACCTCACTACAAATAACTCAATTTTGGTTTTTTTATGGCTGAGTAATATTCCATTGTATATATGTGCCACATCTTCTTTATCCATTCATCTGTTGATGGACACTTAGGTTGCTTCCATGTCATGGCTATTGTAAATAGAGCTGCAATGAACATTGTGGTACATAACTCTTTTTGAATTATGGTTTTCTCAGGGTATATGACAAGTAGTGGGATTGCTGGGTCATATGGTAGTTCTATTTTTAGTTTTTTAAGGAACCTCCATACTGTTCTCTATAGTGGCTATATCAATTTACATTCCCACCAACAGTGCAAGAGTGTTACCTTTTCTCCACACCCTCTCCAGCATTTATTGTTTGCAGATATTTTGATGATGGCCATTCTGACTGGTGTAAGGTGATATCCCATTGTAGTTTTGATTTGCCTTTCTCTAATGATTAGTGATGTTGAGCATACTTTCATGTGTTTGTTGGCAATCTGTATATATTCTTTGGAGAAATGTCTATTTAGGTCTTCTGCCCATTTTTGCATTGGGCTGTTTGCTTTTTGATATTGAGCCACATAAGCTGCTTGTATATTTTGGAGATTAGTCCTTTGTCATTTGCTTCATTTGCAAATATTTTCTCCCAGTCTGAGGGTTGTCTTTTTGTCTTGTGCATGGTTTCCTTTGCTGTGCAAAAGCTTTTGAGTTTCATTAGGTCCCATTTGTTTATTTTTGTTTTTATTTTCATTTCTCTAGGAGGTGAGTCAAAAATGATCTTGCTAAGATTTATGTCATGGAGTGTTCTGCCTATGTTTTCCTCTAAGAGTTTGATAGTGTCTGGCCTTACATTTAGGTCTTTAATCCATTTTGAGTTTATTTTTGTGGATGGTGTTAAAAAGTGTTCTAATTTCATTCTTTAACATGTAGCTGTCCAGTTTTCCCAGCATCATTTACTGAAGAGGCTCTCTTTTCTCTATTGTATATTCTTGCCTCCTTTATCAAAAATAAGGTGACCATATGTGCTTGGGTTTATCTCTGGGATTTCTATTCTGTTCCATTGATCTATATTTCTGTTTTTGTGCCAGTACCATACTGTCTTGATTACATAGCTTTGTAGTATAGTCTGAAGTCAGGGAGCCTGATTCCTCCAGCTCTGTTTTTCTTTCTTAAGATTGCTTTGGCTATTCAGGGTCTTTTGTGTTTCCATACAAACTGTGAACTTTTTTTGTATGTAGAGCTCTGTGAAAAATGCCATTGGTAGTTTGACAGGGATTGCATTGAATCTGTAGTTTGCTTTGGGTAGTATAGTCATTTTTACCATGTTGATTTTTCCAATCCAATAACATGGTATATCTCGCCATCTGTTTGTATCATCTTTAATTTCTTTCATCAGTGTCTTGTTTTCTGCATACTGGTCTTTTTCTCCTTAGGTAGGTTTATTCCTAGGTATTTTATTCTTTCTTTTGCAATGGTAAATGGGAGTGTTTCCTTAATTTCTCTTTGATTTTTCATCATTAGTGTATAGGAATGCAAGAATTTCTGTGCATTAATTTTGTATCCTGCTACTTTACCAAATTCATTGATTAGCTCTAGTAGTTTTGTGGTAGCATATTTAGGATTCTCTATGTATAGGATCATGTCATCTGCAAATACTGACAGCGTTACTTCTTCTTTTCCGACTTGGATTCCTTTTATTTCTTTTTCTTCTCTGATTGCTGTGGCTAAAACTTCCAAAACAATGTTGAATTATAGTGGTGAGAATGGACAACCTTGTCTTGTTGCTGATCTTAGAGGAAATGGTTTCAGTTTTTGACCATTGTGAACCATGTTGGCTGTGGGTTTGTCATATATGGCATTTATCATGTTGAGGTAAGTTAAGTTCCCTCTTTGTCTACTTTCTGGAGGATTTTTATCATAAATGGGTGTTGAAGTTTGTCGAAGGCTTTTTCTGCATCTATTGAGATGATCGAATGGTTTTTATTCTTCAACTTTTTAATGTGGTTTATCACATTGATTGATTTGCATATGTTGAAGAATCCTTGCATTCCTGGGATAAACCCCACTTGATCATGGTGTATGATCCTTTTAATGTGCTTTGGATTCTGTTTGCTAGTATTTTGTTGAGGATTTTTGCATCTATGTTCATCAGTGATATTGGCCTGCAGTTTTCTTTCTTTGTGACATCTTTGTCTGGTTTTGGTATCAGGGTGATGGTGGCCTTGTAGAATGCGTTTGGGGTTTGTTCCTCCCTCTGCTATATTTTGGAAGAGTTTGAGAAGGATAGGTGTTAGCTCTTCTCTAAATGTTTGATAGAATTCGCCTGTGAAGCCATGCGGCCCTGGGCTTTTGTTTGTTGGAAGATTTTTAACCACAGTCTCAATTTCAGTCCTTGTGATTGGTGTGTTTATATTTTCTATTTGTTCCTGGTTCAGTCTTGAAGGTTGTGCTTTTCTATGAATTTGTCCATTTCTGCAGGTTGTCTATTTTTTTGGCATAGAGTTGCTTGTAGTAATCTCTCATGATCCTTTGTATTTCTGCAGTGTCAGTTAATGCTTCTCGTTTTTCATTTCTTTTTCTAGTGATTTGAGTCTTCTCCCTTTTTTTCTTGATGAGTCTGGCTAATGTTTTGTCTATTTTGTTTATCTTCTCAAAGAAACAGCTTTTAATTTTATTGATATTTGCTATTCTTTTCTTCTTTTCTTATTCATTTATTTCTGATCTGATCCTTATGATTTCTTTCCTTCTGCTAACTTTGGGGGGTTTTTTGTTCTTCTTTGTCTAATTGCTTTCAGTGTAAGTTTATTTTGTTTATTTAAGATTCCTCATGTTGCATGATGTAGGACTGCATTGCAATAAACTTCCCTCTTAGAACTAACTTTGCTGCATCCCACAGGTTTTGGGTCAATGTGGTTTCACCGTCATTTGTTTCTAGGTATTTTTTGATTTCCTGTTTGATTTCTTCAGTGATTTCTTGGTTATTAAGTAGTGTATTGTTTAGCTTCCATGTGTTTGTACTTTTTACAAATTTTTTCCTGTAATTGATATCTGGTCTCATAGTGTTGTGGTCGGAAAAGATACTTGATACCATTTCAATTTTCTTAAGTTTACCAAGGCTTGATTTGTTACCCAAGATATGGTCTATCCTGGAGAATATTCCATGAGCATTTGAGAAGAAGGTGTATTCTGTTGTTTTTTGATGGAATTCCCAATAATTTTCAATTAAGTCCATCTTTTTTAATGTGTCATTTAAAGCTTGTATTTCCTTATTTATTTTCATTTTGGTTGATCTCTCATTTTCCCCTTTTATGGCTGTTAGCATTTGCCTTATGTATTGAGGTGCTCCTATTTTGGGTGCATAAATATTTACAATTGTTCTATCTTCTTCTTGGATTAATCCCTTGATCATTATGTAGTGTCCTTCTTTGTCCCTATTAATTGTCTTTATTTTAAAGTCTATTTTGTCTGATATGAGAATTGCTACTCCAGCTTTCTTTTGATTTCCATTTGCATGGAATATCTTTTTCCATCCCCTTACTTTCAGTCTGTATGTGTCCCTAGGTCTGAATTGGGTCTCATGTAGACAGCCTATATATGGATCTTGTTTTTGTATCCATTCAGCTAGTCTATATCTTTTGGTGGGAGCATTTAATCCATTTACATTCAAGGTAATTATCGATATGTATGTTCCTATTACCATTTTCTTAATTGTTTTGAGTTTGTTCTTGTAGATCTTTTCCTTCTCTTGTGTTTCCTGCCTAGAGAAATTGTTTTAGAATTTGTTGTAAAGTTGATTTGCTGGTGCTGAATTCTCTTAGCTTTTTCTTGTCTGTAAAGGTTTTAATTTCTCCGTCAAATCTGAATGAGATCCTTGCTGTGTAGAGTAATCTTGGTTATAGGTTTTTCCCTTTCATCCCTTTAAATATGTCTTGCCACTCCTTTTGGTTTACAGAGTTTCTGCTCTAAAGTCAGCTGTTAACCTTATGGGGATATCCTTGTATGTTATTTGTTGTTTTTCCCTTGCTGCTTTTAATATTTTTTCTTTGTATTTAATTTTCAGTAGTTTGATTAATATGTGTCTTGACATGTTTCTCCTTGGATTTCTCCTGTATGGACTTTCTGCACTTCCTGGACTTGATTGACTATTTCCTTTCCCATATTAGGGAAGTTTTCAACTATAATGTCTTCAAACATTTTCTCAGTACCTTTTCTTTTCTCTTCTTCTTCTGGGACCCCTATAATTCGAATGTTGGTGTGTGTAGTGTTGTTCCAGTGGTCTCCAAGACTGTCATCAATTCTTTTCATTCTCTTTTCTTTATTTTGCTCTGCGGTAGTTATTTCCACTATTTTATCTTCCAGGTCACTTATCCATTCTTCTGCCTCAGTTATTATGCTATTGATTCTTTCTAGAGAACTTTTAACTTCATTTATTCAATAATGTTCATCATTGTTTGCTCTTTAGTTCTTCTATGTCCTTGTTAAACGTTTCTTGTTTTTTCTCCATTCTATTTCCAAGATTTTGGATCATCTTTACTATCACTACTCTGAATTCTTTTTCAGGTAGACTGCCTATTTCCTCTTCATTTGTTTGGTCTGGTGGGTTTTTACCTTGCTCCTTTATCTGCTGTGTGTTTCTCTGTCTTCTCATTTTGCTTAACTTACTGTGTTTGGGGTCTCCTTTTCACAGGCTTCAGTTTCATAGTTCCAGTTGTTTTTGGTGTCTGCCCCCAGTGGCTAAGGTTTGTTCAGTGGGTTGTGTAGGCTTCCTGGTCCAGGGGACTAGTGCCTGTCTTCTGGTGGATGAGGCTAGATTTTGTCTTTCTGGTGGGCAGCACCACGTCTGGCTGTGTGTTTCACATAATAAGGTCTGTGACCTTATTTCACATAAGGTCTGTGACCTTATTATGATTTTAGTCAGCCTCTCTCCTAATGGGTGGGGTTGTGTTCCTGTCTTTCTAGTTGTTTTGCATAGGGTGTCCAGAACTGTAGCTTGCTGGTTGTTGAGTGGAGCTAGGTCTTAGTGTTGAGATGGAGATCTCTGGGAGAGCTTTTGCCGTTTGATATTACATGGAGCTGAGAAGTCTCTGGTGGACCAATGTCCTGAACTCAGCTCTCCCACCTCAGAGGCACAAGCCTGACACCCAGCTGGGGCACCAAGACCCTGTCAGCCACATGGCTTTCAGCAAGTCTGATGTCTTCTGCCAGCGTTCAGTAGGTGTTCTGTAGGAGTTGTTCCACATGTAGATGTATTTCTGATGTAATTTTGGAGAGGAAGGTGATCTCCACGTCTTAATCCTCTGCCATCTTGAGGGTCTCCCCACCATCCCAGACCTATAAACCAGAATTTTTACTCTAACACAATCCCCTCTGACTCCTACGCACCATAAAATTTGAAAAATACTGGTAGAGTAGGTTAGGAATCTCGAATCCCCAGCCCTCGTCCTGTTGCTGCTGTTGCTAATAAATTGTATAACCTTTGGCAAGTGACCTTACCTCTCTGGGTTGCAGTCTCTTCACCTGAATTATGCTGTTGAAGATTCTTTCCAGCCTCAGCTTCCACCTTCTTTATTATATTAATTCCCAGGGCCATTCCTCAACTCTGTGTAGGAGAATGGCAATTTAATGCATTATTCTGACTCAGATTCTCCTACTGTAAAACTCAGGCTGCATTTCCTCTCCCTGGAGGTGTGTGGCAAAAGCTCTCTCATAATCTACTAGGGAGAGCTCCAACCTCTGTGCCTGCTGCTGCTGTACAGATGCAGATCCTGTTGCCGTGATGCAAAGGCACTGCTGTAGTAGCAGCTTTCTGATAGACTCCAAGTAGGAGTGACTTTCAGCTGGACAGTCTCCAAGCCTGGAAGCAGAATGTGCTCCAATGACTTAACATTTAAAATAGGCCTATTGCATCCATCCTTTAGCTGCCCAGGAGAATGAACACAGCAGGAGCCAGTTTGTGTCTGGTAGTGATTTAGTTATGAGTCACTCACTCCCTGATCAGTTATCTTGAGTCATTTCCACAGTAATCCATAAGCTGGATGGCATCACAGTTTTTTACTATTGACGTCAAGAGCACACCCTCACAAATAAAGCACCAGGAATGATTTTTATCCTCCAGAGCTCTGAGGAAATCACTCTCTGTCTATAGCAGTCACTTTGAAATTTAAAAAGAACATGACTAACTTGCTCACTCCCTTTTAATTCCCTAAATACTTGAGAAGTGGGAGTGGGAGAGAAACTGGCCATGGGTGGGGAGTATCAAAGAAACAGGAAGAAAGCCTGAAGTTGTAGCAGAGGAAGAAATGGATGGTATGATGTGTGCTGAATCAATTAATAAAACTGATAATCCAATATACTGCTCGCCAATTAATCATTTTCATCACTTTCTGTCCAATAAAGGATGACAGAGGCAGGAAAATCTACATGCCTACTTTTCAGGGACTAAATGGACCTATGTCTGAGATCTTTTTAAAACAACCTCACAGGGGCTTCCCTGGTGGCACAGTGGTTGAGAATGTGCCTGCCTATGCAGGGGACACGGGTTCAAGCCCTGGTCTGGGAAGATCCCACATGCCGCGGAGCAACTGGGCCCATGAACCACAACTACTGAGCCTGCGCGTCTGGAGCCTGTGCTCCACAACGAGAGGCCGTGATAGTGAGAGGCCCACGCACCGTGATGAAGAGTGGCTCCCACTTGCCACAACTAGAGAAAGCCCTTGCACAGAAACAATGACCCAACACAGCCCTAAATAAATAAATAAATAAATAAATTAAAAATAAATAAATAAAAATAAAATAAAATAACCTCACAGAAGACTTTGATTACTTGGGTGTCAAGAGTATATGACAGAAAAAAACAAAACTGAAAAGAAGTGGAGTAAAATAGCCGTATTTTTAACCACGTTGATCCCTCACTTTCTCATCTGTAAAATAACAATATTAAAATATTCTTGTCTCATGGTTGTTGGGAGAGGTTCAATGAGACAGTGGATGTAAATATACATAGCACAACATTTGACACTTAGCATCCAATAAATGTTAGCTCCCCCTTTCTCATCCCTTTTCCACTTTTATCACTTCCTCACCCTCAATCCAGTATTTATTACCCATGTTGCCTTGAGCAGTTAATTTTTCTAAGGTTCACTGTCTTTAACTATAAAATGGAAATGTAAATAAGATCAATTTTGCAGGCTTGCTCTTAGATTAAATAAGCTATCCATACAAAGCACATAGCATAGCACCCATAGTGAGCATTCAATGGCTACTGATTATTATTATCATTCGATCATTATTAATCTTTTTAAAGTAAAATAACTTATTTCTGATCAGCACAGTTAGAACTCTCCTGGAATCATAAAATACTAGGCCTGAAGAACCTTACTTCCTAATAATCATGTATAGTGCCTCTCAACTTGGGATGGTACCTCCCCCTAAGTGAGGGGGGCATTTGGAAACAGGGTGGGCATTTTTCCATTGTCATAGTGACTGAGAGTATTACTGGTATTTAGCACCTTGGAGCAGGAATGCAAAACCTCCTACAATGTGTGGACACGCTCATACACGAAGAATTATCCCCTTTAGATGCCAATCACCGCACCACTAAGACACACAGAAGAATTTAACTTCTTCATGGGTGCTAGAGAGATGGAGTATTTGACCAAAGTCCAAGAGTTAGTTAGCATTAGAGCTAGAACTAAGTTTTGTATAGCATGTTAACACTGCAAGAATTTTTGCCATCTTTTGCAATTGTCATCAACAGCATATACATCTCTATTCTTAGCCGTGACAATTGTCTCTATAAAGTCAGTACAATTCCTAAGAAAAGAAAAGCCTTACAGTGTGCTTTCTTACTCTGTCTCCAGGAGATGGAAGAAGAGAGAGAGAGAAATAGAGAGAGTGAATGAGCAAGAGGGAGAGTGGGAGAGGGAGGGAGAGGATGGAGAATGAGGGCTTCTTTTCTTTTACTGTTGAATAATAATATATTAGCTTGCTTCACTGATTCCATTATAGTAGAGGCTGGGGTAGTAAGTAAGTCCCTGAGAACACAATATTAAAGAGACAAAGGTTTGATTTCAGTCCTCCTATGGGCTCATTAGTTTTACACAGAGCAAGTCCTCTTCTATAATCATAGCATGTCATGCAGGCATGTGGTGGTGAATGTCTTAAAAGGCAAGAAGCTGCCAAACATCTCTAACCTCACTACCAAGAAATAGCTTAGCTACTTGTCCTGCTGAGTATGGTTCAATGTCAGCTCAATAGTTTGTTTATTTTCACATTTATGGCTGTGATTAAATGGCCACTGTCTTGAAAGAGCGTGGGTGAGGGGCTGGTGAGCACAGGGAGCTTCTAGGGGCTGAGTGAAGAGGTGTCTCTGATGTCCGGGAAGAACATTCAGGGATCAGTGTCTTTCAAGGATGTAACTGTAGACTTCAGCAGGGAGGAGTGGCAACTGTTGGACCTTGCTCAGAAAAGTCTATACAGGGATGTAATGCTGGAAAACGATTTCAGTTTGGTCTCAATGGTGTGTCAAGTTCCCAAACCAGAAGTCAATTTCAGTTTGGTGAAATATCAAGCCAGAGCTGTCTAGAATACATAGGAAGTACAGAATGGCTAACATACACCTCTGCAAAAAAGAAATATAGGCAGACCTTGAAGATAGCAGAGGAATAAGACGTAGAGATCACCTTCCTCCCCACAAATACATCAGAAATACATCTACATGTGGAACAACTCCTACAGAACACCTACCGAATGCTGGCAGAAGACCTCAGACTTCCCAAAAGGCAAGAAAATCCCCACGTACCTGGGTAGGGCAAAAGAAAAAAGAAAAGACAGAGATAAAAGAATAGGGACAGGACCTGCACCTCTGGGAGGGAGCTATGAAGGAGGAAAAGTTTCCACACACTAGGAAGTCCCTTCACTGGTGTGGATGGGGGTGGGAAGCTTTGAAGCCACAGAGGAGAGCACAGCAACAGGGGTGCAGAGGGCAAAGCAGAGAGATCCCCACGCAGAGAGATCCCCACACAGAAGATCGGTGCCAACCAGCACTCACCAGACTGAGAAGGTTGTCTGCTCACTCACTGGGGCAGGTAAGGGCTGGGAGCTGAGGCTTGGGCTTCAGAGGTCGGACCCAAGGGAGTGGATGGGGGTTGGCTGCATGAAGACAGCCTGAAGGGGGCTAGTGCACTACAGCTAGCCAGGAGGGAGTCCAAGAAAAAGTCTGGACCTGATGGAGCATAAAGAGACCATTGTTTTGGGGTGTGTAAGGAGAGGGGCTTCCTGCTCCATGTGCCCACAGATGGCAGAGCACTGCCTAAGTGAGCTCCAGAGACAGGCATGAGCCATGGCTAACATCTTGGACCCCAGAGGCAAGCAAAGAACTCTATTACTGCTGCCACTGCCACCAAGAATCCTGTGTGCAAGCACAGGTCACTACCCACACCCCTCCAGAAGCCTGTGCAGCCCGCCACTGCCAGGGTCCCATGATCTAGGGCCACCTTCCCTGGGAGAACACACGGTGCACCTCAGGCTGTTGCAACATCATGCTGGTCTCTGCCACTGCAGGCATGCCCGCATTCCAATTATGACTACCATACCCCTCCCTCTAACCAGCCTGAGGGAGTAAGAAAGCCCTAATCAGCCACTGCTTTAACACCCTCCTCTCTGGGTGGGGAAGAGATGCCTGAGAGCAGCCTACACACAGAGGTGGGGCCAAAACCAAAGCTGAACCCCAGGAGCTGTGCAAACAAAGTAGAGAAAGGGAAATGTCTCTGTGCAGCCTCAAGAGCAGCAGATTAAATCCCCGCAATCAGCTTGATAAACCCTACAACTGTGGAGTACCTGAATAGACAACAAATGTCCCAAAATTGAGGCAATGGAATTTGGGAGCAACTGTAGCCTTGGGGTTTTCTTACTGTGTTTGATTCGTTTTTGGTTTTATGTTTATCTTAGCTTAGTTTTTAGTGCTTGTTTTCATTGGTGGATTTGTTTACTGGTTTGGTTTCTCTGTTCCTTTTTTTTTCTCTTTTTGTGAGTGTGTGTGTGTATGTTTCTTTGTGTGATTTTGTCAATTTAGTTTTGCTTTTACCATTTGTTTTGGGGTTCTGTCTGTTCACTTTTTTTTCTTCATTTTATTCCACGCCATGCAGTTGGCAGGGTCATGGTGCTCCAGCCAGGTGTTGGGCCTGAGCCTCCAAGTTGGGAGAGCTGAGTCCAGGACACTGGGCTGCCAGAGACCTTCAGAGTCCTTCCAGCTCCACGTAATATAAATTGGTGAGAGCTCTCCCAGAGATCTCCATCTCAACATTAAGACCGAGCTCCACCCAACGGCCAACTAGCTCCAGTGCTGGACAACCCATGCCAAACAACTAGTAAGAGAGGAACACAGCTCAACTCATTAGCACACAGGTTGCCTAAAGTCATACTAAGTTCAAAGACACCCCAAAACACAATACCAGATGCGGTCCTGCCCACCACAGGGACAAGATCCAGCCCCACACAAAAGAAGACAGGAACCAGTCCCCCCACCAGGAAACCTACATAAACCATTGAAACAACCTCACGCACTGGGGGCAGAAAAGGGAAATAAGAGGAACTACGAACCTGCAGCCTGCAAAAAGGAGACCGCAAACACAGTGAGTTAAACAAAATGAAAAGACAGAGAAATATGCACCAGATGCAGAAGCAAGGTAAAAACCCACTAGACCAAACAAATGAGGGAGAAATAGGCAGTCTACCTGAAAAAGGATTCAGAATAGTGATAGTAAAGATGATCCAAAATCTTGGAAATCGAATGGAGAAAATAGAAGAAATGTTTAACAAGGACCTAGAAGAACTAAAGAGCAAACAAACAATGATGAACTACACAATAAATGAAGTTAAAAATACTCTAGAAGGAATCAATAGCAGCATAAATGAGGCATAAGAATGGAAATGACCTGGAAGATAGAATACTGGAAATAATGGCCACAGAGCAGATAAAGAGAAAAGAATGAAAAGAATTGACGACAGTCTCAGAGACTTCTGGGACAATATTAAACATACCAACTTTTGAATTATAGGGGTCCCAGAAGAAGAAGAGAAAAAGAAAGGGTCTGAGAAAATATTTGAAGAGATTATACTTGAAAACTTCCCTAACATGGGAAAGGAAATAGTCAATCAAGTCCAGGAAGCACAGAGGGTCTATACAGGATAAATCCAAGGAGAAACATGCCAAGACACATATTAATCAAACTATCAAAAATTAAATACGAAGAAAAAATATTAAAAGCAGGAAGGGAAAAGCAACAAGTAACATACAAGGTAATCCCCATAAGGTTAACAGCTGATCTTTCAGCAGAAACTCTGCAAGCCAGAAGGGAGTGGTAAGGCATATTTAAAGTGATGAAAGGGAAAAATCTACAACCAAGATTACTCTACCCAGCAAGGATCTCATTCAGATTTGATGGAGAAATTAAAACCTTTACAGACAAGCAAAAGCTAAGAGAACTCAGCACCACCAAACCAGCTTTAAAACAAATGCTAAAGGTACTTCTATAGGTGGGGAAAAACAAGAGAAGAAAAAGACCTACAAAAACAAACCCAAAATAATTAAGAAAATGGCAATAGGAACATACATATCAATAATTGCTTTAAATTAAATGGATTAAATGCTCCAACCAAAAGAAACAGACTGGATGAAAGGATAAGAAAACAAGGCCCGTATATATGCTGTCTACAAGAGACCCACTTCAGACCTAGGGACACACACAGAATGAAAGTGAGGGGATGGAAAAAGATATTCCATGCAAATGGAAATCAAAAGAAAGCTGGAGTAGCAGTTCTCATATCAGACAAAATAGACGTTAAAATAAAGACTATAACAAGAGACAAAGAAGGATACCACATAATTATCAAGGGATCAATCCAAGAAGAAGATAAAACAATTGTAAATATTTATGCACCCAACAAAGGAGCACCTCAATATACAAGGCAAATGCTAATAGCCATAAAAGGGGAAATTGACAGTAACACAATAATAGTAGGGGACTTCAACACCCCACTTTCACCAATGGACAGATCATCGAAAATGAAAATAAATAAGGAAACACAAGCTTTAAATGACACATTAGACTAGATGGGCTTAATTGATATTGATAGGACATTCCATCCAAAAACAAGAGAATACACTTTCTTCTCAAGTGCACATGGAACATTCTCCAGGATAGATCATATCCTGGGTCACAAAACAAGCCTTGGTAAAAGAAAATTGAAATCATATCAAGTATCTTTTCTGACCACAGTGCTATGAGACTAGCTATCAATTACAGGAAAAAATCTGTAATAAATACAAACACATGGAGGCTAAACACCATGCTACTAAATAACCAAGAGATGACTGAATAAATCAAAGAGGAAATAAAAAAGTACCTAGAAACAAATGACAATGAAAACACAATGACCCAAAACCAATGGGATGCAGCAAAAGCAATTTTAAAAGGGAAGTTTACAGCAATACAATCCTATCTCAAGAAACAAGAAACATCTCAAATAAACAACCTAATCTTACACTGAAAGAAATTAGACAAAGAACAAAAAAAACCCAAAGTTAGAAGAAGGAAATAAATCATAAAGACCAGATTAGAAATAAATGAAAAAGATATGAAGGAAACAATAGCAAAGATCAGTAAAACTAAAAGCTGGTTCTTTGAGAGGTAAACAAAATTGATAAAACATTAGTGAGACTCATCAAGAAAAAAAGAGAGAAGACTCAAATCAACAGATATAGGAATGAAAAAGGAGAAGTAACAACTGATACTGCAGAAATACAAAGGATCATGAGAGATTACCATGAGCAACTATATGTCAATAAAATAGACAACCTGGAAGAAATGGACAAATTCTTAGAAAAGCACAACTTTCTGAGACTGAACCAGAAAGAAATAGAAAACATATACAGCCCAATCACAAGCACTAAAATTGAAACTGTGATTAAAAATCTTCTAACAAACAAAAGCCCAGGACCAGATGGCTTCACAGGCGAATTCTATTAAACATTTAGAGAAGCATTAACACCTATCCTTCTCAAACTCTTCCAAAATATAGCAGAGGGAGGAACACTCCAAAACTCATTCTACAATGCCACCATCTCCCTGATAACAAAACCAGACAAAGACATCACAAAAAAGAAAACTACAGGCCAATATCACTGATGAACATAGATGCAAAAATCCTCAATAAAATACTAGCAAACAAAATCTAACATCACATTAAAAGGAACATACACCATGATCAAGTGGGGTTTATCCAGGAAACCAAGGATTCTTCAATATATGCAAATCAATCAATGTGATAAACCATATTAACAAATTGGAGGATAAAAACCATATGATAATCTCAATAGATGCAGAGAAAGCTTTCAAAACCATTTTATAATAAAAACTGCAGAAACTGGGCAAAGAGGGAACCTACCTCAACATAATAAAGGCCCTATATGACAAAAGCACAGCCAATGTAATTTTCAGTGGTGAAAAACTGAAACCATTTCCACTAAGATCAGGAACAAGACAAGGGTACCAACTCTCACCACTATTATTCAACATAGTTTTGGAAGTTTTAGCCACAGCAATCAGAGAAGAAAAGAAATAAAAGGAATCCAAATTGGAAAAGAAGTAAAACTGTCACTGTTTGCAGATGACATGATACTATACATAAAGAATCCTAAAGATGCTACCACAAAACTACTAGAGTTAATCAATGAATTTGGTAAAATAGCAGGATACAAAACTAATGCACAGAAATCTCTCACATATCTATATACTAACAATGAAAAATCTGAAAGAGAAATTAAGGAAACACTCCCATTTACCACTGCAATAGAAAAGAATAAAATACTTAGGAATAAACCTGCCTAGGGAGGCAAAAAAACCTGTATGCAGAAAACTATAAGGCACTGATGAAAGAAATCAAAGATGATACAAACAAATGGAGAGATATACCATGTTTCTGGATTGGAAGGTTCAACACTGTGAAAACGACTATACTACCCAAAGCAGTCTACATATTCAATGCAATCCTTATCAAACTACAATGGCATTTTTCACAGAACTAGAAAAAAAATTTTACAATTTCTATGGAAACACAAAAGACACGAATAGCCAAAGCAATCTTGAGAAAGAAAAGTGGAACTGGAAGAATCAGGCTCCATGACTTCAGACTCTACTACAAAGCTACAGTAATCAAAACAGTATGGTACTGGTACAAAAACAGAAATATAGATCAATGGAACAGGATAGAAAGCCCAGAGATAAACTCACACACATATGGTCACCTTACCTTTGATAAAGGAGGCAAGAATATATAATGGAAAAAAGACATCCTCTTCAATAAGTGGTGCTGGGAAAACTGGACAGCTACATGTAAAAGAATGAAGTTAGAACACTCCCTAACACCAAATACAAAAATAAACTCAAAATGGATTAAAGACCTAAATGTAAGGCCAGACACTATAAAACTCTTAGAGGAAAACAGAGCAGAACACTCTATGACATAAATCACAGCAAGATCCTTTTGACCCACCTCCTAGAGAAATGGAAATAAAAACAAAAATAAACAAATGGGACCTAATGAAACTTAAAAGCTTTTGCACAGCAAAGGAAACCATAAACAAGACAAAAACACCACCCTAAGAATGGGAGAAAATATTTTCAAATGAAGCAACTGACAAAGGATTAATCTCAAAAATATATAAGCAGCTCATGCACCTCAATATCAAAAAAACAAACAACTTAATCCAAAAATGGACAGAAAAACTAAACAGACATTTCTCCAAAAAGATATACAGATTACCAAGAAACACATGAAAGGATGCTCAATATCACTAATCATTAGAGAAATGCAAATCAAAACTACAATGAGGGGCTTCCCTGGTGGCGCAGTGGGTGAGAGTCCGCCTGCCGATGCAGGGGACACGGGTTCGTGCCCCGGTCTGGGAAGATCCCACATGCCGTGGAGTGGCTGGGCCCGTGAGCCATGGCCGCTGAGCCTGCGCGTCCGGAGCCTGTGCTCCGCAACGGGAGAGGCCACAACAGTGAGAGGCCCGCGTACCGCAAAAAAAAAAAAAAAAAAAAAAAAACTACAATGAGGTATCACCTCACACCGGTCTGAATGGCCATCATCAAAAAATCTACAAACAATAAATGCTGGAGAGGGTGTGGAGAAAAGAGAACCTTCTTGCTCTGTTGGTGGGAATGTAAATTGATACAGCCACTATGGAGAACAGTATGGAGGTTCCTTAAAAAACTAAAAATAGAACTACCATATGACCCAGTAATCCCACTACTGGGCATGTACCCTGAGAAAACCATAATTCAAAAAGAGTCATGTACCACAATGTTCACTGCAGCACTATTTACAATAGCCAGGGCATGGAAGCAACCTAAGTGTCCATCGACAGATGAATAGATAAAGAAGATGTGGTACATATATACAATGGAATATTACTCAGCCATAAAAAGAAACAAAATGTGTTATTTGTAGTGAGGTGGGTGGACCTAGAATCTGTCATACAGAGTGAAGTAAGTCAGAAAGTGAAAAACAAATACAGTATGCGAACACATATATATGGAATCTAGAAAAAAAATGGCTCTGATGAACCTAGGGGCAGGACAGGAATAAATACACAGATACAGAGAATGGACTTGAGGACACAGGTGTTGGGAGGGGAAGCTGGGACGAAGTGATAGGGTAGCATTGACATATAAACACTACCAAATGTAAAATAGATAGCTAGTGGGAAGCAGCTGCATAGCACAGGGAGATAAGCTCCGTGCTTTGTGACCACCTAGAAGGGTGGGATAGAGAGGGTGTGAGGTAGGTGCAAGAGGGAGGGGATATGGAGATATGTGTATACATATAGCTGATTCACTTTGTTATACAGCAGAAACTAACACAACATTGTAAAGAAATTATACTCCAATAAAGCTGCAAAAAAAAAAAAAAAAAAGAAACCCAACCATTTATGGAGCACCTACTGCTTGCAGGGCACTGTGCTAGATGTTGAGGTATTGAGATAAATTAGACACAGTCCATGGCCTCAAGGAACTCTGATTACCACAGAGGACAAAAATGTAAGCAAATTATCCCATAGAATTGGTATTATGGTAGAGGAAGAATTATTGATTTATAGAGTAAGCTGAACTAGGAAATTGATTTTGATTAGTTGTTGAACTGTTTTAAATAACATAGTCACACCAGATGCCTTAATAAACCAAAAGAAAGAGAGTTTATTGTAGTCAAAATAACTGTCTTCTATCACAAATTTGCACATTTGTCTATCTCATTTTCAAATTTAAGATGTATACAGAGTAAGGCAGTCTAAGCGTCACCTGAAAACTAGCTGTGTGTCCTTTGGAATGTTATTTATGTTCCCTAAGCCTTGGTTTCCTCAACTGGAAAAAACATAAGTTAAGTATCCCTGCTGTACTTAACTCTGAGTATTGTAGGAATGGAAGGAGATAATATGAATGCTTTATACATATTGTATGTGATCAAACCACTTCTTCTTTCCAGAAAGACTACATTTCTCAGCCCCTCTGTAGCTAAGAAGAGAATTTGACTAACTCTTACCAATAGAATATTAGTAAAGGTGATATCACTTCTAGCCCCAAGCATTTAAAGTGGGTGTATTTTCTTTACAAATCATCTTTCACCCTGTGCAGCAACATGGGAGGCCTTTCATTCCAGATGGCCTAAGTACAAAATTGAAGAAGGTGGTCCAATCTGAATTGGACTTGGTATGAGTAAGAAATAAATGCCTACTTTATTGTCACTGAGATTTTACTGTGTGTGTATTACTGCAGCATGGCCTACCTCATACTGACTAACACATAACAGATGTAAATTATTATTTTGAAATGCACTAGCATACTTAGATGTTCTCATTACCTGGCAGCTCTGGGACTCTTTATTGCAAAGCCTCAGGATCAGCAGTCCTCAGAGCACTTGTTATTCTATAGTTAAAACATTCTCCTGAATACTGAATAAAACCTATATGACCTTCCATCTCTCACTTCTATTCTCATTCTTCCCCTCTCTTCAAATGCTAACTTCAGCATATGTTCTGAAACTCTTAATGAATGTGTCTGATTGCCTAAAAAGTCAATATTCCAAATAGGTGATAGATGTCAATTTGCCAATTCTATTCATGTCAGAAACCAATAGCTTTAAAAACTTCTTAGCTGGACAACAAAGATGTTGACCACAACAAGTAAAGGACTTGCCTGCATCTGCAAAGAGACTTATTACCTAAGGGAAAACTGTCAAAATGGCATATTTCAGACTAGAAAGACTCAACACAAGAGCATTTACTGTGGTGTGCATCACAGATGAAAACATTTGGAAAACTTATCAAAGTCACTTTTTTATAAAAGTTCTTGTTGCAGACATCATCAGAAGTTGAAATATACACAAATACGACATGTGTACAATTACTACAAGATCATAGAATTGTAATGCTCTGGAAATACCTTACCTGTTCTAAATTTGGCCTCTAGTAACATATTCATTACCAACTTTGATTCTAGGATGGATCAAGCCCTTCACCAGCTCAGAGGAGTTAACGCCCATGAGGAAAGTAGCTTTGTCAGCATCTGGTCAGAAGAAAGGAAGGAAAAGAAGGGAAGGAGGGAGGGAGAGAGAAAAAGAGAAGGAGGAAAGTGGGGAGGGGGAGAGAGAGGCAGGAAAACACTATTAAAATTCATTCCACTATAGCCCAATAGACTACCCAGAAGATGGAAGGATGGTTTGTTTAGAATGATATAGCAAGGTAGATTGTAGTTTTGAAATAAAGGCATGAATCCTAAATGTTTAAAAGTCTCTATTTCTTGGAAATGTAAATCAAAACCACAATGAACTGCCACTTCACACCCACCAGAATAGCTATAATCAAAAAGACAGACAATAATGAGTTTTGGTGAAGAAGTGGAGAAACTGGAAACTTCATACGCTACTAGAATATAAAATGGTACAGCTGCTATAGAAAACCATTTGGCAGATACTCAAAAGTTAAACATAGTTACTATAGGACCCAGAAATTCCACTCTTAGATATACACCCAAGAGAAATAAAAAGTATGTTCACACAAAATAGTTGTACACAAATGTTCCCAGTAGCATTATTCATTATGGCCAAAACATGAAAAAAACACAAATGTCCATCAGCTGATGACTGGATAAACAAAATGTGGTATATTCATACAATGGAACTCTTTTAGTCGTAAAATGGAATGAAGTATTGATGCATGTTACAACATGGATGAGGCTTGAAAACTTTATAGTAAGGGAAAGAAGCCTGACACAAAGGCCATATATTGTATGATTTTATTTATATGAACTGTCCAGAATAGGCAAGTCCATAGAGACAGAAGGTAGATTTGTAGTTGCCAGGGGCTAGGAGAGAAAGGAATGGGGAGTAGCTACTTTAGGGTACAGGATTTCTTTTTGGAGTAATGAAACGTTCTGGAATTAAATAGGCGTGATGGTCACACAACATTGTGAATATGCTTAAACTCACTAAACTGTGCATTTTAAAATGATAAATTTTATAATATGGGAATTATAACTCAATTTTTAAAAAGAATCTTTTCCTTGTTACTGGCCCTCTTCTGAAAAGAACTATTTATCTGAAGGACATGAAAAATCTCATTTTCATTATTTGCCTATTTTCCCCTCCTACATATACATTTGTAGATCCTTTCCATGAAACCGGAACTTGGACCATGTAATTGGATAATTCAAGACAGCTGCCAATCAACAGAAGCCAGAACACTTGCCCAGTATCTTTTAGAAACCTTTCCTTTTCCTGTGAAATCTCTGCCCCATAGTGCCCTCTGCTGCCTAACAGGAATACTTATAACCCATACAATTGTACTTTTATAAAACAGCACTTCTATCTTCTAAGGAAAGAAGTGAAGAAGAATAAGTGTTATCAGAAGGAAAAGTAAATAGACATGTATCACACCAGGTGTTAAAAAATGGCAATAACACAAAAGAATGCCACAGGCAAAAAGTTATAAACACATTTCAAATTGCAGATTTTTTCAGTTATCAGACAAAAGGAATATTTTACTCAATTGAACCTCTCTGCTGTCTTCCATTTTAGGTTTTTTTGTTTGTTTGTTTGTTTTGCGGTACGTGGGCCTCTCACTGTTGTGGCCTCTCCCGTTGCGGAGCACAGGCTCCAGACGTGCAGGCTCAGCGGACATGGCTCACGGGCCCAGCCGCTCCGCGGCATGTGGGATCTTCCTGGACCGGGGCACGAACCCGTGTCCCCTGCATTGGCAGGCGGACTCTCAACCACTGCGCCACCAGGGAAGCCCTGTCTTCCATTTTAAATGAATCCTGAGATATGCTAGTATATCTGATGTAGTAACTCCATAAAATTAATGTCTTAATATAGAAGAAAATGTAGTCTTTCCTTACTTCACTAAGAAGTACAAAATTTCTTGAGCAGTAACCACAAATAGAGAATAAAGTAAAAACAAAACACATTTAGAGAGGTGTATGTCATTTGTACTAACAATATCCATTTCCTTTCCATCAGCCTTTAAAATTTTCACAAAGGCTTTAAAAGCTTGAAATGTTTGATTTACTTGTTAAATAAAATCAATGTATAATATACATACATTCTAGAAGCTCTACACCTACTCCATATCAATGATAATGGTCTAGGTACTCAGTTGCTATGAAACCTTTCAAACTGCAAAGCCCTTTTGGGAAAAGAAATGGAAAAATCAAAAGTAAAGCAGACATGCTCATCCTATGCTGAGTTATTCCTGCTAGGAGTGCCATGTTTGGAGACAAAAGCCTGATTATTTCAAGTTGAGAAGCCAGTGGGTCAGAATCATAGACTTTTTGAACCAGAAGAGACTTTAAAGAGCATCTAACCCAAAATGAAAATATTTCAAAGGAAGGGAGAAATGCAGCGTACCTGATGAATCTGAGCAGAGATGAATAGTAACCAACAATGTGAAAAACGAACAATTCCACAATATCTGTCCAGAAAAAAAAAGACAGGAGTTCGATTTTCTATACATTGGAAGCATTCAGATGGACAATATAGGTAACAATAGTCTCAATTTCATACAACCTTTTTCCCAGTGTTAATGACAGTCCTTTGAGTCTATTTTTATCCATGAACAAAGGAAACCAAAATTCTCTGTACAGTATCCCACCTTAAGCTCTAACAGAAATAGCCTTCAACATTACAGAATTATTTCTCACCTACTCCAGAGACACTCAAGGATATGCAGACAGAGGAGTAATGGATTTATCCCACAGGTGTACATTAGACATCTCATGTTCTCCTTTTTTTTTTTTTTACAGAAAATAATAGTTGTCATCATATTCCAAAAAAAAAAAGTTCATTTTCATTAAAAGTTAAATCTATGAATAAATGTCCTTCTGACATTTAGGAGATGCCATCATGAAGACAGCATCATCTGTAAACATATTTTCAACATGTAACCTGATGTGTTCCCCAAAGAGGCTTTATGAAATTCCCATCAATAAACATCATTTTCTACGACCTTGTGAATAAAACCATGAATTTTAACTTAGGTTTTATGATATTACCTGGGAGAGGTTTAGGTAGAGGGGGTTCTCAAATGGTGGTGTGGATTAGAATAGCCTGGAGAGCTCATAAAGGAACTCACTCAAGAAGGTTAGGGTCTGGGCCCATTTTTTAGCATGTTTGCCGGGTGATTCTGATACACATGAGGGTCTGAGAACAGTCCTTCTCAGAGGGTCCTCAACCTTGTCTGTACATTGGGGTCACCTGGCAAGTTATAAAAACAAATCCTTATGCTTGCATCCTCCCTCAGAGATTGGTTTCCTTTGGTCTGGGTGAGGCCTGAGCTTCAGGAATTAAAAAGCTCCCCAGGTGCTTTCTGATGTACAACCAAGTTTGAGAACTACTCTCTAGAGAAGGGTAGACAGGTTTGGTAAGTACATTTAGAAGATGGAGAGAACAAAGTCTGACTGCAGCTGAAAACAGGTAAGGAGGTAGAGAAAAACAAGAGGCAATCCTTTCCAGTGTGACAATTCTAACCCAGTTCTATCTGATCTGTAAATAACCAGATATAAAGAAACAAAATCCAGTTTTGTCAAACCACAATCTGGCTAATGTGAAAAAGGGTTTTGAAAATGATCTTCAATTAGTCTTTTATATAGGGTTATAATACGGTTTCTGAGCTGTTCAAACTTCCTTAATTTATTGAACTGAGTTTCTGAGCACTTGCTATGTTCAAGGCCTGCTGCTAGATGCTATAGTAAGAAGATAGATAAACAAGACAAAACTCCTTGCTGTCAAGGAGTTTATAATCCATGAGAGTAAATAAAACGCAGGCAAAAATAGCAAGTCAATAAAACAACTGCCTATAAGAGACAAATCATGAGTATCATGAAAGTTTGAAAGAGAAAGAGATCCCTTCTGGACTGCATGACCAGGGAAGACTTCAAGAAAGAAACAGCATTTCATCTGAGCCTTGAAGGATGAGAAGGGTTTTGATGGGCAAGTATGGGAGAACAAGCATTCCTGAGACAGGGAACAGCATGACTTAAAGGCCCAGAGGCAGGCAGTGCAGCAATGGTCAAAGACGGTGAATAGTACCAACAAGTTAGGAAGTAAGATAAACAGAAATGTGGGTGATTTGTGGTCTCAGGATCTGATGCCACTGTAAGGTATTAATTAAATAATGGGGATATGTTAAAGGGCTGTTAGCAGAGAAATGGCATAATAAGAGTTAGGCTTCAGAATGATTAATGTTGTGGAAGCATGCAAAATAGACGAGAGTGAGGAGATTACAGAGAAAGCGAACCCACTGTGGGACACTGGAGTGCAAAAGTGCTGAAAGTCTGAACTAGGAATGGGAAAGGGGAAAAGAGAGACTGAGAAACATGACCAAGAGGTTTCTAACCTGAGAAGCAAAGAGAAGAGCAGTACTGTGAATATGAATAGAAAAGTCAACAGGAAGACATTACTTGGGGGACACAATGATACACTGAGTTTTAGCCATGCAGGGTTTAGGGCAGCAGTAGAATATGCAGTAGAAAGTTAGAAATATGAGGTTGGGACTCAAGAAGGAGGTAAAGGCAAGGACGTCCCCTTAGGTTTGGGTCCCTTTCCCCTTTCCATCCTCTTCTCCATCTGTCCAGCTCCTTCAATTCCTTCTTAAATGACTGGGAGGAAAATTACCAGTGCTTAATATATCAATATTAAGAGCCCTTAGAAATCAATAAGAAAAATCCCGTACCTCAATTTTAAAAATGGGCTAAGAATGGAGATAAAAATTCAAAAAAGAAACAATACAAATAGGTAATAACCTACAAAAATGTTAACTTTATTAATACTTAAATGTCAAATAAAATCTGGCTAACTGGCAGGAGGAAAACTGTAACTGCTAATATTGGTGAGCATAGCGAGAAAGTCACTCAACTAGAAAAAGACAAAGATATGTCCTATGTCCCTGAGTGGGTAGGATTCATTTAACAAATAATTATTTACTACTATAGTAAGGGCTACTATGATACAGTGCCAGGCACTGTATTAAAACCTAGAAATACAGCAGTGCATAACAAATTAGGCCCCTGCTCCTATGAAGCTTACATCTGATGGAGACTGGGGAGTAGGACATCCAATAAAAAACAGCTGTATGAATGACACAAACAAAAATATTCAGGGTAAGGAGATAGAAAATGATGAGAAGGAGGTGGGGGCAGTCATGGAAGGGTTTTCTGATAACATAACATACAAGAAGGCACCTTGACAAAGTGAGGGAGTCAGCCATGAAGCTACCTAGGAAGAGTTCCAGATAGAAGGAGGAGTTAGTGAAAATGTCCTGCAACAGGAGAGCTTGAATGATCCCAAAAGAGCCAAGAGACCCGTGGGCTGAGTGAGGGGAGTGAATGGGGAAAGGGTAGGTAGGTTGGGGTTCTGCACCTGATTCCACTGAGGTGCGTGGGTCCAGGCTAGGCAGTTCTGTGGCACCAGCTGGATGTCTCAGTTCTTACACCAACTACCTGGAGACAGCATCAGATTCCACAGGTTAAGAGTTCAGTCCTACAAGACTGCTTCCCCCAATTCAGATGCCAACTGTGAGTCCAGGTTGTCACTTAGGCTACTGACCGACCAGCTACAGATTGGAGGTTCCAACAACACCCTCCTTGGGTTCAATTAATTTGCTAGAGGCTCAAAGAACTCAGAAAGACACTTTACTTATTAGATCAATGATTTATTGTAAAAGAATATAATTCGGGAACAGCCAAATGGGAAAGATGCATAGGGCAAGGTATGAGTAAAGGGTACAGAGCTTCCATGCCTTCTCCAAGGATGCCAGTTTCCCCAAATCTCCACGTGCTCAGCAACCAAGAAGATATCTGAACACTGTCCTTTTAAAATTTTATTTTTTAGGCTTCATTACATAGGCATGGTCGATTGAATTATTTGGCCACTGGTGATTGAACTCAATCTCTAACCCTGCTCCTCTGCCCTAACAGGGGTGGGATTGAAAGTTCCAACTCTCTAATCACAGGGTTAGTTCTTGTGGTGACAAGACCCTATCCATAGGTACAGTCTAAAAGTCACCTTGTTAACATAAAAGACACCTTTATGGCTCTCATCACTCAAGAAATTCCAAATTAAGAGCTCTGTGCCAGATATTGGGACAAAGACCAAATATAAATTTCATATTATCAAGTATAATATGGAGATGAGATTAGAGAGAGATTTAGAGAGGTAACAGAAGGAGGCTATGATGAGGATTGAGGGTTTATTTTGAGTAAGATGGAAGCCATGCATGAACCTAGCACCGAGGAGGGAACATGGGCTAGTTTACACTATGAAAGGATCACTGCTGGCTGCAATATGTAGAACTACAGTGATGGGATGAGGGTGGAGACAGGGAGATCAGTAAGGAGGTTATCACAACAGTCTGGTGAGACATGGTGGCTCAGGCTAAGCGGTGTCAGTGAACATGGTGATTGTGGGTAGTTGTGAGTTTTACATATATTTAAAGGTAGAGACAACAAGAAAGAGAGAAGTTCAGGATGACTCTAAGATTTGAGTCAGGAGAATCCAGTTGACATTTATTAAGAAGACTGAGAAATGAAGGGGCAGGAAGAGATGAAGAGTTCAGTTCTATACATGTTGAGTTTGAGATGATCAGCTAAGAAATGAGCAGAGAAAAGTTTCAAGAGTTGAGCTCAGCAGCCTTATAGCAGTTAGAAGTAAGGAAGATGAGGACGCTCCAGTAAAGAATCTGAGAAGGAACCACCATGGAGATTGTATGAGATACTCTGCTTCATTTGTTTATCTGTATTTTATTTATTTTATTATTATTTTTTTTTTTGCGGTACGCGGGCCTCTCACTGTTGTGGCCTCTCCCGTTGTGGAGCACAGGCTCCAGACGCGCAGGCTCAGTGGCCATGGCTCACGGGCCCAGCCGCTCTGTGGCATGTGGGATCTTCCCAGACTGGGGCACGAACCCGTGTCCCCTGCATTGGCAGGTGGAATCTCATCCACTGCGCCACCAGGGAAGCCCTTATCTGTATTTTATAATTAATAACTATGCCTTGTTTTTGTAATAAAAATAATTTTTAAAACTTTGTTTCAAAGCGTTGGAAAAGCAAAAAAAAAGAACAAGGACAAAAACAGCAAAATAAGGCAGCAAGATGCCATAAAAGCATATATTAATATATTAATATAGAACATGTTTACACAATATTCAGGGCACATTTCCTTACTGTATTTTCCTCTGAGCTCAAGTGTCCTCTTCTCTGAGGGGACTTTCTGACCACCCTATCAACGATAACTCCTTAACTCCTATTATTTTTTATTCTTTTATTCTGCTTTATTTTTTTCATTCTGACTTCATGCATATTTGTCCATTTATGTATATATTGTCTATCTCCCACACTAGACAATCAAGACAGGGATTATATCTTGTTCATAGGTATATCTCTAGCACTAGGAATAGTCCCCCACACAGACTGCCCCCCAAAATTATTTGTTAAACAAGAAAAAAACAAACAATGCAACCAAAAAATGGGCAAAGGAATTGAATAGATATTTCTGCAAAGAAGATATACAAATGTCCAATAAATACATGAAGATACTCAACATCACTAATCATCAAGGAAATGCAATTCAAAACCACAATGAGCATGTCTCTCCACAAGTAGAGCACCTTCTGGCTGCTGGTGGGGGACCCTGATGCCCAAGGAGACGGGAGGAACCCCCAAGTGAACTGGTAGGATGTGGGGGTACTGAGGGGGGAGAAGAAGTGGAGGTCAGACAGGATCAGTGACCCTGAGGCTGGGGAGATCAGGAGAGGCAGGTGGGAGAGGCCCTCCAGGAGGAGCAGGAGAGGAGGAAATTGCCCCAGCCACTCAGGCCTGGGGAGCCTGCTGGGCTCCCAAGCTGGTCCCCTGCCCTCCAGGACACACCCCCTCCCCCTGGCTGCATTGGTCCTAGGGACATAGGAGGGAGGTCAGGAAATCAGAAGAGGAAGGTGGGAGGGGCCCTCCGGGAGGAGGAGCGGGAGAGGAGCAGAGGGCATTTGTCTCACCCACTTGAAACCAGGAAGCCTGCTGGGCTCCCAGGTGAGGTCCCAGCCCTCTGACACGGGGGCGGGAGGCACGCCTTGGCCCCTTCTGTTCTGTTGAGCCTAAGCCCCAACCCCCCCACAGCCCCCAGGGCATTTTCCAGCCCTGTGGATCCTAAGCATACACCCCATCCGCCGCCCAAACCTCACCCTTGCTTAGGCCCCACCTTCTACAGCTAAGGCCTTCACCCCCCCCTTTTTTTCTTTTGTTTTTTCTTTTCTCTCCTCCTCTTTTTTTACTATTGTGGTACGTTGTACCTTCCAGTTGTTGATTCATCTAAATTTTAATTTTTATATTCTTTCTAATATATCTGTTAGTTTTTTAGTCTAATTTTGTTTTTTACTTTGTTATTGTACACTCTCTCTTTTTTTTTTTGGCCACCCCATGTGGCTTGCGAGCTCTTGGTTTGTGAGCAGGGGTTTGGGCTGAAGCTCCTACAGTGGGAGCTCGGAGTCTGAACCACTGAACTAACAGAGAACCTGAGACCCCAGGGAATATTCATCAGAATGAGGTCTCACAGAGGTCCTCATTTCAGCACCAGGACCCAGCTCTACCCAACACCCTACAAACTCCAGTGTTGGAAGCCTAAGGCCAAACAACAAGTAAGACAGGAACACAATCCCACTCATAAAAAAAAAAAATGAGATGGCAAAAAAATATGTCACAGATGAAGGAGCAAGGTAAAAACCTACAAGACCAAATAAATGAACAGGAAATAGACTATCTACCTGAAAAAGAATTCAGAATAATGATAATAAAGATGATCCAGAATCTCAGAAATAGAATGGAGGCACAGAATGAGAAAATACAAGAAATCCTTAACAAAGATCTAGAAGAACTAAAGAACAAACAAACAGAGATGAACGACACAATAACTGAAATGAAAAATACATTAGAAGGAATCAATAACAGAATAACGGAGGCAGAAGAAAGAATAAGTGAGCTGGAGACAAAATGCTGGAAATAACTGCCGAGGAGCAGAATAAAGAAAAAAGAATGAAAAGAATTGAAGACAATCTCAGAGACCTCTGGGACTACACTAAATGTACCAACATTCGAATTATAGGGGTCCCAGAAGAAGAAAAGAAAAAGAAAGGGTCTGAGAAAATATTTGAAGAGATTACAGTCCAAAACTGCCCTAACATGGGAGCGGAAAGAGTCACCTAAGTCCAGGAAGCACAGAGAGTCCCATACAGGATAAACCTTAGGAGAAGCACAGCAAGACACATATTAATCAAACTAACAAAAATTAAATTCAAAGAAAAATTATTAAAAGCAGCAAGGGAAAAACAAAAAATAACATACAAAGGAATCCCCATAAGGTTATCAGCTGTTTTTTTCAGCAGAAACTCTGCAGGCCAGAAAGGAGTAGCAGGATATACTTAAAGTGTTAAAGAGAAAAACCTACAAACAAGATTATTCTACCCAGCAAGGATCTCATTCAGATTTGATGGAGAAATCAAAAGCTTTTCAAACAAGAAAAAGCTAAGAGAATTCAGCACCATCAAACCAGCATTACAACAAATGCTAAAGAAACTTCTCTAGGCGGGAAACACAAGAGAAGAAAAAGACTCACAAAAACAAGCCCAAAACAATTAAGAAAATGGTAATAAGAACATACATATCAATAATAACCTTGAATGTAAATGGATTAAATGCACCAACCAAAAGACACAGACTGGCTGAATGGATAGAAAAACAACACCCATATATATGCTGTCTACAAGAGACCCACTTCAGATGTAGGGACACATACAGACTCAAAGTGAAGGGATGGAAAAAAATATTCCATGCAAATGGAAATCAAAAGAAAGCTGGAGTAGCAATACTCATATCACATAAAACAGACTTTAAAATAAAGAATATTACAAGAGACAAGGAAGACACTACATAATGATCAAGGGATCAATCCAAGAAGAAGATTAACAATTATAAATGTTTATGCCCCCAACATAGGAACACCTCAATACATAAGGCAAATGCTAACAACCATGAAAGGCGAAATCGACAGTAACACAATAATAATAGGAGACTTTAACACCCCACTTTCACCAATGGACAGATCATCCAAAATGAAAATAAATAAGGAAACACAAGCTTTAAATGACACAACAGACCAGATAGATTTAACTGGTATTTATAGAACATTCCACCCAAAAGTGGCAGGATACACTTTCTTCTCAAGTGCACACAGAACATTCTCCAGGATAGATCACATCATGGGTCACAAATCAAGCCTCAGAAAATTTAATAAAATTGAAATTGTATGAAGCATCTTTTCTGACAACAATGCTATGAGACTGGAAATCAATTACAGGAAAAACACTGTAAAAAACACAAATACATGGAGGCTAAACAGTACGCTACTAAATAACCAAGAGATCACTGAAGAAATCAAAGAAAAAATAAAAAAAATACAAAGGAACAAATGACAGTGAAAAGACGATCCAAAACCTATGGGACGCAGCAAAAGCAGTTCTAAGAGGGAAGTTTATAGCAATTCAATCTCACCTCAAGAAACAAGAAAAATCTCAAATAAACAATCTAACCCGGTCGGGAGGAAGATGGCGGAAGAGTAAGACGCGGAGATCACCTTCCTCCCCACAGATACATCAGAAATTCATCTACACGTGGAACAACTCCTACAGAACGCCTACTGAACGCTGACAGAAGACCTCAGACCCCCCAAAAGGCAAGAAACTCCCCACATACCTGGGTAGGGCAAAGGAAAAAAGAATAAACAGAGACAATAGGATAGGGACGGGACCTGCACCAGTGGGAGGGAGCCGTGAAGGAGGGAAGGTTTCCACACACTACAAGCCCCTTCGCGGGCGGAGACTGCAGGTGGCGGAGGGGGAAAGCTTCGGAGTAGCGGAGGAGAGCACAGCAACAGGGGTGCGGAGGGCAAAGCGGAGAGATTCTGGCACAGAGGACTGGTGCCCTCAGGCACACACCAGCCCGAGAGGCTTGTCTGCTCGGCCACCGTGGCGGGCTGGGCTGGGACCTGAGGCTCGGGTATCGGCTTTCAGTCGGAGCGCAGGGAGAGGACTGGGGCTGGCGGCAGGAAGAGAGCCTGAAGGGGTTAGTGCACCACGGCTAGCCCGGAGGGAGTCCGGGGAAAGGGTCTGGAGCTGCTGAAGAGGCAAGAGACTTTTTTCCCTTTTGTTTCCTGGTGCGCGAGGAGAGGGCATTAAGAGGGCTGCTTGGGGAAGCGCCGGAGACAGGAGCGAGCCGTGGGTAAGGCGCGGACCTCGGAGACGGGCGTGGGCCGCCGCCGCCGCCGCCGCCGCCGCCGCCGCCGCCGCCGCCGCCGCCGCCGCCGCGGGCCTGTGTGCGAGCGCGGGTCACTGTCCGCCCCGCCTTCTGGGGGGCCTGTGCACCCCGCCACTGCCGGGGTCCCGAGACCCGGGGACGGCTTTCCCGGGAAAGCGCACGGAGCGCCACGGGCTGCTGCAACATCACGCCGGCCTCTGCCGCCGCAGGCCCGCCCCACACTGCGCGCCCCTCCCTCCCCTCTGCCTGAGTGAGCCAGAGCCCCCGAATCAGCGGCTCCTTTAAACCCGTCCTGTCTGAGCGAAGAACGGACGCCCTCCGGTGACCTACGTGCAGAGGCGGAGCCAGGTCCAAGGCTGAGACCCGGGAGCTGTGAGAGCAGAGACAGGGAAATCTCTCTGTGCAGCCTCGGAGGCAGCGGATTAAAGCTCCACGGTCCACTTGATGTGCCCTGCGTCTGTGGAGTGCATGAATGGACAGCGAATCATCCCAAATTGAGGAAGTGGACTTTGAGGACAAGATTTAAGACTTTCCCCCCTTTTCCTCTTTTTACAACGTATTATTCCAAATTAAAGAGGTGGACTTAGAGAGCAAGATTTCAGACTTCTCGCCCTTTTCCTCTTTTTACAACGAATTATTCCAAATTGAGGAGGTGGACTTGGAGAGCAAGATTTTTGATTTTTCCCCCTGCTCTCTTTTTGTGAATGTGTATGTGTAATCTTCTGTGTAAGATTCTCTCTGTATAGCTTTGCTTCCACCAAATGTCCCAGGGTTCTATCGGTCCGTTTTTTTTTTCAATAATTACTTTCTAATTTTAATAACGCTACTATATTTCATACTTTATTCTATTTTACTTTACCTGCTCTTTCTTTTTTTCCTACCTTCCCTTCCTCCCTCCCTCCCTCCGCTCCTCCTTTCCTTCTTTCTTTTTCTTTCCTCCCTCCCTCCCTCCCACCCTTCTTCTTTCCACTTTCTTTTTCTTTCCTTCCTCCCTCCCACCCTTCTTCTTTCCACTTTCTTTTTCTTTCCTTCCTCCCTCCCTCCCTCCTGTCTTTCTTTCTTTCCTTCCTCCCTCCCTCCTTTCTTTCCTTCTTTCTTTCCATCCTTCCTCCCTCCCTCCCTCCTTTCTTTCCTTCTTTCTTTCCATCCTTCCTCCCTCCCTCCCTCCTTTCTTTCTTTCTTCCTTCCTTCCTTTCTTCCCTTCTTCCTTTCTTTCCCTCTTTCTTTCTTCTACTAATTCTTTCTTTCTACTTTTTCTCCCTGTTATTCTGAGCCGGGTGGATGAAAGGCTCTTGCTGCTGCAGCCAGGAGCCACTGCTGTGCCTCTGAAGTGGGAGAGCCAACTTCAGGACACGGAACCACAAGAGACCTCCCAGCTCCACATAATATCAAGCAGCGAAAATCTCCCAGAGATCTCCATCCCAACACCAGCACCCAGCTTCAGTCAACGACCAGCAAGCTACAGTGGGGGTCACCCTATGCCAAGCAACTAGCAAGGCAGGAACACAACCCCACCCATTAGCAGAGAGGCTACCTAAAAACATAATAAGGCCATAGGCACCCCAAAACACACCACCAGACGTGGACCTGTCCACCAGAAAGACAAGATCGAGCCTCAACCACCAGAACACAGGCATTAGTCCCCCCCACCAGGAAGCCTACATAACCTACTGAAACAACCTTAGCCACTGGGGTCAGACACCAAAAACAACGGGAACTACGAATCTGCAGCCTGCAAAAGGGAGACCCCAAACACAGTAACATAAGCAAAATGAGAAGACAGAAAAACACACAGCAGGTGAAGGAGCAAGATAAACACCTACCAGACCTAACAAATGAAGAGGTAATAGGCAGTCTACCTGAAAAAGAATTCAGAATAATGATAGTAAAGCTGATCCAAGATTCTATTTCCAAGATCCATAATCTTGGAAATAGAATAGACAAAATGCAAGAAACAGTTAACAAGGACCTAGAAGAACTAAAGATGAATCAAGCATCGATTAAAAACACAATAAATGAAATGAAAAATACTCTAGATGGGATCAATAGCAGAATAACTGAGGCAGAAGAACGGATACGTGAGGTGGAAGATAAAATAGTGGAAATAACTGATGCAGAGCAAAATAAAGAAAAAAGAATGAAAAGAACAGAGGACAGTCTCAGAGACCTCTGGGACAACATTAAACGCACCAACATTCGAATTATAGGGGTTCCAGAAGAAGAAGAGAAAAAGAAAGGGACTGAGAAAATATTTGAAGAGATTATAGTTGAAAACTTCCCCAATATGGGAAAGGAAATAGTTAATCAAGTCCAGGAGGCACAGAGAGTCCCATACAGAATAAATCCAAGGAGAAATACACCAAGACACATATTAATCAAACTGTCAAAAATTAAACACAAAGAAATCATATTAAAAGCAGCAAGGGAAAAACAACAAATAACACACAAGGGAATCCCCATCAGGTTAACAGCTGATCTCTCAGCAGAAACTCTACAAGCCAGAAGGGAGTGGCAGGACATAATTAAAGTGATGAAGGAGAGAAACCTGCAACCAAGATTACTCTACCCAGCAAGGATCTCATTCAGATTTGATGGAGAAATTAAAACCTTTACAGACAAGCAAAAGCTGAGAGAGTTCAGCACCACCAAACCAGCTTTACAACAAATGCTAAAGGAACTTCTCTAGGCAAGAAACACAACAGAAGGAATATACCTACAATAACGAACCCAAAGCAATTAAGGAAATGGGAATAGGAACATACATATCAATAATTACCTTAAATGTAAATGGATTAAATGCTCCCACCAAAAGACACAGAGTGGCTGAATGGATACAAAAACAAGACCCATATATATGCTGTCTACAAGAGACCCACTTCAGACCTAGAGACACATACAGATTGAAAGTAAGGGGATGGAAAAAGATATTCCATGCAAATGGAAATTAAAAGAAAGCTGGAGTAGCAATTCTTATATCAGACAAAATAGACTTTAAAATAAAGACTATTAGAAGAGACAAAGAAGGACACTACATAACGATAAAGGGATCAATCCAAGAAGAAGATATAACAATTGTAAATATTTATGCACCCAACATAGGAGCACCTCAATACATAAGGCAAATACTAACAGCCATAAAAGGGGAAATCGACAGTAACACAATCATAGTAGGGGACTTTAACACCCCACTTTCACCAATGGACAGATCATCCAAAATGAAAATAAATAAGGAAACACAAGCTTTAAATGATACATTAAACGAGATGGACTTAGTTGATATTTATAGGACATTCCATCCAAAAACAACAGAATACACATTTTTCTCAAGTGCTCATGGAACATTCTCCAGGATAGATCATATCTTGGGTCACAAATCAAGCCTTGGTAAATTTAAGAAAATTGAAATTGTATCAAGTATCTTTTCTGACCACAATGCTATGAGACTAGACATCAATTACAGGAAAAGATCTGTAAAAAATACAAACACATGGAGGCTAAACAATACACTACGCAATAACGAAGTGATCACTGAAGAAATCAAAGAGGAAATTTAAAAATACCTAGAAACAAATGACAATGGAGACACGACGACCCAAAACCTATGGGACGCAGCAAAAGCAGTTCTAAGGGGGAAGTTTATAGCAATACAATCCCACCTTAAGAAACAGGAAACATTTCGAGTAAACAACCTGACCCTGCACCTAAAGCAATTAGAGAAAGAAGAACAAAAAACCCCCAAAGCTAGCAGAAGGAAAGAAATCATAAAGTTCAGATAGAAATAAATGAAAAAGAAATGAAGGAAACGATAGCAAAGATCAATAAAACTAAAAGCTGGTTCTTTGAGAAGATAAACAAAATTGACAAACGATTAGCCAGACTCATCAAGAAAAGAAGGGAGAAGACTCAAATCAATAGAATTAGAAATGAAAAAGGAGAAGTAACAACTGACACTGCAGAAATACAAAAGATCATGAGAGATTAGTATAAGCAACTCTATGCCAATAAAATGGACAACCTGGAAGAAATGGACAAATTCTTAGAAATGCACAACCTGCCAAGACTGACTCAGGAAGAAATAGAAAATATGAATAGACCCATCACAAGCACTGAAATTGAAACTGTGATTAAAAATCTTCCAACAAACAAAAGCCCAGGACCAGATGGCTTCACAGGTGAATTCTATCAAACATTTAGAGAAGAACTAACACCTATCCTTCTCAAACTCTTCCAAAATATAGCAGAGGGAGGAACACTCCCAAACTCATTCTATGAGGCCGACATCACCTTGATACCAAAACCAGGCAAGGATGTCACAAAGAAAGAAAACTACAGGCCAATATCACTGATGAACATACATGCAAAAATCCTCAACAAAATACTAGCAAACAGAATCCAACAGCACATTAAAAGGATCATACACCATGATCAAGTGGGGTTTATTCCAGGAATGCAAGGATTCTTCAATATACGCAAATCAATCAATGTGATACACCATATTAACAAGTTGAAGGAGAAAAACCATATGATCATCTCAATAGATGCAGAAAAAGCTTTCGACAAAATTCAACACCCATTTATGATAAAAACCCTGCAGAAAGTAGGCATAGAGGGATCTTTCCTCAACATAATAAAGGCCATATATGACCAACCCACAGCCAACATTGTCCTCAATGGTGAAAAACTGAAACCATTTCCACTAAGATCAGGAACAAGACAAGGCTGCCCACTCTCACCACTCTTATTCAACATAGTTTTGGAAGTTTTAGCCACAGCAATCAGAGAAGAAAAGGAAATAAAAGGAATCCAAATTGGAAAAGAAGAAGTAAAGCTGTCACTGTTTGCAGATGACATGATACTATACATAGAGAATCCTAAAGATGCTACCGAAAAACTACTAGAGCTAATCAATGAATTTGGTAAAGTAGCAGGATACAAAATTAATGTACAGAAATCTCTGGCATTCCTGTACACTAATGATGAAAAATCTGAAAATGAAATCAAGAAAACACTCCCATTTACCATCGCAACAAAAAGAATAAAATATCTAGGAATAAACCTACCTAAGGAGACAAAAGACCTGTATGCAGAAAATTATAAGACACTGATGAAAGAAATTAAAGATGATACAAATAGATGGAGAGATATACCATGCTCCTGGATTGGAAGAATCAACATTGTGAAAATGACTCTACTACCCAAAGCAATCTACAGATTCAATGCAATCCCTATCAAACTACCACTGGCATTTTTCACAGAACTAGAACAAAAAATTTCAAAATTTGTTTGGAAAAACAAAAGGCCCCGAATAGCCAAAGCAATCTTGAGAACGAAAAACGGAGCTGGAGGAATCAGGCTCCCTGACTTCAGACTATACTACAAAGCTACAGTAATTAAGACAGTCTGGTACTGGCATAAAAACAGAAAGATAGATCAGTGGATCAGGATAGAAAGCCCAGAGATAAACCCACGCACATATGGCCAACTTATCTTTGATAAAGGAGGCAGGAATGTACAGTGGAGAAAGGACAGCCTCTTCAATAAGTGGTGCTGGGAAAACTGGACAGGGACATGTAAAAGTTTGAGATTAGATCATTCCCTAACACCATACACAAAAATAAGCTCAAAATGGATTAAAGACTTAAATGTAAGGCCAGAAACTATCCAACTCTTAGAGGAAACCATAGGTAGAACACTCTATGACATAAATCACAGCAAGATCCTTTTGGACCCACCTCCTAGAGAAATGGAAATAAAAACAAAGATAAACAAATGGGACCTAATGAAACTTCAAAGCTTTTGCACAGCAAAGGAAACCATAAACAAGACCAAAAGACAACCCTCAGAATGGGAGAAAATATTTGCAAATGAAGCAACTGACAAAAGATTAATCTCCAAAATTTATAAACAGCTCATGCAGCTCAATAGCAAAAAAACAAACAACCCAATCCAAAAATGGGCAGAAGACTTAAGTAGGCATTTCTCCAAAGAAGATATACAGACTGCCAACAAACACATGAAAGAATGCTTAACATCATTAATCATTAGAGAAATGCAAATCAAAACTACAATGAGATATCATCTCACACCAGTCAGAATGGCCATCATCAAGAAATCTAGAAACAATAAATGCTGGAGAGGGTGTGGAGAAAAGGGAACACTCTTGCACTGCTGGTGGGAATGTGAATTGGTACAGCCACTATGGAGAACAGTATGGAGGTTCCTTAAAAAACTACAAATAGAACTACCATATGACCCAGCAATCCCACTACTAGGCATATACCCTGAGAAAACCATAATTCAAAAAGAGACATGTACCAAAATGTTCATTGCAGCTCTATTCACAATAGCCCGGAGCTGGAAACAACCTAAGTGTCCATCATCGGATGAATGGATAAAGAAGATGTGGCACATATATACAATGGAATATTACTCAGCCATAAAAAGAAACGAAACTGAGCTATTTGTAATGAGGTGGATAGACCTAGAGTCTGTCATACAGAGTGAAGTTAGTCAGAAAGAGAAAGACAAATACCGTATGCTAACACATATATACGGAATTAAAAAAAAAATGTCATGAAGAACCTAGGGGCAAAACGGGAATAAAGACACAGACCTACTTGAGAATGGACTTGAGGATATGGGGAGGGGGAAGGATAAGCTGTGACAAAGCGAAAGAGAGGCATGGACATATATACAGTACCAAACATAAGGTAGATAGCTAGTGGGAAGCAGCCGCAGAGCACAGGGAGATCATCTCGGTGCTTTGTGACTGCCTGGAGGGGTGGGATGGGGAGGGTGGGAGGGAGGGAGATGCATGAGGGAAGGGATGTGGGAACAGATGTATGTGTATGACTGATTCACTTTGTTATAAAGCAGAAACTAATAAAAAAAATCTTCCAACAACAACAACAAAAAAAACAATCTAACCCTACACTTAAAACAACTAGAGAAAGAAGAACAAAGAAAACCCAAAGTCAGTAGAAGAAAAGAAATCATAAAGTTCAGAGCAGAAATAAATGAAATAGAAATGAAGAAAACAACAGCAAAGATCAATAAAACTAAAATCTGCTTCTTTGAGAAGACAAACAAAATTGATAAACCCTTAGCCAGACTCATCAATAAAAAAAGGGAGAGGATGAAAATCAATAAAATTAGAAATGAAAAAGGAGAAATCACAACTGACAATGCAGAAATACAAAGGATTATAAGAGACTACTACAAACAACTATATGCCAATAAAATGGACAACCATGAAGAAATGGACAAATTCTTCAAAAGGTACAATTTTCCAAGACTGAACCAGGAAGAATTAGAAAATATAAACAGACATATCACAAGTAATGAAATTGAAACCATAATTAAAACTCTTTCAACAAACAAAAGTCCAGGACCAGATAGATAGAATTCACTTCACAGGCGAATTCTATCAAACATTTAGCGAAGAGCTAACACCCATCCTTCTCAAACTCTTCCAAAAAATTGCAGAGGAAAGAACATTCCCAATCTCATTCTACAAGGCCACCATCACCCTGATACCAAAACCAGAAAAAGATATCACAAAATAAGAAAATTATAGACCAATATCACTGATGAACATAGATGCCAAAATCCTGAACAGAGTACTAGCAAACAGAATCCAACAACACATTAAAAGCATCATACACCATGATCAAGTGGGATTTATCCCAGGGATACAAGGATTCTTCAATATACGCAAATCAATCAATGTGATACACCACATTAACAAATTAAGGAATAAAAACCATATGATCATCTCAAAAGATGGAGAAAAAGCTTTTGACAAAATTCAACACTTATTTATGATAAAAACTCTCCAGAAAGTGGGCATAGCAGGAACCTACCTCAACATAATAAAGGCCATATACATCAAACCCACAGCAAGCATCATACTCAATGGTGAAAAACTGAAAGCATTTCCACTAAGATCAGGAACAAGAAAAGGATGTCTACTCTCGCCACTCTTACTCAACATAGTTTTAGAAGTCCTAGACACAGCAATCAGAAAAGAAAAAGAAATAAAAAGAATACATATTGGAAAAGAAGTAAAACTGTCACTGTTTGCAGATGACATAATACTATACATAGAAAATCCTGAAGATGCCACCAGAAAACTACTAGAACTAATCAGTGAATTTGGTAATGTTGCAGGATACAAATTAATGCACAAAAATCTCTCGCATATCTATACACCAACAATGAAAAATCAGGAAGAGAAATTAAGGAAATAATCCCATTTACCATCACAGTAAAAAGAATAAAATACCTAGGAATAAACCTGCCTAAGGAAAAAAAAGACGTGTACTCAGAAAACTATAAAATACTGATAAAAGAAATCAAAGATGACATAAACAGATGGAGAAATATGCCATGTTCTTGGATTGGAAGAATCAACATTGTGAAAATGACTATACTACCCAAAACAATCTACAGATTCAATGCAATCCCTATCAAACTACCAATGGCAGTCTTCACAGAATTAGAACAAAAAATTTTACAATTTGTATGGAAACACAAAAGACTCCAAATAGCCAAAGCAATCTTGAGAAAGAAAAACGGAGTTGGAGGAATCAGGCTCCCTGACTTCAAACTATACCACAAAGCTACAGTAATCAAGACAGTATGGCACTGGCACAAAAACAGAAATATAGATCAATGGTACAGGATAGAATGCCCAGAGATAAACCCACACACACATATGATCACCTAATTTACGACAAAGGAGGCAAGAACATACAATGTAGAAAAGACAGCCTCTTCAATAAGTGGTGCTGGGAAAACTGGACAGCTACATGTAAAAGAATGAAATTAGAACACTGCATAACACCATACACAAAAATAAACTCCAAATGAATTAAAGACCTAGATGTAAGACCAGACACTATAAAACTCGTAGAGGAAAATATAGGGAAAACACTCTCTGACATAAACTACAACAAGATCATTTTTGACCCACCTCCTAGAGTAACGGAAATAAAAGCAAAAATAAGCAAATGGGAGTTAATTAAACTTAAACGCTTTTGCACAGTAAAGGAAACCATAAACAAGACAAAAAGACAACCCTCAGAATGGCAGAAAATATTTGCAAATGAAGCAACAGAAAAAGGATTAAGCTCAAAAATATAGAAACAGCTCATGGAGCTCAATATCAAAAAAAATAAACAATCCAATTAAAAAATGGGTAGAAGACCTAAATAGACATTTCACTAAGGAAGACATACAGATAGCCAAGAGGCACATGAAAAGATGCTCAACATCACTAATTATTAGAGAAATGCAAATCAAAACTACAATGAGATATCACCTCATACCGGTCAGAATGGCCATTATCAAAAAATCTAGAAACAATAAATGCTGGAAAGGGTATGATGAAAAGGGAACCCTCCTGCACTGTTGGTGGGAATGTAAATTGATACAGCCACTATGGAGAACAGTATGGAGGTTCCTTAAAAAACTAAAAATAACTACCATATGACCCAGCAATACCACTACTGGACATATACCTGAGAAAACCATAATTCAAAAAGAGACATGTACCACAATGTTCATTGCAGCACTATTTACAATAACCAGGACATGGAATCAACCTAGATGCCCATCAACAGATGAATGGCTAAAGAAGATGTGGCACATATATACAATGGAATATTACTCAGCCATAAAAATAAATGAAACTGAGTTATTTGTAGTAAGGTGGATGGACCTAGAGTCTGTCATACAGAATGAAGCAAGTCAGTAAGAGAAAAACAAATACTGTATGCTAACACATATATATGGAATCTTAAAAAATAAAAGTACTGATGAACCTAGTTGCAGGGCAGGAATAAAGATGTAGACATAGGGAATGGACTTGAGGACACAGGTAGGAGGGGGAAGCTGGGGTGAAGTGAGAGTAGCATCGACATACATACACACTGAATGTAAAATAGTCAGTTAGTGGGAAGCAGCAGCATAGCACAGGGAGATCAGCTTGGTGCTTTGCATCCACCTAGAGGGGTGGGATAGGGATGATGGGAGGGAGGCTCAAGAGGGAGGGGATATGGGGACATATGTATGCATATGGCTGATTCACCTTGGTGTACAACAGAAACTAACACAGTATTGTGAAGCAATTATACTCCTATAAAAATCTATTTCAAAAAAAAAAGAACACAATGAGACACCACCACCTTATACCCATTAAGATGGCTCTTAAAAAAAAATAAAAAACCACAGAAAACAATAAGTGTTGGTGAGGATGTAGAAAAATTTGAACCCCTGTGCATTGCTGGTGAGAATGGAAAATGGTGCAGCCACCATGGAAAACAATATGGTGGTTCCTTAAAAAATTAAATATAGAATTTCCACTTAATCCAGCAATTCCACTTCTAGGTATGTACACAAAAGAAGGGAAAGCACAGACTCAAAAAGATATTTGAACACTAATGTTCACAGCAGCATTATTCACACTAGTGAAAAGTGGAAGGAACTCAAGTGTTTATAAAGAGATGAATGGATAAACAAAAAGTAGAATATACATACAATGGAATGTTATGCAGCCTTAGAAAGGAATGAAATTCTGACACTTACTCCAACATGTCTTGAAGACATCATGCTAAGTGAAATAGACCAGACACAAAAGGACAATATATATTGTATGAATGCACTTATATGAGGTACCCAGAGTAGTCAAATTCATAGAGACAGAAAGTAGACTAAAATTTTCCAGGGGTTAGGGGTAGGGGGTAATAGGAAATTATTGTTTTATGGGTATAAAGTTTCAGTTTGGGATAATGAGAAAGTTCTGGAGATGAATAGTGGTGATGATTGCACAACAATGTGAAAGTACTTAATGCCACTAATATGTACAGTTAAAATGGGTAAAATTTTATGTTGTGTATATTTTACCACAATTAAAAATATAAAATTTTAAAAATTATTTGTTGAAAGATTTGAATGTTTTTTCCTTTTTGTTGCAATTGCCAGGAATTTTAATATTAAATGAAATAATTATGACTATGACTCCTTCTTTTCATAATTGTGATTTTCTATTTTGATGATCATTCTAGACAGATAACTCATTATAGATCTTTTTGGTAAGCAGGCATGACTATAGATTTTTAGAATATGAATAAAAAACAAAGGGAAAAGAAGCCATTTTTTTTTCAACCCAGTGGAAACTCCTGCTTTGGAATTTTACAGATCTTTGTTCATACCTTCATTATGCCACTTCATACATCTCATGGTGATTTGTTCCTTTTTCTGTTTTTCTCAATAGTCTATATGCTGAAGGTAGGCTACATCTTAGTCAATCCTATGTCACCCAAGTTTAGTAAATTTACTGGCATCATCAATAATTAATTAAGGAATGTGTCTTATTCTGAGATACAAGGATTCTAATTCAGAATGTTGGCTGAGAGAATAATTTGGGGGAACAGCAATTGAGGGAGATTGCTGATTAATTTCAACATTTTCCAAAAACTAAGAGGTGAGTTTAACTGCAAGGAAAAGGGGAGCAGGCCTGGGGTCAGGGATTTGAAGAGCATACATGCCATGTCTTTAAAGTAATCCTTACTTTCTGTGCCATCTGCTTCTACTTGCTCTTCTCTGGGCTTCTGTTTAAATTTCATGTTTCCGAAGTACAGGATGGCTCCAGTGAGTTTATAGGATCCGTACTTCTCATCAGGAAGAAAGCCCAAAATGTCCATGGCTTGCTGTAAAAAGAGAAGCAGATGGCCAAGTCTTCATTTGCCTAATGGCTGCAGTAAGCACCTCACCCCCGCTGTGTGTCACACCTCCCTCCACTCAGTGGGCTGTGGGCTGCCAGGAGACAGATCACCACAGCCCCTAAGTGAAGTGTGACAGCTCTGTTCAAAGCAATGCAAATTGGCCCTGTTGGTGCTTGGTCACCCACAGTCTGCTTATCCCTTTAAAAGAGAATTAGGAAGGCTTATGACTTGACTTGTTTAATTTCCAGTAGTTTTAGAACTTTCCTCGGCTGCCCTGCCCACCTCCTCTCCTTTCCAATAATCTATCATTAACTGGCTATATGAGCTAAATTATTTTGCCTTTCATGGTTATGGAAGAAAGTAGCACCATATCTGATAGGTTGCTTATTTCTGGGATCCCATATGTTCTCCCAGCTTTATTCCAGATACATTTTAAAGACTGGCAAAAGGAAGTATTTAAGAAAAGAAAAACCATGTCACCAAAGAACAGCATCCTAGGAAGCCACTGCACATGGTAAGAAGTGTGTTCTCACACACTCCAGGAGGATAGAAATCGGTACAATCTTTCTAGTGGTTAATTTAGAATATGTATCAAGAGGCTATAAAAAAATCATAATCCTATCTAGTAATTTCACTTTTAGGAATCTAGCATAAGATGACTCTGACATATAGAAAAAGCACTCCCCTACAAAGACATTCACCACAGTAGGAAAAAAAAAACAAAAAACCACAACCTTGAGTCTAACAGTAGGAGAATGATTAACTAAACTATAGAATTAATGTCTGATAAAATATTAAGTATCCATTTAAATGTTTATGAAGTTTGTAATAACACTAAAAATGCTTAAGAATAATGAAAAAAGCAAAGTATATAGCATATGCAGTATGATTATAATCTTTGATTTAAAAAAAAACCACCAAAACAACTATGTAACAACAATCCCAAATAGAAAAAAATAAAGACTAAAAACAGTGGTTGTCGCTGAGTTGAAGCATCTTCCTACTTTTCCATATGTACCAAAGTCACTATATTGACAAAATAAATAAGTATAAAACTTTGCACAGAAACCGTCCTGGAGGGGCTCCTTCCACTCTCTACCCCCAGGGGAAGGAAGGTCACTTCTCCAGGACCCTTAGGAAGAGAGGAGATCTAAGATGCTTTCTTTCATTTCTCATTGTCATTACCAGACTTTGATAACTAACAAGCCTTACATCTGTGGCCAGCAATTCTTCAGCATCATCCAAGCTCTCCAGAGCAACTGCTCCATGAGAGCAAAAATGAAAGTCAGAGGGATTTTCAGACACAAGGAGCATATCTGCTGTGGGAAAACCATCAGTTAAACAGCTTAAAGAAATCCACAAGGCTTTAGAAAATAAGTGAGCAATATTCACAGTTTACTCTTACGGCTTACAGCATACTTGTAAACAAGCCAAAATAAAATCCATAGTCTACACCCAAACCTCTGCAATCAATTTCTGCCCTCTATTAACTTGTCAGTCATGTGTTAATGCCTCCCAAGAGAAGACTAGGCAGGCCAAATCTGAAAGCAGATTCAATTGCAGCAGCTTGAATTGGTGTGCAAAAAAAAAACAGATAATGCATGTTGGCAAAACTTTGAAAACAGGAATTTGGCCAAGATACATGGTTGAGGGCCAGAGGACAAAAAGTGGTTTGTAAATTATAACAGGCCTGAGCTTCAAAAGCTAGGAAGCAGGCCGACCCTGGGGTCAGCACCCAGGGAACATTAGCAGTGTAATCCTGTCACATCACGTCCTCCCTATTAGGAGGCTGAGTCTGTCTTTCAAGGGATCCGTAAATCAGCTACTATGTTCAGTGCTGCACCTCTGATATGTCTAAGACTCCTGACATGATTCACTTAGTCAGGAAGCATAATGCAAGCTGAAGCCAAGGCAAACTGTCAGCAGCACATCTGCAACCGACGTGGCCAAATCACATTAACCTCTTAAAGCCTGACACTTGCTCTCAGTGAAGTTTTTTGAGCCAATCTGAGTTTTGTTTAGCACTCAATGAAGTGAGACTCTATTATCCTGAACCCCAAATCTCAGAAACAAAGAAATTAGGCTATGTGAATGTTCGTAGAAGCTCTATTTGGAAACAACCCAGATGTCCATCAATAATTAACAAAACATTGTTTATCCACACAATGGATTATTATTACTTAGCAAACAAATGAATGAACTATGAATATGTGCTACAACATGGAAGGATCTCAAAATAATTATGCTGAGTGAAATAAGCCAGAAAAAGAAGAGTATATACTGCATGATTCCATCTTTTAAAATTCTAGAAATGCAATCAAATCTATAGATTGCAGAAAGCATATTAGTGACAGAAAACATATTAGTGGTTGTCTAGAGACTGGGTTAGAAGAGGAAGGCTTGAGGGAGTGAGAATGGGCAGGAGGGAGGGATTACAAGAGATAACGAGAAAACTTTTGAATGGATACGTACATTATTTTGATTGTGGTGATGGTTTCACCTCATAGATACACATGTCAATACTTACACTTAGGTCAATAATACTTTGATAAAGCTATGTGATAAAAGTAATTGGGCTAGCCCAAAAGAAATCAGGCTGAATGCAAGTACAATATATAACTTAAACAGAAATAAAATTCATAATAATTTTTTAAAGTATTTACTTCAATGGTGATTCAAATGTCCCTGAAATGTTACTACTTCTCAGGAATCTCCTTATATTCTTCCTTATGCTTCACCTTATATCAACAAATATTTGTTTGAGATCCAATAATATGCCAGGCATTACTGTAAGTTTTAGGGATACATCAGTGAAAAAAGATCCCATTCCTGCCCTCATAAAGCTTATATTCCAACAGGAGGAGACAGAAGTAAAAAAAAAAATGAGTAAAATATATGACATGTAAGATAGTAATTACTATGGAGATAAATAAAAGCAGGGAAAGGGAGTAAAATGTGTTGGAGATGCAGAGTTGCAGTTTTTAATAGGGTGATCAGGGAAGGCCTCCACAAGGTCAAGTTTGAGTTATGGGAGAGAATCATGGATAAGTAGGGAAAGAATGTTCCAGAAAGAAAAAAGCCAATGCAAAGGCCCTGGGGTGGAAGGTTGCCTGGAATTTTGAGTTGCTACAGTTGGTCAAAGAAGGGGTAGATCATGAGGACAGAGAGGCATCAAGAGTGCCTCACAGGCTATGTTGAGGATTTGGGCATTTCTGCTCTATGTGAGATATGAAGCCATTACAGGTTTTTGAGTAGAGAAGTGACATGATCTGATTTTTTTTTTTAATTTACTATGGCTGCTGGTTAAAGACAGAGGGACAGGGTGGGAGCAGGGATACCAGGAAAGGGTTAATACAGGAGGGAGATGATGGTACTTGACTGGGAGAATAACAACAGACATGGAGAGAAGTAGTCAAAGCTTGGGTTTTGAAAGTAGAGTCAACAGGATTTGCTAATGGAACAAATGAGAATAATGTGGGAGAAAGGCTGATCAAGGGTAACTCCAAGGGTTTGTGCCCAGGCAGGTGGAAGGATGGAGATGCCTTCAGCCAACCTGGGAAACACTGTGGTAGGAGCAGGTCTTGTGCGGTGGAGTTCAGGAACTAGGCTGTAGGGGTATGACGTTTGAGATGCCTATTCAACATCCAAGTGGAGACATATAAGAGTCAGTTAGCTATCAGTCTGAAATACTAAAGAAAAGTCTGGACTCATGATCCAACTTTGCAAGTCATCAGATAGAAATGATCTTTAAAGTGGTCAGTCTAGATGATCTATCACCACAAGATAGAGCCAAGGACTGAGACCCAGGGCACTCTGAAGTCATGGACTGAATGAAAGAGAGAAGCCTGCAAAGCTATGCCCAGAGATTTAGGAGAGAAACAAGGGAGGGTGGTCTACTAGAAGCCAAGGTGGGGAGATTTTCAAGGAAGAGGGAGTCAGCAGGGGTATCAAATACTGTCCCGACTGTATACTGTCAATAATCTCTCTATATATTCTTTTGCAAGGTTCATTCATGATTTTACTGATGACTCTCAAATCTACATTTAGTTTCTGAGCTCCAGACCTAGTCTCCAACTTCCCATTGGACATTTCAATGTGGATGGCCATAGGTAGCTTAAACCCAGCATTACCACAACCAGATGGATGATGTTTTCCTATCTTCCCAGAAGCTATTCCTCTTCTGTGGTTCCTTATCACACCCAGGCCAGACATCTGGGTGTGACAATGTCCTGTTCCTTCACCTCCTTCACAGCTCAGATACAGACATCATCTCCATTTCTTTCAAATCAAAGCATTTGTTTAATCTTTTTTCTATACCATAGGTATATGCTAGGGGAGGACATAAGGATACAAAACTAAAAGAGTCCTTTCCCTCGAGGAGGGTAGAGGAACCACACTCCTAAACAGTGCAGGAAACACTGCCGTGTGTCTTTAGGGGGTGGGGCATGTTTCAGTGGCTGACTCGTTAAAAAAAAAAATCTACTTTCCAAGATTGCTTTGCCACGAATTACCTGTTAGATCATTCTAGATCAACCTTTCATAGAATTTTCATTTTACTCTCTCTCATGTTTATTATGTCATTTTTGATCATTTTCACCCTGGTCATGATGATCAAATGTGCTATATCTGACATTATTTTTTGCATGTTAAATATAGGAAAGTGGAAGGCTAGAAAGGCTCACTACTTGCCCAGGGTCAAATTCATGATAAAATGAATTTAAAACACAGTCTCTAGTGTTTCTGTTAGACTACGCCACCCACAACTGAAACCTGTATGAATAAACATGACGGGATTCCATTTCCTCCTTTGTCATAGACAGAAGGAGGGTCTTACTTCTGAGCAAGCTCAACATTGGACAAACACAGAGGGAGAGAGAGCAGGGGGCAAGAACGCCACATGCCCAAGGACTAGAGGACCGGGTGGAGGAAAGAGCCAAGATTCAGGAGGGGGCTGCTAATAAGACAGAATGGTGAGCCCAAGTGCTATGTATGCATTGCTCCCTCAGCCCCTCCCCGCTTCCAGATGCATCATTTCAGGATGTCACTCAGCACACGCGATGGACTTTCCTTCCATCTCCTTACAACCAGAAACATGGCTGCCGCAATGGTAATCATTCACTGGAGCAGCTGCCCTCAGCATGAAGTGGTGGCTCCAGAGAATGCCGAGGCCAGAGCACGAATGTCTGAGGAACTCTGAAAGGCCTTTAGATCAAACATCTCCCCCTCCCTGGGTCTTATCAAAACTTATTTTCAAGGAACAGTAAATTTTAATTGGTTTGAGGCTTGAGGTTATCTCAGAGGAGTATCATGTAAATGGGGCTTCCTTTATTTAATTAATTTCTTTCTACCACGGGAAATGGCCTTGAGAGAATGAGAAAAAAAAACTAAATACATTTTTATGAGACACTATTAGAGTCAGAGAGAACTGTCTAGGCCAGTAAGGGCCCACACGGAAGATTGTTGACCAGGCTGGGGCACCTGGAGGATGGGAGGAGGCAGGCGGGGACAGGGAGTGTGTCAGGAAGGATGGGGGTAGGGCAGAAAGAAGGGATGAGGGGATGCTAAAGGTAAAAGTCAACTGCTTCACAATTCCAAAAAGTGCAGGTGTCAACCGTTATACAGGTTCATTTCTAGGGCTCACTCCCCAGTAGGAGATGCAGAGAACACATTAAGGGTGAGTGTTTTATCATTCAAGGCTTTGTTTCATGTCATCCTGACATTAAATTTTACTTTCTGAATGGCTGAATGTTCTCTAAGACTGTGCTCACTATGAAAAGGAGTGAAGCTGACACTGAGCTAAAAATAAACAGTTGAGGGTCTCACAAATGAAGTTCTGTAGCTAGTGCCTCTATGCCACATTACCCGTCATTACCTGTTCCTCAGTGCTGCCATGTACAGCTGAAGAGGTTGTGCACTGCCCAGCTCCAGAGAGAACCATTCACATAGTCTATGGTTTGAACTGCATTCTCTGGAGTTGGGAAGCACACAATCTACACAACCATACACACATCTTATGGCCCCTAATAACGAGTGGGGAGAAAGTGAGTAAAGATATGAGACTAGTTCAAGAGAGACCTAATGGCTAAAGAGGGTAAACTGAATATGTTTCAGAATAGGAGGTCCAGACCCTGACCATTTCCTTCCCCAGAGGCATTCAGGGCACCAGTAGACATTCTCAGGTGCACCTCTTGGCAACCACCACTGTATATTACTGTCACTTTATGGAGTGAGTTCTCAGGGCATTAGGCAAAGTGTCAAGGAGTCTAAGAGTCAAAGACTTGTTTCCTGACCTCCCCTCCTGAAGTTTACACACCACTTGAATAGCAAGAGTGAGCACGATAAATAAATATAAAGAAAAAATCAAATAAAAGAAGAGAAAAAGGAAGATATATGCCAGACCAAGATATACAGATGACGTTGAGAACTAAAGGATTTCAAGGAGCCTTATCTGAAGGGACTGGGGAAGTGGGTTCTAGTTGTACCTGGAACAAGGATCAGCCTTAACTGAAAGGAAAGGGGAGATGAGATCTTCCAGGTCAGGTAGAGGCTAAATGAGGACTGGCTCTGGGGTGACACATCACTCCATTTCCTTGGCTCCTTCAGTGGCTGGCCAGCCTCTGCTGTCATTTTTCACACCCGATTCGTTTGTCATACACAAATGCTCCTATTTTTGGAAATTTGGTCACAGTCCTCATACCGCTAAGCTCTGCCCTCTTGTGTCACTCCTCAGGACACTCTAAAGCTCTTCTTTGGCAGCCATGAATAGAAAGAGTTTAAAATTTTTAGATACCCCAAAGAATAACAATTGGTGTCATAAACAAATGAACTGACAATACCCAACTTGCACCACCAGATGTCAGCCTTTGTACACTAATCAATTTCAGCAGCCCACAGACTGAACAAAGTACATGAATTCATGATAAGCATGAATTTTCCATAGCAGCCCAGAGTCTTCAGATGGTTCTATTAGTAAACAGAGATGCTCCCAAAAATCTTGCAGTCACTGCTGGCACTCACATTGGACCCTATGTGTCAGATACCCTGCACAGCATAGAAATGAGTGTCAAGAATGTTAGATTTGGCAGGGCTAGCCAAAGGAAGACCAAAACAAAAAACAAAACAAAACAAAAAAAAACAACCTGTTCCAGGGTTAGGTAGAGAGAAGGTGGGAAAGAGAGTAGATGCTGCTTTCTTATCACCACCTGCACCCATGGCAAAAATAACTGTCCAGTTTGTAGAGCTTTCTCTATTTGGTGAGAACAATTTGGAGTTGAAGACCATGTAGTCAAAACACTGCTGGATTTATACCATACTTCATCTAAGCATAATGGACTGGGGGAGATTCTTCCCCATCAATTTGCTCACCTGGATCTCCAATCTCATCCCACAGTCACTCCTGTGGGAGTACTGTTGTCCTCAGTGACAGATGCAATACCTTTGAAATCCCATCAGCTTGTCAATCTCCCCTTCCAGTGACTTTCCATAGCACTCGAGATGTAAACTCTCATCATAACCTGCAAGTGCTGCTTGGTCTGACCCAGCCTATCTGCCCGCACATTACCCCCTCCACCCCTCCATTCTGCCCCCCACGATGGCCATTGTTCTATTCCAAGAATAAACCAAATGCATTCCTGCATCAGGGCCTTTGCATTCACTGTTACTTCCTCCTGGAAATTTCTTCCTAGAAATCTTCGCCTACTTGTTCCCTTACTCATTCAGGTGTCTAGAAAAACATCGCCTTCTTCTTCCCCCCCCACCCCCCTCGCCAAGAAGCGTTCGGGATCTTAGTTCCTTAGTTCCCTGACCAGGGATCAAACCCGGGCCCCTGCAGTAGGAACATCAAGTCCTAACCACTGGACAGCCAGGGGATTCCCAAAACATTGCTTTCTTAGAGAGGTCTTATCTGACCCTTCTATCTAAAATATAACCTCCTGGGGAGTTCCCTGGTGGACTAGTGGTTAGGATTCCAGGCTTTCACTGCCGTGTCACCTGGGTTCAGTCCCTAGCCAGGGAACCGAGATCCTGCAAGCTGTGTGGTGCAGCCAAAAAAATAAAAATAAAATAAAATAAAATAGCAAAGGAAAACATAAACAAGACGAAAAGATAACCCTCAGAATGGGAGAAAATATTTGCAAATGAAGCAACTGACAAAGGATTAATCTCCAAAATTTACAAGTAGCTCATGTAGCTCAATATCAAAAAAACAAACAACCTAATCCAAAAATGGGCAGAAGACCTAAATAAACATTTCTCCAAAGAAGATATACAGATTGCCAACAAACACATGAAAGTATGCTCAACATCACAAATCATTAGAGAAATGCAAATCAAAACCACAATGAGGTATCATCTCACACCAGTTAGAATGGCCATCATCAAAAAATCTACAAACAACAAATGCTGGAGAGGGTGTGGAGAAAAGGGAACCCTCTTGCACTGTTGGTGGGAATGTAAATTGATACAGCCACTGTGAAGAACAGTGTGGAGGTTCCTTATAAAACTAAAAATAGAACTACCATGTGACCCAGCACTCCCACTACTGGGCATATACTCTGAGAAATCCATAATTCAAAAAGAGTCATGTACCATAATGTTCATTGCAGCTCTATTTACAATAGCCAGGAGATGGAAACAACCTAAGTGTCTATCGACAGATGAGTGGATAAAGAAGATGTGACGCATATATGCAATGGAATATTACTCAGCCATAAAAAGAAATGAAATTGAGTTATTTGTAGTGAGGTGGATGGACTTAAGAGTCTGTCATACGGAGTGAAGTAAGTCAGAAAGAGAAAAACAAATACCGTATGCTAACACATATATATGAAATCTAAAAAAACATTTTTAAATGGTTCTAAAGAACCTAGGGGCAGGACAGGAATAAAGATGTAGACATAGAGAATGGACTTGAGGACACGGGGAGGGGGAATGGTAAGCTGGGACGAAGTGAGAGAGTGGCATGGACATATATACACAACCAAATGCAAAATAGATAGCTAGTGGGAAGCAGCCGCATTGCACAGGGAGATCAGCTCGGTGCTTTGTGACCACCTAGAGGGGTGGGATAGGGAGGGTGGGAGGGAGACGCAAGAGGGAGGAGAATTAGGGATATATGTATATGTATAGTTGATTCACTTTGTTATAAAGCAGAAACTAACACACCATTGTAAAGCAATTATACTCCAATAAAGATGTTAAAAAATAAAATAAAATAACATCATCCAAACCCCATTTCACTCCATCTGCTCACCCACTTTATTTTTCTCTATTGACCTACCATTCTCTGGAATTATATATTTCTTTGTTTACTTGTTTGTTACCGTCTTCCATACTAGAATGTAAGCTCACAAGGGCAGGGACCTGTGGGTCTTGTTTACTTCTCTATCCTCCATGCTTAAAAAGCAGTGTATACATAGCAGCCCCACAATAAATATTTGTTGAGTGAATTCAGGAAATTCATTCTCTTACCTTACAAGTTGCTTTTCCATTTCTATTCATGGCACTACTTTTATCCTAGTCAAATTACCAAACTTGGGAGTATTTTTGACTCAACACTTTCCCTCATTTCTACATTTTATCATTGCCTAGACTTTTCTATTCTTCCATGAGCCCACCCCCTTGCCCTCTATTCCCACGGACAGTGCCTTAGACAATTGTCTTGTCATCTCATCCTGGGACTATTGCAATCACTTCCCTCAGTATTTCTGCCTCCAATCTATCCTGCTCATCACACCAGCCTAACTGCCACTGCCCTCAACAAATCACGACCTCCTATTACCCCATCCCGCCCCACAAAACACAGGAACACACACACATACACACACTCACACACACACATGCACACAACACCTTCCCAACTTCCTGAGTTCAGACCCCATCAGAATAAAATCTCTACTATTCCTCTATGAAAATCCTTTCCTCCAGTTCATCTGGTCTCTCTGTTCCCTGATCTTGCCTTACCTTTTCCTGACATTGTGTACACTGTTCCTCTTACCGGAAATACCCTCCACACATTACTCTGGTTACATCCCCTTCCCATTCTCCGTATCCCAACCCAAGTCCTCCTTTCTTTATAAAACTCCCATTAGCCACTAAACACCTTGGTGATGTCTCCCACCTCTGGCCTCTTGTCTCTAGCACCCACTTAAATGATTAGTGGTTTTAATAATTTAAGTCTTTAAAATTATCTAGTGCTTTTTACACACACACACACACACACACACACACAAGCCTGTGTGCAGACATGCATACACACACATTCATTTACCTCTGCTGGGCATCCTACCCACCTCCAAATACTACCAAATTGAAAAAAAGTGTTAGCATTTACTCTCTACCCATGTAAAATTATAGAACATTGGTTCTATAACTGGTTCAATTTCTTAAGTTTTAGGATGAACAAACTGAGTCTTAAAGAGGCTAGGAGACATTAAACAGCACTTTTTCAGTTTCAGTAATCTGACTATTGTCTCTTGTTTTAGAATGAACCTCAGCTCCAGAATAATACACTTACCATGAAGTTCTTTTTTCCCAGACAGAATTTGATAGAATATATGGTAGTTCCTCTCTCCAGGCTGCTGGAAAAAACAACCCGGGATTTTTCAAGCAAATCTGCATGATGAGACATGAGTAAAGATTCAAACGTAGGTGTAGAAGAAAAGTAATTAGACAGTGCTATGGCTACTTACAGATGTCGATGTCTGCAGATGACAGCTTGCCTCTGGCACAAAAGTGCATCCCGATGAACTTGCCCTGGGTGGACACAGAACACAGTCTCCTATTGAAACATTCCAAGCAGTTGCAATGGCTTCATTACACACATCACTCCCAAAGTGACTACTTGCCCCAAAGTTAAAAAAAGGCAACACGGGTCTGTGATGGCACCAGTTAATGTCGAGAGGCAGCTGGAGTGTCATCAGGACGAGCAGTGGTCCTGGAGTCTAGACTCAGACCTGCTCATTGCTGGCTGTGTCTTCTTTTCTTCTTCTTTTTTTTTTTTTATTGAAGTGCAGTTGATTTAAAATGTACTAGTTTCAGGTATACAGCAAAGTGATTCAGTTTATACATACATATATATGTATGTGTGTGTGTGTGTATATATATATATATATATATATATATATATTCTTTTTCAGATTATTTTCCATTATAGCTCACTACAAGACACTGAGTGTAGTTCCCTGTGCTATACAGTAGGTCCCCATTCATTATTTATTTTATATATAGTTATGCATACATATTAACCCCAAACTCCTAATTTATCCCCGCCTCCTTGGCTGTTCACTCTTGCGTGCATTATAGCATCTCTCTGGGCCTCAGTGTTCTTATCCAAAAGTGAGAAAAATAATATCTGCTTGGCATATTCTTCCATGTATTAAACAGACATTCGTTGAGCATCTGCTATGATCCAGAAAACCTGCTAGGCACAGGAGATACCACATTAGAAAAGTAGGTGTGTTCATGGCTCTTCTAGATTCTAGGTGTAAGCAGCTAATGTAACAGCTCTAATGTAGGAACATTTGGTGTGTTTTGAAATCAAAAGAAAAGGCAGTTGTGCAGGAGTGTAGCAAGTAAGAGAAAAGGGGGCAGAAAATGAAGTCTGAGGCAGGCCTGTCAATGAAAAGCCATAAGATAGGATCTAGTGGGGCACAGAGTCTGCCCAGAAGTGACAGAGCCCAGGTGCATCAAGACACAGCCAAGGAGGCAGTCCAGGGGGCTAGAGCCCGCAGGATGAGGATGTTGGTACAGAGGGGAAGGCAGACTGGTAGACGTATACCCATGCAAGGAAGGAATCAGACCAGGACTGCAGCCAGGCAAGAGAAGGAGAGTGGCCAATGCAAGGTGATTAAGCCATTAAGTTAAAAAATGCAGGCTACTGGGAGTCACACACACAAACATATGCATGTATATATATACACACATATATGTGTACCTCTATGCATATGCACATTTACATATAAATATGTGTATTGTCCACTGAAAAAAATGCACAACCTGAAAATAGAGAATTATGTTTATTCAGTGGACTTTCTGAGGACTTAAGCCCAGAAGACAGCCTCTCAGGTAGCTCTGAGGGACTGCTCCTCAGAGGTAAGGGAGGTCCCTGGATATATAGGAGTTTTTGCAACAGAAACCAGGTGGTCGAAACATCAAAAGATTACTGCTAATTAAAGAAAATCAGACATCTCAAGTTAATGAATTTAGTGCTTTTCTATGTATGAGAAGATGCAAGAGTTTGGCTCATTGAAATTGTTCCTTTGATATGCACCTTAACTACCTAGGGCCAATATCTTGCTTTTCTCCAACCTGAGTCCCCTCAGGGTGCACAGTGGTGGGGTAGGGAGCGACTACAGTGGCTGATGGTTTGATGGCTGCAACATCCTTTTTTACTGATATGGCAGGTGACATTCTTCATGCATAGTATACAACAGAGTATTAATCGAAAGAATTTAATCTGCATTTCTTGATTTTTTGAACCCCCTCTTCTCTTTCCTTCTCCCTTCTTTCCTTCCTTCTTTCCATTCATCCATTTTGTTTACTGTGCTTTTCTACTTCTTTCTTTCCTTCTATTCTTCCAATTTTTTTCTTGTTCTTGGTCTTTTTCAGTTGCTTTCTTTCCTTATTTACGTTTCTTTCTACTTACTGTTCTTTTCTTTTACTCTTTTCCCTTTCCTTTATCTTCCATTTTTCCCTCCCTCTCTTCCATCCTTCCTTTTGCTCTCTCGGGTTTTTTTTTTTTTTCAGCTTTCTTTCTTTCATATTTAAGTGGAAAATCCCTCCAAATTCTAACAAATCCCAAATCTAGCAGTTGTTTTATTGCCCAGTATTAGTACCTGCTATGCAGCCGGACATCGCAAGCAGATGTTAAGTGTAGTCAGGGCAGCTCTAAGGCTTTGGAGGGAAACCAGCCAAATCAGCAGGAGGCTGTTTAATTATGCCTAGAGCCTCAAACAGGAAGCCTTCTGCAAATTTCCTTGTAAATTATATAGTGGCTCCCTGCCACTCATTCTTGGCATAAAAGGGATTGGTGAAGCTTGAGTTTGAAATCCAAATCCTTCTTCTATCATGGGACTGCTAGTTATCAAAAGCTACTTTAAAAAGTGCTTTCTCCCTGTGCCCCCCCAAAAAATCCTCAATGAAAAATATGCAGGGGCAGGGGGGCCATAGGCAAGAGTAGAAACAATAATTGTAGTAAGTGAATTTGGAAGTGCTTGCTAAAATGACTTATTACAAGGAGTATAGGAAATTATGAAGGAGAAAGTATTTACAGATCTGTAAAATGTACTAAAATATAAAACATTATTAGAATTTGCTGAATGAGCTTCCCTACTGGGAGTATAAAGGAATTTGACACTATTAAGATAAATATTTTCTTCCTGAAATTAACCAAACAGCAGAAGCTTCTCAAGTACATAGTTCTATGTATTTAATTGTCTTAATGATGAAGCTGGCAGACTTCCTTGAGGAATCTAACAATATTATGAACATTAATCAATAACCTTCTTTTTTTTTTTTTTTTTTTTTTTTTTTTTGTGGTACGCAGGCCTCTCACTGTTGTGGCCTCTCCCATTGCAGAGCACAGGCTCCGGACGCACAGGCCCAGCGGCCATGGCTCACAGGCCCAGCCGCTCCGTGGCACGTGGGATCCTCTCAGACTGGGGCACGGACCTGTGTCCCCTGCATCAGCAGGCGGACTCCCAACCACTGCGCCACCAGGGAAGCCCCAATAACCTCCTTTGATGTTCTAAAAATTTTTTTGGATCTGTGTGCTCAGGCATGAATTTTACCATTTGCTAAAAACTAAAGACTCTGATATATTGCTCAATCATGTTACTTACAAAGCGAGAGGAGTTGTCATTTCTCAGGGTTTTGGCATTTCCAAATGCTTCCAAGACAGGATTCACTCATTTGATTTGATTTTGTAGAGTCCCCTGGGATACAGGTAAGAGAAATAAAGCTGATGAAACTTTTCCCAGAATTCTGTAATATGGCAAGCCCTCCATACCCAGGTCAAACCTCATTCTTGTTTTGGTAACCAGTAGCCAAAAACTACTTCCAACTTTGGTGATGAAAGGTTATTTTGGAACGAGAACTCAAAAATAGATAGATGAAAGATTGACAATAGATGATGCCCCATGACTATATGTGGGAGTTCATTTATTTGCAGTGCTTCTCTTTTGGTTGGCATTGGCCTGAGTAGGAAAAGAAAACTGATATTTTACCAAAGTAAACAACAACAACAAATACCATGGCCTATTTCCAAACTTCATTCCATATATCCCCCCTCATTGCTAATCTGCCTCTCTTCCCATTCAATCCTTACACCTGGAAATTTATCCAAAAATAATACAGCAGATGCAGCATTATTCAATTACATTTTTGCTTGCTGTTATTCCTAAGTAACCTAGAGGTTCACACCAAGCAGTGACTTGAAATGGTATTATTGGTCTTGAATTTGAATCATATTGGTTCAGGCTGATGGGCCAAAGCAGGTCACCTACACTGAGCGAGTTCTAATGACCACTTAGCACCTAAACTGCAACATAGCTTTGTTTTTTTCCAGTCAGCCTCAAAGATACATTTTATGGGGGGCATTTTATAGTATGTGGTATTTAAGAATTTATAGATTTACAAATACTATATTCCTTCTATGTATTATGGGTCTACTGTCCTTTAAATAAATAAAAGGGCTATATAAGCAAAATTTTTCACAGAACTTTTATGTATTATGTATTGTGTTATGTATAATCATAGGGCTCAATGGTTAGACCAAACAAACAAATGCACACAAAACAACCTAAAATGTACACACAAATGAAGTAATATCTAGTGAATAATAGAATTCAATGATACCTAGAGAAATCAATCAAATTCAGGAACGTGGTGGTTGGAAAAGAAACTTTCTATGGTGTGGAAATTGGACTAGATTGCTATTTTGATATACTTCTTATCTTGCAAATACAGCAGGAGACATCTAGGATCATACTGAAAAAGCAAAGCAGTAATGTCAGACATAGATGAGAGGCTCCAACAGCTCAGTAACTCATTGATTTTGAGTTTTGCTCAGCATTATCTAATCTTATTTTGCATACCAACTCTCATGGTCTAGGTATCCTCAGATTATTACCATCAACCTGTTAATGGAGCTAAACAAAGTAAGCTAAAGCAAAAATTACCAACGATAAAAATAATTAGAGAAAGAGAGAAGGTAAAGTTTTCAGAACCTAGAATGTGATTGAAGTTGAGGGTACATCCATTGGGCATTTAGGATTTGGTCCAGAAGTTAGTGGTAAAGGAAGCAGAGTTCTTTCTATTGGTACATATTTGAGGGATTCTGACATCTCACAGTAGCTAAAGAAATACCACAAAGAAGATATTCAATATTAAGAAATATCAAAAGTGGCCATTCAAGGCATTGGTAACCCTAGTTTTGGGGGAAGGTGGTTTGGATCTTAAGTAGCTAATTCTCAGAGGGTCCAAGCAACAAAGATCAGGCCAGTAGATGCCCCTTGAAGCAGATCTGAAACAAATTATGTAATTTAATGTTTTCGGGTTATTGGTTCAGAGTACTTGATGACCCTCCCAAGAGGCAAAGGAAAAATGGGGGGAAAGAATTTTCTATAATTTTTTAATTGTTCTATGGTGCGGTTTCCTCCTTTCTCCCCATAAGTGATCGGGGCAGAGCCTCCATGATTAGCAGATAGGGCCATCCACCTTTTCTGCCAAGATGTATAAACACTTACTGGCTTTTCTCTGGATTCACCCGTGGTTGCTATGGTGGCAAAGTACTGGATAATATGTTTGGTGTTCACAGTCTTTCCAGCACCAGATTCTCCTCTATGATTGGAAATTCAATGACACAGTTAACTGGTTCAGATTATAAATACAATGAAAGATAAATAATTTTAAACATATAAACTAAGGCAAGAGGGAAAGTTTTATAGAAAAGTGGAACTTAAGAGGGAACTTGAAGGAGATGCAAACATTTAGTTGGTTGGGAGAAGGAAAAGGACATCTCAGGCTGGAAAAACATGAGCAAAAATCTGGAGTAGGGAAAGATCAAAGACTTTATAAAAATAAGAAGCCTGTTCCTCATGGTCCTGTTAACAAAAAGTTGAAGAGTATCTTTGCTAATTAGAGATAGGTCTCCTCACCACCAACTGTTCAAGAGATTGTCACATATGAAGGCTACCATCACATGGCCAGGTCCCTCGGAAGAGAACCTACCAAACATTCTACCAGGAAGTTGAGCTTTAGACTTCCCTTTTACCTTTGATAATCAGCTAACTTTGTAATGTGGAGAGAACACAACAGTGAATTTGTAGCCTCTCACCCAAAGCATCATAGTATCAAGGCCTGTCTTTATCTGCCTGCAACTCCAGAAAATAGTCTAACCCCTCTGCAAAGGGCTGAACTTTAGCCACTCTTCTAGCTCTAAGATTCGGAGACCTATTATTTTTCTGGGGATGGCTGAAGCTAATGGACAGCCTAACACATGAGGTGGCATCATCACTGCATAGGAAGAGCAAGAACTTGAGCATTTGACTGCTTCTCGAGTCCCAGCCTCTCCCCTCAACCACCATGCTGACAGTTCACCTGGCCAGCCAATGCTCTTCCCATCAAAATTAACATACAATATGGTATCAGTGAAATCCTTTCCATCCTTCTTCTTCACTCCCTTTTCTTGTCCCTCTAAGCCTCACCATCTTTTAGTTCCCACTACTTAATGTACCTTGGCCTGCCCCATTCTGGCTGCTCACAACAGCATGTTATCTATTCTGTGGTCATACCCACTGGACTTTCAGTCTTTCTGCCCAGTTAGCCAGACCAGAGAACTTTGAAAATGATCATTTGGACAGGGAGCTCTCTCCATCAAGAAAATGATTAAGCCCAGCATGTGCACTGCAGGTTCCAAAGGATCTTCTAAAATGGGAGGCAGCCTAGCTGGCACCATATTTGGCTAATCACTGACTAAAGTGTTATGACACTTTCCTATCTTACTCTTGCCTAGAATGTATTCGGTATCTAAAGAACAACAATTCAAAGGCAGTGAATTTATGTTTCCTATCCAGTGAAATGTAGGTGTCTGTTTCGATTGAAACACTCACTGCTGGCCAAAAAGAAAAAGCAAGGCAAACACTTAACGTGAAGAGTACAGACTGATTCTTTCGATCTACAAAAGAAAGGAAAATGTCAGATCATTCTTCTACCAGAGCTGCCATGTACTGGCATGAACTTATTCAAAATTTCCTTGGTTACAGTTTGAAGTCAGACACAAGGAGAAGGATTTGCTCTGTATACAGTTAGAAAAAATACCATTTCAATGGTACAAAGTAAAATAGATTTTCTCTTGACTCTATGTAGGCCAGTCATAAGATCATACGAATTCTATCACTCTCTCCTTGATCCAAATACAAATGGTAAATGACGAATGGTTGACATATCACTATTTTAAGGCTTTTATTAAGACTGGTGTAATAATAGCTACAGAATAACCTCTTTGTGCCAGACATTCTAGCAGGTAGTTTTTGTAATAAAAGCTGACATCTACAGGGGGCTCACTCTGGGCCAGACACTGGGCTGAGCACTTTCAAGGCATTATGTCACTTAATTTGATATGCGAGCTAATCGTCCCCATAACCCTAGGAGGTAGGCCCTATTTTGCTCACGTTTTATCCAGAAGAAAACGGAGGCTTCAAGTGATTAGGCAACTATAAAGGCCATGCTCCGCTCACAATGCCTACCTGCCTCTTAGTGACACGGAAGAAAAGTAGATCAGATATTTTTACCCTTCATTTTGTAGGGCAGCCACTTACTGTGAAGCATATCCTGAAAGGCATTATTGGCCACAGCGAAGATGTGAGGGGGAGCCTCTGATCGCCTCTTCCCTTTGTAGATGGCTGCCACTGCTCTGTGTTACTGGAAGCCACTTTTGAGGCTCACACAGGAGAGACCCGAATATATCTGACAGAAGATCAGAAAAGATTTCCGAAAACAAGTTAGGAATACTTCCAGGTTTGTCAGCTCTTTCAATATCAGGTAACATTTGCTCGAATGAATATTTACTTATAAAGGAACTAAAAGAAAGAGGGCTTTTGGGTTCTTGCACAGCAGGGACTTCTAATAGGAAGAGACAGAACCATATTAGACTAACAAGGGGGCCTGGGATTACCTCTCCCCTGGGAGATTTGTCAACCACTAACTTGTCTCACACACACACACACACACACAACTTTTGAAGACAAGGAGGACTCTGACAGAAGGCTTGTTGATTTTGGTAACCAGCTCTCAGGCATTTGAGGCCCAAAGGGAATCTGTGCCTCTGCAAGATTAGGAACCTGATGCTTAAGGCACTGGGGTAATAGCTCATGTGGGTCACTCAAACCGTGGTGGCTGGACTGTGGCTCCCCAAAAGATATGTACACGTCTTAATCTCTAGAACCTGTGAACGGGATCTTATTTGGAAAAAGGATCTTTGTACGTGTAATTAAGGTAAGAACCTCAGGATGATATCTGGATGGGCCTTAAATCCAACAGCTAATCACCGTATAAGAGACACACAGAGGAGTCGGTGATGTGGAGATGGAGGCAAAGACTGGAGTGATGCGGCCACAGGGAATATGCCAAAAGCCACTGGAAACCGGCACAGGTAAGGAATGATTCTCCCCTAGAGGCTCTAGAGGGAGTGTGACTGCTGAGTTTATTTGATCTTGGACTCTGGCCTCTAGAACTGTGACAGAATAAGTTTCTATTGTTTTAAGCCACCCTGTTTCTGGTAATTTTGTTACAGCATCTTAGGGAAACAAAGACAGTCACACCGTAAAACAGAGTGCCCAGGAGCAAGTTGGCTGCATGGCAAGGCTGCTATAGCAATGGGTCCCAAATGCCATCAACTTTGACTAATCTGCTCAGTGCAGCTCCTGCTGAATAGATTGAGTGAACGAAAGAAGCTGAGCAACCAATCATCACCAATTTAATGATGATGAAAAAAATTATTCCATTTATTGAGCACTAACTAGGTAACAGGCACTGAACTACATGCTTTACATTCTTTTATTTATCCTCCAAGCTACCATGGCGAGACAGACATTATTATCCCACTTTACAGATAAGGTGACTTCAAGAAGAAAACTACTAGTAAGAAACAGAGGTGGCATTTGGACACGGGTCTATCATGCTCCAAGCCTCATGCCTTTACTTTAGGATGAAAACCTGTGGGAAGGGATATGAATACTGACCAAATAAAACTGGGGAAATGCTAAGATAATGTCCCTTCCTAGTGGGCATTTCTCAAGGATTATTCTCATATGAGTATGCTTAAATTCAATATCTTTTTCACCCAAAAGAGCGCTGGGACATCGCCAATGTGATGCCGGCATTCTGTTTCAGGAGTGAAGCATATACGCGTACATAGATCATCCAATGATTATAGCGCCTCTTCAGGGCATGCAGCACAGATGTTTCATTGAGGTGAGTCAGCATTGCCATGTCTTTAATCATTTCAAACTCTGGGGGATTCATCTGCTGGATTTCGCCCTCCTTGACACTCAGACTCTGCAGAGAGGAGGAAAATGTAAGATATATTTCCCTATTTCTTCTATGCTCATTCATTTTTGCCATGCATTGGGAAGAATTTTCAAGGAGTTAAGAAAAAGATGCCTCATTAGAGGATGGAGCCAGAGGAGGTTAAACCAACCTGTTTTTCCCAAGAAACAGGTGTTCCTCCAACTCATGTTCTCTCCTTGCCCGAAGATAAAGTTTTTTAAAAGTGTTTTTGTTGAATTAAAATTTTCTAAATTGCAGTGCCCTGATCCTGTGGCTCCTCAGACTGAGATTGCCCCTGAGAGAACACACATTATATTGCTCATGATCTAGCCCCTCTCTAGGTGCCTCAACATATCCTAAGAGGTTTAGAAGAAGGAATTTAGAGTGAATGATCAAGGAGGCAGACTCATCCTTCCAGACTTGGCTTAAGACCTGTTCTCTTCCTCAAGCCTTCCCCAACTCCCCCAGCTCATTATTTTTCCCTCCTTAAGTCTTTTACCATATACATAACCTGTACTATCTTGACAGTATTAACTCTTGTGTATGTTTTAATAAGTGGCTGTGTTAAACTATTTCCCAGCTAGATTATAAGCATCTTATGAAGTAGTCTAGATGTTTTCTTCTTCTAAAGTTATTAAAGCCCTTATCACAATGCTAAGGACATAGTAGGTACTCAATAAGTATTGATATCTTAATTAATATGGATGCATTGCTACTACCAAATAGTTGCTTAGAGTTACTCTCAGAAGATTCCTAACCTCATTTCCTATAGCCCTTTTCCTTGATTAATGCATATTGGTATCAGCTTATTGCTCCATTTAATCCCAGTTGGTAATAACTGCTTCTTCTGAGTCTCCCACACTCTCAGTATTCCTGATCTCATTCCTATCCATGGTCTTCTTTGACATTGTTCAAACAGTAATCCCTTTTCTTTTGAGTCCCTTTCAGTTTCCATATTTCATGGACTCCTTCTCTCCCATAGAACATAATCAGGTCTCTTACACCAAAAACCTCCCCTCAGCTCTGATTCTATTTTTCTCTCCTTTCGTTACCAACTTTAAGTATTACTCTCCACCCACTGGCTTTATTGCCTTTGTTAATGTTACAAAGACCAAAGGTGATTGGAAGTGTAGTCACTTCTAACATCAGGAGGAGGAAGCCTGGAGCCAGGGAGATGCAGAGTGGGGCTGGGGGGAATGGGACCTCCATTAGATGGTGAAAGGTCAAGCTGAACAAAGCCACCCACCTTTAGACTCCTCTTTCTATATCATTAACTTGTTGCTTTCATGTTCTTCTTCCTATGATTTCTTTCATAGTTGTAATCACATTATATTCACAAATCATCATAAATACTGTTAAAAAGACAGCAGTTTTAAAAAATGTGCTCAGAAGAACAAACTTCTCATCTGGAGGCCTAATAAAATTGAACTGGACACAATCAAGAAAGTGAAAAGACAACACACAGACTGGGAGAAAATCATTGAATCCCTTAGTTTCCTTATTTAAGACATTCTGAATTTTTCCCTTGCCTAAATATGTATATTCCTATTGATAAGGACCAAGTTTTGTCCTTAATTCCATTAATTAGTTATATAAAATCTACCTAACTTGTGATTTTTTAAATGTACAGACACCATCAGGAAGGCATATTAAGACACCATAAGTGGTAGTTTTTCAGTGGCCTCCAGAATTTTACAATTCAGATGGCAATGCTTTAGATCATAAATTGTCTAAATACAAAGATAAGGGCATGAAAAAGACAAACTTTCTTGATAATGATCGTACCTGTTTGTTATAGGATGTGGCTCGTTATGGAGTCGGGAAGGGCAGAATTGGAAGGAGATTGGTGAAGTGCATATGGGCAGGAAATCATCTGTAAAATCTATAATGAAGTGTTCATCCAAGTCAGGGCAGAAATAGGGCCCAATTCTCTGCCATGGAGCTGGCAGGCACCTGAGGTCAGTGATGCAGGCAAAGGTTCTGAGAGTAGGCTGTCTGTACAATATTGCCCTGTTGCTCTGAATACCTTGGTGACAGGGAGAAGGGGTTGGGGACTGTTACAGCCTCACTACACATTCTCTCTATGACCCCTCACAGTCTAACTTATGCCCCAACACTTGACCTAAGCTTCTCTTTCAAAGGTCATAGGTGACCTCCTAATTCTGAAGTTCAAGGCTCTCTCCAAGCCCTAAATCTCTTTCTCTAGCGTTTGACATTACAGACCATTCTCCCATTTCTTGGTTCCTCTGACACTGTTCTATTTTTATTCAGATTATCCCACTCTTTCCTGATCCTACAAACATAGCTTGCTTCACAGTTCCTAAGGTCATTATTTACTCCAAGAGGCACCTTTAAAAAAGAACTTGAGGGCTTCCCTGGTGGCGCAGTGGTTGAGAGTCCACCTGCCGATGCAGGGGACACCGGTTCGTGCCCTGGTCCGGGAAGATCCCACGTGCTGCGGAGCAGCTAAGCCCATGAGCCACGGCCGCTGAGCCTGCGCGTCCGGAGCCTGTGCTCCACAATGGGAGAGGCCACAACAGTGAGAGGCCCACGTACCGCAAAAAAAAAAAAAAAAAAAAAAAAAAGAACTTGAAATACGATAGAGTCAATGAGCTTTACCACCGGCAGCCGGTTTACTCTGATTCTTCAATGTTCGTCATTACATCTTCGATAGTTAAGTGGAGGAGCTTCTTAAAGATTAATGAGTTTTCTAAAGTGTATCAGTGGCATCTCCTACCCCAGGTTTTTAACAAAACAATTAGAGAAAGGACACACCTAATTATTAAATTGAGAACTTAGTCACCAATGGGCTGAAATAAAGATTTCTTTACCTTTCCATCTGTTGTCTCAACAATTATTCTGCCATCATCTCCACCCCCTCTAATCTCAGCCTCAACATAAGTGTTCTTCCCATCATGAATCCAGCATTTCTTCTTCCCTACAGAGGGGAAAAAAATGGATATTTAACTACAGTCCCTGTAGGAAATGTACGTTGGACACTTTCATACTGATGGACATGGTCTCATTTCTGCTAAGTCTGCTTGTTGACCTGGTGTCACCAATATAGGAAGTTACAAAGTTAGATAAAATCATGAACGCTCACCCTGAAGGTAAACCTACATAAGGACTGTTTAGGAGCAAGAAGCGTTTCAGCAAGTGGAGATTGGGAACATTTTGCTAAAACCTTACCCACCTCTCCCAATCCCCACACTTACCTCCCACTCACAGCCCCAGGTGCTTGGTGGTTTGCCTGGTGCTCTTAGCCTTCCCAACTCCCTCCAAAACACTTCCCTCAGAAAGGTCTGGTTACAACTAAGTGAAAATTTAGGTTCGTGGCTATGTCTGTCCATCAGGATTTCTTTAGACCTTATTTTTAATTTTGGAATGAAAGCCTGCTAAGAGAATTATACGGTAGACTTGGAGGGGGGAGAATTGAGGAGAGAGAATATGGATGCTGGCTGTCATACAGCATAAATGATTCATATTATTTTTCCCCATATATTGTTTTTCTCTCCCCCTGCCTCAACCCCATGTCTCACGCCTTAGCAAAGCAGCCCTCTACAAAGCGATCAACCAATAAGAGGCTTTGGGTGACACAAGCCAGAATTCTTATGAACGTCTGAGGCAGCTTCTCTTGGCCTCGCTCGGGTGCTTCTCAACTCCTCTCCCACCTGAGGCAGATCACTAGGGAAGATGAATAAGAAAGAGTCTCTTAAAGGAAAGTGAGTCTTACCAGAAGCTCACAGAAATCCCTGTTCACAGCTCCTCAGGTAGATAGAGGGGAGGGGGCAAGGAGAGCATTTGGCTGGAAGAGGGAAAATCTGAGCCTAGGGCTGTGGGATACACAGGGGAGACCCTACTGCAGCCACAGCACTGGCTGGTAGTGCCAACTCCATCCCCCCTCCCCAAAACACATGAATCACAAAAGCTAGTGAGCCTCACTGCTGCAGGATGGGCAGCCTCGCCAGACACTCTCCCCAGAGGTGGACGATAGGACTTGAGGACTGAGTGTGGAAGAAGGAGGTGAAGCTGGGTGGCACGCACCCCTCTTCCATCACACTTGTCTCTGAAAAGAATTTCATTGCTCACTACTTTCCTGCCATCACTACCTACACTGTGCTCTCTTTCCCTTTCCCTGGTTACAACCAATTCACCACTCAAACTGCTGGGCAAGAGGATTTTTGTATTCCTATCTGATTGATTATGCATTTGCTTCTACTTGTTGTTTGCATTTTAAATACTGGTTTTAATTGTATTAATCATTTTGGGTTTTTTTGCAAAAAGCTAATTTGGCTTTGTGTTATGTCTATGAAAATAAGCTTGTTTTTGAAAAGCACCCATTTGCATACATTGTGTTGCTTAAGGTACTGCATTTTAAACCAAGTGTTATTACTTGAAAGAAACATGGGTACCACCTGGCACAGACTTCCCTTTTGTCATTTTTATTTTTTTTAGAAAAAGAACCTGGGAAGAGAGATTAACAGAGTTGTCCACAGTCACATAGCTAATTAGTGACAGTCATTAGAATAATGACACTAGAAATTAGATCATTTACCTCCTAAATCAGAGCTTTTCCACTAAAGCATTCTTCCTCTATATTATATGCTGAGCTTTTTTCCCTCCAGCTTTTCTCTCAGAAATTATGTTCATCACCTTCCTCATGATTAACTCTTTCTTTTATCACCTCTGGAAACAGTGGGAGAGAAGAATTTTTGGAAGCACTTACCTACTGGAGACCGAGTCCCAGAGAAGGATGGTTCTGAAGATGAAGTAAATAAACTCAGTCAACTTTTAATTCCTTGAATTCTCATGAATAACTGCAAGGATGGAAACATAGACAGCAATGGCTTTGATTCAGGCCACCTGGATTTTAGGCCTGGCTTTGCTAGTAACAAGATGTAAGGCAATGGCCTCAACTCTTTGGGCCTTAGTTTTCTCATCTGTAAGCTCAGGAGGTTTGTCTCTATGATTTCATAGTTTTAGATGATTAAATATATTTTCCAAAATAAAGGTAACACGTGTTTATTGCAAAAAAGCTTTACAAGTAGAGAAATGTGTAAAGAAAAACATTTTAAAATAATCACCCATAATGGAACAACTCAGAGATAACCACTGTTATCTGAAGCATTTTTTCAAGTCTTTTTTCTATGATATTAATCAAAATTGAAGTAATACTGTATTCAGTTTTGTAGTTATTTTAACTAGATGGTTTACTTGTTCTATAAAAATCATTTACATTTGCCTTGAAATGGTGTTCTGTTTTTATTTCTGAAAGCACACTTCCTCCCTGACACCCAGCAATTCTAGTTTTCTAGGTAGCATAGTAATGCCTTGTGTTTATTTTTCACATTTATTGTCTTCTTTGATACTCATGAAGGAAGGTAGGCAGAGAAAGCATATGTTCCCATTTGAAAGATAAGGAAACTGAGGTTCAGTAAGGTAAAGTGATTTGCTCTAATTAGCCAGAAAGCATCAAGAACAGGGAATTTGAACCCCAAACTACTTGCCAAATACTCTTATCACACAGCTCCCATTTGGCCTGAGTTCAAAAAAGCAGACTCCATTGTCTACTAGCCCAGGGGGATGAAAAACTTCTGCTGACTCTCCTCTTTGTACTGTCAGTACATTTCTATGAGGAAGGATTGTTTGACCAAAAAAAAAAAATTAGAAATTATGTGGATTGTTATATTTTAAGGAATTATTATTTTTAGGAAATATTTAAGGAATTATTGTTATATTTTAAGGAATTATTTACAGTGCTGATTCTACTAAATATATCATCCAATTATCTCGAATGCTTTGGCATTTTGATTTTCTCCCTGGTACCACTAGGATCTTGTCCCTCATTATCTAACTACTTGCGATAAGCTTCTGCATGACCAGTTCTGACCTCAGGGATAGTTCTGTTATTGTATTTGATTTGATGGATTATAATTAGCTACTCTAAAATCCAATCACAGTAATGACATCCAATGACTGGAAACTGGGAACTGATCCAGGACTGGTCTATGATGGAAATAGAACGTGCTACCTAACTGGCTTGAATTATAAGTGGTCATATTAAAGCCTAATGTTGACTAATTCAGAGTACTAGAACAACTCTCAGTCGGGGTTTATGCTGTGCTGTTGAATACTTTTTGGAATTGAGATATATAGGTGGCTTGATGCTGGATCACACTGTGAATCTGACTCTAAGTCTCCAATTAACCAAAATTCAGAAGATGGCCATGCAGCCCAGACATGTATAGAAAGAGGGGGGAAATGTAACATTTATTTAGAGATTTTAATGTAGTACTCAGCCTTTATCTTATGGGTAAATCCTCATTAACCTTTGTCCTTGCCTATAACTGCCAAGAAATTATTCAGCAGGATGAGCAAGTCTCCCAATTATCTTCTGTTTAGTGTTGTCTGAGTGACCCTCCTGACCTAGAAGACAGCCAGAGGGCAAAGTTCCAGCATCAGCAAATCCTGAAGAGGGCCCAGGACAATTTCTGTTTCTCCCACCTTCCTGGAGCCTTTTCCTTCATTCTTCCTACCAGTGCACCAACCCCCCTGCAGTCTCAGCCCCCTCGCTCTCCTCTGCTATTTACCCACATGAAGAGGCTTCTGAGAAAGACTTTATCTGGGGCCATACCTGGGTGCTCCTTGAAGAGAAAACCTGTTGTAGGGCCAAGTAAGCAGGGCTTGGGCCTGGGTTGCCTCCCAGGCCTCCTGCTCTTCCTTGCAAACTTCCATCTTTTTTTTTTGTGGTACGCGGGCCTCTGACTGCTGTGGCCTCTCCCGTTGTGGAGCACAGGCTCCGGACGCGCAGGCTCAGCGGCCATGGCTCACGGGCCCAGCCGCTCCACGGCATGTGGGATCCTCCCGGGCTGGGGCACGAACCCATGTCCCCTGCATCGGCAGGCGGACTCCCAACCACTGTGCCACCAGGGAAGCCCACAAACTTCCATCTTTACCCTCCACACCCTGAGCTCCTCAACTGCTCAGTGGTTCATGGAGACAGATTGCACCCCAAGCAAATAAGTTAGACTCCAGAACTGATGGCTTCTCTCCACTGATCAGATAGTTGCCACCTGAAAGCTGTAAAATAAAGTGAAGCCAGCAGGCGCCACAAGTCTTGCCATCGAAGGCCGTGGCCTGGAGCAGAAGCAGCTCAGCCTCCCTTCTTCTGAGATAGGCCGCGGCCTCGCCAATCTCTGAGAGGTCCATCCTCCTTAAAGTGATACACCACATCAGGCTGAGGCCTAAACGGTGAGCTGAAAGGATTCACTCTGCAGAAGACACGTGTAGGAAGGAACCAGGGGAAAGGAGACATCAGGCCCTGAAGTGAGAAACTATTCACCACAGATGGACCAACGAGGATTAAGTCTTCTTTTTCACTACCTCTCTGCCGTGTCTCAAGTGTATGACAAAACTGTACACAAGGAATCTTACTCTAGCAGGATCAACTTATCCACTAGTCACAGAAGGCCCAGTGCCTAGAGTCCATGATGCTTTTAAGGGCCCACAAAACTATTTTAATTTCATTTAAAAGCAGAAGAAAAATATGAATATAATCTTAATGATATATAATAATGAAACCAGCCTGGATTCTATTAATCAGTCTTTATACCAATACAGTTGTAAAATGCAATTTTTAATACTTTTTGTGAAGGAAGGGGCCCAGAAAGACAAAAGTGCCTACAGCCCATGAAAGTCATAATGCAACCTGAAAGCACAGAGCTCTGACCTTGGTGGGTGGTGGAATGGGGCAGACTGAGAAATGTCGAGCTGTGGACACCAGGGCCCTTGTAGGAGGGGAGGAAGGGCTTGCAGGTATCTAGGTGCATCCAGGTGGATGGAACATCGTAGGCAGATCATGGCAGCAAAGAGGGGAATGTTCAGCATTAGAAAGTAAAGGAATAAAAAGGTGAGTACTGCAGCAGAGATGAGTGTCTAGAGCAGATGGTATATGAAACTGCTGGCAGACGGATCTTTAGGAAGCTGTCCTGGGGCAGCACATGCTGAAGGAGGGAAGCAGGCTGTGTGGTGAATGAAGTGAGTGGGTGTAAGGAGTTCATCAGCTCAAGCAAGGCAAGTTCCAGTCTTGGAGGGACTGAGTTGCTGGGCAAATTATCAGGGCTAAATTCATCGAGCATTCAGTCTATACCAAACACTTTACTTACTTTATCTTTAATCTGCACACTTTACATTTGAAAATGAGAAGAAGAAATGAAATCTGGGCTATCATGATCCCAAATGAGAGGCCAGTCTCTCCGATTAGACAGAAAAGGTCTTAGGCTTTTTCCTCTCCACTCAAGCTTGCACAGCAAGTCTTCTTAGCCCCATTTTATAGATGAGAAGGTAGAGAAGGACTTTCCAAGGTGGCTTAGGTCTGGGACCTCATGACTGAACAGTGCCATGGTCTACCCTGTCTGGAATGAACTGCAATCACTTTCTATTTCATACGTGGGTGAAAATTAACAAGCCTAATCATGTATTTTACTGCACTTAATCTATACTTTGCTTCGTGGTGACTTGGGTGCATCCATGACAGCACCTCTGGGATCTAAGGAGTGCGGTTTAAAGCAAAGACTGATGGTCCAGGACAAGAGTTAATTTTATCTCTGCCAGAAAATAAGCATGTGACTTGTAGGAAATCACTTAATCTCTCTAGGTTCAGTTTCCCTCCCTACACAATGCAAGTCCCTATAATCTATAGGGACATTTTTCAAGATAGAGAGAAGAAAATTACTCATGAGAAGCACATGAGCCAAAGCCCAGAGATGGGAAAGGGAGTGACATTGCCCAGGAGAAAAAGATAAAATTGACCTTTCTGCAGGTGAGCATTCAGATTTAGGATTTGTAATAATAATACTTCATAAGTATTTGAATAGTTAACATGGAGCTAGATGAAGGAAAGCTTTGAAAGTTAAGCAGAGAAACTTTGGAACAGTCTATAGGAAACATCATAGACTCTGGGCAAGGACATGAGGGGAAGCAGTATTTTAGGAAAATGGCTCTGGCAGCATGTTCAGGGTGAATTGGAACGGGGAGAAACCATAGTCAGGGAGACAAGTTGTGAGTCTGTATTTGTGAGAGAATTAAACCTTATCCTCCTCCTCTCACTATGTGTGACTTCCTGGTGACTTGTGCTCAATAGACAGTAGAGCTCAGGAAGTGTACTTTGATATGGAAGATATCCATAAGTTTGTGTGTGGGTGTGTGTGTGCGTGTGTACACATTTCCTGGAAAGATACCTAAGAAACGGGTATGTCTCTGGGGAACAGAATATGGGTGGGAGAAGGAGACAGTTACCCTTCACTCTGTACCATTCTGGTCTGTTTCAGTTTGTGGCATGTGCATGTACTTTCATATATAACAGATTTTTTAAAGTAGTTCTTATTATAACATCCAAGGATAAAGAGCTCACATCAAAATACAGAGCACACAGCTGTGTAAATCTCTTTCCTAGTCTGGATGACTTAGCATACTTAAAGGTGTAGAAAGCAGCCCTGGATAGGAGGAAACTGCATTGCCAGGAGTATAACTGTTTGGAGGTAGGTAACTGAGGCCAAGAGGATGACCTACATTAGTACCTTTGAAGTAACTACGAAGTGCAGATTACATGTATCCATTATCCACAGGGTACTTAGGCTCTCAGAAAGTTGGCCTCAGACAGAGGCCTTAGATACTTACGCATGTTCGTTGTACAGCCAAACAACTATTACAGTTCTGTTCTAGCACTCACTTTTTCACTTTCTCAGGGATTGAGTAAATAAGTATATAAACCGCCATGCTTCCATTTACATTGGCATGATAATTTCCAGAGTTAAATGTGTCTTGGTTACCTAGTAAAGACAAGGAGTGCGAAAGCCTTATGTGAAAGGGAGAGTTGACATGTGAACTTTTCACCTTGGCCTGGAAAGGCTCATGCTGGCCAGAACCTAGCTGCCCTTGATAGGCAATAAGTTAACTGTCATGTGAGAAGTGACGCCAGCGTGGGTGACTGGCCATTCCAGGTGTCTGGGGACTGAAGCATTTCCCAGGACTTGGGACTTTCAGTGCTCAAATCAGGGAAGTCCCACGCAAGCTGGAACAATTTGGTTACCTGCCTTTTAAGTCTAGAGCATTTAGTTATTTTAAGAATAAAATCTCTAGTTTGGAAATTAGCTATTTTATGCTGGTTGTATTTTCTGTGGTTCTCTCTCTCTCTCCAGGTATTTCATCAATAGCTTTTTGAAAATGTCCATTTATTCTCTCATTCAATATGTACAAATTGCCCACCTACAACTGCCCACACTAGGCTTGGGGGCTACAGTAATGGGCAGGATAAATATGCTCTTTGCTCTCTTAGAGTAATAGACTGGGACTGGGTTGGACAGGGTTGGGAAAGGGAGTTCCTTCTGTCATGAATTATAGCTACACTTCAGGCAAATTTGAAGAGAAAAATCTTCATGCCCCCACCCCCACCCCAGGGAGGAATGGTGCTGGTCATGCAGCAGAGGTCAGAATGAGGGAGCCCAGGGGACAGTGGAAGCCAGGGGAAGAGGTGAGTTTGTACAGCTGTGACTCCCAGCTCACCACTCAGCTGAAACCTTAGGAGGGGTGATGATTTTCTTGACACGAGAGGCCTTTTCCTCACACTGTTCTTTCACGGGCTCCTTCTCTCCCCCAGCATCCTCTGCCTGCCGCTTCAGTGGAAGGGTTCCCATCTTTGCAAATGAACCCTGCGAGTCATTTCCAATTTCTCCTTCTCTCTCATGCCTACATTCAATTGATCACCAAGTTCTCTTGATTATATAATTCTCAGGTTCTTAGCCACTTTTAGCAGACACTGTTTGGAGTGCCCACTGAGCTCACACATTTCTCTGAGAAGTGCCTGCCTTCATCCACAGACAAGGAACCACAAACTGTCATGTCTGTAAGGTGACACTGGTCACTGGCCCAGGTGATTACACCAAGTCTGAGTACCCAATCCAGTCAGGGACAATCACGGTGTCTTTTCCTGGAAGACAGATTCGAGACTTAGATGCCACTCTCATTCTGGGTCTTTTGCTTGAACTGAGTGATGCAGACTTGGGGGTTGAGGTGGGCATTGTGGTGTGGTCGCGTGGTGCCACATGCATGGTAATCAGCAGAAGCATCAACAGAGAGGGAATCATAAGAATGAGGAGAAGCAGCCATAAAGGGATGAGGAAAGAGAGAGAAAGAGAGATTGCTTGCCTGTGTTCCAAATAGCTTTCCCGGTTACAGACCTCTTGAGACCTAGATTCAATTCCTGCCTTTGGCTTTCAAAAAATCTTTCAATAACCTTCCAATCAATCCCTATTCCTTTCCCCTAAACTCAGCTTTAAATGGTCTTAAGTGAGTTTCTGGTTTTGCCATCAATAAATCCTTAACGAAGACGTTACATCCCAGTCTCTGTACTAATACAAGTTCTTATTTTATCTCCTAAGATGATGTGACGATTATATATAAATGAAAGTCAGCACAGTGTCTGGTGCATTGTAAAATTTCAATCAATGTTAACTACTCTTATTACTATTCACAAGCATTTGTTCAGGCTTTGAATGCTAACTTGATTAGTGAATCTGAAATGTGTAAAACTGTAATAGAGGACAATATGTTGGGGAAGTAGGGAGGGGAGATGGAAATTCACAAAGTGGCAGCTGTAGTTGGGTGGATGCAGGTGAAACAACGGGATCATTTACTTGGGCAGTGCTCTATCCTGGGAGGTCACGTTGACTCTAGTCTTCTCACTGATGACCACAGTGAATCCATCACCAGGCAATCTTACCTCTTTCAGTCAGGGCCAGACAATACATTGCTGGAGGGAGGAGACACAGAGACTGTCTCCTTTGAAATCCTCACCACGTTGGCATTTTAGTGCTTTTACTGTAAGCAGAAATTCAATCGATGCCTATTAAGTAAATTGTTAAAAGAGTTAAAGTCTTTTCACATTAGCAACCTCAACAGTTTTCAAGTTAGTTTCATCATAATTGATTAGATTCAATTGAGTTCTTCATCAAGTTAGGTTATTATGCATGTTTACTTTCAAGGGCTTCCACTGCTGGGAAACCTTGATGCAAGTAATAAGAAGAAATAGTAATATTCCTCTGAGTAAACAAACACTAAGAATCTCTTGACAAAGCCTCTTCCATTATTAAAATTGGAGACAAAGTGCCTGAAAACGAGAATGGATTTACCCAGATGTCAACAGAGGAAGGGGAGAATTATCAAGCACTTAAATGATTCCCTAAAAGCTGGAACATGTGTCTCAAGGCAGTAAGTGAAATACTTTTACTTACAAGGCCCAGTGAACGCCACAAATCTGCAGAAATGCTGCAAGATGCTCTTAATTAGGGGCATGACTGGGGAGACAAGTGATGCCGAGATCTAATATTCATGCTGCTGGGATAATCTGTTACGTGCCTCAACTCAGCAAGACTTACTCAGTAGAAAATTGCTAATCGCTTCGTCTTTATGCATAAATCCACCCTCCCTTAACCAGCTATAATACCTACATTTTATTTATTTATAGGCCGATTAACTTTCTAAAAAATCAGGGACTTTAAGCAAGTTTATCTCCTTAGGAGAGAAATGTTAAAATATCGAGTTGAATTGAATTACAAATCAAGCAGATCGCACAAATCACTGATTCTTTGGAGCACTCGTTTCAAAGGGTGATGATGATTATGACCCCACGTCTCCAGGCAATCCAGTGCACACTCGCCACTCTGCCCCCCTCCCCCTGGTCTCTCCCCAGCCCACCACCTCCATCACGCCACAGAAACTCTTCTTTCTAATGATCTCCTAAAGACAAATCCTAATGGTACTTTTTGGTCTCTAATCCTACTTCCTGGTTCTGGGATACCTTCCTGTTTCTGGTCTCTTCCCCTGTGTCCATTGACTAATCAAAGACCCATCCTCAACCAACATAGTGCTTATCAGTGACATTCCCTCCTTCCACTGATGCCCCTCTCCCAGCTTCTGGGGCCCCTTCTATCCTGTCCAACACCACCTTGCCACCTTGTCCTACTCCTTCCTGTTTCCCCACCTTGGATCAAAACTCTAATTCTCTGTACTCAGCTATTTGCTATTTACCCAAGAAAAAATTCTGATTAAATTCTGTCATGCCTTCATTTTTGAGTATGCCCTCTTAGGCTCTGTGGGTTAAAAGAGCAATAAGACCTCAAGAAGAACTGGGCTACAGAGATGTGTATCAGCTCTTAGAAGCCCATATGAGAACTGCTAGGATAGAGCTATACACAGGGTGGTACAGGTCATGGAGGCATGACTCTCTCACTTATAATTGTATTTTAAAAATAAAAGTTTGCACTCAAAGGAAAGAATCTCATATGCCCCCAAAATGATACCTGTGGATTCAGTAGCAACACTATTTTATAAGTGCAAAGAGTAGTTACCATTTCTGAGGATTTATTGTACACCAGGCACTGGGTTATGTGCTTTACATATATTAACTCTTTTAAATCTCACAGCAGTTCTATGAGGGACATATAAATAACCCACATTTTATAAAGATGCACACTTGGAGAGGTAGCAAGTGATGCCTCTGGTTTGGAATCTGGATACATGAAAGTCATCCTTGATTCCTATTTCTCCCTTCACCTTCATATCCAATCATTTGCCAAGCTCTGCTGACTCTTTATCTAAATATCGATCAGAACCATCCGTATTTTTCTATTTCCCCACCAACACCTTGATCGAGGCCATTATCATTTCTCTCTTGGCTTATGACTTTACTCTCTGAATTGGTCTCTTGACAGCAGCCAATCCAGAGTGAGGCTGCATATACAGAAACACAATCATATTACTATCTTATTTAAAACCTTTCCATGTTTGTTACTAGAGATAAAGTCCAAAATGTTAACAGGGCCTGCAGAGCCCTCCACCCTCTGGCCCGCCCAGCATCCCCACCTGGTCTCCCTTACTCTCATTGCAGACTTGACCTGGCTGGTGCATTCCTGGTGATCACCAAGAGTGGCTCTGACCTCTGGGCATTTACACATGAGGTGACTTCTGGCTGGAACCTTCAGTCCTGCCCCTCCCCCTCTGGCTAGTTCCTCTTTACCCTTTGGGTCTCCATTAAGCAACCTTTCTACAGAAAGGTGTTCTCTAGGCTGTGTCCCTCTTAGATGTGTTCTTCGATCCCTTTACTACGTGTATCGTGGTAATCTTCCTTCTATATTGTTACTATTATTTAATTGTCTAGCTTCTTAACTAAATGTAAGCGATCTTAGGGCAGGGACTAGGTCTGCTCCATTCAGAGCAGACTTCAGTCATTTGCATGGAGTAGGACCTTAATAAACGTGTAGGGAATGAACCAACAAGCAAATTAGACCCATCAGTCTGACTCCTCAGTTCACGCTCCTAAGTGTGATGCTGTACAGCATCCTGGCTGAACTCCAGCTTAGGAGGGATCATGATGGTGGTTAGAAAAGCATCACTACCCCATTCTCTACTTTGGATGAGAAATGAAAATCTAGGTCTATGGTTAAAAGGAGTATGATGAAGATAAAAGTCAACTGGTTGATTATATCAAGAAAACTGAACTTGCAGGGAAAGGTTTAAATAAGTAGCTTATTTTTTAAAGAAAAGTATTTGTTAAGAAATCTGTATTGTATTATTCCAAAATTTTTGAATCCATGGAATTCTAGAACTAAAAGTTATTTATTATCAGCTATCTTAGTGCTCCATAATTTATAGGTGAGCATAAAAGGTACCAGCAAATAAACAAGTGTCCCAGGTTTACCAGGCAATGACAGTAGAGCCAGGCTGAAAGTATGGACAGTTTTGAGCAGAGTTTAGAAAAAAGTACTCATGATAGATCTATGAAGAGGAGCTGAAGAAAACTAAGATTAGGGGCTGTATCTTTGTGCTTCAGAGTTGAAGGCAAATATATTCTCCCATAATACACTAGTTATAACCACACTCAGAGAGTAAATATTAGATAGAATAGAACATTGTCACAATCTAGTAAAATATTCCTTATGGTCAGTGACCCATAATCGGCATAACAGCTTAACACCTAGTTTAGAATTGCTGGTGCTATTATTCAGCCCAAATGATATGTATTAAATACTTTAGTAATTCTAAAAGGTGATGTATAATATAAATCAAAGGTATTATTTGTATTATTCTCATTGATTTTGTATTTTTCTAAATGATATGTTCTTAATCCAGGATAATTATATGAGTTTCGACTAAGTACAGTTATAATCAACATCTTCACATGATCGATATTCAAAGATATACTCCTCTAAAATAAAACTGGAGTATTATGTATTCTAGTTCAATTAAATTAAACAAATACTTTTTGAACACCCAATAAGTGCCAAAAATTGGCAAAATACTAGGGATACCTGAATAATTAATACGTGGCTTCTGCTCTCAAACTTTAAGTCTAGTAGGAGATAAGACTTGTCAACAAATTGTTTCCAACATAAGTGCAATAAAGGACATACATTTGCTAAGAGAGTATAATGAAAATAAAACAAATTGTTAAAATTCTTACCTCAGAAGGTTTCCATTCAATAAACACACTGGGGTTTTTTTTCCTTAAAATATTTCATTTCATGTAATGAATAATCCCCAAGGTAAAAATATCAGTAAAAATAGCAAATTGTCTTTCGTACCTGTCATTCAATGTACTGGTGGAAAACAGAGAGATAAAAACCTACCTTGAAGAGAGCAAAGGAAATGAGTAGACCAGTGCTGAATCAAGACTTTACACACTTTTATAAAGGTCAATAGTGACAACTTCAGACAATTTTGCCACTGTTTCTAAATTTGTCTACTGGTTTTTGAGAAGTTGAACCCATGGATCTGGATTTGGCACCCAAAATGTCTCTGAAGCCAGGGTGTAGGATGCCAGAAAACTAATCCATTTCTGTAACCAAAATCCGCAGACTAATTTAACTCATTCTTTAAATGCTTGCTGCATAATAGGATTAGACAATATTAATAAGAGAAGCAGCAACACCCCCTCTGGTGACATCCATTTTGGAGTCTTGGGGTCTAATGCTATCTCTACCAGTGATTTTGAACAATCAAGTTAAGGGTCTCAACATTTTCCACGTTGGCAAGTTAACAGTTAACAATAGTTGTCTACTATTTATTTAGATCATTCTAACAATACTAAGAAAGAACACATATTAATGATTTACTATGTTCCAAGCACTGTTGTAAGTACTTTGCATATATGAATTCATATAACAACACTAAAAAGTAGGACTTTTATTATTCCCACTTTACAAATGATAAAATAGAGGCAGAGGTGATAAGTTAGTGGTTTTTGGAGACAAGATTTGAGCCTAGAGTTTGGGGCTTCGAAATCTATTCTTGTAACCATTATGATATACAGTTATTCACTCATAATTCTGACAATGTTCTTTAATCTCTTCCCCCAAAAAATGTAATTCTAGAAAGTGTCCTTTCTATCCAAGGAAATATATTGCTATCTTCTTCTTCCAATTGCCAGGACATTTTCTTTTGCTGCAGTTGCTAGGTAAAGCAAACAGCTGATTGCTATAAAGCTAAAAACAGCTAGACAAACCCTTGGCTTTAAATCACTTTTCCAGGACTTGAAAGCCTTTTGCGAAACCTGAAAATGTCTCCCTGGGGCAAAGGAGTTTCTGAACTATGTTTAAAATAACTTGGGAAGTGATGTAAAAATGTGGAATTCTCTGAGGTTATAGGAAACAGCTCATGCAATCAGTTCTCAGCACTGTTGGGCCAGTTCCGCATAACTTCACCCAAACCAATTAATTCACCATTTTCCATTGAGGAAAAAACAAGAGAGTCGAGAGACACCTATGCTGAAGCCTATGACAGCAGTGTTACGGGCAGAAATGGGCTAGTAATAAATGCTGAAGCAAGTACTGCATAATTAGAGCTAATCAGTTATGCTAAAGTGAGCCAATACGGCAGCCTAATTGAGATGATCCTTGTTGCTTCTTACAGGAATGCAATTTAATTAGAATGAGTACACTGACATCAGTAACCTCACAGAATCCCAGGCAGTATGAGATGAGCAAGAGAAATATCACCCTGGCTGGCTTTCAGTCTGTAGGAAATGGACATTGAATCTGTCTTCTTGGCCTATGGGAGACCGGAAGTCATTTTTCCTGTGTGTTTAGGGCTTGAGAAAACGGGTGTGTTGTTGTGTTTGGACATTTAAAGAAGAATCAATCCAGATAAAGCAGACAAAACAGTTTAACGTGCATTTCAAGGAGCTCTGAGGTTTCAAAATTCCAAAAGCAGAAGAAACTAACCAGATTGGATTTTCAGAGGGGTCTAATTTGGAATAAATAAGAGGCAGCTATTAAGAGTAATAAACCTGTTTCCACTGTGAATAGTCAGGAGCAGAGATATGTTCCTGTGGACTCTGAGGGCAGGTGGTGGGGAGGAAGAGGAGGGGTACATGCTGAGCGACAGGGAGTGTTTTGGTTCAGTCTATTGAAAAAACAAATCCCAAGAAAAGGCAGGATCAAGGAGTTGCTGATGTGGCCTAGCTGGCATTTGGTAGCTGACCAACCTACAGGGTAGATAGGCAAGATAGCTCTGGAGATTAAAATGTGGCTTCTGATATCTTATGATAATTCCAGGAGAGTGAGGCAGGGTTACTCATTCTCTGGCTTAAATAGAGAATGGGGATCAAAACAAAAGCCTTTTTGTAAAGTTGTGTCTTAAACAAATAAAACAGGTGAGAGCTAGATTTTGTCAACAGCAGCTATATTCAAATGATCAAATCTCGCACATAATTGACTGGACAATAATATTAAAGTAACTATGTATTCCTAACAGAGAAGCACCTTTGAAGATTTGCTGTATATTGATGACCAGAAGTCATTCTACTTAAAATGTAGTTGATCAAGCACTCTAATACACAGACCCAAAAGTCAAATCTCAAACTTACTATAATAATTGTGAAGTCAAAGTGTTTGGCAACGTTGACTGCACAAATGTTACTACCATTTGAGAGCCAAATAATTCAAATGATGTTGCTTTGAATCACAATTTATTACAAGTTATTCTTTCTGTTTTTAACTTAGATGGAAGGGTCAAAATCATAAAAGATGTTACAGTATGTTAGGGAGAGAGGAGTTTGCTGCAGATTTAAAAGAAGGAAAAAAAACAGAACTATCAAATCCTCTCCCTTCCAGGGTGCCCATCTTTTTCCCCTCCCAACTCTATCGGTGCGATTTGAGGATGAGCACATTCGTCAAAGGATTTGATGTGTGGATGTAAAGTGACGTTTTCATGTTTGTTAGAAAATAAGATCATAAGTTTATGAGGAGGATAATTATTAAAGAAGTGTGTGGTATTTAAATGAGAATGAGTTACAAAAGTATCATAGTGTATTTAAAAATTACTCGATGCTGGCTTCTCTGGTGGCGCAGTGGTTGAGAGTCCGCCTGCCGATGCAAGGGATACGGGTTCGTGCCCCAGTCTGGGAAGATCCCACATGTCGCGGAGCGGCTGGGCCCGTGAGCCATGGTCGCTGAGCCTGCACGTCCGGAGCCTGTGCTCTGAAGTGGGAGAGGCCACAACAGTGAAAGGCCCGCGTACCACCAAAAAAAAAAAAAAAAAAAAAATTACTTGATGCATTTAAGAATAGTGGCTATGCTTTTGCAAGGAGCCCGCGAGGGGGGTTGGCGCGCGCTAAACGGGAGAAGCACTGGTTTGAGAAAAGCATGGGTCGCAAGTACACATTGGGACCCTGCCATTAATGGAGGGGAAAAGCGGGGAGACGCCAGCAGATTCCATCCTGTAAGCTGGTAGGAAGCCTGAAGGCTTGATGGGATTCCAGTGTGATAGGAGGCAAGGACATGCTTCAGGACCCCGGAGGAAGATGGCGGAAGAGTAAGACGCGGAGATCACCTTCCTCCCCACAGATACATCAGAAATTCATCTACACGTGGAACAACTCCTACAGAACACCTACTGAACGCTGACAGAAGACCTCAGACCCCCCAAAAGGCAAGAAGCTCCCCACATACCTGGGTAGGGCAAAAGAAAAAAAGAATAAACAGAGACAATAGGATAGGGACGGGACCTGCACCAGTGGGAGGGAGCCGTGAAGGGGGGAAGGTTTCTACACACTACAAGCCCCTTCGCGGGCGGAGACTGCAGGTGGCGGAGGGGGAAAGCTTCGGAGTAGCGGAGGAGAGCACAGCAACAGGGGTGCGGAGGGCAAAGCGGAGAGATTCTGGCACAGAGGACCGGTGCCCTCAGGCACACACCAGCCCAAGAGGCTTGTCTGCTCGGCCGCCGTGGCGGGCGGGGCTGGGAGCTGAGGCTCGGGTATCGGCTTTCAGTCGGAGCGCAGGGAGAGGACTGGGGCTGGCGGCAGGAAGAGAGCCTGAAGGAGTTAGTGCACCACGGCTAGCCCGGAGGGAGTCCGGGGAAAGGGTCTGGAGCTGCTGAAGAGGCAAGAGACTTTTTTCCCTTTTGTTTCCTGGTGCGCGAGGAGAGGGCATTAAGAGGGCTGCTTGGGGAAGCGCCGGTGACAGGCACGAGCCGCGGGTAAGGCACGGACCTCGGAGACGGGCGTGGGCCGCCGCCGCCGCCGCCGCCCGCCCGCCGCGGCCCGCCGCCGCCGCCGCCGCCGCCGCCGCCGCGGGGCCTGTGTGCGAGCGCGGGTCACTGTCCGCCCCGCCTTCCGGGGGGCCTGTGCACCCCGCCACTGCTGGGGTCCCCGAGACCCGGGGACGGCTTTCCCGGGAAAGCGCACGGAGCGCCACGGGCTGCTGCAACGTCACGCCGGCCTCTGCCGCCGCAGGCCCGCCCCACACTGCGCGCCCCTCCCTCCCCTCTGCCTGAGTGAGCCAGAGCCCCCGAATCAGCGGCTCCTTTAAACCCGTCCTGTCTGAGCGAAGAACGGACGCCCTCCGGCGACCTACGCGCAGAGGCGGGGCCAGGTCCAAGGCTGAGACCCGGGAGCTGTGAGAGCAGAGGCAGGGAAATCTCTCTGTGCAGCCTCGGAGGCAGCGGATTAAAGCTCCACGGTCCATTTGATGTGCCCTGCGTCTGTGGAGTGCATGAATGGACAGCGAATCATCCCAAATTGAGGAAGTGGACTTTGAGGACAAGATTTAAGACTTTCCCCCCTTTTCCTCTTTTTACAACGAATTATTCCAAATTAAGGAGGTGGACTTAGAGAGCAAGATTTCAGACTTCTCGCCCTTTTCCTCTTTTTACAACGAATTATCCCAAATTGAGGAGGTGGACTTGGAGAGCAAGATTTTTGATTTTTCCCCCTGCTCTCTTTTTGTGAATGTGTATGTGTAATCTTCTGTGTAAGATTCTCTCTGTATAGCTTTGCTTCCACCATATGTCTCAGGGTTCTATCGGTCCGTTTTTTTTTTTTTTTTCAATAATTACTTTCTAATTTTAATAACGCTACTATATTTCATACTTTATTCTATTTTACTTTACCTGCTCTTTCTTTTTTTCCTACTCTCCCTTCCTCCCTCCCTCCCTCCGCTCCTCCTTTCCTTCTTTCTTTTTCTTTCCTCCCTCCCACCCTTCTTCTTTCCACTTTCTTTTTCTTTCCTTCCTCCCTCCCTCCTGTCTTTCTTCCTTTCCTTTCTCCCTCCCTCCCTCCTTTCTTTCCTTCTTTCTTTCCATCCTTCCTCCCTCCCTCCCTCCCTCCTTTCTTTCTTCCTTCCTTTCTTCCTTCCTTTCTTCCCTTCTTCCTTTCTTTCCCTCTCTCTTTCTTTCTTCTACTAATTCTTTCTTTCTACTTTTTCTCCCTGTTACTCTGAGCCGGGTGGATGAAAGGCTCTTGGTGCTGCAGCCAGGAGCCAGTGCTGTGCCTCTGAAGTGGGAGAGCCAACTTCAGGACACGGGTCCACAACAGACCTCCCAGCTCCACATAATATCAAGCAGCAAAAATCTCCCAGAGATCTCCATCCCAACACCAGCACCCAGCTTCAGTCAACGACCAGCAAGCTACAGTGCAGGTCACCCTATGCCAAGCAACTAGCAAGGCAGGAACACAACCCCACCCATTAGCAGAGAGGCTACCTAAAAACATAATAAGGCCATAGGCACCCCAAAACACACCACCAGACGTGGACCTGTCCACCAGAAAGACAAGATCGAGCCTCAACCACCAGAGCACAGGAATTAGTCCCCCCCACCAGGAAGCCTACACAACCTACTGAAACAACCTTAGCCACTGGGGTCAGACACCAAAAACAACGGGAACTACGAATCTGCAGCCGGCAAAAAGGAGACCCCAAACACAGTAACATAAGCAAAATGAGAAGGCAGAAAAACACACAGCAGGTGAAGGAGCAAGATAAACACCTACCAGACCTAACAAATGAAGAGGTAATAGGCAGTCTACCTGAAAAAGAATTCAGAATAATGATAGTAAAGCTGATCCAAGATTCTATTTCCATGATCCATAATCTTGGAAATAGAATAGACAACATGCAAGAAACAGTTAACAAGGACCTAGAAGAACTAAAGATGAATCAAGCATCGATTAAAAACACAATAAATGAAATGAAAAATACTCTAGATGGGATCAATAGCAGAATAACTGAGGCAGAAGAACGGATAAGTGAGGTGGAAGATAAAATAGTGGAAATAACTGATGCAGAGCAAAATAAAGAAAAAAGAATGAAAAGAACAGAGGAGAGTCTCAGAGATCTCTGGGACAACATTAAACGCACCAACATTCGAATTATAGGGGTTCCAGAAGAAGAAGAGAAAAAGAAAGGGACTGAGAAAATATTTGAAGAGATTATAGTTGAAAACTTCCCTAATTTGGGAAAGGAAATAGTTAATCAAGTCCAGGAGGCACAGAGAGTCCCATACAGAATAAATCCAAGGAGAAATACACCAAGACACATATTAATCAAACTGTCAAAAATTAAACACAAAGAAATCATATTAAAAGCAGCAAGGCAAAAACAACAAATAACACACAAGGGAATCCCCATAAGGTTAACAGCTGATCTCTCAGCAGAAACCCTACAAGCCAGAAGGGAGTGGCAGGACATAATTAAAGTGATGAAGGAGAGAAACCTGCAACCTAGATTACTCTACCCAGCAAGGATCTCATTCAGATTTGATGGAGAAATTAAAACGTTTACAGACAAGCAAAAGCTGAGAGAGTTCAGCACCACCAAACCAGCTTTACAACAAATGCTAAAGGAACTTCTCTAGGCAAGAAACACAACAGAATGAATATACCTACAATAACGAACCCAAAGCAATTAAGGAAATGGGAATAGGAACATACATATCAATAATTACCTTAAATGTAAATGGACTAAATGCTCCCACCAAAAGACACAGAGTGGCTGAATGGATACAAAAACAAGACCCATATATATGCTGTCTACAAGAGACCCACTTCAGACCTAGAGACACATACAGATTGAAAGTAAAGGGATGGAAAAAGATATTCCATGCAAATGGAAATCAAAAGAAAGCTGGAGTAGCAATTCTTATATCAGACAAAATAGACTTTAAAATAAAGACTATTAGAAGAGACAAGGAAGGACACTACATAACGATAAAGGGATCGATCCAAGAAGAAGATATAACAATTGTAAATATTTATGCACCCAACATAGGAGCACCTCAATACATAAGGCAAATACTAACAGCCATAAAAGGGGAAATCGACAGTAACACACTCATAGTAGGGGACTTTAACACCCCACTTTCACCAATGGACAGATCATCCAAAATGAAAATAAATAAGGAAACACAAGCTTTAAATGATACATTAAACGAGATGGACTTAGTTGATATTTATAGGACATTCCATCCAAAAACAACAGAATACACATTTTTCTCAAGTGCTCATGGAACATTCTCCAGGATAGATCATATCTTGGGTCACAAATCAAGCCTCGGTAATTTTAAGAAAATTGAAATTGTATCAAGTATCTTCTCCGACCACAATGCTATGAGACTAGACATCAATTACAGGAAAAGATGTGTAAAAAATACAAACACATGGAGGCTAAACAATACACTACTCAATAACGAAGTGATCACTGAAGAAATCAAAGAGGAAATTAAAAAATACCTAGAAACAAATGACAATGGAGACACGACGACCCAAAACCTATGGGACGCAGCAAAAGCAGTTCTAAGGGGGAAGTTTATAGCAATACAATCCCACCTTAAGAAACAGGAAGCATTTCGAGTAAACAACCTGACCCTGCACCTAAAGCAATTAGAGAAAGAAGAACAAAAATACCCCAAAGCTAGCAGAAGGAAAGAAATCATAAAGATCAGATCAGAAATAAATGAAAAAGAAATGAAGGAAACGATAGCAAAGATCAACCAAACTAAAAGCTGGTTCTTTGAGAAGATAAACAAAATTGACAAACCATTAGCCAGACTCATCAAGAAAAAAAGGGAGAAGACTCAAATCAATAGAATTAGAAATGAAAAAGGAGAAGTAACAACTGACACTGCAGAAATACAAAAGATTATGAGAGATTACTATAAGCAACTCTATTCCAATAAAATGGACAACCTGGAAGAAATGGACACATTCTTAGAAATGCACAACCTGCCAAGACTGACTCAGGAAGAAATAGAAAATATGAATAGACCAATCACAAGCACTGAAATTGAAACTGTGATTAAAAATCTTCCATCAAACAAAAGCCCAGGACCAGATGGCTTCACAGGTGAATTCTATCAAACATTTAGAGAAGAGCTAACACCTATCCTTCTCAAACTCTTCCAAAATATAGCAGAGGGAGGAACACTCCCAAACTCATTCTACGAGGCCGACATCACCTTGATACCAAAACCAGGCAAGGATGTCACAAAGAAAGAAAACTACAGGCCAATATCACTGATGAACATAGATGCAAAAATCCTCAACAAAATACTAGCAAACAGAATCCAACAGCACATTAAAAGGATCATACACCATGATCAAGTGGGGTTTATCCCAGGAATGCAAGGATTCTTCAATATACGCAAATCAATCAATGTAATACACCATATTAACAAGTTGAAGGAGAAAAACCATATGATCATCTCAATAGATGCAGAGAAAGCTTTCGACAAAATTCAACACCCATTTATGATAAAAACCCTGCAGAAAGTAGGTATAGAGGGATCTTTCCTCAACATAATAAAGGCCATATATGACAAACCCACAGCCAACATTGTCCTCAATGGTGAAAAACTGAAACCATTTCCACTAAGATCAGGAACAAGACAAGGCTGCCCACTCTCACCACTCTTATTCAACATAGTTTTGGAAGTTTTAGCCACAGCAATCAGAGAAGAAAAGGAAATAAAAGGAATCCAAATTGGAAAAGAAGAAGTAAAGCTGTCACTGTTTGCAGATGACATGATACTATACATAGAGAATCCTAAAGATGCTACCGAAAAACTACTAGAGCTAATCAATGAATTTGGTAAAGTAGCAGGATATAAAATTAATGTACAGAAATCTCTGGCATTCCTATACACTAATGATGAAAAATCTGAAAATGAAATCAAGAAAACACTCCCATTTACCATCGCAACAAAAAGAATAAAATATCTAGGAATAAACCTACCTAAGGAGACAAAAGACCTGTATGCAGAAAACTATAAGACACTGATGAAAGAAATTAAAGATGATACAAATAGATGGAGAGATATACCATGCTCCTGGATTGGAAGAATCAATATTGTGAAAATGACTCTACTACCGAAAGCAATCTACAGATTCAATGCAATCCCTATCAAACTACCAATGGCATTTTTCACAGAACTAGAACAAAAAATTTCAAAATTTGTTTGGAAAAACAAAAGGCCCCGAATAGCTAAAGCAATCTTGAGAACGAAAAACGGAGCTGGAGGAATCAGGCTCCCTGACTTCAGACTATACTACAAAGCTACAGTAATTAAGACAGTCTGGTACTGGCATAAAAACAGAAAGATAGATCAGTGGATCAGGATAGAAAGCCCAGAGATAAACCCACGCACATATGGCCAACTTATCTTTGATAAAGGAGGCAGGAATGTACAGTGGAGAAAGGACAGCCTCTTCAATAAGTGGTGCTGGGAAAACTGGACAGGGACATGTAAAAGTTTGAGATTAGATCATTCCCTAGCACCATACACAAAAATAAGCTCAAAATGGATTAAAGACTTAAATGTAAGGCCAGAAACTATCAAACTCTTAGAGGAAAACATAGGTAGAACACTCTATGACATAAATCACAGCAAGATCCTTTTGGACCCACCTCCTAGAGAAATGGAAATAAAAACAAAGATAAACAAATGGGACCTAATGAAACTTCAAAGCTTTTGCACAGCAAAGGAAACCATAAAGAAGACCAAAAGACAACCCTCAGAATGGGAGAAAATATTTGCAAATGAAGCAACTGACAAAGGATTAATCTCCAAAATTTATAAACAGCTCATGCAGCTCAATAGCAAAAAAACAGACAACCCAATCCAAAAATGGGCAGAAGACTTAAATAGGCATTTCTCCAAAGAAGATATACAGACTGCCAACAAACACATGAAAGAATGCTCAACATCATTAATCATTAGAGAAATGCAAATCAAAACTACAATGAGATATCATCTCACACCAGTCAGAATGGCCATCATCAAGGAATCTAGAAACAATAAATGCTGGAGAGGGTGTGGAGAAAAGGGAACACTCTTGCACTGCTGGTGGGAATGTGAATTGGTACAGCCACTATGGAGAACGGTATGGAGGTTCCTTAAAAAACTACAAATAGAACTACCATATGACCCAGCAATCCCACTACTGGGCATATACCCTGAGAAAACCATAATTCAAAAAGAGACATGTACCAAAATGTTCATTGCAGCTCTATTCACAATAGCCCGGAGCTGGAAACAACCTAAGTGTCCATCATCGGATGAATGGATAAAGAAGATGTGGCACATATATACAATGGAATATTACTCAGCCATAAAAAGAAACGAAACTGAGCTATTTGTAATGAGGTGGATAGACCTAGAGTCTGTCATACAGAGTGAAGTTAGTCAGAAAGAGAAAGACAAATACCGTATGCTAACACATATATACGGAATTTAAAAAAAAATGTCATGAAGAACCTAGGGGCAAAACGAGAATAAAGACACAGACCTACTTGAGAATGGACTTGAGGATATGGGGAGGGGGAAGGGTAAGCTGTGACAAAGCGAAAGAGAGGCATGGACATATATACACTACCAAACGTAAGGTAGATAGATAGTGGGAAGCAGCCGCAGAGCACAGGGAGATCAGCTCGGTGCTTTGTGACCGCCTGGAGGGGTGGGATGGGGAGGGTGGGAGGGAGGGAGATGCATGAGGGAAGGGATGTGGGAACAGATGTATATGTATGACTGATTCACTTTGTTATAAAGCAGAAACTAATTAAAAAAAAAAAAAAGAAATCTAGAAACAATAAATGCTGGAGAGGGTGTGGAGAAAAGGGAACACTCTTGCACTGCTGGTGGGAATGTGAATTGGTACAGCCACTATGGAGAACGGTATGGAGGTTCCTTAAAAAACTACAAATAGAACTACCATATGACCCAGCAATCCCACTACTGGGCATATACCCTGAGAAAACCATAATTCAAAAAGAGACATGTACCAAAATGTTCATTGCAGCTCTATTCACAATAGCCCGGAGCTGGAAACAACCTAAGTGTCCATCATCGGATGAATGGATAAAGAAGATGTGGCACATATATACAATGGAATATTACTCAGCCATAAAAAGAAACGAAACTGAGCTATTTGTAATGAGGTGGATAGACCTAGAGTCTGTCATACAGAGTGAAGTTAGTCAGAAAGAGAAAGACAAATACCGTATGCTAACACATATATACGGAATTTAAAAAAAAAATGTCATGAAGAACCTAGGGGCAAAACGGGAATGAAGACGCAGACCTACTTGAGAATGGACTTGAGGATATGGGGAGGGGGAAGGGTGGGCTGTGACAAGGCGAAAGAGAGGCATGGACATATATACACTACCAAACGTCAGGTAGATAGATAGTGGGAAGCAGCCGCAGAGCACAGGGAGATCAGCTCGGTGCTTTGTGACCGCCTGGAGGGGTGGGATGGGGAGGGTGGGAGGGAGGGAGATGCATGAGGGAAGGGATGTGGGAACAGATGTATATGTATGACTGATTCACTTTGTTATAAAGCAGAAACTAATTAAAAAAATGAATAAATAAACTTAAAAAAAAATGGAAAAAAAAAAAAAAAAAAAAAGAATAGTGGCTATCTCTGTGTAGTCGAATTATGGATTCTTTAAAAAATTATTTTGCATCTCTATTTTTTTCTTTTTTTAAAATTTAGTTATTTAATTAATTTATTTTTGGCTGCATTGGGTCTTCGTTGCAGTGCGCTGGCTTCTCGTTGCGGTGGCTTCTCTTGTTGCAGAGCCCTGGCTCTAGGTGCCTGGGCTTCAGGAGTTGTGGCTCGCAGGCTCTGGAGCGCAGGCTCAGTAGTTGTGGTGCATGGGCTTAGTTGCTCCGAGGCATGTGGGATCTTCCCGGACCAGGGCTCGAACCCATGTCCCATGCATTGGCAGGCGGATTCTTAACCACTGCACCACCAGGGAAGCGCTATGTTTTCTAATCTATAATAAACATGCATTTTTAAATATCTTTATTGGGGCATAATTGCTTTACAATGGTGTGTTAGTTTCTGTTGTACAACAAAGTGAATCAGCTATACATATACATATATCCCCATATCCCCTCCCTCTTGTGTGTCCCTCCCACCCTTCCTATCCCACCCCTCTAGGTGGTCACAAAGCACCTAGGTGATCTCCCTGTGCTACACGGCTGCTTCCCACTGGCTATCTATTTTACATTTGCTAGTGTATATATGTCCATGCCACTCTGTCACTTCGTCCCAGCTTCCCCTCCCCCACCCGTGTCCTCAAGTACTTTCTCTACGTCTGCGTCTGTTTTCCTGCCCTGCCACTATGTTCATCAGTATAAACATGCATTTTTGTGTAATAAAAAATTATCTTAAAATAAGATGCTGGTCAGTATTTCTGGATGTAAGTTAGGGTCACAATTGGGTGTATGTCTTTATATATTCACATATATAATATATACTATATGCATATACATATATAATTAACAGATAAATAAGTCAAACGTATTATACACCTATCTTTTTTTTTTTTTTTGGTTTGCCTTCGGCCTCTTACCGTAATCTGTATCAGAGTTTACATTTTCTTATACTTCCACTCACATCTTTCTTGCTTTCCCCCCTACCCCACACATGACCCAGGTTAACAATTTAGAATTCATCCTTTGATATTTTCCTCCATGCTGAAATGCTCATGTAGGTATGCAAACACATCACACATTGCTCTTGGTTGTTTAACAAAATGAGATCAATTATATATAGGTCTCTAGGTCTTACTTTCCTCACTCAATAACATCATTGAAAACCTGTCAAACCAACCACAGGAACTCTAATTCCTCATTTTAATGGCTGTATGATATTCCATGGTGTAGATGTACCATAATTTATTCAGCAATTCCCCTATTGAAGTTTCTATATTTCTTTTGCCACCATGAAAATGTTGTAATTGGCATCTTTGTATGTGTGTCATTACTCAAAGTTTTATTACTTTGGGAAAGTGTCCCAGGAGTGGGAATATTAAGTCAGAGAAAATGCATTTAAAATTTTAATAGATATTGTCAGATTGCTTTCCAAAAGGGCAGTAACACTTAACAATTTCACCTGCCATGTATGAAAGTACACTTTTTCTTGCATTACTGACAGTAATTACATTCTCATTCTTTTTAATTTTTGACAATCCAATAAGTGTAAAGTAATATCTCATCTTAACTTTAATTTCATTTCCCAGCCTATTAAAGAACTTGAGCATCTTTTCAAAAGCTTATCAGTCATTTGAATTGATTCTTGTCTGAGTTGTTTATTCTGCCTATTTCTTTTGCCTATTTTCCTATGTGGGTGTTTGGTTTTTCTTTTCAATTTTTAGCTGTTCTTTGTACATTTTGTATCCCAGTCCTTTGTCTGCTATCTGTATTATCTGTTTAATTTACCATATCATTTGTCTCCTGAATTTGTTTGTGGTAAGAGTTGTATTATATTTTGATACAGTTAAATATACCTATCTTTTCTTTTTATAACTAAGAATATTTATATGTCTAGCTTTGGAGGATTATAAATGGTTATATTTAGCCAGTATTTCTTGGTAGTCCCAGTATTAGCTGCCAAGGCGAACGACAACAATAACAAAATTGCCTTTTGCAAATGGACAATTTGGGAACAGAAAACTCCAAAATAACGACTTAAATAAGACAGAAGTTTATTTATGTCATAAAGTGAGGTTAAGAAGGACTTAATCCAGAGCTTGGGTGTATACCCCACTGTAAGTGATCAAGTTTCTTCTTTCTTTTTTCTTTTTTTTTTTTTTTTTGCGGTACATGGGCCTCTCACTGTTGTGGCCTCTCCCACTGAGGAGCACAGGCTCCAGACGCGCAGGCTCAGCAGCCATGGCTCACGGGCCCAGCCGCTGCGTGGCATGTGGGATCTTCCTGGACCGGGGCACGAACCCGTGTCCCCTGCATCGGCAGGTGGACTCTCAACCACTGTGCCACCAGGGAAGCCCAACTTTCTTCTTTCTTGATGATCTATTGTGCATGGCTTCTATTCCCCATGTCAGCTCATGACTCAAAATTCTTTTGGCGATCCAGCCATTTCGTCCATTTCCAGTCCAGAAGAAAGATGAAGGAAAAAAGTGCCAAGCCCTTTAAAGATTTTTCTCAGAAATTGTCCACCATTTCCATTTACATCACATTAATGTCACATTAAGAAGAACATAATGACACTTAATTGCAAAGGATGCTTACATTTCCCTGGCCACTAATGAAGAGAGACTACAAAACAGTCTTTACTTCAGGTGGCTTCTTGCTCAGCTAAAAACCGAGGGTTTCAATATTTTGGAAGATGACTAAAGCTTACCACAAGAGACCTTCAAAACAATAATTAGGCAAGAGACTTTGAGACTAATGATTTTGGGGAAAAATATATCTATTATGAAGGCTTTATACTACTCTAAATAGATAAATAAATGATGAGTAAATACATTAATGAATTCACTTCTAATATTTTTCCAGAGCTCACTTACTTTCCCTAACCTCTCTCTTCCAACACAACCACTCTCCAGTCATCTTACTCTCTAGCCAAGTGGGAACAGACATTTTATAGCAGATGATGCCCACTTATTTGGAAAATTGTTATCAACCAAAAGTGACCAGAGACCACTGAATAAAAAAGAGACTTTTTTTTTTCCTATCCATTGCTCTGGTTCATCAATTGCCTGATGCTCTCAAGAATCTGGAAACTTCCTTCATGAGTCTGGTAAAAAGGTTCAAAGAAAGAATTCACTGGGAGAAAAAACATTTTCCAGTTAGAAGGGTTAATGCTGCTGGGTGTTTTTTAATGAGTGGCTAGTGGCTAGATTCAAAAGAGTAACTGCTGTTTAGATGCTCTCATGTCTAGCTTATTTTTTAATAAGATTGCACATTGCAAAAGAATGTAATAAATTTTATCTTTAAGAAGTAAAAATAGAGGCAATGCAGATGCCATAGTTTATAATGTGGGTCTGTTATCTGGCTGCCTTTTGAACCTGAGATAAATTTCAAATTATATTTCCCCACCGTCTGCCATGTATTGAAAATAATGCAAACTTTTAAAACAAATCAGTTCTCTAATTTTGAAATAAGATATCTGAATTATTAAAGAAATGGTCAGGAATTACAATTAGGGCCACATGACAGGCAGACATGTCTTTTTATTTTATTCTTTGATCATGTCTAATAGTAATAAAAGAAAAAAGAAGAAATAAATATCCGGTGCTGAGCTGCTCATTTACAATTCCGCTATCTCTGAAAACTCCTGGATCTGTCATTCAGCAGGATGACTTTTTCCCTCATGATTGAAACTGAATTCAAATACATGAAGTGCGCCAATAAAGTTAGACTCTTAGGCAGTGATGCTTCAATAAACAAACTCTTCATGCAGCACTTTATTAATCAATTCATGCCACCAACAAGCATGTTAAAATTATAAATCATGCAAATCAGAGCTACCTGATTTTGCAGCTGTGAGGCATATACTTCTTTAGTCCTCACAGTAAACTGAAGATGGCAAAGTCGTCAAGTCTGAAATTTATTTTCCCTGTTCTGCTTCCTTTTCCTATCTCTGTTCTCTCACTTGTGAGGTTAATGTTCTCTGATTTTTTTACGCATTTCCAGTCAGTTCAGCTCATGATCTGATTATTGGGCAGCTGGGCATGGGGCTGTGAGCCAGTCATGAGGTGAACACTGGTAAATAGGCAGATCCCTGCCCCCCAGGTGCCCGGACCCTAGAGCAGAACTGCACAGCCCTATGGTGAGACCCATTACAAATTATTTTAAATGGAATAGTACTTGTAATACTTATGTTTTCCAGTGATTTTTTTGAACAATTGTATATTTCTTTTTTTTAGAGAATATAATATTTATTTATTTATTTATTTATTTATGGCTGTGTTGGGTCTTAGTTGCTGCGCACAGGTTTTCTCTAGTTGCGGTGAGCAAGGGCTACTCTTCTTTGCGGTGCACGGGCTTCTCACTATGGTGGCTTCTCTTGTTACGGAGCACGGGCTCTTGGTGCCCGGGTTTCAGTAGTTGCAGCACGTAGGCTCAGTAGTTGTGGCTTGCGGGCTCTAGAGCGCAGGTTTAGTAGCTGTGGTGCAAGGACTTAGCTGCTCTGTGGCATGTGGGATCTTCCCGGACCAGGGCTCGAACCCGTGTCCCCTGAATTGGCAGGTGGATTCTTAACCACTGTGCCACCAGGGAAGCCCCTCCAGTGATTTTTTTTTTTTTTTTTTTTTTTTTGTGGTACGCGGGCCTCTCACTGTTGTGGCCTCTCCCTTTGCGGAGCACAGGCTCCGGACGCACAGGCTCAGCGGCCATGGCTCACGGGACCAGCCGCTCCACGGCATGTGGGATCTTCCCGGACCGGGCACGAACCCGTGTCCCCTGCATCGGCAGGCAGACTCTCAACCACTGCGCCACTAGGGAAGTCCCCCTCCAGTGATTTTTATTTAAAAAATATAAATTAGAATATGCAGAGAATCAGTGATATATATAATAAATGTTTGATATGACATTAAAAAGTATATAAATTAGAACAGATTTGAAAATACCCATACATTAATACATATTACTTGCAATCACTCACACATGTTTTCTCCAGTGGAAGCATCTAGCTGACACCTGGTCATAAACTCCAGCCCATCTGATCTACACGACAAACCCTAAGTCTTGATTTTATGAACACTTGTCATGTATGTGACTGAGGAAAGAGGTGAGGACTAGACTTATCTGATGCACTTTTCTCTGAAAAAAAAAGAATCTGAAAACAGATCACATGCAGTGGGTTAAAATTCATTTACATTTTCTGCAACTAATTCATCTTGAAGAGTTCTCAACTATGTTCTCACATATTAATACTCTTATTTCTAACTGGGGAGTCCAAAAGCTATCCTGCTAGAAGTGGCTCTTAAAATTTAGCATCTATCAAAATACCACAGAGGGTTTATTAGAACCCAGATTGCTGTGTGCCACCCCCAGTTTCTCATTCAATAGGTCTAGGATGAAGCCTGATAATTTGCATTTCTAACAGGCTTCCAGTTGCTCTTGGTGCTGCTGGTCTGGGGACCTCACTCTGAGAACAACTGTGCTAAAGGAATTTCCTGCAATAGTAAGCAAGTGTTAACACACCAGGGCCTACTGTATTCTCCTCGGACCTACCCACTCAACCAACCCTAAAGACCAGGCTCACTTAACCTTGCTCTGGTGACTTAGACACTGGCACACATAGTACGCCTCCAGACTCCAAGAGAGGAAAGTCTTCCCCTCAGGGCTCCCTGTCCCAGCACAGGTCTACATGGAAACATCCTTTACTACCTCCCACTGCAAAGGACTCTCAGCTGTAGAGGCTGTTTTATGAGACAATTTATGTTATTCTAGGTAGCTTCTCATTTTTAAAAAAATCATCACCTGTCCCACCCCCAAGTAATGTCTAGAATGAATTTCCACCATTCCTATCTTGTGTTGACCATGTCTCAGAACTTCTCAGTATCTACACTAGTCAGGCCAATTTGGGGTTTGACAAATATGTCACCATAGACAGAATCTTGTTTTGGTTTATCAGAAGAGCCTAGAGGTTAAGCGGTGGGCTCTGAAGTCAGGCTGCCCGAGTGTGAATTCCAACTCCATTCTTACCTAACAAGGTGACACTGAGCAAGTTCCTGAGTTTTCCCATCCATATTATGCCTACATCTTAAGGTTTTTATTTTAAATAAAATTATATCTATAAAGTCCTCAAAACAGTACATGGAAGAGAGAAGGTATTCAGTGAGTGGCAATAATTATTATAAAAGAAATGTAACTACATTGGGGCATATAGGAATAGAATTTATTCAGTTTCTCACTAATTAAGAATGGCCATACGTACAGTGGAGAAAGGACAGCCTCTTCAATAAGTGGTGCTGGGAAAACTGGACAGGGACATGTAAAAGTTTGAGATTAGATCATTCCCTAACACCATACACAAAAATAAGCTCAAAATGGATTAAAGACTTAAATGTAAGGCCAGAAACTATCAAACTCTTAGAGGAAAGCATAGGTAGAACACTCTATGACATAAATCACAGCAAGATCCTTTTGGACCCACCTCCTAGAGAAATGGAAATAAAAACAAAGATAAACAAATGGGACCTAATGAAACTTCAAAGCTTTTGCACAGCAAAGGAAACCATAAACAAGACCAAAAGACAACCCTCAGAATGGGAGAAAATATTTGCAAATGAAGCAACTGACAAAGGATTAATCTCCAAAATTTATAAACAGCTTATGCAGCTCAATAGCAAACAAACAAACAACCCAATCCAAAAATGGGAAGAAGACTTAAATAGGCATTTCTCCAAAGAAGATATACAGACTGCCAACAAACACATGAAAGAATGCTCAACATCATTAATCATTAGAGAAATGCAAATCAAAACTACAATGAGATATCATCTCACACCAGTCAGAATGGCCACCATCAAGAAATCTAGAAACAATAAATGCTGGAGAGGGTGTGGAGAAAAGGGAACACTCTTGCACTGCTGGTGGGAATGTGAATTGGTACAGCCGCTATGGAGAACAGTATGGAGGTTCCTTAAAAAACTACAAATAGAACTACCATATGACCCAGCAATCCCACTACTAGGCATATACCCTGAGAAAACCATAATTCAAAAAGAGACATGTACCAAAATGTTCATTGCAGCTCTATTCACAATAGCCCAGAGCTGGAAACAACCTAAGTGTCCATCATCGGATGAATGGATAAAGAAGATGTGGTACATATATACAATGGAATATTACTCAGCCATAAAAAGAAACGAAACTGAGCTATTTGTAATGAGGTGGATAGACCTAGAGTCTGTCATACAGAGTGAAGTTAGTCAGAAAGAGAAAGACAAATACCGTATGCTAACACATATATACGGAATTAAAAAAAAAAATGTCATGAAGAACCTAGGGGCAAAACGGGAATAAAGACACAGACCTACTTGAGAATGGACTTGAGGATATGGGGAGGGGGAAGGGTAAGCTGTGACAAAGCGAAAGAGAGGCATGGACATATATACAGTACCAAACATAAGGTAGATAGCTGGTGGGAAGCAGCCGCAGAGCACAGGGAGATCAGCTCGGTGCTTTGTGACCGCCTGGAGGGGTGGGATGGGGAGGGTGGGAGGGAGGGAGATGCATGAGGGAAGGGATGTGGGAACAGATGTATATGTATGACTGATTCACTTTGTTATAAAGCAGAAACTAATAATAAAAAATAAATAAAATGGGGAAAAAAAAAAAGAATGGCCATATCCTGGCAAGACTAATAGGCAGGTATATAATGAATTTCTTTGGATCTTAACTTCTTACAATAGTCTTCATGGTGAAACAGGTTGAGCTCACAGACACATTAAAATCAGGGATAATGGCTGTGACTTCCTGCACACAGTCAAACAACATGGTAAGGAATTTTGTCCTTAAAGAGCAATGACCCAATTTAGGAGGTTGAGCATACGTCTCAATTCATTTCAAAAGCACTAAACTCACACTGAGTGTGGCAGGAAGATCTAAGCTCCTATAAGACTCTGTGCTCTGGGTACTGTTATCATCTCCTGTTTATAGGGAAGGAATCGAGCCTTGGGGAGGGAGTGACTGCACAAGGTCACAGTGTTAATATCCAGCAGGACCAGTACTCAAATTCAGGCAGGCTGACACCAGAGGCCATGATCTTCAGCCTTCTGGCCCTTTGTCTCTGGGTTGGTCCCAGAGACAACTATTTTCAGTAAATAATTAGATTCATGCAGCTTTGGTGTCAGTGGAAAGAGAGAAGGTGACATGACATACTCCGTCCTACCAGGTACAGAGAACAGACCTGGAATGCTGGAAAATTTCAGCACCACGACCCTTGGTGTCTGAGAAAAGGAAAGTGAGAAGTTGTGTGTTGCTGGATTGGACACAGAGCACACAGAATAAAATCACATGGAATGTTTTACCATCTGTCTGGGTTTTTTAAAAGTAGGCTGATTACACTTATAATGTCATCTCATGATTACTCAGAAATTACATCATAGCCTATTTTTATTCTGTCATATAGTAATTTGTGTGCTGCAAATTAAGACTAGCAAGAATAAAATTCCAGGCTCCTGCTGTCAGGCTATTCAACATTCTCTTAGACAAATTACAAACATATGTTGAATATCCACTCACTGCCCAGTCTTGGTGCTAAGCTTTTGGGAAAAATATAAAAATATCAGACACAGTTCCCATCTTAAAAGAGCACATGATCGTATTGGTAAGATGAGGTAAATGCAACTAAAATTATGAGACCAAAATGAGGATCAGATAAGAGGAAGGTAGCCAGGAAGATGGTGTTGCATTGACAGCATGGGAAAACCTGTGGATAAAGAGGTGGAGACATACAAGCTGTATTAAGTCATTCTGCCTACAACATGACAATACACTTGAAATTCAGACTGAGGGCAGATTGTGGAAGGCTTTGGCTATCTGGCTAAGGAGTTTAGATTTTACTCTAGATTTTAAAAATATTCTTTTAAGGGCCAAATACATTTTTCAAACTAACTACAATGTAAGCATCTTGACTGAAACTTCTGTATTTAGCAAGATAGAGAGATGGAGTAGATTTACCCTCTTACCTAAAACTAAAAATATTCAGAGGAGATGTGATACAATGGTTTACTAGTCATTATTCAACAAGCGAGGAAGGGCAATGATCCTTTAGAGATAAAACAGACAAGGTGAGCCCCATGACAGCCCCAGGTGACTGCTTGGACAGTTGCCAGGCCAGGGCATAGGGAGTTTTCAGCCATCTCCCTGAGTTAAGGAGATGGACCTGGGAGTCTGAAGTGACCAGGGTGGCTAGGGTTCATAGAATGGAGCATTGGAAAAGAGAGAGCTGCTCAGAGAGTTCTGGGTACCTTCAGAGGATCTTCCCCAAGTCCTCAGCTGAGTAGTGATCAGTACATTCCTGTGAAGAAAGAACCACCCAAAAGGACTGGAGGAGAATTGTCAGAGTCCACCAGAAATAGTTCCTGTTTCCCCAAGTCAGAGTGGTAAATCTCATACTTCATGGGAAATCAGGAAGAATATTCAAAAAAGTTTTGCCTCAATAGTGGGAAAACTTTGCCCAAGACTTAAGCATTGTGCTAGTACTTCCTATAAAGCTTCAAAATCTGAATTGAAAGGGTCAGTTTCCAAGTAACTCAACTGCATACCAGAAAAAAAGCTCAAAAATATTTATAGGAATACAAATATGTCCAACACCCAATAAACTAAAATTCTGGCATCCAGTTAAAAATTACCAGGCATTCAAAGAAGCAGGAAAATACAGCTTAAAATGAGAACAAAAAATCAATCAAAACTGACCTAGAAATGACATGGATGATAGAATTAGTAGATAAGAACATTGAAACAGTTACCAAACTGTATTCCATATATTCAAGAAACTAGTAGAAATATTGAACATGATATGTAGAGCAAGAAATCATTGCCCTGGTCAAGAAATGTTAATGCTAATGAGCCAAATCGTGTGTTTCAGTGAAGCACAGTTTGAGAATTATTGCTCTGGGCTATTGGAAGCCATTGAAGACTTTTCAGCAAAATTTGACATGAAAATAATGAAATGAAAATATTTTAGGAAGATTGAATGGATAGTGAGATTCAGGATGGAATTGATGGGGAAACTAGGGGCAAAGAATTTAGGCAGGAGATAACTGTAATAATATAGCAGGTAAATGATATTTTGGCCTAAAAGAATAGAGGTAAAAATAGAGGTAGGGAATGGTTTGTTATTTTATTTTAGTTTTTTAGTTTACATTTTGTTATTAAGGCTACCTAGTGTGCCTGGCAGTTTGTCCATTTGAAGGGAAGGATCAGTGGGGCTGTCTCTTAGGCTGATGACTTTAGAAGTCTGCAGGATAGCATTCAAGTCCATTTTGATAAACTCTTAGAGCTACACTAGGTATCCTGGAACAAAGTCAAAAAAAAAAAGGTATTATCTTTGAAATTTCATGAAAACTGGGTCTTCTTTTTAGAAATAAGAAACAGAATAATTCATATGGTGTATGAAGGTTAATATTGTAATGGTACTTGGTTTTAAGTATAAGCTGGTTAATTTGATTGGGGTCAAACTTTGTGACAAGCCAAGTTATGAAGGAAGAGACATGGATTTAAGCAGAAGTTTTATGCACAAAAGACACCGAGAAGGAAAGAAGCAACTTAGGAAATGGAAGGTGGTGAATTAATGCCTAAAAGCAGTGCTGTCTAATAGCAATGGAACTCAAGCCATGTGAATAATTTTAAATTTTCTAGTAGTCACATTAAAAAAGGTGAAGATAAACAGGTGAATTTAACTTTATTAATTAAACAGGTAATGTTTTATTTAAATCCATATATCCAAAATATGTGGAAATCTAAAAATGATTAATGAGAAAATTTACATTGTTTTAATATGAAGATACACACATTTAGTGTGTATTTCACCCTTATAACACAACTCAGTTTAGACGAGTCACATTTCAAGTGCTTAGTAGCTGCATGTGCCTAGTAGCTCTTATATTCAGCAGCGGAGCCCATGATCATCAGGCAGCCAGCATTTCTCTCTTCTCCAGTTCTTTTTTTCCACCTCTAATTCTTTCAAGCATATATTAAGTGCAAAAGACTTCCCTTACTCAGGTAGATTTTGGTATCTCAAAGCACCATGCACAGTCAGACACACTGCATAGGAGAATAGAGACCCATAACAAGTATTTTTGTGGAAGTGGTCTCTAGTTATTGCTTGTAGAAATAAAGGAGGGAATGAATAGAGCAAAGCTCCACGTGATTGTAATCCAGGGTCAAGGTCAATAATAACCGTGTGTGTGGAGGAAAGTGAGGATAAGAATACAGGCAATTTGGACCCGCTTTCTGCTCTAAGTTTGCACCCTTGGAATAATTACTTAACGTCTCTAAGTTTCAAATTTATAAGTGTAAAGAAACATGCAAAAACACTTGGAAAATATAAAATGATGTAAAAACAAAGTAGTAATATTAATTTTCTCAATTACAGGGCATTTTATTTACAAAAAAAGTTAACTGAGTCTCAGTTGGAAGGAATGTAAGGGAAGCAAATATTACCTCCATTTTACTGAGAGGAAGGTGTGGTGGGACACTGCACAGGGCCTGATCTGCCTTAGGCTGATAGCGAGTCTCTCCAAATGCCAGCACCCTTGGCCATTCCCACCCTGCCCAGAGAAGTTAGGCAATTTACCTAAATCAACAAGCTGGTGTCAGGAATTGCATTTAGATATTCTGCTTCCCAGTCCTCACCCCCCTCCTCCCGACTCTTCTACACTCCTTCCCCAAGGATGTGGACTTGAGATGTGATGAAAGAAATAAAAAGACTGTATCACAGAGAAGAAATTCCAGATGCCATAGAGGCGAAGACATGAAAACTGAAAAATAACTCCGATTTGATAGGGACCTCCTCCCTCACCTTAGAATAAGCAATTTCAGGGGAGCAATCAAAAGGAAGGGAAACTTATGTATGAGATAAATTTTTGTTTCGGCTAATTTGTTCTTCCTAGTCTCTATATATCTTTTGCAACTGTGCTTTAATTCAACTCAGGTGTAGCAAAACAATAAAACATTTCAGAGTCCTTTTTTTTTTTTCCTTCTCATGAGTTTTGAGTAGGACAGGCAAAATGGGCAAGACTGTTTGATCTGGAGAACAGGATACCCTAGAGAAGGTCCCAACGGCAGGCATGAGAAAGAAGTTCAGGCAGAAGTAAGGGCCAGAATTTCAGAGAAGTCTGGTCCATGAGGAGGGTTAAGAAAAACTGATAGAGACAGAGTAAAGGCCAAAGTAGGTGATTAAATAGTTAATCCCACTAGGGGATTGTAAGTATAAAAAAGTTTGGGAAACCCCTGTATGTTAATGGTTACTCAAGAAAGCAGGTTTGCTTAACCACAAAACCTAGCAAGCTTGCTTAGCAACAAAACCGTGCAACAGAAGCATGAGACGTCTCAAAACAGTAAAACAATGGTGAAATGAGATCCACATCCTGCCCAGTGAGGTCAGTAACTTAGTGATTCCTAGGACATGCTTCTCTGTGTGCACTAAAAACAAAAATCTAAGGAAAAGGTATTATACTGAAACCTGAGATGACTTACTATATTTTAGTATGTTACCACCTTTTTGCTCATTTCCACTGTGCCATGACAGTCCCAGTTTGACAATGTAGGGACAAGAAAACTCCCCTGCCCGACATGGAGGAGGAGGAGAAGCTGAAGAAAGCTTGACATCTACTCAAGAATGAGGAAGAAGGTGGTCTTCTACCCCCTCCACTTTTCCTTTGATTATAAAACTGTAGCCCACTAAGTTCTGGGGGTGGCACTCCCTTACCCTCCCGCTTGCATCTCTCACAAGCGTCTTATACTAATAAACTCTTTCCTTACCTGTCACTCTGCCTCTCGCTGAATTCTTTCTGTGTCGAGTCAGAAGAACCTACACTCTACCAAGTCCTGAGATGCATTCTGCCGGTTTCAAAACAGTACTGAATTTATGTTCAGAGAACCCAGCTGCATATCATTGTTGATTACTTACTAGCCTGGGAACCCAGGGCAATTTATTTAATCCTTCTGAGCCTTAGATTCTCTGTAATTAAATTAAACTGAAGTACTATCACCAGGCTCACCTGAACATTTCTGATGATCAAAGAAGAGAATGTATAAAAAATAAGAGTGGTTTGTCAACGGTAAGGCCCTACACAGGTGTTGGTTATGATGATCTGATCGTCCAGTGGCAGATACACTTGATTCCTTACAGCATAGGGCAGGGAGTCAGATTATGGGAGAGAGTCAGGTTGTACTTCTTGGAAGACCTGGAGAGTACACAAGGCCCCAGTCATGAAGGAGTTAGGGTTCTGTATAGGAAACCAGAATACAGGTGGCACGTTAGGAATCCATTTATTAGAACTTTGTTTTAACGTAGGATTTAATTAAAAGACTAAAGCCTGCGTAGTGGAATCTAGACATCTGATTAGAGCTAGAGCTTCATCCTGCAGGGTTTTAAAAATGGTTCTCGATCAAAGCCAGAACTGACCTCAAATTGTTGGGTGGGGCTGAAACTATAGATGGAGAGAGACCATGCCTTCCTAGATTTGGTGGTACAGAGATACTAGATAGAGAGCCAAGTAGGTCTTTATTATAAGCATTAAAAAAAAATCACTTACTCTGAAAAAGATAAGCTCATTAATATGAAAAGCTTTTTGAAAGGTTCCTGTTTTTTATTCATGGGTTACTACCAGAGCATTTCTTGCCATTAATCCAAGGAGTCCAGTGAAATATATGATCCTTCTCCAGCTGCTGCACAAATGATCACACTGCTCAGTAAGAGAATACTAACGAGATGCCTAGGTTCTTTAAGAAAGCTGAATGATAGTAATCATCAAAGCATACATCAGAAAATTCCAGTTGCATATGAAGATAAAGCAAATGTCAGGTGTATTAATTCATTTAACTTGCAAATAGAAAATTAGACCAGTCTATTTGATAATACATTATCTTCCAATAGGCTTATCCTTAGAAGGATGCCTGATAAAAGTGCTATTAAACCAATGACATCCAAAACTAAATTAAAATCATTTGGTCTTCCATTAGCTCCCCCCCCAAAAAAGTATTCAGTTATTATCAAACCAGAAAGTGGTTTAATTTTCTCACTTAATTTTTGTTAAAAATTCATGTGTTAAGAAATACTGATTATTAATTATTCTTTTTACATATTGTTCCTAAAATTTAAAGAGATTTGTACAAGAAATCATTAAAGAGATGATTTAATGAAAGAAAACTATTTTCTTTTTGAGAAGGCAACTTTTGATAATGTACTTCTTGCATTTGAGTCACTTCAGCACTTCTACTTTATCAAAATTTAACATAATATTACTGCTCACAGCATCTGACATCATCTGGGATCTATTATCCCAAGTTAGTGTGGAAAAAGACAACACAGCATTGATACTGTAAAAGAGCAAATTTCAAAGCGTGGTCCCCAGATCAGTACCATTACCATCACCTGGAAACATGTTAGAAAATGAAACTCTTAGACCCATTCTAGACCTACTGAATCAGAAACTGGGGATGGGTTTCATGGGTCCCAGAAATCTGTATTTTAACAAACCCTTCAGGTGATCTTGATGTACACTCACATTTGAGAACCGCTAAGGTACTAACAATGTGAGAGCCCAGGAAAAAGGTACTAAATTTTTTTTTTTTGTAACTAAGGTAACCATGTTGAGAAAAAAATATTAATGATCAGACTTATTATTTGATAGCCTTATAATTAATGACAGACAGGCAGAAAGCATCCAAATCTGACATAAGTATCCTCTAGCCAAGACCCTCCCCTTACTAGTTCAGAATAATTGGTGAGGGTTATTTATATGCATAATGATGTTTCCTTTGTTGTTTCTGTTGTCTCAACAAATAGCATTAGAAGATACTTGCATGTGCAAGACGGGAAGGAGAGAGGGTTGGTGATACCTGTGTCTATCCCCTTTTATTAGGAAAACAGAAGCTTTTCAAGAACAACACTCCACTTTGCAGATTTCTATGGCTCACTGGCCAGAACAGCGATTCAGGACAATCCCTAGCATCACGGGATGCTGGGAAAGCAAGTATAGAATTATGTTTTCCCATATGGTAGAATTTATGGTTCTTTAAGAAAGAACTCATACAGGCAAGAAGGGGTTGACATGAGTAATGAGTCAGTCAGTCTATAGAATTATAAATAGGAAATGTCAGTCCAGGTAGCCGTAATTAAAGTAAATATTTACAAGAAGGATCTTCAAGCTGCAGTGACACAAGGGCAAGTGAAATCTGTCAAGGTGGAACCCCAAGTCTCAGGTCCCCAAATTTCCAGTGAGGTGCTGTCCCCTACACCAAAAGACTGGACCACATTAGAATCTACACGTGTGGGGTTCCTCAGAGATCATCACTTGCTCTTCCTGGGAGAAGTAACTTATCTGCCTGGTGAAACTTGGGAGAGCATGACATCCATGACTACATCATTCTGGAGAAACACAGACAATGCAGGTCCACCTCTTTCTCTTGGGACTTTCTGTCCATAAGTGAAGTGTATTCTCCTCTTCAGTGACTTCTCTGTTGTAGTACAAACTGGACAGCCCTCCTCAGAGTGGGGAGAGGGTTACTGCTTTGTCCCTGGTGACTGAATGGGAAAATTTCAATTGGGATAGGAGGCTGGCTTGCTTAGTTCTGAAACCTACAACCTACGAGGAATACATTAATAATATCTAATAAAATCAAATGTAAATGTTGGAAGGATCAGAGATAGTAATTTCTGAAGGTAGAAAGGAATATGAGTGTGATAGTCAGGGTTCCGTCAGGAGAGCAGAACTACTATGGATATTATGGAATAAAGGGTTATTGTAGGAATAAGAGGAACAATTGTGGAAGAAGATGGCCCTCCTCTCAAGGGAAACTGATGGATCAGAGACAAGCTCCTAGCCAGCCTCCTGAAGCACTGAAGCAAGTTGGGAGCTTGAAAGAGAATCTAGGCAGCTGCCAGGGGAGACTGTGAAGGAAAGCTGGTGATGTCTACAGAATGCTGCTGCCCCCATGGATGGTGGTCAGCCTGGGGTGCTGTGGCTCAGTAGGACTGGCAGGTGGGAGGAAGAGTTGCATCCAGAGTAGAGAGTGTGAAGGTAACCTGGATCTCTTGCTGTCTCTGCGTCTTTTGTTCACCACACCTAACCATGGAAACCTTCAGAAAGTAATGGCAGCTGCTTTGTCTCTGTCTTCCAAATCTTATGCAGTTTTCTCTATTGACTCACTCTAATCATAAACCTTAAAAACGGGTTCTGATATATTTACTTCCAGCCATACTTAACTTATAAATAAAGACAGTAGAAAAATTATGCTTCCACTTAAAATGATTCATTTATCCCTGTACAAATCAAAACTTACCCTCTCCCCACAGGACATAGAGTTCCACGTCACCTCAGTCACTGGAGATGTCCATTCCTCATTGGGCTGCATCACACTACCCCTCTGATATCCTGTAACCTAAATACCAGGCTATAAGGTTAACCATTGTTAACACATCTTAGGTTAGATAACAGGGGAAGAGGTGGGGGGAGAGCAAAGAAAAAGAACTGAAATGGAAAGAAAAGAATACACACATTCATTTCAAAGTTGGGATGAAATACTCATAACTACTACAGGCCCTGTTTTTATAACTGAACATGTGGTTACTGCTGGTATTTCTATCTTCCTTCTAGCACTATCCATTCCATATCTCTTTGCTCTTAGCAAACACTTTAGCTGGTCTTAGATTGTTGCCTACTGGGGTGATGCAAACTGTCATTCCTAAAAGTCTGGAATCATTAGTAATTGATGCAGTTTTCTATTAATTTTCTCACAGACATAGGAGTACTAAGAGGCCCCTCAGAGACTCTCCTGTGTTCCAGACCTTGTCGTCCCTGCCTCCATTGTATATTGTGCAGGATCATTCATCTCAGCCAGTACAGTAACCCCTTCTTTTCCTGGTGGTTCACTGGCATTAGAAACTCAAAGAGCCAGGTGCTGGTCTCAAACTCCAGTTTAATAGAACATTTGTTGTCCCCCCTCCCCAAGGTCAGACATATTCCCCAATGGGCAGTCAAGAGTTGTGAGATGGATCACTGAACTCCAAAGAATCTATATCATGCCGATTCACATTTCGGGTAGGGTCTTAATTTCAACAAAACGACATCAAGTGTCACATCAAATATTGTTCAAGTGAACCTTATTTGACTTTATTTATATTGAATTGGTTTATATGTTTTGGTTTTATAGCTATATAAGCATAAGGCATTTATACCAAGATTATATTGATATATTTTTACCAAACATTATAATAAAAATAATTTACATAAGCAAAAAAAAAAGAACATTTGTTGTACCCCTTGATGAACGAATTTTACTCTGGGAAACAAAAACTCAAATCTAGCAGAGTCTAAGCTTGATGGAGCAGGAAGCTCCAATTCTGCTGCATCAATGGGCATAGAGGAGCCCATCCTACTTACATCCTTTGCAGAGAAAGCATTTGTTAAAAATTTTAAATTCTTTTAAACTAAAAATAGAAAGCTTTAAAATCCCATAAAGCATTTCTAAAAAAAGAAATCAATCATACTTAATGGTGAAATGTTAACATCATACTGTAGGTGGTTCTCTTGGATTCTTTCAGGTAAATTCAGTAATAGTTTGGGTACAAAATATGAAACTGCTTATAGAAATCAATAGCTTTCATGTATATATGTGTACACATATATATTAAATCAGAAAATATAGTAGATAAAAAGATGGCAAAAAGTCAAAATTTAACAACCTACAAAAACTATATACATATAAAATATTGAAGGTCATAAAAGACTTGAATCCATGGAAAGGCATATCATGTTAAAAAAGTTGATTTAACATTATAGAGATGTTAATTCTAAATAATCTATGAATCTAACATCATTCAAATACAAACGTCAGACTTTTTTTTAACTAGACAAGATAATTCTAAAATAATGTGGAAAAAATAAATGAACAAGTATATTAAGGAAAATTCTTAAAAAATGAGATCAGTTCTATAAAATATTAAAACATTATCAAGCTGCAATAGAAAAATTAGACAAGATTAAAATTTTTTTTAAGTCTTCATAGAAAAATACATCATAAAGTCAAAAGTCAGTTAACTAACTGGGAAAAATATTTGCAACTTTTATCATAGGTAATTAGAAAATTTACTTACTAAAGACTGTCTGCAATCCAATAAGAAAATAATGGATGACCCAAGAGGAAAAAACTGGAAAGGGGTTAAGCAATTTACAGAAAAGGAAACAGAAGAAAAGTAATTTTTACATGTACAAGAGCCATGAAAAGTTTAACACCATAATAAGTGATACTGTTTGCTTACAATAAAATGATGAGGATGTGGGGAAACAAACATTGCTGGTGGGATATTCTGAAATGCACATATATTTAGACTAAGTAATCCTACTTCAAATGACATTCACACAAAGATATTAATTGCAGAGTCTTCATTATAGCAAAAGATGAAAAATAATTTGTATTCGTTAATATGAGTTGAATAATGATGGCATATCTATCAGTGGAATATTATGAATTTGTCAAAAATGATCAAGAAGTTCTATGCATGCTGATACCCTGGAACATTTTCCTACATATTGTGTGTTGAGAAAGGGAAGGTATAGAACAATATGTATAGAATGTTTTCATTTCTGTAACCCACCAAAAACATGTATATGCATATACATGTTCATATATATTGTACCTCTATTTAAGACTATATAAAGAAACCAGTAACTAGTGAATGATTCTGTGGAGAACTAGATGGCTAAGAGAGAGGAGTAAAAGGGAATAATTATCATCATGTATCTTTTTTTTTAATATTTTAAAATAATATAATTTTATTACTTACCCACTTCTTGGGACCCCTATTATTTACACCTTGCATTAGTCTGATATACTTATTACAACTGATGCACCAATACTGAAATATTAACCATAGTTTACAGTTTACATTAAGGTTCACTCTTTGTGTTGCAGAGTTCCATGGATTTTGACAAATGAATGTCATGTATCCACTATTACAGTATCATACAAAATAGTTTCTTTGCCCTAAAAAAACCCTAAGCTCCACCTACTTAGCCATCCTTCCTGCTATTCTCACCCCCACCTCTGGCAACCCGTTTTTACTGTTGCTAGGTTTTACTTTTCCAGAATGTCATGTGGTTAGAATTGTTGATCTAAAACAAACTGATAGTTGTTTCTCCAGCAAAACTTGATTCGGGATCAACAAAGAATTGCAATTTAGGGTTTGCAACATTAGTGAGCCAAGTGCCAAGTCCTCACACAGTAAGGGAAGAACTCTTTTAGAGAGGGGAAAAGGGACTTGGGAGGGCTGTAGTAAACAGAGTCCATGGCTTTTCATTGGTTGAGTTGTTGCCAGGAAATAAGAGGAAGTCTTTCTTTTTCCTGTTGGCTCTGCTATTGTTGTAGGGTGTAAGAGCTCCCCCTCCTGGCCTCCTGAATCTATTTTAATTGAGATTCCTGTTTATTAATTTTTACAGAATGATACAGTTTGTAGGCTTTTCAGACTGGCTCCTTTCACTTAGCAATATGCATTTAAGTTTCCTCCATGTCTTTTCATGGCATGATAGCTCCTTTCTATTGCTGAATAATACTCCATGGTATGGATGTAACAGTTTACCTATTAAATCATCTTGGTTGTGGCTTATAATTCTTTGCAAACGTTGGATTCAATTTGCTAAATTTTTTGAGAATTTTTGTATAGGCATACCTCATTTTCTTGTGTTTCACTTTACTGCGCTTCCCACATGCTGCATGTTTTACAAATTGAAGGTTCGTGGCAACCCTGTGTTGAGCAAGTGTATCAGTTATTTTTCCAACAGCATTTGTTCACTTCGTGTCTGTATCATATCTTGATAATTCTCAGTCTTTCAAACTTTTCCATTATTATATTTGTTTTGGTGATGTTTGATGTTACTATTGTAATTGTTTTTCTGTTTTGTATTTTTAAATGATGTACATTTTTTTAAGACATATGCCATAACTTTTACATGCACTGTGAAGCCAAAAAATTTGTGACTCACTTTATTGAGATCTTTTCTTTATTAGCAGTGGTCTGGAATTGAATCTGCAATATATCCAAGGCATGACTATATCTTTGGTTCATGAGATATTGGTCTTGTAATGTTTGTCTGGTTTTGGTATTAGGGTAATGATGGCTTCACAGAATGATATGCTTCTATTTTCTGGAAGAGATTGTAGAAAAATTGTATCATTTCTCTCAAATATTTGGTAGAATTCACCAGTGAAACCATCTTGGCCTGATGCTGTTTTGGGAGGTTAGTAATTATTGATTTAATAGATACAGTCCTATTCAGAGTATCCATTTCTTCTTGTGTGTATTTTAGTAGCTTCTGTCTCTCACAAAATTGGTCCATTTCATCTAAGTCATTAAATTTGTAGACAGATAGATGCTCATAATATTCCTTTACTATCCTTTTCATATTAATGAGATCAGTAGCAATGACCACTCTCATTGAGTGGTCCTGTGTCCCTGGGCTGTAACCTTTACAAGTGCTTCTCAGCATTTTTTCTCCCTTAGATGAGACTTGAAGGCTAAAATGGACAGGAGTTAGGTAATTACCTTTCCTCCAAGCCTGATAAGGCTTCAGTTTTTTCCTTGTCTGATAGGACTTTGTTATGGAGAATGTTCTGGGCTTATTTCAAAAGGGTTATTTTCCCTCTCCTCCAGGCCAAACATGGGGAAGTTTCCTCTGTGAGAACCTGGTGGGGCTCCCAGAGGTAAAACTCAGTAAAGTGTAAAAGCATGATGGTTCCCAGAAGTTTATAACTCTCAAGCTAGTTCACACAGCCGCTCGCAATTACCAAAGTTATTATTTAAGGCTTCCCACCATGCTTTTGCTGCAGGTAGGTTGATCTATATTTTCTGTATTCATTTGTCTCTCCTGTTTTTGAGGTGGTGGTTAGTCCTGTGACCTCAATTCTCCAAAGGATCTAAAAAAGCCATTGATTTTTCAGTTTGTTCAGTTTTTTCTTGTTGTGACTGTAGAAGAGACAGCTTCCAAGCTTTACATGTCGAAGCTGAAACTGAAAAGCTCATGTATCTTGTCTTAAAATTTGAATTTTGCACCATGTGTTTATATAATCTATTTCTATCCCCCACCCCTTCCCCAAATAGAGAATCTCACAGTTGTTAAAATTAAGGTGCTACTATTGTCCACAGAATGGAACAGATCCAAAAAGAACATAAATACATTTGATTAATATGTAATCACTGAACTAACCTTACAAAGAAACACAGCCCCTGGAAATATTAGCAGAATGATCAGAAGTTAAGTACCCACGCAGGCATCATAGCAAATGAGACATTTGACTACTTGGATCCATCCACAACATCAATACCTCGAGTCTCTGAGATCAGCAGCTCAAAGATAGCAGCAATTCAAGTCATGGCTTCAATCAGTCTAACCTCAAGGGTATTTGCGTGAAATGCCACTCAGACTAAATGGTTCAGGGTGACCTTGCTTATTCTCTTGGTATTTTTACACAGCCAGTTTCAAACATCTCTTACCACGTTACAGTATCTCTCCTCTTGATTCTATATAGATTTCCAATATTCTTTAACCCTTCCTTGATATTACAACTAAAGTTTTATATTTTCATTATCTCTGTAAACACAAATGTATAAATCTTTACTTTGGAATATATGGCCCTAAACATTTTTGGACTTTTTGAAAGAGGAGAACATGAAAATGACATTTCTAAATAGAAATATTAACAGAGAATAAGCAAACTCTATATTAAGTGGAAAATCAATGAGGCTGTTACAAATATGTGCCTTAAGTAGCCAAGTATCTTTTTAAAGTTGTTTGCTTTTAGCGTCCATAAATCTACCAAAAGAGCTAGGAATATAACAGGATCCAAATCCTAGACATATTGTTTTGTGATTAAAGTTTGGCAAACTTTTCTCAACTGTGTCTTTCCCTCATACTCTCTTCCAGGAAATAAAATAACAATGTGCAACTTCATAATAAATTTTGTAAATATGTTCATCAGTTGGAGAAGGCTATGACACCCAAGAGAAGGCTGATTTAAAGTATGAAGGATAATTCTTTCTAAGAGAAAAATGCTTACTTAACACTGCTCCTAGAAGTAAATTAATTAGGAAAGCAAGTAGACTAACTTTAGTCAATAAAATGTTACCCCTAGGCGTAGACAAGAATACTTTGAATTGATTTAACTCCTAGTACTAACCTCACCACCCTGCACTACTTTTGAAAATGCAGAATCTCTACCATTAATTTTACTTTCTATAATTGGCTATAGGTTTGCAGAGAAATAAAGAAACCATGGACAAAGGAAATAAAGGTTTCTATTCCATTCTTCCAAAAGGGTTTAGATAAACACTCATTGAGAAACTACTAAAAGCCACGCCCTTTATTTTTGTTTTTTAGAAAATATAACAATACTATGAAGTATGTATTATCCTCATTTTATTGATGAAACTTTCTTTACATAGAGCCAAAAGTTAAATTTAGATGCGGTTATAAAACTCATGTGTTGAAACGTGGTTTTAAAAAGTTAAATATATTTTAAAATTTTAGAATGTAAATAAACAAATTCAAACAATTTCATTAGTCAGAGGCAACCACTTCATCATTTATAATATGTATATGTACACATATTTATATGCACCTAAAGATATACATATATTTATATCCTAAAGATAGGCAGATAAATGAATCCTTGTTTACAAATAGTTCGGTTTCCTGCTTTTTGCACTTAACACAACAGGAATCTCTTTCCATGTACTTATACATTTCAATCTTTTTTTTTGAAAGGCAACACATTATTCTATTGAATGAATGTACTTTACTCCTCTAACTGTATACATGGATTGCTTCCAATTTTGTGCCACAATAAACAGTGCTGTAATGAATATTACTGTACCTAAATCTTAGTGCACAGCCTTATTTCCTTAAGATAAATTCCCAGAAGTGAAATTGCCCATAATACATGTTTTTTTAATCACATATCAGTTTGTGTTTGAATCATGGGGTCTTTTTTCTGAAAATGCAATATGAAGTTTAAATATCTTTGTGAAACACATGAGGCCTGGGCTCACTGTTCTTTAAGAATCCAGAGCTCTAACATGCTGATTAACTGTGTGCTTTATATAAATTAGTTTGTAGTAGTTAATACTAGTCTTTACTTTTGGGTAAAGAAAAACCCTGCTTAACTGAACATGAACAGTGTTGTCTTTTCTAAGGGCTGATCATAAGCCTTTTTATTTGAAGTTTGTGAAAAGAATAAGGTTACTCTAATATGTTGTTATCTTTTGGCTCTTTGAAATAAATGAGGTGAAATATAACTCTTGGAATAAGAGTGTAGATTATGTTAACAGAGAGGCAGAATCATTTTCACTACTAAATCCCTGCCAAATGCTCAGCCACTTAGTGAAAAATTAGTTTCTAATAACATAATGAAACTGTAACTCAACCTACTTTGACTTTGAAAATGTCATTCTCTCATTCAGCACTGGCTAGACTTTACATAAAAAACCCTCTGTGGTATCCAAATTAGAAGGGAAGAGATAAAATTGTCATTATATGCAGATGACATGATACTATATACAGAAAACCCTCAAGTTTTCTAGTTTTTTCCACACAAAAACTAGAACTGATAAACATATTCAGCAAGGTAACAGGATACAAGATTAACATACATAAATCTGTTGCGTTTCTTTGCACTAAAGAAGTCTGGCCAAGGAGGTGAAAGACTTATATGCTGAGAACTATACATTGATAAAGGAAACTGAAGATGATTTAAAGAAATGGAAAGATATCCCATGCTCTTGGATTGGAAGAATTAGTATCTTTAAAATGGCTATACTACCCAAAGCAATCTAGATTTAATGAAATCCCTATCAAACTACCTATAACGTTTTTCACAGAACTAGAACAAATAACCCTAAAATTTATATGGAATCACAAAAGACCCAGAATTGCCAAAGTAAACCTGAGGAAAAAGAATAAAGCTGGAGGCATAACCCTCCCAGCCTTCAAACAACACTACAAAGTTACAATAATCAGAAGTGTGGTATTGGCACAAACACAGACACGGATCAGTGCAACAGAATAGAAAGTCCAGAAATAAACCCACACACCTATGGTCAATTAATCTTTTGAAAGAGGAGGCAAGAATATACAAGTCTCTTCAGTAAGTGGTGTTGGGAAAATTGGACAGCTGCATGTAAATCAATAAAGTTAGAACACACCCTCACACCATACACAAAAATAAACTCATAATGGCTTAAAGGCTTAAATATAAGATAGGACACCACAAAACTCCTAGAAGAGAACATAGGCAAAACATTCTCTGACATAAATTGTAGCAATGTTTTCTTAGCTCAGTCTTGTAAGGCAAAAGAAATAAAACCGAAAATAAACAAATGGGACCTAGTAAAACTTATAAGCTTTGCACAGCAAAGGAAACCATGAACAAAAAAAAAAACAACTCACAGAATGGGAGAAAATATTTGCAAATGATGTGACCAAACAAGGGCTTAATTTCCAAACTATACAAACAGCTCATACAACTCAATAACAAAAAAACCAAACAATCCAATCAAAAAATAGGCAGAAGAGCTAAATGGGCATTTCTCTAAAGTTGACATAAAGATAGCTAACAGGCACATGAAAAGATGCTCAACATCACTAATTATCAGAGAAATGCAAATCAAAACTACAAGCCATCACCTCACACTGGTCAGAATGGCCATCATTAAAAAGTCCACAAATAGGGCTTCCCTGGTGGCGCAGTGGTTGAGAGTCCGCCTGCCGATGCAGGGGACACGGGTTCGTGCCCCTATCCCGGAAGATCCCACATGCCGCGGAGCGGCTGGGCCCGCGAGCCATGGCCGCGGAGCCTGTGTGTCCGGAGCCTGTGCTCCGCAACGGGAGAGGCCACAGCAGTGAGAGGCCCACGTACAGCAAAAAAAAAAAAAAAAAAAAAAAAAAAAAAAGTCCACAAATAATAAATGCCGGAGAGGGTTTGAAGAAAAAGGAACCCTCCTACACTGTTGGTGGGAATGTAAATTGGTGCAGCCACTATAGAGAACAGTATGGAGGTTCCTTAAAGAACTAAAAATAGTTACCCTATGATCTAGCAATCTCCCCCTGGACATATATCCAGAGAAAACTCTAATTTGAAAAGATACATGCATCCCAATGTTTTACAATAGCCAAGCAACCTAAATGTCCTTTGACAGATGAATGGATAAAGAAAATGTGGTACACACACATATACACACAATGGAATACTACTCAGCCATAAAAAGTAAATAAATAATGCCATTTACAGCAACATGGATGGCCTAGAGATTATCATACTAAGTGAAGTCAGTATGAGAAAGACAAATATATGATATCATATATGGAATCTAAAATATGATACAAACGGACTTATTTACAAAACAGTAACAGACTTACAGACATAGAAAAACTTATGGTTACCAAAGGGGAAGGTGGGGAGGGATAAATTAGGAGTTTGGGATTAACAGATACAAACCACTATATATAAACTAGATAAACAAGGTCCTACTATATAACATAGGGAACTATATTCAGTATCTTGTAATAACCTATAATGCAAAAGAATCTGAAAAAGAATATATATAACTAAATCATTTTGCTGTACACCAGAAACTAATACAACATTGTAAATCAACTATACTTCAAGAATATAAATTTTTTAAAAAACCAAAAAAAAAAAGCATATAAATGCTGGATCCTTGGGGAATTAGATAACGAAAAAAGTGTTTAGTTGGGAGGAAAGATACTTCTTTTCACATTTAGTTTCTTTATGAAGGGCTATTTGTGGCTCAATGTGCAAAAAAGCTGGGTTCTGAGAATTAAGGTACTTTTTCATTCATGATGATAATTGTTTTCTCTAGGGTATTTTTGAAATGCTTAGATAAACACAAGCATAAACAAAATAGGCCTTTGTATGACAGGAGGAAAGTCAATTAGCTACAAAATGCTAAGCAGAGTAAGACTGTATAAGACTTCAAAGTAAATTGCAGATTCAAAGGAACCCTTTTTTTTTAGTTAAGAAGTGGATTTATTTAGAAACACACTCCACAGAGTGTGGACCCTCTCAGGTGAGAGGCACCAGGGTATGGGGTTGTCAGTTTTTATAGGAGCGGGTAATTTCATAGGCTAATGAGTGGGAGTATTCTATTTTAGGAAGGGGCAGGGATTTCCAGGAATTGGGCCGCCACCCACTTTTTGATCCTTATGGTCAGTCTTGGAACTGTCATGGCGCCTGTGGGTGTGTCATTTAGCTTGCTGATGTGAGTGTATACTGAGGTTCAAGGTCTAGTGGAAATCTACTTGTCTGCCATCTTGGATCCATTTGGTTCTAATCAGTTTATGTTGTATCCTTAGGCTGTGTCATTCTTTCAAAAGTTGTGCCCTGCTTCCTCCCCTCCTGTTTCATTCCCCCCTCAGAGATTTTACTCCCATATTCTTATGGGAAGCAGAAGGGCGATGGTCTGTCTTCTGTAACTGCTTCAAGGCTGAGTAGGAGCATTGACCCTGCCTGTCAGGGAGTAAAAATCTCTGGATGCCTGATCTAGGGGCCCCAGGGGCAGGAAACCTCCTTGTTTTAAGTTGGTATAGTCTGGAATCCTCGCATAGCTATCATCTTGGTGTGGAAAAACTGTTTCTGTAGCCTTTCTATGAATCTTCTTGATGATGAAGCACTTTTTGTAACAGCTTCAGAGTACAAAAATATCTATGAATGACAAAAGACTTAAAAGGCATGGTAAAACATCTGATTACAGTGTAATCGATAAAGAAACTTGGTTACAATAACCAGAATTATGACTGATTACATTTAACATACCAAATAATCCTAGTTAAATATTTCTCCTTAACATACCTCAGGGGCCCTCTAAAGTACCCCAAAGTTAGCTGGAAATCAAAAGAAACAATTAAAATTTGGTATTTGGGAAGTTTTTCAAAAAGTTTTAAAACACTTAGTCAAATAGGATCATAGGTCACTGTGAGACAATACTTATTTCTTAACCAAAGTTACAAAAGAGCTCAAAAGCAAATACAAGTCACTTAAAGTCAAAGAAACTCACATAATCTGTTGTCAAAAGAAGCATTTCAAGAATACTTGAAGGAGGGAGAAACCAAATCCAGTCTTGTTCTAGCCCATTCCTAACAAAATCCATTTACCAACTAAAGTCAAATCCAACCTTACAAAATCCTGATCATGCATAACTCTTTTCAGTGTTTTTCATCCTTCACAACTTCTTTTACTAAAAACACGCATCTTACTTTTCTTAAGTTTTTTCACATTGAGTTACCTTTCCTGTTGACAAATTTGTAACAGATAGAATAAGGTCTTATTTGACCTCTAATAAACCTAGGTACAACAGAAGTATTATGTTTAACGTTGATGACTCTAGAAACATGTCTATATTAATCAAACCAACAAGCTTAAGCCACCTTCAATGCCAGATATCAGTTTCCAGATGACATGAACCTGAAAATTCATTCTGGCCAGATTGTTTTTTATTTCTGAGTATTTATATAAGCATTTAATTTTTTTTAATGCCAATTAAGTAGAGCTCTCTTATGAATTCATTTTTGGCAATATCATACACCTACAACACACATATAGATACATATGAACACACAACAAACACAGAGGCCTCATAGTTCCCATTCAAAATTTCAGCCCTCAGTCAGGTACAACATAAAAGCCATCAGTTACAAGGGGTTGGATTCAAATTGGGCTTCTAGCAGATGGAACAAATCAAGGTCACCTACCTGGATGGCTAAACCCTTTTTACTAGTGTTTACAGAAGACACTTAAGATTTCTATTTATCCTTGACAAGTCAAGTTCTAAATTACTTTACCATCTTTTTAAAATTTGCCTTTAAAAAGACGGCAGAGATAAGTGTTCCTGAGAAGACCAGATAGGACATGTGCATCTCAAAGAACCCATGCATTTTAAATTTTTACAATGCTTCCTCTCAACTTATGGATTACAGAGGCATGCGATTTCAAGTACTTATCAGGCTCATTATCGGTATTATAAAAATAAAATAAACCATCTACCTTTTAAAGGCATAGGTCATATTTTTTTGTTCATCTTAATTATTTCTTTAAAATTTATTATTTTGAGTGTAAACTCAGTGAATGCTAAAAATATACAATCAGTTTCTTAACTCAAAATATTTATCATTACAGGTAACATGCATTTAATATTTTTTGGAGATCACTGAGAGAGCCAAGGCCAAGTGACTGAAACAAACAGAATCTTACAAACTAAATGAGCAATTGTCAAATTAGGGAGCTTGGGAAGGAAGATAATATCAAAAGGGCTCTATGGTTTAAAAAAGTATTCAATATGCTTAACATACATATTATTTATTTTCTCAAATTACAGAAAGCAAACCTCAAAATTCTTGGCTTATGAGAATATGCAAACAAAAAAGTACATACTCTATTAATTGTAAAACTGTAAGCACTGTATTTTGTCAATGATGCAACAGATAATGCAGTTTAGACTGTTATGCCCAGTATATCATAGTATTAACAAAATGTTCAATAGTCTCCTATTAAAAAAGTAAAAGAAAATAACCACTTGGCAACCATCTGAGTAATAACTGATTCAAGCGAGAATCATCAACGGACACTAAAACTAGTAGGCAAAAGTTGGAAGAAACAGGATATTTGCAGTATCTTCCCACAAGTTACTTATTATTTCCAGAAGGAAAAACAGTAATGCTACATTGAAGGCACTACTTTGTGTGTCTTATTGTGTGCAGGTAGGTAAATATATTATGATGTTGAAAGCCAGAGTATTTCTATATACTTGTTTAAAGCAAAAACCACAACACTGTTTTGGGGGTCAATAATGTATATACTTATACATGTCAACCACAGAAATAAAGGATGAGGATAAGAGAATCCACATAGTGGTCAGGTCTCTACATTTTATGTTAAGTAGTACAATATTAACTCCAAGTGGACTGTGAAAGTTAAGGACTTACTTGTCAAAACAGGTAAAAAAGCAAGACCCAACTATATACTGTCTACAAGTCATGCATTTTATAAGACACAGATTAAAAGTTGATAAAAAAAAAGATATACCAGGCCAACAGAAAACATAAAAAGGCTATATTAATATCAAATAAAATAGATGTGAAGACAAAGATTACTAAAGATAAAGTGATACATTTCTTAATGATAAAAGGGTCAAATTAATCAGTAAGATATAACATTTAATAGCAAAGTTTCAACTGCTTTTATAAATAAAATTTTATCAGAACACAGCCACGCCCATTTATTTACATACTGTGGACGGCTACTTTCATGCTACAATTGCAGAGTTAAGTAGTTGTAAGAGAGACCGTATGTCTCACGAAACCTAAAATATTTACTACTTGGCCCTTTACAGAAAATGTGTGCTGATTTCTGCAAAGGAATTAAGTCATACACAGGACATGTGTTTTATACAACAGTAGGCAAGTCAAAAGCAAAGCAGTAAATACGATTCATAACTATTTGAAAAGAGGAAAAGAAAAATATCAAAGTAAAATAGGGTTATGTATTTCAGTGACTATACCTTGATTAGAGGTACCTATAACATATAAGAATGAGGCTCAAGTAGAAGTTGAAATTCAGTTACATTTTCATTTAAGTAACAGTCCTAACTCAAGATAGAACCTCACTATATCCTTTACATAAATAACTAGTTTTTGCAACATATAATAAAGAAAACTAAAAGGGCACTAATCTGACAATTTTCCCCCAAAACACAGCATTAAGTTTTAATGAGCATTTTTTTTCTGCCCTGACATTAAATAGATGACAGTTTAGTATAACTCCAATCAGCCATGGAAACTCTATTTGTTCAAGTAGCAAGTTTAAACAGTATAAGGAAGTGTGTTAATGTACACTTGGATTCAAACTCTTTATAGAATTCATTTGTAAAACTCTGACAATGGTAGTGACTCAAACTTGCTTAAAATAAAATTTTTTACAAAGGAAGAAAAAATACACACATTTACACATGCACACTTGTTTTTCTGATCTGAGGTACACAGGACCAAAAAGCAAAAAAAAAAAAAAAAAATGTAGCCAACATACTAAGGTTAAGAAAAACAACACAACAGGAACAATATGAAAGATGCTATGAGAGACAGAAAGACTATGGAAAAAGAGAAGTGAAGACGGATGACAATTAGTACTCACCTTTGAAATATGGCTTTTCTTCTTCAGGGAGAAGAGAGTAACAGGTTAAAACTGCTGTATTAAAGAAAGGCTGAAAAACATATGGAGTCTCTGCCTATATTGGTCTTTAAGAATAGGCAAACTGAGTGGCTTAAGCAAATGCATACTTGCAAGAATGGCTAGATCTGCACTGTCCAGTAGGATGGCAATTAAAGTTAAAATTAAATAAAATTAAAAATTCAATTATTCCACTGCACTAGACACATTTTAAGTGCTCAGCAGCCGCATGTGGCTAAAGGCTATGGTACTGGACAGTGTAGATACAGAACATTTCCATTACCACGAAAAGTTCAACTGGGCAGCCCTTGGCTAGGCTCAGTGTCTTGAGATGTCTAAACTGTAAAGTTAGCTTGATTTTCCCTAGAACTCTTTGGTTCATTTATGTATTTATTTTATAGAATTTTTTGGTTTTTATCTTACAGGGCCTTTTGTTCTTCAGTCATATCTATCCATTTCAACATTTTTTTTCATATTAAATTGAAAATGCATGCAGTTTCAAAAGAAACAGAATGTACCCCTTATGGAAAGAGTAGCAATTTAAAATGTGTTACACAACACAATGCTTTTTAAAAAATTTGCAGAACTGTACGAAATGTATACAAATATACAGAACTATTAGTCTGATATTATTTAATGTAATTAGTGAATTATAAAAATATATTTTCTAAATATAAATTCAGATATACTATGGTTGAAAAATAGAAGTAAATCTAAGTTACCTAAGTCAAACAGAGATAAAAATAGTGAAGAAAATACCAAGTAAAATCAGTGGTTGTAATAGCATAGCAATAAAATCAACCAAAAATTTTAATATAAAAACTCTTCTTAAACTCTTCTTAGAACATCTGATTCAAATGAACAGTACTGAAAAATTCCTTTGTATCAAAGAAATACATAAATAAGGACATTTAAGTCATGCTTTAAAATTAAACAGCCTAATTAAAAACTATGTAAATGAAAGACAATATATCAAATGAAATTCACATCAGAATTAACAACAAATAATAAATTTCTGAATACATGGCAAAGGTAGAATCCAAGTTATCTGTATGTAAATCATAAGAAATTCATAAATATTGATAATTGTGTAAGTTACTAGTTTTTTATGTGATAAACAATATAGTCACAATATATCAGCTATTTTCTAACTTTTATACATTATTTCTGCAAATATTCACTGCATGTTTAAAAAATTTAGAACTTATACCATGTATCTTACTACATTTTCAATGCAGTAATAAAGTTATTTTAGATTCATTGAGTGGGGATGAAGGGGGAATCAGATGAAAGTGATCAAAAGGTACACATTTCCAGTTACAAGACAAAGTACTAGAGATGTACAACATGATAAAGATAATTAACACTGCTTTCTTTACCTCATATATGAAAGTTGTTAAGGGAATAAATCCTAAGAGTTCTCATCACAAGGGAAAAAAACTTTTTTTCTATTTCTTTGATGTTGTTTCTATCAGATGATGGATGTTCACTAAACCTACTGTGGTCACCATTCCACAATGTATATAAGTCAGATTATTATGTTGTATACCTTAAACTCATACAGTACTGTGTGTCAATCATATCTCAATAAAAGTAGAAGGAAAAATAAATTCACTGACATCTGATTTTAAAAATCTAATCACAAATGAGAATAAATTAAACAAGCAGAAGAGAGTGGAAAGCAACTAAGGAAAAAGAAAACACCTTAGAAAAAACAATAATGGAGGCTAAGAAGAATATTCTGAAGTAAAAACCAAAGAAAGCTTTAAGCAATAAAATCCAGAAACAAGAAGTAAAACTTTAAGACCAAATAAAAACATGTATCAGATCAGGTTCTTTACTAAATTAATAATTAGATAATAATTTGCTCTTGTTTTGGAGTCACAAATTACCTTTCTTACCCCACCTTCCCAGTAGATAAATACATAATATCTATATACTGAGATTCACAGTTTCTGGACTTATTTTCCCACCACTTAAACTGTGGATCATTGCTATCATATGAGAGTGTTTGTTCAACTCCTCTTGCTGAAGTTTCACCAGGGACTCTTTCTCTTCCAAACGACCTTCTAACTGAGCCTTCTGAACTTCTAGGGAGGAAGCCTAAAAAAGGGGCATGGGGGAGAGAAATTGAAGGAAACAAAAAACTTAGCATGTTTTCACAGAAACATGCTTTAAGATGTCCTTAGTTTTTATTTGTAAGACAACCATATCAAAAGATACATTACGATATGTATTATATTTTAGTTAACAATTATATGGTAAGTTTAAGGTCAATAGTTGATAAACAATATAATACAAATTGGGGAGACACGTTCAATTTGTCTTTTTAAGTCAATGCTCGCAGTTGGGCTTTTGCAGAAAATACTACATATTATTATTTAGAATTACTATTAAGATAAACACATTAAGGCAGAACCAGGATATCTGTAAATGTGGCATTAAATTTTATGCCTCTTCTGTCACTTATTTTCTGTAGTTGTTCAGTCTTTTTATTCTTGGTCTGTTCTCATCTTCCTGATGGTAGATGGTCCAGAAAGCACTATTCATGGCTACCACACTCAAGCAATCATGATAATGTAGAAAGAGCAATGACCTTAGAATATATAAGTCTAGTGTTTCACTTAGCTATGTGACTAACCCTGAGCAAGTAACTTAACCCAAGATTCCGTTTCATTTGTAGGATGAAAATATTTATTAATACTTGTATATTAATATATTTGTTAAAGGGAGGAAGATTAAGAAAAACATTTCAAAGAGTCCTTTGTAAACTATTAAGTTCTAAACAAATACGAACTACGATTATTATTATCACCATACCTACAAGTAGAGATGCAGCTATATACATATATACAGGTAGCTACCTGTATGTGACATTAAGAACTGGGAACCCCTTTCTGTATCCTTTGCCCCCTTTAAAGCAGCAAGTGCTGTAACACAGTATACATTTAATTAATGTGTAATAATTTTAGGAAATACAAGTTTTCACACTGTGAGAGCCCTCATAACAAACAATTGTCAAATCACTTTGAGATTCTAATATTATCTTCTAAGCAAAATTACTAAAGAAACAGAACATTAATTTATCCAAATTCACCTTTTTCACAAAATAAGACTTTTTCATTTTACTGCAAATGAGAATGCAACAGATTCTTACCTTAATGCTCAATTCTTTTCTTATTTGATCTGTTCTATTTAATTCTTTTCTAAGGACACCAATGGCTTCTTCTTTATCTTCCGTTTCTCTTTGTAAGACTTCAATCTTTTCTTCTTGTACTTTTATTTTTTGTGCCAGGTCTTAAAAAAACAAACAAACAAACAGTCAGCTTTGTACTCAAAAGTCCTATACTGACATTACCCTGAAAAGGTTTAGAAGCCATTATGTTATATAAGAACAAAAAAGAGACAACTAGAAAGAACATCTTGCTAGAAATAAAAGTTATACAGTACTTGATGAATAAAAAAACACCATGAAACTCTTCTCCTATGCCAGTATTCTACAGAAAATGCCAAATCTCCATGTCTTTCCCTCTTCCTCTGTTCTAAACACAATATATAGTAATGAGAGGAAGGACAATCCTCAGAGTTAAGGGTTAGAAAAGAAAGGGCAAGAGAAAACTACGAAAAATTATATAGGTAGATGTCGGTGCTCTAAGTCAAGTGAGTTAGAACAAAAATGTTTTTGTGGATCATTTCAGAACTACTACCATTAAGAAGCTAGTAACTAAAAGTTACCTAGCACTGCCACCTGCTGTTACATTCTTTAAAACATTTTTATTTTTAAAAAGGGCAATCATTTCCTTTAACTTCTAGATTTCAAAAAAATGTATTGCTTTTTCAATTTGATCAATCTAACTAAACTACTTTGTAAAATGTTATGGCAAGAAAAGGAGAGCTGTTTAAGATGTGATTTAAGGTTTAAAAAAATGAGAGAAGTAGAAAATAATGAAACAGCAAACAAAAAACCACTTATGCTTTGATTTTCTTCCAACACAAGATATGTTAAAATATAGACAATTTGTTAAATAAGCTACTTACTTGCTAGCTTACATTCTCTGTCTACCAGTTGGTTCTGTACTTCTTTTCTCTGTTCTTCTTTCTCTATTAGATGGGCAATAGTTCTGAAGTTATAAAACAATACAGAAGAAAACATCAGTGAATCATATCATTTTTCTCCCCAACAAGTATTTTAAGAGGAAATTCCAAAGAATGGTAATCACCCTTAACTTCTGCCAAATATGCACTTTATATCTACAATAAGTAATAATTCCATTAATTTTATCTATAAAAAGCAATGTTCTATATACAGGGAATCATTTTGTTTTTGAAAAATCCAAAATAATTAGAATAAAGAACTAGAGATTTTACTTTTCATTTTGTTGCTTGAGTGACTCATTCAGCTTTTTCACACTCTCAATTTGTTTATTTAGAGAATCACACGTGACCTGTAAATCTTTGTTCTTCTTCTCAGCAGTTTCATTCCTGAAAAGACAAGGAGATGAGGTGATATTTTTATGGAGGAACACATATAATGGAGAAAAGAAACTCAGGGTCTTCCTTACCATTTCTTCTGATCAAATTGCATATACTGCAGGGAAGAGGAGGAATGTTGCATGAACAAACGGGACATAAACAGAGTTAGTTTAACTCTAAAAGATAATAAAGATATGTTTTGGCTGACTGAGGAGGTAAAAATTACTATGAAGTGGAAACATGTGGGGCTTTAACTTCATATTTACGGATAAAGTGCTTCATTTACAGACAACGTTGGATTACATAATTTGCTATAAAATACATGCCTCTATCTTTATAGTTAAGTCCAGAAACTGAAACAACTTCTATAAAAGGATGACGTCTTCAAAAAAAATTAAACTTGCACCTTTCATCACTGGCCTCTTGGGCATAATATATGTTTAAGTAAAAATGTCAAATTAATGAATTAAGTAGTTGAGGATTCTAAATTTCTCTTGCCTCTATAGCTCTGCATCTTATAGTCCTGCTTATTTTTACCTGCAAGGTAACCACATAAAAGAATCCTTTCCAAAGTAATACTTTGACACCTAACTATCTTAAGCATAAAATGTTCTCTTCATGCCTCTAACTACAAAGACAAACAAACTGGTGGCACTGGCCAAATGTGGCCAGTAAAGTGTTTTACTTGCCCCACACAGAGTTTTTAAAATTCTGAATTTGAATGCCTTTAGATATTCCTACCATTACAAATGACCTTCCCCAGCCAGCTTCATTTATTTGTTACTCACCTGGCCCCTCAAGGCTGGAGTTTTACTTCTGGGCCCACCCCTCAATCACTGTCTGGAACATAAGCAGGTCCTAGAAAGCCCATTTTCTCTTGGACCACTGCCTACTTTCTCTTATACCCTGACTTAACACAAATAGTCCACTTTATCGGGGCTGCCTCTAACAATCAGACTTCAGAAAAAGTTGTTGGGGGAAAATATCCTGTTTAAAAATCACCTTGTCCTCACAAATTTTCTAGATGCTGTACATTTTCCACCCTTCATTTTTATTGATGGGCAAATAAAATAAGCACACGGACCTTGCAAAGGTAAAAATTTCTACATCTCTACATTAATACCACAGAAAGAAGAACATTTTTTCAAATCTTAACCAGTCTTAAAGTATAAAGAAAAACAAGAAACAAGTTAACTAGAGTGTTTTTATTTTTATTGTTTGGTAGAAAGTACATAACTGTTCCTGGTCTTCCTTATAATTCATAAGTTTTAAAACTGGCTTAAAAGATAAAAAGTGTCGAGAGAGGGAAAAACGATCAATCTCATACTTTGTTAGTGGGTGGGCATATAAATTGGCAGAGCCTTTTTGGAGGGAAATTTGGCAATCAATCAAAAATTTAAAAGCACTCACCCTTTAAACCAGCAGTTCAGCTATAAGAATTTATTCTGCAGATACAGTCATACATATAAGTAAACTACATTCAAGGACATCAAAGAGAAATACTGACGACAAATTAAGAGGTGAGTTAAACACGAACACCCAAATTTCTATGCTACTGGGCTGAATTATATGACAACTGTTAATATTCAACCACATTTGATCTGCAGAAATGGCCAATTTATATGGTTCAACCTGATATGAATGGTGACAACTAAGCTCATTCAACAATTATTTATGGAGTGTCTAACCATGTATCAAGCACTGTTCTAGGCCCTAGGGATTTCTCAGTGAACAAAATGGACAAAACTTATCCTTGAGGTGCTAACATCCCAGATGACTGATGACTCTATGAATAAGGGAAAGAAGTAGAGTCAACTGGAAAGAAAGAGAGACACCTGTATTGTTTCCAGCCATGATACTGAGTTTGAGTAAGCAATATTTCATTGCACTATGACATAAGTTCCTTGCTAACTACTTACCTTATAGTATCATCAGAATATATGAATGCTCAGAATTGGATTTTAGGGACACAGAAGAGAAATGCCATGTGTTCATTCTAGATTCTAACCTTACACAGAAACTTTTACTTTATTAATTTACCTCTGAAGAAGTTCCATGTAGGATTTTGTCAGTACTTCGTGTTCTTTAGCCACAGACTCTAACTTCCTATTATGTTGAAAGAGATGCTCAATATCACTCTGGGCTCTTTCTGATTCAACCTGCTGTGACTTCAGCAACACACCAAGCTCTTCATTTTTTCTCTCAACTTCTCTCAACATATTAGCAAGTGTCCGTGCCTAAAAGAAAATGGAATAGAGACTCTTCCACTATCATTTACATAATATGCTCAGTTTCTACAATTTAAAAGATTTGCCAAATAAATCTTATTGTCAATTTAATCATTAGGCCAGTCTAGAGGGGTAGAGGACAAGTTCTGCTCCCCAACATCAAGGGTGGAAGTGGGGTCATACAATTTTCACATAAGAAGTACTATAAAGAGGGCAGCCAGCACAGGGAGGGAGGATCACCAGAAGTGTGGGAAGGAGAAGACCAGAGAAAGCTTCCTGGGAAATGGAGGTATTAAAACTAACATCTGAAGGATTATTAAAAGTTAGAGAAAGAGAGGAAAAGGTATTCCAGACACAGAAGAGCAAGTGCGAGGACAGAAAACAGAAGAGTACGTCAAGTTTCAGAAACTGCAAAGCAATCTAATATGTCTGACTGCAGAGAATGCAGTAAGTTCTAAGGAATTTAAACTCTCTTCTGAGCTAAACGGTGAGACACTGAAGGATATTCAGCACAGGGGCAATGGAACCAGAGTACTGCCTCAGGGATGACTGTGGAGGAAGAAGGGAGGGTAGATCTAAATACAGAAGAAAGATGCCTTTGTATGTTGAGGGTGGCTGAGAGGAAGGAAAGGTAGGAGGACTAATCAGAGGCTCTGCTGTGATTCATGTGAAAAATGAAAAGAATTTGATCTGTAGCAAACAGTGGTAAGAATAGAGACAATGAAAAAAAAAGTAGCTATTTAGAAGGTAGAATTCAACTGAACTTGGTGAATGACTAATTGTAGAAGGTAAACTGTGTGATTTCCAGGTTTCTTGTCTGGAAAACTCTTAAGAACATTAGAGGGAATACATAAGAAACAATACATTTTTAAAAAGGGAGGGTGATGAGTTCAGTATTGGTTCTGCTGAGTTTGAAGTATTTGATGTATATTTAAATGGAGCTACACAGGAGACATTTAGTGCCTGAGAAAAAGGATCTGGGCTCAGCATATAAAATTGGGGGCATTAACATTCTGGTAATGACTGGAAACCATGAATCACCTAAATAAGGGAAAAGGGATTAGAACATAATCCTGGAAAACTCAACATTTAAGGAGTGAGTAGAAAAAAAGGATATAGGAAAAGTATCCATTAGGGTAGGAAAAAAAGAATCAGAAGATAATTGTGTAACCAAAATTAAAGGGGAGACAGTTTCGAGACAGAGGGAGTACTAGTTAAATGCTAAGGACAATTTACTTCAGAGTAATGAAAATAAAACTAATATTTTGTACGTTTTATTTACTACATTTATTTTTCTACTAATCAGATGTATCTTTATATTGTACACACTTCTGTCTCAGCTTGAGTTCTTTGACAGCGATATTGAGCAATCAGTCTATCAGCTTGTGCAAGGGCCAGAGCTTTTGCTTCCAAGAGATCTTGTAGCCTGCTTTCTTTGGACTGTAAGAAAACATACCATTAATCTTCATCATTTACTGGAAAACATCTCTTAAAGCTTAACTGTTACACATAATTAAAATAAGCTTGTACTCACAGCTAATGTGCATAGTTTCATCTCATATACATCCATTATGTTAGATATTCTCACATCATTAATCTGATCCTTTACCTGGATTTTAATAGAGTTAAAAAATCAGAAATTGTTAACGCTCAACAAAATAAAAAAATAAATGCCTAACGTGAGACTAAATCACTGAAACTTAATGTCATATCAGGCAGGTCACAACCATTTCACTAACCTGGCTATTGCAAAAGAAAATCTGGGTAATATCTGATACTCTCGTGGAAATTTAAAGTACATTCAAGTCGGGGGTGGCATGGGGTGGCGGCAGGCTGAGCTGGTTATGGGGGGACTAAGGGAAGATGACAGCCATGTTAAAATGTGGGAATTTTATGACTGATTTTTTCCTCTTTCCAACTTTCCAGAACACTGCCACTTTTTATAGTAAAAGATAAGGTTTCAATGATCAAATCTGCATCTAAAGTTGTTTAGATAAATGTTATAAGAAGGGCTGATATTTAGTTGGTATGTTCCAGGCAGAATCCTACTTAAAATGGCTATTTATCACTCACCACAACTCCAGACTGAAGCTTCTCTATTAATTCCTCAATGTTCAATCCAGGAACTCTGTCTTTCAAAAGTGGAGGAGTTATACATTTTATTGATGTTGGAAAACCATGATTTAATGATTGCAAAGGCATTCTTCTGGGCATATGTTCTGTTTCCTGTTGTCTATAGGTGTTGTTTGCTGCTATACTTTCTCCAAGTCTGAATGGGAATCAAAAAAAGAGAAATAATTATATAAAAATATAGCAAAAGGCAGAGTTGGTACAGAATTAGGGACTCAATGAGAATGGGTCTTTTGGGGAGTGCAAGTCTTCCAATATCTCTGAAATAATCTTGGAATCTATGATGAAACAGGATTTGGGTAAATATCCTAAATTTACCAGAGGAAACTCTTTTCTACACACAGCTCTTTATAATGACAACTCCACCTCTGGTTTGGAGGCATTAGAACTAGTTTCTGAGTGTGGATTGTTTGTAAAAATTAAATACAAAGTTACTGGTATTGGTAAGAACATCCTTCTAACCATGGGCAACATCACCTAGCCTTTACTTTTTCCTTTGCCCTTCCCCTTTCTCAGTCAGTACGTTCTCACCAACCTGACTTCCATTCTGCCCCTGCCATTTATCCCATCTTGTTCCTGCCTCGGGGCCTTTGTACAAGTTGTTCCTTTACCTAGAACACTCTTCCCACTAGATCTGCATAGCACTGGCTCCTTCTTATCATCAGATCTCAGTTCTGACTCACTTCCTCGGGCCCTCCACCCATAGTGACATGCTCATTATGAAACATTTTGTAAACCTCATGACAGAAGGTCCCCTAATTTACTGCAATATTCAAAATGCCTAGAAGAAGGCCTGGCACAAGCTGGCCCTCACCTTATTTAAACATTTGTTAAATGTTTAAATTAAACAAACACACTCCAAAAAACCAACCTACACACCTACCTACCCACCCATCGAGTATATAAATGCACCTTATTAAACTAAGATAATGTAAACATAGGCATAAATGGACATAAATAAAACAGCATAAGTGGACATCTGAGATAGTGTCCAAAGAGAAAATTACACGACACAAGACAGGGAGGGATGGCAAAGATACAGTGAAATGACAGGAAGGCTGCACATACAGAGACACAGGGTGAAACTCCACCTTTCAGTGAAGCTGAAGCTTTCTACTCTGAAGCATGGGGGATTTTGCTTCATGTCAGATTACCACAGTTGAAGACGCAAGCTACCACAAAATAAAGCAGCCTCATAGACGTCTACCTTGTAACTTGAGAAGCTATTTATCCATTTAGTTGTTAAAAAATGATAAAATGAAAGGAATTTCAATTACATGGTCTCTAGGTCGTGTTTTCCACAGAATTAAATTATTAATTCTGAAAAATGAGTTTGCTCAGTCAGTTAACAGAAATAGCAGAGGTTGGCAAACTTTTTCTTAAAGGACAAGGTAGTTAAGTATTTTAGGTTTGAGGATCCACAGTCTTTGTTACAACTACCCAACCCTAAAGTCGTAGCATAAATGTAGATGTAGACAATACAGATAGTATGAAAATGAATGGGTGTGGCTTTGTTCCAATAAAATTTTATTTATAAAAATAAGCTCCTGCCTGCTGTCTAGAGTTTGCTGACCCCTGGCATACAAGAATGTCTTACCACTTAACAACTGTCTCAGTTCATTCAAACCACTTTTGCAAATTCATTCATATAAACTACCTAAACTTATTAAAATTAAAGTAGAACCCTACTAGACATTTTGTCAACCACTTAGTTTACAGACAGCACCGAAAATCTGAATTTTTTTCAAACCTAATTGCAAATATTCTCTTAATGTTTAAAATAGATGAACATAGTAGATAATTCTGCCTGGCCATTATCCCACCTTCTGATAGTAACAGGTTTTTTTCTTTAGGAATCCCTTTCTTGGTAAACGACCCAGATCTGGTCAATGAAAGCGATGCTTAGACTTATCACTCAAACGGTTGGGAAAGGAAAACTCTTTATATGGAGAAACTAAACTGGTAGGATGTAAGCTTAGTACAGAAGCTAATATGTTAAAAAGAGGTATTGAGACAGAGAGGCGTAGCATCTGGATAATACATTTAATCACCTGGATGGATCTAGCTATTCCCTAAGTGGGTATACATCTGGCCTTTTGAATTGTGGGAATCAAATTTTTTTTAATTGAAAAACTTTTTTCACTTGAAAAATTACTATTACAATGAAGTCGTCAATTCACGAATTTTCCAATCTATCTATATTCAGGACTACTAAAAAAACATGGCAGGGTATTCCAGCACAAGAGATACACTGCAAATGATTATAACTCACACTAACGCAGGAAAATCTGGCAGTGGAGCAGCTTCCAATAATATTCCCAATCCAGACTGTACTTGTTCTCTACTGTCTGATGTTAAAGCAAAAGCCAAGGGAGTAATCAGGCGAGGATCCTAAGTAAATCAGAAACCAGAAAATAAAAGGCAGAAAGAATAAATAATGTCAGGTCTTTAAGAGTAAGGTGAATAAATAGACCTAAATCATAAAATAATTCCAGGCAAATTTGAAAGTGTTTCTACCTGATGTTTGAATGTATTTAATTAGTCTTTAACTTGTTATAACTGTCTATACAATCAATAGTAAGGTTGGCTTAAAAAAATCTGGCAAAGGTTTTGAATGCTTTATTGTGCCTATGAAAATCATGTCTTAAATACTTTGAGTAATTTAAATATCACCTACAACTGACTGATGTTTTCAGTTATTGTTTTATTTTTCTAGCTACCATTTAAAAGAAAAACTAGCTAGAAGAACAAATGGCTAATCATTTCCAAATTAAAGTAAAAAATAAAAGTAAAATTCAAATTAACTCAATAAAAAATTTTAATTTAGTGAATGTAACAATTATACTTTAAAGTGTAAGTCCTTCATGCCAGTAAATTTTACATTAGTACTAAGCCTCAAATCATCTATTCTGAAAAAAATTTTTATTGACATAAAATCAGAGAAAAATACTAAAATATAAATCCTTTATAATTATCAACATTTTAGAATGCTAAGTGTTTTACAGGTACTCAAGTATAATCTAATGCCACAGAACTATAAGAGATGGATTTTATCTCCAAAACCCTCATGGTAACCCTTCATAACTCCTCCCATCAACAGGGATCATTATTTCTACTTTGTAGTCAGAAAACTGGAGCTCAGAGAGGAGAAGTAACTTGCTCAAGTCTGCACTGACTAAGAAATGGTGGAGTCAGCATCTGAACCCCCATCTCCTAAGCACTGTGCTCTCAAAGTGTATAAGTAGACCCTGCCTAAGGATCCAGTTTTGGATTCTACCCTGTCTATACAGGCACTGGAGACATCTGTGTTATTACAGTAACTTAATTCACATGTTTGTTAAATATCTGTTATAAGCCAAGTTTTGTGGATATCAAGGTAAACATCTAGAGCTCTTATTCAGCTACTATTATTGAAATCTGTAAGTTAACTATTTTCTGCACACCTCTCTAATTTTATTATCACTCACAATCAAGTCCATTTCTTCCAGGAGTCTCCCTCTTGTCTTAAAACTGTACCTCATCAACCCCAAACAAAAACAAACACCCCAGAACAAATACCACTCCCCCCTACCACAATGCCAATAGAAACAAATGAAGAAAACGGAAACATGACACCAAAAAGGAAAAGGCTGTGGAAGCACCGCTATCGTGAACATCCCATACTTTAGAGTCAGGAGCACTTATGTTCAATTCCTGTGAAATTACGTAAAATAACTGTGTAGTGAGAATATTATAGTTATGTAAGACAATTAACAATTTTTAAACTTCCTTCCAATGGCCAGTTCTAAGAAAAACATTAATCTTCTAAAGATTAAGAATATTACAACAGAAACATATAATAGGAAACATTTATATATAAATCAACTTCAATATTTGAAGAGTTTAAACTCACCTGAAGGATTTTGTAGAAGCTTACTTCCATACCAGGAACCAACTGTTTAAGTTTGTTCATCAAATCAAGAGTTTTCAAAATTACATCAGCAGCAAGTTTGCTTTAAAAATAAGTCATATTTAACTTAGATAACTCAAAAATTGCTTAGCTTATTTCTGTCCATACATCTAAAGAAAATAAAAACCCAAAACCTTTGTTCTTAAACCTCAAGAAGATTAAGCATTGTTTAAGAGAAGAAAAAATATCAGAGACAAACATCCTTATAACCCAAGATCCAAAGAGAACAAACTGGCATTAACAGTTTAAGTTTAGAGAGTGTTTCTTTTTCTAATCTCAAATACCAGCAAGCTTCAACTTTCTGCTTGAAATTACTAGCAGCAATGGCAACATGACTCATTTAATTCTTAGCCTTGTCACTAATATATTAACAAGAGAGAGCAACCTTAGGCAATACAGAATATCTAATATTTACTGAATGAATTATACTAAGCTGTTTTTCTCAGCCTTGTAATTGAAAAGGAGTACAAAAAAGTAAAGAGATAATTCTTGTTCTTGAGGAATGTAATTATTGACAGTTTTGACATTTATGGAAATTGGAACAAATCAGCGTTCAGCATTTAGCAGGTCCTCAACAAAGACTTGTTAGATGGACTTAATTTATGGGGGAGAAGAGGGATAAAATAATCTCATTACTATCAGTGAAAATCCACATTTAACCATAAGCCTTTACATGCTAAAGAAGAAGAGTTGTCTTTGTTATTAGAAACCTTCAGCAGTGATGGATCTTTCTTTGAAATAAAAACAATCCCTGTGTTTTCATGCTTTTTCACTTCAAAATATAAAGTTAAATGAATATAAAAATACTCAGGCAATGTCAAAAAGGAGAATCACAACAAATTAAAATAAGACAAACCTAAACAATGAAAAATAAATCACAGATATTAATACCTCTGTTCAGAAGCATGTTATCTATGAATTAAACGAATTTAAAAAAAATCATCATGAAAATATTTTTGTTAATTCTCTGTTATACCTTGGCTTAACAGAACATACCCAAGGATGACCCTCCAAAAGGAATGAGAATCATTACATCTTTTTTTTTTTTTTTTTGCGGTACACGGGCCTCTCACTGCGGTGGCCTCTCCCGTTGCGGGGCACAGGCTCCAGATGCGCAGGCCCGGCGGCCATGGCCCACGGGCCCAGGCACCCCGTGGCACGCGGGATCCTCCCGGACCGGGGCACAAACCCGTGTCCCCTGCATCGGCAGGCGGACTCTCAACCACTGCGCCACCAGGGAAGCCCACATCTTTTGATTTTTATTACCGTTTTGCCATTTGTATTTCATAAACTTACCACAGTTCAGAATCTGCTACCTTTGTTCCAAACCCCAGATCAATCTTGCCATATGTAAATTGTTGCTCTATCAGAGTGGTACATTTCATAGTCGTCAGAATTTTTGCAATATGCATTTTTAGAGCATCATCTCCACACAGAGGTAAGTTTTGTTAAGGAACACAAACAAAAAATTCTCAAAAAAACCCCTTATATTTTTATAGCTCTTTACAGCTTTTAGGATGATTTCATACAAATTATTCTTGTTCCTGCAACTTGGGGTAATTATTGTTACATTAGCTCAATGACAGATTAGGAAACTAGAGCTCAGAGCATTTAAGTGACTGACAAGTGGCAAGAGATGGGACTGACATCAAAAGTTTCTGACTCAAAGGTAAAACAGAGGAAGGATCTGCTTTTCTACTGGATGTTAGCTTTTTATTAACAGGTGTCACAACAGTTCAATAAATACTTGTTGAAATAAGGGAAGTTATTTTCTCATTTGTTATTCCTCACTTTCTCTTCTTGTACTGTAGTTAATCTGAATATCTATCATTTAAAAAGGGTTAAGTTTGGTACCATTCAATGAGAGAAGGCCTGAATATTTTAGATAGTATCTCTAAGGTCAAGCAAAATAATCATGTGTTTTTACAGCAGTGGCTTTCAACTTTGGCTGTATGTTAGAATCACCTGGGTAGTTTAAACAGTCAATCACAAACACTCCTCCACCCCAGGGTTTCACATTACTTTAATTAAATCAGAATCACTGGAAGTAATGTTCAAGAGTATTTTCAAATGTTCTCCAGATTATTCTAATACATAGCCAGAGTTGAGAATCACCGCCATCAAGAAAGAAAAATTAAGAAGCAGCAGCTCAGAGAAGAGATTAAAGAGATGCGGAGTTTGCTCTAGGGCAGGAAAAAGTTGAGCAAATTCTTGTTGCTCTGAAACACAAGGTTATCTTTTTTATAACCAAGTGTTAATGTCATCTTTATTGAAACATTTATAGAGGTGTTAATTTTTAAAACACAAGCTAAAAAACTAAGCTAAAATCATAACTACCAATCTTTCTTTCTTCTCTGATACACTCCATCAAAGAATGGCACCACACATCATCCAGGGGCAACAATTTGCATCACAAGAGAGTATCAGGGTAGTTATTTTAGAATATATCTCCTAATCTCAAATTATGATAAAAATGTACAGATCAAGTTTAAAGAGCATTTCTGGAAATGTTCTTTAGCTTAAAAGTTTTACACAGAAAAACAAGGGGGAAAAAGTCTAGGTAACTTTTTAAGAGACTCATCCTTGAATATCAGGTCTGTAAGTTTAAACTTGAGTTCAGTAATTCTGAACAGATTCAAGCATGAGAAATGACAAAATTATAAAGACAAAAATGTAGTAAATACAATTCTAAAAAAATAAGTAGTTAGTTTCCATGTTTACACTGAAGGATATTTAACAAAACTTCAATGGCCTTGACCATCCTTTCACATTTTTTCCTTATTAAGGCCTCATCTAGATCTTGTTCTGTGAACTGAAGCTGATCAAGGAGTGTAGGCAGCAGAAGGGTCACAAAACGGTCAGCTGAGGAACAGTTAGCAGTATCTATGACATCCTGGAGAATTAACCACCACCAATGATTAAAAATAAAAACAGAGATGGAATACAGAATGCATAAACGGTCATCACTGAACTGCAACACTCTTTACATTTCTTATACAGGTGATCCTTGAACAATGTAAGGGTTAGGGACGCTGACCCCACCATGCAGTTGAAAGTCTCAGTACAACTTAGTTGGCCCTGGCCTTCTGTATCTGTGGTTCTGCATCCACGGATTCAACCAACCTCATGGATTGTGTAGTACTGTAGTACTTACTATTGAAAAAAAAATCCACATATAAGTGGACCCAAGCAGTTCAAACCTATGTTGTTCAAGGGTCAACTGTAATTACTTCAAAAATTCTTTGACCTGTGTCTCCTATTTAAAATCTACCCTTTTATCCAGTTTTGAGGGCTATGATGACTTTTTTCTCAAATGGGACAGTAAGGTTTTGGGTTAATCGAATGCAAACAAGACTTTTTAAAGTGGACTGTATCTGTGATTTAAAAATTATTCTAAATTAAAAGTATGTACTGAAAACAAATATCCTGAATTTGCTAAATGTAATTACAATAACTAAATAACAGACACTGGTCTTAATACTTTACAACCACAAATAACTCCCATCAAGAACCTCAAAGCACTTTTTAAATGCAAAAACTAACTGTTAACAGTCAAGATCAACATGAAACAGAATAATTTGTGCATAATCCTTAACAAATATATTTAATCACTCATAAACATTTTGGTTTGTGCACAGGATCCAGTCATGAGAGGGTAAACATTCTAGTAAGATACTGGGGTAGACAGAATGGGTATAAAAACAGGGAGAATAGTACAGAATACTAAATGACCCAGAGAGTAGAATCTACCAGAATGTAAAGGCCTCTATGGAAAGGATTTCTGTCTATATCCTAAGTACCTGGCATGCTCCACTCTATTTGACTGACTTAATCCAATGTTCTATATATCCATTCCATAAAGACAGTAGACAGTATCTACTGAGATGGAGAGACAATGTGACTACTGAAAGAAGCACAGTCATTCACCAACAACCCATACAAATCTTAGTCAATACCTTTACTTATTATACTGAAAGGAGTATATATGCTATTTAGTGAGAAAACAAACAAAATTCTCGCTAATATTTGTGACCTTGCCAGAAAAAAGAAATTCAGTAGCTGAATGGTAGGGAGTTTAGTGATTGAGAAGCTTTCCTGAAGTGTATGAACAACTGGAAGTTTATTATGAACATTTTACAAAACAAACTGTTCACTGAGAATCATAAAAGTGGAAAAGTCAATTTGTTAATCACTCTAGTACCTCAAATATTTCCTTGAACAACTCCAGTGCTAAAATAGAACAGTTTTCTGATCCATCCAAAGGTTGGCTTGACCAACGAAGTAGAGCTACAGGAGGTTCTAAACACTTAGAACGGCTTCCCAGAATGGTACTGCCAGATGGAGGTTGTTCAAATATCATCTGTGTAAGCACGTGGCGCAGCTGAGTCACTGAACAGAATGCAAGAAGTAATTCTAAAACCTGTGCAATATAAAGCCTTCATTAAATGTCAATTTCATTAGACTTGAATGCACAAAGCAACCAAAAAATGAAGTTGGAAATGATATACATTTTTAAATAAAATAAAATAAAAATTAAAAGTTGCTTCCAATTTTTCCGAGTATTATTTTTCAAAACGTGTCACTAGGTTCCAGGTTACAAATAAATTTGTTAATGGTAGTTACTTCTAATAACAGGATTGTGAGAGCCAAAGAAGAAAGGGCAACTTCAACTAATCTTATATACCTTCTACAGTACTTAATTCTTTTTCAGCACAAACATGTTGCTTCAAAAATGAAAAAATAAAATTAGTAATTAAGAATACCTGCTATCATGCTAAGATTTAAGAACTGCTATAAAGCATACTTTAGGATAATATTTAAAAGTGGCATCCCATAGCTTTAAAAGCTTAAGGATGGCTACTTCCATATTGTTTACACAGTGTGGCAATCAGCCCCTTAGCCTGCCTCCCTATTCTACTTCATTTCTTCCTTGCTTCATAACTGAACCTTATTCCATTACATAGCATCCCACATCAACTTGTTTACTAGCTGTTAAGTTAAATTCTACCATATTTCATTTACTACCAACTTATCATTAAAAAAAATTATTGGTACCTCTCTGCCTACTCACTTATTTTCTACCTTTCTTCATCTGTTTCTTGTAAATGGCATATAATTGGGATTTGTGTTTTAATCAACCTGATAGTATCTGCTTTTAACAGAATGCAGCCCATTAACATTTACTGTGTTACATATGATAAACTCTTTGACTTATTCTCTTTTAAATATAAATTGTAGTACTTGTTTTTGAATAGATAATACATTCTTTTGGTTCCAAAGTCAAAGGTACTAGCCTGACCTTTAACTACACTATCTGGAAGCAACAGACAATATTACCAGTTTCTTACTTATCTTACCAGAGATACGTTCTGCACATACAAGCAAATACTTCCTCATTTACACTTTCTCTGTAAGTATAACATACAGGGAAGTAAACATATCAATTGCTACTGCAAAGCTAGATGTTTTCCTCAAAGTGAATACACCTGTATAACTAGCAATTAGGTCAAGAAAGAGAATTCCACTAAAACTCCAGAATCCCCTTGTGTCCCCTCCCAGACAATGCCCCAACCACTACTCCACATCAGATTTCTGACACCAGAGATTAATTTTATCTTAATTATTCTTGGATCTTTGCATTTCTGTATAAATTTTTCAATCGGCTTGCCAGTTTATATTAAAAACTCACATGGAACTTTATATATAAATAGAATCTTATAGTTTATACTCATATCTGGCCTCTTTAGCTTAGCATTATCTTAGTGAGATTCATTCACATTTTCGCATGCAGCTGCATTTCACACATTCTCATTGCTTATAGTATTCCAATGTATAAATATACCACAGTTTACTTCCACTGTTGATGGCATTTAGGTTGTTTACAAATCTTGGGTATTGGTAACAGTACTGCTATGTTTTGTACATGTCTTTTGGTGAACACAACTATTCAATTCTTTGGGGTAAATATTTAAGAGTGGAATTGCTGGGTCATTGTTGTATATGTCCTATGTTAGTAGATAATACGTTTCCATAAATGGCTGTACCAATTTTCGGCCCATGAGTACAGTGACACCCTCTTTATATTTTTTACATTCTCATCTATGCTTGATATTATCCACATTTTTAAGTTTAACCATCTGGTGGGTATGTACTGGTATTGTATTACCATTTAAATTTGCATTTCCCTGAAGATTAATAAAGTTGAGCAACCATTTCATATTTATTGGCCAATTCAAGTTTTTTTTTTTTGCTCAGGTTATCTATTGGGTTCAGTGTTTTTTCTCACTTATAGGTACAAATTTTTAAATGATATACTTTAGATAAGAGTCCTTTGTTCAATATATGTATTGTAGATATCTTTTCCCGCTCTGTAAATAGTACCAGTTTTAAACTTTCATTTTCTATTTAACATTTTCTACATGTCTTTTGGTGAAATGTCTCTACTGGCTATATAGCTAGGAGCGGAATCTCTGTGTCACAGGTTGTACATGTGTTTAACAGGCACCGTGAAACAGTTTTCCAAAGGGATTATGCCAGTTTATGAAGATACAAGGAGGGTTCCAAAGTATCAGTAATGTTCTGTTTCTTGCTCTAGATACTGGTTATACGGCTGTGTTCATTTTGTAAAGGTTCAGAGATCTATGCACTTAGATTTTTCTGCACATTATAGTTTTTAAAAACCTTAAAACAAAAAGCTGTGTTTTTATATACCTTTGAAGAAGAATCAGGATCCTTTCCATTAAGAAGACCTAATACTTGATTAAGACATGAAGAAAAGTGTTCATACCTAGGTTCAAAATAAAAATATACATCAAGTGATAATTATGAAATTGATACATTAAAATGATTTCTATGTAAATCACACTGTTCACATGTAAAACTGGTTTTGAAGCCGATTAATCAAGATATGTATATTTTGGAGAATGACACAACCTTATTTACCTAAGACAAAGACTGAAACATACACACACACCCTTGTTATACTTTTACATTTCAAGTCAGGAGAGCAAAAAGAATGGGAATAAAGCACATGAAAACATTCTGATTTTAGTCTATTGTGAATCAGTAGAGTCCAAGTTTACTAAATCTAAAAAGGCAGTTTTGTTTATTACAAATACATCTTGGTTAAAAAAAAAAGTCCTAAAATTTGTCAGAGAACCATACCTGATAAGATAATCAGCAATTTTAGGATTCTTAAGAAGATCCATCAGTAGATCAACTGAATACTTTCTAGTTAGTGTGCCATCACCATTTATGAGAATATTAAATATTAGTTGAAAAGTCTGATGAATGTTTCGAGCATGGAACAGCTTAAAAACAAATCAGGAAAAGTATATTATACAAAAAAATTTAAGTTGACAATCCTAAAACTCAACAAAGAGTCTCAATGACTTTTAAAGTATCAGAGAATATAAACTTCAGAATTACTTTCGTAAATTGCAAAAAAAGAAAAAAATTTACCTTTTCCCCAACCTCTTCGTTTAATGTCAAACTGGATAATATTGAAAGTGCAAACACAACCACAGTTAAACTACTATGGGCCAGGAAGCTTATAAGAGTTCGATAAAAAGATTTCACATTATTCTGAGGAAGAAAAAAATTTTTAAATAAATTAGAATTTAAAAAATTATGAGTCTTACATTTTGTTTTAGAAAGTATATCTTACACAGAGTAGGTAAACTTTTATTAAACATTATCAACTTAAGAGATCATTCAAGGAGTAAGATGATACTTTCACATATTGCTTACAGTAGTATAGACAGGTACAATCTAAGTGAAGAGCAGTGTGTAGTCATGGGTTTATGAGCAAATGTTTACCTTCCTCAAACAGTTCCATGGCTCAGAATAACCTCCACCAACAAAATAAGACCAGGTCAGAAAAATCCAGCACATGAGCAAATGAGATATTATTTAATTTACAACAAGTAATACTGAATATTGCATAGCAAGGGACCTGTTCACAAAGCACCTTAAAGAATCAATGAACTTTCCTGATTTAATATATTCTAACAGTGGTTCAGTTAACCTCACTTGAGTGCCTTCACTTATCATGAGTACTAGTAGTGATGTTAGGCACTTACTCATAAATCTTTCTGGGAGAGCTGTAATTGCTTTTGTGGAAATACAAGAGGTAAATGCAACTGCCATTGGTGTATCTCCCTTTTTTTAAAATAAATTTATTTATCTAGCTATTTATTTACTTATTTTTGGCTGCACTGGGTCTTCGTTGCCGCGCACGGGCTTTTTCTCTAGTTGCTGTGAGCAGGGGCTACTCTTCATTGCAGTGCACAGGCTCTAGGCACGTGGGCTTCAGTAGTTGTGGCTCACGGGCTCTAGAGTGCAGGCTCAGTAGTTGTGGCGCACGAGCTTAGTTGCTCCGCAGCATGTGGGATCTTCCCAGACCAGGGCTCGAACCTGTGTCCCCTGAATTGGCAGGCGGAGTCTCAACCACTGTGCCAACAGGGAAGCGCCATGTCTCCCTTCTATCAGCACAAAATAATTTAGCATTTCTTGTATTATTCTATATGACAAATAATGGGATGCTACGGAGAAGAAAAACTTTTGGTATTTAATTTTTATTAACTCTTAACTTGTCTTAATTAAACATGTATGAAGGCTGGAATACGTCAAGTTATTTATATGTCAATATGATTCTTTGTTAACTTTGATGGGTCAGCTGGATAACACAGGAGAATTCTTGTCAAATTTTTTTAAAGAAAAAGGTGGAAAAAATTTTCTTTAAGCATAGAGGCCACCACAAAACTAGAGAGAAACATTTTATAAACTTACCAAAGTCTTTATGTGCGTTTGAACAGAAAGATTGTGCCGACAAAGGTTTGCCAATAATCCTAGACAAGGCATTGTCAACTCATTTTCAGAAGACTGACTGTTGTTTTAAGAAAAACAGTAAAAGAGAAAAACATTAGGTTCCTTCTAAATTACTCAAAATTAAATAGTCATTTACACATTTAAATTCCTTCCTTTTTCTAAGCAAAGAAAAATCTGATTAACGTGTGAAGACTGCCAAGCTTTGAATAGTACTGATCATTTATTTCATGTTTCGAAACTAAATGATCCTACTCAATTGCAGCATACAAATAGTAGAAATAATTGTCAGAGTAACCATGTGCTATCTCATCGGTATATTCTTCGGTCAATAAGATTAAATATAAACATAATTTTCAGTTTCAATAAGTTTTTCTCTCTCAATCAGTTCATTTCATAAATTTTTGTTATAAAAATTAAAGCTGCTTTACACCATTTGATCCTTGAAATCATCTAAGAGGAATAAATAAGAATCAGCCTCACTCAGTTTAAAAAGTTGGAAAAACTTATTTAAGAAAAACAGAACTATTACACGGTTTTAGTTAAACCAGTAGATTATTTGGTTACCCGTGTGGTTGCATACTCACATATGATCAATCAGGAATGTAATTAATTCATCTATATTGGCACCAGAATGCAAAATTTTGACGTTATATGTTAACCTCTGCAGAAGCTGAATGCACTGAGAATAAGAAAATAGCAGTGAATAGAAACATATAAAAACACATTTGTGAGCTCACAAGAATGAACTGTGCATATTCTGAGCATGTAACCATTTTAGGAGGCGTTGAGAGCAAGAACTTTTCCATATCTTAAAAAGGTTCTATCTTCACATACAAGTGATGAGATCTTAAACATACACAAGTAATGAGACCTTAGAGTTCATCTCCTGATTCACACATTTCTATATATTCTCTCTCAAACAGCATCTTGTCATCACCCTGGCTCACTTAATCATCTTAAACCTATATGCAAGTTGAAACACATATTCTATCGATTCTAAGATAGATATTTTTCTTATTTTACCATCTTTAAAATTGCATATCAGCTTAACTTGCAATGTTTTTCTTACAACTGATGGCATATTAGGTTGAGAAATATTATGGGTATAAGAGCTTTGAGTCTATGCTAAATAATACCAAATCTGTAGCTTTAGTTTTTGTAGAATGTTTCCTCAATAGATTGAGACTAGGTGCCAACTCAAATTACAATTTTAATATGAATAGCTTACATCTCAAAATGCTGACATCTGTATTTATAAGCCTGTCAAAATAGTCAGAATCTGGATATTTCTTAAATTATAGTGCTAGATGTGAATAAAATTCTCTTCTTTAGAAACTCTTAAATAGTAGCACATGTGTGATCAACCAGCTTTTAAATTTATTAATGGTGAGAATTGTGCCTAATCATGCGGTATTATACCAGCATATAGTACACTGTAAGCCAGCAGTTTACAATAGATACTATCAATTTTGATCTGAAAATAAGGAAGGAAGAATAAGCATTAAGTGGAAAGTACTGTGTGGGTGTGCATACCTGCAAAAACACTGAATCATTGTGGCAAGTACTGCTCCGACAAACCACTCCTGCTAGCACACTATTCAGGCTGTACGTATTCTGAAGACAGTCTCTGGTTTCATTGTCTACAGCTGTAAGTTAAAACAAAATGACACCAGATAGATCATTTTTAAAAATAATAATTTAAAATTTATTTCATATTAAATTTACCATTATATAAAAATATCAAATATGATATGGCTATTTTGTTTACAAACACCTTCCAATTCAGAAATTTAACCATGGTGGCTATTATATTGGACAACACAGATATAGAACATTTTCATCATCTACTGGACATGCTGCTCTATGTTATCACTTCTGTATCACTGGGTTTTTTTTTTTTTAAATAAGCATGTATTAATTTTATAATCACACAGAGAAATATCTCCCCTCCACCCCCAAACACAAATCTAGAAAAAAGTAACAAATGAATGAAAATTGTAAAACTAAAGGTAAGGTAGGGAAAAATAGAAAAAGTAACACTTGCATTTTTAGCCTTAGCTCTAAGTTCAGTGTAGGCTATCAAAAAAGGATGATGTTTTGATCACTAGCTACGACTTTCCAGAGTGCTGTAGTTCACACTGACATTATGTACATGCATTTTTTTAAAAAATTCAAAAATAGGCCCGCATTTCCCAAGGTACATTCTTTTCTGTAGACCACTGAACCCTTGATATGCTTCAGATTCTCTGTTCCAATAATCTTAAGAAAGCCGGCATATAATTTTCCCTTTTCAAGAGATCCACAATACAAAATAGTTCTGAGAGGTCCTGCAATGAAGAAATCTTTAGAATGTGAATCATTCTCCAAAAGAGTCTATAACTAAATCTGCCCTTTAAAAAAATACTAAATTCATACATCTTCTAAAAAATAAAAAAGAGAAACTAATACATTACCTAGTTGAGATAGCAAACTGATGATACTTAAGATCAGTGAAGCACTTATGTTTGGGTCTTCAAGTAGCTCTACAAGGCAACTTAAGCATTCACTTGGTAGTATCTGATTTGATGTAAACAATCGGGTGAGCTTCTGTCCAGAAATTACCTAGAAAAGAGTCATTAAAATGTGTTAGTTAGGGCTTCCCTGGTGGCGCAGTGGTTAAGAATCTGCCTGCCAAGGCAGGGGACATGGGTTCGAGCCCTGGTCTGGGAAGACCCCACATGACGCAGAGCAACTAAGCCCGTGTGCCACAACTACTGAGCCTGCACTCTAGAGCCCGCAAGCCACAACTACTGAGCCCATGTGCCACAACTACTGAAGCCTGCGCGCCTAGAGCCCATGCTCCACAACAAGAGAAGCCACTGCAATGAGAAGCCCGCGTACTGCAACCAAGAGTAGCTCCTGCGACTGCAACTAGAGAAAGCCCACGCGCAGCAACAAAGACCCAATGCAGCCAAAAATAAATTAACAAAACAAAACAAAAAAGAGCCCTCTTTAAAAGTCATGAGGGACACAAAATAATTTTTTTAAAAAGAAAATATTAAAAAAAGAAAAAATGTGTTAGTTAAGAATTGGCAATTTTCACTTCTCCATTTCAAATAAAAATCCAGTTCTTCCAAAGTGCCATTGCCACACTCTTTCCCAATTTAGAAAATTCATACATGTTGTTCCCTCTGCATGGAAGATCACCTATCCCTTCACTCACTAACTAATGTAATCATTCCAGTCTCAATTTTGTTTCTTCCACTGAGCTTTCTCTAATCCTCTTCCACTAACTAGGTTAGGTTTGCCTGTTATACTATCCTATAGTGCATTACACTTTTACTTGCTAAGTCAGCAAGCTTTTGCCAACTTAGCAATATTTATCCTCCCCACTACACTGATCACTCCATGAAGGCATAGACTACAAATCAACATTCTACTACCAATATATTTACCAAATAAATGAATTCCATCTTCTTTGAGGGAGGCAAATGGAAAGTGGAAAGCAGCTAAATCCAAAGGCTTATTCATGGGATTAACTATGTGAGTATTCCTTCTGCTCCCTACCAGACAGTACCTAAGCCCAGAAGTTAGAGATCACAAAGAAGGAAGTTAAAAAAATTTTTTTGAGTAGGCAGGTCAGGAATTAAAAAAATTTATTATTTGTTATTTCACTATTTACTCCTCTCATAACGCTATAAACGTACCACCTACTAGCACCACCTCCCAAAAGGGTAAGCTGGGATGAGGGCTGGGAACAGTTGTCAGACAGCCACTTACTTTCAAAATGCTTTATGAATATTATTCATTATTAAGCAAATCTTTTCTATAAAGATAAGAAAACCATCATTTACTTTAGGATTAGATTATATCTGTTCTAAACGTTTTTATTCTTAAAAGACTTTTAAAAAAAAGACTATAATCAGAATTGTTTTAACATCCCTCTATCTTTCTTTTCTATATCCCTTTTATACCCTTGCGCAGATGTCAGTTTTTCTTGTAAAGCTTTGCTGATAAGAGATCTTCAGAATATCTGTTCCCACAGAGTATGTATTTTAACGTTAAAGTAAAAGTCTATCAGACTGAAAAAACAGGTCCAAAGGTGAAATTAGATACTGATAGTAAATATTTTGAGGTAAGGAACCTTCTGAGCATTGCCCTTTTGCCTGCTTATACAGTTAGCTCTCTAAAATATTAAGACATCTGCTTTAAAACAATTTCCCTAAGGACTGGACCTGTATTTCAACAACATAAGTATTCTAAGATATAATAATTATTTATTATAAGGTAAAATTTTAAAAAATCACTTTGCATATTTTCCTCTTTACTCATACACACTGAATGCAATGTTTTAATGCAAATAGGACTTATTTCAGTAATAACTAATACTCTGGCACTTACTCTGGCCTGGCTATTGTTCTAGGTACATTATATATGTTAATTCCTTTCAGCCTCATAATAAACCTGTACTAATTGTTTTACAGATGAGTAAACTGAGGCACACATAATAGACAGCGGTATAAATGGGATTCACTGTTCCTGAATCCCTGCTCCATAATCATTACATAAGATTACTGCTGTGAAACACCGTCAAGAATGAGACCAGGGCTTCCCTGGTGGCGCAGTGGTTGGGAATCTGCCTGCCAATGCAGGGGACACAGGTTCGAGCCCTGGTCTAGGAAGATCCCACATGCCACAGAGCAACTAAGCCTGTGTGCCACAACTACTGAGCCTGCGCTCTAGAGCCCGCAAGCCACAACTACTGAGCTCGCGTGCCACAACTACTGCAGCCCGTGCGCCTAGAGTCCGTGCTCCACAACAAGAGAAGCCACCGCAATGAGAAGCCCACACACTGCAATGAAGAGTAGCCCAAGCCCGCATGCAGCAACAAAGACCCAACACAGCCATAAATAAATAAATAAATTTATATATTAAAAAAAAAAACGAGACCAGCTCAGCTCTGCTGATCATTAAAAAAATCCAAAGCTAAGGTTCTGCAAGAAGACAAAAATGGTGCAGCAGAAGCACAGCAGGATAGCAGAGTGAATGATCGTTCACATGATAACCATCTATCACCCTTTGTATCCTCAGATGTTGCTCTCATGAGGTTGCTCTCATGAAGTATCATGAAAAACATTCACCATTAATACTGTCAACCAAGAGTTAAAATTTAAAAATCTGAGAGCACCAAGGAGTGGTGTGGATGAATGACAGCAAAATTCACATATTGCTGGTGGGAGGATACATCAGTATAACTTGAGGAAAACTGGTGTTTCAACCAGAACTGAACATAAACTTACCCTAAGACCCAGCAATTACACTACGAGGTATATAAGAGAAATGAATATAAACATCCACAAAAAAATGTGTAAAAATGTTTATAACAGAGTTACTCATAATTCCACCCAGAACTAGAAACAACCCAGATGCTCATGAACAGGATATATATATACTGTGGTACCTCTGTACAATGGAATTCTAAATAGCAATAAAAAAGAATGAAATACTGGCGCATGGGCCACATGAATAACTTTTACAGATTATATTGAGAGGAAGAAGCCAGACACAAACGTACATATTAATCCACTTATCTGAAACTTTAGGGATAGTTGAAAAACTTATAAGGTGTTGGAAATGTTCTCATACGACAGGTGGTAGCTACTTGATTGTACACTTATGTTTAAAAAAAAACTATCAAGCTCTTCACTTAAGATTAATGCACTTTATGTAATGTATGTATGTTATCTCTCAATTAAATGGCAGAAGAATTTTTGGTAAACCTCTTGAAAACTTTGGGAACACAGTACCAAGAAGCCAAGCTCCAAGCCACAAATTTCTTTGAAATCTCTTTCAATTCATGATAACACCCTGTTCAGATTCACAACACAACTGTTTACTCTCAAAGAGAGGTAATGTTTCAGATTAGAATCTAAATTTCTTAACTCCAAATTCTTAACTAAAACTGACAGCTCTGATTATTCTGTGGCTTCTGGAGTCCACTAGTGCACTGTTCTATTCTCATTGAGAAGCAAAGCCCTAGCATTTAACAGCTAACACCTTCATTGTTAGAGGTTTGTAGAGATTTGTTGAGGTAATGAATGAAAAAAGAAAAGTGTTAAGAGATAAGCTCCTGAAGTGGTAAGAAAAGAAGCACCAGTGAAGCTTGAGAAAATTCACAGTTAGTGCACTACAGTCACAACAAAGGCTGATGTTGCTGTGCCATTCACTGTTGCCTTCTCTGTAGTATTTTGCAAACCTTTGGTAATTTAGCCTTTTATCATAAGGTTAATAAAACAAATAATATATTTAAAAATTATGTTCAATTTTATGTTAACAGAAGCTGCGACAGAGAATTAAAATAAGCTTTGATTGAGTTTAATTACTTTTTATTAAACTGAGGTCATTATTAGTTGGAATTCCCTGAATGCATAACAAATGACAGCAGGAGTTTAAGAGCCTAAAAACAAATAGGATCACAGAAAGCTGTGATTATAACTTTTAGCATAAGATAAGTACACTCTAGATGCAAATCACTGGGAACTAACAGAAAAAGTGACAATTCAGCATTTTAGGACTGAAAAACTGAGCAATAAATTTTGGTAAAGAAAAACTGTGATTACTAGTAAGGGAGATTGCTTTCTAATCCAGAGAAGGTTTAAATAATAATTTTCAAGCCCGAGTTCAACATGAGTTCAAATAAACGCAGTAAGCAACAGGTTCAGATTGTAAACTGCCTAGTGACAGGGGTAAATCAAGCTTTAATCGTTACTCCCCATGACCTCCATTTCCGAGAATTGCTGTACATTTTGAGAAGGCTCTGTTACAATGGAAAAACCAACGTAAGAAGCTAAGGAAAAGATAACAGCTCTAGCTCTTTCCTCTACCAACTCCAAATACGGCCTAAATTCCCCAACCTTTTGTCTCAACCTCCCTCTTTCTAGGGCTATCAGTAGTTACTCATCCCTTGCTGCAGTCAGATGAACGCGGAGGGGCTTGGGGCGGGATAGAGGAGGGTGGGAATTCAAAGCTGACAATCTTCTTTACGAATACAAAAAGGCAGCGGAGGGAGCGAGCTGTCCTTTGTTTTCTAGGCTGAGACCACTACATCCCGGCCACCAAGTGAACGAAGGCTACGAGGAAGCCCGTCTCGTCCGCCACCCCGAAGGCCCTCACCTCCAAGTGCCGCAAAAGCTGGGTGGCGTTCGCTTCCGACTTAACTGCTTTATACTGACTAATGGTCAGAAGCAAGGACTTCAAGCAGGCAGTGCTGTCCATCGGGACCCGCCACAATCCCGCTTCGGAGCTACCACCACCGTGCCGGCTCGGTCCTCCAGCTTGCCCCGCGCTTTTTAAAAAATTTTCCGCCCCCACCCACTCGCTCCCAGAAGCTTCCGGTTCCGGTCGAGCTCCGGAAGTCCCTGGGCAACCTGGGGAAGGGAACCTTCTAGGAAGGGAAGGGAGGGGAGGGGCGTGGTGGTGGAGGGAGAGTGAGGTGGGGATCGAGGCCCTTTGTGAGTCCGTGAGGCGGGCTGGGAGTTGTCCTTTTAGACCCCCTGATCCGAAAAGCCGCGAGGTTTCAGTTCGAGATCCCGTGAAGATGAGACGTCTCGCGAGAAGTGCAATTGCGGCTCCACCTGTGAAGGGGCGGTGGGCCGGTGGGCACCCGGGGGGTCTCTGTTAACCAGTGCGCTGTGTTTGCGTTTGCTTCCTCGGCCTTCACGCTGGATGGCCAGTTTTTCCTTTGTGCATCATCCTCTACTTGAGAAATGGTCGCTTCCCCTTAGTCTAGACACGGTGAGGAGCTCTGAGGAGGAGAATCTTGGGCTCTAGAATTTGAGGCGGCCTGGGAGGGGCCTCTTTTTAAAACCGCTCATTTGTCCACCCCTTCTACTCTGGAATGTTTGTTTCTTATAGTAAACCTATGGCCATTCGGATTCGGTGGCAAGTTAGTCATGCCCTTATGATAGTGGTTGTCAGATTTATTTGAGAAAGCTGGTCCAGGTGACTCCTGGGCCAAGTGTTGCTCCGGAGGGTGTTCTGATTAGCGTCAGTTTTTGTAAGTGAAGGTGCTGTTTTTATCTGGCGTAGTTGATTGTTTTATTAATCTTGGTGTCTAAGGAAATGGCACTGTTTGCGGTTTTTCATCAGAGATAATATTATGCATGTATATATAATGAAATGAGTCAGGTTGGTTCTGGAGCTTTTTGCTTAATGTATGCTAGTGTTGAATGAAGCTTTAAAAGCCAGTTTGGATAAAATTTTAAGAATAGGGTACACGTCCTTTTAATTAAACCATTTGTCAGAAATCATGTTTTGTCAATTCAAAGAAAGTATTCTACGTCACTGTATTTTTAAAGGCAGGAATTATTTTTATATTAAGTTAAAAATTAAGTCTGAAAGCTTAAAATAATAATTGAGGCGTAAATCATTGGGTAATTAATGTATTTATGCATTTATTCATTCTGTAAACAATTGACTGTATAAAATGCGCTAAACCTGCCAGTCAGGGAACCGGCTGGGAAGGAACTGTCTAATCAAGGAAATGTACTAAGTAGATCGTACATGTGGAATTCATCGCACAAATTAGAGGCATCATGCAGTTGTGGTGAAGAGTGAAGCCAGGCTGTCTGCTTACAAATCCTAGCTGTACCTTTTACTGTGGGATCACAGGCAAATTCTCACTGCTTCAGTCTCTTCATAAAGTAAAATTTGACTAACAGTAGTATCTGTTTCATAAAGTTGTTCCTTCAGTAAATAATTAGAGCCTAGAATGTGCTAGGCAGTGGTCTAGGCACTAGATTCAGTGAATAACGTAAAAATCCTATTGTCATAAAACAAAAATCCCACCATTACCTTCTGATAGGGGAAAGAAAAATAACAAGCACAGTAAAGAAAGCGAAATGGAGAAAAAAGAGAATTATTCTTCTAGAGTTATGGTTAAAAGGAAGGGAAATGGGAGGTCAGGATAGAGAAAACAACATTGGAGGAAATATCAGTACTACAAGGAGTTGAAAAAGAGACCTATGCTCTCTAAGGGGAAAGATTTCTAGGTAGAATAGCAAGGGCAAAGGCCTTGAAATGGGAGCCTGAGAATGTGTGTAAGGAACAGCAAGGACACCACTATGGCTGGAGTAGAGAGCAAGTGTGAGAGTAGTAGAGATGAAATCATGTCAAGTTATTATAAAATGAGTTAACCAACGAAGAATTTAGAACAGTTGCCTGGCATAGTTATGTTCTCAGCAAGTATTAGTTACATCTTAGCTCCTTGGCAAATACAGTGATAGCAGTTTGGCAGTGTCAGATTTTTCACTACTAATGACAAATACATCATGATTATCCCCATTTTGACCTGAGGGAAAGGGTCAAAGCTGTTTGCTGTAAGTGCCATCTTTCTTCGAAATCTTGCGTTTTAACTTGAGCAGTCACAAATTTTACATCTCTTCCGTATTTATTTTAGTGTAAAATAACGTCTTTCTCAAAAAATCTTCACCAAAAATTGATGTAAATTTAGTAGGGTATACCACTTGTGGTAGCTGTGAGCAGAAGTATCTTTTGTCGGAGATACTTGCGTATCCTAATATGAGAAACAGAGCCATGTTTTAAGACCCAAAAAGATGGGAAAGGAGGAGGAGGAGATGAAGCTGGGTCCAAATGACTGAAGGCTTTATTAACCTTGAGCTTGGACTCCATCCTGAATTCAGTGGTGATCTCTGGTTTTAAACTGGGGCCTAATCTAGTTAGGTTTGTGTTTTAGATTGATTACCCTGGTAGCTAGACAGGCTATGATTCTGAGGAGGATAAAACCAGAAGTAGGGAGAATATTTAATATACCGGAATCTTTCCAAAGGATAGCCGAGATAATTGAGGTGGAGATAGCAAAAAGATGACAAATTTGAGAAATATATATGAGGTGAAATAGGCAGGACTTAGTGAATGATTTCAAATGTGAAGAGTGAGGAGAGGGATGAAACTAGAAGGGATTCCAAGTTTCTAGATTGGGTGATAGAGAAGATATAGAAACTGCTGAGGTAGTCAATATTAAGTATTCAGGTTGTATTTTATGTTCAGTGGAATTTAATATAGCTTATATAGTCTTGTACCATTCTCATTAAATTTATTCCTGGGTATTATGTAATTTTTGTTACTGTGAGTGGGTTCTCTTTTTCTCCTATAAATTTTTTATTTGTTATTGCTACTGTTAAAAGAGAAACTGATTTTGGGTATGTCTTTTATCCAGCCTACTGACTAACATTCCTTATTGATTCAGTTTTGCTTCCTCTCTTAGATTTTCTAGCTATATATCATCTTCAAATAATAATTTCATCCCTTCCAATATTTGTTGTCATACTTTATTTCATTAGTGTAATCTTTAAAGTATGGAATAATCATAATGATATTGAACATTGTAGTCTTATTACTTAATTGAATGGGAATGACCAGTATTTTAACACTTAGTATAATTTATGCTATTGTCGTGAGATAACTATTCTTTAAAATGTTTTGGCGATTGCCTTTTATACCAGTTTCATTGAAAGATTTGCCGAAATGTCTGCTAAAAAAATATTAAATGTTTATATATCTTATTTTTCCCTTTAAAATAATAATGAAGTGGATTATATTGATTTTATTTTTAGGATAATAATAGCTAACACATATTGAGCATTTGCCATGTGCCAAGCACTGTTCTAAGAACTTAACTGTTTAATCTTTATAATGTCATGCTTTAGGTACTATTATGATCTTCATTTTACAGATGGAAAAAACTGAGAGCGAGGTGAAGTAATTTGCCCAAGGTCACACAAGAAGTAGTAGCAAACCTTATATTTGCTATGCTGCAGATATTTTATTCAGGATTTTATATTTATGTTTGGGAGAATTTAAAATAATTTTTCTTTATTCTCTCTTTTGGAATTTGGATTGTATGTTACTTATGAAAAATGAATTGGAAATTTTCCATCTTTTTTTCTATGCTGTAGAATAATGAGAATCAAGTAGAATCATTTGATCCTTGTAGATTATGTACAACTGGCCTATAAAATCAAGCTTGATAGCTTATTTAGTGGTAGATCTTTAGAAAATATTTGACTTTGTAATATGGTTATTGATCTGATAATTTTTTCTATCTTTTCTTGTGTTAGCTTTGGAAATAAAAATTTTTAGCATACCAACTATTTCTCTAAATTTGAAAATTTATTGATGTAAAGTTCCATCAGTATACAATAATTCTCTTAATCTCTTCTTTGTAGATTTGAATTTCCATTTTCATTATAATGTTATCTGTTTTCTTAGTGGGGCTTTCCAGGGGTTTGTCTGTTTTATTCAGTTTTGAAGAAGCAACTTTGGTTTTATTAAATTTTTTTTTCTTCAGAATCACTAATTTTACTTTTATCTTTAAAATTTTCATCCATATAAATATATTTTTCTTTTGTTCTTTTTATAATTTTTTAGAAGTTGAAGACTTAGTATATTTCCATACTATATTTTTATTAAAGATTATTCATGCCAGAAAAATTTAAAAAGACAGTAGCTAAAGTGAGCATCCGCATTTTGTAGTTAAAAAATGTTTAATTATTTTAATCATTCTGGTAAATATTTTTTAAATGCTAATATTCATTCATTTATCAAATATTCACTGAATGCTAGTTATTTTTCAAAGATTTTAGAGTCTGTTGGGAAAGTAGCAAACCAGAATAAGTGCTTTTCAAGAGAAATAGAATGCTGTAGGAACACATAATATTTTTTTAAGGCAAAATATTAAGTATGCAATTCCTTCATCAAGGAGTGGCATGAAATCCCTCTTCTTTGTACATTTTTATTCCTGTCTGTTCTTTGTATTTGATGTAGGTATTTTTCCTAATTTATAGTTCAGGAAACACATTTAAGGGAGTTAAGCAAAATTTGCTTAGGAGCTTACAACTCAAGGGCTGGGAAGCTCCTTTATTTCTTCTGGAAGAACTTAAAAAGAGCATATCTTCAATGCTGAATAGTAAAATGGAATTTTTTAATGTCTCATGACCGGGGTTTAAGTCATATTAGATGAATCATACTGTATGATTCATGAACTGTATGTATCATGAACTGTATGTGTCATGAACTGTATTTTTGATGAATGTGCAGAGTTTGTAGAATACTGAATATTGTACTAAGGGAATTGTATCAGAGGTGTGAACCCAGAGCTGATTGTTAATTCATTTACCCACTATATATTTAATGCTAGCTTGAGTGGCATGTACATTTCTAGGTTCTGGGGGTACAGCAGTGAATCAAATGGACAAAAAAAGTCTACCCAAGTAGAGCTTTTATTTTAATGGGAGATATAGCAAAAAAAAAAAAAGAGACATAAGTAAAATATATTAACATTAGTAATAAGTGCAGTATAGGAAAAAACAGGGAAGGGGGATAGGAAATATCAGAGTCAGGATGGAGAATTGCAATTTTAGTTAGGGTGGAGTATTGATCAGTATTTGCTGCATAACAAATCACCTCAAAACTCAGTGGTTAAAACCATGAACATTTATTTCTTGGTCTGTGGGTTGAGTGCAGTTAGTCTGATCAAGGCATGACTTGGCTGGGTAGCTCTGCTTTAGCTGTTTTGTGGGGTAGGGGAGATATCTTGAGCTCAATTTCAGTTATGACAAGGTGTCTACTAGACATCTGGGAGCTATTCATTGGGCTGTTGAATATATTATTTGTAGTTAAGGGAGAGGTCAAGGCCAGATATAAAAATTTAAAGCCTGGAGACTAAATGTTATAGGGTGAGTAGGATAGAAAAGACTGAACCCCAAAGTACTTAAGTATTTAGAGGTTGGAGAGATGTGAAGAACCAACAAAAAACACTGAGAAGTAGTTGCCAGAGGACAGGCGACGTATCTTGACCCCATGGTTGTCTATAGCGATCCATCTTAGCTGCAGCATCTGGGCTGCTTTTGACTTCTAAAAGAAGACTCTAGGTCGACAAAGAAGGAAGTCTTAATCTACATACAGGTTCACTCTTTACTTCTGCCTTCAGAGACCTTGAACTATGCAGAAGGATGGGTGGCTTCATTCTTTAAATTAATATGGCATGCTTAAAGTGCGCCAGGTACTAGGCACTGGGGATGTAGCAAGGGATTTAGAAAAAGAAAAAAAATTTTCCTGACTCTGAGAATTCCATGCTAGTGAGGGCATGGGGCCAAATCTAAAACTAAGAGCTTATTCAATAGGCATAAACAGCAGAACGGAAATTCCATTGGCCCAGGTTCCAAAGATTCAAGGCAAAGAAATCAGTGGTAGAAAATTGGCAGAGGTCTAGGCATGGGGTCATTTGGATACTGTGTCCCCGCTATGGTTAAAACAATTCAAATATGTACTAATATTAAATTGATTTTACCCTTTACACAGAGCTAGAAAACAGTCAGTACAGTTTATGTCAACTCTTAATTTTCAGAAATGTTAACCTTCATCACAAAGCCAGAAAACCTAAATAAACCAAAATTATTCTCCCTTTGTAATTATTCTTCTTCCTGTTTTCTCTCCCAACTATCAAGTATTATGATTAAGCTAATTTGCCAAACCATGAAATTAACTTTCTTACTTTTCAGACAGTTCCTGATTTTTTTTTTTTTTTTTTTTTTTGCGGTACGCGGGCCTCTCATTGTCGTGGCCTCTCCTGTTGCGGAGCACGGGCTCTGGACGCGCAGGCTCAGCGGCCATGGCTCATGGGCCTAGCCACTCCGTGGCATGTGGGATCCTCCCGGACCAGGGCACGAACCCGTGTCCCCTGCATCGGCAGGCGGACTCTCAACCACTGCGCCACCAGGGAAGCCCTGATTTTTTTAAGTACATTTCACAGACTTCAACTCTAGATTAAGAATACAAGGTTTGGATAATTTGGGTAAATGTTTTATCCCGCATTTTCACATCTAATTTCATATCCCCAAATCAGAAGTTTTCCTTAAAAAAAAAAAGGTACTATCCATTGTTTCTGAATCTCATTTTTCAGATAAGTAACGATGAAAATGACGTCCTTTTATTTTAAGGTAAGGTATGGTAATCATTTTTAATTATAACTAGTATTTGTTGAAAGCCTCCTTTGTGCAGAGCAGGGCCCTTTGCATATCTCATTTAAAAATTTCTAGTCTTTTAGGAAATAGATATTATCAAGTTCATGAAATGGGTATATATCTGTTTCCTGAATTAAAATGTGAAGTCATTTTCCAAGACAGGGCTGTCCAAAGTAGAATATGCACACCTGAGATATGTGAAACTGACTATTAGGGTGTGGGAACAAATATTAGAAATTTTCTTTTTGCTTATTATTTATTTATTTATTTTTGCGGTATGCGGGCCTCTCACTGTTGTGGCCTCTCCCATTGCGGAGCACAGGCTCCAGACGTGCAGGCTCAGCGGCCATGGCTCACGGGCCCAGCCGCTCCGCAGCATGTGGGATCTTCCCGGACCAGAGCACGAACCCGTGTTCCCTGCATCGGCAGGCGGACTCTCAACCACTGTGCCACCAGGGAAGCCCCTTTTTGCTTATTTTAATCTCATTCTTTTTTATTTTATATTATAGTAGTACCTACAATAGCATGACTAGCATAAATGAATTGCTATTCATATATTTTCAGTGTATTCACATATCTTCAGAATTTACTCCTTTAGAAGTATGTGATCCAAAAAATTGGGGACTTCTCCAAAATCTTTAACCTTGACAGAGAATCAAGTTGGATTTGGGTAGGGTCATTGTTGGTGGGAGAGTCAAGTACATATTGTATTCTCCATTCCATTCTTGATTATCATCTCCACGTGTCATATCTTTACATTCTGTCTTGTTTCTTTTTTTTCATTATTGTCTAACAACTGTTATGACAACATAATACTTTTAAATTGCTGAAAATATTCCACTTTTGGAGAATTTGCTTAGGGGTAACATGGTCCTTCTAACAGTCCAGGCTACATTTTTGAACAGCATGGTTTTGGCAGTGCTATCTGTAATTAATGTGAAACTGATGGGTAGTTTAATATTTGGATTTTTTTTCAGGTGAATTCTAACCTGTGCGTATTTTTGTAGGTACAATACATTCCATATATTTGTAACAAATTAATGTATATATTCTGTAGGTTTGCTTTTGTAAGTCCAGGAATAGTGACTGAATAGATCTGAAGAGAATCAAATACCTGCTTCAGACAAGATGCTAATTTTGGCAAGGATGTTCCCTATATTGGCAGATTTATAAATATGGGGCATTGGGTATGCATTACAAGTTTCTTGCTTCCTGGTGTAAACTCCCAGATAATGCTAACAATGATCTTTGCTAAATGACAAGAGCTGAGATGGACAGTGAGTACCCTGATATTTTGGGGCAGAAAGTATGTTTGGTTTCTGATAACTTTTGCAAAGATTTTCCAACCATTGTCTCTCAGTCCTGGAGTCTACTTAAGCAAACTATGTATTTTTTCCTTGTGGGAAAATAGTGTTTTGGCCTTCCTTGCCTAGGTATGTTCATTTTGAGGCCTTGCCAAGAACCTAAACAAATACAAAATGGAAGAAATTAATGGAAAATTAGAGAATGAAATAATCAGTATATTTCACCTATTCTTCACACAGCTGATAAACTAATGGTACAACCTCAACATGTTATTCTTTGAGTTTAACCTGATGGCCCTAGCCCTTCTTCTTTACCTGCATCTATCTAACGTGAGAAATAGACTTTGAGAGTGCTAGAGCCATAGAACACCTGCTTTACTCCTTTCAAAGCCACCGAGAATGGCTGTTGCTGCTTGGCTAGCAGATATAGTCAGATCAGTAATGGTTAAAAGTTTGGTTTTAAGGAACTCCCATCAAAATGTCTTGAGTTATTCCTAGAAAATGTCCTCTTCATAGTTTTTTCAGCCTTGAACTGGTTACTGTACTTCTCATATGTGGCTAAAACATCTCACATCTCAACTTTAAGGAGTGTTTTGGAATTCTTTTGGTAAAATCTAGCAGAAATGATAAGTAGCATTATCAGGGTGTGCTTTATTAACAGACCCATGAACTTTTGGAGTACATTTAATTCAGTGCTGAAATAGTAAATTCAGCTTTTAAAATAACTTTAAAAATTTTACCAAGTTGCATGTTCGAGATTGTTTATTGCAGCATTGTTTATCATAGCAAAAAAAAGAAGCAAACCCACAAACAAATACAAACTGGACACGATGTATTTATCAATAGTGGTCTGGTAAAATGATAAATTTTTAACAACGGCATATTATGCAGTTTAAAGAATATGGCAGATGAATATGTGCTGATGTGGAAAATGCAAAGTGCCGAACATATGCAAACTAAACTGCCATTTATACCATATGGGATATATTTGAAAAAATTTTCTGTCCCAATTCTTAAAGTCTCATTATTACCATTCCTTTTCATATAATAGCTTTTCTCTAAGGTAGAGAATTGTAAGAAAAGTGAACTAATTCCGCCACAAATTTAAACAAAATTAAATGAAGATGATGATAGGAACACTTACATAGTCCTTACTATGTGCCAGGTACTGTTCAATTACATGTTTTAAACATGTACTCTTCACAACAACCCTGTGAAGCATGGATCATCTTTACCTCCACATTTTTCAGATGAGGAAACTGAGATGTTAATTCCACACAAGGTTGCATAGCTAGTATGTGTCGAAGCTGACTTACATACCCTTGCAGACTGGCTCCAATGTCTCTGTGCTCTTAACTACCAATTCTATGCATCCTCTCAACTTACTTTTGACATTGATGGAAACTAAATGAGATACTTTGTCATTTTTCTTTCTTGTAGACAAATGATTTGCTGTGTTTATATAATACATGATACCTAATAACAGGATGGTCCTATTTTTATTGCTGAAAACAATCTGTTATATGTTCATTTAATTAACCTTTCATTTTAACTCATTCATTTAGTTAGGTAGTTCTCAACTGTGGGGAATTTTGTCCCGTAGAGGACATTTGGCAGCGTTTGGAGACATTTTTGGTTGTCACAGTGGGGCTGAGAGATGGGATATAGTTGCTACTGACATATACTGGATAGCTAGGGATGTTGCTAAACATCCTAAAAATGCATAGGATAACTTCGCATAACCAAGATTTATCCAGCCCAAATGTCAGTAGTGCCAAGAAACCCTGATTTAGTTGGCATAAGGAAAGTTCTCAATAATTGGACTCCTGTCCTGAAAAATACCAAGTATATTATTTTGTTTTCAAGCTAGTAGCATTGAGAAAAGCAAACTTTATTTTTACTGTTTTTTACACTGGTATTTTTCACTTTTCCCACCTGGCATTGTGTGATCTGTAAGTGCCAGAGCTGACAAGGGTAGCAAATTCATGGGACCATGGAACATCACCCACACATTGAAATGTAACCTTTTTGGCCAATTAGAGCCTCTAACTTGGTCAGGTGACTTAAGATGATCATTTGAGTGGATTTAAAGGCAATGTACTTATATAATATACAGTTTAGGGAGGTGACAGGAGTGCTACAATGTAAATGTTTAAATGAATGATTGAAAAATTATAGATGAGCTGTGCCTACTTTGATGTGAATTTGCACAGCTTTAAAAGTAGTGAAAGAAAAGCCTTTACAATTTAAAAACTTGTTATAATTTCAGTAGGTAAGAGGAAAAGTAGTAACTGGAAGTTCAGATAGAGGGAGCAGTAAGAAAGGTATTTTACTGTTTCAAGAAATGGATGGCAATACCTTATTTTTCAACCAGTAAAACAGCCTGCAGATAAAATCATTTTGGTTGGTGGATAAAGGTGTGCTGTAAATTGACACTGAACTTTAACTTGCCCTATGATCAACCAGCCAGAACCTGAATAGTTCCTGCGGAAGAGCTGTTTCTCAATTCCAGGAAGGCAGAGTAAACGTTACATTTCCTGCTGACAGGGAAAGTCTATTGAAATGAATACACCAGGGGAAACTGGATTCACCATTTCTCCCATGTTAACACTGATTTTACAGGTTTCCTTCAGCCTCTTCTAGAATGGTAAGGGCTTCAGATTATTTCAGAAGTACAGTGGTAACGTTTCAGGCTGGCTACTTCCTTTCTGTTGCTAGGCACTTACACCTTCGTTCCCAGCAGAGGCTGTAAAGTGCTACTGCTGCAGCTGTTGCCTGTAGGGCTTGCTACACATATTAGCTCAGCTTCTGGGAAATGATGGGATTGATGATCCTCCTCTGGAAAACCTTTCATCACAGAGATTCACATCAGGTTGTATTTTAAAGCAGGCTGAAAAAGAAAGCCATTAGCCTTTCTTACCTCTTAATTCAGTATCCAAATAGCTTCTGATTTATTGATTAATTAATTTTATATCTTTTTCTTTTTCAAGCTGAACACTGAATAGCTTAGCAGAGGCCTTCCATCCTCTCTGCCTTGTTGCCAGAGGATTTTCCTCCTTTCTCTTCAGCCTCACTGTGATCTGTGCAAACAGCTACTAAGTGAAGGAGAGCTTATTAGAAGGGGAATTATCCATGTCTGAGCTTTTAAATTCTGAAAATGAGAGGATTGTTTTGTCTGGAAAAGGCACACGTTTGTATACTCTGGCTATGAAATAATGCCTGTTACTTTTTATTAAAATAACCAGGGAGGTTAAGGAAACCATAAAAGAAAAAGTTTGATCACAATCCTACAATTCTCAAAGCCATGTCCTTTTCTATACAGCTTTATTAAAGAAATGAAGCAGATCTGATTTAGTGTGAAAGGATAACAAGGTTTGTCCAACCTCTCTCTGCTTCATTATGGGCTCTAGGTTGTATATTTCAACCGTATTTGGATAGAGAATGCAAATTTTAATAGGCATATGACTTTGTATACTGAGTTTTTAAAATAAGACTAAAAGTACAAAATAATGTACAGAACTAGATTCTGAATAGGTGAATTATATTCATACAGCAAGAAGTGTTTTATTAGGGATGGGCAAGAAACTAAGAGGTGTTAGAAAGCTCCATTTTAAATGAGGGAATTTAGTGTGAGTTTGTGTGTGTGAATCTTTGCACTTGTGTTTTGATTAAGAAGTATCAGCTAACATTGAATTGTTGGAGAATTACCCTTGTTTCTCCAGCCTTTCTGTGTAACTGAGAGCTGATGTGAGTCAAATACAGAAAATAGCTGGTATCATGATTAGGAATACTTGTTTTTCAGATGATCCCCTCAGGACTTCTTTTAGCCCTTACACCAGAAACTGAGTTGTCCCCTCTCCATAAGTTTGTTAATGATAGGATTCTCAACCCTCAAGGCTTAGGATGGTTCAGGTCCTACAGTTCTTTCTTCCCCTCTATGTGTTGTTAGCTTTTTCTGACTTTTTGGGAGACTCGGCCTCATTTAAAACAATGTTCCTTTGAGTAAATACAATCTGAATTCTTAACAGGTGACTTACAAATGATCTTGTGGAATATATTTTCTTGATTTAAGAATTACCTCTGCTGAATTGCCTTTTAGTAATGGGTCTCCAAAAGCTCTATCAATCTAATTTATGGGTGTATATTAATATGCTGTTAGAGAAACTGGCTACCCAGTTACTGAAATAAGCAGTCTAGAGGCAACAAATGAGAAACTTTATCCAGTCTTGTGCTTGGCAGCAAGACACTCTAGGTCTGTTTTATTTATGCTATTGCTGCCACTTTCTTTTCTTTTTTCCTCATCATTTCTTTCTTTGTCCCATAGCACCAAGCAATAGTTTTACCTGCTTTCACTCTAACACTTCCTGGGCTTATGTACAGTGGGATCAGAAAGGGAAGTCAGCCTAACAGAGGGCAGTGGAGTTTGGAGGCTTGAACTCTCAGCAAAAGAGATCAAATGGAACTAATTTTAGAAGAATTGGTCTTAGGGTAGTTAAATAGAGAGCAATATAAATAAGTGGATATGCTAATAATACACTATTCCTCTTTGTTTTCATTTATTTTGCCTCAGTATTTTTTTTCCTTCAGGAAATATCCACAACATCCATTGATACCTGAACTAGAAAATATGCAAGAGTTCTTTACATCCCACCTCTCATTAAGAGGAGAGAGAATCATACGATTTTGGGGAAAAGTAGCTAAATGTTATTTTTAGACTAAAAGAAAACAATGAGTGCTATCAAGATTATGTTAAAGAGAAACTTCTTATGCCTCTGGGAAATACATTATTACAAACCATTTGGGAAGCCATTTAGCAATATGCACCTAGAGGCCTAAAATATTTGTGTCTTTTGACCTAGGAATTCTATTTCCTGATAATTTACTGTAAGGAATTAATCATAAATATAGAAAAGCCTTCATAGGCAGTGGAGTTTATCACAATACTAATTTATAATGAAAAAATGGGAAACAATCTTAATGTCCAACTGTAAGGAAATGGGCAAGGAAACCCCAGTCAACCAATTGTTATGTAGCCATTGAGAATGTTTACTAGGAGTATAAAATAACATGAAAGATGCTTTTGATATAGTGTTCAGTGGTGAAAAAGGTAATGTAGAGTATTCCCTATTCAATATGATTACAAATTGGTAAGATATACCTATGCTTGGAAAAAATTAAGCATATTAAAATATAGGCAGTGATTTATGTTTGGATGATGAAACTGTGATTTTTGTTTTGTAGCAGTTTCAAAATTTTCTGTAATGATTATGTACTATTTAGATAGTGGGAAGAAAGAATGAAATCCTTCTACCTTCCCACTAAAAGTATTACTTTCCTTACAGCTTTAAACAGCAGTCGTAAAAGTCAGTCTGCAAGCTTTGGAATAAGACTTGCAAGAGAATATTGTGCAGCATGGATTCTCTACCAGAAGAATTTTTTGTGAGGTAAGGGATGGGTTGACAAAAAACCAACTGCAGTTGTTGCATTTTGAAGACATAACATTGGTCTTTTTCACATAACTTTGGGAAGCTAGTGTGAATGAGATACCTTTATGTTTCAAGACAATTTAGCAATTTTGATTAGTGGGAGATGTAAACTGGGTAAAATCTAATTTTAGAAAATTTCTCTAAGGACCACACCCTGGCTAAATAGCTAAGAATTGAAAGATGTACCATAGTTTGCTACACCTGGGCCATTCTCAACAAAGTAATGTTTTATTTATCATTTAACAAGCACTTACATAGACTTACCTTTTGCCAGGCATTGTTTTAAATGCGTTTACAAACATTAACTTATATAAACTTCATAACAACTCAGTGAGGTGGGTACTATTATTATTCCCATTTTATAGAAGGTAACCTAAGTGCAACACAGAAGACTCTACTGAGTGGTTCAACTGGGCCTAGGCTAAATGTCAATCTGTCCCCTCAAATTAGGGAAAGTTCAGCTTGCTTGTACCTCTCCCATATAATACTAAAGAGCAGGTTAGTATTGGAGATCTCCTTGCCACCTTTCACTGTCTCATATAATAAGCAATGTGTTGTTTTACAAGTATTTACTTACCTCCATGGTACTTAGGGAATAAAGACTAAGACAAAATGTATGTACTGAGAGAGAATTATAATATAGTAGGAAGATATATAAAAAGTTATTTTATCTTTAGGCAAAATGCATGCATAAGCGTTATAGTAGAAATACTGTGGCTATATATAGAAAGGAACAATAATTATTGAGTGGGGTTCAGTGGGTTTCCACAAGGTGACATTTGAACTGAACTTAAAAGGATAAAGGTGGCTTTTGATGGGTGTAGAAACAGAGCAGATGGGAGGTCATTTGGCTGAGGAAACAGCAAGAAAAAGTATTTAAGATAAATTCTTGGGGAGGATTTTGACTCCTGGTAAGGAGTTTAGCTTTATTTTGTGCAGAGCCATTGACATTTGAAGAAGAGAAATGAAATTTTACACTGTATTTTAGGAAGACTACCTCTGTTGATAGTGGGAAGGATGACAAGATATGACAATTGTAATAGCTCAGGAAGTAGTTAATGAAGGCTTGTATGATAGGAATAGTAAATAGTAAGAGAGGAAGGGTTTATAGAACTAGAATCAACAGAATTCTTTGACTACTTAAATATGAGAAAAAGGGGCAAAAGAGTAGTAGAGTTGGTTTGAAAATTTCTAATGACCGGAAGGAAATATGTAACATTAGCTAATATGAAGATCACAAAAGGAGACAGGTTTAATGTGTGTTGAGAAAGTAAGAGAGCACAGATAATGAGTTCAGCTTTGGACATGAGCCAGACTGAGGTGTCACTAAGATATTCTTATGGAGATTGTCGAGTAGGTGGAAGGAAATGTGTAGCTGTAGCATCAAAGAATGATTAAGTCTGCAGAAATAGATTTGTGAATCATTAGAATGGGGTGCTATTTGAGTTCATGGAAGTTTGCTCATTTATTTGTTTTTATATTTATTCATTCAATAACTATTTGAGTGCCTACTTTATGTCAGATATTGAGCTAGAGACTTGAAGGTAAGGTAGTTCAATAAGAAGGACCTGAATCCTATCTGGGAGTGTTTACTCATGGGCATAAATAAGATTGATTTAAGTAGAAAATGTACTAAGAAAAAAGAGGGCTAAAAATGGAACATTACTGTATACTACATATATTCAATATTTCAGGTATATTGTTATACCAAAATTTCAGCTTCTCCCAGCAGAAGAAGAAAGTACACAGGTGGTAAAAGTAGCAGAATAGCAAAAGAAAAATACTAGTCTTGCACTTAGTTTTAGCTTTGCTTCTTTCTAGTGTATGACCTCTCTGGACATTAATTTACCCATCTACAGAATAAAGTAGCTGCCATATATGACCACTGATGTACCTTCCTGTTCTAATACATGGGGAGCATGGTTTGATAGTGTTAATGTAAGCAGTTCTATATTAAATATTATTAAAATAATAGATGAATAAGGTGAATGAAAGGAAGAGAGATAGCCAGTGGTACAAACTGAGAAGTGGACAGCTGGAGGGGCTAGGAGAAGAACAAATAGCAGCAAAGGATGTGGAGGTTTTCAAGGAGGGGTGGAGTATATGATGGATAATGTTAAGTAATGCAGAAAAGCTAGGTAGAATGAAGAGCTAAGACAAAGCTATTGTAGTAGCAAATACGATTTCATTAGCAACTTTTACTAGAGCAATTTCAGTGTTGGGGAGGCAGTACAGATGAGTTAAGTTTTCATATCAAAATTTGTTATGGAACCTATGGAAAATATAGAAGCTCATGTTCCACACGTTTGATTAAGAAGCTCTGAAGTAGAGTTTGGACATCTGGATGTTTCCAAAGCTTCACAGGTGATTTTAATATGCATCTGGGACTGAGAACTACTGGGTTAAGGAGTGAATTATCATGAAATGGAGTTAGCAAGTAGAGTATCCATTTTGAGTACCTTTTGTACTCAAACATGGAGAGGCTTCAGAATACTGCTGCAGTATTTTTCATTCCTTGATAACACAGTTCCTTGTGTTCCTTTTTGGAGTGGGGCTTAGAAGTGTAGGAAAAAACAGTTAACAGGTTTCTCTTTACCATGACATTTTAAAGAGCACTGAGACTCATACTGTGGAATATTGTTTGTGTGTATAAATCATCTTTTGTTGAAACTTTCACTGTATGGACAATACTGTATTGTTTATCTGTCTCAGTTTCCCCTGACACAATCTTCACATAGTAAATGATAAATGATTTTCTGTCAAATGAGTACATAAATATGAAGTAAAATAGGATAATATCTACAAAGTACAGTTGTGAATAAGTCAATCAATTGACATAAGTTTCTCACCTCAGTTTTATCTCTGCTAATGTATAGGATTAAGAAAATTATATAAATCATATATGACCCTATGTTATGGTTCTTATATTATGAATCCTTTGTCATGGTGCTGTATATAGGCAAAAGCAATTTTATAAATAACTTTTTCAATTCAGTAAATAATACTGCATATATTCACATTTCAAGACCATGTCAAAAGCAAAACTTGTCGTTATTCCTTTTTATAAAAATAGTTAATAATTTCTAAATATGATATTCTGCCTCAATTTAAAAAGCCATTTTGAAAAACTGGACAATTGCAATGCCAGGAAACTGAAAAAAAAAAAAAGATCTTTGTAAGATAGATCCTTTCCAGACCTCAATTATTTTCATAAACACACACACACACACACACACACAGATGTACACACACAAATCAAAACATCAACCTTTTTTTTCTTTACATTGAGAAACAGTGCTATAAAGTTATTTCCTCCCATTATTTTGGTCTATTGTGTGTTTGTTAAAGATGAAAAATTTTTTACATCAGCTTTTTATTCTCTCTGCCAGTGTCCAGTAAGGACATGGCATAATTTCTTTTCTTTAACTTGAGCTCCTAAAGAGATATGGCATCTACCACTATTACCAGTCTTTGGTACATATTGTTTATACTTCTGAAACTTTCAGGCAAAAATTCACATGTCAGATTCTTTACTATTACAATTTAATTGTGTTCTTTGTAAGGAGATGCTCTGAATATAATGCTTCTTCATTTAAAATAGGGATCTTCCTGTGGAGGAGCAGGCTAAGGAGGAAACCAAGAATAAGGTAGAAAAATCAACTGATCAACTGGTAAGAGACAATTTAGTCAGTTAACTAATGCTGTATGAGAATAGAATGCTAAATCTAATCAATTTAATTATCTGCTAAAAATTTTCCTACCTTAGTGGTCATCACTAAATCTTTCTTTGATAATTGATATTTGTGTCTCAAAGTTATCATTCCAAACACCAATCCTAACTGTAAGTTAAAATTAGTAGATAATTGAATTGACTTGCCCAGAAACATCCCACAATCAACTGTAAGAAACCTCTTATTTGCCTTTTAAAAGCAAAATTCAAACAAAATGAATACTATACACATAGAAATAAAACCTACACAGAGAATTTTATTTAGTAAGACATTTCATTGAGTAGTTTCTGAAGTTAATTCTTCTCCTGTTTTTATCATCTTTACTGTCAGAACCTCCAGTTCTAAATGAATAACTGAATTATACTCTAATATAAAGCTTTTATTGCCAGTGACAATATACTTTATGGTAGATTAAAAAATACAGAGGGCTTCCCTGGTGGCGCAGTGGTTGGCAGTCTGCCTGCCAATGCAAGGGACACGGGTTTGTGCCCCGGTCCGGGAAGATCCCACATGCCGCGGAGCGGCTGGGCCCGTGAGCCATGGCCGCTGAGCCTGCGCGTCCGGAGCCTGTGTTCCACAATGGAGAGGCCGCAACAGTGAGAGCCCTGCGTACTGAAAAAAAAAAAAAATACAGACACATGTTTGTGAATGTCACATGTATTTATGTTTAGTGAAGGATGGATGAGAGGTATTTGTTAGGTTCTTGTTAGTGTAATTTTTACTTTCCACATAGTTTTATATAATGATTGATGTCCATTTGTTAATAAAGTTTATCCAGTAACTTAGGAGGAGAAAAATATAAACGTAAAATAACCTTAGTATTCACCTGCATGAGGTTATCACTGTAAAAAATTTTGCAGATGAAATACAATATGTTCAATATGTACACTTTGACAAGGGGGATTGGATCCAGAAAAGCCATTCCTAGATACAGATTTCGGAATACAGAGGGAAAGGAGGTGGAAACTTTAACCTGAATTTGGCTTAGATGCTAAATCTATTTTGCAAAAATGGATTGAGCATCAAATATTTTGACAACTAACTTAAAAATTAAAATTGTATTTATAATAAGATTATTTAACAAACATGAAGCTTATAGTAGTTCCTGTTGAAAAAATTTTATTCATGCCATAATCTTACTTGTGTATCAATTTGGTAATTAGTGTTGGATGATTCTGCAATGACTTTTGATTACAGAATTGACCTTTAGTTTGAAATATATGCACTATTGACAATGGTCATTCTTTTTTTTTTTAAACATCTTTATTGGAGTATAATTACTTTACTATGGTGTGTTAGTTTCTGCTTTATAACAAAGTGAATCAGCTATACGTATACATATATCCCCATATCCCCGCCCTCTTGTGTCTCCCTCCCATCTTCCCTATCCCACACCGCTAGGTGGTCAGAAAGCACCGAGCTGATCTCCCTGTGCTATGCAACTGCTTCCCACTAGCTATCTATTTTACATTTGGTAGTGTATATGTGTCCATGTCACTCTCTCACTTTGCCACAGCTTACCCTTCCCCCTCCCGGTGTCCTCAAGTCCATTATCTATGCCTGTATCTTTATACCTGTCCTGCCCCTAGGGCCTTCAGAACCTTTTTTTTTTTTCTTTTAGATTCCATATATATGTGTTAGCATATGGTATTTGTTTTTCTCTTTCTGACTTACTTCACTCTGTGTGACAGTCTCTAGGTCCATCCACCTCACTACAAATAACTCAGTTTCATTTATTTTTATGGCTGAGTAATATTCCATTGTATATATGTGCCACATCTTCTTTATCCATTCATCTGTTGATGGACACTTAGGTTGTTTCCATGTCCTGGCTATTGTAAATAGAGCTACAATTAACATTTTGGTACATGACTCTTTTTGAATTATGGTTTTCTCAGGGTATATGCCCAGTAGTGGGATTGCTGGGTTGTATGGTAGTTCTATTTTTAGTTTTCTAAGGAAACTCCATACTGTTCTCCATAGTGGCTGTATCAATTTACATTCCCACCAACAGTGTGACAATGGTCATTCTTCATAAAGGATTGTTTGGTTATTTTTTAGAAGCTTTTTTTTTTAACTTTTTGAAAAATTTAAAACCTACAGAAAAGTTGCAAGACTAGTACATTGAACACTTATATACTCTTTACTGAGATTTAGCAAACTGTTAACATTTCCTACATTTTTGGATGTAAATACAATGAAGTACCATAAAATGTAAGATGTGTTTGTTGGGTGTTGTTGGGAATGAAGGAATCTCAATTTAAGACTCAAAACCAGAAGGGGAGAGGAGGAGGCAGAGGAAGAGTAGTAGTCCTGCTGTGGACCTTATTGGTTCCTAGTTACTTTCCTGGGTAGTTCCAGGTCTGTTAGAAACCAGGAAGTGACAGTTACCACACACCAGTGACTATTTTGCGTTTTCAGTGACTCTACATGGCCTCTGCAGTAATAACCTGTCTGTTCTCATATACAGAGGTCAGTGGCTACATATTCATATTCCCAAAGTTTCAGCAGGGTATAAGGACTGTGGTATCTTGTTAAGGTTTGAAGGAAGGCCATCATCCATCTGTTCCAGGATCGTTACTCATTTCTATTGCCCATTCGTTCCTCACAATTAATGTTAATAGAAAATCCAGCAAGACTTGACTATATAGCTATCAGTTAACCATTAACTACAGCTTTATTAAGTCTGTAGGATCAGTTCCTGAAGTCCCAAGATTATTACTATTTATTCGGCTCTGACTGAATTGAGATTATACGTAGAATCATTATATTATACTAATTTATTTATAATTTAAAGTATTATAACTATTCATTTTCAAATTGCCGTGTTTAGTAGCTGAAGCATTAGTCACATAACGTAAAAAGCACTGTTGGATATAGTTTTCATATTATTTTGTAGAATAATCTATTTAATATTTTAAACTTAGCATTTTTTAATGCCTTAAATGGACCAATTCAGTACATGTTTTGTTTTTCTCAAGGGCAACCATTTTTTAAGGCTTAACTCATATTTAAGCCTAAAATCATTCATGTTTTCCATCCCACCACCATAAAAAAAGACATAATTATTCCCATCTTAGAATCTATGCTTTGTTTATAACTTTTAAATTCATTTATGATGGCCTTCCTTAGATTAAAGCTTCTTGAGTTTTAGTCCTAAACTTTCAGCTATGTTGTAAGTTCCTTGAGAGCAGAGAGAATGTCTTATTCTTATTGTAATCTGTCAGAGTGATCTACATATAGCATGTAAAGGAACTTTTAAAAAAATACTTTAGCTGGTTTTAATATTAGAGTAAATTAGAACATGTATAATTGTGTAAATTTTTAATAATGTCTTCTAGGACAAACAGGAAAAGAACATACCTACTGATCTTGTCCCTGTTAACCTGTTATTAGAAGTGAAGAAGTTATTAAATGCAATTAATACTCTACCAAAAGGTGTGGTTCCTCACATCAAGAAGTTCTTACAAGAAGATTTTTCCTTCCAAACTATGCAGGTAAGATCATAATTTGATATTTGGGGCAGAAGTGTAGGTCTGTGTATATGATACACTGTGTTCCTTTACTCTCACACTACTGCTATATTCACAGCACTTCTGACACTAGATGTGTGGGTTTAGTCCCACAACAGTGAATTCTCCAACGTTACCTGGGTGTCCTACAAATCAATTCAATTCTGACACTGTCTACCTGGAGTTAGCATCTGATTCCACAAGTTAAGGGCCCATTCCAAGACTGCTCCCACTTCGGATGCCAATCACCAGTCCTAGGTTGCCCCAGTACTTCTGACTGACTGGCTATACATTGGGGTTCCCATGACCCCTCATGAGTGCAGTAATGTGCCAGAACAGCTCATGGAACTCAGGGAAACACGTTGACCCGTTTATTACATGATAAATGATATGATTGATAAAGGGTACAGCTGAACAATCACAGGAAGATATACATAGGGCAAGGGAATGTCTCAAGTGCAGGAGCTTCTCTTCTTTTGGAGTTGGGGTACACCACTCTCCTGGCATGTGCATGTGCAAACTGGAAGTTTTCCAAAGCCCATACTTTTAGAATTTTTATGGAGATTTTATCATGTAGGCATGATTAATTATTAATTCAGTTTCCAGCCTCTCTTCCCTCTTTAGGGTATGGTGCTGAAATTTCCAAGCTTCTAATCATGGCTTGGTCTTTCTGGTGACCAAGCCTCCATCCAGAAGCCCACTGAGAGTCACCTCATTAGAACAAAAGACTCTCCTATCATCCAGGAAATTCCAAGGGTTTTAGGAGCTCTGTGTCTGGAACCAGAGTCAAAGACCAAATATTGGCAGGAACTGGGGACAGATCAATGTATGTATTTCTTATTATATATGTATTCCCTATTATTTTACAATGACTCTTTTCTTTTCTTTTTTTCTTTTCTTTCCTTTTCTTTCTTTCATTCTTTCTTTCTCTCTTTCTTTTTTTCCCTCCCTCCCTCCCTTCCTTCCTTCCTTCCTTTTCCTTCCTTCCTTCCTTCCTTTCTTCCTTTTTTCCTTTCTTTCCTTTCTTTCTTTACCATAACAGTGCCACTAAGGTCTTGACATCTCCATCTTATATCTTGTGAAGGGCTTTGGTTTCAGCTTTGACTCTAGACTTTTATTAATTAAATAAAGCTGATGCTAGCCTTTCAAGGATAATGATAGGAATGTGGGTTAGTAGCTTATAAGCTGTTGACTATAAGGTCTAGTGTTTATTCTAATTCTAATAACTCACAACATGCCACTCTGGGAGAGGAAACTGCTTTCAGTTTTCCTAATTTGTAAAGTACTGACAGATTTTTCAAAAATGTAAAATATAAAGAAAAATAATAAGACCTGGATTTTTTCTTTTTTTTTTTTTTTTTTTTTTTCTTTTTGCGGTATGCGGGCCTCTCACTCTTGTGGCCTCTCCCGTTGCGGAGCACAGGCTCCGGATGCGCAGGCCCAGCGGCCATGGCTCACGGGCCCAGCCGCTCCGCGGCATATGGGATCCTCCCAGACCGGGGCACGAACCCGTATCCCCTGCATCGGCAGGCGGACTCTCAACCACTGCGCCACCAGGGAGGCCCTAAGACCTGGATTTTTAAATGAGATAAATATTTTAGAGAATATATTGTCAATTTGCATCTTAGAAATAGTTTTTCTAGATAATAAGTTGTGAAACTTTCAACACAAGATGGGTATCAGTTTGTAAATTAATGGAATTTCCCAAAGTTAAAGAAAATGATCTTCTCTTCTTTGTGACAGTTAATTGGGGGGCCGAGACAGACACCATAGGTGTCCTGAAAAGGCCACATTTACCTTTTCTGTGAAAGAATATATCATTAATTATTTCCATGAAACAAATTAATACTATTATGATTAAAAATTTAGACAACTCTAAAAATATCCAAAGACTTTATATACAGCTATAATCTTAAGTGAGGTAATTTACCACAAGTATGAATTCTGGTTTGAAATTGATGGAATAATGCCACTATTTCCCTCTTATCTTTTGGAAATCACCCAGAAACCACAATAGGAAATAGAAATCAGTAGCCTTTATATATATAAACAATACCAGTTAGAAGGTAAACATGAAAGAAAAATATTTTTAATAGTAACAGAAAAGATAAAATACCCAGGAAAACACTTAAGAAATGTACAAGATATAAACTAGTGTTCCTCACAGTTTTTCCTAAGCCACTTATGTGAGCCTATCTGACCCCCATACTAGTCCTAAAGAATCAAAATCTCTGGGGAGAGGTCTGGGAATCTGCATTTTAGCAGGTACCCCCACACACTGATCTTTTTTACACTAAGTTTAGAAATCAATACTTTATATTAAAACAATAAATAAAAATTTCTAAAACTCTATTAAAGGTAAGATACGAAGACCTGTATGGGAAGCAATACATGTAGGAAGACACAATGTGATAGAGAAGTCAATTTTCCTGAAATTAAAATTTACAAATATCATATAATTCCAATAAAAATAACAAAAGGGTTTTTTTTGTTTGTTTTTGTTTTTGTTACTAAAAGCTAGTTCTAAAGGTAAATTAAGGGAACAATAGCCAGGAAAATTACGAAAGAGAAGTGTGGGAGAGAAGGGCTGGGAATTTGCCCACTTTGGTATTAAAACTTACTATGGGGACTTCCCTGGTGGAGCAGTGGTTAAGAATTCACCTGCCAATGCAGGGGACACGGGTTTGAGCCCTGGTTCTGGAAGATCCCACATGCCACGGAGCAACTAAGCCCGTGCGCCACAACTACTGAGCCTGTGCTCTAGAGCCCATGAGCCATGACTACTGAGCCCGTGTGCTGCAACTACTGAAGCCTGCATGCCTAGAGCCCATGCTCCTCAACACGAGAAGCCACCGCAATGAGAAGCCCATGAAGTGCAACAAAGAGTAGCCCCTGCTCACCACAACTAGAGAAAGCCCATGTGCAGCAAGGAAGACCCAATGCAGCCCAAAATAAATAAATTAAATAAATAAATTGAAAAAAAGCTTACTATGAAGCTCTAATAATTAAAAGATTGTGTTACTTGCTCTTGACTCTACAGACAAGTGTAGAAAATACAAGAGAAATTCCAGTAGTAGACCCAAATACATTCAGAAATGTTATGTGTAATAACAAAAGTTGGTAATACTAAAGGGGAAGTGGACCAATCAGCAATCCCAGTGGAAGATTTTTTTTTTTTTTTTTTTTTGCGGTACACGGGCCTCTCACCGTTGTGGCCTCTCCCATTGCAGAGCACAGGCTCCTGAAGCGCAGGCTCAGTGGCCATGGCTCACGGGCCTAGCCGCTCTGCGGCATGTGGGATCTTCCCGGACCGGGGCACAAACCCGTGTGCCCTGAATCAGCAGGCGAACTCTCAACCACTGTACCACCAGGGAAGCCCCCCAGTGGAAGATTTTAACATAGCTTTCTTAATAAGTAATAGAACATGAACACAAAATTAGTAAGGCTGTAGCAAACTTGATGTAATTGACTTATATATGTGTAACAGTGACAAAATGTATATTCTTTTAAATTTTTATTTATTTATTTTGGCTGTGTTGGGTCTTCATTTCTATGCATGGGCTTTCTCTAGTTGTGGTGAGCGGGGGCCACTCTTCATCGCAGTGCACGGGCCTCTCACTGTCGCGGCCTCTCTTGTTGTGGAGCACAAGCTCCAGATGTGCAGGCTCAGTAGTTGTGGCTCACGGGCCTAGTTGCTCCGTGGCATGTGGGATCTTCCCAGACCAGGGCTCGAACCTGTGTCCCCTCCATTGGCAGGCAGATTCTCAACCACTGCGCCACCAGGGAAGCCCTATATTCTTCTTAAATGCATATAACATTTACAAAAATTGACCGTATACTAAGCAAATCTCATCAAATTTCAAAACATCAGAACACGCAGAGCATGTTCTCAAACAACTGTACAATTAATTTAGAAATTAGTTACAGATAGATAAACTAGAAAACCATTGTTCCTAAGTTAAGATATATACGTCTAATCTAGTTAAACCAGCGATCAAAGAAGAAAGCACACTGGACATTAGATAAATTTTGGAACTGAATGAAAAACATATATCAGAATTTGTGTTATTAGATAAAAGCTGTGCTGCAAGGATTATTTATAGCTTGAAATGTATATAATAGAAAAAGAAGCAAGGTTGAATATCAGTCATCTAAACATAAAATTCAAGAGGCTAGGGAAAGAACAGCAAATTAAAAACAGAGTCAAAAAAGAATAAAGATAGCTAAAACTAATGAAATAGAATAAAACAAACTAGAAAAGGTCAGTTAAACCAAAACTAGATTTTTTGAAAAGACCAAGAAAATTGATAAATGCCTGGTAAGAATGTTCAAAAAAAAAGAAGGCAAAAAGAACCAAAATCATGAATGAATGTAAAAACATCAGTACAAATTCCATAGTTATCTATTTTGTCTGAAGGGGGTTAAGAGGTGCAAACCTACAGCTATAAGATAAATAAGTCAAGTGGATATAATATATACCTAGGGAACATAGTCAGTAATATTATAAAAAGTTCATATAATGATGGATGTTAACTGGTCTTATTGCAGTGATCATTTCATGATGATGTCATAAGAAAAATGTCAAATCACTATGTTGTACACCTTGAAATATAATATGTTAATTATAACTCAATAAAATTATTTTTAAATTCCATAGTCATCTAAAGGATAATACAGAATTCTGCTACTTGCAGTGGCTGCCTGGGTTGGTTTAGAGCAACCTTCTTTTGAGAAGAACTAGGAAAACAGGGCAGAATCTTTTGCTTATTTGTGCTTTTCTTGCAGATCACTTAATTCAACTAGGGGCTGAGATGACTCCAAGCTTTACTTCTGTTCTGTGAAGAAGAGTCTATTTGTGGTTTACCCTTTGTAGCAGATACTGTCAGTGCCCTGCCCATACCCCTTGACCCCTTGAACTCTATCATTTCAGTATACTCTGGACAGTTTCCAGTTTTCAGTATCTACATCTCTATGCTTCAGGCCTTTCTTTCTTTCTTTTTTTTTTTTTTCTGGAACTGCAGAAGGCTGTAATTCTCATGGCAGTTTAGAGATCCCAAGGAATTAATACTCCCCCCTTACCTCAGAAAGCACTCAGTCAATAAACCTTGGGAGTTATTATATAAATATCCCAGTTCTCTCTCCCCTTAAGTTGGATAATACTGAGGCTTGAATTTTTCAGTGTTTTTCTGTTGTATTAACCCTAGTCATCCACTGTGCGTAACTAGCTTAATAACACACCTTTTAGTTTAAAGCCTGCTTTCTCTTCCCTGATACCCTTCTCCACTCCACTACCATTGTTCTCTGCACCTCTCAAATAAACTACTTGCATTCAAATCCTTGTGTTAGGGTCTGCTTCCAACTGGAACCAAAACAGACACTTTGACTCTAAGGGTAAATTTCTTTAGGGTCCCAACCAAAAGAATAAGGTGTTTACCAGGGCCCCTCTTCCTTGATAGGTCATACACTCCAATTTTCCCTCTAGCTCTGCAGCTTTGTGGAAAGCTCTGTCTAGCATTTCAGCCTCTCAGCCATAACTGAATACAGCAATTGCCTTAAGGAGATAAGTGACTCCAAAAGTCAGTCTGCTATCTCTGGGCCTTCCTCCTCTATTGCATGTTGGCCCCAGAGATTTTCAGTGCCTTGGTAGCTTTCCAAACAAAAAAAGGTGTTTTTTTAATATTTTATCCAGCTTTTTTAGTTCTCGTTGAGAATATTGCTTTGAAACTACCTAAACTATTTGGCAAAGTTAACTACCTAAACTGTTTGGCAAACACTTCAGTGTTATATTTTATATACCTATCCAAATTCAAGAGATATTGTTGAGTATATGGTTGGATACATGAGTCTGGAATTCAGGTGATAGTTCTGAGCTCGAAATATAAATTTGGAAAACTGTCAGTGTGTAGACGCTATTTAAAAAGATGACAGTGGATTACTTTATCTAGGGAATGTGTGTTGATAGAGAAGAGGTTCATTAAATAGAGTGTTATGGAGACTGAAGTAAAATATCTAGTTAGGCTAGGAGAAAAACAGGGAAGTATTTATTGTATACTGGAAATCAAGTTAAGAAAATGTAGATTAAATTTCCCACATAGATAATACATCATTAAACAACTAACGTAATTTAAGCCAAGCATTTGTGGGTACAAGGCATTGGGGAATGGACACAAAGATAAGACATAGTTAATTCCTTTCATTTCATCTATGTAAATAAACTATGGTACATAATAAATCATATATTAGCTTGGTTCCAATTAGATGACAGCATAAGATGGTTTGCCTTGGTGTTGGTATTTTTAAAGCCAGCATTCCTATTTACCAGAGATTCAGGGCTGGAATGAAGATTTTTAGCCATGTTAGAGAATAGAAGCTATGAGAATGAAGTGGGATTATGACTTTCCTCTGAAGTAGGAGTGGACACTGCCAACCCTTCAGCAGGCATAGGAATGCTTTTTAGTATCTTGAGGAAGTAGTTACAAAGATGATTTGTCGAACTACTTAAAAACAAACCAATATGAGAACAATTTTATCTAGGTCATGTGGATTTTTTAAAAAAATCATCTTTATTCTCCAAATTTTCTACAATGAGCATGTGTTATTTGTATAATAAAAATAAATGTTGATATTTGCTCTAACTTAAGGAAATTTTCAACCAAATTATTTTCCACAGAGAGAAGTTGCAGCCAACAGCCAAAATGGGGAGGAAATTGTTCCTGCTTTGACTTTACGTTTCTTAATAACACAACTGGAAGCAGCACTTAGGAACATTCAAGCTACTAATTATACTGTAAGTGTTTTCTTTTGGCATGTTTGAAATAATGGACTTGGACAACATTTTTTCAATGAGAGAGCAGTCAGTGTATGCTTATTTTAAGGTGTAGGCCAATTTGTATTTTCCTCATTTACCTCTAGAGAAAGGTATACATAGATTGATTTCTTTCACATGTCTTGTACTTTCTCATGACTGCTTCTCTTTAATGAGCCGATTCTAGTTTCCTTTCCTACCATAACATTGTTCATCTTAAATAGAGAAACTTGAACTAGTAAAAATGGGCTTTCCCAATTAGAAATGGAGAGTCATGAACTTTAAAAACTACTCCTTCCTTTCCTCCTAATTGATAATCAGCTCCTCTTTTTACTGATATTTCTGTTTTTTTAATTGAAGTATAGTTGATTTATAATTTTGTGTTAATTTCTGCTGTACAGCAAAGTGATTCAGTTATACATATATATACGTTCTTTTTTATATTCTTTTCCATTACGGTTTATCTCAGGATATTGAATATGGTTCTTTGTGCTATACAGTAGGACCTTGTTTATCCATTCTATATGTAATTCTACTGATATTTCTGTATTTGTAAAAATTGGAACTTCTGTCATCTATTATTGAGTAATCATGTGAGATAAAATTGACAAGACATACTTATATGTTCAAGGTCAAATGATACTTCAGAAATAGAGAAAAATCTGAGGAAAAGTAAACATTGCATCAAAAATAAGAACCAATAGTAAGGACATAAAAGGAAAAATCAGTCCTTTGAATAATCTGGATCAGTAAAATAAGCTAAGTTTTGCACACATGTAGAAGATGGATTAGAGTTGTCTTCAAGAATGGACTACCCAGGCATCAAACAAAGTAGCCTAAGACACCACATCCCATATTATAATAGTATACAAAGAGATGGAAAAATCAGCCTTTTTTAGGATTCTCAGGACAGGTTCTAAGAGGTATATGTACCACCCTAAAGGAATTCTAGATGGAGTTAAAAGAGGGAACAAAGAAAAGTAATTTGCATCAACATGTAATCCTAAGAACTTCTGGGATGCTGCAGACCTGCTATTTCTCCCAGTCACCAGGTTGCTAAGCAGTGAAATAAATCACTATAAACTCAGCATTAACAGATGCTGATTGCTTAGCCTTCTCTACTTAGGCATTACTTCAAAGATGAGTCTTACACTAAGAATGGAAAAGTTTCCTCTGTTGTTGGCACTTGTGAGCAGAATCAGAATTGTCACAATCACAGCAGCCTACTGCTATATCCAAATGTCTCTCTCTGTTCCTCCAGGCCACCGAGGAGAGGCGAGGCAACCTTTTAGGAAGTGGCAGTAGGGTGGGGGTGGGGGACAGCTGCCAGTAACATCTCTATATCCATTTAGTTCCAGTACCTGGGATACTCTCTGTTAATTGGGGGAAGGTAGGAAGGAAAGGGCAGGGCCTTTAGGTTAGAAATGTACCATTTGCATCTTTAAATTCTTTACATTCTACATCTAATGATAGCATTACCACAATTCTGCATCTTATCTTGTTCTCAAATGCTCTTTTTGTTTAGAATTATATGAGACAAGGACTTCCTTGTAGTTTAAATGAAGCTAGTTTTTTAGAAGTTACAAAATAATAGTTCACACCTATTAGTGTTTGCTATAAAGCAGACACTGTTCTAAGCACTTTGTAAGGATTAGCTTATTTAGTCTTCACAAGCAACCCATCTCATTATTCCCATTTTACAGATTAGAAACTAGGGCACGGAGGTTAACTAATTTGCTTAATTCATCTAGTAGTAAGTAGTGGAGTCAAGATACAAACCCATGTAGTGTTGGCTTCAGAGCCTCTGCAGAGATAGGGAGTTTAAGATGGAAACCAATTAGATGTTACAGGGGAGTTTGTTTATAAACTCACTTGGCCCATTGATAATAAACATACATGTGTATTTCCACTGAAATTAGTTTGAAGCTAAACTCCTAACCCCAGCCAGTTATAAATATATACTGTTGGCCATTATACTTTTAGTCAGTATAGAGCTTATGAAAAGAATGAACAATATTTTTCTCCATAGACATTTAACTTTTTATTTTGAGATAATTTTAGATGCAGAGAGGCTGCAAAAATACAACTTTGTACAATACAAAAGTACAGAGAGGTCCTGGTGTACCCTTCAGGCAGTTTCCCTCAATAGTTACATCTACATAACAATATATTATCAAAACCAGGAAGTTGACATTGGTACAGTGGGTGTTGTGTCAGGGGTCTCCAACCCCCATGTTCAGGACTCATGGAACTCAGTATATAGTTGTACTCATGCTGAGATTTATTGCAATTATATAGTAAAGATACACACCCAGACTATAATGGTCAAAACATAACGTAGGCAGAGTCTAGAGGAATCCATCTTCAGGCTTCCCTATGTTTTCTCCCTTCCGTGAGGGGTTACACAGAGTACATTCCTTCCTTCTCTCCCTCCAACAAAAATGCAGGGGTGTGTGTGTGTGTGTGTGTGTGTGTGTGTTTAGTTAGTTAGTTATATTTCTGCCCAGGGAAGTCCATTAGAGAATCAGTGCTCAAGATTTTTATTGGGCATTGGTCATGTAGGCACCCTCTGCCTAACATGTATCAAAAATTCCCAGAAGAAACTTCCTGGTGTTCAGCATAAATCACATAGTTGGCACAAACAGTCTAGGAACAGTGAGACACCCCTGTCAGAGAACAGTGGGAACACTCTTGAAATCCAGATTTACAGATACCAGCCGAGGGTCGGCCTTGCAAGCAGACCTTTCTAAGGATAGCATTCTCAGGTCAGCTGTGATAAATTTTTTATGCACAGGTGTGTATAGTTCTGTCCCATTTTATTGTAAGTGTATATGTTTGTAACCACTACTGGAATCAGGATAAAAGAACTATTTCATCACCATGAAAATCTCTTATGCTACCCCTTTATAGTCACATGCACCCTTTACCCTCCTCACTCTCCCTAACCCCTAATCTATTCTCCATCTCTAATTTGGCATAGACCATTTTCAAATGAAGGAAATATTTGTGTTTTAATTTTTCATTAAATAAGTGATAAGCTTTATGTTCATACTGTTATAACAAAACCCACATGTGGACAATAAAAGACTTTGATTTAAGAGATCATTGTATTTTTTAAGCTGGATGGTAGTATTTGTTATTATCTAAAGTGTTCCTATACAAAAATATCATGAGAGAAAGAGAATTTTTTGGAAAGTTTTAGTATAACAAATCTTGATGGCATTTGCTTTCATTTTCTTTTATCAAACTCTGATGTTTTATTTTGAGATTATTGACTGTCTTCGGGGCAAACTATTAAATACATCTAAAATGAATTCTCTGTAGTGATTATTAGATGATTGACAATATAATGATAATTTAAACTATTTTTAATAGTTATTAAATAGGCCTAGGATATTTAATTAAGCTTTCTACACTAAAAAGTAGCATAGTCTAAATAATCAACTAAAGTATATTTTATCTTTTTAGGCACATCAGATTAATATTGGTTATTATTTGACATTACTATTTTTGTATGGAGTAGCAGTCACTGAAAGAGGAAAGAAAGAGGTATGTAGCATGTGTTATTTGCACATTATAAATCTCTTCACATACACTGACTTCATTTTAACAAATTAAAGTGTTGATTTTTGACATTCTCTAAAAATTGAAACCACTCTGACTTTTCTGTTGTATATTGAAAATGTAAAGTAATTATGCTAGAGACTATATTGTGAAACTAAAAATATTGGTAGGGGAAACTTAATGTTAGCTTATAACTTTATTTTATTTATCTTTGAAATACTTATCACTTATATAAAACAGAAAATTGTTTAGCTTCTTTCACTTATATAATAAATTTTAATCCATTTTTTAGTATAGTTTAGTCTCTCTGGTCTTTATCTTACCCTCTTTGTAAAATATGAATTTTACCTCAAATTCTTTATCAAATAAAGTGAAGTGCAAAAGTAAAAATCTAGGAGGTAAGTAGGTGATTTCTAAGGGTGCTTACAAATTTAAATTCTCTTTTTCTTATTTTTAATGATTTCTCAATTGCAGCCTTGATATCTCTTTTCCTTTTTGTATTCCTAAATTTGTACTCTCTACTTGGTTTCATAAATAAATAAATCTGACTTGTTAATTAGGTGAAGTAGAATTTATAAGCACCAAACTGAAAACATTTCCACTTTAAATAATTTCACATAATGCTAATTATTTAGTGTGATGTGCTAGAGAATATTTTAAAATGAGGCCATGCAGCATTTTTTTTCCCAGGGAGACCAGGGCTACTGTGCCTGTTTTAATAATGATAACTAAAACATTTATTAGAACTGATTCTGTAGTTTACTTCTAAACCCATATTGCTTATGATCAAGGTGGTCATTCCTCAAAAGAGACTATATGTGTGGTCAAAAAGTCACTTATTTCCTATTTGAAAAACTAGGAAGATTTGTGCTCTAATTAGAATGAAAAATTAGGAAGAATTATAAAGAACTATGTTCCCATAGTCATCAGAAGAGCCCTTATTTTGGCTAGTAATATTTGTCAGTTTTAGATATAAAGGTTGTTTTAATATTCACTTTGAAACACTGGTTAAAGATCTTTAGTTCTTTTGTAAATAAATAAAGCACTGAGTACATTATTTATGGGATTATATACAGAGATGTATTAGAGATAAGAATAAATGACTGGATCAATATTAAAGCTGCCCTAACTTCTCCAGTTTGGGAAATAACTGTTTATTGTAAAAGGAAAAAAATGATTTTTACATCAGCCAAACCTAGCTTTATGTTGCTACAGGATTGTATAGAAGCTGAGAATAAATTTCTGGTGATGAAGATGGTGATCCAAGAAAATGAAATTTGTGAAAACTTTATGTCTTTAGTTTATTTTGGACGTGGTTTACTTCGATGTGCTCAGAAGAGGTAAGGATTTTAATTAATGGGTAGATCTTGCCTATCAACTTTTAGCATTATGTAATGGGAATAAAGTTTGTACAATATACCAGGGATCGTGACATTTGTGCTCTACTGATTCTTTTCTCCATCACTGATTCTATAGATAATTTCTTTAATGTACTTGAGAATATTAAGTATCAAACTTAACAGGCCATGGCAATGAAAGGTGGTACAGCATAGGCATTAGGAGCATAGGCTTTGGAGTCTGATAGGCCTGGGTTCAAATACATTTTCTACCACTTATCTAATATATGACTCTAGGAAATTTAATGTTGCTAAGCCTTATCTTTGGAACTAATAATAGTGCCCACCTCATAAAGTGATTAACAGTGCCCAGGACACAAAAATGCTATTCTTAATAGATAATTAATGATTGTAGTTATTAATGTTATCACCACTTGGAATAGGTATTTAAGTTATAAATGAGCTTATAACTCATTGAAAGGGTCCAAATTCTGAGTCTGGAAGTATTGGGTATTACACACTTAGTGAAATTGGACAGGAGAATGTTTATAGACCATCTGTTCACTTCCCATATGTAGATCCCTAGGCAGTTGTAGCATCATTCATTCATTTTATTTGCTAAACATTTATCCTATTTTAGAGACTGCTATAGGTGTTGGGGATAAAATGGTTTACAAAGTAGATAGTTCCTGTCCTAGTGTAACTGACAGTATAGTGAACGTTATAGACCTTAATCAAATAATCAGTTATATAAATAATCAATTATGAAATGTGATAAAGTGCTATGAAGGAAAATATAATGAAAAATTAGTCTTTATTGGAATCCCAATGTCTTTCTGGGATTCAGAAGTCTCCTTGAGGAAATAATGTTTGGCTGGGATCTGAAGGGTGAATTAGGCAAAACTGACTTATGCAAATCCTTATGAAGGATTACTGCTGGGCCCAACCATTGAATGCCTAAAAGCATCACTTATATGGTAGTTCCTTGATTCTTTGTAAGGTTGGTCTTCTATCCTCTGGCATGCCTTCGTTTTACTGTCCAGAAGATGTCCCACTTCCTGTTTGTTAGCATGATGTCATCAATGTAGTTGGCCAGTGTGATGTTTTGCAGAATGTCAGGATGATCAGAATCCCCTTAGTCTATATTGTGGAGAGAATTAACATAGCTCTAAGACAAGACAGAGAATCTGTACTGCTGTCCTTTCCTCAGATATGTGAACTACTCTTTATTTTCCTTATTGATGGGCATTGGAAAGAAATCAATTTCCCAAATAATTGACACTAGAAAGCCCAGTCGCCTGGCAGCATCATTTACTTTCATCCCTGGCCTATAGAGAACAGCCACCACTGAGCTGCTCAAAGACACTGATGTCCTTCTCACTCTGTATTTCTTATTACATTAATGGATGGAATGTCTTCTGGGCCTTTCTGGGGAACATTGTCTAGTGATGGATTCTATGGTCTTATGCAGTAAGTCCATTCTAACATCTTTACCTCCCTGAGCTTTCTTTAATACTCTGCCAAGAAATTTTCAACATTTCCACCTCAATTACTAGAGGCCATTGTGGTTTCCAAGCTTCAAGTAGCCTTCTCAGCAGCATGTTAGGACTGGCTTCAGGTGTCCTTGCTAGGAAAGTAAATGCTGAATTATGGAAGAGTTGCCCCATATCAATATATATTTCCCTATCAAGGTATATATTTGACCATTGGTTCAGCACTCTTAAGATCCACTCCCAGACATGTTCCTGCCAGTACATAGTAGTCAAGTTCTCCAATGCTTATGGTGAATAAGCTTTTTCTTCCTCTGTTTTCCCACTTGGGCTTTGCTTATACTTGATCCTAGATTTTTTTTGTCTGTAGGCAATGAGTAGATACAAGAGAGGATTTTGAGGAGGAAGAGTATCATCTTTTGAGACATGTACCTCAGATCATATTTTTGCATGGTCTGCTTGTTCCCTATTAGAGTCCTGATAGTACAGTAGTTCTGTTGAGGCTATGCTTTCGGTTTTTGCTGTTGTTCTACTCTTGTGATTAAATACTGGGCCTCATCTTCAGCATGGTCTGCCTTTATGTTTAGAGTTGGTCAAGGTTTTTGAAATGTTACCAAAGTGGCCTTTTAACTTTCACAGAGTATCCTTAGTTGATTAGTAGTAGTCCTGTTGAGGCTGTGTATTTGGTTTCTTTTGCAGTTTGTTCCACTTTGTGATTAAATCTGGGCCTGATTTTCAGCACAGTTTATCTTTATGTCTGTAGGAGATGAGGGTCTCTTTAAATGGTGCCCTCAGAGGCCTCTGTCTTTCATTGTGTCCGGAGACAAGTTGGCTGACCTGTGCCATTTTCTTTCTTCAAGGCTTCCAAGACAGTAAAAAAAAAAGCTAACCAACTCTACAGTCCCTTTAATTATCATGGCCCCCATAATGCTCAAGCTTGAGCTACTATATAATCAATTGCCTCCCCTTCCACATGTATTTCATCCCAATCTACCACAGGTGAGAGTCCTAGTGTTTGTATTTCTATAGCATGCCAGAGGTTATCACCATCCTACTTACCACACACACACAAAAAAGAGTTGCTTGTTGTCTAATTGGTAACTGTCTACTTACAGAGTCCTGTTCAAACTAACCCTATTTTAAAATGCCTTGCAGATATAATGCAGGACTGCTAGAATTTCATAAAAGCTTACAAGAAACAGGAGATACAGATGATGATTGGTTTGACATAGATCCTATGGAAGATGAAGATTTACCTACAACTTTTAAAGTAAGAAATTATTTAAGAATAACGTTTCATCTGTGGCTAATCAGAATCATCTTTGATAAACTGCAGTTTATGTTAACTATGTCATTCTACAGCAAACACATTCTTTTGTTGGGCATTAGCTTTTTGTATGAGAAACAACCTTGATTCCATTATCTAGTGCAGAATGTTAGTATGATTCAACAAGTAGAGAGAAATGAGGTAGATGTGTTAGCATTTCCAAATAACAAGATTAAAAGCTGTACTAGTTCAGTACTTCACATGGCTACAGCTAAATGTAATAGTTAACTTCTTTTTTCTAACTATATTTACCATTATTTTGCTGTGGATTTAAATTTTAAAAGTACTAAATGCTTACATCAAAAAACTTGAAAAATATAAAAATATCAACGATAAAAGTAAAATTCATCCATATGTTTCTTCAAATGGAGAAACCATTGTTAGTATTTTCATTTATATCTTTCCATACACACATGTATAAACACTCTTTACCTTTTATTTTCAGTAAATTGGTGTGATGTTATACACATTGATTTATAGTATGAAAATATATATTATTGTGAATTTCCCGTCAAGTAGATCATTATATAGTATAATTTTTTCATAGTCCATCTTAAACTGTGCTTTTAATTTGCTTAACCAATTCCCTGCTATTGAAGATTTAGTTTATCCTAAACATTCTAGTTTTTCACTATTATGGAAAGTGATCTTTTTGTATTTCTCACATCATTCCCTTAGTATAAATTTCTAAAGGTGTAATTGTGAAGTGTTTATACACTTATACAGTTATTCATGTACGTTTCCACATTTCCTCCCAGAAAGTGTGTAACCAGTTTATATTCTTAAGACAGACTATGAGAGTTTCCATTTCCCCACACCCTCTGGATATTTTTTACCTTTTGGGTAATTTTTACTCATCTGATAAGCCATGTTGGTCACTTTTTATTTGTTTAATATGAAAATAGCTACACTCGGCTTCTTTTGGTTAGCGTTTGAATGACATACCTTCTTCCAAACTTTTACTTTAAACCTTTCTGGATCCTTATATTTTAGCTGACTTTAAGGCCAAATGCATTCCTCAAAATAAAGAGGGATGTTTAATAAAAATAAAAAATTCAGTTTTCTAGGAAGCTATAACAACTCAAAGTTTGTATATACCTAATAATACAGCCTCAAAATACCTGGGACAAAAACTGGTAGAACTAGGCCTCCTGTGCCGGCGGGCCGGCCGGGCGGATGGGCGGGCGCGCGGGGGGCGCGCGGGGGGCGCGGGGGACACGCCGGGGGCGGGGGGAGTTACAGTTCCGGTTCTTTGTGCGGTTGCAGCAGCGGCTCTGGGAAAGATGGCGGCCCGAGCGGGTTTCCAGTCTGTGACTCAGAGCGGCGGCGCCGGAGCCTCAGGAGGGTGGGGCGCGGTAGCTGCCCTGGGTCCGGGCGGGACTCTGGGGCCTCTGGGGCCTCTGGTGCGAATGGGCCCGGCGCCGGGTCAAGGGCTGTACCGCTCCACAATGCCCGGAGTGGCCTATCTGAGACCAGGTATGCTACCAGGCAGCCGAATGACACCTCAGGGACCTTCCATGGGACCCCCTGGCTATGGGGGGAACCCTTCAGTCCGACCTGGCCTGGCCCAGTCAGTGATGGACCAGTCCCGCAAGAGACCTGCGCCTCAGCAGATCCAGCAGGTCCAGCAGCAGGCGGTCCAAAATCGGAACTACAATGCAAAGAAAAAGAAGATGGCTGACAAAATTCTACCTCAAAGGATTCGTGAACTGGTACCAGAATCCCAGGCCTATATGGATCTCTTGGCTTTTGAAAGGAAACTGGACCAGACTATCATGAGGAAATGGCTAGATATCCAGGAGGCCGTGAAACGTCCCATCAAGCAAAAACGGAAGCTGCGAATTTTCATTTCTAACACTTTCAATCCGGCTAAGTCAGATGGGGAAGGGACGGGGGCTTCCTGGGAGCTTCGGATAGAAGGACGGCTCCTGAAGGATTCAGCCTTGTCTAAATATGCCACCAAACAAAAGAGGAAGTTCTCTTCTTTTTTTAAGTCCTTGGTGATCGAACTGGACAAAGACCTGTATGGGCCAGATAACCATCTGGTGGAATGGCACAGGACCGCCACTACCCAGGAGACAGATGGCTTCCAGGTGAAGCGGCCAGGAGACGTGAATATACGGTGTACTGTCCTGCTGATGCTGGATTACCAGCCTCCTCAGTTTAAATTAGACCCTCGTCTGGCTCGGCTGCTGGGCATCCACACCCAGACCCGTCCAGTGATCATTAAAGCACTGTGGCAATATATTAAGACACATAAGCTCCAGGACCCACATGAGCGGGAGTTTGTCATCTGTGACAAGTACCTCCAGCAGATCTTTGAGTCTCAACGTTTGAAGTTTTCAGAGATCCCCCAACGGCTCCACGCCTTGCTTATGCCACCAGAGCCCATCATCATTAATTATGTCATCAGTGTTGACCCGAATGATCAGAAAAAGACAGCTTGTTATGACATTGATGTGGAAGTGGATGATACCTTGAAGACCCAGATGAATTCTTTTCTGCTGTCTACTGCCAGCCAGCAGGAGATTGCTACTCTAGACAACAAGATCCATGAGACCATAGAAACTATCAATCAGCTGAAGACCCAGCGAGAGTCCATGCTGAGCTTTGCCAGAGACCCTCAGGGTTTCATCAATGACTGGCTTCAGTCCCAGTGCCGGGACCTCAAGACCATGACTGATGTGGTGGGTAACCCAGAGGAAGAGCGCCGAGCTGAGTTCTACTTCCAGCCTTGGGCACAGGAGGCCGTGTGCCGATACTTCTCCAAGGTGCAGCAGAGACGACAAGAATTAGAGCAAGCCCGTTGGTTCTAGGACAACACCAGGATGAAGAGGGTCTCACTTGATACCTGTTACCCTCTTCTCCCACCCCATCCCTTCCTACCCCCAGCTTCCCTTTGCCCCACAAAGTTCCCATGTGCCTGTACCCTCCTCTGGTCTGCATAGGACCTCTAGATAGTATTAGAGAACCCGTAGTGGTAATCAGTGCATTGAATGGATTGGGCCTAAGGCCAAGTGGTCTTCAAGGGGACCAGCTACACTGATCCTGCCCTTCAGAGACCCAGGAGTTGGGAGCTTTAGCCCCTTCTCTGAGACTCAGGCCTGGGGGCACTCTATACGCTAGTTGATCTTGGCTTTCCTGATAACAGAATCCAGTTTCCTTCCCTCCCTCCACAGGTTTGGAGCAAACTGTCCCTTCACTTGTTGCCCTCTAGCACTAAAGGAATCCTGGTTCTTGGGCTCCACTGAGCCCCAGGTCAGTCTGCAGCCCTCTGGATTGGCCTGCTATCTCAGTGCTTCACTTACTCCCTCATAGGGGGTCCACATCATTATTGGAGTTTGTTCTCTTAGTATTGCTCCCTCTCACCACACTGCCTGTAGCTGCTTTTTAGGATTCCCTCCTATTTGTCCTAACCCAGGGCATTTGAGTGGGGGAATCTTGCCTTTCCCTGTCAGAGCCCCAAGGGCCCTCACCTAGGGTACTGTCATTGCCAGCAGAGGCTGTTCCTTCCTTCTGTTGCTTGGAGGTGTGACTCATTCATTCATTCCACCCTGCCTCCCCCATCCTTTCATGGAGAAACAGGCCTAAAATCAAACGGGTAAAAGCCCTGGGCCATCCCTGTCTTCCTGTCCCTTGTCTTCCCAGTTGACACCCACTGGTGACTTCTAGGGCACTGAGGAGTGAAAGCGCCTAGGGCTGGAGAATAGCTCTGAGTTGGGTTTGTGACTCTTCCCTCTCCCTGCCTCACAGGATTGTGACTCCCCAGCCCCTGCCCTCAAAAGCTTCAGACCCCTCAGGTAGCAGCAGGACCTTGTGATCTTGGCCCCTTGCAACTGAGATGGTTTTGCATCTTTCCAGGAGAGCCTCAAATTCTTCCAGGTTGTATCATCCCTGAGTTAGCATATCCCAGGCTCGCAGACTCAACACAGCAGGGTGGGAGACACCTGGGCACAGAGGGGGAATCCCATTCAGCATGGGCTCTAAACCAGCAGAACTGACAAAGCCCCTGCTTCCCCACCCCCTCCTCAGGCTTCTGCGAGCACATCCCCCAGCCCTGTATCCCTGACTGTCCCACACTGGGGACAGCAGAACTTTCTCCCTGTCTTCCCCTTCCTGTCATTATCCCACTCCTCCCTTGAAAGGTTCTCCCCAGAGTGACACTGGACAGACAACCTCTGTCCCTGGGGCTGGAACCATGAGAAGGAAGCTCAGCACTCTTACACAGTGTCCCTGAAGATAACTGTTTTTATTAACTGAATTCTTATGTTTTTTTCATGGACCAAAATTTTTTTTGTACTGTCCCCTTATCGATGTCACCCAGTTTTAATAAAAGAATCTTCTGAAAAAAAAAACAACAACAAAACTGGTAGATCTAAAAGGAGAAATAGAAGACTTCCCAGTCAGAGTGGAATATTTTAGTGTACCTCTCTCAGTAATCAATAGAATAAGCAGGCAGTCTTTGGTGTTGGCCAGGATAATCATATGACTTTTAACTTTGACCTAATAAAGTAGTAATTTTATACATTTTTGAAAAATATTGAATTTCTGTGTTTACCTGGAGCAGCCCCTACCTGGTCTTGGTTGTTTTTCTTCTTTTCCTTCTCCTTTTAAAATATTTTTATTTCTTATCCAAACTTTCTTATTTTTATTTTATGCAAAGTAATACATGTATGCAGTTTGTCAAGTAATATTAAAAGGCTTAAAAATTAACGGTCTGTGGTTTATCATCTCTAATTGTAGTTCCGGACTATGGGTAACTTCTTCTAACCCTCTAGGTATTTTCCTTTGATATTTACCTGTATTTTTATTATTTTTATTTTTTATTTTATTTTATTTTTTTTTTGCGGTACACGGGCCTCTCACTGTTGCGGCCTCTCCCATTGTGGAGCACAGGCTCCAGACGCGCAGGCTCAGCGGCCATGGCTCACGGGCCCAGCCACTCCGCGGCATGTGGGATCCTCCCGGACCGGGGCATGAACCCGTGTCCCCTGCATCGGCAGGCGGACTCTCGACCACTGCGCCACCAGGGAAGCCCTTTACCTGTATTTTTAAAAGCTATACTGCTATTTTAAAAATTTCTCCATCTTAGATATTATCTTTTGACTTCCCACTGTGGAAGAGGAGGGTTTAGTAGCTTCCTTATACATCTCCTTCACATAACACACTTCACTTCCCCATCCTACTAATAGTTATAAGTTTTTATTAAATTGGCCTTAGGGCTTCCCTTTACTCTATTACTGGGAATACCCTCACCCCTTTCCTTTGTAGATCCTCTATTTCTTGGATCTCAAGTTTTCCTCTTTCTAGGTATAATCCCTTGTTTTGGTGGTGCAACTCATCCAGCAGCTTCCTGGAAAAGGGTACTTGCTTGGGAGATAAATTTTTTGAGCTCTTTCAAGTCTCAAAATAATTTATTCTTTGTACACTTTACTTATATATTACCTGGACATAAAATTGTAGGTTGAAAATCATTTTCCTTAAATTTTAAAAATTGTGTTTCTGTTATCTTCTAACTTCCAACAGTAGTATTTTTGAGAAATTTGATGTTCTGATTATCAATCTTTTGTTATAACCTTTTTTTTTCTGGGAATTTTTAGGATATTCTGTATATTCCTAGTGTTCTGAACTTATGTTTTTTGGTTCTGGGACATTTTCTTTTTTTATTTATTTGATGATTTCTTCTTCATTTTCTCTTTTCTTTTTGAAATGTCTTTTATTCACATACTTGACATCCTGGACTGAATTTCTGGTTTTCTTATTTCTTTGCTAATTTTTATTTTTTGTCTTTTCTTTTTTAAATATTTATTTATTTATTTGGCTGTGCCTGGTCTTCCACGGCATGTGGGATCTTTAGTTGCGGCATGTGGGATCTAGTTCCCAGACCAGGGATCAAACCAGGGCCCCCTGCATTGGGAGCATGGAGTCTTAACCACTGAACCACCATGGAAGTCCCCAATTTTTTGTCTTTTTGTTCTACTTTATAGGATATTTTCTTAACTTCATCTTTTTTTGCATAGAGCTAATATTCAGCCAGTATACACTAGTGCTATCATATTAGTTCTTTTTTTTTTTTTTTTTTGCGGTACGCGGGCCTCTCACTGTTGTGGCCTCTCCCGTTGCGGAGCACAGGCTCCGGACACGCAGGCTCAGCGGCCATGGCTCATGGGCCTAGCCACTCCATGGCATGTGGGATCTTCCTGGACCGGGGCACGAACCCGTGTCCCCTGCATTGGCAGGTGGACTCAACCACTGTGCCACCAGGGAAGCCCCATATTAGTTCTTATAATGTTAAAATATTTCCATACTGCTTGGAAAATAGTGGCTGCTTCAAAACTAGTTGGGTAACCAGCCACCATTCCAGATGCCCTGGACTCTTCTCCAGCCCTCTCTCTCCATACTTCTTAAGTTAAAATCCAATAGCTAAAGGTTTAATGTCCAATAGAGCAGAGGGCTTCCATTGTTGTGCTCTGGCTCTAGGCCAGCATGTTCTTAATCTGTTATAAGTGGTGCCTATGCCTGTCAGCCCACCAAAAGTCCTACTTCCCAAACACTGTGATTAGTTTTTCTTTAAGAAAACTTAGAGGGCTGGCCTGTACCCCTTTATCTGGCACTGAGGAGTTTCAGGTGAGTACCACCAGAGGCCTGCGCTGCCCCAGTTGCTCCTGTCCTCATGTGTCTCCTTAGATGAACTCACCCTGTTGGGGGGAAGACTGTACTCCTAGAGTTGCTGGCACCCTAGCAGGGGAGTGTCCCTTCATATTGTTACTATTTTCAGCATTACCCTTGTTTCAATCCTTCTATTGAATTTTTGATTTCAATGATTATTTCAGCTATCATCTACCAAGAGTTTTCTTGTTGTTATGAATGTTACTTTTTTTCAAAAAAAATAATATCCTGTCCTTTTATCATGAATTTTAGAGGTAAATGTTAAAGGTAATGTTAGCTAGATCATGTAAGTCTTTATAAACCAAGTAAGGAGCTCAGACTGTATCTTGAGGGTCATGTGAAACCCCTCAAAACTTTTAAACAGTGGGGTGCTATAATCAAATTATAGTAAAATATGACTTATAGAATTTAGGACTTTGAAGAGTTTCTGTATTTACGGTAAAGGAGGAGTTCAGAAAGTAAAAAAAAATATTAATAAAATAGTTACAAATTGTAGTTAGTGTTCTAAAGCAAAACAAGGGACTGGGACAGAGAAGATAGAGAACACACAGACATACACTTGTATACCTGCATATATCCATATTTGTCTATATGTATATATGCATAAATGTGTATGTGTATCTATGTGTAGTGGTTAGGAAAGGCCTATCTGGGAGATGATATTTTAAGTCGGAAGCAGAAGGTTGAGGATGGAACTAGCTCTGTAAAGAGTTGCATAAGAGCATTCTAGGTAAGCAGAATTGAATGTGGAAAGCCCCTCAGGCCTTGAAGGGCAAATTTGAGGAACTGAAAATATAAAATCGTGAATTTTATAGTGAGTGAGGCTAGAGATGAATGTGAAGAGATGGACCAGAGATGGCTAGGTGTACTGGGTTCAGATTCTGCAGGTTCTGTAGGACCTTGCAGTCAGTCTTGGTAAGGGTTCTGGATTTTGTTTTAGGTAGTGGGAAGCCATTGAAGAGTTTTAAGCAAGGAACTGACAATGATCTTTCGGTTTTTTTTTTTTTTGCAGAGAGTGCTTTGAACACAGTAGGCAAGGAAGAGGTGGACCAGTTAGGCAGTTGTTATAGTCAGTAATGTAGGTGAGACATAGAGTGGTAGCAATGGATAGAGAATTAGAAAAATTTGCAGCATATTCTGGGAGAAGACTCAACAGTACTTGCTAATATATTGCATGTAAAGGGTGATGGAATAATTATACAATGGATGACTTCAAGACTACTGGCTTGAACCTAAATAGATTGTGGTAGATGAAATTGATGTAAGTCCCATGAGGACTAAGTATTAACCTGCTAAGTTCACCGCTGTATCCTTAACATCCCTTAACATTCATAACAACCTGGCCCATAACAGGCACTCAGTAAATATTTATTGAATGAGTGAATATCAGTGACTGAGGCAGAAGATGAGGAGTAAGGAACAAGGAACAGATTTTGGTAGGAGACTCAACAGATCAATATTGAACTATTAAGTGTCAGATTTGTGAAACCACAGTAGTTATATACCTACTATGAGTCCTATCCCTTTGTTTTCAGCATCTCCACTTGACTATTGGTTATCCTCACAGGATATACTACTTTCATATTGATAGGTCCTTGAATGCTGCTTCTTTATTTCTCTCTTAATACTTAAAATTTTCTAGTCAACTTGGTCAAAACATTTTTATTTCTCATAAAATTCTGAATGCCATTAAACAAATGTTATGAATGATGACTTGATTTGTAAAATAGTCTGTAGAGGTTTATTTTATCATGTCTTATACCCTCAATATATATGGGTATGTCCCTCTAAGGGACAGCATTAAGGACCTGTTTAACTTAGACTTGATAACGTGTTTCACAAACCTTTAACTAGCATTTTAAAATAGGGAAATTGCATTCCAAGTTGTAACTCTGAACACTGGAAACATACTTCTGTACCCTGCCTCTGCCCCTTCTGGCTGAGCAGCCTGTTGCACCACTACAGTAGTTCCACTGCCAACATGGTGTCTTGGGGGCCAGTTCTAGCAAGGACTCTCTTGGGTTTCCAATGATTTGTGGTCTCTCTGTATTTATATCAGAGCAAGTAATTCTTGTTAGGAACATGCTAGGTGTTATGAGTTAGAATGAAGAGTAGACATACAGCTTTGAACATAGACTTTTGTCCTTTCTCCATGTTTGTATTCAATAAGAAGTGTAGTATTTCTTATTTAGGGCCTTTTTATGTATTGTTTACTTTGAATGAGGGAAATAGGTTCTATGACTATTTTAAAAAAATATATACAACACCTTCAAAAAAGGATATGAAATGGACATATAACTTAAGGTAAGATAAGTGTTGTAGTCTTTTTATTACTGATTCATGAGATTTATTTTTATTTTAAAAATTTAGGACCTTCTTAACAATTTCATCAAGACAACTGAGGGTAATATAATGAAGCAGACCATTTGCAGTTATCTAGATTGTGAGCGATCTTGTGAAGCTGACATTTTAAAGAACACCAATTATAAGGTACTATAATTACCAATTAACTGAGTATTTAAAAAATGTGATTATAAAGTTAAACTTAGATAAAAATTATTATATTATCATGCATCAAAATATTGGTTATTTTTTTTTTAGTTTCTTCTTTATAACAAAGTGAATCAGTCATACATATACATCTGTTCCCACATCCCTTCCCTCTTGCGTCTCCCTCCCTCCCACCCTCCCTATCCCACCCCTCCAGGCGGTCACAAAGCACCGAGCTGATCTCCCTGTGCTATGCAGCTGCTTCCCACTATCTACTACCTTACGTTTGGTAGTGTATATATGTCCGTGCCTCTCTTTCGCTTTGTCACAGCTTACCCTTCCCCCTCCACATATCCTCAAGTCCATTCTCAGTAGGTCTGTGTCTTTATTCCTGTTTTACCCCTAGGTTCTTCATGACATTTTTTTTTTCTTAAATTCCATATATATGTGTTAGCATACGGTATTTGTCTTTCTCTTTCTGACTTACTTCACTCTGTATGACAGACTCTAGGTCTATCCACCTCATTACAAATAGCTCAATTTTGTTTCTTTTTATGGCTGAGTAATATTCCATTGTATATATGTGCCACATCTTCTTTATCCATTCATCCGATGATGGACACTTAGGTTGTTTCCATCTCCGGGCTATTGTGAATAGAGCTGCAATGAACATTTTGGTACATGTCTCTTTTTGAATTATGGTTTTCTCAGGGTATATGCCTAGTAGTGGGATTGCTGGGTCATATGGTAGTTCTATTTTTAGTTTTTTAAGGAACCTCCATACTGTTCTCCATAGCGGCTGTACCAATTCACATTCCCACCAGCAGTGCAAGAGTGTTCCCTTTTCTCCACACCCTCGCCAGCATTTATTGTTTCTAGATTTCTTGATGATGGCCATTCTGACTGGTGTGAGATGATATCTCATTGTAGTTTTGATGTGCATTTCTCTAATGATTAATGATGTTGAGCATTCTTTCATGTGTTTGTTAGCAGTCTGTATATCTTCTTTGGAGAAATGCCTATTTAAGTCTTCTGCCCATTTTTGGATTGGGTTGTTTGTTTTTTTGCTATTGAGCTGCATGAGCTGCTTATAAATTTTGGAGATTAATCCTTTGTCAGTTGCTTCATTTGCAAATATTTTCTCCCATTCTGAGGGTTGTCTTTTGGTCTTGTTTATGGTTTCCTTTGCTGTGCAAAAGCTTTTAAGTTTCATTAGGTCCCATTTGTTTATCTTTGTTTTTATTTCCATTTCTCTAGGTGGTGGGTCCAAAAGGATCTTGCTGTGATTTATGTCATAGAGTGTTCTACCTATGTTTTCCTCTAAGAGTTTGATAGTGTATGGCCTTACATTTAGGTCTTTAATCCATTTTGAGCTTATTTTTGTGTATGGTGTTAGGGAATGATCTAATCTCATACTTTTACATGTCCCTGTCCAGTTTTCCCCGCACCACTTATTGAAGAGGCTGTCCTTTCTCCACTGTACATTCCTGCCTCCTTTATCAAAGATAAGTTGACCATATGTGCGTGGGTTTATCTCTGGGCTTTCTATCCTGTTCCATTGATCTATCTTTCTGTTTTTGTGCCAGTACCACACTGTCTTGATTACTGTAGCTTTGTAGTATAGTCTGAAGTCAGGGAGCCTGATTCCTCCAAAATATTGTTTAAAAAGCACTTAGTTTAATTACAGTGATAATGCAGTTGAGAAGTTGTTTGAATGTCTCAGAGCTTAGATTCATTGTGATCAGGAAATATTTATATCCTTTGAGTCAGTAAAAGAATGAATTGGCTTTGCTAGGGTTTTTGTAACATTCACAAGTTTCTGAAGTTATAATAAATATTCTTGCAATCATATAATGGAAATTATCTAAAATATTCTTTATAGTTAGAAATGTTACAGGTTGAGAATATTAGCATTTTACTAAGGAGAAAGGTTGTCACTCCTCAAGAATTAAGTTACTAAGTAAGGATCATTATTTCTTCTATGGGCCTTGGGTGGGACACACACACACATAACCAGCCTTGATTTGAAGAAATTCAACAATCAAAGTACTTGAAGTCTAGTTCTCCCTGGATCTATCAGAATAAGACTGTGGAAAATCACAAGATAGGCTGAGATGTGATCATCAGTGTAAATCTGACTACTTCTACAAGATTGGAAATCTGAGTTGAAAAGCATGATGTATAGAGCAAATGGCATAGATGGGAAGGAGGAGAAAGCCAAGATCTATTCATTAGGGTAAGATGGGTATTGGGAAGTGTAGGCCTGGTGAAGTGCAGTGCTCGGGGCAGGTCAGGGTCAGTCCTGGTTTCAGTGACATGGTGATATGGTCCTGTGGTTCCCAGGGAGGCATCAGGGTTCTAGTCAAATGGATAGCATGTAGCAGCAGGAAGTCTTGGCCACAAAATTTAGATTTTTGTCATTTAAGCAGTGTACCTATTTAAAGGAAGCAGGAGTGTGGTTCCCAGGGAGGGCACACTAGGAAAGACAAGAAATCTATACCTTGGGATAATGCAGTAGCTCAGGAGCCATTTCTCACTAAGATAGCAATCTAAGGTCTGGTGATTGATGACAAAGAAGTTTTGGGGAATAATGGTATGGAATTGGGGCTGAAAGAAAAGAGAAATGTAAAAGTTGAGGTGAAGTGGGGCAGACAACATGTTCATCTACAAAGATCACTCACCAAGTTTCTGATATTTTGTTTTATACAGCATGTGGAAAATATTACGTTAACTTACTCAACTTATTGCCTATTTTTTTGTCTTTAGTGATGTAAAAATGACTTGTATAGTTCTTTGATTACCAGTGATCTGTTGATAAATTTTCAATGCCATCTAAAGCTCATCTAGTTATAGAATAATTTAAAAAATGACTTAAGGTGGTATTTTCTATATCTACATGGATTATTATTTCTTATCAGCAACTTTTATTCTTTTCCAGGGATTTTTTCAGTTAATGTGCAGTAAAAGCTGTTGTGTTTACTTCCATAAAATTTGTTGGAAAAAGTTCAAGAATTTAAAATATCCAGGTGAAAATGATCAGGTATTATGTTTATTCTTCCTTAAAAACTTTACTACAGCATATCCTCCTCTACTCTTTCCTCTATTTTCCCTCTTTCCTCTTCATTTCTTCCTGATCACATCCTTCCTCCTCTTTTTTTCTCCCTTCATTTTTTTTTCCTATTCTCTCTGATGCTTTTCTCCTCACTATTTGTTCATCATCACCATTTATTAAACAGGTCTTTGTAGGAAATACTCTGCTAGTTGCTTTGCTTATTGATTTCTATTAATTTGTTCCTTGCCCTTTAGAAGTTTATACTCTTAAGAATAGAAATATTGTTACGTATATTCACATAAAGGACATAAATAGAATCACTTAATAAAAAAAAAGGACAACTATATAATTTTAAGGATAGTTGCTATTTTAAGGGTAGAGAACAGTGATAAATTTATAGTCTTCAAAACTATACTTGTAGAATTGGGAATTCCCTGGCAGTCCAGTGGTTAGGGCTTGGCACTTTCACTGCCGGGGCCAGCATTAAATCCCTGATCAGGGAACTAAGATCCCTCAAGCCATGCAGCACGGCCAAACAAACAAACAAACAAAACAGCAAAAAACAAAACAACCCAAAATATATTTGTATTATTTATATTTGCCTAAAGTCATATAACTAAATTGAATTCTTTGCCTCTAAAATTAAAGTAGAAATCGAAAGCCCAGTTCTATATTAATTACTCTTTAATGAGGTAATGGCCATAAGTTGGGTCTATAATGTTTGGTTCTAGAGTGTTTACACTGTGCAAACAGCAGAAAACACTTATAAAGGAATTGTGGTGGAATAGAAAGAGCACTGTATATGAAGTTGAGAGTTCCGAGTTCAAGTCCAGATTGAGCCACTTACTAGTTTTCTTTGCACTAGGCTGAAACTCATTTTTCTAAGCCATAGAGTGAGGATAGTAAATACCTACTTTATAAGTTTATGAGGATTAACAGGTAAAACAGATAAACTTGCATTGTACATTGTAAAAATCATTATATAAAGCATTATTCTTCATTTTTTAAGCAGTGTGTAAATGCTTTTCACTTTCTTTGATTATTAGGGCAATCCATTTTGCTCAACTTTAGAAAGATGTAAAAGAAAACTAAGTAACTTAACCAGAGGAAATAACAAGGTCAGAATCAGAAAAAGGACTCAAATTCGTTTTCCCTGGAATCCTCATATATCTAATAGAAATTCAGTATTCCTTTTTGCACTTACTTAATTAGTATATTTTACTTGAAGTTGCTTTTATTGGGGGCAGCAAATACATTTTAGTTTGTAATATAACTATTTGAAGATTGATGAGAGAGAAAAGTGTAGTCATAAATTTTAAATAGGAAATCCATTGGTATAAGAAATGGACTATCTTTGAACAGCTAACTCTCAAATGTTTATTCACATCTTTTTTACTGTCTAGCAACATCTGCCTCTAACTTTATTTAAATATAATCAGTCTTGCACATCAGCGGTTTTTTTCTATTTTTATTGTTTGTATTATTTTTTCTATTGATAACTTATTGTTTTTTTTCTATTGATAACTTTAGAGTTTTAGTGGGAAAAAGTGTTTGAAGGAAGGATGTACAGGTGACATGGTAAGGATGCTGCAATGTGAGGTACCTGGAATTGTCAAAATTTTGGTGAGTATCTTTCTCTTATTTTTTTGCTTTCCTTCACTGGAATGATGTTTTTGACTTCAAACAGATTTGGGAATTGTAGTGATAGTATTCTAGCTATATTCTCTTTGATGGGACTAAGCTCTCTAATCTTTTTATTGCATTGATTTCTCCAAAGTAGTATTTAAGTGGTACTTAAGAATAAGAAAATTTTAAAAATAAAGACACTCACACATACATACACAGAAACAGAAACAGACAAAGCAGACCATGGCTGTAGCAATGAGGAAAGTCATTATCATGAACAAAGGATGATAATCTAATTCTGTTCCACCTATGGTTAAAAATAATATTAGATTTTCTGAACCCTTTTTTAGTCTCTAAGCATCTTCCTATAAAAATACCTATAGAACATCTCATAGAGTTGCTGTTACATAAAATGCACTTAAATGGTATCCATTTTATTTTTTTAATTAATGAAATATCTTGTTGAATTTTCATTTAATTAGTAAACAGACCAAAATTATAAATAGGAATATATATATATATATATTTTAATGTTTAGTATGGTCGTCTTGTATTTTAGATTTGACATTTAAATCCTATAGTGATATAAAGTAGAACTAGTTTTTAAGACCAACTCTAGTTTGTTATTTGATTAAGATTGTTTATAGCTTGTTTCTTCTGTTTTATTTGTTTTATATTCACTATAGCTTCGTTCTCATTGTTTTCTTTCAAATATTAAGGCTAAAAAGTAACATTAAAGAATTTTGAAAATTGAACTACTTTAGGGCTATTTTTTTTCATCACTTGCAGTTTGAAGTTGTGAGAAAGGATGAATATATAACCATTGAAAATTTAGGAGCAAGGTAAGCTTGAAATTAAATATTCTGCTTTTTTTTGAGCATGTATGTATTTTTCAGTAGCTTCTTTCTTCTGTTTTCTGTTACTTTCTGGAGCCCCATTAAACTTAAAGACAGCATCAGTTGTGTGAAAAAATTGTATTTAATTGACATTTTTCTACCCCTTTGCCCCCCACTTTGTAGACTTTTAAATTCTAAAGCAGGAAAGTAGAAATGTGAATACTTTCCCCTTATGTATGAAAAGAATCCTTCCCTGAAAACCAAACGTATTTTTCTTAAAGTTATTTAAATTAGATTGTTATGATATAAAAACTTTCTCCTAGCTTTCAAAACTCATTCAAGCCTCCAGGCTTGTCTGACAATTAGAATCATCCTGTTTCTTAGATGAGAAAGCTGTATTGCAGAGGAATATATAAGTTGGAATTCATAGAGGTGTAGACTGTTGCTATTGAAATTAGAAATTTCAATATAAAACTTATCCTAATCCATTGATTCTCTTTTCTTCTGTTTAAAATGTCTACCATTTTTAAATCTACCAGGGTTATTACATTGATATCTAAGTTTTCCCTATGAGCTAATGAAACCCAAATCTTTATCTCTGCTGTAGATCTCACTCTTAAAAATCTAAGTCTGTCTACCTGCATGCCAAAGATTTCCATTTTTATTTTTCAAAAAGATCTATAGTTCAGTATGCCCACAGCTAGACTCACAATATTTCTTCCCAGTTACAGTTGCTCTGTAACTTTTTTTAGGTCCAATCAATTAAACTTCTTAAATATACTGTACATGCCTCCTTACTTCTGTCCCTGTGCTTCCACTAAGCTAAAGTTATTTCTTTGATTTTTTTAAACATCTTTATTGGAGCATAATTGCTTTACAGTGTTGTTAGTTGCTACTGTATAACAAAGTGAATCAGCTATATGTATACATATATCCCCATATCTCCTCCTTCTTTTATTTGGAATTCTGAAACAGCTTCTAAACCCATCTTTTTGTCTCCAGTCTTACCTTTCTTCAGTCTGACTGTTCAAGTCTATTGAACAGTCTGTTCAGCCATCAAAATCACTTTTCTAAAAAAAAATGGAAATATTTCACTTCTCTGCTTGAAAATCTTTCAGAGGCTTCTCATTGCTCTCAGTTAAGTTCAGGCTCGTTAGCTTGGCTCTTTAGTCACCTTGATCCCTGCTGTACTCACTAGTGTCATCTCTTGTCATTCTTTTTTTTACTATATATACACCAACTATACTGAGCTTCTTTTAGTTCTTAAGTGTGCCATCTGTTTTACCTCTAGGACTTCCCTAGAAAATGCCACTCCTTTGGCTTTGCCTGGTTAAAACTTCCAGAAAATCATTTTTACTTTGCATTAGGTGTTTCAATCACATATTCCCTTCACTTCTCCTATTAAAACATTTACTAAGTTCTGTTACACTTTCTAGGCTCTCTTCTCCATTTGACTATAGCCTCCTTGAGGGCAAGAACTTTAACTTGCTTACTGCTATATTCCCAGTACATAACCTAATGCCTGGCATATAGCTGGTACCCAATAAATACATGACAGATGTAGAGATTCTAACTTCCATTATTCTACAATTAGTATGTTACTTTTGTTTGACAGGCGAATTAACTTATTTGGAGATGAACTGCGAACCTGTTTTCCTTGGATGGTGGTTCCAGTCTCAATTCAGAACTTCAGCCTTTAGCTGAGCTACTTTGAGTCTGTTCCACACATATGGTCCAGCAGTCAGTCAGAGATGTGGCCGGAAAAACTTGGGGGATCTCTTCTCTGACTTTCCTTTCTGGGATTCCCCCACACTCTTCAGCAGCCATGGTTCCGTGGCTTCAATTTTCTGGTTCCTTCAGCCAAGGAGACCTTTGTTTTCTACCATGGTATACTTAGCCTCAGGCTCAAAGCTCTAAAATTGGTGAACTTAATTTCATACATTCCTCTTCTCTTCTCCTCGAGCATATACCCCCTACAGCAGAGTTGGTTTGTTTCTCTGCTCTCTGTGCCTTCAAGTAGTTGCTTTTTGTAATTTGCCTAAGTTTTATAGTTATTTTCTGTGGGAAACCCTCTGATAATTGGACCTTATTACCAAAAGTGGAAGAGCTACCTCATGAGGTTTTGTGAATGAATGACAAAAAAGTTTGGTTGTTTTTTTAACATTAAAATGCTTTATTGTTATTAAAATATGCATAAATAAAAGCTCACAAAATATAAATGCAGAGTTTAAAAACGAATTATGAAGCAGACAGTCTTGTGGCTCCACCCATATAGAATTTTATCAGCACCCCAGAAGCACTCACTGTTCCCCTCTCCCCCAGCTCATCCTCTTCTAGGTAACTGTTATCCTGACCTTCACAGTAATCATCTCCTTGCTTTCTTGATAAATGTACTAATTATAAATGCATTTCTAAACACTGAATTTTTTTATAGGTCAGTTTTTCAGGCTATAGCTCATATATAGTAAAGTTCACTTTTTAAAAATATACGTTTTAAATGATTTTATTTTTATACAGCCGAGTAACCACTACCATGATCAAGAGTATTTCCATCATCCCAAGTTTCTCTAAAATCTCTTACATAGTCATTCCCCCCTCCAACTTCCAAACCGTGGTAACCACTGATATAATTCCTGTTCTGATTAATATTGCTTTTTTCTGACTATCCTCTAGTAGGAAAGCCTTTTGCATCTGGATTTTTTTTAACTTAGCATAATGCTTTTGAGATTCATCCTTGTTATTGCATATATCAGTAGTTCATTTTTGTTTGTTGTTGAGTAGTCTTCCTTTGTATAGATGTACTATAACTTATTTATTCATTTAACAGTTGATGACATTTGAATTGTTTCTGGTTTTAGGCTGTTATAAATAAAGCTGCTATAAATATTCATGTGTTACTCTTTGTATAGATGTATGCTTTCATTTCTCTTGGATAAATTCCTAGGAGCAGGATTGCTGAGTCATATGGTATGTGTTTAATGTTATAAGAAACTGCCAAACTGTTTTCAAAGTAGCTGTACATTTTGTCATTCTCACCACCATAATAAGAGAATTCTAGTTTCTCTGCATTCTCTCCAGCACTTGGTATTATCAATTTTAAACATTTCAGCCATGTTAAAAGATGTGTAATGGTGTCTTATTGTGGTTTTAATTTGCATTCGCTTAAATTTTCAAAGCTATTTTTTAATTTTAGATCCTTTGCTATTACATGATAAATCTTAGAAAAACACCTTATAAATTTCTCCAGACTTCTTGCTGAGATTTTGATTGCATTGAATTTGTAGGTCAATTTGGGGATGATTTACATCTTAACAATATTGAGACTTCCCATCCATGAAGATGGTGTATAATTAATTTCACTTAATTGGGTCTTCTTTGATGCCTCTTAGGAATGTTTTGTAGTCTTCTGTGTATATAGTCTTATTTGTACAATCTTATAAATATTTTGTTAGATTATCCATGTATATTTGACTTTTAATGTTACTGCAAATGATAATTTAAAAATTTCAATTTCTAGTTATTTGTGTTATACAGAATTGATTTGTGTCGATCTTGTATCCTGTGACTTGATAATTAATAATTTTAATATCGTTTATAGATTCTTTGAGGTTTTCTACAAAAGATCATGTCATCTATACATAAAGACAACTTTATTTATTTTTTTGCAATCTATATGCTTTTTGTTTATTTTCCCTTACTTATTGCATGGTCTTGGTCCTCTAGTACAATGTTGAATACACTTGTGAGAACAGACGTCTTTGCCTTTTCTAGATCTTAGGAAGAAGTCTTCAGTTTTTCACCATTTAGTATGCTGTTAGCTGTAGAATTTTTACAGATACCCTTTTTTAGATTGAAGAGATTCTTTTTTCATCCTACTTCTCTGAAAATTTTTATCATGAACGGATAGTGAACTAATGCTTTTCTGCATGCATTGAGATGATCATATGGTTTTCTTCTTCTTTAATCTGTTAATATGTTGAATTACATCAATTTATTTTCAAATGTTGAATCAACTTTGCTTTCCAAGAATAAATAGCAATTGGTCATGATCTATTTATTTTTTCCATATTGCTGCTGGTCTTTTAATTTCTAGCTTTATTGAGCTATAACTAGTATATAACATTGTGTAGGTTTAAGGTGTACAACATGATGATTTTATATATATGTATATATGAAACAGCTACCACCATAAGTTTAGTTAACACATCCATCACCTCACATAGATTTTTTTGTGTGATGGGAACTTTTTTTTTTTTTTTTTGCGGTACGTGGGCCTCTCACTGTTGTGACGTCTCCCGTTGCAGAGCACAGGCTCCAGACGAGCAGGCTCAGTGGCCATGGCTCACGGGCCTAGCCGCTCCGTGGCATGTAGGATCTTCCCAGACCAGGGCACGAACCCATGTCCCCTGCATCGGCAGGCAGACTCTCAACCACTGCACCACCAGGGAAGCCCTGATGGGAACTTTTAAGATCTACTTTCTTAACAACTTTCAAGTATACAATATAGCATTATTAACTATAGTCACATGCTGTACTTTGGACCCCTGGTTTGTACCTTTTGACCCCTTTACCCATTTCCCACACCCCACCCCCACCCCTGGCAACCACCAGTCTACTCTGTGTTTCTGAGTTCAGGGTTTTTTAGCTCTCACATATAAATGAGATCATACAGTATTTGTCTTTCTCTGTTTGGCTTATTTCACTTAGCATAATGCCTTCCAAGTTCATCCATGTTATCACATATGGCAGGATTTCCTTTTTATGGCTGAATAGTATTCCATGGTATATATAGGCCACATTTTCTTTATCTATTCATCCATTAACAGACACTTAAGTCATTTTCCACGTTTTGGCTATTGTAAATAATGCTTCAATGAACATGGGGGTGTAGGTATCTCTTTGAGACAGAGATTGTATTTCCTTTGGACATATAATATATACCCAGAAGTGGGATTGCTGGATCAATTCTATTTTTAATTTTTTGAGGAACTTCTATACTGTTTCCCCTAGTGGCTCTATCGACAGGTGTGAGGTAATATCTCATTGTAGTTTTGATTTACATTTTTCTGATGATTGGTGATGTTGAACATCTTTTCCTGTACATGTTGGCCATTTTATATCTTCTTTGGAAAAATGTTAATTCAGGTTCTTTGCCTTTTTAAATCGGATTATTTATTTATTTGCTGTTGAATTGTATGGCTTACTTATATGTTTTAGATATTAACCCCTAATCAGATGTATGATTTGCAGATATTTTCTCCTGTTCTGTAGGTTGCCTTTTCATTGTGTTGACTGTTTCTTTCACTGTGCAGAAGCTTTTTAGTTTGATGTAGTCCCACTTATTTATTTTTGCATGTGCTTTTGATGTCAAATTAAAAAAAAATCATTGCCAGGACTGATTTCAAGGCAATGTTGCTTTTCTCTCTACTTTCAAAGGTCTCTCTTTGTCTTTTACTTTTGTCAGTTTAATTACAATGCATTTCAATGTAGTCTTTTTCAGGCTCAACCCATTTATGGTCCTTTGAGCCTTGTGAATCTGGATGTCCATTTCTCACCTTAAGTTTGGGAAAGGGACATTATTTCTTTAAATACTCTTTCCATCCCTTTCTCTTTCTCTTCTCCTTCTGGGATTACCATACTAGTATATTGTTTCTATTATTGTTGTCCCATACATCCCGTAATCTTTCTTTACTAGTTTCATTCTTTGTTCTTTTTCCACCTCTGATTGGGTAATTTCAAATGATCTGTCTTTGAGCTCACTGATTCTTTCTTTTGCTTGATCAAGTCTGTTGTTGAAGCTCTCTATTATATTTTTCAGTTCAGTCAGTGTATTCTTCAACTCTAGGACTTGTGAGTTATTTTTTTCTTTATGGTTTCTATTTCTTTGTTGACCTTTTAATTTTGTTCATGCATTGTTTTCCTAATTTCAGTTAGTTGTTTGTGTGTTCTTGTAGTTCACTGAACTTCTTTAATAGGATTATTCTGAATTCTTTGCACTGTCTATAGATCTCCATTTCTTTAGGGTCACTTATTGGAAGTTTATTAGTTTCTTGTGGTGGCATCATAACTGATTCTTCATGATCTTTGTATACTTGCATTGGTATCTGCACATTTGAGTACATGGTCTCCACTTGCAGAGTTTACAGGTTTGTTATGGCAAGGAAGGACCTTCACCAGTCAGCTGGTAGCATCTACAGGTAAATAGAACTTCCCATAGGGTTTTCTACTTCTGTGAAGCCACAGTCTGTGCTCTGAGGTTGGAGGTGGGGTGCTGTTGGGTGGGGCTGGTTGCTGGTTTCCATGTTCAACTGGGGCTGCTAGATGGGCTCCCAGGTCAAGTCGGGCTGATGGCTATGTTGTGGTCAGGTGGGGTTACTAGCTGTGTTCTGTAATCACCTCTGGTTGGGCACATTCACAGTCTTTGTTCCCTGACTGGGTGTTGTCACCGGTTGGATTCTGTGATTGGGCAGGGTTGCAGGCCTTGCTCTGCAATTGTTCCTGGTCAGGTGGGGCTTCAAGGTGTGCTTCCTGAGCAGATGGAAACAGTGGCTGGATTCTACATTCAGGTGGGGCCACAGGCCAGGCTTCATGGTCAGATGAGATGTCAGGCTGTACTTTGCAATCAGGCAGGGCCACAGGCTGTGCCCCAAAGTTGGGCAGGACCACAGGATGGGCTTTACAATCAGATAGGTTGTTCGTTGTGCTCTGCTCTTGGGTGAGGTGTGGCCTTCAGTTGTACCCCACATTTTGGTGGGGCAGAAAATGTCAGGGTTGCTGTCTGGATCCCTTGGTGTAATGGGACCAGACGCTGTCCTCTGATGCTAGGCAGGTTACTGGCTGGGCTCCCTGCTTGAGTGATTACATAGGTAGCATTCAGCAGGGCTATATCTAGGCTCTGCTGCTGCATTAGGTGTTAGGCTGGGTTCTGCAACTGGAAAGTACCTTAGGTTGGGCTCTGAGGCTGCTCAGGGTCACTGTTCTGGCTTCCTGATTATCCAGGGCCAGAGGCTATGCTCAATAGTTAGGTATGGCACCTGGCTTGACTCCCTGCCCAGGCGGGCTGTAGGATGTGCTTCGTGGTTGCTAGGTATATGTGGGCATGCTTCTCAGAGGGGTGAGAGCTCGAATTTGCTCCCTTGTCTGAGTGGGCCATAGTATGTGCTCTGTACCGACTGGCCATCTATAACCATATTTCTCAGAGAAGTGGGACTGGAGACTGTGCTTAAGAGTTAGGCAGAAGTGCGAAATTTGCTCCTTTGCCCATGCAAGCTGTAGGATGTGCTCCATGGTTGGTTTCCCGCAGTGCTTTTATCAATTTACACTCCCCCTTTCAGTGTAGGAGAATTCCTTTTACTCAGTATCTTTGCCAGTACTTTATATTGTTAGAGTTTAAAGTGTTTTCAATGTAGTAGCTGATTAGCCGTGTTATGCTGGTGCTGGACATAAAATCAGTTAACAACCACCACCACAAAACCAACATCTCTGTCCCTTTTTTTTTTTTTTTGTATTGTTTTCTGTGGGAGAGTTCATTTCAAAGCCAAGCCACAAGTTTTTTCATCTGTTTCATAGCAGCATTTACTTAGTGTTTAGTCTATTTAATAAATTTTGCTACTTTTTCCCTCAATTTTTTTCTAATTATTTGTATTGATGCTATGCCAGTTTCTTTCTCTCTTTTTTAATCACTAGTCATTAAATGAGTTGAGTTTTCTTGGAATAGTTATTGGTAAGAAGGTACTGTGGTGGAGGAGGGTCTGGGAGGAGTTCCAGATTTGCTGCCTTTTTACAGTGCAAAGATTTCTTTTTTCCTACTACCAAATAGTCTTCTTGCAAATAAGCTAGTCATGTGATTCTTTTTGTGTGAAATCTAGCAATTCTACTTGCCTCCGAATTCTAATGAAAATGGCAATGTAGGGTTGTTACTGTTGGTGTTTTTTATTTGTTCTTTTATTTTTCTCCTTTGCTTTTAAATTATTGCCAGAAGGAGGAGAAGAAAATGCTCACTGACTTAGCCATGCTGATACTAGAAATCTTGACTGACTTTTTTAACCTAATTTTTTTTGCATTTGCAGTTATAAAAAGTTGATGTCTCTGAAAATAGATGATAGCGATATAAGACCGAAGATCAGTTTAAAATTTGGTACAAAAGGTATATTTTACTTTCATATGTCTCCTGTTGAAAAGTGTGTTAAAAATTTTGACTTGCTCTGTAAAGAATCATGCCATTAACAACCGTGTGTTTCTTTGAGTTTGTCATTCTCTTCACTTGGGTTTACACTAACAAACATCACTTGGTGTAGGCTGGAATTCATGGACAGAAAGATCAGCAGGTGTATGGGTATCACATTACCTTGCATCTATAGAGAGGTTTGCTGGGTTTGGTGCATAGCTGTGACTACACAGATTGAGCTTCAGCTGATGTTCCCTACCAACTCCTCACTTGTTGCATTCCCTGTTAAAAGGGTGAAATGGAAAGAATGAACATTTGGGGCTCAAGGCCAAGTAGTCTAAACTTAGGTGTCAGCTCCTTAGGAGTGTGCTAGGCAATGCCAGCTGCTCAGCACTTGGAGAGCGGGCTCCTGGACCCATGGAAGAGTAGTCTGGTGGCATTCCTTCTTGCTAGGGAGAATGGATGTCCCTGATCCTAGCCAGCTTCTTTGGCAGCCCAGAGAAAGCTCCTTGAGTCATTTGCTTTGTAACCTTGTTTGCCTCCACAGTTTATGTCAAGTATATCAAACAAGAATATTACTTTAAAAATCTTTTGAAACACAGAATCATGAAGGATAAAATAATAAAGTTGCACTTTATAATAAACACATATTTTGTAATTTTAAAAAATATACCATCATATACCAAATTCTTATTTCTAATTCACTTCAGTCTACCTTCCTCTTTGGGAAGTGCTACTAAACCAGAAAAATATTAAATAGTTCAGTCTCATGCCTTATTCCATTTCATTGATGAAATACCTACTTAATCATTAATTTATTTTTTGAAAGGATAAGAACAAGAGGTTCATAAGATCAGTGAGTCTCAAACTTTAATATATATTTGAATCATCTGTGATTTTGTTAAAATATTGGTGCCAATTCAGTATCTCTGGGGTGAGACCTGAGATTCTGTATTTCTAGCAGGCTCCCATGTGGCTGCTGCTGCTGGCCAGTGGACTGTACTTTGAGAAGCAAGGCACTAAATCACTTTATGTTTCTTGCTATAGTTCTGCATTGTCTAATACAGTAGTCACTAGCCATATGTGGCTGTTTAAATTTAAACTCATTAAAATTAGATAAAGTTTCAAGCTCAGTTCCTTTGTCAGACAAGCAGCATTTCCACTGTTCAGTGGCTAGTGGACAGTGAAAATCTAAAATATTTTCATCACAAAAAGTTTTACTGTACAATGATGATTAAGATAGAATATAATTGCCTAAGTAAAGTATAACTAAACACTGGCAGTTACCATTCTTGAGAGTCTTCAGAATTTTCAAAGACTTAATACTTTTATCCCATTTCGTGGCCAAAGCTCATTTATTTGAAAAAAACCCTGGATGGTTGAAAGCCTTCTATAGTGATTAGTTTTTGTGATTACTTTTGCTTGGAACATACTGTTTTTGTTTTGATTTTTTGACGGCTAGACAGATAGCAGCATGCTTCTTGAGCACTGACTGTGACAAAGCACTGTACTGTACTTCATTCTTTTGGAATAGTGCCTGTCCTACAGGAGCTTAGGATGTAATGCAAGAAATCACATAGAAAAAGAGCATTAATGTGGAATCTTTTGACTTCTCAAAATTCATTTTCAGATGAAATGCCTATCTTCAAGCTTGATTATAATTATTTCTATCATCTGCTTCATATAATTATTGTTTCTGGTACTGACATTGTTCGGCAAATATTTGATGAGGCTATGCCACCCCCTCTTTTGAAAAAAGAGCTTCTTATACACAAGAATGTACTGGAACCCTACTACAACCATCTTTGGACCAATCACCCTTTGGGTGGAGCATGGCATCTGCTTTATCCCCCAAACAAGGAGCTGCCACAGTCCAAACAGTTTGACTTATACCTCCTATTAGCTCTCATAAAACATTTGAATGTGTTCCCCGCACCCAAAAAAGGCTGGAATATGGAACCACCATCTTCTGATCTCTCTAAGTCTGCAGACATCCTGAGGCTGTGCAAATACAGGGATATCCTCCTTAGTGAGATTTTGATGAATGGTCTCACTGAGTCACAATTCAATTCAATTTGGAAAAAAGTTTCAGATATTCTTCTGCGCCTTGGGATGAAGCAAGAAGATATTGACAAAGTGAAGGAGAATCCCATTGAGAATATCTCCCTTGATTACCATCAGCTGTCCATCTACCTAGGCATACCAGTACCAGAAATCATTCAGAGGATGTTATCCTGCTATCAACAAGGTACAAAATAATTATTTACTTAAGCCAGTAAACCTTCACTGAGTGTCTGCTATGTGCCAGGTACAGTGCTAAGGGTAGGAGATTCAGTGAGCTCACATTCTTGAGAGAATATCCTCATCAAGAAGCCAGTAGAAATTACAGTGCTAGAGATGTTTCCAGAATACCATGGGAAATTCTAGCCTAAGAGAATCCAAAAAGGCTTTCTGGAGATAGAATATCTAAGGAGTTGTTAAATGACATGTAAAAGTTAGCCAAGTGAAGAAGATGGAGAAGGATGTTTCAGAAGGAAACAAGAGCAAAGGTATAGAAACATAAAAATATATTATAGTGCAAGGAACTAAAAAGTTTGGCAATACTGAGATTAAAGTAGGGGAGAGTTCATAGAATACATTCAAGAGGATTTCTCTTGCCTTGTTGAGGAATTTGTGTTTTCAAAAAGGAATTGTTGAATATTTTTAAGTAGAGGAGTTTTATCACTTCTACAAAATTAAGGATGCCTAAAACCATGAAATACAGGTACTGAGTATTTCAAGAATGCCCTTTTAGATACCATGAGTGTATGTTTCTCCTTTCTATCAGAACCTTGACTTTTGTTTAAAAGTTTGGTCATAAGTAATTTTAAAAATCAGATAACATTTATGCAAGGTCTAAGGTTGGCGGTGGCCATTCCCAAACATTATTTGTTGTTATGGGGAAGACTTCAGACCTCCTCCCCACATTCCAGGATAGCTTCTCAGCTGTCATGGTGGAAAGTGGAGTTGAAGCCATGTCAGCATCACTGAAACCCTTGCTGTGTTATTCTAGGTGAATTTTCCTGGTCCCAAGTTATTAGTCATACTATCTGGTGAGCAACTGATGATCACACTGATGCTATTTAAATATATAACTTTCCAAGTTTCTAGTAATTGTTGACCTGGTCCAGATTTTCTTCAGCTATAATTGCTAGGCCCCAATCCCACTCCTTTTGCTAAGGCTCTGGGATTCCATTGTGTTTTCCTACTTAACCTTTAAGAAAGCTTTCTTTGAACATAAAAGAAGAGAATGCTGAGTTTGATGCTATAAGAAAGTCAGGCGAGCACCCTTGACTTGTAAATTGGGTTATAAATTAGAGGCTTTTCTTTTTTACATTTACTCTATTAAGATTTTGAATGACAAAAACTTATGAGAATAAAAATATTTGGGAAAGTGAGTTGAGCAATAAATCCAAGGTATTTCAAACAGTTTTCACTCTGAAAGTCTGACGAGCTTATTGCTCAAGTCCCTTTAATAGAGGCTTTCCTAATATCTTATATGTCTTCCCTAGTAGTTATTACAGTTTGGTTTTCATTTGTGTATCTGATTATTTGATTAATATCCATTGTCCCCACTAAATCTCTATGACGGTTATCTTTTTTCTCACCATTCAAACTCTAGAGCCTAACACAGCCTGATATATCATAGGTGCTTAATAAATATTAATGGGCAAGGAGAGAGAGTGCTCATCAGGATTTTGCTAAAAAAGAGGCTCAAACTTTCAATGGAGGTTTGCTGCATAATTGACTATTACTTCATGACCTTAGACTGTAAACTGTAAAAATTTGCTTCTTGATTTAAAGTGCTTGTGTTCTAGGCATTATCTATTATGAACTATCATTTTTTTAAACCTTTCTTTCTCTAAACATGGGTTTATAACCTTTATGTTATAATCTAATTATTTCTTGTTTAAACTGCATTCGTGAGTGAAGCTGGTTATTTTTACTTATAATATTTATTGGTGCAGTGTAAAAAATCTTCTCGTTTTTCTTAGTCTCAGTCTGATATTTGTTGGTTACATTTGCAATTATATATCTAAATTTTTTCTTTATGTATCATAGGAATTGCTCTACAGTCAATAACGGGCAGTCAACGTAAGTATGTTTAAAAACCAAATGCCTAAGTGACCTTTCAACCCATGGTAGCTAGGGGGCACCTGTAGATTTTTACTCGGTCGGATAAACTGTATGATAAACTGTAATTGTTATAAGCTTGGAAAATTATATGGTCAGATTACTACTGGTCAGCTGAATCTAGTATGAGCCTTTATTCTTCCTTTGTCTTAGTGCACATGCCCTAGGGTTTACCCTAACAGAGTATTTTAACTTTTGACACACAGGGCACTTCAACAGGCAAAAATGCCTACCTGCTTGCTCTACCTGCTCATATATGCTACTGTTTAGCTTATGTAACTTTTATCTGGTTAACTATCCATTGTTAAGCTATATACTTTTCTGGCAGGTGGTGAGTTGCTAATTTTTTTATTTCCATTTATGTACTGTTGGTTTTTTAAAAATGGAATTCAAATTCTGCAATTAAAATTATACGTAAGAAAGTAACACCATGTGTTTTTTTTTTTTTTTTTTTTTTTTTTTGCGGTACACGGGCCTCTCACTGTTGTGGCCTCTCCCGTTGCGGAGCACAGGCTCTGGACGCGCAGGCTCAGCAGCCGTGGCTCACGGGCCCAGCCGCTCCGCGGCATGTGGGATCTTCCCTGACCGGGGCACGAACCCGTGTCCCCTGCATCAGCAGGCGGACTCTCAACCACTGCGCCACCAGGGAAGCCACACCGTGGGTTTTGTTTGGAGTAAAATTATACTTAAGAAAGTAACACAGTGGGTTTTGTTTGGACCATCTGTGATCAGTCAGATGAAGTCCACAAGTTTACATATTGAATCTCTGGAGCAGTGTCAAGGATCATGGTATCAAAGAAGTCACATAATTGGGGGCTGATACCCTTTAATAACCTTTGATTATAAAAAAGAAGAAAAAAGGGAAAAATACATCTAGCTTTTCCTTCTCTTTATGTTTTAGACTTATGCCCTAAAATAATACTAGTTGCAATATTTAATAAGGTCAATGTCAGGATACTCAAAAACTTAGTATTTAGAACTGACTTAAGTTCTACATTATCTATATCTATAGTCTGCTTAAGATAACAGCCAAGTATCTTAGCATTTGAGTTTATATTGATTGGTTTCAGGCTAGTATATGTACCTGTTATTTGGTCATTGATAAATGGGCATTTTATTTTCATTTAGTATTTGAACAGAGTAAGATGTCTTCTATTTCTGGGGTGGTGTTATGGGGGGAGTAAATATATTTAAAATAGTGATAAGAGGCTAAAATTATATGCATCCAGACTTTGAGTGTTTTGGTTTTAATATTTAGGTATTGAAATAGAAGAGTTACAAAATGAAGAAGAAGAACTAAGTCCACCTCTTATGGAGTACAATATAAATGTGAAATCAATCTCTGAAATACAGTTAGCAGAAATGAATAAAGATGGGGCATCGATACCCAGTGAATCTTCAACAGAATCTATTAAAGATCTCCAGGAAGTATAAGTGCTCATTAATATTTGAATTAGAAGAACTTAATCAAGGCTTTTAGTTTGTTGCATGTGCTATTCTTAAAGCCTCCCAGACAATCTTAGTTTATATTTATCATTAGTGTTTACACAGAGCTTGAATTGGAATGGTTCTTTTCCCAATACTTTCTTCCATAATCTTTCCTGCCTTAGCCATATATTTTGGCAGCGTCTATTGAACGCTTATTATGTGTTTGGCACGTTTCTTCATCCTGAGTGGTAGAATGGATGTGGGAGGTTAACAGAAAGTAGAAAAAAGCATAGTGGGGAATAGAAGGAGAGAGAAAGGAAGAGAAAACAGGGATATTTCAATGCTATGTACACAGAGGTAGAATTAAAACCATCCAGGATGTATTTCTTTGCAGATAAGTGGTAACAGATACTATGTAGTCACTAAATTCTTCCTAGGCTTAATTTTTCATCTAATGGACCTGAATATGTTGATTTTTTTTAAGGTGCCTTCCTCCTCTGTTAGTCATGCATGCACGTGTGCAAGTGAGGACCTCTGAGCTCTTTTCAGTAGCCTACTTATTGACATTATATATTGTTCCTTTATACATCAGTGATTTCTCAAGCAGAAAACTGAGATTAAAATTAAGATGAAAATAATTTTCCATAGAATCTAGAAGGAAAGTATGATCTATATTAGAAGATAAAAGATCCCAGTGGTTAGAGGAAATGCATTTTGTAAAATAATCCATTGTGCAGTTTGAATTGCGTATTAAATAAATGATTTATTTCTTATCTATCAGGTTAAGAGTAAACCAAAGAAAAAGAAAAAGACCAAGAATAAAAAGGTAAGAGGCTATATTAGCGTTATAATAGAGGAATGTCTGATTATGAACACTTAGGTTTAATACATGGTTTTACTATTAGTTAGAACTTAAAATTAGTCCAAGTAGACATGTAGCACAAATAACTTATAAATGTTCATAGCTTATTGAATATATGATTATAGAGAAGTCTATGTATGTTAGATTCTGAAAATAATTTAAACTTACGGTATGCCCTACTTTACTTCCCTAAATCATAATATATACATTTAAATATATAAGTAAAGAAACTGAATTAGTCACTTGGAAATTTCACTAATTTCTGTGTACGACTCTCATTTAAAAAAATGCCTACTCTGGTTTTTTTTTTGCATCTTTATTGGAGTATAATTGCTTTACAATGGTGTGTTAGTTTCTGCTTTATAACAAAGTGAATCAGTTATACATATACATATGTTCCCATATCTCTTCCCTCTTGCGTCTCCCTCCCTCCCACCCTCCCTATCCCACCCCTCTAGTTGGTCACAAAGCACCGAGCTGATCTCCCTGTGCTATGCGGCTGCTTCCCACTAGCTATCTATTTTACGTTTGGTAGTGTATATATGTCCATGCCACTCTCTCACTTTGTCACAGCTTACCCTTCCTCCTCCCCATATCCTCAAGTCCATTCTCTAGTAGGTCTGTGTCTTTATTCCTGTCTTACCCCTAGGTTCTTCATGACATTTTTTTTCTTAAATTCCATATATATGTGTTAGCATACGGTATTTGTCTTTCTCTTTCTGACTTCACTCTGTATGACAGACTCTGGGTCCATCCACCTCATTACAAATAGCTCAATTTTGTTTCTTTTTATGGCTGAGTAATATTCCATTGTATATATGTGCCACATCTTCTTTATCCATTCATCCGATGATGGACACTTAGGTTGCCTACTCTGTTTTAAACACAGCTTCTTTTCATATTTTTACAGAAAAGTTCAGAAGCATTTTTCAAAACCTAAGAAATCTTGATTTTTTCCTTTGTGTCTAAGACTCTGCCCACAATACAGTAATGTACAAAAATGGTACAAATCCACAAAGCTTCTTTATGCCTCTTCCTGTTATTTGAGGGTTGTAAAATGAACAAGTTATGATCTGTAGTGCAGTTTTAGCAAGAAGTCTCTTAATAGCTTGAAAAAATACAAGAGAAAGTCAGGAGTATTTTTTTAATTGGCTTAATTCTTTAAAGTTAAGACTTTATTATTTTAGAGCAATTTTTTTTGGTTTAGAGTAAAATTGAGGGGAAGATACAGAGATTTCCCATATACCTCCTGCCCCCACACATGCACAGCCTCTTCAACCAACACTCCCCAGCAGAGTGGTACATTTGTTACAATTGAGGGACCTAAATTGATATATCATAATTATCCAAAGTCCATACTTTACATTTTGGTTCACTCTTGTTGTACATTCCTATGGATTTGGACTCAAGATAATTTTTTTATTAAGCATATAGCTAACCGCTATGCTATGTAAACTTTACTGTGAAAAATATGTTATTTTCTGGCTTGAAACATATATTTAAAGTCTAGATTATATTATAAACTGAGTGAGAATATTTGCCCAACTACAATCTGATAAGTTCATGTTATTAGTCATTTGGAAGTATACACAAACTTTAGTGATAAATGAAATTTTACACAATGAAAGTAAATTTACAAAATACTGAGGTACAGAACAAAATAAAGATTATTTTATACTCTGATCAGTAAAATGTTAGTATAATTATCATATTTATCAAAAGTTATTTTGAAAACTAATTTTTTTAAATAAATTTTGTTTTTAAAAGACACAAATACCAATATTTTTTCTTACTTTTAGACCATTCATATATAATAAAACACAACCTGATTCATTAGTTTAGCTGCTATTTTTTATTTTTGCCAAAGCATTAGTAAGTCCCAGGTCTAATACTGCATAAGGCTGACCAAGTAAATCTACACCACAAATCTAAGCTCGAAGGGTTACAGTGTGTCTCTTCCTTACTTCCAAAAGATTAAAATATGGTAATACTTGGATTCTCAATTTTAGCTAAATGGAAAGCCCCACTTCTATGTCAAATTGAAATTAAACAGGGAATAAACATAAGCAGAAATAATGTAAATGCTACTTAAAATTTATACACTAGTAATATTAAATATTTCTTATTAAAGTCAGCAACTATCTAGGATTTTTTTTGTTTTTTTTAAACATCCTAAGTTTACTTCCAATTTATTTTATTAAAAAAATTGAGGGCTTCCCTGGTGGCGCAGTGGTTGGGAGTCCGCCTGCCAATGCAGGGGACACGGGTTCGTGCCCCAGTCCGGGAGGATCCCACGTGCCGCGGAGCAGCTAGGCCCGCGAGCCATGGCCACTGAGCCTGCGCGTCCGGAGCCTGTGCTCCGCAATGGGAGAGGCCACAACAGTGAGAGGCCTACACACCGCAAAAAAAAAGAAAATTGAGATACTTTGAAAATAAACTAATTTTATCTAGATAAAATTTCAGCATCAGAAGAGAGATCTTATATCTTTTATCGACATTTGAAGTATAAACGTAAAAAATGCTGAAATTTTTCATATGACTCTTTCATATACAATAGTCCTAGTCATATACTCAATTACTGTTATAGAAGCAAAGAATTGTCTAGTATAATGTAAGCAACCAATTATAAAAAGCTGGGTCAATCAAATTCTCTTATCAAGAGTTCTCCTCATGAAAAATTCTAGCATATAGAAATTTGTGTTATATAGAGTGACTGTAAAGTCCTTATGTGTGAAATTATGTCCTCTCTTAATTATTTGATTTTCAGCATGTCTACCTAACAATAGTTGAGGTCCTAAAAACACCTATCAGGGTTTCTCTGGATGAAGATAATGAAAAAGTAAAATTTGTGTAGCAAATAGAGGGGACAATAAGATAACTTCTACCTCTTCTAACTAGTATGTATAGAGGCGTAAATAACTCTTTTGAGAGTTCATTAGTTCTTTCTTCCCAATTCCATTCCCTACTCAGAGGGACTGAGGGTTAGGAATAGAAAAGGAAGGTAAAGCAGATAGCAGAAGTATAGAATGCTTTGTGATTGAAGCCTTGGGGAAAAAAGAAATATGGCAGGAAATAAATCAAGCTCTTCAAAGTGGATGTCACCTCTAAAGGGAAGTTGCTGAGATGCATGAAAGACAGGCATGAAGTTGTCCTGGAAAGAGCTTAAAAGGAGTTTTAGAAATACAGGTACAGGAAAAGCGGGAGCGCTTTTCAAAATTCACTTTACGCCACTTCATTTTTTATGAAAGACCTGCATTAATATATGTTTGTGCTAACCAAAAGAAATCTGAAGAGGATTTTTGCTTTTACAAAAAAAAGGTACAGACTAACTCATTTTATTGCACTTTGCAGATACTGTATTTTTTAAAAATTGAAGGTTTGTGGCAACTCTGCATCAAGCAAGTCTATTGGCACCATTTTCCCAACAGCATTTGCTCACTTTGTGTTTCTGTGTCGCATTTTGGTAATTCTCACATTTCAAACTTTTTCATTATTATTATTTTATTATGGTGATCTGTGATCAGTGATTTTTTTTAGGTATAGTTGATTTACAATATTATATTAGTTTTGAGTATACAACATAGTGATTCAAAATTTTTATTGATTATACTCCATTCAAAGTTATTATAAAATATTGACTATATTCCCTGTGCTGTACAATATATCCTTTTAGTTTATTTATTTTATACATAGTAGTTTGTACATCTTAATCCTCTACCGCTATAATGTCCCTCCCCACTTCCCTCTCCCCATTGGTAACCACTAGTTTGTCCTCTATATCTTTGAGTCTGTTTCTGTTTTGTTATATTTATTCATTTGTTTTATTTTTTAGATTCCAAATATAAATGATACCATATAGCATTTGGCTTTCTCTGTCTGACTTATTTCACTAATCATAATACTCTCTAGGTCCATCCATGTTGTTGCAAATGGTAAAATTTCATTCTTTTTTATGGCTGAGTAGTATTCCATTGTGTATATATACCATATTTTCTTTACCCATTCATCTGTTGATGGACGCTTAGGTTGCTTCCGTATCTTGGCTATCATAAATAATGCTGATATGAACATTGTGGTGCATGTATCTTTTCAAATTAATGTTTTTATTTTCTTTGGCTGTACACTCAGGAGTGGAATTGCTGGATCATGTGGTAGTTGTATTTTTGGTTTCTTGAGGAACCTCCATACTGTTTTCCATAGTGGCTGCACCAATTTCCATTCCTACCAAAGGTGTACAGTGTTCTTTTTCTTGACATACTTGCTGACATTTGTTATTTGTGGTCTTTTTGATTATAACCATTTTGACACATGTGAGGTGATATCTCATTGTGGTTTTGATTTGCATTTTTCTGATGATTTGCAGTGTTGAGCATCTTTTCATGTGCCTGTTGGCCATCTGTATGTCTTCTGAAGAAAAATGTCTATTCTGGTCTTCTGTTCATTATTTAATCAGGTTGTTTGGGTTTTTTGTTTTTTGTTTTTTTAATATTGAGTTGTATGAACTGTCTGTTTTGGATATTAAACCGGTTTTGGTCATATCATTTGCAAATATTTTCTCCCATTCAGTAGGTTATCTTTTCATTTTGTTGATGGTTTCTTTTGCTGTGCAAAAGCTTTTAAATTTAATTAGGTCCCATTTGTTAATTTTTGCTTTTCTTCCCTTTGCCTTAGGAGACAGATCCAAAAAATATATTGCTACAATTTTTGTCAAAGAGTGCTCTGCCTATGTGTTTTTCTAGGGGTTTTATAGTTTCTGATTCTAAATTTAAGTCTTTAATCCATTTTGAGTTTATTTTTGTATATGAGGTGAGAAAATGTTCTTATTTCAGTCTTTTACATGTACCTGTTCAGTTGTTCCAGCACTGCTTATTGAAGAGAAGAGAATGTCTTTTCCCCATTGCATATTCTTGCCTCCTTTGTCATAGATTACTTGACCATAAGTGTGTGGGTTTATTCCTGGATGCCTCTCTATTCTATTTCTTTGATCCATGTGTCTGTTTCTGTGCCGGTACCATACTGTTTTGATTACTGTAGCTTTGTAGTATAGTCTGAAGTCGGGGAGCATGACACCTCCAGCAATGTTTTTCTTTCTCAGGATTGCTTTGGCTATTCAGGGTCTTTGAATTTTCATACAAATTTTAGAATTATTTGTTTTAGTTCCGTGAAAAATGCCATTGGTATTTTGATAGGGATTGCACTGAATTTGTGAACTGCTTTGGGTAGTACAGTCATTTTAACAATATTAATTCTTCCAATCTGTGAACATGGTATATCTACCCATCACTTTGTGTTATCTTCAATTTCTTTCATCAGTATCTTTAGTTTTCCAAGTACAGGCCTTTTACCTCCATGTATTTATTCCTAGGTATTTCATTCTTTTTGATGCAATGGTAAATGGGATTGTTTTCTCAATTTCTCTCTCTGATATTTCTTTGTTAGTGTACAGAAATGCAACAGATTTCTGTATATTAATTTTGTACCCCGTGACTTTACTGAATTCATTGATGAGCTCTAGTAGTTTTCTAGTGGTGTTTTTAGGGTTTTCTACGTATAATATCATGTCATCTGCAAACAGTAACAGTTTTACTACTTCCCTTCCAATTTGGATTATTTTTCTTTCTTTTTCTTGTTTGTGGCTAGGACTTCCAAAATTGTGTTGAATAGAACTAGCAAGGGTGGGCATCATTGTCTTGTTCCTGATGCTTTCAGCTTTTCACCACTGAGTATGATGTTATCTGTGGACTTATCATATATGGCCTTTATTTTGTTGAGGTATATTCCCTCTGTACCTACTTTGTGGAGAAATTTTATCATAAACGGATGTTGAGTTTTATCAGAAGCTTTCTTTACATCTATTGGGATGATCATATGATTTTTATTCTTCAGTTTATTAATGTAGTATATCACATTGATTGATTTTTGGATAGTGAACCATCTTTGCATCCCTGGGATAAATCCCACTTGAAGTGATCAGTGATCTTTGGTATTACTATTGTAATTTATATATTTTGGGTTGCCACAAACCATGCCCATACAAGATGGCCACCTTGAAAGATAAATGTGTGTATTCTGACTGCTCCACGACCAGCCGTTCCCTCATCTCTCTCCCTCTCCTTGGGTTTTCTTATTCCCTGAGATGCAACAATATTGAAAAAGACCAATTAATAACCCTACAAAGGCCTCTAAGTGTTCAGATGAAAGGAAGAGTTGCAGGTCTCTCACTTTGAATCAAAAGCTAGAAATGATTAACCTTAGAGAGGAAGTTATGTTGAAAGCTGGGATAGGCCAAAAGCTAGGCCTGTTGTGCCAGACAGTTAGCCAAGTTGTGAATGCAAAGGAAAAGTTCTTGAAGTAAATTAAAGAGCTACTCCAGTGAACACAGGAATGGTAAGGAAGTGAAACAGCCTTATTGCTGATAAGGAGAAAATTTCAGTATTCTGGATAGAAGATTAAACAAGCCACAACATTGCCTTCAACCAAAGCCTAATCTAGAAAAAGGCCGTAACTCTCTTCAATTCTGTAAAGGCTCAGAGAGGTGAGGAAGCTGCAGAAGAAATGTTTGAAGCCAGCAGAGGTTGGTTCATGAGGTTTAAGGAAAGAAGCTATCTCCATAACTTCAAAGTACAAGGTGAAGCAACAAGTGCTGATGCAGAAGCTGCAGCAAGTTATCCAGAAGATCTAGCTAAGATAATTAACGAAGGTGACTATACTAAACAACAGATTTTTCAATGTAGACAAAACAGCTTTCTATTGGAAGAAGATGCCATCTAGGGCTTTCATAGCTAAAGAGGAGAAGTAATACCTGGCTTCAAAACTCCAACACACAGGCTGACTCTCTTGTTAGGGAATAATGCAGCTAGTGATTTTAAGTTGAAGCCAGTGCTCATTTGCCATTCTGCAAATCCTAGGGTCCTTTAGAATTATGCTAAATCAACTCTGTCTGTACTCCCGAAATGGAACAACAATGCCTGGATGACAACACATCTGTTTACAACATGGTTTACTAAATATGTTAAGCCTACTGTTGAGACCTACTGCTCAGAAAGAAAGATTTCTGGATGTCGGTTCAAGATGACGGACTACAAGCACGTGTGCTCACTCCCTCTTTCGAGAGCACCGGAATCACAACTAACTGCTGAACAATCATTGACAGGAAGAACTAGAACTCACCAAAAAAGATACCCAACATCCAAAGACAAAGGAGAAGCTGCAGTGAGACAGTAGGAAGGGCGCAATCACAATAAAATTAAATCCCATAACCACTGGGTAGGTGACTCACAAACTGGAGAACAATTGTACCACAGAAGTCCACCCACTGGAGTGAAGGTTCCGAGTGCCACGTCAGGCTTCCCAACCTGGGAGTCCAGCAATGGGAGGAGAAACTTGCAGAGAATCAGACTTTGAAGGCTAGCGGGATTTGACTGCAGGATTTTGACAGAACTAGGGGAAACAGAGACTCCACTCTTGAAGGGCACACACAAAGTAGTGTGTGCATAAGGACCCAGGGGGCAGGAGCAGTGACCCCATAGGAGGCTGAACCAGACCTACCTGCTACTGTTGGAGGGACTCCTGCAAAGGCGGGGGATGGCTGTGACTCACCACGGAGACAAGAACACTGGTAGCAGAAGTTCTGAAAAGTACTCCTTGGCATGAGCCTTCCCGGAGTCCACGATTAGCCCCAACAAAGAGCCTGTAGCCTGCAGTGCTGCGTTGCCTCAGGCCAAACAACCAACAGGGAGGGAATTCAGCCCCACCCAGCAGCAGACAAGCAGATTAAAGTTTTACTGAGCTCAGCCCACCACAGCAACACCCAGCTCTACCCACCACCAGTCCCTCCCATCAGGAAGCTTGCACAAGCCTCTTAGATAGCGACATCCAGCAGAGGGCAGACAGCAGAAGCAAGAAGAACTACAGTCCTGCATCCTGTGGAACGAAAACCACATTCACAGAAAGACAAAATGAAAAGGTAGAGGGCTATGTACCAGATGAAGGAACCAGATAAAACCCCAGAAAAACAATTAAATGAAATGGAGATAGGCAACCTTCCAGAAAAAGCATTCACAATAATGATAGTGAAGTTGATCCAGGAACTCGGAAAAAGAATGGAGGCAAAGATTGAGAAGATGCAAGAAATGTTTAACAAAGACCTACAAGAATTAACAAAAATACACCTAGAAGAATTAAAGAACAAACAAACAGACATGAACAATACAATAACTGAAATGAAAAAATACACTAGAATGAATCAGTAGCAGAATAACTGAGGCAGAAGAACAGATAAGTGACCTGGAAGACAGAATGGAGGAATTCACTGCCACAGAAGAGAATAAAGAAAAATGAATGAAAAGAAATGAAGACAGCCTAAGAGACCTCTGGGACAACATTAAACCCATCAACATTTCCATTATAGGGGTCCCAGAAGGAGAAGTGAGAGAGAAAGGACCCGAGAAAATATCTGAAGAGATTATAGTCAAAAACTTCCCTAACATGGGAAACAAAATAGCCACCCAAGTCCAGGAAACGCAGAGAGTCCCAGGCAGGATAAACCCAAGGAGAAACATGCCGAGACACATAGTAATCAGATTGACCAAAATTAAAGACAAAGAAAAATTATTAAAGGCAACAAGGGAAAAATGAAAAATAACATACAAGGGAACTCCCGTAAGGTTAACAGCTGTTTTCTCAGCAGAAACTACAAGCCAGAAGGGAGGGGCACGATATATTTAAAGTGATGAAAGGGAAGAAGCTGCAACCAAGATTACTCTGTTCAGCAAGGATCTCATTCAGATTTGACAGAGAAATCAACAGCTTCACAGACAAGCAAAAGCTAAGAGAATTCAGCACCACCAAACCAGCTCTACAACAAATGCTAAAGGAACTTCTCTAAGTGGGAGACAAAGGGAAGAAAAGGACCTACAAAAACAAACCCAAAACAATTAGGAAAGTGGTAATAGGAACATACATATAGATAATTACCTTAAACTTGAATGGATTAAATGCTCCAACCAAAAGACACAGGCTTGCTGAATGGATACAAAAACAAGACCCATATATGTGCTGTCTACAAGAGACCCACTTCAGACCTAGGACACATACAGACTGAAGGTGAGGGGATGGAAAAAGATATTCCATGCAAATGGAAATCAAAACAAAGCTGGAGTAGCAACACTCGTATCAGATAAAATAGACTTTAAAATAAAGAATGTTATAAGAGACAAGGAAGGAAGGACACTACATAATGATCAAGGGATCAATCCAAGAAGAATATATAACAATTATAAATATATATGCACCCAACTTAGGAGCACCTCAATACATAAGGCAAATACAGCTATAAAAGGGGAAATCGACAGTAACACATTCATAGTAGGGGACTTTAACACCCCACTTTCACCAATGGACTGATCATCCACAATGAAAATAAATAAGGAAACACAAGCTTTAAATGATACATTAAACAAGATGGACTTAATTGATATTTATAGGACATTCCTTCCGAAAACAGCAGATTACGCTTTCTTCACAACTGCACATGAACATACTCCAGGATAGGTCACATTTTGGGTAACAAATCAAGCCTTGGTAAATTTAAGAAAATTGAAATCATATCAAAGCATCTTTTCTGACCACAACACTATGAGATTAGAAATAAATTACAGGGGGAAAAACGTAGAAAAGCACAAGCACATGGAGGGGAAACAATCCATTAAGAAATAACCAACAGATCACTGAAGAAATCAAAGAGGAAATTAAAAAATACCTAGAAACAAATGACAATGAAAACACGTGGCCCAAAACCTCTGGGATAAAGCAAAAGCAGTTCTAAGAGGGAAGTTTATAGCAATACAGTCCTACCTCAAGAAACAAGAAAAATCTCAAATAAACAACCTAACCTTACATCTAAAGCAATTAGAGAAAGAAGAAGCAAAAACTTCCAAAGTTAGCAGAAGGAAAGAAATCATAAAGATCAGATCAGAAATAAATGAAAAAGAAATGATGGAAATGATAGCAAAGATCAATAAAACTAAAAGCTGCTTCTTTGAGAAGGTAAACACAATTGATAAACCATTAGCCAGACTCATCAAGAAAAAAAGGAAGACTTAAATCAACAGAATTAGAAATGAAAAGGGAGAAGTAACAGTGGACACTGCAGAAATACAAAGCATCATGAGAGAATACTACAAGCAACTATATGCCAACAAAATGGATAACCTGGAAGAAATGGACAAATTCTTAAAAAAGCACAACCTTCTGAGACTGAACCAGGAAGAAATAGAAAATATAAACAGACCAATCACAAGCACTGAAATTGAAACTGTGATTAAAAATCTTACAACAAGCAAAAGCCCAGGACCATATGGCTTCACAGGCGAATTCTATCAAACATTTAGAGAAGAGCTAACACCTATCCTTCTCAAACTCTTCCAAACTATAGCAGAGGGAGGAACACTCCCAAACTCATTCTATGAGGCCACCATCACCCTGATACCAAACCAGATAAAGATGTCACAAAGAAAGAAAACTACAGGCCAATATCACTGATGAACATAGACACAAAAATCCTCAACAAAATACTAGCAAACAGAGTCCAGCAGCTCATTAAAAGTTTCATACACCATAATCAAGTGGGGTTTATCCCAGGAAAGCAAGGATTCTTCAATATTCGCAAATCAATCAATGTGATACACCATATTAACATACTGAAGGATAAAAACCATACGGTCATCTCGAGATGTAGAAAAACCTTTTGACAAAATTTAGCATCCATTTATGATAAAAACCCTCCAGAAAGTAGGCATAGAGGGACCTTACCTCAACATAATTAAGGCCATATATAACAAACCCACAGCCAACATCACAGCCAACCCATAGCCACAGTTCTCATGGTGAAAAACTGAAACCATTTCCACTAAAATCAGGAACAAGACAAGGTTGCCACTCTCACCAGTATTATTCAACATAGTTTTGGAAGTTTTAGCCACAGCAATCGGAGATAAAAAAGAAATAAAAAGAATCCAAATCGGAAAAGAAGAAGTAAAGCTGTCACTATTTGCAGATGACATGATACTATACATACAGAATCCTAAAGATGTCACCAGAAAACTATTAGAGTTAATCAATGAATTTGGTAAAGTAGCAGGATACAAAATTAATGCATAGAAATCTCTTGCACTCCTATACGCTAATGATGAAAAATCTGAAAGAGAAATTAAGGAAACACTCCCATTTACCATTGCAACAAAAAGAATAAAATACCTAGGAATAAACCTACCTAAGGAGACAAAAGAACTGTATGCAGAAAACTATAAGACACTGATGAAAGAAATTAAAGATGATACCAACAGATGGAGAGATACACCATGTTCTTGGATTAGAAGAATCAACATTGTGAAAATGACTATACTACCCAAAGCAATCTACAGATTCAATACATTCCCTATCAATCTCCCAGTGGCATTTTTCACAGAACTAGAACAAAAAAATCTTAAAATTTGTATGGAAACACAAAAAATCCTGAATAGCCAAAGCAATCTTGAGAACGAAAAATGGAGCTGGAGGAATCAGGCTCCCTAACTTCAAACTATACTACAAAGCTACAGTAATCAAGACGGTATGGTACTGGCACAAAAACAGAAATATAGATCAATGGAACAGGATAGAAAGCCCAGAGATAAACCCACACACATATGGTTACCTTATCTTTGATAAAGGAGGCAAGAATATACAGTGGAGAAAAGAGAGCCTCTTCAATAAATGGTGCTGGGAAAACTGGACAGCTACATGTAAAAGGATGAAATTAGAACACTTCCTAACACTGTACACAAAAATAAACTCAAAATTGATTAAAGACCTAAATGTAAGGCCAGACACTATAAAACTCTTAGAGGAAAACATAGGCAGAGCACTCTATGACATAAATCACAGCAAGATCCTTTTTGACCCACCTCCTAGAGAAATGGAAATAAAAACAAAAACAAATGGGACCTAATGAAACTTAAAAGCTTTTGCACAGCAATGGAAACCATAAACAGGATAACCTCAGAATGGGAGAAAATATTTGCCAATGAATCAACAGACAAAGGATTAATCTCTGAAATATATAAACAGCTCATGTAGCTCAATATTAAAAAAAGAAAAAAAACAATCCAAAAATGGGCAGAGGACATAAATAGACATTTCTCCAAAGAAGACCTACAGATGGTCAAGAAGCACATGAAAAGCTGCTCAACATCAATAGTTATTAGAGAAATGCAAATCAAAACTACAATGAGGTATCACCTCACACCACTTAGAATGGGCATCATCAGAAAATCTACAAACAACAAATGTTGGAGAGGTTGTGGAGAAAAGGGAACCCTCTTGCACTGTTGGTGGGAATGTAAATTGATGCAGCCGCTATGGAGAACAGTATGGAGGTTCCTTAAAAAACTAAAAATGGAATTACCATATAACCCAGCAATCCCACTACTGGGCATATACCCTGAGAAAACCATAATTCAGAAAGACACATGCACCCCAGTGTTCATTGCAGCACTATTTCCAATAGCCAGGACATGGAAGCAACCTGAATGCCCATTGACAGACAAATGGATAAAGAAGATGTCATACATATATACAATGGAATATTATTCAGCCATAAAAAAGGAATGAAGTTGGGTCATTTGTAGAGATGTGGATGGACCTAGAGAGTGTCATACAGAGTGAAGTAAGTCAGAAGGAGAAAAACAAATATCGTATATTAGGGCATATATGTGGAATCTAGAAAGCTGGTGCAGATGAACCGGTTTGCAAGGCAGAATAGAGACACAAATGTAGAGAACAAACGTATGGACACCTGACGGGGGAAAGTGGGAGGTGGGTGGTGGTGAGATGAATTGGGAGATTGGGATTGACATATATACACTAATATGTATAAAATAGGTAACTAATAAGAACCTACTGTTTAAAAAATAAAATAAATTCAAAAAAATAATAAAGTAAAAAGAAATAAAAGACAAAGATTTCTTTCAAAATATTACTGCTCATTGATAATGCACCTGGCCACCGAGGAACTCTGATGAAAATGTACAGTAAGATTAATGTTTTTTTCATGCCTGCTAACACAGCATCCGTTCTGCCGCCTGTGGATGAAGGAGTCACTTGGACTTTCTAGTCTTATTATTTAAGAATACATTTTGTGAGGCTGCAGTTACCATAGATAGTGAATCCACTGATGGATTTGGGCAAAGTCAATTGAAAACATTCTGGAAAGGATTCATCTTTCTAGGTGCCATTAAAAATATTCATAATTCATGGGAAGAGGTCAAAATATCGACATTAACAGGAGTTTGGAAGAAGTTGATTCCAGCCCTAATGGATGAAACTGAAGGATTTAAGATTTCAGTAGAGGAAGTAATTGCAGATGTGGTGAAAATAGCAAGAGAACTGGAAATAGAAGTGGAGCCTGAAGATGTGACTGAATTGCTGCAATCTCATGATAAAACTTTAATGGATAAGGTGCTGCTTCTTATAGATGAGCAATGAAAATAGTTTCTTGAGATGGAGTTTACTCCTGGTGACAGTGCTGTAACAACTGTTGAAATGAAAACAAAGGATTAAAATATGACCGAAACTTAGTTGGTAAAGCAAGGGCAGGTTTTGACAGAATTGACTCCAATTTTGAAAGAAGTTCTACTGTGGGTAAAACGCTGTCAAACAGAGAAATCATTCGTAAAAGGAAGAGGCAATTAATGTGACAAACTTCACTGTTGTCGTATTTTAAGAAATTGCCACAGCCATTGAAACTTTCAGCAACCATCACCCTGATTAGTCAGCAGCCATCAACATCAAGGCAAGACCATCTACCAAAGAAAAGACTACAGTTTGCTGAAGGCTTAGATGATGGTTAGCATTTTTTAGCAATAAAGTATTTTTAAATTAAGTGTACACATTTTTTAAGCCATAAGGCTATATTGCACACTTAATAGCCTGCAGTATAGTATAAACTTATATGAACTGGGAAACCAAAAAATTCATGTGACTTGCTATATTGCAATATTCACCGTATTGGGGTTGTCTGGAACCGAACCTTCATTACCTCTAAGGTATGCCTGTAATTGCTTCTTCACTTTATGCCATTTCAGTTTATGAAAGGTTCCAAAGGAATGCTCTACTTTGGGATAGCAGGGGAACCTATACTTAACTATACTAATTATGTTCATTATGAACAATCAAAGGTCTTTTCAACTTAGTTATTCAAGTACACTAGAACCAAGGCAGGAGTTGATCATTCTAAATTGTAATATCAAATTGGCACTGGCCATTGATCAGACAATGAAATGCAAAAATCTTCTTAGTATACAGACAATAAAGCAAAACAAATTAGTAAGTATATCATGGAATCTGTGGGGAAAGAGGCCTGAAGTTTCTTGTAAACGAGGCGGTAGTAGAAATTAATACTGTAACTTATATGACAGTAATTGATACTCAATAGAAAGGTGATATATAAGAGTAATTAATACTCTTTAGTATGTTGACTGTCATTGATATTACCTCTATTTAATAGGTTGCCTTTATAATTTAATTTTATTTATTTATTTATTTATTTTTGCGGTACGTGGGCCTCTCACTGTTGTGGCCTCTCCCGTTGTGGAGCACAGGCTCCGGACGCGCAGGCTCAGCGGCCATGGCTCATGGGCCCAGCTGCTCCGCAGCATGTGGGATCCTCCCGGACTGGGGCACGAACCCGTGTCCCCTGCACTGGCAGGCGAACTCTCAACCACTGCGCCACCAGGGAAGCCCCTATAATTTAATTTTTAATGAAAATAAAATATAGGGCTGTTTAATATTTCCTCCCAATTCTGATCTCCCTAACACTTTTTCCCTATAAGATTCTTAATATATCAATCTGCTTTCTCTTTACATGTAGATTTTCAGGAACTCTTGTAATTAGTATCGGATTCTGTAAATGAAAATTACGTACACAATTGCAGTATCTGTCCCAAGATATTGCAAAAGATACAAACTCCGCCGCAACACTCACTTCCAATATCTGAATCAGTGATTTTCAAGTTGTGTTTCATGACTCAGTGGTAGATTATAAAATCAATTTAGTGCGTCACAACTATCATTTTAAAAAAAGAAATAGAATTAGTATGAATAAAAAGAATTTCAGAGTTCATCATGCATTGTCTTAGTTCGGGCCACTATACCAAACTACCATAAAATGGTTGGCAAAAACAACATTTCTCATGGTTCTGGAGGCTGGGAAATTCAAGATCAAGATGCCAGCAGATTCAGTGTCTGGTGAAGGCTGTCTTCTTAATTTGCAGACAGCTACCTTTTCACTGTATCATCACACGTTGGAGAAAGTGATCAAACATGCACAAGCAAGCAAGCTAGCTCTCTGGTCTCTTCTCATAAGGGTGCTAATCCCATCATGAGGACTCCATATCCTGTAAACCTAATTACCTCCCAATGGCCATACCTCCAATTACCATCACATTGGGGGTTAGGGTTTCAACCTAAGAATTTTGGAGGCACACAAACATGCAGTCCATAACACACATAATATGAGTAAGGTTTATTTCATGGGACTTATATTTCAGTTTTATGCTTATGTATAAAAATATATATGTAAGTACATTTGAGTTATAATGTAAATTATATTTCTTATTTTGGTTGTGGTCAAAAAGCTTGAGAAATGCTGACCTAAATGCAGTTAGATCACTATGCTGTATCAACATAGTTGATACATAATACTAATTCTTGATGTTATTTTTCAGAATAAGGAATCTAAAGAAGAGCAAGTGTAAGTATTAGTTTATTTAATTTTTAAATCTGTCTTAGTACTGTCCAAGTGTTCTTTGCCAGAATGACACAGCCTTGCTTTAGAACGTGTTCTCACTAAGAGAAGAATAGACAGTTTTTTTGTCTTAATAAGTTGTCAGGTTTATTTTACTGAAAGTGACAAAAAGTTAAATTATCATTTATTTTGGGAGAATAGAATCTCTTGCCATTTTCCTATCAATGTTTGGCTACTCAAGAGTCATCCAATGCTAACTGCTTTCTTCAAGGACTAAATTTGGTTCCAGCATAAAATCCAGCATAAAATTAAAAAATACAGTCTAGATTGTAGTTAGCCAAATATAGACTAAGTTAAAGTTAACCTTAAAGGCAGATTATTGTTTGTCCCAGTGACCCCTTTTATAAAAGAGTTTGGTTTGTTTAATTAACCTGAGATGTTTTTATTATTTTTTTAACCCCAGTTGTTAACGGTGAATTTTGAACCTTTACTGGAAACCTTTTAATGTCTAAAGAACATTGAGAGCTATATTCTACAACCATATGATTAATGACAGTGTAGTAGAGGAAGGAAGTGGGGGAGACATTCCATAAAGAGATCATTATACCCACCAAAAAGTTGTTAGCTGAAAATTAGTTACTTTAGAGAACTCCCTGTGAGGACATAATTAAGATAACTTAAAAATGGTAACAAGAACATATTTTGGTAACTTTAAAGCCATCAATTTTAGTTGATATTTTCTCATTGATTAATGGACATGATCCACTCGGTAAGTTAATAGTTCATCATCCAAGATGGGTTTTCACTTTCTTTGTCAACAAGTTGAGCCACTAATGCAATAGGGCTTTTTTGGTTTTTTTTTTTTTGCGGTACATGGGCCTCTCACTGTTGTGGCCTCTCCCGTTGCGGAGCACAGGCTCCGGATGTGCAGGCTCAGCGGGCATGGCTCATGGGCCCAGCCGCTCTGCAGCATGTGGGATCTTCCCAGACCGGGGCACGAACCCATGTCCCCTGCATCAGCAGGCGGACTCTCAACCACTGCACCACCAGGGAAGCCCCCCCCCTTTTTTTTAATAGAGCAGCTTATTAGTTATCCATTTTATACATATTAGTGTATCTATGTCAATCCCAATCTCCCAATTCATCCCACCACCACCACCCCTGCCACTTTCCCCCCTTGATGTCCATACGTTAGTTCTCTGCATCTGTGTCTCAATTTCTGCCCTGCAAACGGGTTCATCTGTACCATTTTTCTAGGTTCCATGTATATGCGTTCATACATGATATTTGTTTTTCTGACTTCACTCTGTATGACAGTCTCTAGGTCCATCCACGTCTCTACAAATGATCCAATTTCATTCCTTTTTTACGGCTGAGTAATATCCCATTGTATATATGTACCACATCTTCTTTATTCATTCATCTGTCAATGGGCATTTATGTTGCTTCCATATCCTGGCTATTGTAAATAGTGCTGCAGTGAACATTGGAGTGCTTGTGTCTTTTTGAATTATGGTTTCATCTGGGTGTATGCCCAGTAGTGGGATTGCTGGGTCATATGGTAATTCTATTTCTGGTTTTTTAAGGAACCTCCATATTGTTCTCCATAGTGGTTGTATCAATTTACATTCCCACCAACAGTGCAAGAGGGTTCCCTTTTCTCCACAACCTCTCCAGCATTTGTTTGTAGATTTTCTGATGATGCCCATTCTAACTGGTGTGAGGTGATACCTCATTGTAGTTTTGATTTGCACTTCTCTAATAATTAGTGATGTTGAGCTTTTCATGTGCTTCCTGGCCATCTGTATGTCTTCTTTGGAGAAATGTCTATTTAGGTCTCCTGCCCATTTTTGGATTGGGTTGTTTGTTTTTTTAATATTGAGCTGCATGAGCTGTTTATATATTTTGGAGATTAATCCTTTGTCCGTTGATTCATTTGCAACTATTTTCTCCCATTCTGAGGGTTGCCTTTTTGTCTTGTTTGTAGTTTCCTTTGCTGTGCAAAATCTTTTAAGTTTCATTAGGTCCCATGTGTTTATTTTTGGTTATATTTCCATTACTCTAGGAGGTGGATCAAAAAAGATCTTGCTGTGATTTATGTCAAAGAGTATTCTTCCTACATTTTCCTCTAAGAGTTTTATAGTGTCTGGTCTTACATTTAGGTCTCTAATCCATTTTGAGTTTATTTTTGTGTATGGTGTTAGGGAGTGTTCTAATTTCATTCTTTTACATGTAGCTGCCCAGTTTTCCCAGCACCACTTATTGAGGAGACTGTCTTTTCTCAATTGTATATCCTTGCCTCCTTTGTCATAGATTAGTTGACCATAGGTGCATGGGTTTATCTCTGGGCTTTCTATCCTATTCCATTGATCTATATTTCTGTTTTTGTGCCAGTACCATATTGTTTTGATTACTGTAGCTTTGTAGTATAGTCTGAAATTCGGGAGCCTGATTCCTCCAGCTCCGTTTTTTTCCCTCAAGACTGCTTTGGCTATTCGGGGTCTTTTGTGTCTCCATACAACTTTTAAGATTTTTTTGTTCTAGTTCTGTGAAAAATGCCACTGGGAGATTGATAGGGAGTGCACTGAATCTATAGATTGCTTTGGGTAGTATAGTCATTTTCACAATGTTGATTCTTCCAACCAGTCGAAGAACATGGTATATCTCTCCATCTGTTGTATCATCTTTAATTTTTTTCATCAGTGTCTTATAGTTTTCTGCCTACAGGTCTTTTGTCTCCCTAGGTAGGTTTATTCCTAGGTATTTTATTCTTTTTGTTGCAATGGTAAATGGGAGTGTTTCCTTAATTTCTTTTTCAGGTTTTTCATCATTAGTGTATAGGAATGCGAGAGATTTCTGTGCATAAATTTTGTATCCTGCAACTTTACCAAATTCATTGATTAGCTCTAGTAGTTTTCTGGTGCCATCTTTAGGATTCTTTATGTATAGTATCATGTCATCTGCAAACAGTGACAGTTTTACTTCTTTTCAAATTTGTATTCCTTTTATTTCTTTTTCTTCTCTGATTGCCGTGGCTAGGACTTCCAAAACTATGTTGAATAATAGTGGTAAGAGTAGACATCCTTGTCTTATTCCTGATCTTAGAGGAAATACTTTCCGTTTTTCACCATTGAGAATGATGTTTGCTCTGGGTTTGTCATATATGGCCTTTATTATGTTGAGGTAGGTTCCCTCTATGCTGACTTTCTGGAGAGTTTTTATCACAAATGGGTGTTGAATTTTGTCAGAAGCTTTTTCTGCATCTATTGAGATGATCATATGGTTTTTCTTCTTCAATTTGTTAATATGGTGTATCATATTAATTGATTTGCTTATATTGAAGAATCCTTGCATCCCTGCGATAAATCCCACTTGATCATGGTGTATGATCCTTTTAATGTGTTGTTGGATTCTGTTTGCTAGTATTTTGTTGAGGATTTTCGCATCTATATTCATCAGTGATATGTGATTTTCTTTTTTTGTAGTAATTTTGTCTGGTTTTGGTATCAAGGTGATGGTGGCCTCATAGAATGAGTTTGGGAGTGTTCCTTCCTGTGCAATTTTTTGGAAGAGTTTGAGAAGGATGGGTGTTAGCTCTTCTCTAAGTGTTTGGTAGAATTCACGTGTGAAGCCATCTGGTCCTGGACTTCTGTGTTTTGGAAGATTTTTTTTTTTTTTTTTTTTGTGGTACGCGGGCCTCTCACTGTTGTGGCCTCTCCCATTGCGGAGCACAGCCTCCGGACATGCAGGCTCAGCGGCCATGGCTCACAGGCCCAGCCACTCTGCGGCATGTGGGATCTTCCCGGACTGGGGCACAAACCCATGTCCCCTGCATCGGTAGGCGGACTCCTAACCACTGCGCCACAGAGAAGCCCCTTTTTAAGATTTTTAATCACAGTTTCAATTTCATTCCTTGTGATTGGTCTGTCATATTTTCTATTTCTTCCTGGTTTCGTCTTGGAAGGTTATACCTTTCTAAGAATTTGTCCATTTCTTCCAGGTTGTCCATTTTATTTTCATAGGTTGCTTATAGTAGTCTCTTAGGATGCTTTGTGTTTCTGCCATGTCTGTTGTAACTTCTCCTTTTTCATTTCTAATTTTATTGAATTGAGTCCACTCCCTCTTTTTCTTGATCAGTCTGTCTAATAGTTTATCAATTTTGTTTATCATCTCGAAGAACCAGCTTTTAGTTTTAATGATCTTTGCTATTTCTTTGTTTCTATTTCATTTATTTCTGCTCTGATCTTTCTTTCTTTCTTTCTGCTAACTTTGGGTTTTCTTTGTTCTTCTTTCTCTCTTTCCTTTAGGTGTAACGTTAGGTTGTTTGAGATTTTTCTTGTTTCTTGAAGTAGGCTTGTATAGCTATAAACTTCTCTCTTAGAACTGCTTTTGCTGCATCCTATACGTTTTGGATCATCCTGTTTTCATTGTCACTTTCTGTAGGTATTTTTTGATTTCCTCTTTGATTTCTTCAGTGATCTCTTGGTTATTTAGTAATGTATTGTTTAGCCTCCATGTGTTTGTGTTTTTTACATTTTTTTGCCTGTAATTGATTTATAATCTCATAGCATTGTGGTCATAAAAGATACTTCATATGATTTCAATTTTCTTAAATTTACTGAGGCTTGATTTGGGACCCAAGATGTGATCATCCAGGAGAATGTTCCGTGCGCACTTGAGAAGAAATTAATCTGCTGTTTTTGGGTGGAATGTCCTATAAATATCAATTAAATCTATCTGGTCTATTGTGTCATTTAAAGCTTGTGTTTCCCTGTTAATTTTCTGTTTGGATGATCTGTCCATTGGTGTAAGTGACGTGTTAAAGTCACCCACTATTATTGTGTTACTGTTGATTTCTTATTTTATACTTGTTAGCAGTTGATTTATGTATTGAGGTGCTCCTATGTTGGGTGCATATATATTTATAATTGTTATATCTTCTTCTTGGATTGATCCCTTGATCATATGTAGTGTCCTTCCATGTCTCTTGTAACATTCTTTATTTTAAAGTCTATTTTATCTGATATGAATATTGCTACTCCAGCTTTTTTTAAATTTCCATTTGCATGCAATACCTTTTTCCATCCCCTCACTTTTAGTCTGTATGTGTCCCTAGGTCTGAAGTGGGTCTCTTGTAGACAGCATATATATGAGTCTTGTTTTTGTATCCATTCAGTGAGCCTGTGTCTTTTGGTTGGAGCATTTATTCCATTTACATTTAAGTTAATTATCGATATTTATGTTTCTATTACCATTTTCTTAATTGTTTTGGGTTTTTTTGTATAGGTCCTTTTCTTCTCCTGTGTTTCCCACTTAGAGAAGTTCCTTTAGCATTTGTTGTAGAGCTGGTTTGGTGGTGCTGAATTCCCTTAGCTTTTGCTTGTCTGTAAAGCTTTTGATTTCTCTGTCAAATCTGAATGAGATCCTTGCTGGCTAGAGTAATCTTCATTGTGGGTTCTTCCCTTTCATCACTTTAAATATATCATGCTGCTGCCTTCTGGCTTGTAGAGTTTCTGCTGAGAAATCAGCTGTTAACCTTATGGGAGTTCCCTTGTATGTTATTTGTCATTTTTCCCTTGCTGCTTTCAATAATTTTTCTTTGTCTTTAATTTTTGCCAATTTGAGTACTGTGTGTCTAGGCATGTTTCTCCTTGGGTTTATCCTGTATGGGATTCTATGCGCTTCCTGCACTTGTGGCTATTTCCTTTTCCATGTTAGGGGAGTTTTTGACTATAATCTCTTCAAATATTTTCTTGGGTCCTTTCTCTCTCTCTGCTCCATCTGGGACCTCTATAATGCGAATGTTGTTGTGTTTAATGTTGTCCCAGAGGTCTCTCAAGCTGTCTTCATTTCTTTTCATTCTTTTGTCTTTACTCTTTTCCACAGCAATGAATTCCACCATTCTGTCTTCCAGGTCACTTTTCCGTTCTTCTGCCCCAGTTATTCTGCTATTTATTCCTTCTAGTGTATTTTTCATTTCAGTTATTGTATTGTTCATCTGTGTTTGTTTGTTCTTTAATTCTTCTATATCTTTGTTAAACATTTCTTGCATCTTCTCGATGTTTGCCTCCATTCTTTTTCAGAGGTCCTGGATCATCTTCATTATCATTACTCTGAATACTTTTTCTGGAAGGTTACCTATCTCCACTTCATTTAGTTGTTTTTCTGGTGTTTTATCTTGTTCCTTCATCTGGTACATAGCCCTCTGCCTTTTCACCTTGTCTGTCTTTCTGTGAATGTGGTTTTTGTTCCACAGGCTTCAGGATTGTAGTTCCTCTTGCTTATGCTGTCTGCCCTCTCCGATAGTTTTTTTTGTGTTTGTGTTTTTTCATGCTATGTCTAGATACCATAAAAATAACTAACTAAAGAATGAAACAGTATTATCAGTCATTTTGTTCATTTTGACTTACAGCATAGAGCCAAACCTGGATGATCATCAAATCATGCAGCGAGCTTTGTTTTTAAATGAGAATTTTCAAATACACACAAAAGTAAAGAGAATAATATATCTACATTTGTATGTATACCTATCATCCTGATTCAACAGTTATCACTGTTTTTCCATATTTGCTTCATTTTTCCCTTAACATTTTGTTGTTTTTTGAATGTTTTCAGTCCCAAACATCATATAATTTTACCTCTACATGATTCAGTTTGCATCTCTTTAATAAGAGATGAATATTTTTCTATATTATCACAATGCTATTATCATACTTTAAAAATTTAGGAATAGTCTTTTGGAGCTTTTCAAAACTACAGATTCTTATTTTTACAGTGTTGGGGTGTCAGAAAAATATAATTTTTTAACAGCTTTTTAAGCAATATGGAAAACTGATTGGGTTTTGGAACTGTGGTCTACACAAGCAGTTTATTTCATTGAACTTTCCAAAATATTTGAGTCAGTCTAGAATACTTCAGTGATACCTAATGACTGTTTTATAGTGTTTTACAAGTTATTCTATAAGCATTAGATATCATTGTTTTTCTAGGTCTCAGTGGCCTAAAATAAGTACTAATGCATCCTGGAGTTATCTATTTTCTTTCTAATAATAAAATAAAAATAATTTTCTTTCACTTATAAAATTAAGTAATACATATCATGCTATAAATAAAAGTGCTATTTCTTGTTATTGTTCAATGAGATTAGGAAGGAAATTCATAGCTGCTAAATAGTGGGCCAACTGAAATGATAGTAGCATGCATTTAAATTTTAGACATAGGTATAAAAATGAGTTAATTGCCATTGTACATGTAATATTTTCATTGTTTTCTCAGTGGTTCCTAGTTACTGAAATTCGTTATCACTACAGTTTTTTTAAAAAGTCCTGTTAGAAAAGAAACCTCCATTTTAATTTACTTTATATTGCTGTTTGCAGCCCTTTATTTAAATGTACATGGGACCTAAGCACTGAAGTTGATTAAACCAACCTACTTGTCAAGAATGATGTGATGATTAAATAATATAGAAGATGTAGACATGCTTGTCAATATTTCCCAAAGTATTCTTTCTCAAAGTAGCTGATGTTAATAGTTAAAATTTGAAAAGTGAACTCCATGTTCTGATAGTTCTTAAAAACACTGCTATGAACAGAATAGGTATCTCAGTTGAGTGCTACCTGAAATATGCTAAAATTCATTGTGGATCTTCAAAAGAAATACACAGTATGACCACTGTCCAAACTTTCTTTGACTATGAGCCCTTCTGATCTGAGCATCTCATGAGACCAGTACAATATTAATTTGGGAAATAATGGCTTAGATGAAAAGCACTATACAATTATAAAAGATCACATTGATTATGTCACCACTATAGTCCAAATATGATAGGTAAGGAAGAGCAGTTGAAGAAAGAACAAGCAAATCTATACTCAATCAGTGGATTTATGAAAGATGATGCAAGTGATGTTCAAGAAGATTCTGCAACTGAAGACAAGTTCTATAGCCTGGATGAACTGCATATGCTGGACATGATAGAGAAGGTAAGCCTGATTTGAGAGGATACAGCCCTGCCTTCCTTCTTCCAGAACAATTGTTAACCATTTTTTCCCCATGACTCTTTGAACAGCATGTTAACCTAGTGATTTATGTTGTGTTTCTGAGGAAAAAAAAAAAAACAGGAAAGGAGGGACAGAGGGATGGCTGACATAAAAAAGAACCCTAGGAACTGAAACTTTTCACCTCAGTCCTCAGACCATTTCCTGGTTTTAAGTATTGGGCAGAGTTGATTACACATGCATTCCTTATAAAGAGTTTTCAAATACCACAAGGAAGAAAAAAATACCCTGGCATAATCCCATTGGATTAAATTTCATGAAAAAAATAGTTTTATAAAACAAATCTACTTTCATTTTTCAAAAAGTTAAACCTTTTTGTTACCATGAAATATCTACAAAAAATGTTAACGAACAACAATTTTTTGGTTCCTTTCCTGGTGGTAGTCAGTGCTGGGAATGATGTACTTATATATGAAGGTGCATATGAACATGATTTAAGTGCTCAGCAGAGCACTTAATGAGACAAAACATATAGAAAGCTGTTTTTTTTTTTTTTTTTAAAATCACTTGCTTAACCTACCCATGAGAATTCTGTACTGAGGTAATATATGATAACCTGTTCCATGGTTTAAGTATAATAATATATAATATATAGTAATGTTGATATCTAAGGATACAGTTAGTACAAACAATTCCCTGGCTGATAGTACATTAGTATAATTGTCATGCCTTTCTGTCTCCTTTCTAATTAAAATATATACATATATTTTAACTGAAATGACATATTCTAAGCTTTGGATGTCACACTAAAGTTTAAATGTGGGGCCTTTGGTTTTCATCCAACAGCTATAAGAACTCAAAAAATAGAACGAAAATGTCACACAGCTTTTGAAAAATGTTTATTCATTCATTTATTCAAAAAACTCTTGACACTTTGTGTCAAGAGCTATGCTAAGACATGGTCCCTGTGATCACAGTGTTTATAATCCAGTGGAGAAGTTGAACATTAACCTAAGGTGATAATTACTAAGGTAATAATTAAGTAGTTTAGCAGTTAAGATTGCCTGAGTTTAGAATTCTGGCTCCTTCACTTACTGTGTGACCTTGGGCAAGTTACTCAGTTTTATCATCTCTAAAGTAGTAGTGAGTGCCTACCTCATATGGTTCTTATGACAATAAAAGCATTACAAAAAATGCTTTAAAAATCGTAAGCATACAGATAACATTATTCAGTAGTAGCAGCAGTAGACAAGTAACTATGGTATTGTTTAGTGAATGCTGTAATTGGAGAGAGGTAGGTTTATTTAAACTAATCAGAGAAGTGGTATTTGCATTGAAACCTATCATGCATGAGTATGAGTTAGACAGCAACTTAAATCCCCTTTAAATAACAATAATAGTAGTGTTTTTCCTTTAAATTTCTATAATAGTAGTGCTTTTTTAAAGAAGAAAATAAAGCATGAATATTCCATTTGCTCAATAGGGCTCAACCAACAAGGTAACTACAGAATATGGAGAAACTGAGAAGCAAAAGCTTGCTCGACAACAGCAGCTTTGTAAATTGCACTATCAGTGTGAAGTAAGTATTTTTGCCATTATATCTGAGGCAAGTTAGAGGTACTTCACATGTTCAATTTAATGGTATATATTTTTAAAGAGTCCAGTTTTTTCTTTAAATTTCTGGTGGCTTGAACCGAATTAACTGAAATAATATTTTTCATTGATCAGGATTTCAAAAGACAATTGAAAACAGTGGCTTTTCGGTGGCAAGAAAACCAAATGCAGATTAAAAAGAAAGATAAAATCATCTCATCTCTTAACCAACAAGTGGCTTTTGGAATCAATAAGGTGTCCAAGTAAGTGCAAATCTGTTGATAGACGAAAATTCTGGGTTTGCTCCATAATGAACAGTATCCTTTAAAAGATAATCTATGTAGCCACTAGGTGGCATTGTGACTGCACATTAGGAACTGCCAACCACAGGACTGCAATTGCTTAAAAACCCACTATATTTTGCCTTGCCAGCTGGATTGAGAAATAAGCAACTGCTCACTCTAAATATCAAGCTTTTCATGTATTGGCTGAATAAGTGTGAAGATAATAGAATTACATGAGAATGATAATTAGCTTTCAGGTCATGACTCTAATTTGTAAAAATGTGACTAATGATTGGCTGTTTCTTTATAGCATATGGTAAGTACATTCCTCAAAGACATCACTGACTCACTTTCATACCTTTTAATGTTGGTTTCTGAGAGTATTTGTGTCCTAAGCACAAGAGGTTGAAAACAAATCAAATTCCTGGAGAATCTTTTCACCCCATCAATCTCATTTCTCTTATAACCTCAAGTATTAAAAATGCCTGAGACTAAAATTTCTGATTTAATAAGGAAAAATGAGTATCCTGCTCCATTCTGTTTATAATAACCACTGCCTCAAACCGTTTTGAAGTGAAATAGTAATATAATTTGTGACACATTATTTTAATAAACAGTAATACCACTAAATACCAGTCATCCATGATTCTAATTTGAAATCCACTGCAGTTCCTAGACTGCTAATAGGGAAAATAGACAGATTCTAGGGAATATCTTAGTGTAAGGAGTCCAAGATGTCAATAGTTAAATTGGAGAAATATTAGGCAGAGATTTTGGTCTTAAATTTTCTCCCACATAACATTTCATCCAACCTGAACAGGTTTTTAGGAAGAATAGGATGCTATAGCTCTGGCAACATGGTATCAGTTGCAAACACTTTCAGGTTTGTGGACCTAAAATAGCTTGGACAAATTAAACTGACTGAAATCACTTAAGAACCCACACTTCAGGATTCAAAATTTTGTCTTTTAGCCTGAAAGACAATGACCATTCCATAAATATGTTATATAGTATCAGAGATCAGAAAAGTAATGCCATCCATGCAGATGACCTGCCTCTCTCCTTTGCTATCTGAGATATCTCTCTTCAACTCTGATACCTTACCCAGACTCCCTTGTATGTGTGAGACTACAAACAGACCACTTTAGGGAATACATATGTCTTCACACAAGGAACATTCAGTGCTGAACATTCATCAAACTTTTATCAAGTTCCCACAGTATGCAAAGAATTACGTAAGGCACAAGTAAAGGATACCAAGACATATCAGACATTAACTGTGAGCTAGTGGAAAGTATAGAGTAATATGAGAGGATTAAAATTACATATAACAGAGGGACCTCCAGTTCCACCAAAATGTAGTAGCTCTGTTACTTGCAAGTCTTCCTTCTTACAACTTAAACACCCTGGATAGAACACAACAAACATAGGAAGACTCTGAAAGGTAGAAGGAAGCAGACTGTCTAGAAACCTTGGAACTTGAAAGAATGATGTGATAGTGATTTTTTTTTTTTTTTTTTTTTTTGCTGTGTTGGGTCTTTGTGTCTGTGCGAGGGCTTTCTCTAGTTGTGGCAAGCGGGGGCCACTCTTCATCGCGGTGCGCGGGCCTCTCACTGTCGCGTCCTTCTCTGGTTGCGGAGCACAGGCTCCAGACGCGCAGGCTCAGTAGTTGTGGCTCACGGGCCTAGTTGCTCCACGGCATGTGGGATCCTCCCAGACCAGGGCTTGAACCCGTGTCCCCTGCATTAGCAGGCAGATTCTCAACCACTGTGCCACCAGGGAAGCCCTGTGACAGTGATTTTTTTAAAATTGCCTCCCATGTATCCTAGACAGGGCACTGCAGAAACCTCCAACATGCAACTGTCAGTAAGCACAAGGTAGGGGGGCACTAAAGTGTCAAGAAAAGTCTGTTCCCTTTAGCCAGAGGATCAGGGAAAGGAAGATATAATAACATGAAACCTTTTTGGCACTACCCACCTACTCCAGCCAAACACCACTAGACCCACACCATCCCCTGGACACAGGTACTGCACTCTGACAAAAGATGGCAGAAATCAGATTCCCTTGCTGGGGTAGCAATACTGAGCAGGTAGCTAATCTTCCATTCCTCACCAAGTGGAAGAAAGGGGTGCTCCAGTTTCTCTGCCAGGATAGCATCAATATGGTCCAGCTGCGAGCTAAGCCTCTACCTCTGCCTAGCATCAACAAGACTTAACAAAGTGATCCAAGGTAGGACTAGTCAATACTAGGTTTTATTCCTGCTCTCATGGGGAGCTGAATCTCCACCCTGGGGTCAGGAGGTACTCCATTTCCCCTGCTTTCCCCAGCTGGTGCCAGAGGCACCCAACAGGGAGCTCCTGCCTCTCTCTACTGTACAGCAGCAAAGCAGTGTGAGTCAGCCCTTCTACACTTCACCTGAAGTAAGAAAAGATCAATACCAGTAGACTATGTATGCATATTGTAATACCTAGTGCAACCACTAAGAAAGCTGCACAAAGAGATATACTCAAAAACACTATAAATAAACTAAGATGGAATCCTAAAAAATGTTCAGGTAACCCACAAGAAAGTAAGAAAAGAGAAACAGAGGAAACAAACAGAAAACAAATAATAAAATGGCAGACTTAAGCCCTAACATATCAATAATTACCTTAAGTATAAATGGTCTAAATATATCAATTAAAAGACAGAGACTGGAAGAATAGATTTTAAAAACAAAACAAAAAAAAGTGTGATCTAACAATATGCTGTTTACAGGAAATACATTTCAGTTTCAACAACATAAGTAGGTTGAAAATAAAAGGATGATAAAATATATACCATGTAAACATTAATCAAAAAAGGAGTGGCTATATTAATATCAGATAAAATGGACTTCAGAGCAAAGAAAACTAGAGACAAAGAGGGACATTACATAATGATAAAAGGATCAGTCCCCTGGGAAGACATAAGAACCTAAAGGTGTACATACCAAACAACAGAGCCTCAAAATATATGAAGCAAAATCGGACAGAACTGAAAGAAGAAATAGAAGACCTCTACAACACCATCAAGCAACAGGATCTGATTGATATTTATAGAACATTTCACCAGACAATAACAGAATACATATGCTTTCAAGTACCCACAGGAAATATACCGAGATAAACCATATTCTGGGCCATAAAACAAACCTCAACAAATTTAAAAGAATTGAAATCATGAAAAGCATGTCTCAGATCACAGTGGAAACAAACTAGAAATCACTAACAGAAATATAACAGGAAAATCTGCAAACACGTGGAAACTACACAATATACTTCTAATTAATTCATGAGTCAAAGAAGAGGTCTCAAGGGAAATAAAAATATGTTGAATTGAATTAACATGAAAATACAATATGTCAAAGTTTGTGGGACACAGCTAAAGCAGTTCTGAGATTTATAGCACTAAATGTACACATTAGAAAAGGGGAGAAGTCTCAAATGTATAATACAATACAAGCTCCCACCTCAAGAACCCAGAAGAAGAAAAGCAGAATGACCCAAAACAAGCAGAAGGATGGAAATAATAAAGATTGGAAATATTGAAATTGGAAACAGAAAAAGCAGTAGAGAAAATCCATGAAACAAAGAGCTGTTTCTTTGAAAATATCCATGCAACTGACAAACCTCTAGCAAACCTGACAAAAAAAGAGAAGACACAAGTTACCACCCTCAGGAATGAAATGGTGATATCACTACAGACCGTGCCAACATCAGAGAATTGTGCTGAGTGAAAAAACCAATCCCCAAAGCTTATATACTATATTATTCCATTTCTGTAACATTCTTGAAATGACAAAATTTCAAATAGTTCAAAAATGACAAAGCGATAAAAATGAAAAATAGATTAGATTAGTGGTCCCAAGGTTTTAAGGAGGAGATGGAAGAGGGAGGGAAGTGGCTGTGGCTATAAAAGGGCAAAATAAGGGGTCCTTGTGGTGATAAAATTGTTCGCTATCTTTAACTGTATCACTGACAACATCCTGGGTTATTATACTGTCGTTTTGCAAGATGTTGCATTGGGGGAATGTGGATAAAGGGTACATGGGATCTGTCTGTATCATTTCTTACACCTGCATGTGAATCTGTGTTTATCTGAAAAAGCTTAACTTTTTGAAAAAGTGCATATAAATAACTGTCAAATGGAGCTGTATTTAATAGGGATATTGCGGGGTAAAAAGAGTAGTTTTGATGTTGAGATAAGGAAGAACTTCATTGAAGACATAGTGTTGTACCTAAGCTAGGTAGTACATAGGGTGAGATGGGAGAAAAGGCAGAGGGCATTCAGACCAGAGAGGAAAGCATGAATGTTGTGTGTATTCTCATATAAGCTTTTGAGCCTTTCTTTGTTTAATTCACCTGGTCATGTCCCAAGAGCATGTGATAAAAATATAAATATTCTTTCATTGTAAAATGTTGATTTCTTTCATCTTAGAACATCTTGTTTATTTGGAAGCAAAAACATCTTTTTTGGCCTAATTCAATGCCAATACTACAGTAAATGTTTGGTCAATATATTGATGATAATTGCAGTGTTAATAAAGAAGACATACAAAAATGACATATTTTGCACAAATTATAATACTTAATAAATGTTAAGAAACTGCTGTCCATAAAATTTATATAGTAAACTTCATAGCCAGCCAGAGTAAGCTTGAGAACTTTAGACATTTTAGAGAACAAAATCTAATCCCACCCTGTCATGGTTTTCATGAGAAAAATAGGACTAACTGGTAATGAATACCTGAACATATATAGCTGGTTCATATATGAGCAGGATGATATGCCTACCTTATCCTCTTGTTACTTAAGAATCCAAGTCTTCTGAATTCCCGATCAGCTTTGTCAGTTCTTATCTCCCACTCTAAACTAGAGCTGGGTAAAATAATGAAGTAATGGAAGTGTACATGGGAAAGAAAGATGTCAGTCTTAGAAATCTTACAACTTACTTTTCAATTCTCTCTACATACTCCTGTAGAGTATACAGAAACAAAGCTTGTATTTCTTATTCTTTACTCAAGAACATGATCTCTTTTGTATCTAAAGAGACCTGTTTTCTTTTCATTGCATTTATCAGTCCAATACAACATTCATTGTAAGTCTCTACAGCTTCCAAGAAGCTTAAACGTAAGTAGGTGGTCTCTGAAATCTAGTGGTGAGCAATCCAGCCAACATGTAATGTTACTGTTTTAAGGCTTTATCATTCCATAGTTTATATAAACCAAAACTCGTGTGTATCCCAAGTGTCTGAACATATCAGAGACTTAAAGAGAAATGTGCTTTTGCTATAAATCTCTTCATATTGAAGCAGATTAACAGGTGATAAAGAAAAATGCAGCACAAGGGAGGAACATCAAAAATGGTATGTGGGGCCTCCCTGGTGGCGCAGTGGTTGAGAGTCCGCCTGCCGATGCAGGGGATACGGGTTCGTGCCCCGGTCTGGGAGGATCCCATATGCCGCGGAGCGGCTGGGCCCGTGAGCCATGGCCGCTGGGCCTGCGCATCCGGAGCCTGTGCTCCGCAACGGGAGAGGCCACAACAGTGAGAGGCCCGCATACCGCAAAAAGAAAAAAAAAAAAAAAAAAAAAAAAAAAAAAAAATGGTATGTGAATATATGTCAACCCCAAAAGTATTACTTTGCATTTCTTTTAATAGTTTTTGGCATGTCAGTTATTAAGCTAATCATGGGTTATGTTTTCTGATGTATACAAAATTTTTACCCAATCTTCTGTTGATTAGGTCATGTGAGTGACTCCCCTGTTATAATTTATAGTTTTTTTGGGTTTTTTAAAATAAATTTATTTATTTATTTATTCATTTTTGGGTGTGTTGTGTCTTCATTTCTGTGCGAGGGCTTTCTCTAGTTGCGGCAAGCAGGGGCCACTCACTGTCGTGGCCTCTCTTGTTGCAGAGCACAGGTTCCAGACGCGCAGGCTCAGTAGTTGTGGCTCACGGGCCTAGTTGCTCTGCGGCATGTGGGATCTTCCCAGACCAGGGCTAGAACCCGTGTCCCCTGCATTGGCAGGCAGATTCTCAACCACTGCACCACCAGGGAAGCCCCATAATGTATAGTTTTAATTAAAATTCTTATTTGTACACATCCTCATTGCTTCTGTATTTAAGATCTGATTTCTTTCAGAACTTAAGTCTTTAATAGTTTGCATGACTTGATATACTATCTCTTTAAGGAATTTGAAGTTCTCAATCCCACCATAGGCCTAGAACATCACAAGATGCCATCTCTGTTTTCTAGTGAGTAAACTAAAGAATAAAGAGCTAAAGTCATTTTTCTGAGTCATTGAGCTGGGGATACGATATAACTCCTCAGTTTGGCTTTCTAATTTTCAGGGTTAGAACTTAGTTCTTTCTTTGTAAAGTCAGTAAATCGGACATCAGACGTAAGAAAAATAAATCTTAGAAGAATAAGGTAGAGGAGTCCAGTTATTATCAGGCTCAAGATTTATGGCCCCAAATGGATATACTTAGTCCCTCCTCAGCTACAAGTAGGGCTGTTCTGACTGTTAATGATAAATAAATTCTAACATTTTATGGCATTCTTTCTTCTCTTCTTAGATTACAGCGTCAGAGCCATGCTAAAGATAATGAAATCAAGAACCTTAAAGAGCAACTTTCTATGAAAAGGTAACAAACAGCTGTTGCTTTGGTTGAGTGCACCCTCTCTGAAACTGTGGATTACACTCAGCATATTCTGGCTAAGGTAGCCATATAACTTGTCATCCAAACTAGGGCACTTTTGAGCATGATACTGAGAAGTATTAATAATTACACTGGGACAACAGATAAAAGCTGGAAGTGTCCTAGGCAAATAGGGAGGAATGTTCACCTTGCCTCTGGCCCTGGAAAACTGCTGAGAGTGATTAAATCAACAAAGTTGTGGTGCCACAACAAACTACTGTCAGGAACTAGGGCTTATGAATTCTTTTTTCTTTACTGTAATCAGTACTACTAGGTGTGACTGCTTTATGAAACTGGGTAAGTTTTGTTCTGATTTACATATTTTTTATAATAGCTGTTTTGAGATCTAATTCACATAGAATAAAATTCACCCTGTTAAAGCATACTATTCCTTGGTTTGTAGTATATGTACAGAGGTGTACGACCATCATCACTATCTAATTCCAGAACATTTTTTTCACCCTAAAAAGAAACCCTGGGTCCATTAGAAGTCACTCCCCATTCTCTTGTCCCCCAGCTTCTGGGAACCACTAGTCTATTTTTTTGTCTCTGTGGATTTACTTATTCTGGACATGTCATATAAAAGGAATCATATGTGGCCTCTTTTGATTAACTTCTTTCACTTAACATAATGTTTTCAAAGTTCATCATGTTTTAGCATGTATTTGTCCATAAAAAGCACCTTCCTTTTTATGGACAAGTAATATTCCATTGTATGGATATACCACACTTTGCTTACCTTTTCCTCAGTTGATGGACATTTGGTTTGTGTCCATTTTTTAGCTGTTATGAATAAGGCTGGTATGAACATTTGTCTACAAATTTTTGTGTGGACATATGTTTTCAATTCTCTTGGGTATATACCTAAGAGTAGAATTGCTGAGACATGCAGTAAACTCTGTTAACTTTTGGAGGAACTGCCAAACTGTTTTCCAAGTGACTGCACCATTTTATAATCCCAGCAGGAATGGATGAGTGTTCCAATTCTCCACATTCTCACAAAGACTTATTATTTTATCTGTCTTTATTTCACCCATTGTAGTGTTTGTAAAGTGGTATGTCTTTTTGGTTTTGATTTGCATTTTCCTAATAATTAATTACGTTGAGTATCTTTTCATATGCTTATTGGCTATTTGTGTATCTACTTGGAGAAATGTCCATTTACTTCCTTTGACTATTTTTAATATTGGGTTGTTTCTCTATTAACTATTGAGCTTTAAGAGTTTTTTGTATATTCTGGATTACAAGTTCCTTGTCAGATACATGATTTTCGAATATTTTCTTCCATTCTGTGGGTTATCTTTTCACTTCCTTGATCATGTCCTTAGAAGCACAGGTGATTTTGATGAAGTCCAATTTATCTATTTTTCTCTTGTAGGCAAGTTTTGCACAGTATTCAGTGGCATCATAATTCCTTTTTGTTGACTCCTTGAATATTTTATAATTTTTTCCCTCAAAATAATCTGGCCTTATTGATATTAACAACATATTGTCTTATCAGGCTTCTCATCAATGTTTGTCAGGTACTCAAGCATCCAGCTGTTTCTAATAATAAAACATTGAGGAAAGCCTTTGTGAAAGTCCTTATTACAAAAATGTTATACGTCCAATTAATTGCTTTCATTAGAAACATAATTTGGTTTGTATGCTCTAGCGTTCTGGGGCTCAAGTGTAGGAAGCTGAAATGGAATAGGAAAAAGAAACTTCATAGGTAGCCATTTTCCATAATGTCCTTCATAAATAATATCCTTATCATCATCTCCTTCTCTCCTTCTCAAGCTATGGGAATTGTCTTCATTCTAAGGTACTGAATGTGAGCACTGAGATATACAGTAAAATATTTTAATACGGTGACTTAGCTTTATGACAGGGATAATAAAAACTTTTGTGGTTGCTATTGTTAGGACACAAAAAGGCTTGTAGAAACTTTATTTTTTGTAAAATTTATTAATAATAATAGCTAACATTTACTTAGTACTTAGTATGTGCCAAACACAAAGTGCTTTATGTATATTATCTGAATGAATTTTCACAACAACTCTTTGAGGTAAGTAATATAATTTTCTCCATTTTTATATGTGAGGAAACTGAGGTATAGAGAAGTAACTTGCCCATGGTTTCACATTTAATAAGTTGTGGAGGTCAGATTCATCTTCAGACAACTTGATTTCAGAACCAAGGTTTAAATGACAACTTTAAACCCTCCACATTCATGATAGTAAAGGGTAACAGTAAGAGTTAAGTAATGTCTTCTGTTGCTTTTATATGCTGTGTACTTTCCAGGAAATCACTTCCTATTCATTGAATAGCTTGTATCTGTCTGCCTCCTGAATAAGGTTGAAAAGTCTGTCCTTGCTGCAGTGTTACTGACTCTTTATCATATATTTCAGATCTCAGTGGGAAATGGAGAAGCATAATCTGGAAAGCACAATTAAAACATACTTAAACAAACTGAATGCAGAAGCTAGCAGAGCTTTAACAGCTGAGGTAAAAGAAAAGAAAGAGGGAGAGAGAGATGGGGTTGAGGAATGAAGTTTTACTTGTGTACTGGTATACTAAAGAATTTTTAAAAGATTGTTTTTTGAATAAACAGAATTAAGACATCTGAGGACCAGCCAGAAAAACACAGCTCAAACTCTTGTGCTTTTTTGTATATTTTTACTTGAAGATTGATGATCTTATGTTGTTTTCCCCCAAATGACTCCAAGAAATTGTTTTGCTTCAGTATGTATAGCAAATATAGACATCTTAGAAAATTCTCATTAATCCAGCTAAGCCAAAATTCTAAGAATAACATTTCACTGCTGCCATAATATCTCCTTTCTTTGCTATTTAACTACATAGATCTTCCAAAAACACATACACACCATACATTCCAGTGTCGGAAACCAACTTACCTCTTACCCCAGAAAGGCATTCAGTTTCTTCTAAGTTATGTTAGAACACCACAGCTAGGATCTCTCAAAAGAAATTTGATTGTATGTATGTATGTAATTTTTATTTATAGATAGCCAAACTTGATATACAATAAAATTCAAATTTTGGAGCACTCGTTGACATTAAAAGCATTACAAACCTCACCTTTGTCATGGTAAGGTATATTTTTTGGCAGAGTACTCTGAAATCCAGAGCTCCACAATCAAGGGGTGATATCTGCACCAAAAATCCCTGGACAGTAAAGTATTGGAGTATTAAATTTAACTGGAAAAAAAAAAAAACTCAGATTACCTTAAGAGTTCAAGTTTGTAGACTTTGTTTTTTACTGCTTTTAATCAGAAAGTTCCTTTCTACTTCCATTATTAATTTTAGAATTAATAATCTAAGAGTAATAATCATCACTAAGATAATCTTCACTATCTAAGATAATCTTCACTATCTAAGAGTATAATGAGCTATGTTCAGCGAATATTGAGTGATCAATAGGAAAAAACAGAGGCCAAATGACCATGCATCAATAATAGTTGGAAGGGATTCCCACTGTTGGAGAGACATCGGCCTTGACCTCCAAGGCCCATTTAGACAGCATAGTCCTATAGGGTCTGATTGTTTTCTTACTCCTTCAATTAAAAATAAAATCAAATAGCAGGACTTCCTTTGAGTGTTCTTAAACACACTTGCTGCATAATAGAGTTATCTGAGAGCTTTTAAAAACGCCTTTTCAGGGCTTCCCTGGTGGTGCAGTGGTTAAGAATCCACCTGCCAATGCAGGGGATATGGGTTCGAACCCTGGTCCAGGAAGATCCCGCATGCCCCAGAGCAGCTAAGCCCATGTGTCACAACTACTGAGCCTTCACTCTAGAGCCCGTGAGCCATAACTACTGAGCTCATGTGCCACAACTACTGAAGCCAATACTCCTAGAACCCGTGCTCCACAACAAGAAAAGCCACTGCAATGAGAAGCCCGCGCACCGCAACGAAGAGTAGCCCCCACTCGCAGCAACTAGAGAAAGCCTGCACATAGCAACGAAGACCCAACGCAGCCAAAAGTAAATAAATAAATGTTTATTAAAAAAAATCAATGACATAAAAAGAAAGATACTCAGAAATTTTTTAAAAAACCCGTTTCCCAGGCTACACCTAGTATCAATTAAATTAGAATCTCTGAAACCAAGACATCATTTTTTTAAGTTTCTGAGATGATTCCAGTGCATATGCAAGTTTAAAAACTAATGTTGTAAAATGTTTCCCAACCCAGTAACTTTTGAATAAAAATATTAGAATTTCAGAATTGATCAAAGAGCTTTAAAATGTGTTATGCAGGAAAGAAGCTCAGAGATTGAAAGAGATTGAAAAAAATAACTTTAAATTACTTGAAATGTTTGAGGCAAGAATGTGTTCATTTACAAGGACATCTTTAACTTCTTTCTCTTTCTCTCAAAAATCTGTAGGTATATTTCTTACAGTGTCGTAGAGATTTTGGTTTGCTTCATCTAGAGCAGACTGAAAAGGAATGCCTCAGTCAGCTTGCCAGGGCGACTCACATGGCAGCAAGGTAACCTCTCCCTCTTCCTTAATGTGTCTTGGTCTCTGAGGTATTCGCAGGTGGCTCCAAGGTTGAACGTAATCTGTGATGTGTTTTACATATATATGACATCAGAGTCTTTGGAGTGAAGAAGCCATTGTTTTTTTAAACCTCAAATGTCATTTAGTCACTTTGAGCTTTTACTTTGTTGCTCCTGCTGTAGCACTGAGTAGTCTAAGTGCAGTAGTAGCTGATGGCAGATTTTTCCCTTCCTCTACAATGAAACAGATCAAAAGTCTCAGTCAGACATGCATGAAGACCAGATATTTACAAAACAAGGTGGATTCTAATTGGAAAACTTTTTTCTAATTCTTTTCTCTCTTAACGCTTGATTTTAAATATCTTTGGAAAAACACATTGAGGGAAAAATCAGTATTAACACCTAAAACCGTGTTAAAGGCAGTTTCCTGCTGTGCTACAAATGAGTGGTTTTCAAATTTAGGCAGGTTGCATGGGATTCTTCAGTTTATGATTTTATGGAGTACACCTTTGAACTTAAGGAATTAATTAGATTAAAATCTCTGGGACCAAAGCATCACTACTTTTAATGATTATTATTTTAATATGATCATCATTATTCTTCAATTCTAAAGAATCAGAATCTCTGACGTTTAACAAGATTCCCAGGAAACACTGATGTGCATTCATGTCAGGGAAGCACTGTTGTAAGTGATCAGTCTATCTTTGCTTGCTAGAGGGAGAAAGGATGCTCTATAAATTAGAATATTTTCAAGCTTCTTTGTATGAGATGATCTCAGTGATAACTTGTTATGCTCTTTTGTGCCAGGTGATACTGGGGTGGGGATGTTATAACAGATAGAGCCTTTTGAAAGGCCACGTAAAATCTCTCTTCTTGAGATGCCAGACCCTAAACACCTCAAAGCTGTTTTACTTAAGTCGTTTGATGGGCATGGTGGGCAGAGCTGCTGTGTTTGTGCAATTTAGCATATCATAGAGACAACAATCTAATTTATCCTCACAGAAGAGGTATTTCTTTCTAACTTTCCTTTCTGTAGGGAATATCTTTTTCTAATTTGCAAAAGAGCCTGATAGGCCAACCGTGGCCCTGTGATGTCAGGGTTAATGTGAAGATAGTCCAAAACCTGCTTTCAGGATGTCAACATCTTTGAAAATGCTCCTGCATTGGATGGCTAGGGCAGTTTCCCTGGGTGGCCTCCTTTGCCTCCCTTCTTCAATGGAGGATTCCTATACAAAGGAATGGCTTTGTTTACTAGGCTTTTTAAAAATTTTTGATAACAAGCCCTTCCATACAACTTTCTGCCCATTTGAGGTAATTGGTGATAGAGGTAACTTTGTTGTTGTTTTACTTTATCTATATACATGCTAGAGAACATAATAGAAATTTTTGGAAATCTAAGTGGCATATAAAAAGAAAGAACTTTCTCTTGTGTCTCCATTTCTATACCAGCAACCTAAAATCACTTCAATTAAAGGCTGCGGTAGACAGTTGGAATGCCATTGTGACAGATGTTAGAAACAAGATTGCATTCCTCAGGGTAAGTCATGAAGTATTTACAGTAAATTGACTGAATGGTGTAGGTGATATATACTTAAAGAAAACGTCTAACATTAAAAACAATTACTAGAGAAATTTAAGGAAGAACATGTTTTTTCATTGTAGTTATTAAAACTTATGCCTTTTTGAGGTTTGAGACTGATTACTTCCATTGTAGTTGGTTGTAGATAACATCCTAGGCTCTTACATGTGGTCTTCTAGGTCCTTAGTCTAGTAAATGGTAAACTCAAAAATTGTGCCTCACACTTAATTTTCCTAGAATTCCAAAGCTAACTCTGCTCCAGTCAGAAATAAATGTCTTAACTTGATCTGAGTAATTATGTGTTTACAGAATTAAAAGGAAGATCAAGCAGATCTGTATTAGTTTTCAATCTTAACTTTTTATGTAATTACTCCCTAATGCAAAATAATAAATTCTTAATTTTTCATGTAATAGAATTAGGACTGTGCTAACAGTAATCTAAAGAGGTAACACACTGAATATTTGTCTAGCTTTGTCCTTGGTGGTCTTCCCTGTTTCTTTCCCAGATTCATTCATACTCAGTCTTTAGTGATGCTTAACATATTTATTGGATTTATTCAAAGTTCTGGCCTCAAAAGAGATGCCCCTTGTTCTCTATCATTGTTTTCTTCTAAGAACGTGTCCTATATATGGAAGTTTCTAAATGTTTGAAGACTTTCTCTTCCAGCTCTTGTGGTTTGTTTACAAAATAACATATAAAGCAAAATGGGGACAATGCCAAAAATGTTGAAAGTATGTTTTTAAGCTTCAAGGATAGGAGTCTTACCTTTGGCAAAATCTAAGAAGAAAAAAAAAAGGTATATGTGGAACTGGAGACAGCTACAGGTATAACTTTTAAGATTAAAAAAAATGTGGACATTCAAAAGTTTTCCCTAAAACTTCTCCCCCAGTTTTTAAAATTAACATTTGCAAGTAGTTCAACTCTTTGTTACAAATACTTTTTTACCCATATCTATCAGCAAGTAGATTATGTACATCTTCTTGATCTTTAGACTCTGTTTACTTTATATCAGTGGTTCCCATTTGGGGGCTAAAAATTATGGAAACACTGAGGAGTTATCACAGAGATCTGTGAATTATGTGTCTCTGTATCTTGTCAATTAATAGATACTTCTAAAAATACAGCTATTTACATTTATGGATAGTGGTGTATAGAGTTGTTTTTATGTCAAAAATTCTTTTTATATTATTTCTGGCATAATAGATTGGAAATCACTCATCTATGTTGTACTATTCAAAACTACATCAAGTACTTCCATATGCTATTTCTTTGAAGTTGATTTTGCTGTAAAATATTGTTTCTCCTACTAGACACAGTACAATGAACAAATTAACAAGGTGAAGCAAGGGTTTGCCTTGAGTACCTTGCCTCCAATCCAGCTTCCTCCACCACCACCCAGTCCTGAGATACTGGTAAGAAATATAGTTGACTCTTGAACAATGCAGGGGTTGGGAGTGCCAAACCCCCCCCCCCAACCCCATGCAGTCAGAAATCTGGGTACTGCTCTCTCTGCCTCACAAACAACGGAATTGATAAATGACTACCCAAGAGCAGGAAGCTGAAACAGTTTGGATAGAATCAGGACTCAAACCCTAGTTTTTTGATTCCACATATTGTGATTTCTAATCAAATGCAAACTTTCTCCACATTTAGTTAATTTAAAGATCTGTAAAATGAAAAAACAGGGATTGTGTTTATTGAAAAAAGTCGGTGTATGAGTGGACCCACACAGTTCAGACCTGTGTTGTTCAAGGGTCAACTGTATAACATTTTGAAAAATCACCATCTTCATCTTGATAAAATGGTAACAGCTTTAAAACACTGAATATGCATTATGTTTGTGTGTTCAAAGTGGAAAGGGTACATGTAGTGCGTATCATTTGTAATTATGTCCATTCCTGCTGTATCATCTACAGATGATATGACTAGTTGGCTGACTCAGCTGAGGCAAGAGGTAGGTTGTATCACTGGATTTTAGTAATGCATTTGATATCTAAAGAGGTAATATATGCTCATTCATTTTGTCGATCACACTTACATTATGAGAGAAAACTGATGAATGCCTAGAATTCCCAATGCCCTCAAGTTACTGCTAGATGACTAAAACATCTCAGCATGATACCCCAACATGCTGGACCTCACCCCCCCCACTTACACTTTAGACTCTGTTTTCCTTAACTTTTATCTTCTATTCTACCTTTAACAGTAAGGACAGCTTTCATTTATGACCCTTCCCTGCTTACTGTAAGGGATAAATGGGTCTACATCAGACAAACTAATCTCTATGCTATACTATTTATGTTAGCCTTCTGGGAAACATAGCACCTTAACCCAATAAACTCATACAGCTTTCCAAAAGACCTTTTAGAACAGAACCACTAGATTATAACCTTTATTATGATAACAGATCTGAGGGTAAGAAAAGAAGAAAGGTGTGATATATTTAGGGGTAGATCACTTTTGACATTAGCATTTCTGCTTATAATAGAACTTTGAAAATGTTTGTTCTACAAATACTAGTTGAGTATTTCAAAGAACTTAAAAATTATGTAAATTGTGTGGAGTTACACTATGTTTCAAAAGCAGACTTCAGAGCTGAAAGCATTATGATATGCACCATGGGCTTTAGTTTAGAATGACAGTATTGCCTTTTATATTTTTGGTTAATTCAGGTTTTATAGGAGCATTATATTATGCATATTATTATTCTAGGCTTTGAACACACCATCATACCCAACTCTCCTGATAAGGAATGTGTTGCATAGATGACAGAAATCCCAGATTCCCTGTAGTTCTATGGGAAGTAACACATATTCTTGGTAGGATTTCTAGAAACCTGTTGCCTCTGCCTGTATTCAAACTACTGCCTGTAGGTTGTAGTTAAACTCTCCCATGACTCTAAATATAAAATGGCTCTAGAGACTTGGATGCTAGAAACAGAGATGTTCTTTGGAGTTTTCTGGAACCAGACTGGCATAATCTATCTGATACTAGTGACACTATAACTGACAAACATAATCAGACCTTGTCCTCTACATCCTCATCCCTTCAGAGACTTGCTTATGGCTGATGTGGCTACCCAGGTTTAGTCAAGGGAAAGAACCCACTGGCAGTTAGGCTCAATGGAATTTATAAGCATCCCTTGCTAACACTTAAGAGGTACATGTGTATCTTTTGTGCTTCCTAACCAGAGTCACTGCTGTGCTTGATCAAAGCTGACAGTTGTGTTAAAGTACAATCATCAGTGACCACTGAGAATTAGTAGAACAGTTTGAGAGCACAGATGCTAGAAATGTGACCATTCTTTTTGCAATAAATTGAGGTGGTATTATACAATGGAAATACATTAGAGGTCTGGGTTCAGGTCCTAACTCTGTGAAGAACTGTGTTGGTTTTGGGAAACTCAGCTGTCCCAGACTTTGGTTTTCCTATCTACAAATCAGGAAATTGTCCTAGATGATCTGATCACTAAAGTCTTTCTTTCTGAGATTCTAGTATTGTAAAGAATAGTTACCAGGTTTTAAATATATATAGTAGTCTAACCTGAGAAGTCTGGAATAATGGGTATTGTTCCCAGTTTAACCCAGTATTTTTATGTGTTTCATTATGTTTTGATTTTTGTAGCCTGGCTGTCTAATCCTAAAAGTAGTGTTAGGTAATTGTTGTCCTCAAAAAGAGCAGGACTACTAACTCAGTACCCATCATTCATTATTTAAGGACATTATATTATGAAAAATTTGAAACATACATAAAAACAGAATGATGGACCTCTGTGAACCCAAGAGCCAACTTCAACATCATTATCAACATTTTGTCAGTCTTGTGCCATGTCATCCCCTTCTTCCTCCCCACTGGAACATTTTAAAGTAAACCCTACATCTCATCCATTTATACTTTAGTATGCATTCCAAAAAGATGAGGACTCTTATTCTTGAGATTTTTCTTGTTTCTTGAGGTAGGATTGTATTGCTATAAACTTCCCTCTTAGAACTGCTCTTGCTTCATCCCATAGGTTTTGGGTCATTGTGTTTTCATTGTCATTTGTTTCTAGGTTTTTGTTTGTTTGTTTGTTTTTGCGGTATGCGGGCCTCTCACCATTGTGGCCTCTCCCGTTGCGGAGCACAGGCTCCGGACGCGCAGGCTCAGCAGCCATGGCTCACGGGTCCAGCCACTCCGCGGCATGTGGGATCTTCCCGGACCAGGCCACGAACCCGTGTCCCTTGCATTGGCAGGCAGACTCTCAACCACTGCGCCACCAGGGAAGCCCTGTTTCTAGGTATTTTTTGATTTCCTTTTTGATTTCTTCAGTGATCTCTTGGTTATTCAGTAGTGTATTGCTTAGCCTCCATGAATTTGTATTTTTTACAGTTTTTTTTTCCTGTAATTGATATCTAGTTTCATATCTAGTTTCATGTGGTCAAAAAAGATACTTGATATGATTTCAGTTTTCTAAAATTTACCAAGGCTTGATTTGTGACCCAAGATATGATCTATCCTGGAGAATGTTCCATGAGCACTGAGAAGAAAGTGTATTCTGTTGTTTTTGGATGAAATGTCTTATAAAATATCAATTAAGTCCTTCTTGTCTAATGTGTCATTTAAACCTTGCATTTCCTTATTTATTTTCATTTTGGATGATCTGTCCATTGGTGGAAGTGGGGTGTTAAAGTCCCCTACTATGATTGTGTTACTGTCGATTTCCCCTTTTATGGCTGTTAGCATTTGCCTTATGTATTGAGGTGCTCCTATGTTGGGTGCATAAATATTTACAAGTGTTATATCTTCTTCTTGGATTGATCCCTTGATCATTATGTAGTGTCCTTCTTTGTCTCTTGTAATAGTCTTTATTTTAAAGTCTATTTTGTCTGATATGAGAATTGCTACTCCAGCTTTCTTTTGATTTCCATTTGCATGGAATATCTTTTTCCATCCCCTCACTTTCAGTCTGTATGTGTCCCTAGGTCTGAAGTGGGTCTCTTGTAGACAGCCTATATACGGATCTTGTCTTTGTATCAATTCAGCCAGTCTATGTCTTTTGGTTGGAGCATTTAATCCATTTACATTTAAGGTAATTATCGATATGCATGTTCCTATTACCATTTTCTTAATTGTTTTGGGTTTGTTTTTGTAGGTCTTTTCCTTCTCTTGTGTTTCCTGCCTAGAGAAGTTCCTTTAGCATTTGTTGTAAAGCTGGTTTGGTGGTGCTGAATTCTCTTAACTTTTTATTGTTTTTGAATTGTCTTAACTTTTGCTTGTCTGTAAAGGTTTTAATTTCTCTGTCAAATTTGAATGAGATCCTCACTGGGTAGAGTAATCTTGGTTGTAGGTTTTTCCCTTTCATCGCTTAAATATGTCCTGCCACTCCCTTCTGGCTTGCAGATTTTCTGCTGAAAGATCAGCTGTTAACCTTATGGGGATTCCCTTGCTGCTTTTAATATTTTTTCTTTGTATTTAATTTTTGATAGTTTGATTAATATGTGCCTTGGCGAGTTTCTCCTTGGATTTATCCTGTATGGGACTCTCTGTGCTTCCTGGATTTGACTATTTCCTTTCCCATATTAGGGAAGTTTTCAACTATAATCTCTTCACATATTCTCTCAGACCTTTCTTTTTCTCTTCTTCTTCTGGGACCCCTATAATTCGAAAGTTGTGCATTTAATGTTGTCCCTGAGGTCTCTGAGACTGTCCTCAATTCTTTTCATTCTTTTTTCTTTATTCTACTCTGCGGTAGTTATTTCCACTATTTTATCTTTCAGGTCACTTTTCCGTTCTTCTGCCTCAGTTATTCTGCTATTGATTCCTTCTAGAGAGTTTTTAATTTCATTTATTGTGCTGTTCATCATTGTTTGTTTGCTCTTTAGTTCTTCTAGGTCCTTGTTAAACGTTTCTTGTATTTTCTCCATTCTATTTCCAAGATTTTGGATCATCTTTATTATCGTTACTTAGAATTCGTTTTCAGGTAGACTGCCTGTTTCCTCTTCACTTATTTGGTCTAGTGGGTTTTGACCTTGCTTCTTCTTCTGCTTCATATTTCTCTGTCTTCTCATTTTGTTTAACTTACTGCATTTGGGGTCTCCTTTTCTCAGGCTGCAGGTTCATAGTTCCTCTTGTTTTTGGTGTCTGCCCCCAGTGGGTGAGGTTGATTCAGTGGCTTTTGTAGGCTTCCTGGTGGAGGGGACTGGTGCCTGTGTTCTGGTGGGTGGGGCTGGATCTTGTCTTTCTGGTGGACAGGGCTGCCTCCGGTGGTGTGTTTTGGGGTGTCTGTGAACTTATTATGATTTTAGGCAGCGTCTCTACTAATGGGTGGGGTTGCATTCCTGTCTTGCTAGTTGTTTGGCATGGGACGTCCAGCACTGGAGCTTCCTGGTGGTTGGGTGGAGCTGGGTCTTAGCGTTGATATGGAGATCTCTGGGAGAGCTCTCGTCAATTGATATTACGTGGGGCCGGGAGGTCTCTGGTGGACCAATGTCCTGAACTCAGCTCTCCCACCTCAGAGGCTCAGGCCTGACACAGGCCAGAGCACCAAGACCCTGTCAGCCACACGGTGAACTCAGTTACTTCCTTAGTATAAAGCTGCTGCTGACCTTTGTGATCATAAAACTCAGTCCTTAGTCTTGTTCCCTACCCTCAGGTTTATGCCTCAGGACTCTTACTCTTATTGGCTATAATCACACCACCATTTTGTACCTAAGAAAATTATAATTTTTAATGTCTAATATTGAAATTTATATTTTCCCAATTGTCTCAGAAATGTCTTTTTCTTAACTAGATTGACAGTACTTCCAATGTGGTTATAATTACCATTACTTTAAAACCCCTTATTTTTAAAAAAACAATCCAAACGAGGTTTATACTTTTCATTTGGCTGATTATTTTTCTTTAAAATATAACAGCTACCTAACTCCCTCCCTTTTATTCGTATCATTTATCTGTTAAAAAACTAACTTCCTACATTATTGATGTAACTGATTACATCCTTGTGATGCCATTATACATATTCTTCTATTTCCTATAACCTGATCATTAGATATAGAGGGTTGGTTAGAATCAGGTTCAGTATTTTTGGCAAGAGTACTTTATAGGTGATGATGTATACACACATTAGAAGACACACAGTGTCTCTCATTTAGTGATGTTAAGAATCACATGTCATCCTTATCTCTCCATTATAAAGTTCCCCATTAACTTTCACCCTGCTGGTTTCAGTATCGTTACTTAAGAGCTATCTTGGTGCTCATTTTTTAAATTCAACAAATAGGTGAATTTCTGCTTTTTGCCAGTGCTAGACCTGGCACATAGTATATGCTCCATAAACCTGTCCTCTTTTGTCATCCAGCCAATAAGGTATCCATCCCATTGGCAGATGCTAAGAAGGGCTAGCTTTCTACAGCCCCCTGGGAAGTTCAGTAACATTCACAGGCATGTCTACAAGTCACTGTAGGAGGGTTTATTCCCCTGGCCCACCCCACTTCAGCTTTCAACTGTCCTTGGAACTAAACATAAGGTCAGAACTCCACCAGGTGGTACAAGGTCCCTTCAATACATAATAGCAAAAGTAATATTTTCTATAGACAACTTTGGTTCTTTAGCAGAATTTCTGAGTATCAGTATTGTTTATCAGCATGGACAGTACTCATTGAGGAGCTCCTTTCCATAGTCCTATATTATTCCATTTGTCAGAGAACTTTAAATATCACCTAACCCAACCCTCTTATTTTATAGATTAATAACTTGGTATCCAAGATTACCCAGCTAGGTGGAGAGAAAGTAGGACTAGAACCCAGTTCTCTTCTGTCTCCATGCTCTTTAGTATATTTTACTGCCCTTTGCTTTTTCAAATATTCATATATTTAACTAACATTATGACAACATTGTTTCTAATATGCTTTGTATCTAGATTTCAAATCAGTCCCCCCCCACCGATAAAAACATTGCTTTATGAGTTTAGATTATTGACTATATAAATACTTGGGGGTTTTGCTTTTATTTTCTATCTTTTCTATTTTAGATACAGCAGTTCTTGGGAAGACCCATTGTGAAAGAATCTTTCTTTAGACCTGTACTCACTGTTCCTCAAATGCCTGCCATTTGTTCTGGAGTCATCTCTGCAACTGGTCAACCTAGACCCCCACTGGTACAGATCCCTTCTTGGTAGAATATACATTAACTAGCTTGTTGTCACTTACAGTGGACTTCCAGAATGAATGTCTTCTTTTTGTTCATATACTTGATAAATAATGATGAAGGTGATGGTGGTAGTGATGATCATGATGATGATTGAATGAATAGTTCCATGTGAGGCACTGTGTTAAATGCATTATATATATTATTTAACTATTTCATTAAGTGATTATAACTTAGTTTTTAGATACAAAGATAAATATAATATAGTAGAGAATTCTTATAGTTTTGCTTCTATAACAGGCACTAATGCAGAGTAGATTGATATTTTTAATAGATAATTTATATTTAGCATGATTGTTGGCTTCTTTGCTTTTCAACCTACCGAAGTCACAACATTATACCACAAAGCTAAAGAAAAATTTTATATACACACACACATATATGTGTGTATAGTAGGACATTGTTTATCTATAAACAGGTAATATAAATTTCACCTTGCAATGTATTATACTATAAAGTTATAAATCTTTCTAGCTACAAAGAGCTATATAAGCTTTATCCACACCTGAAGAAGCAACAAAGAAATTTAAAATGATTAGGATTATTAGTTGTAATCTTGGTCAAGGTAAACTTTTTATTACAAGGAAAATCTTCTCCCAGATGATTGATGTTTAATATAATCTTGACTTTCCCATAACTACATTCTAGTCAGTTGGGGTTTATTTTGTACCTATGTATTGCTGACAGCCTCCCTTTGAAACATATAGTCAAATGGAATTACTCATTTGTGTAGAGGCTGCCTCTCTATGAATAAATATGTATCTAGGCCTTAACATGTTTACTAAGTACCACATCTTTTTTATCACCATGATATTACAGTGTTGCTCATGTGGTTTGCTCCTGCACCATTCTATAAGGAACTATAAAATTTTATTGAAAACATTAAAGTACCTCAACCTTCTAATAAGATTACTTCCTGATTCCTCTGAAAAAGCTTGACACTGAGGCAGACCCAGATTTCTGGTGATATTCTGCTCTTTCTCTGACTTACTAGGCTTTGTGTGAGTAATTTTAGTGGCTGTTAGTAATTTTTCATACATAATAACCTTATATTTGAAAATAGTCTGTAGTCTTAGGTAAAGGATGCATGTTTATAATTATCCTAGTAATCAGATAAGCACTTCAAAAATATTCAATTACTGATATTAACTAATTAGAAACTTGATGGTTCTAAGAAGGAACCATCATAAAATATGAGGAAAACTTTGTTTGATGGTTTCATGGCTCAAAGTTGTTGCTACTACTTCCATACCACCTTTGTAACATTCATGACACTGGGCAGATATTCTAGTAGTATTCTCATGTTTATTTGTTTGAAAATTAAACTTCATTATTTTTCTAATTATAAAAATAGTATATGTTAATTATAAAAAAGCAAATAATGTAGAAATACATAAAGCATATACAAAGTATAAAATAATTATATAAAGTAGAAAGCAAAATTATCCTGCTGTTGAATCCTAGAAAACAATCACTGTTTACATATTATTCTGTATTTTACAGACCTTTTTCTGTGCATACACATTTAAAAAATGTTTTAATATAAAATGAGTTCTACCATAAATGCTGTGCTGTAGACTTTTTTTTAAAAATGAGACATACATTGTGGACATCTCACATGCTCAGACATACAAATCTATTTTTAAGGACTTGATTAGATATGCTACAATTTATTGACTTATTCCCCTATTAACAAACTTTAGGTTGCTTTCAGAAATGCACACTCTGTATATATTTCTGTATATGTTTGCAATTACTGAGACTAGCATGTGCCATTTTTAAAATAAAGGTAAACATATACAAACAGTTAGAAATATGGTGCTGTAAGGAAAAAAAATTCTAAAAAGGGAACATGTATGTCAGTATTCCTCTTCATTCTACCCATTTTCTGAAGTATGGAAATGTAATGTTGGCATGGAACTTTGCTTCCTAATAATTGAAGGTGAAGAGTTGTAACTCTGTGCTCCTTACAGATGACTAGCATAGCCTGGACGGTGCCAGTGCCTATGGGAGAAGCTGTGCCTCCCAGTGCAGGTCTGGGAAGTGATCCCCCCATGATGAATTGGGAGAAGATTACAGACAGGCTGAAAACTGCCTTTCCACAACAGACCAGGTACCTTAGTCTCTTTTAGTGTTGAGTACAGATCATACTCTATAGTTTCCACAGCCATAATTATGCCAATGAAACATTTCAGAGAAATATAACACCCCCCCCACACACACACACAAAATACAGGTATTTCCTAACCATGGCCTTGGTAGGGAAAATGAAATTTATTAAGAAGGGACAGTTTTCAGTATAAATGCTAAACCTCTTCACTAAAATTATTAAAGTCATGAGAGTAAACTTTTAAATTTAGGTTTGCTCATTTACTGAAAGTACAACCAGTTGTAAACCTACCCAATTTTATGCCACTAGCTGCAATAATTATCTTAATAACCTATTTCCAAAGTGAATTTTAAGTTAATTGTATGCCATATAAGCCCAAACATAATCAGGTTTTACTTTCCTATTTCCTTAATTTTATTGAGGGTTCTTGTAGTTTCTTTGTTAGGGGACAAAGAAAGGGGATATAGTTAAATGCAAGAAATCATTATTTTAGTGTGCTTTTCACAGTTCTGACTTCAACAGAAAGCTATTTAATTCTACTCCTCCAGAAATGAAGTGTCTTTAATCTTGTATCAAATGAAATAATTCTAGTTTTCACCAGCATTTTCATTTGAAGACCAATGCTTTTATTTAACATATGTACCATTATGTTTCAGGATTAGATTATGGTTTTATAAATATAATAGTGAATAGAAAATGAAAACAGAACTGTAATATAGTTGTTATAAATATATATAGAAAATAAATAGTAAATCAAAGGTAGTTTTATAAGGCTGATGACATGACATTTCATTTGAGAAAGAAAAATACTTTTATCATCCTACTCTATCCTACCAAAAATGTATATGCAGGCTTTGGGTCAATGGCTATGGGAATGGAAAAAGAACATATCAGTTAAAATATTCCTAGGTTTCTTTATCACATAATTAATGTGTCTTTCAGCCTTTGCTTTCATTTTCTGTTAAATCTTTGTTTTCTGTTTCTGAATTTTACAAAAGTAGAACTATTAACAATGACAGAAAGAGACTGATAGTAACATAGTTAAAAAGGAATATTTGTCTTTTTTTTTACACCTTTATTAGAGTATAATTGCTTTACAATGTTGTATTAGTTGCTGTACAACAAAGTGAATCAGATATATATATATATATACACACACACACACACACATATCTCCATATCCCCTCCCTCTTGAGCCTCCCTCCCACCCTCCTGATCCTACCCCTCTAGGTCATCACAGAGCATTGAGCTGATCTCCTTGTGCTATGCAGCTGCTTCCCACTGTCTATTTTACGTTTGGTAGTGTATATATGTAAATGCCACTCTCTCACTACATTCCAGCTTCCCCTTCCCCCACTGTGTCAAGTCCGTTCTCTACGTCTGTGTCTTTGTTCCTGCCCTGCCACTAGGTTCATCAGTACCGTTTTTTTAAATTCCATATATATGCATTAGCATACGGTATTTGTTTTTCTCTTTTTAACTTACTTCACTCTGCATGACAACTCCAGGTCCATCTACCTCGTTACAAATAACTCAATTTTGTTCCTTTTTATGACTGAGTAATATTCCATTGTATATATGTGCCACATCTTCTTTATCCATTCATCTGTCAATGGACATTTAGGTTACTTCCATGTCTTGGCTATTGTAAATAGTGCTGCAATGGACATTGTGCTAAATGTATCTTTTTGAATTATGGTTTTCTCAGGTATATACCCAGTAGTGGGGTTGCTGGGTCATATGGTAGTTCTATTTTTAGTTTTTTAAGGAACCTCCATGCTGTTCTCCATAGTGGCTGTATCAATTTACATTTCCACGAGCAGTGCAGGAGGGTTCCCTTTTCTCCACAACCTCTCCAGCATTTGTTGTTTCTAGATTTTTTTGACGATGGCCATTCTGACTGGAGTGAGGTGATACCTCATTGTGGGTTTTTTGTTTTGTTTTGTTTTTTATTTATTTTTGCCTGCATTGGGTCTTCATTGCTGCGTGTGGGCTTTCTCTAGTTGCGGCCAGCGGGGGCTACTCTTCATTGCGGCGCACGGGCTTCTCATTGCAGTGACTTCTCTTATTGTGGAGCATGGGCTCTAGGTGCATGGGCTTCAGTAGTTGTGGCATGCAGCCTCAGTAGTTGTGGCTCATGGGGTCTAGAGCACAGGTTCAGTAGTTGTGGTACATGGGCTTAGTTGCTCTGTGGCATGTGGGATTTTTCCAGACCAGGGCTCAAACCTCTGTCCCCTGCATTGGCAGGTGGATTCTTAACCACTGCGCCACCAGGGAAGCCCCCCTCATTGTGGTTTTGATTTGCATTTCTCTAATGATTAGTGATGTTGAGCATCTTTTCATGTGTTTGTTGGCAATCTGTATGTCTTCTTTGGAGAAATGCCTATTTAGGTCTGCCACTCATTTTTGGATTGGGTTGTTTTTTTGATATTGAGCTGCATGAGCTGCTTGTATATTTTGGAGATTAATCCTTTGTCAGTTGTTTCATTTGCAAATATTTTCTCCCATTCTGAGGGTTGTCTTGTTTATGGTTTCCTTTGTTGTGTAAAAGCTTTTAAGTTTCATTAGGTCCCATTTGTTTATTTTTGGTTTTATTTCCATTATTCTAGGAGATGGATCAAGAAGGATCTTGCTGTGATTTATGTCATAGAGAATATTATAGTCTTGAGTAAGAGAGCATTGAGAGATATGATATAATGAGCTCAGCACATAAATAAGTAGATAACAAACTTAATTTTCACACAGTGAGCTTTTAAAAACAGTTAAAATCTCTTTTGGAAAGAAAATAAATACTAAACTTTATCACTCACAAACACATTAAGTATCATTAATCAATACATTAGGAGTTTTCATTTTGGTTTAAAATAAATGCAGATGGACCTGTGATCACTTTTTTAGATCAGAAATCTAAAGGGTCACATCTGTATGCTACATATCAATCCTATGATAGGATTTCATATCTCCTTTGGAGGGCACATCCTCAAGGCAGTAGGAAAATCACCAGTGCTCTTTCCTTGATCTCTTCCAGAAAGGAGCTTACAGATTTCTTACGGAAATTGAAGGATACTCATGGGAAGTCCTTTTCTAGACTGACATTTGATGAAATTGTTCACAAGATTTCCCAATTTATTGACCCCAAGAGATCTCAGGTAAAAAAAAAAAGAAAAAAGAAAAGACAACTTTATCTCCTGGCCCTTATCTTTAGTAGTTAGCCATATTAATTATCTCCATTACATGATCAGGAAATCAGTCTATAATCATATTAAATCATCTATTAACAACAAACAATTCATCTTGACAAATGGCATGGGAAACACCACCTGATCATTCTAGAATAAAACTGACCCTCTTGAAATTTACTCTAGGTTATTTTGAATGGCTCTAAAAGGAGACATTTTTTCTAATTTTCTGCAAAGACTTGTTTTAATTGAAAGAGCACCTAGAGTTATTTTTGGTTTTACCTGGTCCTTAGTATATAAGTAATATTGCCAACATTTATTTCAAGATTCCTCTTGAACCTGATTAACTTTTACCCTTTTGCTAATTCTCACAGTAGCCTATTCTATGGTATTTATCAGTTCTTCCTGTTTTAGTTCAATTCTAAAAAAAATAATAAGTATAATATTCTAATTTTCAGAGTCAAGGAAAATCAGTGCCAAATGGTAATAGTGCTTCACCCAGCCATACTCCTCCACCTCAGGCTAATGCTGCCCAGCCCTCAAAACCAGCCCGGAGGCCCCTCGGTTCACAAGGTCCTGCCATGTGGGAAGGAGCCAATAATTTGGTGAGACTGAGACTTGATTCTGAATACATTTAAAGTTAGAGGAGAGAAATGAGCTGAATTTAACCTTATGTGTATTCTCCCTAGGATGATGAGGAAGAGGAAGAGGAACCTTGTGTGATCTGTCATGAGAATCTCTCTCCAGAAAACCTCTCAGTTTTGCCCTGTGCGCACAAATTCCACTCTCAGGTGAACTTATCTTTTTAATATTTTGCCATTAATCAATTAAGTGAAATTCATACCGTATTCCTTGAAATTGTATACATGTATCATCCACTGCTGTGTCATGAATTTCACTGGATATAACTCTGGGCTTTTGGGTACCACACAGAAGCATTTATATGTTTTCCCATACCTAGCCATGGATTGCATTGTGTTTTCTCAGATCGCAATACACCTAGCAGGAGAAGGGGACAATGATGAGATTTAATGGGACAGAGTGGCAGTTCCTTTGAACAGAACGGGAAGGAATGTTGATTGACTTGGCAGTTGGCAGTTTTAGCAACAGTGCCACTTCACCTTGGCTTGTTATAAATAGTGTCCTTTGTCCACGCCTAATGATAGCCAACTGCTGTTATAACACATAAGACTTAACAGTCTGTCCAGGCTCCTGTATTTGCTTTTGAAGATGCTGAGGCCTGAGTTTTGATGTTATAAAAATGTGAGGCTGGCATATCTTTTGTTAATTCTTGGCATTTATATAGATTAACTTCTGGTGTTGTTGCTGTGCAAATGCTATTGATATACAATTTATGATCCAAGTCTTCTGATGCAGAGGTGTAATTTGACACAGGAAAAGATAATCTTACACAAGAAAGGCTTCTCAGGGAAGTGAACAGTAGCCAGCTCATTCAAGCCGTATCTGTAAAACATAATTTCAAAGATATGTGATACCTGGTACAGAATTATGTTTTGTATCTGCTCTGATAAGAAGAGATATACACAGAATGGCTAATCCCAAAAGACCTCCAGGATAGATACTTAGCCATCTGGTTTTCCCATTTGAAGTTTTAAAAGTCCTAAAGATCCATTTAGAAAATAAATGTTTCACAAAGCTTATTTTATTCTTTGCCATTGCTCATTGAATAGAAAGCAGGTAATTCATTCAGGTTACTCTCTAGAGTTAATGGGCCTCATATCTATTGCCTATTCTTAATCCTCTCTCATCTGACTTGGGTCTCCATTATTCATTCATGTAAAAATGATTTGTTTTTGGAGAGTCAGTATTCAAGCAAATAACTTAATAGATAGTTCATAGCCAAAGAGTACTACCATTATGACCAAAGAAAGACCAATCTGAAAAGTATATCCATTATCTAGGGATTTTAACTTCAAAATACCATAATCACTTGACACAAGGTATTTGTGACATTTGTATGTTTAGGTATGACTTTTTCTAGATTATAAATTAGAATAATATATAATAAACTAAAGAAAAAATGTAATAGGTTTCCTCAGCCTCCTTATTAGGAAGAACTAGTCTTCCTGAAGATTGGGGTTGGGGGGAAGGATCTTAACAGAATAAACTGGCTGAAAGGTGTTCTCCTGTTACCAACTATATTGCTCAGCAAAACACAGACAAAGTTCCATGATTGCAGTAATTTTCATGGCAATCCACCAAATAAGGCTCTGAGATCCACCGGAAGATATGTTGGTTGGCAACGCCGATGTATGGAGTAACAGCTGCCTCTGCTAGGCTAAATCTGAGAGACTGACATGAACCTTTTTTCTCCTTAGTGCATTAGACCTTGGTTGATGCAACAGGGGACATGCCCAACCTGCAGACTCCACGTTTTGCTACCAGAAGAATTTCCTGATCACCCCAGCCGGCACTTGCCCAAGATCTGATACAACGGGGTGACTGTGCCAGGGAAGTTCAATTTTCAGACTGCAGCATTTAGTTTTGCCTTTTATTTGGGCTGATGATAGTGTGAGTGATGTGAAGCAGTACGCTCTTCAGTATTATGCAAAATAAGCTAGCTAAACTCATCAAAGCTGCAGCCAAAGAGGAGAGGACACATCTTCAGGACTGTGAACTGAATTGAACAGGTTTAAAGAAGATAGAATTTTAAAAGTTACATTATATTTGCCCTTACCTTAGCAGGTATTTTCTTCCAACATAAAGATGATTACTGTTAGCATGTATACTAGGATCTTTTTTTGTCCTTATTCCACTCATCCTTTACTTTCTCCCAAATATACTAAACTTTAATTTCCTGAAATAAATGTAAACAAGAGTAGGAAAATTGCACAGATTTTAGTGTTCCTTTTAACTTTTAAAATTGATTATAAAAATATATATTATTTATTTACATTTTATCTCTATCTTCCCTATTCTTTTCTATTCTCTAAAATACGTACCTATGAATAGATTATGAGCTACTTGAGGGTGGGGTCCAAACAGTGGTGTTTTCAAGCTGGCTTATATTGGTTTATGAGAGACAACTGTTAGTTTCAGGAATTTTGTGAGCCAGTTATTCAACTTGTTGGTAGCTTGAAATCTGCCATAGTGGGAGTATTTTACACCATAGAAATTGGTAAATGCTGTAAGTAAGGGCTTATTTTCCCCTCAAGAGCTGGTTATTAAACATTTACCAGTATACCTCTGGGACCACGTCTGATGATTCTTACTGTTCTCAATGTCTTGCACAGTAGGTGCAACATAAATAGTCCCCAGAATTAGAAATCAGGAAGCAGTAAGAAAAGTTACTGTGCAAATTAAGTCATTTGCTCAATTGAATAACTTTGGTCATTTGTAAACATGCTCTTTGGACCCTCATCATTTATACTTTGGAGAGATTTTTTTTCTGCCTTAAAAGTTTCTAATTTTACTTTCTCATGCTGGGGGGTTACTGTTTGTGTATAGTTGCTTCTTATGACAGAGTTGACACCCACTGAGCTAAAGCTGCACATCTAGAGCTTGTCACTGAGAACTTTCATTCTTAGAGGTCAAAAACCTATTTTGAAATTAGTACTGTGTAAATTCTATAAGTGTTGTACATGTCTCTAGCTACAAAATTAAAAGAATTCAGTGACCTTGTTACACGGTTCATATTATTTTCCATAAATTAATGAAATTCATACTGTGAATAAGTGTTTCCTGACTCAGCAACTATTTTACCTGTATATTTCAGTGTAACTATATCTTGAATTTACTTTAAATCTCTATTTAAAATTATTTCTATAATTGTATGCTAAAGGTTTTCTTCTCTAATGAGAATAGACTGGAAAATGTGGAGGAAAATACCCCAAATGAAGGCAGTCATCTAGACATGTAAAGTGCCAAGAATGTCTTAGAATTGTACAATTCAGAACTTAAAGGGCCTTTAATAATTATCTTGTCTAACACCTCAAGGTCATGGTCATATAGCAAATTACCTTTAAAACATATTTTTTAGTGTATGTTTACAACTGTAATTTCACTTTCATGTGGGAAAGAATAAATGTTTCTTAATTGAATAACTATTTTATCTGTGTATATTACTTTAACTGTGTCCTAAAGCTACTTGAAATCTCTATTTAAAACATCTATTTCTGTTTCATTGTGCTTAAACTTCTTCTTCTATTGTGAGAAAGGGTGGGAAAATATCCAAAAGGAAGGCAGTCATCTAGACTTGTAAAGTACCAAGTATACCTTAGAATCACAGAATGTCAGAGCTTATAGGGTCCTTAATGATCCTCTAATCTATTCCCTCATTTTACAGGAACATCTTGCCCTAGGTCATGTGGCTAAATAGTGGCTGAGCCAGTCCTGATACTTGAGAGACCTGATCCTCAGTAAGTCACATGCTTCCTCCACAAATTCAGGCTGCTAGGCTGTATTGGTGCTGAACTGCTGTTCTTGGCTCCAAGGAGGGGGCCAGAAGACTTAACAGGATAGCTGATATACAGTGAGAGTATAGTAGGACCATGCTCTTGAAAGTCATATCCAATTCTGCAGATGCTGAAGGTAATGGGATTTTTTTTTCTTTTTGAAGTATAATTTAACAATAAAGACAACTGTAGTGGCCTTTCTTCTATAAACAGTGATCACTCTCATGCCTGTAGCTGCTGAAGGATCCAGAACACCATACCACACAGAAATTCAGTGAGAGAAGTAGCAATATTTACATCAAGAACAATCTGTAAACATCCTGTACTATCACTGCAGCTGCCGTCAGATAATATGTCTTGTAATGTTTTCCTTCATATTTATTGTCCATGTGTATAATAATATTTTCTAGCTTTTATGGGACCCTTTCCTTGATCAAATGTTATTTTATTTGATCCACTAATAACTTTAATGTGGATACTCTCCTTTTTATTTTACAGATGATGAAACTGAGGCTCAAATAAGAGGGAAATAATTTGTCTCAGGTCATAGATATGAAGTGGCATTCTGGGACCTGAATGAAGATCTTCTGTGCCTTAGCTGGTTTTCTCTTTCAGTACTTTATTGCTGCATCCCAATTTCAGATTGAATGCACGCACAAATATTATTTTAAATAATATTCTTCAAGATAAGAAAATGAAATGAATGGTAAACCTACTGATTGTTTTGGACTACGAACATGGTATTGAGTATATAATAAAATATATAATAATGATACAACATGGTAAGAAAAGTTTGACTTTTCCCTCAGATGTCTTGGTTTGCTTGGGTTGGTTCCAGTTAATGCCCATTGTCTTGACATATTATATTATTAATAGCGCTCCCTTTTACTCTCAACAGTGTCCTAATATGGATGATGAATTATATTTCATCGTTAATTTTTTTACAAGATTCAAAATTTAGCAAAACTCCTCTGCATTTATAAAATGCTCCTGGAATACCTTATCATGTAGCCTGTCAGGTAAGACTCATGCACACACATAGCCTCTCAGGTAGGAAATCATCCACACACAGAGATGATATCAAAACCAGCAATCGTGAGGAGAGTACAAATGCAGGATATTGGAAATGCATTTGAAATTAAGAGACTTCCGGGGAAGATGGCAGAAGTGTAAGAAGTGGAGATCACCTTCCTCCCCACAGATATGCGAGAAATACAGCTACATGTGGAACAACTCCTACAGAACACATACTGAACGCTGGCAGAAGACCTCAGACCTCCCAAAAGGCAAGAAACTCCCCACGTACCTGGGTAGGGCAAAAGAAAAAAGAAGAAACAGAGACAAAAGGATAGGGACGGGACCTGCACCAGTGGGAGGGAGCCATGAAGGAGGAAAGGTTTCCACACACTAGGAAGCCCCTTCACGGGCGGAGACTGTGGGTGGCAGAGGGGGAAGCTTCAGAGCCGCGGAGGAGAGCACAGCAACGGGGGCAGAGGGCAAAGCGGAGAGATTTCCACACAGAAGATCAGTGCCAACCGGCACTCATCAGCCTGAGAGGCTTGTCTGCTCCCCCGCCGGGGCGGGCGGGGCTGGGAGCTGAGGCTCAGGCTTTGGTCGGAGCGCAGGGAGAGGACTGGGTCTGGCGGCATGAACACAGCCTGAAGGAGCTAACGCGCCACAGCTAGCCGGGAGGGAGTCCGGGAAAAAGTCTGGACCTGCCGAAGAGGCAAGAGACTTTTTCTTCCCTCTTTGTTTCCTGGTGCGAGGAGAGGGGATTAAGAGCACTGCTTAAAGGAGCTCCAGAGACAGGTGCGAGCCGCGGCTGAAAGCGCGGACCCCAGAAACAGGCGTGGGACGCTGGGGCTGCTGCTGCTGCCGCCAAGAGGCCTGTGTGCGAGCTCAGATCACTGTCCACGCCCCCCTTCCAGGGAGCCTGTGAAGCCCGTCACTGCCGGGGTCCTGAGATCCAGGGACGGCTTCCGCGGGAGAGCGCATGGTGTGCCTCGGGCTGGTGCAACATCACACTGGCCTCTGCCGCCTCAGGCTCGCCCCGCACTCTGTGCCCCTCCCTCCCCCCAGGCCTGAGTGAGCCAGAGTCCCTGAAGTGGCTGCTCCTTTAACCCTGTCCTTTCTGAGCGAAGAACAGACGCCCTCCGGCGACCTACACACAGAGGCGGGGCCAAATCCATAGCCGAGACCCAGGAGCTGTGAAAACAAGAGAAAGGGAAATCTCTCCCAGCAGCCTCAGAAGCAGTGGATTAAAGCTCCACAATCAACTTGATGTACCCTGCATCTGTGGAATACATGAATAGACAATGAATCACCTCAAATTGAGGAGCCATGTGGATGAAAAGCTCTTGGTGCTGCGGCCAGGAGTCAGTGCTGTGCCTCTGAGGTGGGAGGGCCAACTTCAGGACACTGGTCCACAAGAGACGTCCCAGCTCCACATAATATCAAACAGCGAAAATCTTCCAGAGATCTCCATCTCAACACCAGCACCCAGCTTCACTCAACGACCAGCAAGCTACAGTGCTGGACACCCTATGCCAAACAACTAGCAAGACAGGAACACAATGCCACCCATTAGCAGAGAGGCTGCCTAAAATCATAAAAAGTCCACAGACACCCCAAAACACACCACCAGACGTGGACCTGCCCACCAGAAAGACAAGATCCAACCTCATCCACCAGAACACAGGTACTAGTCCCCTCCACCAGGAAGCCTACACAACCCACTGAACCAACCTTAGCCATTGGGGACAGACACCAAAAACAACGGGAACTATGAACCTGCAGCCTGAGAAAGGGAGACCCCAAACACAGTAAGATAAGCAAAATGAGAAGACAGAAAAACACACAGCAGGAGAAGGAGCAAGATAAAAACCCACCAGACCTAACAAATGAAGAGGAAATGGACAGTCTACCTGAAAAAGAATTCAGAATAATTATAGTAAAGATGATCAAAAAACTTGGAAATAGAAAAATGCAAGAAACAGTTAACAAGGACCTAGAAGAACTAAAGATGAATCAAGCAACAATTAGAAACACAATAAATGAAATTAAAAATACTCTAGATGGGATCAATAGCAGAATAACTGAGGCAGAAGAACGGATAAGTGACCTGGAAGATAAAATAGTGGAAATAACTGCTGCAGAGCAGAAGAAAGAAAAAAAAAATGAAAAGAACTGAGGACAGTCTCAGAGACCTCTGGGACAACATTAAATGCACCAACATTCGAATTATAGGGGTTCCAGAAGAAGAGAAAAAGGGACTGAGAAAAGATTTGAAGAGATTATAGTTGAAAACTTCCCTAATATGGGGAAGGAAATAGTTAATCAAGTCCAGGAGGCACAGAGCATCCCATACAGGATAAATCCAAGGAGAAATACGCCAAGACACATATTAATCAAACTGTCAAAAATTACACACAAACAAAACATATTAAAAGCAGCAAGGGAAAAACAACAAATAACAAACAAGGGAATCCCCATAAGGTTAACAACTTATCTTTCAGCAGAAACTCTGCAAGCCAGAAGAGACTGGCAGAACATATTTAAAATGATGAAGGAGAAAAAAACCTGCAACCAAGATTACTCTACCCAGCAAGGATCTCATTCAGATTTGATGGAGAAATTAAAACCTTTACAGACAAGCAAAAGCTGAGAGAGTTCAGCACCATCAAACCAGCTTTACAACAAATGCTAAAGGAACTTCTCTAGGCAAGAAACACAACAGAAGGAAAAGACCTACAATAACGAACCCAGAACAATTAAGTAAATGGGAATAGGAACATATATATCGATAATTACCTTAAATGTAAATGGACTAAATGCTCCCACCAAAAGACACAGATTGCTGAATGGATACAAAAACAAGACCCATATATATGCTGTCTACAAGAGACCCACTTCAGACCTAGAGACACATACAGACTGAAAGGGGATGGAAAAAGATATTCCATGCAAATGGAAACCAAAAGAAAGCTGGAGTAGCAATTCTCATATCAAACAAAATAGACTTTGAAATAAAGACTACTAGAAGAGACAAGGACACTACATAATGATCAAGGGATCGATCCAACAAGAAAATATAACAATTGTAAATATTTATGCACCCAACATAGGAGCACCTCAATACATAAGGCAAATACTAACAGCCATAAAAGGGGAAATCGACAGTAACACATTCATAGTAGGGGATTTTAACACCCCACGTTCACCAATGGACAATCATCCAAAATGAAAATAAATAAGGAAACACAAGCTTTAAATGATACATTAAACAAGATGGACTTAATTGATATTTATAGGACATTCCATCCAAAAACGAGAATACACATTTTTCTCAAGTGCTCATGGAACATTCTCCAGGATAGATCATATCCTGGATCACAAATCAAGCCTTGGTAAATTTAAGAAAATTGAAATTGTATCAAGTATCTTTTCCAACCACAACTCTATGAGACTAGATATCAATTACAGGAAAAGATCTGTAAAAAATACAAACATATGGAGGCTAAACAATACAGTACTTAATAACGAAGTGATCACTGAAGAAATCAAAGAGGAAATAAAAAAATACCTAGAAACAAATGACAATGGAGACACGATGACCCAAAACCTATGGGATGCAGCAAAAGCAGTTCAAAGAGGGAAATTTATAGCAATACAATCCGACCTTAAGAAAGAGGAAACATCTCGAATAAACAACCTAACCTTGCACCTAAAGCAATTAGACAAAGAAGAACAAAAACACCCCAAAGTTAGCAGAAGGAAAGAAATCATAAAAATCAGATCAGAAATAAATGAAAAAGAAATGAAGGAAACGATAGCAAAGATCAATAAAACTAAAAGCTGGTTCTTTGAGAAGATAAACAAAATTGATAAACCATTAGCAAGACTCATCAAGAAAAACAGGGAGAAGACTCAAATCAACAGAATTAGAAATGAAAAAGGAGAAGTAACAACTGACACTGCAGAAATACAAAAGATCATGAGAGATTACTACAAGCAACTCTATGCCAATAAAATGGACAACCTGGAAGAAATGGACAAATTCTTAGAAATGCACAACCTGCCAAGACTGAATCAGGAAGAAATAGAAAATATGAACAGACCAATCACAAGCACTGAAATTGAAACTGTGGTTAAAAATCTTCCAACAAACAAAAGCCCTGGACCAGATGTCTTCACAGGCAAATTCTATCAAACATTTAGAGAAGACCTAACACCTATCCTTCTCAAACTCTTCCAAAACATAGCAGAGGGAGGAACACTCCCAAACTCATTCTACGAGGCCACCATCACCTTGATACCAAAATCAGGCAAGGATGTCACAAAGAAAGAAAACTACAGGCCAATATCACTGATGAATATAGATGCAAAAATCCTCAACAAAATACTAGCAAACAGAATCCAACAGCACATTAAAAGGATCATACACCATGATCAAGTGGGGTTTATTCCAGGAATGCAAGGATTCTTCAATATACACAAATCAATCAACGTGATACACCATATTAACAAACTGAAGGAAAAAAACCATATGATCATCTCAATAGATGCAGAGAAAGCTTTCGACAAAATTCAACACCCATTTATGATAAAAACCCTGCAGAAAGTAGGCGTAGAGGGATTTCTCCTCAACATAATAAAGGCCATATATGACAAACCCACAGCCAGCATCGTCCTCAATGGTGAAAAACTGAAACCATTTCCACTAAGATCAGGAACAAGACAAGGTTGCCCACTCTCACCACTCTTATTCAACATAGTTTTGGAAGTTTTAGCCACAGCAATCAGAGAAGAAAAGGAAATAAAAGGAATCCAAGTCGGAAAAGAAGAAGTAAAGCTGTCACTGTTTGCAGATGACATGATACTATACATAGAGAATCCTAAAGATGCTACCAGAAAACTACTAGAGCTAATCAATGAATTTGGTAAAGTAGCAGGATACAAAATTAATACACAGAAATCTCTGGCATTCCTATATACGAATGATGAAAAATCTGAAAGTGAAATCAAGAAAACGCTCCCATTTACCATTGCAACAAATGGAATAAACTATGTAGGAAAAAATCTACCTAAGGAGACAAAAGACCTGTATGCAGAAAGTTATAAGACACTGATGAAAGAAATTAAAGATGATACAAATAGATGGAGAGATATACCATGTTCTTGGATTGGAAGAATCAACATTGTGAAAATGACTCTACTACCCAAAGCAATCTACAGATTCAATGCAATCCCTATCAAACTACCACTGGCATTTTTCACAGAACTAGAACAAAAAATTTCACAATTTGTATGGAAACACAAAAGACCCCGAATAGCCAAAGCAATCTTGAGAACGAAAAATGGAGCTGGAGGAACCAGGCTCCCTGACTTCAGACTATACTACAAAGCTACAGTAATCAAGACAGTATGGTACTGGCACAAAAACAGAAAGATCAATGGAACTGATAGAAAGCCCAGAGAGAAACCCACACACATATGGTCACCTTATCTTTGATAAAGGAGGCAGGAATGTACAGTGGAGAAAGGACAGCCTCTTCAATAAGTGGTGCAGGGAAAACTGGACAGGGACATGTAAAAGTATGAGAACACTCCCTAACACCATACACAAAAATAAGCTCAAAATGGATTAAGGACCTAAATGTAAGGCCAGACACTATCAAACTCTTAGAGGAAAACATAGAACACTATGACATAAATCACAGCAAGATCCTTTTTGACCCACCTCCTAGAGAAATGGAAATAAAGACAAAAATAAACACATGGGACCTAATGAAATTTAAAAGCTTTTGCACAGCAAAGGAAACCATAAACAAGACCAAAAGACAACCCTCAGAATGGGAGAAAATATTTGCAAATGAAGCAACTGACAAAGGATTTATCTCCAAAATTTATAAGCAGCTCATGCAGCTCAAGAACAAAAAAAACAACCCAATCCAAAAATGGGCAGAAGACCTAAATAGGCATCTCTCCACAGAAGATATACAGACTGCCAACAAACACATGAAAGAATGCTCAACATCCTTAATCATTGGAGAAATGCAAATCAAAACTACAATGAGATATCATCTCACACCAGTCAGAATGGCCATCATCAAAAAATCTAGGAACAATAAATGCTGGAGAGGGTGTGGAGAAAAGGGAACACTCTTACACTGTTGGTGGGAATGTAAATTGATACAGCACTATGGAGAACAGTATGGAGGTTCCTTAAAAAACTAAAAATAGAACTACCGTATGACCCAGCAATCCCACTACTGGGCATATACCCTGAGAAATCCATAATTCAAAAAGAGTCATGTACCAAAATGTTCATAGCAGCCCTATTTACAATAGCCCTGAGATGGAAACAACCTAAGTGTCCATCATCGGATGAATGGATAAAGAAGATGTGGCACATATATACAATGGAATATTACTCAGCCATAAAAAGAAACAAAATAGAGCTATTTGTAATGAGGTGGATAGACCTAGAGTCTGTCATACAGAGTGAAGTTAGTCAGAAAGAGAAAGACAAATACCATATGCTAACACATATATATGGAATTCAAGAAGAAAAAAATATGAAGAACCTAGGGGTAAGACAGGAATAAAGGCACAGACCTAGTAGAGAATGGACTTGAGGATATGGGGAGAGGGAAGGGTAAGCTGTGACAAAGTGAAAGAGAGGCGTGGACATATATTCACTACCAAATGTAAGGTAGATAGCTAGTGGGAAGTAGCCGCATAACACAGGGAGATCAGCTCGGTGCTTTATGACCGCCTGGAGGGGTGGGATACGGAGGGTGGGAGGGAGACACAAGAGGGAGGGGATATGGGAACATATGTATATGTATAACTGATTCATTTTGTTATAAAGCAGAAACTAACACCACCATTGTTAAGCAATTATACTCCAATAAAGATGAAAAAAAAAAGAGATTAAGAGAACAGCAACTTAGAACAATTATATATATATATATACACACACATTATATATATATATATATATATATATATATACACATACATATATACACACACTGCTGTATCAAAACCTCATGGTAACTGCAAACTAAAAATCTACAATAGATACACACACAAAAAAGAAAAAGCAATCCAAGCACAACACTAAAGATAGTCATCAAATCATAAGAGAACAAAAGAGGAAGGAAATAAAAAAATCCTACAAAAACAAATCCAAAACAACAAGATGGCAATAAGAACATACATATTTGTCATTACCTTAAATGTAAATGGATTAAATGTTCCAACCAAAAGACACAGACTGGCTGAATAGATACAAAAACAAGACCCATATATATGCTTACTACAAGAGACCCACTTCAGATCTAGGGACACATACAGACTGAAAGTGAGGGGATAGTAAAAGCTATTCCATGCAAATGGAAATCCAAAGAAAGCTGGAGTAGCAATACTCATATCAGACAAAATAGATTTTAAAATAAAGCCTGTTACAAGAGACAAAGAAGGACACTACATAATGATCAAGGGATCAATCCAAGTGGAAGACATAACAATTGTAAATATATATGCACCCAACATAGGAACACCTCAATATATAAGGCAAATGCTAACAGCCATAAAAGAGAAATCAACACAAAATAATAGTGAGGGACTTTTAACACCCTACTTTCATCAATGAACAGATCACCCAGGCATAAAATCAATATGGAAACACAAGCCTTAAATGACATATTAGACCAGATGGAGTTAACTGATATTTATAGAGCATTCCATCCAAAAGCAGCAGAATACAAATTCTTCTCATGTGCACATAGAACATTCTCTAGGACTGATCACAAAGTGAGCCTCAGTAAATTTAAGAAAATTGTAATCATATCAAGCATCTTTTCTGACCACAACACTGAGATTAGAAATCAACTACAAGAAAAAACTGTAAAAAATGCAAACGTGGGGGCTAAACAATATGTTATTAAACAACCAATGGATCACTGAAGAAATCAAAGAGGAAGTCGAAAAATACCTAGAGATAAAGGACAACAAAAACACAGTGATCCAAAACCTATGGAATGCAGCTAGGGGCTTCCCTGGTGGCACAGTGGTTGAGAGTCCGCCTGCCAATGCAGGGGACACGGGTTCATGCCCCGGTCCAGGAGGATCCCACATGCTGCAGAGGGGCTGGGCCCATGAGCCATGGCCGCTGAGCCTGCGCATCCGGAGCCTGTGCTCTGCAGTGGGAGAGGCCCGCGTACTGAAAAAATGAAAAACAGAAACAAAACAAAACAAAACAAAAGCTATGGAATGCAGCAAAAGCAGTTCTAAGAGATAAGTTCATAGAAATACCATCTTACCTCAGGAAACAAGAAAAATCTCAACCCAACATTACACCTAAAGCAACTAGGGAAAGAAGAACAAACAAAACCCAAAGTTAGTAAAAGGAAATAAATCATAATGATCTGAGCAGAAATAAATGAAATAGAAACAAAGAAAACAATAGCAAAGATCAATAAAACTAAAAGCTGGTTCTTTGAAAAGATAAACAAAATTGATAAACCTTTAGCCGAACTCATCAAGAAAAAAAGGGAGAGGGCTCAAATCAATAACATTAGAAACAAAAAAGGAGAATTTACAACTGACACCACAGAATTAACAAAGGATCATAAGAGACTACTACAAGCCACTATATGCCAATAAAAGGGACAAACTAGAAGAAATGGACAAATTCTTAGAAAGGTACAACCTCCCAAGACTGAACCAGGAAGAAATAGAAAATATAAACAGACCAAACACAAGTACTGAAATTGCAACTGTGATTTAAAAACTTACAACAAACAAAAGTCCAGGACCAGATGGCTTCACAGGCGAATTCTGTCAAACATTTAGAGAAGAGTTAACACCTAGCCTTCTAAACTATTCCAAAAAATTGCAGAGGAAGGAACACTCCTGAATTAATTCTATGAGGCCACCATCACACTGATACCAAAGCCAGACAAAGCACAAAAAAGAAAATTACAGGCCAATATCAGTGATGAACATAGATGCAAAAATCCTCAACAAAATACTAGCAAACAGAATACAACAGCACATTAAAATGATCATACACCATATCAAGTGGGATTTATCCCAGGAATGCAAGGATTCTTCAGTATATGCAAATCAAACGGTGTGATACACCACATTAACAAACTGAAGAATAAAAGCCATACGATCATTTCAATAGATGCAGAAGAACTTTTGACAAAGTTCAACACCCATTTATGATAAAAACTCTCCAGAAAGTGGGCATAGAGGGAACTTACCTCAACATAATAAAGCCCATATATGACAAACCCACAGCTAACATCATTCTCAATGGTGAAAAGCTGAAAATATTTCCTCTAAGATTGGAAATAAGACAAGGATGTCCACTCTCACCTGTTTTTTGTTCGTTTGTTTTTATTCAGCATAGTTTTAGGAGTCCTAGCCACAGCAATCAGAGAAGAAAAAGAAATGAAAGGAATCCAGACTGGAAAAGAAGTAAAACTATCACTGTTTGCAGATGGCATGATACTATACACAGAAAATCCTGAAGATGCTATCAGAAAACTACTAGAGCTCATCAATGAATCTGGTTAAGTTGCAGGATACAAAATTAATATACAGAAACCTCTTGCATTTCTATACACTAACAATGAAAAATCAGAAAGTAATTAAGGAAACAATCCCATTTACCATCACGTCAAAAAGAATAAAATACCAAGGAATAAACCTACCTAAGGAGGCAAAAGCTGTGTACTCTGAAAACTATGAGATGATTATGAAAGAAATTGAAGATGACACAAACAGATGGAAAGATATACCATGTTCTTGAATTGGAAAATTGATATTGTCAAAATGATTATACTACCCAAGGCAATCTACAGATTCAATGCAATCCCTATTAAGTTACCAGTGGCATTTTTCAAAGAACTAGAACTAAAAAATTTTTAATTTCTATGGAAACACAAAAGCCCTCTAATAGCCAAAGCAATCCTGCGAAAGAAAAATGGAGCTGGAGGAATCAGGCTCCCTGACTTCAGACTATACCAGAAAGCTACAGTAATCAAAACAATATGGTACTGGCACAAAAACAGAAATATAGATCAATGCACAAAAACAGAAATATAGATCAATGGAACAGGATGGAAATCCCAGAAATAATCCCACACACCTATGGTGAATTAACTTAGGACAAAAGATGGCAAGAATATACAATGAAGAAAAGACAGTCTCTTCAATAAGTGGTGCTGGGAAAACTGGACAGCTACATGTAAAAGAATGAAACTACAACATTCTCTAACACCATACACAAAAATAAACTCAAAATGGATTAAAGACCTACATGTAAGACCAGATATTATAAAACTCTTAGAGGAAAACATAGGCAAAACACTCTGACATAAATTGCAGCAGGATCTTTTTGGATCTACCACCTAGAGTAATGAAAATAAAGACAAAAATAAACAAATGGGACCTAATTAAACTCAAAAGCTTTTGCACAGCAGAGGAAACCATAAACAAAATGAAAAGACAACCCACAGAATGGGAGAAAATATTTACAAATGAAGTGACTGACAAGGGATTAATCTCCAAAATATACAAAAAGCTCATGCAGCTCAATATCGAAAAACAAACAACCCAATCAAATAATGGGCAGAAGATCTAAATAGACATTTCTCTGAAGAAGACACAGACGGCCAAAAAGCACATGAAGAAATCCTCTACATCGCTAATAGAGAAATCAAAACTGCAATGAGGTATCACCTCACACCAGTCAGAATAGCCATCATCAAATGTCTACAAACAATAAATGCTGGAGGGGGTGTGGAGAAAAGGGAACCTTCCTACACTGTTGCTGGGAATGTAAATTGGTACAACCATTTATGGAGAACAGTGTGGAGCTTTCTTAAAAAACTAAAAATAGAACTACCATATGATCCAGCAATCCCACTCTTGGGCATATATCCAGAGAAAACCATAATTCAAGAAGAGACATGCACTCCAATATTCATTTACTTAGCCATAAAAAAAGAATGAAATAATGCCATTTGCAGCAACATGATTGGACCTAGAGATTATCATACTAGGTAAAGTAAGTCAAACAGAGAAAGATAAATATCATATGATATCACTTAGATGTAGAATCTAAAAAAGTGATACAAATGAACTTATTTATAAAACAGAAACAGACTGAAAGACTTCAAAAACAAACTTATGGTTACCAAAGAGGAAGGGGGTGGGGAGGGATAAACTAGGAGTTTGGGATTAACATATACACACTACTATATATAAAATAAATAATCCACAAGGATTTACTGTATAGCACAGGGAACTCTACTCAGTAACCTGTAATTACGTATATGGGAAAAGAATCTGAAAAAGAATGGATATACGTATGTGTATAACTGAATCACTTTGCTGTATACCTGAAACTAATACAACATTTTAAGTCAACTATAATATAAAATAAAAATTAAATTTAAAAAAAGTGATCAGGAACTAACAAAATAATAAAACAACAAAATTTAACAAATCTCCTCTGCATTTATAAAATGCTTCTGGAATACCTCATCACATAGCCTCTCATGTAAGAATTCTAGGACTGCAGTAGCTGAGGAATATCTGGTTTATAGCCAGATAAAAATAACAAAGGAATACTAATTTATTATAAAACTATATGGTTTCTGATTTTCTTGAGTAGGCAGTTTTTAGAGCTAATGGACTATTGATCTTAAATATGAATCTTGGCCATGTCACATTTACCCGGTGTGTTCATAAAAATGAATATTCCAAGAGGCCACCTGGGAATCTGTTTGGAATGAGTACCTAGTTGTTCTGAAGCACACAAAATATTGAAAACCATTGGTGTAGAAAAAAGTGGCTTTTTCAGGCAGATCTAGATTTGAACTTTTGAATTCCATCTGGCATGTTGTGTCATCATAAACAAATTATTTAAATTTTTTTCAACCAAATCCTCTGTAAAATGGGGGAAAGACTACTTGTCTGACAGAGTTATTGTTGGTAAATATCTGTATTAGTCTTTGTTCTCACAGTAACAAGCCTTCTATTAGTCACTCAACCTGTTTGAATTTACTCCTTGATGAAAAATTCTTAAAAGTTTTTTTTTATCTTCAACTATCCTTATTAAAATGAAGGGAGGAAAGAATAGAACCATTAGTCCCACTTCCAGTTTTACATGGCCCCATAATGTTGAGTAGTAAATCTATTGCATAAAATACCACATCTCCCTAACATTTGATTGATCCACTTGAACTACATAAACTTTAATAATCCCTAATACTGCCTAGCAAGATTGGTAACTGACAATGATCTAAAAGACTGAAAGTTTTGAAGGTATGTAGGGAAGATTTCATCTCCATTTGGACATTATAAACAGTTATAAACATTATATAAACATTTTAACAGTAATTTAAAAATTGGAAATATCACTCTCAATTCCTTGCTCTAATAAATCTACTGTTATTGAACTTTAATTCTTTCTATTTCTGATACACACGCAAATGGCTACTGAGGTACAATTGTAGCATCAGTACAGTTTCTTAATATTTTTGTCATTTGTCATAGTAAGAAAAAGCCTTTCTGGGGTAACTGCCTGAAATTATAAAAAGAAAACATATTACTATCAAGCCAATTGAAGGGAAAATGGAATAGTAAAAAAAAATAGTTGATTAAGCCAGAAGGCAAGAAAGAAACAAAAGAGAAACAGCACAAAAGACAAATATGAAAACATAGAAATACAGTAGGTTTAAATGGCAAATATATTAGTAGTTACATTACATAACTGACTGAAATTTTCTACATGAAAGACAAGAATTGCAAGCTCAGATACAAAAAATAAATGAAAGGAATAAATAAAAACAACAATGATTTTTTATATTGAAGGGAAACACCTTAAAGGTAAGAACACAGAAGTGTTGAAATTAAAAGTATGTAAAAAGTAATATGCAAACACTAAGCCAAATAAACTTGGTATAGCTATATTAATATCAGATCAAAGAGACATGAAGGCAAAAATTATTACTAGGGTTACTGAGAGAGATAATGATAAAGGGCTCATTTCAAGGGAGATATTTACAAAAATCCTCAATTTGGGGATATTTTGTAACAAAGCCTTTGTAAAACTGAAATAAGTAAAAGGAGAAAGAGATGAATCCATAATCATTGTGGGATATTTCATATACCTGTCTCAATAAGTGATGGAAAAAGCAGACCTTGACATTAATAGAATACTGCTTTCAGCAACTGCAGATTACATGTTCTTTTCAGCTACATTCGGAAGGCTGACCAAAGCAGACCATATGCTGTGCCACAAAGCAATTGTCAACAACCTTCAAAGGGTAGGAATAACACATGGTATATTCTCTGACCATAGAATTAAACTAGAAATCAATATCAAAAGTAAACATAAGGACTTCCAGTTTCTAGTCCAACATGGGAAGAGCTTGGAATTCATCACTCCCAACTGGATAATAAGAAAAAAGCTGAACAAACTGAAAATCAACAACTCTTCTTGAATCTGTCAAAGAATTGAAGTCAAAGGGCAAACAGCTGCTCTGAAAATGGGGGGAGGAGAATACAGAGAATCACAGCTTACTGGGAATAGAAGACTCTGCTGGAGCCAGTAACTAGTAAAAACACTTAAAAGGCGATTGACTAATTGTTGGAGACTGAGTGTGGACTAGCTTGAGAATAAGCTCCCTGCACTCAGCCTAAAGGAAGGCCTCACCCCAGTCTTGTGAGTTTTACCTCCAAGAGCCCCACCAGGTTGTCAGTGTGAAGATAAGAGAAAAATCCCCATGTGCCTCTTAAGACACAAAAAGGTCTAACCATGAAAGAGTGGATTAATAATCTATATTTCATTACAACTAAGATTTTACCTCTACCTCTATCTTGCCCCTCTCCTCTTCCCTCTCCCCACTGGTAACCACGAATTTGTTTTCTTTATATGTGAGTCTGTTTCTGTTTTGTTATATTCGTTTTATTTTTTAGATTCCACATAAGTGGTAACATATAGTATTTGTCTTTCTCTGACTTATTTCACTAAACATAATACCCTCCAGGTCCATCCATGTTGTTGCAAAAGGCAAAATTTCATTCTTTTTTTATTGTTGAGTAGTATTTCATTGTATGCATATATACCACATCTTCTTTATCCATTCCTCTGTTGATGGACATTTAGGTTGCATCCACATCTTGCCTATTGTAAATAGTGCTACAATAAACATTGGGGTGCATGTATATTTTAGAATTATGGTTTTCTCTGGATATATGCCCAGGAGTGGGATTGCTGAATCATATGGTAGCTGTATTTTTAAGTTCCATGAGGAACCTCCATACTGTTTTCCATGGCAGTTGCAAAAATTTACATTCCCACCAGCAGTGTACTAGGGTTCCCTTTTCATCATATCTTCTCCAACATTTGTGGTCTTTTTGATGATAGCCATTCTGACAGGTGTAAAGTGATTATTGTGGTGTTGATTTGCATGTCTCTGATGACTAGCGATGTTGAGCATCTTTTCATGTGCCTGTTGGTCATCTGTATGTCTTCTTTGTAAAATGTCTATTCAGGTCTTCTGTACATTTTTTTTCTGTACATTTTTTAATTGGGCTGTTTGTTGTTGTTTTTATTGTTGTTTGATATTGAGTTGTATGAGCTGTTTATTTTGGATATTAACCCTGTATCGGTCATATCATTTGCAAATATTTTCTCCCATTCAGTAGATTGTCTTCATTTTGTTGATGGTTTCCTTTGCTGTGCAAAAGCTTTTAAATTTAATTAGGTCCCATGTGTTTATTTTTGCTTTTGTTTCCTTTGCCTTAGGAGATAGATCCAAAAAAATATTGCTATGATTTATGTCAAAGAGTGTTCTGCCTATGTTTTCTTCTAGGAGTTTATGGTTTCCAGTCTTACATTTATGTCTTTAATCCATTTTGAGTTTATTTTTGTATATGACGTGAGAAAATATTATAATTGCATTCTTTTATATGTAGCTGTCCAGTTTTCCCAGCACCACTTATTGGAGAGAATATATTTTCTCCATTGTATATTCTTGCCTCCTTTGCTACATATTAATTGACCATAAAGGCATAGGTTTATTTCACATAGCTCTCTATTCTGTTCCACTGAGCTATGTGTCTATTTTTGTGCTGTTTTGCTTACTAGCACACGTCTGAAGTCAGGGAGCGTGATACCTCCAGCTGTGTTCTTTTTTCTCAAGTTTGCTTTGGCTATTAGGGGTCTTTTGTGGTTTAGGATTGTTTGTTGTAGTTCTGTGAAAAATGTCATGAGTATTTTCATAGGGATTGCATTAAATCTGTAGAGTGCTTTTGGTAGTATGGACATTTTAACAATATTAATTCTTCCAGTCTATGAACATGGGATATCTTTCCATTTAAATGAATAATCTTCAGTTTCCTTCGTCAGTGTTTTATAGTTTTCAGAGTATAGGTCTTTCACCTCCTTGGTTAAATTTATTCCTAGGTGTTTTATTCTTTGATGCTATTTTAAATGGGATTGTTTTCTTGCTTTCTCCTTCCAATAGTTCATTATTAGTGCATAGAAAAGCAACAGATTTCTGTATATTAATCTTGTGTCCTGCAACTTTGTTGAGTTCATTTATTAGTTCTAATAGTATTTTTGGTGAGGACTTTAGGGTTTTCTATATAGAGTATCATGTCATCTGCAAAGAGTGACAGTTTTACCTCTTCCTTTCCAATTTGGATGGATAAAAGTTTCTTTTTCTTGTCTGATTACTGTGGCTAGGATTTCCAATACCATGCTAAATAAAAATGGCAAGAGTGCGCATCTTGTCTTGTTCCTGATTTTAGAGGAAAAGTTTTCAACTTTTCACCATTGAGTATGATGTTAGCTCTGGGTTTGTGATATATAGACTCTATTATGTTGAGATATGTTCCCTCTATATCCACTTTGATGAGAGTTTTTATCATGAATGGATGTTGAATTTTGTCAAATGCTTTTTCTGCATGTATTGAGATGATCATATGATTTTTATATTTACTTTTGTTATGTGGTGCATCACTGTAGTTGATTTGTGGATACTGAACCACCCTTACATCCCTGGAATAAATCCCACTTGACTGTGCTGTATGATCCTTTTGATGTGTTGTTGAATTTGGTTTGCTAATATTTTGTTGAGGATTTTTGCAGCTATATTCATCAGAGATATTAGTCTATAATTTTCTCCTTTTTTGTAGTGTCTTTTTCTAGCTCAGTATCAGGGTAGTGGGGGCCTCACAGAATGAATTGGGAAGTGTTCCTTCTTCAATTTTTTAGAATAGCTTGAGAAGAATGGGTATTAGCTCATCTTTATATACTTGGTAGAATTTCCCTGTGAAGCTGTCCAGTGCTGGGCTTTTGTTTACTGGCATTCCTAATTCAGTTTCACTACTAGTGATCAGTCTGTTCAGACTGTCTATTTCTTCCTGATTCAGTCTTGGGAGATTATATGTTTCCAGAAATTTATCCATTTCTTCTAGGTTGTCCAATTTGTTGGCATATAACTGTTTGTAGTATTCTCTTATGATTTTTTTTATATCTGTCAAATTGGTTATAATTTCTCCTCTTTCATTTCTTATTTTGTTTATTTGTGTCCCTTTTTTCTTGATGAGCCTAACTAAATGCTTATGAATTTTGCTTATCTTTTCAAAAAATTAGCTTTTGCTTTCAGTCATCTTTTCTATATTTTTCTCTCTTTTTTTGGTTTCTAATTATTTCCTCTCTGATTTTTATTATGTCCTTCCTTCTGCTGACTTTGGGCTTTGCTTGTTTTTCATTTTCCAATAACATTAGATGTTAGGTTAGGTTGCTTATTTGAGATTTTTCTTGTTTCTTGAAGTAAGCCTGTATTGCCATTAAATTCCCTCTTAGAACTGCTTTTGCTGCATCCCATAGAACAGAAAGTTCTGTTTTTCATTTCATTTGTCTCGAGGTATTTTCTGATTTCCTCTTTATTTCTTCATTGACCTATGACCCATTGCTTTTTTAAAATAGCTTGTTGTTTAGTCTCCACATGTTTGTGTTTTTCTCATTTTTCTTCCTGTAATTGATTTGTAGTTTCATACCATTGTGGTCAGAAAAAATGCTTGATGTAATTTCTATCCTCTTAAATTTGTTGAGACTTGTTTTGTGGCCTAGCATATGATCTATCCTGGAGAATGTTCCATGCACATTTGAAAAGAATGTATATTCTGCTGTTTTTGGATGGAATGTCCTGTAGCTATTTATTAAGTCCAACTGTTCTAAGGTTTCATTTAAGACTACTGTTTCCTTATTGATTTTCTGTCTGGATGCTCTGTCCATTGATGTAAGTGGGGTGTTAAAGTCTCCTACTGTAATTGTATTATGGTCAATTTATCTCTTTATCTGTTAATATTTGCTTTATATATTTAGGTGCTCCTATATTAGGTACATATATTAATGAATGTTATATCTTCTTCTTGTATTGATCCCTTCATCATTATATAATTCCATTCTTGTTTTTTGTTATAGACTTTGTTTTAAAGATTATTTTCTCTGATAGGAGTATTGCTACCACAGCTTTCTTGTTGATTCCATTTGCATGAAATATCTTTTTTCATCCCCTTTACTTTGAGTCTGTATGCCTTTAGCACTGACATGAGTCTCTTCTAAACAGCTTATAAGTGGGTCTTGTTTCTTATCCAAATCATCCTTGTGTCTTCTTTTTGGAGCATTTGGTCCACTGACATTTAAAATGATTGTTGATAGGAATGTAGTTATTATCATTTTGTTACCTTTTGGTAATCCTTCTAGTTTTTCTTCTTTTAGTTTCTTCCCTTATGGTTTGATGATTTTCTTTAGTGCTATCCTTAGGTTCCTTTCTTTCTAGTTTTTGTGTATCTATTGTAGGTTTTTGATTTGTGATTACCATGAGGTACATATATGTTGACCCCTGACTATATCTACCTGTTTTAAACTGAAAGCTATTTAAGTTGAAACACATTCTAAAATATCTACTTTTATTTTACTCCCCTCCCCCACATTTTGTGTTTTTGGTGTTATATTTTACATCTTCGTATATATTTCTTTACTGTTTATTTTAGTTATACTTGATTTAAAAATTTTTGTCTTTTAAATCTTCATACTAGCCTTTACTATGTATTTACCTTTAGTAGTGGGATTTTTCCTTTCCTATAAATTCTTCTGCTTGTAGTCTTTTCTCTTCCACCTAGAGAAGACATTTTAACATTTCCTTTTAGGGTTGGTTTGGTATTGATGAACTCTTAGATTTTGCTTGTCTGAGAAGTTTTTTATCTCTCCTTCAATTCTGAATGATAATCTTACTGAGTATCTGAGGTTGTAGGTTTTCCCTTTCAATATTTTAAATATATCATGCCACTCCCTCTGGCCTGCAAAGTTTCTACAGAAAAATCAGCTGATAGCCTTATGGGGGTTCTCTTGTATGTAACTCTTTGTTTTTCTCTTGCTTTAGAATTCTCTCTTTAACTTTTACCATTTTAATTATGATACATCTTGGTGTTGGTCTCTATGGGTTCATCTTGTTTGGGACTCTCTGTGATTCCTGTACCTGGATATCTGTTTCCTTCTTCAGGTTTGGGAAATTTTCAGCCATAATTTCATCATATACGTTTTTGACCCCTCTCCCTTTTCTCCTTCTGGGACCCCTATAATGAGAATGTTAGTATGCTTGATGTTTTCCCAGATTTCCCTTAAACTGTCTCTTTTTTTGTTGTTTTTCTTTTTGCTGTTCTGCATGAGTGATACTATTCTATCTTCCAGATCACTTATGCATTCTTCTTCCAGATCACTTATGCTTTCTTCTGTATCGCTTCATCTGCTGTTAATTCCTTCTAGTGTTTTTTTTTTAAATTTCTGTTATTGTATTCTTCAGCTCTGACTTCCATTCTTTTTAATATTTTCTAGTTCCTTGTTAAAATTATCACTGTGTTCATCTATTCTTTTCTCTAGTTCAGTTAGCATTATTATTACTAATGCTTTGACCTCTTTATCTATTAAATTGTTTATCTCTGTTTCAAGGGGTCTTTTCTTGTTCTTTCATTTGGAACAAATTCCTCTGTCTTCTCATTTTGCTTAACTTTTTCTGTCTCTATGAAATTGGGTGAAATAGTTACCTATCCCAATCATAAAGGCGTGACCTTGTGCGGGAGCATCCCTGTGGAGTCTGTGTGTGTCCGTGACTTTGGTGGAAAAGCTTGATCTGAAGTGTGCAGGGGTCATTTCTTCTCCCAGGTAGCTGCTATTACCTTGGTGGGAAGTGAGGCTGGAGATGGAGGGGCCAGAGCCAGAGCCAGGTATGAGCCAGGGCTTCTTCCATGCTCAGTGGCTGTCACCACCCTACTGGGGCCAGGAGTAGGTGCCAAGGTGCTAGAGCAGAAACCCTGATGATTGGCTCCAAGCTCTTTCCATTCCCTCTAAGTGTGTGGTCTCTTCACTCCTAGCAATGATACCTTCACCCCAGAGGGGAGCAGTACTGGAGCAAGAGGGGCCAGAGCGGGTTCCCAGTGAGGGCTGGGATGTGCACTGGTGTGGTCCCAGAAAACAATTCAGAGCTCAAAACAGTTCCCAATCCACGCCTCTGCCAGCACTGGTAATGCCTGCCCTTGCTCCATTCAGTTGAAGTGTCAGGTCCTAACCAGCTCTGTCCCCCACAGTTGCACACTCTCCTTGGCAATGACAGTCTTCACCCTAGGAGGGAGTTGTGCTGGAGCCAGAGGGGCCAGAGTGGGCACTTGGCTCATGTCAGGGTACACACTGGGACAGTCCTGGCATACCAGTGAGAGCTCCAGCCTGATCCCCATCTGCTGCCTCTATGGAAACCAGTAATGGCTGCCCTCTCCCTCTTCAGATGCAGTGCTGGGTCCTAGTTGGCTCCCCCTCTCAATCACGCACCCTCTTCAGCAACTATAGTCTTTGCCTTAGTGTGGAGCTGCACTGGAGCTAGAAGTGCCACAGTAGGTGCTTGGCATGGGCTCAGGCATTCACTGGAGTGGTCATTGGAAACTGGCCAGAGTCCTGGGCAATTTCAATCTTCTTTCTCTGCCTTGTTCCCAGGAGTAGTAGGCAAGTGTGTGCCTGCTCAGCACAAGCAGAGTCTAGGTTTCTCTCAGCCCTCTGGTTAGTCCCACTGGTTTTTAAACCAGCTGAGGGGACTCATCTTCCAGTGTCACACTTCAGGGCTGGCGTGCCCAATATGTGGTTTGTGTAATCCCCCTCCTCTTATATGTCCCCTCCCAGGGGCACAGATCTCAACCTGATCACTTCTCTTCCCTTACTCCATGTGGATCTTTCTTTACAGACTTGGTTGTATAAGACTCTGCCAGTCTCCTGTCTGTTTTCAGTGAGAGTTGCTCCACATGTAGATGTATTTTTGATGTGTTTGTGTAGGGAGGTGAGCTCAGCATCCTCCTACTCTGCCATCTTGATATCCCGACATAACCACTTTGTAAAACTGATTTGCAAGATCTATCAAAGCTAAGAAATGACCTACTCTATAATAGATAGACACAATATAAATATGTACAAATGTACATCAAAATACATGTGTAGGTATGTCCATAACAATATTATTCACAATAGCTATAAACTGGACATAACCCATCAACAACAGGATGGATAAATCATAGATTCTTACAGTGGAGTACTATAAATCAATTAAAAAGAACTACTTCCTCCCACAACAATAGGGATAAACCATGTAGACATAATTTTGAATAAATTAAATACAGATAAAAATGAATACATACTGAATGACTACCTTTAAACAAAATCCAAAAGAGAAGATAAACTATATCTGATAGAAAGGGCATGTCTGGGGATGGGCATTAAGAAAGAGTCTGAAATTTATGTAGTGATCTATGTATCTTGAACTGTATGTCATGTACTTTGCAATACTTATGTCATATTTCAATAAAAACTAAGGCAAAAAATGAGAATGGCATAAAGCTACAACACAGAAAAACAGAAGGAAAAAAACATTCGTAATTCACCCAGTCATGACTGTTAACATTTTTATTTATAGTAGTTTGTGCTTAAAAATTATTTTAAACTAAGGAATATGATTTATCTGGCATATCTCATTCATATCTCTTTGAATGAGATATGCCTCTTCCAGGGTGTTTTCTATCCCAGCTCATGCACATACTGCTCACAAGCCCACACAGTTTACCTTCCAATTTCCAGATATCAATATACAACAGAATTCTTTCATTAAAGACTCTGATACTTCTGACACAGGTTATCTAGCCTCTACTCAGGCACTTCTAGTAAAAGGGGACTTTCTACCTCAAAGGACAGCATTCTCCATGGTTGTATAATTCTAATCGTTGAAAAGTCTTTCTTTATCTCAAGCCCAAGACAGCCATGTAACTTTCACAGATTGTTGGTACTATCCTATTTCTTATTTATGAGAGTATATAAAAGAGAACTTCAACTCCTTCCACAGGACAGTTTTTTGTTATCAACTGTGATAAGATAGCTATTATGAACCCTTTTCTACATCCTCTCTTCTACATAATAAGGATCTTCAGTTCTATTACTCATCCATATATGACATGATTTCAAGGCTCCTAACAATCCTGGTTCTCCTGTTGGTACCAATAAAATGTGATACTTCATCACTTGCTTCCTACTCCCATTCATAACCAAATTGGAGACATCCACTCTTAGTCACCACACCAATAACTTCTTCCATTAAGTTCTTTAGAACACTTATTATTTTGGATTTCTGAGGTTATTTAATCCTGATACTCCAATTCCTAGGGCATGTTTTAAATGTGTTTTAATTCAGTCATTGCCTCCAGGATCTTGCTCCATCAATTTTCTACTCACACCAAAAGAGGTATATTAAACTGCTGGGGTCATAAGAGAAGAATAGATAATCTCCAAGACCACTGTATCACATATAAAATACTCTATATATTTGGACATAGCATGCAATAATTGAGATGGGCTAATTCTCAAAGCTTTCTGAGTTTGTGACAAATGGACAAATTAAGAAGATGAAGAGAGATAGGATTGGGCAGGACTAGAACTGGAGATTTTGACCTTACTATGAAGCTGGAACCAGGCTTACAGGACCTTTAACTCTTTATCCAGTAATGCTAAGATTTAAGCATGAGAAAATAGAAGTTTACACAAGAAATTTATATAGAATAAGTAGTCTCATTAGTAGGTGTAATGGTTAATTTTATGTGTCAACTTGGCTAGGATGCAGTACCCAGATATTTGGTCAAACACTAGCCTAGATGTTGGTGTGAAGGTACCTTGATGAGATTAATATTTAAGTCAATAAACTTTGACTAAAGCAGATTAACCCAAGTGAGTGAGCATAATCTAATCAAGTGAAGCCCTTAGAAAAAAGACTGACTCTCTTGAGGAAGAGGAAATTCTGCTTGCAGTCTTCCTTTGGACTTGAACTGAAACATCAACTTTTCCCTGGGTCTCCAGCCTGTCAGCCTACTGTGCAGATTTTGGACCTCCCAGCCTTTACAGTCATGAGAGGCATGAGCCAATTTCTTAAAATCTCTCTCTCTCTCAAACCCACACACACGTGTGTGCACATACAGACACTCACTCACTCACCCTATTGGGTCTATTTCTCTGGAGAACACTGACTAATACAGTAGGAAAGAGAAAACTTTCTCAAAAACTGTGCAAAGTGAACATCTGCTTCCAGCCAAGATGGAAGACTGGATTTATCCTCTTGTCCAATAAAACTAAATATATATTTAACAACAGTACTTAAGACATCAAACAATGAAAGACAGTGATTGCTGAAATATGGCCAACAAACAATGTAAATTCTATAATTTCCCTATCTTACTGCCTAGAAAGAGTTTCAATTCTATGCTCTGGGGAAGGGAAGCCTAGATACAGCCTGGCAAACTCCCTGATTGAGGGCATAGAGCTGGGAGTCCATTGCAGCATAGGCAGCTGGATCCTGCAGATTAGAATGCTGGAGAGGTAAGAGATACACTGGGAGAGGATTCCAGAGGTCTACAGAGGGTTCTTATTGAGAATTCAGTTGAATAACAATTTATGCATCTGAGGAAATAATCCAAAACTAGAGGGAAAAAAACTGAAAAAATTAAGTGGAATAATCAGCAAGGCCAATACAGGGCTTGGAATAGTGCCTTTTCACACCATCTTGAGTAGAGGAATACACAATTCAGAGGGCATGGGTAAAACTACTCAGAATGGTTTCACCTCAGGAGTGTGTTAAATTACAAAACCAGACCATATTCTTGGCCATAAAACAAGTTCTCAAAGAGAATTCAAGTTATACAAAGTATGCTTTATGATCACAATGAAATTAAATTGGAAATCCATAACAGAAAGATATCAGGAAAACCTCAAATATTTAGAAACTAAATGGGTTTAGTCACCCATAGGTCAACCAAAAAAGGGAGACAAAAAATAGATAGTAGTTTGTACTGAATAAAAATAAAAATACAGCATATAAAAATTAGTGAAATGTTGAAATACTGATGCTAAGTACTAATTCAGTGCTCAGAGGGAAATTTAGAGCACTAAAGGCTTATAATAGAAGAATGGTATCCAGTCAATGATCTCAGCCTCTACCTTAAAAAATTAGAAAGAGAAGAGCAAACAAATCTAAAATAATAAGGAAAAAGGAAATAATAATTACAATGGAGAGGGGGATCAAGATGGCAGTAAGAGGAGGTGAAGGTCACCTCCCTCTCACAAACACAGAAAAAATACATCTACATGTGGAAAAATTTTCATGGAAAACTAACTGGAAACTGGCAGAAGAACTATACAACCAAGGTTGCAAGGAAGATTTCCACATAATTGAGTAGGATGGAAAGAAAAGCATCAGGTGAGGACCTGCACCCCTGGGAGGAGATTAAGAGGAAAAGGGAGATCACACGGGAGGACATTCACACTGGGCATTGAATGAGTTGAGTCACAGACTGGACATCCCAGTCCTGGGTTCCTGTGAGGAGGAGATAAGCCCCCTTTGCTGCTTGGAGAACTGCTGGGACAGATAGAAAGGCTGGAGAAGCCTAGATTCCACTCATGAGGGGTACACAGGTGCTGGCTTGACACCAGACAGGGCAGAGAGAGGTCTGCCCAAGAGGTCACTGCCTTGCCATGTTCCCCAATCTGAGCTGAGTGAACACCCTGGCCCCACTCATTCCATGTCATAGCTTGGCACTGGATCTAGGGCAGACAGTTCCTGGGAAAAGACTCAATCTAGGGAAACAGAGGTGACCCAGGGGCCTGGACTATGGTTCAACTGGGGCAGAGGCAGCCATTTTTGGTGCTTACTCAAACAACACCCCAGAAATAGCCCAGACTTTTGATGGCAGCCCAGCTGCTTCAATTCCTGCAAGCACAATGCCAAGATCCCCAGTGTCAGGCAAGAAAACACTCCAGCCCTGCTCACTCCACACCATGACCTTGCACTAGATCTAGGATAACCACAATAGGGAAAGAGATGCAACCCTGGGCTTCGTCTGAGCAGAGCCACAGATGCCTACACAGGCAGCACATCAGACCTCTGTAGGCACATGAGCCACACTTACTAAGTACTCTTCTCCTTTGAGGCAAAGGCCCCAGTGTGGAGAGAAGTAAAAACACACACTTAAAGGGAACATAGCCAGCTCAAGCCCAACCCTTAGGGCATCTGTTCCAACAACTTAGGAGAAGACCCCACCCATAAAAGGGCGGCAACTGCCACTGAGTAGAGGAGAAGTCTCACCTCACACTCCTTGAATTCTCTACATCCTCCAACACCAACCACACCTACTATTGATTGAGGTGATAGTGGCCAGCACACTGTGAGAACATATGGGGCTGGCATTCACATCAAATCCAGCACCAAATACACTGGGCATACACTGTCTACATAGGGATGCTCTCACAGGAAAACATTCTTTCAAGATCACAATAGATAACTGTTTTACCTAAATTCATAGAGACAGAAGAAGTTAAGTAAAATGAAAAGGCAGAGGAACTACTCCCAGTTGAAAGAGCAAAAGAAAAGCCATAAAAAAATAAATAATGAAACAGAGATAATCTGTCTATCAGACAATGATTTCAATAGGTTGGTAATAAAAACACTAACCTAATTAAGAAAGAAAATCAGTCTAAGCACAGGTCATTTTAACACAGAACTAGAAACTATAAAGAGGACCCAATCAAAATAGATAATCCAATTTCTGAGATAAAAAGCACTCTAGAAGCAATGAAAGCAGACTAAATGACACAGAAGAACACATAAGTGATCTGGAAGACAGAATAATGGAAATGATCCAATCAAAACAGCAGACAGAATGACATGAAAAAAAATGAAAGCAACATACAAGATCTATGTGATAATATAAAACATGGCAACATCATCTTTATAGGGGTTCTAGAAGGAGAAGAGAGAGACAAGGGGATCAAAGTATATTTGAAGAAATTGTGGCTGGAAACTTCCCAAACCTAAAGAAGGAAATAGATATTCAGGCACAGGAAGCACAAAAGTTCCCAAACAAGATGAATCCAAACAGACCAACACCAAGAAATATCAAAATTAAGATGGTAAAAGTTAACAATAAAGAGAGAATTATAAAGGCAGCAAAAGAAAAATAGTCATATAAAATGGAACCCCCATAATGCTATCAGCTGATTTCTCTGCAGAACCTTTGCAGGCCAGATGGGAGTGGCATGATATATTCAAAGTACTGAAAGGGAAAAACCTGCAACCTAGGATGATCTACCCAGCAAGGTTATCATTTAGAATAGGTGAGATAAAGAATTTCTCAACAAAAACTAAAAGAATTCAACAACACTAAAACTACCCTAAAAGAAATGTTGAAGGCTCTACTCTAAATGGAAAAGAAGTAAGAATCTATAGGAAAAGGAAAATCCTAATAGGAAAAAAAAAATCCCAATAGGAAAGGCAAATATATAGTAAGAATTAAAGATGACTTATATAAGCCAGTATGTAGATTAAAAACAAACAAAAAAATGTAAAAGCAACTATAACTACAGTAAACAGTAAAGCGATAAGCATGAAAATGTAATATATGACATTGAAAACACAAAACGTGGGAGAGGGGAGTAAAAATGTAGATCTTTTAGAATGGTTTTGAACTTAATGATTATCAGTTTAAAACAAGTAGATATAATTATGGGTCAACATATGTGAATCCCATGGAAACCACAAATCAAAAGCCTATGAAAGATACACAGAAGTAAAAAGATAGGAACTCAGAATACTACAAAAGAAAATCATCAAGCCACAATGGGAAAAGAAAAAAAGAAGAAGAAATGAGCAAAGAAGAACTACAAAAACAACTGGAAAACAAGGAATAAAATGGCAGTAAGTATATATCTGTTGATAGTTGCTCTAAATATCAATGGACTAAATGCTCCAATCAAAAGACATAGGGTGACTAATTGGATTAAAAAAACAACCTTCAATATACTGTCTATGATAGACTCACTTCAGGGTGAAAAGTGCACAGACTGAAAGTGAGGGGATGAAAAATGATATCATGTAAATGGTATTGACAAACCTGGAGTAGCAACAGTAATCTTTAAAACAAGGTCTATAATGAAAGACAAAGAAGGGCATTATGTAATGATAAAGGGATCAATACAAGAGGAGGATTTTATACTTGTTAGCATATCACACCCAATACAGGAGCACCTAAAATGTAAAGCAACTACTAACAGACATGAAGGGAGAACTTGACAATAATACAATAAGGGTAGGGGCCTTAAACACCCCACTTATATCAATGGAGAGATCATCCAGACAGAAAATCAATAAGGCAACAGAGGTCCTAAATGACACAGTGGACCAGTTGGACTTAACTGATATCTACAGGACACTACATCCAAAAGAAGCAGAATACACATTCTTTTCAAGTGTGCATAGAACATTCTCTAGGATAGAAATTATTTCAAGCATATTTTCTGACCACAACAATATGAAACTAGAAATCACCTACATATAGAAAAATGAGAAAAGTACAAACAAATGGAGACTAAACAACATGCTACTAAAATAACCAGTAGTCAACAATGAAATCAGAAAGGAAGTCAGAAAATACCTCAAGACAAATGAAAATGGAAGCACAACACTCTAAAATCTATGGGATGCAGCAAAAGCAGTTCTTAGAGCAAAGTTCATAGGGATACAGGCCTTCTTCAAGAACAAAGAAAAATCGCAAATAAACTAATCTACCACCTAAAAGGATTAGAAAAAGAACAAAGCCCAAAGTCAGCAGGAGGAAAGAAATAATAAAGATCAGAGGAAATAAATAAAATACAGATCAATAAAACAATAGAAAAGATCAATGAAACCAAGAGCTGGTTTTTTGAAAAGGTAAACAAAATTGATAGACCTTTAGCCAGGCTCACCAGAAGAAAAGAGAGTGAACCTAAGTAAACAAAATAAGAAATGAAAGAGGAGAAATAACAACCAATACCCACAGAGACACAAAAAAAACCATAAGAGAGTACTATAAACATTTATATGCCAACAAACTGGACAACCTAGAAGAAAGAGACAAATTTCTAGAAACACAGCCTACCAGGACTGAGTCAAGAAGATACAACTTGAACATACTGATCACTAGAAGAGAAACTGAATCTGTAATTTAAAAAACTTCCTGCAAACAAAAGTCCAGGACTGGATAGTTTCACAGGGGAATTCTACCAAACATATAAAGGAGAACTTATACCTATCCTTCTAAACTATTCCAAAAAACTGAAGAGGACGGAACACTCTCAGATTCATTCTACGAGACCACCATTACCCTGATTCCAAAATCAGACAAAGATACTACAAAAAAAAAATTACAGGCCAATATCTTTGATGAATACAGATGCAAAAACAAGCAACAAAATATTAGCAAGCCAAATCCAACAATATGTAAAAAGAATCATACACCATGATCAAGTTAGATTTATTCCGAGATCACAAGGATGGTTCAACACACACAAATTAATCAATGTAATACACCACATTAACAAAAAGAAAGACAAAAATCACATGATTATCTCAGTAGATGCCGAGAAAACCTGACAAAATTCATCATTCACTCATGATAAAAACTCTCATCAAAGTGGATATAGAGGAAACATATCTCAACATAATAAAGGTCATTTATGACAAGCCCACAGCCAACATAATACTCAATGGTGAAAAGCTGAAAAGCCTTTTCACCAAACTCAGGAACAAGACAAGGATGCCTACTCTCACTGATTCTATTTAACACAGTATTGGAAGTGCTAGCCACAACAATCAGAAAATAAAAAGAAATAAAGCCATCCAGATTGGAAGGGAAGAGGTAAAACTGTAACTATTTTCAGATGACACGATACTCTATTAAATAACCTAAAGTTTCCACCCCAAAATTATTGGAACTAATAAATGAATTCAGCAATATTGCAGGATACAAGATTAATATACAGAAATCTGTTGCATTTCTATACACTAATACTGAAATATCAGAAAAATAAAGTAAAAAAAATCTGGTTTAAAATCATATCAAAAAATACCTAGGAATAAACTTAACCAAGGAGATGAAAGACCTACACTCTGAAAACTCTGAAACACTGATGAAGGAAATTGAAGATGAGTCAAAGCAATGGAAAGATATCCTGTGCTGTTGGATTGGAAGAATATTATTAAAATGGCCATATTACCCAAAGCAACTACAGATTTAATGCAATCCCTATCAAAATAACCAGGACATTTTTCACAGAACTAGAAAAAATAATTCTAAAATTTATATGGAACCACAGAAGTGTCTGAATTTCCAAGGCAATCGTGAGGAAAAAAAGAACAAAGCTGGAGGCATAACCCTCCCAGACTTCAGATTATACTACAAAGCTTCAGTAGTCAAAACAGTATGGTACTGGCACAAAACAGACACATAGATCAATGGAACAGAATAGAGAGCCCAGAAATAAACCCATGCACCTACAGTCAATTCAACTATGACAAAGGAGGCAAAAATATACAATGGAGAAAAAACACTCCTTTAACAAGTGGTGCTGGGAAAACTGGACAGCCACATGTAAAACAATGAGATTAGAACAATCCCTAACACCATATAGAAAAATAAAGTCAAAATAGTTTAAAGTCCTAAATGTAAGACCTGAAAACATAAAACTCCTAGAAGAGAACATAGGCAGAACACTCTCTGACATAATTGCACCAATATTTTCTTGGATCACCAAGGCAAAAGAACCAAAAGCAAAAATAAACACAAGGGACCTAATTAAACTTAAGAGCTTTTGTACAGCAAAGGAAACCATCAACAAAACAAAAAGACAACCTAGAGAATGGGAGAAAATATTTGCAAATGATACAACAGACAACGGGTTAATATCCAAAATATAAATAGCTTGTGCAACTCAATATCAAAAAGAAAAAAAAAGTCCACTTAAAAAGTGGGCAGAAGGGCTTCCCTGGTGGCGCAGTGGTTGAGAGTCCGCCTGCCAGTGCAGGGGACACGGGTTCGTGCCCCAGTCCAGGAGGATCCCACATGCTGCGGAGCAGCTGGGCCCATGAGCCATGGCCGCTGAGCCTGCGCGTCCGGAGTCTGTGCTCTGCAACGGGAGAGGCCACAACAGTGAGAGGCCCGCGTACCACAAAAAAAAAAAAAAAAAAAAAAAAGTGGGCAGAAGATATGAATAGACACTTTTACAAAGAAGACATACAGATGGCTAACAGGCACATGAAAAGATGCTCAGCATCACTAATAACTGGAGAAATGCAAATCAAAACCACAATGAGGTATCTCACCTCACCCTTGCCAGAATGGCTACCATCAAAAAGTCTACAAATAACAAATGTTGTGGAGGATGTGGAGAAATGGGAACCCTCATACACTGTTGATGGGAATGTAAATTGGTGTAGCCACTATAGAAAACAGTATGGAGATTCCTTAAAAACTAAAAATAGAACTACCATATAATCTAGCAATTCCACTGCTATGTATATATTTGGAAAAAATGAAAACACTAATTTGAAAAGATACATGCACCCCAGTGTTCATAGCAGCACTGTTTACAGTGGGCAAGACATGGAAGCAAGCCAAGTGCCCATCAATAGATGACTGAATTAATATGATGTGGTATACGTGTGTATACATGCATACACGCCCACACACACACAAACAATGGAATATTATTCAGCCATAAAACAATAAAATACTGCCATTTGCAGCAATGTTGATGGACCTAGAGAATATTATGCTTAGTGAAAGAAGTCAGAGAAAGGCAAATACTATGTAACTTACATTTGGAATCTAAAAAATAATACAAATGAATTATCTGCAAAACAGAAACAGACTCACAGATACAAAAAATAAACTTGTGGTTACCAAAGGTGAGAGAAAATGTGGAAGGGACAAATTAAGAGTATGGGATTAACAGATACAAATTACTATGTATAAAATAAGTAGGTGGTGGAGCTTCAAGATGGTGGAGGAATAAGACGCAGAGATCACCTTCCTCCCCACAAATACATGAGAAATACATCTACATGTGGAACTGCTCCTATAGAACACTTACTGAACGCGGGCAGAAGACCTCAGACTTCCCAAAAGGCAAGAAACTCCCCACGTTCCTGGGTAGTGCAAAAGAAAAAAGGAAAAACAGAGACAAAAGAATAGGGACGGGACCTGCACCAGTGGAGGGAGCTGTGAAGGAGGAAGGGTTTCCACACACTTGGAAGCCCCTTTGCGGGCAGAGACTGATAGTGGCGGAGGGGGGAAGCTTCGGAGCCACGGAGGAGAGCGCAGCAACAGGGGTGTGGAGGGCAAAGCGGAGAGATTCCCGCACAGAGGATTGGTGCTGACCAGCACTCACCAGCCCGAGAGGCTTGTCTGCTCACCTGCCAGGGCGGGCGGGGGCTGGGAGCTGAGGCTCGGGCTTTGGAGTTCAGATCCCAGGGAGAGGACTGGGGTTGGTTGCGTGAACACAGCCTGAAGGGGGTTAGTGCGCCACAGCTAGCCGGGAGGGAGTCCAGGAAAAAGTCTGGAGCTGCGGAAGAGGCAACAGACTTTTTCGTGCCTCTTTATTTCCTGCTGCGGGCGGAGAGGGGAATAAGAGCGCCGCTTAAAGGAGCTCCAGAGATGGGCATGAGCTACGGCTATCAGCACAGACCCCAGAGATGGGCATGAGACACTAAGGCTGCTGCAGCCACCACCAAGAAGCCTGTGTTCAAGCACAGGTCACTATCCACACTGCCCCTCCCACGAGCCTGTGTAGCCCGCCACTGTCAGGGTCCCATGATCCAGGGACAACTTCCCAGGGAGAACGCATGGCGTGCCTCAGGCTGGTGCAACGTCACGCTGACCTCTGCCACCGCAGGCTCGCCCCGCATCCGTACCCCTCCCTCCCCCCGGTCTGAGTGAGCCAGAGCCCCTGAATCAGCTGCTCCTTTAACCCCGTCCTGTCTGAGCAAAGAACAGAAGCCTTCAGGCAACCTACATGCAGAGGCGGGGCCAAATCCAAAGCTGAACCCCGGGAGCTGTGCGAAGAAAGAAGAGAAAGGGAAGTCTCTCCCAGCAGCCTCAGGAGCAGCGGATTAAAGCTCCACAATCAAATTGATGTACCCTGCAACTGTGGAATACCTGAATAGACAATGAATCATCCCAAACTGAGGAGGTGGACTTGGGGAGCAAAGATATATTATTTCCCATTTTCCTCTTTTTGTGAGTGTGTATGTGTATGCTTCTGTGTGTGATTTTGTCTGTATAGCTTTGCTTTCACCATTTGTGCTAGGGTTCTGTCCATCCATTTTTTTTGATTTTTGTTTTACTTTTTAAAATTTTTTCTTAATAATTATTTTTTATTTTAATAACTTTATTTTATTTTACTTTATTTTATTTTTTCTCTTTCTTTCTTTCTTTCTCTCTCTCTCTTTCCTTTTCTTTCTCTTCCTTTCTTTCTCTTTTCTCCCTTTTATTCTGAGCCGTGCGGATGACAGGCTCTTGGTGCTCCAGCCAGGAGTCAGCGCTGTGCCTCTGAGGTGGGAGAGCAAACTTCAGGACACTGGTCCACAAGAGACCTCCCAGCTCCACGTAATATAAAATGGCAAAAGTCTCCTAGAGATCTCCATCTCAACGCCAAGACCCAGCTTCACTCAATGACCAGCAAGCTACAGTGCTGGACACTCTATGTCAAACAACTAGCAAGACAGGAGCACAGCCCCATCCATTAGCAGAGAGGTTGCCTAAAATCATAAGGCCACAGACACCCCAAAACACACCACCAGACGTGGACCTGCCCACCAGAAAGACAAGATCCAGCTTCATCCACCAGAACACAGGCACTATTCCCCACCACCAGGAAGCCTACACAACCCACTGAAGCAACCTTAGCCACTGGGGACAGACACCAAAAACAACGGGAACTACGAACCTGCAGCCTGAGAAAAGGAGACCCCAAACACAGTAAGTTAAGCAAAATGAGAAGACAGAAAAACACATAGCAGATGAAGGAGCAAGGTAAAAACCCACTAGACCTAATAAATGAAGAGGAAACAGGCAGTCTACCCGAAAATAATGATAGTAAAGATGACCCAAAATCTTGGAAATAGAATAGAGAAAATACAAGAAATGTTTAACAAGGACCTGGAAGAACTAAAGAGCAATTAAACAATGATGAACAACACAATAAGTGAAATGAAAAATTCTCTAGAAGGGATCAATAGCAGAATAACTGAGGCAGAAGAATGGATAAGTGAGCTGGAAGATAAAATAGTGGAAATAACTACTGCAAAGCAGAATAAAGAAAAAAGAATGAAAACAACTGAGGACAGTCTCAAGAGAAATCTGGGACAACATTAAACACACCAACATTCAAATTACAGGGGTCCCAGAAGAAGAAGAGAAAAAGAAAGGGACTGAGAAAATATTTGAAGAGATTATAGTTGAAAACTTCCCTAATATGGGAAAGGAAATAGTTAATTAAGTCCAGGAAGCACAGAGAGTCTCATAGAGGATAAATCCAAGGAGAAACATGCCAAGACACTTCATAACCAAGCTGTCAAAAATTAAATACAAAGAAAACATATTAAAAGCAGCAAGGGAAAAACAACAAATAACACACAAGGGAATCCCCATAAGGTTAACAGCTGATCTTTCAGCAGAAAATCTGCAAGCCAGAAGGGAGTGGCAGAACATATTTAAAGTGATGAACGAGAAAAACCTACAACCAAGATTACTCTACCCAGCAAGCATCTCATTCAGATTTGACGGAGAAATTAAAACCTTTACAGACAAGCAAAAGTTAAGAGAATTCAAAAAAAAAATGTTAAGAGAATTCAGCACCACCAAACCAGATTTACAACAAATCCTAAAGGAACTTCTCTAGGCAGGAAGCACAAGAGAAGGAAAAGAACTCCAAAAACAAACCCAAAACAATTAAGAAAATGGTAATAGGAACATACATATTGATAATTACCTTAAATGTAAATGATTAGATGCTCCAACCAAAAGACATAGACTGGCTGAATGTATACAAAAACAAGAGCCGTATACAGGCTGTCTACAAGACGCCCAGACCTAGGGACACATACACAGTGAAAGTGAGGGGATGCAAAAAGATATTCCATGCAAATGGAAATCAAAATAAAGCTGGAGTAGCAATTCTCATATCAGACAAAACAGAGTTTAAAATAAAGACTATTAGAAGAGACAAACAAGGACACTACATAATGATCAAGGGATCAAACCAAGAAGATACAACAATTGTAAATATTTATGCACCCAACATAGGAGCCCCTCAATACATAAGGCAAATACTAACAGCCATAAAAGGGGAAATCAACAGTAACACATTCATAGTAGGGGACTTTAACACCCCACTTTCACCAATGGACAGACCATCCAAAAAGAAAATAAATAGGAAACACAAGCTTTAAATGATACATTAAACAAGATGAACTTAATTGATATTTATAGGACATTCCACCCAAAAACAACAGAACACACGTTCTTCTCAAGTGCTCATGGAACATTCTCCAGGATAGATCATATCTTGGGTCACAAATCAAGCCTTGGTAAATTTAAGAAAATTGAAATGGTATCAAGTATCTTTTCTGACCACAATGCTATGAGACTAGATATCAATTACAGGAAAAGAGCTGTAAAAAATTACAAACACATGGAGGCTAAACAATACACTACTTAATAACGAAGTGATCACTGAAGAAATCAAAGAGGAAATTAAAAAATACCTAGAAACAAATGACAATGGAGACACGATGACCCAAAACCTACAGGATGCAGCAAAAGCAGTTCTAAGAGGGAAGTTTATAGCAATACAATCCTACCTTAAGAAACAGGAAACATCTCGAATAAACAACCTAACCTTGCACCTAAAGCAATTAGAGGAAGAAGAACAAAAAAACTCCAAAGTTAGCAGAAGGAAAGAAATCATAAAGATTAGATCGGAAATAAATGAAAAAGAAATGAAGGAAACGATAGCAAAGATCAATAAAACTAAAAGCTGGTTCTTTGAGAAGATAAACAAAATTGATAAGCCATTAGCCAGACTCATCAAAAAAAAAAGGGAGAAGACCCAAATCAATAGAATTAGAAATGAAAAAGGAGAAGTAACAACTGACACTGCAGAAATACAAAGGATCATGAGAGATTACTACAAGCAACTCTATGCCAATAAAATGGACAACCTGGAAGAAATGGAAAAATTCTTAGAAATGCACAACCTGCCAAGACTGAATGAGGAAGAAATAGAAAATATGAACAGACCAATCACAAGTACTGAAATTGAAACCATGATTAAAAATCTTCCAACAAACAAAAGCTCACAACCAGATGGCTTCACAGGCGAATTCTATCAAACATTTAGAGAAGAGCTAACACCTATCCTTCTCAAACTCTTCCAAAATACAGCAGAGGGAGGAACACTCCCAAACTCATTCTACGAGGCCACCATCACCTTGATACCAAAACCAGACAAGGATGTCACAAAGAAAGAAAACTACAGGCCAATATCACTGATGAACATAGATGCAAAAATCCTCAACAAAATACTAGCAAACAGAATCCAACAGCACATTAAAAGGATCATACACCATGATCAAGTGGGGTTTATTCCAGGAATGCAAGGATTCTTCAATATACACAAATCAATCAACGTGATACACCATATTAACAAATTGAAGGAGAAAAACCATATGAGCATCTCAATAGATGCAGAGAAAGCTTCTGACAAAATTCAACACCCATTTATGATAAAAACCCTGCAGAAAGTAGGCGTAGAGGGAACTCTCCTCAACATAATAAAGGCCATATATGACAAACCCACAGCCAACATCGTCCTCAATGGTGAAAAACTGAAAGCATTTCCACTAAGATCAGGAACAAGACAAGGTTGCCCACTCTCACCACTCTTATTCAACATAGTTTTGGAAGTTTTAGCCACAGCAATCAGAGAAGAAAAGGAAATAAAAGGAATCCAAGTCGGAAAAGAAGAAGTAAAGCTGTCACTGTTTGCAGATGACATGATACTATACACAGAGAATCCTAAAGATGCTACCAGAAAACTACTAGAGCTAATCAATGAATTTGGTAAAGTAGCAGGATACAAAATCAATGCACAGAAATCTCTGGCATTCCTATATACGAATGATGAAATAACTGAAAGTGAAATCAAGAAAACACTCCCATTTACCATTGCAACAAAAAGAATAAAATATCTAGGAATAAACCTACCTAAGGAGACAAAAGACCTGTATGCAGAAAATTATAAGACACTGATGAAAGAAATTAAAGATGATACAAATAGATGGAGAGATATACCATGTTCTTGGGTTGGAAGAATCAACATTGTGAAAATGACTCTACTACCCAAAGCAATCTACAGATTCAATGCAATCCCTGTCAAACTACCACTGGCATTTTTCAGAAAAATAGAACAAAAAATTTCACAATTTGTATGGAAACACAAAAGACCCCGAATAGCCAAAGCAATCTTGAGAATGAAAAATGGAGCTGGAGGAATCAGGCTCCCTGACTTCAGACTATACTACAAAGCTACAGTAATCAAGACAGTATGGTACTGGCATAAAAACAGAAATAGAGATCAATGGAAGAGGATAGAAAGCCCAGAGATAAACCCACACACATATGGTCACCTTATCTTTGATAAAGGAGGCAAGACTATACAGTGGAGAAAAGACCGCCTCTTCAATAAGTAGTGCTGGGAAAACTGGACAGGTACATGTAAAAGTATGAAATTAGAACACTCCCTAACACCATACACAGAAATAAATTCAAAATGGATTAAAGACCTAAATGTAAGACCAGATACTTTCAAACTCCTAGAGGAAAACATAGGCAGAACACTCTATGACATAAATCACAGCAAGATCCTTTTTGACCCACCTCCTTAAGAAATGGAAATAAAAACAAAAATAAACAAATGGGACTGAATGAAACTTAAAAGCTTTTGTACAACAAAGGAATCCATAAATAAGACCAAAAGACACCCCTCAGAATGGGACAAAATATTTGTAAATGAAGCAACTGACAAAGGATTAATCTCCAAAATTTACAAGCTGCTCATGCAGCTCAATATCAAAAAAACAAACAACCTAATCCAAAAATGGGCAGAAGACCTAAATAAACATTTCTCCAAAGAAGATATACAGATTGCCAACAAACACATGAAAGAATGCTCAACATCATTAATCATTAGAGAAATGCAAATCAAAACTACAATGAGATATCATCTCACACCAGTCAGAATGGCCATCATCATAAAATCTAGAAACAATAAATGCTGGAGAGGGTGTGGAGAAAAGGGATCACTCTTGCACTGTTGGTGGGAATGTAAAGTGATACAGCCACTGTGGAGAACAGTATGGAGGTTACTTAAAAAACTAAAAATAGAACTACCATATGACCCAGCAATCCCACTACTGGGCATATACCCTGAGAAAACCATAATTCAAAAAGAGTCATGTACCACAATGTTCACTGCAGCTCTATTTACAGTAGGCAGGACATGGAAGGAACCTAAGTGTCCATCGACAGATGAATGGATAAAGAACATGTGGCACATATATACAATGGAATATTACTCAGCCATAAAAAGAAACAAAAGTGAGTTATTTGTAGTGAGGTGGATGGACCTATAGTCTGTCATACAGAGTGAAGTAAGTCAGAAAGAGAAAAACAAATACTGTATGCTAACACATATATATGGAATCTAAGGAAAAAAATGTCATGAAGAACCTAGGGGCAAGATAGGAATAAAGACACAGACCTACTATAGAATGGATTTGAGCATATGGGGAGGGGGAAGTGTAAGCTGTGACAAAGTGAGAGAGTGGCATGGACATATATACACTACCAAATGTAAAATAGATAGCTAGTGGGAAGCAGCTGCATAGCACAGGGAGATCAGCTCGGTGCTTTGTGACCATCTAGAGGGGTGGGATGTGGGCGGGGGAGACACAAGAGGGAAGAGATATAGGAACATATGTATATGTATAACTGATTCATTTTGTTATAAAGCAGAAACTAACACCACCATTGTAAAGCAATTATACTCCAATAAAGATGTTAAAAAAAAAAAAGTAGGCAACAAGGTGTACTGTATAGCACAGGGAATTATACCCATTATCTTTTAATAATCTATAATGGAGTATAATCTGCAAAAATACTGAATCAATATGCTGTATACCTTAAACTAACACAATATTGTAAATCAACTATACTTCAAATTTAAAAAGATTACAATGGAAATTAATGATAAGGAAAACACAAACAATAGAGTAAATCAATAAAACTAGAATTTATTTCTTTGAGAGACCAATAAAATTGATAAACCTCTAAAAGAGTGATCAGAAAAATAAAGCAAGAAGACATAGATTGACAATATCAGGAATGAAAGAGCTAATATCACTATAGTTTCTACAGATATTAACCAATAATAAGAGAATACTAGGAACAAGTTTATGCTAATAAATTCAACAACTTAGATGAAATGGACACATTGTTTGAATGACACAAACAACCAAAACTTAAGGAAAAAAATAACCTAAATAGCCCTATATTTATTTTTAAAAATCAAATTTATAGTTATACTTTTTTCCACCAAGAGAACTTCAGGCCCATGTGATTTCACCTGGGAATTCTATCAAATATTTAAGGAAGAATAATATCACCTATACACAAACTCTTTCAGAAAATTAAAGAATGAATCCTTCTGAATCTATCCTATGAGGCCAGAATTATTCTGATACCAAACCCAATAAATACACTTCAAGAAAAGAAAATTATAGACCAATGTCCCTCATGAACATGGATAGAAAATTAACAGCATTTAAAAAATGTAATGTAACAGTATATAAAAAGAATAATGCATCATGACCAAATGGGGTTTCCCCCAGGAATGCAATGATGAGTTATCATTTTTAAATCAGTGTAATTCATCATATTAATAGATAAGAAGAAAAGCCATATGATCATCTTAATGCAGAAAAAGCATTTGACATAAGCCAACATTCATTCTTGATAAAAATATTCAACAATTAGGAGTAGAAGAAAATTTACTGAATCGGATGAAGACCATCAATTATAAAACCCTACAGTTAACACTGAGTAGTGAAAGACTAAATGCTTTTCCATTATGTTCTGGAAAAGGCAAGGATGTCTGCTGTCACAACTTCTATTCAAAATTGGATTGAATGTTCTAGCCAGTGAAATAAAGCAAAAAAAAAAATGTGAAAGGCATTCAGCTTGGAAAGTAGAAGTAAAACCCTTTTTGTACACAGATGACCTAAGTATATGAAGAGAACTACCATCTTCATGGATTGGAACACTCAATATTGTTAAGGTCTCAATTCTCCCCAAGTTGATCTATAAATTCAATAGAATCTCAATTAAAATCCCAACTGACTTTTTTTTGGTAGAAATTTACAAGCTGATTGTAAATTTGATTTGGAAATTCAAAGGACCTAGCATAGGCAAATCAACACTGAAGAAGAACAAAGGTGAAGAACTTTCACTACCTGAATTCTACACTAATTTTAAAGCTATAGTAATCAAGACAGTGAGGTAGTATGTCAAAGTAGAAAAATATATCAATGGGAACAGAATAGAGTCTAGCCTTACATATATGGGCAACTGGTTTTTACCAAAAGTTAAAGGCAATTCAGTGGAAAACACTAGTGCTTTTGACAAATGGTACTGGAATAATTAAATACCCAAATAAAAAAAAAAGCATTGAACCATACCTTGCACCCCGCATTGGATCATAGATCTCTGTGTAATATTTTAGACTGTAAAAATTATAGAAGAAAATATAGAAAAGATTTTTTGTGTCCTTGGTTTAGGCAAAGAGTTCTTAAATAAACACCAAAATGGCAATCCACAAAAGGAGAAACTGATAAATTAGACTTCATCTGAAAGTAAGAACTACTCTTCAAAAGATGCTGTTAAGAGAATAGAAAGGCAAGCCATAGACTGGGAAAAATATTTTCAAATCTCGTAAGTTACATTTATCCAGTACATATAGAGAACTTTCAAAGTGCAATAATAGAAAAACAAACAATTCCATAAAAATGGGCAAGAAAATAGAACACATACACACACACTTCAAATGAATATACAAAAAGATGCTCAATATCACTCGTCATTAGGAAAACGCAAATTAAAACCACAATGACATGCCACTATACATTTATGAGAATATCTAAAATTAAAAAGATTGAATATACCAAGTGTTGGTAAGTATGTGGAACATATGGAATTCTCATATGATGCTTTCAAAATGTCACTTTGGAAAACAGTTTGAAATTTTCATACAAAGTTTAACAAACACCTTCTACATGACCCAGACATTTCACTCCTAGGTATTTGTCCAAGAGAAATGAAAGCATATGTCCATACAAAGGCTTGTACATTAATGTTCACAGAAGCTCTATTTGTGAATAGAGCTTAAACTGAAAATAACCCAAATGTCCCTCTGAGCTAGTTTTACTCACAATACTTCTGACACCAAATGCGTGGGGTTTTTCCACACCAACAATCAGTGTTCCAGTGCTCTGGACACCAACTGGGTGACTTACCAATTCAGTTTGGTTCTGACACTAACTACGTAGAGTCAGCACAGACCTCACAGATTAAGGGCTCAGACCCACAAGACTGCACCAACTTCAGATGCCAATCACAAGTCCCTGGACTCCCATATTTCTGACTGACTGGCTGTAAATTGAGGGTTTCCATGACCCCTTCTTCAGGGTCAATAATTTGCTAGAATGGCTCACACGACTCTGGAAAGCTCTTTCCTTACAATTATTACCCGTTTATAATAAGAAATACAACTCAGGGGGGCTTCCCTGGTGGCGCAGTGGTTAAGAATCCACCTGCCAATGCAGGGGACATGGGTTCGAGCCCTGGTCCAGGAAGATCTCACATGCCGCGGAGCAACTGGGCCCATGAGCCACAACTACTGAACCTGCGTGTCTGGAGCCTGTGCTCCGCAACAAGAGAGGCCGCGACAGTGAGAGGCCCGCGCACCACGATGAAGAGTGGGCCCCGCTCGCCGCAACTAGAGAAAGCCCTCACACAGAAACGAAGACCCAACACAGCCAAAAATAAAATAAATAAAAATAAATAAATTTAAAAGAAAAAAAAAGAAATACAACTCAGGAACAGCTAGATGGAAGAGATGAATACCACAAGGTATGGGGGAGGAGCACGAAGCTCCTATGCCCCTCTCTATGTGTGGTACCCTCCTAGCACCTTGGTGTGTTCACTAACTGGGCAGCTCTAGGAACCTGTCACTTAAGGGGTTTAATGTAGGTATAATTGATTAAATCACTGGTTATTGGTGAGTACTTCAACCTCCAGTCCCTCTCCCATCCCTGAAGGAATGGGGTTGGGGCACTGAAAGTTCCAACATGTCTCAGTCTTTCTGGTGACCAGCCCCCATCCTAAAGCTATCAAGGGAGCCCTCGGCCAAGAGTCATCTCATTAGCATGCTGAGCAACTTATCACTCAGACAATTCCAAGGGTTTTAGGAGCTCTGTGTCAGGACCTAGAGACAAAGACCAAATACATATTTCTTATTATATCACAACCCCTTACCACCTAAATGGATCAACAATAAAAAGAACAAATCTTTGATGCATACAACCATTTGGATAATCTCAAAATAATTCTGCTTATTGAAAGAAGCCAGACAAAAATGTAATATATATGATTCCATTTGTGTAAAATTCTAGAAAGATTGGGATTGACATATATACACTAATATGTATAAAATGGATAACTAATAATAACCTGCTGTATAAAAAATTAAATAAAATTAAATTTAAAAAAAAGAAAACGAAAACATCTATTGTTTTTGGCCTCGCTAGGTGGCATGAGGGATATTAGTTCCCCAACCAGGGATCAAACCCGTGCCCCCTGCAATGGAAGTGTGGGGTCTTAACCACTGGACCGCCAGGGAACTCCCCATAAAACTTATATATATTGACAAAGAGCAGATCATTAGCTATCTGGGAGCATGGAGGAACAAGAAGGAGGTATTACAAAGAAGCACACAAAAAATTTAGGGGATGGCAGATATGATCATTATAGTGGTGATAGTTTCATGGGTGCATGTATATACCAATACTTATCAAACTGTATGCTTTAAATATGTGCAGTTTATTGTATGTCAATTATATCTCAATTAAGCTGTTTTTTTTTTTTTAAATGAGTACTGAATTTCACATAGTAATATGGTCATTACTTCCTGAGGAGGTTGCCTTAGTCAACTGGAGAAAAGACAATAAGACAAAGTCTCAATCCAGACCATCCAGCTGGGCAGATCTGAGCTCCTCTAGTTTCCTGCTGATTTTATCCCCAGGAAGCTTTAAGTTTGGATCTTTCCTCACATTCCATTCTGATGACTCTGGAATTGGCAATCACCCTATTTCTACCTATCACTCCTGAAAATGCTCCCACTTAAAAAATCTAATCTACTCTGGGAGGCACAGCAGGAGAGGGGCAGTGGTACCTGGGATGGGGAAGGTAATATAACAACATGAGCTTCAGAGTGCAATGAACACTATTCTCTAACTACATAACCTTGGGCAAATCACTTTACCTCTCTGAACCGCAATTTTCTCATTTCAAAAATATTTAACAATTCCTACCTGACAGGGTTGTCTTGAAGTCATAGATGAAAGGATGAGACGATTCCTGGCCAAAGGACGAACGTATAAGGAACACCTCCCCTTTCTGCTGTTGTTTGAAACCGCCTCCTAAGCCGGTGATTCTGCGCATTCCCGTTATCACATGCTTTCGTGACTCCAGCTGAAGCCTCCCGTGTAAACTGTAAATGAGGTTCAACACTAGTGAGTCTCAAGTGTGCTATATATTAGAAACTCCTGGGGAGGTTAAAAAAAAAAACAGCAAAATAAATGATGCCTGGGTTCTACCTAGGGGTTCTGATTTGAGCCTGTCATGCAGCTGGGCATTGGGATATTTAAAAGCTTCCCAAGCAATGTTAATATGGGGCTATGTTTGTGAAGCACTATTCTAATGCTACTCGAATTCTAATGTCCGCTGAATCGCTGGAGATCTTGTTCAAATTCAGATTCTTATACTGTAGGTTTGAGATTCTGCATTTCTAATAAGCTGTCAGCAGATGCTGAGGCTGTTAGTCCTCGAACGACACTGAGAAAAAAGGCTTAACTCTGGCTGAGCATCAGAATCACCTAGAGATCTTTTAAAGCTGTGCTTCTCTTACTGAAAACCATGGATCTAGTCAACCTTTTACACCTGAGGACACTGTATCCCCAAGAGGCAGTGTGACCTCTATCCTGATGTAAATTTCTGCCAGGAAAGTTCATTACTGAATGAAATGTATTTTCAATGGGAACATTTCCTGGTGTGTAGGTTTCCAGTGCTGATTGGGAACTGCAATCTGTAGCATGAGTCGAGTGTGACCATTTCATTAACACACAGCTCAGAACCTAGCCAAGGAGTAGACTGGATGATGAATGGGGTCCTGGGTTCTACTTGAAGCATTATCACGTAATATATCAGCTTTATGTCAAATGAACTGAGGGTTTTATGGCCTTTCCATTCAAGCTGATAGTAGGCTCCTTGTCATGGACTCTTTTGAATATAGCTAGAGGGCATTTTTTGGCGGTGATGACATAGTGATTTATAAAACCCACTTCATGTATCAGCCACACATATGTAAATCAGAAACATTTCTTTCTGGGGAAAATTGTCACTGCCATCATGTGATAAATAGGTGCATGTTCAATGAGCAGGCATTCATCAAGACACAGATTTGAATTCATTTTTCTATATACCATACGACAAAGCAATTAGCACCATACTGGGAAATCGTCTTGTAATTCAGGGTCCTTCCTAGGAGGGGACATGCAGCAAACTGAGCTTGGTGCCAATTTGACCCTCACTGTGCTGCAGCAAGGTGGCCGGGGACTCAGCTGGAGACCCCAGAGCATCAGCCAGAGGTGGAGGAGGAAGAAGAAAGGAAGCATTCTTTTATTTTTTTTTTATCGCTAAGTTCTAGAATTCTTATAGAACTTAATATTCTTCACCTTATTTAGTCCTCAAACATGCTGCAAGGTAGGAATTATTATCTACATCTTAAAGATAAGGAAACCAAATTTAAAAGACTCACAGGAACCATGAAGTCAGGTCACTCTAACTCAAAAGCCCATATTCCTCCAGCTCCACTACAATGTTTTCACAAAGCAGGAGCAGCACCTGCAGGTCAGTGGAAGTGAATCGTCACCGTGATACCAGCTTTGATGAGACCAGACTTCAGCTCTCTGCAGTTGTACCTGCCATCTGCTTCCTGTGCCCAGCCTTGAATCTGTAGGGAAATGACATCAGAAGTGCTAATGCTAAAATGTGAAAGGTCAAAAAAAAAAACCCACAAAAACTCTCTTTAACTGATGGGTGAAGTCAAATATCTGCAATATCTCTTTAACTGATGGGTGAAGTCAAATATCTTCTTAGCTACTTGTGTGAAATAAACTTGTAACTAAATAAACTTCCTAGAAATAATTGGCAACAGAAATATCCGAAATGAATTTGAAAGGAATACATTTTATTTCCTAAATATTTGTGAAATTTGTTGGAGGGAGGCTTACATAGGGGAGCAAAATTTGCCATCTCAAAATATGTCCCTTTGGCATGAAGATTAATTTAGGCTGATTATTTTTTAAGAAACAGAAGACTCGAGAACTTCTTTCTTTTATGCCCCCCCCGCCCCCCGTTTAACTACCTAAAAGAATTTAGACAAAGAGCCTGGTCCAGGAGGAGCACTATCCCCAGAGATACCTACAAAGAATACGGGCTACATGTGGTATGCGGAGCTCAGCAGAGCCTGGAACCCAAAGTCCTCCCTGTGTCCCATTGTCTCTGCATGGCCCAGCAAACATTTGTTACCAAACATTTGTTTGTCCATCCCCATGTGAATTTCCTTCCTCCCCTTTGAAGTCCCAATACTCTACCCCCTTCTTCTCTCAGATGGCATATTAAGCCTCAATTGCCTAACTTGTCTCAGGGTCTCATTTTTCTTATAAGGCCCCTGTACATACATAACTAAATTTGATATCTTCCTGTTAATCTGTCTCATGTCGATTTAATTCTTAGACCAGCCAGAAGAACCCAGAAAGGGTAGAGGAAAACGTTTTCCCTCCCCAACACTTATAACATTTCCTCCATGGACTTCTTAAGATGTTATACCTAAGAAAGAGGCAGCTCATCTAAAGAATAATAATAATAATTAACTTTTGCAAAACTTTCAACATTTGTAAGTGACTTTTACAAATATTATGTGAGCCTCATGACGTTTCTATGATATTGGCAGGTATTATTTGATGCATTTTGAGATCATTTTTGATGACCAAGTCTCCAAGACCCAGAAATCGGGATCCTAGCCTCAAAAATGGTCACACAGCCAGTAATCAGGAGACCGTTCTCCACGCTCTAAGTTCCATATGCTGTCCACTGCTCAAGAAAATATTTTCTTTAAAAACTACTCTTCTGCTTTCCCAAGTCTCCATATCAAAGCAGAAAAACATTTACTCCAATGATTACAGTTACAAATATATTCTTTCCCTTTTAAAGAGGTAAGAGATTTGTCAGCTCAAATATTTGATTGGGGACTTCCTACGTAATTTCATATCCAGAATGTTATCCTGAATTAGATATTTCAAATCACTCTTTCCCTCATTCCATCCTTTCTCTAAATATAAAATCAAAGGTGGATATTTAGTAGACAGAAAAAAGCAGGGGCATTAGACTTCTAAAGTTTGTCAGAGAAAATATATAATGTAAACAGGATGCCCCCCACCCCACCGCCAACACAGCAGAAATGGGAAAAAGAGATAGTGGGTCTGAATTCTTTTGGAAGAAGAGGGAGGGGACAAACAGGATACATAGTGAAAGAATTGGTTTGGGAAGGGACTGTGGGGCTTCCTTAATGTCAAGAATATTTGGTGCTTTTATCCTGAGTGTTCCTTGTCAGATGGTCTGGTGAAATGGTCTGAATTCTGGCAGGAGAGTGGCCCCATGTCTCTCAGGTGGTGGTGTCGGTGGTATCACGATCTAGCAATGCTAGGAGCAATCTGGAGACCACTTTGGTGACTGGAAACCACCAGTCACTTAGGAATTTGTAGAATTTATGAGTTACCAGGCTTCCATTCCTCTCTCTTCCTGCCATTTCAGCTAAATGAATGAATTAATAATAATAATAATAATGCTAAATTTAAGCCAGATATCACATGAATTTTCTAACTTGATCCCCATGACATATTTATGAAGTACAATAATTACCCCCATTTTACTGGTGAGGAAAGAAGCCTAGAGAGGGAAAGAAACTTTCCCCAGTGCCTCTTGTAGAGCTGGAGTTTGAACCTAGGCAGTGTGCCTGCAGTGCATTCAGCAGGCAGTTCCGAAGTTAAGGCCAGACTGAAGAAATCCTCAGTTACTTTTCTTTCTGTTATTCCTTTTTTAATCATAGGCTGGTGGCCTAGAAGACACCTGTTAGATAAGCATATACCGTCTTGATTGATAGAGGCAAAGAAGCAAGTCTATCTACACACAGATGGCTAACAGGATTTATGAAGCATTATTTTAAAATAGATATGGATACCTGGTAGACCTAGCCAGAAGAAGAGGCCTCAAATATGAGCAGATAATGTCTATAGGTCCATCTATAAACTGGAACACCTGCATTCAGATTATGAGGTAAGGGCACTTTTTCAGGAGCCCTTCCCCAGCCTCTGGTCAAACTTTAATCTCCTGGTATTTATTTCTATAACACCCTGTCCACCCCCTCCCTACACTCACCTGGTTTGTGCTTATTTTGTGTTTGCAAGCAAAGCTGTCTTTGTCTGATTCGCCTCTGATCCCTATCAGGTAACAGGGTTGTATATGGTTTTAAAGAAATGTTTGTTAAATTGAAATGGAAAAGGTGACCTAGAATTTTGGATGACATGGAGAGATTTGTATAATGATTAAGTGAAAAGGCAATCGGGTTAGAAAACTGTATAAGACTATGATCCAATTTTTGTAAAACATTTCTTTTGGATGCATAGCAAAACACTGGAAAGATATGTTCTGAACTATAACAGTGGTTTTCTGGGTGGTAGATTACAGATGCTTTTCATTTTCAGTTTTTTTGCTTGACTGTAGTTCTTTTTTGTAATGATCAACGTTTTACTTATGTAGAAAGAAAATATCAATAGTAGACTATTTTTAGACTCCAGAGAGAAGGCCTGAGCCTGCTGCAGGTGAGAAGAATGACTGATGGTTAACTCCCACTGCAGTCCTTACCTGAAGCCGGCGCATGTGAATCACAGAGAAAGAAGCAGGCTCAAGTGCAGGGCAGGTTAGCAGGAGGCTAGAAGGAGCTGGGAGAAAGCAAGGGAGGTAACAGAATCAAAGAAGGAAAGAGTCAGCAATGTAGGGAGGAATCCAATTCTTTGAAAACTTAAGTGATCAAGAGACAGAGTCAACCCTTCATAATGATTCTTAATGACTACCAAGATAATACTCCTGTTTAATTTGCCTTTACATTATTGAATAAGCTCAGCTCAGGAAATTGGTGTCCTGTGACCTATCGGCCTTGTTAAATATCACTAGAATCCATTTTTATCGAAAGATTACACGGTTCTAGAATGTGATTCACACATCACATAGAAACGTGTGGTTTCTTAACTTTCTTAATAAACATTCTAAGATGAAGGGAAATACGTTTCAAATACCATGCTTCTTCCTAACATTTAGATGTTTGTTTTGTAATCCTCACATTGACTATACAGGACTTTTTGATAGTGATTCTGAGCAGAGAAACATAAGAAAAAACACAAAGGGAAATGATTAGTTCTAGGTCACTAAACTACCATTTGGTCGTTTCCTCTTATTTGCCTGTCTATAACCCCACTGTAGAAAAAAAAAAGTTCAAGAAGAGGCAAACGCTCTCATTTCCTTTGAAACAAGAGTCATATTTAAGGCCATTTAAGTTTTCATCAATAAATGGAATATCTTCTACAAATATTTTGAAAAATGTTTTAAAAGAGAAATAGAGGCACTGAAAGTGGAAGCATAATTTCCATCTTCAGTCATCTCTTGAGACCTGGGCCTGTGTGCCCACAAGTCTACCTAATTGATGAGAAGATAATGATAGCTCCTGCTAATTGAGAGCCTACCATGAGGGAGGCTTTATACCAGTCACCTGACTTAAATTGCTTCTCATCCTCACAATGGCTCTTTCAGGGGTTAGATCAATGATTGATCACAGTTGATTGCTAGAAAATTTCAAAAATGGATAAAGAAAACGAATCTATAATCACCCCAAATTTCATCATTCAGAGACACCCAGATTGGTTTTTAAATAATTTAATATTGATCTTTATTTTTAGTTTCTGTGTGGTATTCCATTTTTGTATGGTTTTAATTCATTTAATCTATTAATGGCTATTTAGGTTTATATTTTCCACTATTTTAGATAGTGTTACAGAAGGATGTCATATTTTGGGGGGCTCTTGTCCAATTGTTTCCTCAGGAGAGATTTCTAGAAATGAGACTGATGGTTTAAAGAATATTTCCCTTTTAAAGAACGTTTTAAAATTGCCAAATTGTTATTCTGGAAACAGCAAAATCAGTTCCACTCCTAATAGCAGTATGTGAGAGCTCCTATTTCCTTACACATCCACATTAACACCAGATAACCTTATTCTTTTCATCTTGGTCAATCTGATAAATGAAAATGTTATTTTTAATTTGCTTTTAATTACTAGAGGCCAGAAGCCTATCGTCAAGGCAGGTATTTTTCCATTCTGTAGTCACTCCTGCTAATCACAATTGCTTTTCCTGAGGGGAGAAAAAGAAATACCGCCCCCCACCCCCTTAAAACCACCCAAAGCCAGCAAAACAAACTATGACCAGAGAATTACCCATCGATGGCACTCTCACTGTCTGTTTGAATTATAAGACAGAGATTGTCACCAGATAAAACACCTGGAATTGATTTAGAGCGGTCAGTGCTTCAGCAGTCTTGATTATCAATGTTAATTCTGGGATCTCTGCCATCTACAGAGCCCTAGCAGATAAACACCATTATTCTTCAGCTCTCAAACTCAGGTATAAGTATCACTTAAGGGGAGCTTAGATTTATAGATGATGTAATTCAGAATTCTAGGCTCATAAGTTAATGCTTCAGAAATGTCTTCTTTATCTTTTCCAGAATGATAAATGGACAGATCCCTGGTACAATTCCTCATCTCCTTGTTTAGTCTCCTTGCTTTTGATGAAGGCCTTATTCTGCCAGATTCACTACTGTTTGTAGTAGAAAAAGGGATGATTTGGTGCAGACAAGAAAGAAAAGATTAATGTCAATAGCAGAGGAGAAATGATACCTTTGGCAAGATAAATAATACTCTAGAGCATTTAATATATACGAGGTCCTAAATCAGTATTTTGGAAAATTACATTTTAAATGTATTTGATTACATAGACAGTGAAAGCTAATAGTTATGTAAAGTTTTATATATAGTATCTATTTAACTCTTTCAATATCCTTATGAGGTGTGTATTATTATTATGCCCATTTTACAGATGAGGAGACAGACATAGATTATGCAACTATCTCATGTTCATGCTTTTTCTTACCATTTAGGTGTTCACTTTTTAATCCTCACATTGGCTGTAGAGCAGTTTTGGGTAGTGATTCTGAGCAGAGAAACATAAGAAAAAATAAAGAAAAATGGTTAGTTCTAGGTCACTAAGGCAAATGGTGGTTTCTTCTCATTTGCCTGTCTATAATCTCATGGCAAGAAAACAAAAACAGGGCTTCCCTGGTGGCGCAGTGGTTGAGAGTCCGCCTGCCGATGCAGGGAAAACGGGTTCGTGCCCCGGTCCGGGAAGATCCCACATGCTGCAGAGCGGCTGGGCCCGTGAGCCATGGCCGCTGAGCCTGCACATCCGGAGCCTGTGCTCTGCAATGGGAGAGGCCACAGCAGCGAGAGGCCTGCGTACCGCAAAAAAAAAAAAAAAAAAAAAAAAAAAGAACAAAAACAAAAATGTCCAAGAAGAGGCAAAGGCTCTCATTTTTTTGAAACAAGAGTCACAGAATCTAAGTTTTCATCAATAAATGGAAAATCTTTTACAAATATTTTGAAAACCATTTTAAAAGAGTAATAGAGGCACTGAAAGTGGAAGCATAAGTTCCATCTTCAATCATCATCTGAGACCTGGGCCCATGTCCCCGCCCCAAGTCCACACAACTGATGAGAAAAAATAGTGCTCCTGCTAATTGAGAGCCTACCTACTAGGTGAGAGTCTTTATACCAGTCACTTTACTTAAATTGTTTCTCATCTTCACAACACCTTTCAGGTGGTTAAATCATGCTGAGTTAGATGTTGCTAATGGGGCCGCCATTGTACCTGGGGCACCCCTTCCACCCAGCATTTACTGCATTATTTTGAAACTGTATTGATGTCTCCCTGACTTTTTTTTTTTTTTTTTTTTTTGCGGTATGCGGGCCTCTCACTGTTGTGGCCTCTCCCGTTGCGGAGCACAGGCTCTGGACGCGCAGGCCCAGCAGTCATGGCTCACGGGCCCAGCCACTCTGCGGCATGTGGGATCCTACCGGACCGGGGCACGAACCCGCGTCCCCTGCATCGACAGGCGGACTCCCAACCACTGCGCCACCAGGGAAGCCCTTCCCTGACTCTTTGATGAATACCAAGAGCAGAAGCAATTTCTTCGTCATCATTGTATGCCTAGAACTTGCCAAATTGACTAATACACCATAGTTGCTAAATAAACTTTTGTTAAAGAATATTTTAATCAAAAAATACTTTAAAAATTCATGATGGCTTTCTGGGTTGAACTTTCAATTATTCCCCACAAAGGAAAAAGTAAAGTTTAGAAAATAATCTCTGTTTTGGGTCAATCTTTCCTTTGTCTAGAATATAGAAATACTACCAATCCTCTTCTGGATTGTCCCCTCATTGTTTTTGTCCCTCCTACCTATGGGATGGGCTCCGATCCCTGAGGCTGAGCTAGCTGAGTCGCTGTTGTGTGTTGTCTGCATTTTCAGATCCTCCCAGTATTAGAAATATGGGCCTTCCTAAGGGCTCCCTGAGCTGGTGACCGGCTAATGACTTCCCTTGAAGAATATGAGCCAGGCTATGGCCAGGAGTCCATCTGAAAAAGAGAAACAGGTGATGGTAAGGCAGCAGATGTGACCACAACAAACAAAACCGTGAGGCTGTGAGCTGGGATAAAACCAGCCCTGGTGCCCTGAGCCTCAGGAGCCTCAGGAACCTCATGGGCACAGCTGGTTCATGTGCCTGTTCATGCCTCTGAAGCCTAGATAGTGCTCAGAATGAAGTTCAGTAAAGGCTTTTGGGAAGATGAGGGGATGGGGATTATGGGGTATTTATACTGGTTCCTAGAGCACAACTCCCCTTGAGATGAGATGAGAACACTTGGAATTCAGTAGGTATGGCTGAGGGCATCCTACATGATCACCAACTGGGTTGTGCAAGAAGTTCCATGTTTTTATGTTCTAAGTCAACTTAATTTTGACTCATAGTCCTCATTCTTCCAGGCTTTTAGGAAATTCAACTTCATATCCTTTTGGCAGGCTACCCACCTTCGAGTAGAGTGAACGTCTTGTACAAAGCCAAGGAATGGGGAAGTCCTCTTTGATCATCAGTCATTTACCAGAGACTCATGTTCTCCCAACTCCATGGCCCCTTTGGGGACACCAATTCCACTGCTTTCTCACTAGGTTCAGGGTGCAGAGCTGTCTGGATGCTGGAATATTGTCTCCCTGGTAAGAAATGGAGTTTTTATCTTTTATCTTCTAAGGTGTTTTCACCTCATTCAGATGGAGTAATGAAGGAGAGGTGTGAACAACCCTGCTACTAGAAGAGTCCTTAGGCTTCTCTCCAATTGCCAGCCCAGGGGACTGTCTCCTCCCTATCCTTCCTCTCAGAAAATGTCTTTGTCTCCTGCCCATCGATGACACATTGCCACTCCAATGGGTTCATTCAGGATGAGCCATGTGCTTGACACTACTTTTGTCCACCCAGAGACCTTGAAGCAAGGATTGGTAAAATCTGGCCACCAGCTTGAAATGAAGGGAGAGGGGAAAATAAATAGAAGTACCTATCTCATATTTTAACCACTATTCCCTAGGGGAATGCTAGACACAGAGGCAGAGAAATGCAGAGACCATTATTACCTTGGGACAGATGTCACAAGCAGAGGGGATTGGGCTAGAGAAGACATACCCCAGGTTACTCAGTGATGTTTCCTGATTGGGGTTGAGGCTTCCTTAGGAATGATAAGTGCAACATTTAGGTCTCTTCTTTTAGAGCAGATGGCAGCAGCAGGCAGTGGTCCAGTCTATGGTAGCACACTGGTAGTGACAGATGGTTTTCCATAGGACATTCAGGAACCACAGCTATAGCCACAAATGTAACCAGTGATGCGGTACCCTGCAAGGCACATGGGACAGAGATGACAGAGCCCTTAAATTTGTGAAGGGAGGAATTCTTACCTCGGCCTACCCTACTTCACTCTTGCTCACGCTTCATCACCCTATGATTATCCTTTCTCTACCTTTGGGAGTTCAGAAAGTATCATTGTAAGAAGGGGGCGATGAGGAGCCAGAGGACAGATGGGATGGACTTACAGGTAAGCAAGTGGCAAATTTGACAGTAATCAGTCCACAGGTGACATAATAGCATAGATAATCTAATAAAAGAAGAGAAATCAGAATTTTTTTGAGAGAATTGGTAAAGAAAGCGATAGACTGAGAAGCAGATGCCCAGAACATTGGTTTAAAGGTATGAATTGAATTGCATTGACTAGTGAGTTTGTTGGGAATGACAGGAAAAGAAAAGAGAACCTAGGATCACGAGAGTGCCCTTGGGTTAAGATGTTGTTAAGATGAGCCTTAACAACAGGGAGAGTTGTTGCCCACCCCCTCTGGGCAACGCTTGCGGTCATTGGCATGCCTAGTGCATTTGACACCCAGAGGGAATTAGTAATTTTTTATTCTATTCATTTATTTTGAAGTTTCTTAAAGAATCTCTTTTAAAAGGTTAAGAAATATTTATGGATAGTCACAGAATTCATGTCTTTAACATTCAAATATGGGTCAGAATTTCCTGAAGACTATTTGGGGCAATTTTACTTCACTGTGCCTTAGTTTATTCTTCTGTATTTTTCTGACCTCTGGGTCCTTGCCAACATCTATAAGTCCATATTTGTATACTAATCATAGATAGGGTAATATACTTAATATTACTTAAAACAAAATACTAACCATATTACCAAATACAGGGTCATCTATTTATGTTTTTTATATAAAAATCAAAGATATTAGAGATATAGGGTACTTTTCATTACAAAAGATTCTTGGCTATTCAAGGTATTCACATGTAAGACTATACATGAATAGTGCCCTTAAAATGGAAACAAATGTATAAAATTTATGGACAACAGAATCTGAGCTTGGAAAGAGCTCTTAGGTGTCAGGTGTCTTAAATTCCTTCTGATGCGCTACAGTCAACTAGGTCTTTGTATGCAAATCATTTAATCGCTTATGTATAAAGAAAAGACTGAATTAGGATCACTGGGCTTCTTTTCTATTCACATACTCTAAATGAAATTTGGAAAATTATGTATCACCTTATACCTTTTGAATTGACATTCAGAACTCTAATTCATAAGTTTAGGTAGTAGCAAAATGTTTGATTTCTGACATATTACCAGTTTAAAATAAAACACTTATTAAATTTATGCAATGAAATCTGTATATCATAGCAACTTGATATCTACCACCCATTTTTAAAAATGCAAAAGTGAAGCTTGTATTAATACAGTATGATTCCACTTATGCAGGCTAAGTAGAGTGGTCAAATTCACAGAGACAGAAAGTAGAAGGGTAGTGGACAGGGGCTGGCAGTAGGGGGAGATTAGGAATTGTTTAATGGGTATAGAGTTTCAGTTTTGTAAAATAAAGAGTCCTGGAGATTGGTTGCATGGCGGTGTGAATGTACTTAACACTACTGAACTGTACACTTGAAAATGGTTAAGGTGGTAAATTTTATGTTACATGTATTTTACCACAAATTTTTTAAAATTAAAAATAGATTTTAATAAGTGAAGCTTGTATTTAATAGTCAAAATTTTTACATTATTACTAGTTTCCTGAATTTATATTTCCATTCCCTTCCTCTACAGAACTTTTTTTTTAAGGCTTAACAGTAATTGGATGAAATTTATTACCTAGTCTAGATTTTTTTTTTCTTGAAGTAATATTGGTCTATAACATTATGTAAGTTTCATGTATACAACATTATAATTCGACTTCTGAACACACTACAGCATGATCACTACCGAAAGTCTAGTTTTCATTCGTCAATGTATAGTTGACCCCTTCACCCATTTCCCCTCCCCCCATCATCCTTCCCCAGAGGGGATCATTCTTTAACACTCCCATCCTTTATATGACAAAATTATTTCCGGTAATAATTATGTAAGCATCAGTAATAATCATTATTTCTTGATCCATTCTATAGTTTAAAACAACAACAACAAAAAACCCTATTAAAAAGACCAAATGTCAGTTTTAAAGGTACTGTTTAAATTCAGTATATTTTTGTGTGAACTAAAATTTGCACTTACCACACAAAAATATTATACCTCTCAGTTTGTACTCTCTGAATTTATTTTAAATTCAATTAAACTCAACATAATCATATAGAATGACCAAATTGATATAATTCAAGTTCTGTTAATTTGTCTTAACAATCACCAGGCTATCATTACTTATTTTGATCCTACTGTTTAACTGCAGGAATGCATAGCAGGATAGGAATTGTAGACACACATGCAAACTTGAATGTTTTTTTTAATTGTTACAAACTGACTTTAAAAACGAAGGCATATAGCTGAGGCCAAGTACAGGGGGCCCAACTGTATAACTAGAAGTAGTCTGAATTAACTTCCATGTAGAATACAATGCTTGTTAAAAGATAAGTAATAAAAATGTACTAATTTGAAACTTACATAAAACTTTTTTGAGCTTATTAAAACTCAACAAGACTAACAAATAATGTTTTGGAGGAGGAGTGTTTTATCATTGACATTATTTAGAATTGCCTGTATATGGTGATAATAGAAATTGAATTGACTTTTACTCAGATTTATTATTGCTTTTAAATTCTCTATGGACAATACATCCTGCTTCTTGCCTGCACCTCTACCTTTGGTAGTCACTGCATGTAGTATAAAGACATTGCCTGCAATCAGTCACTGCAAGTAGAGATTCCACCTCAGCATTTCTGGAAAATATTCACAAGGTCCTACACAGAGAAGGTAGAAGAAAGTTTTTGTTCCTTCAAAATCCATAGACAAACTAAGTGGAGTCTTTTAATATTTTTCTCTCCTTAGAGCTACCCTCTTCCTAAGAGTGCACTCCTTTCCCAATGACCCAAAGGTGGAGGTATATTTTTAATATGTCTTATCTCCTCTCCCCATTTAATTTCCACTGATTATTTACATAAAATAAAATAAAATGAAATGCAAAGTAAAGTTTGAATAGTTGTAGCATAGGACAGAGGTTGCAAAGAGTGGGGGCATAAATCTGGGTAAAAGTAACTGGGCAATTGGGAAAAGTAAAGAAAGGTAGGAAAGATGGGGCTGGGACAGGGTCATTTGTTACAGGTTAAGCTAAGGCACAGCACTGATTTCCTATGAATTCCCTTGCACAAGGGAGCAGGGAAGTGTGGAATGTAGAACCCTAAAGGGACACAAAATAATTCATTGTGTTATAAGAAGTAAATAACAGAGCTTCTATATTTATTTATTTATTCTCATTCTTTAACATTTTCTGTTTTGTATGTTTCAGAGTAAACATAATATCTTGCTACATGTTTATAGTTTTTAAATTGCATTTAAATGTGTGCTTAATTTTAAAAAACTCATGTATCTGAAAAAATAATAGGAGACCAAGAAAACCAAGAGCCACAGGAAGTTTGCAGGTCTCTCAAGCCCAAGTTTCAGCTCTGTTTTTGGCTACAGTTGGAGAGCTCTCTGATGAGGCTTTAAGTGCTATTTTATCTTGTGAATTCATATACTTTAGATACTACATGAGAAATCAGTCAAGTCTATATTAGAGGTAAAAACTTAGATGCAGATAAAAACTGAGAGGCTGACCCACAGTGAATAGAGATTAGTCATGGAATTGCTTGGAGATAGGGCAAAATGTCCCTCAAAAATGGTCCTGGAATCTGCTCAATGATTGCAGAAGTACCTGATTAAGACTGCAGAATTCTGTATCATTAAACAGGGAGAAAAATTGGTTCTGTGAAACTTGATGAGTTGATGCTTTCAATTAGCTGTGAAACCATAAAGCCTCTCTACTCATCAAGGTTTCAATCAGGGGCAAGTTGGCTCTAAGAAGGGAATTTGCATTCTGGTGGCCAAAAACAGTATCCTAAAATGGTTGGATGAACTGATTTGTCCAAAGCTGTTGTCCCTTTGGATTCCGGAAACGTCTAATAAAGACAACAGTATGTTCTTGGCATTATCTATTGTCAAGTTTGTTGCAGTAATGCTTGGCTAACAGATTCAGCTGTGGCCAGAGATAGAGATACTGAGTGGAGAATTACAGAGAGGGTCACTGGGGTGGGAATAATGAAAGAAGAGGGTCTAGAGAAGAGGATATCAAAAGAAGGATGGTGAGCATGGTGGAGGCTAGAGGAGGTACAGGCACGTGGATTTCCTGGAAGTAGACAGCATTTCTTGGAGTCATTTAAAGGTGATGTAGGTCAAGTCTGCATGGTCAGATTCACTCTGGGACCATGTGCTGTGGCATCCATCCTAGCTCAGTGCTCTCTTCCTTACTTGTTTTTCTGTCTTTCTGTCTATGTGTGCTGCCAAAGGAGAAGCAATGGAGGACTCCAGGGCTCTGATTCAGGAAGGGGATGTGTCCCGGGGGAGATGGACAAGAGCTCTCATAAAAGATGAGAGACCTGTGGAAACTGCTACCTGCCAGAGAGGAGCCAGTAGAAGGTAGTGGGCTGTCAAAAGGTATTTCGTAGAATCACTGCTGCCATCTTCCTAGGATTGGATGCCTACCCATTTGACTCTCCAACTGATGCTTTTCTGATAGAGCCTCTGATTGTCTGCCAGTAAAATGGGGGTTAGGGTGAGGGGAGATTCACCATAACTCAGGCAGTTTAGGAGCCATGTGCCCTTTAATTCTTTAAAGTTGTAAAAGGAGATCAGTACTGATCAGGGACAAACTGAGAGGCCTGAGCATGTCCATGTATCTCTATCTCTCTATTTCTAGTGATATGTACATAGAGATAGACAAAATCTACCACAAAATTGATTCATATGCATTTTAATGACATAATTATTATTGTGCTGCATGGTAACTGGTCATATATGATAAGCAGCTGACATAGTTGATTAATAAATATGGCTTTCCAGAGCCTAATCAGGTTTCTGGTTTTGCTTTCTACATATTTGGCCACCTATAATAAACAACCATGTTGACTGCATTTTCTAATACCAGGTTCTGTCTGATTCCTACCATAATCATTGGATTAAATCTAACTGGTAAATCATCTTCATGTACCCAGGAATAGAACATGGGATGGAGAAACATCTGAAGAGTTTCTGACTCACTCTACTCTTGAGATTCCTGGAATGCTGAGCTGGCTCACTGGTAGAGGGGAATCAAATTTATAAAGGGGCCAAAAAGGTTACTGGGAGGAAAGGTATAGGGTCTCCTACAATTCACTTTGAAGTTCAACCTCTAGAATGTTATGTCTAGAATCATCCTTTTAGGACTAAGATGATTCTTTTGACTCAAAGTTTAAGGATTGAGATGGATGTGATTGAATTCTGCTAACACAAAAAGACACCAAGATCCCAAATGAGAGCCCACTAGGAAAGAGGAAGGAGTCTGGACCAGGTGACCTGGGCTCCAAACCAGAGATTAGAGGCTCACATTAGAAACTGGTTCTGGAAAAGCCTGTGGCTGATCCTGGAATCCTCTTTGGTATTCACTGGTTGTGATATGATAACCAACAACTTGGGAGATTCTTGATTGGGGGTGCTGAAGTTTAAGATATGCTTCGAAACAAAGTCATGTTTTTGACTTGTTTATTCTTAGTAGTGAGACAAGCTTAATGTCACAAACCAGTTAAAGTATAAGGATCTCACTGTAGACACATAGTAGGTCCATAGTCTAAATAATTAGACACCAGCAGGTGCCTCTTCCCTGCCAAGATGTATGACAACATACCTTTTGTCATATTTTTAAGGACAATCACTAAGTTTGGGTTGAAAAGTGTCAAACCTGCCATTCCCCAGATGCAGAAATGGGTGGTCCAGTCTCCTTGGTTCTCATACAGCATGTTCTTCTCATCTAGCGCTACAGAGACATCCAGCCAACAGTAACTTTTTAAAGCTCCCTGATACATCTCTGTTCATAAATTCTAGCTTTTTTTCCTGCGTCTCTCTGCCTTTTCTCTTGAGCAAATAACTTTTTCTTTCTCTTTCCCTCCCTCCCTCCACTTTCATTTTCTTTCTTTCCTTCTATCCTTCATTTCTTCCTTCCTTTTTTTTTCTTTCCTTCTTCCTTCTTCTCTGCCTGACAAGACCTGGTATCTTTGATTAATGAGCCATAGTTCTTGTTATCACTTTTAAACAGTCATATTTATAGCTAACTACTTGTCTATAGGAAAAAGACAGGGCTTTCCATTAAGGACAGGGCTTTCCATTAAGATTTCTTCTCCATTTTCTCTCCTTGATATTTCTAGAGGGAGGGACAAGCAGTAGACTGAGTTGGTGAGGGAATGCAAATGGCTAATGAAAATGAAGAAAATGTTTAACATTATTAATTCACAATGATATGCAAATGAAATTGCTGTAAACATCAATATGTACCTCTCAGATTCTCCAGGGTTAAGAAAAAGGGGAAAACAGGAATTCCTCATAGTATTCTTCTGCTGAGAACATAAAATTATTTATACATTTTTATGGGAGTTCATTTGGCAAAATATTTCAAAGTATGTACCTTTTTTTGACCAAGAAATTTCACTCTATGGGCTTAACTTAAAAAAAAATCAGAGATAGGTACAAAGATTTTTATTTTGGGGCTTCCCTGGTGGCGCAGTGGTTGAGAGTCCACCTGCCGATGCAGGGGACACAGGTTCATGCCCCAGTCCGGGAGGATCCCACATGCCGCGGAGCGGCTGGGCCCGTGAGCCATGGCCGCTGAGCCTGTGCGTCCGGAGCCTGTGCTCCGCAACGGGAGAGGCCACAACAGTGAGAGGCCCACGTACTGCAAAACAACAACAACAACAACAAAAACCCAAAAAAACATTAACTATTAAACAGTGATTCACAGAAATAACTGTATTTTCACCACTTGTTAAGGGTTAGGATGAAAAAGAAGAGAGGAATCTCCCCTGTGGAAATGACATTTATGTGACTTGAAGATGAGCAGAACTTAGCCTGGGGTGGAAAGCTAAATGCAAAGCAGCAGCCCCTGCCACAGAGAGGTTTCCAAACTGGTACAGGCCAAACTGGGGTAGGAGGGAAAACTCACTCAGATGTAACTCAACTGGTTAGAAAACCATTTGATGGAACTGGATTTTACATGCCACAGCAAAGGGCCTATTTGGTTCTTTCTAGAGTACTCAGAAAAGGTACAGGATCTGCTTGAGATTTCATCCTGACATGGAGAAAGTAGGCACAGAAATGCAGGTCTGAAAGTCCATGGGAGAAAGAATAGAATTGCATGATGATTTTAGCCTGTCAGGTCCTGCTCATTCACTAAAAGAATTAGGCAAGATTCTGTTTGTTAAATATCTGCATTTAGGAAGCATTCCCTGGGTACCACGTGAAGAACGGCTTACAGGGGAACAAGGGTACTTTCAGGGAGACCCTTAGGAGGATGAGTAACCTTGGGGAAAGTTGTTGAAGTCTGGAGGAGGGTGACAGCAGGAGGGTTGAAAGAAGTGCAGACATGTGAGATGTAAACAGTAATACATAGTAACAAAAACTGCTTAGGAATTTAGTGATACCTTTAAGAGTTTGTGTTTATTCTATCGTTATCCTTACATATTTGAAAAACAGTAAAACACTTTGTGGTATTTTGAGTCCTCTGAGCTGCAGCTGCCAATATGGGATTAAACTCACCAGGATTTTAGTAGGGGAAAGGCCCCGGGAAAGAAAGTAGGGAGGCAGCCAGGAACGGGGTTGGGGGGCGGGGGCTGTGACTTGCAGTGTATCTCTGACCCGGGGTGAAGGAGGGAGAGAGAGAGAGACAGAGAGAGAGAGAGAGACAGAGACAGAGAGACAGAGACAGAGAGACAGAGACAGAGAGAGAGACAGAGACAGAGAGAGAGAGAGACAGGCAGCATCCTCACAGGCAGGGTAGGTATCAAGGGGTCTTTGAACCGAAGCTGGCCCAGCAAGGAGCCGGGTCTCCCAGGACTGGGTCTGCCTTCATCTCCCCACTGCGCTCAGTCTGCTGGGAGGAGCCCGTGGGAGGCTCAGCCTGAACCCCAGGCACTGATGAATTTCCATTAGCGAATGGGGTTCTCCCTCCATTCCACTCCTTGGTGGAGTAGGTCTATGAGGGCATTCTTGCGGCTGCCACACCCTTAAATAGGTGCATTTTACTCATTCAGGCTACAGATAGACCCTGAGGTTCTTAGGAAACCAGGATCTATCTCTACAGTAGCTCTGACGTCTCTCCTAATGCAGTAACTCAGAGACTCACAGGTGGGAGATACGGAAGCAGAGTAGGTACATCTCATGGTTTCTCACATTTGTCTTTCCCAGGTTTCTCTTCACTTAACATCTCTACACATTCTCCTCTTGTCCTATAAATCCCTCTCACTTCTAGTATATCAAATTCACAAAAACTTCCTCTTTGTACGAAAAAGTTTTTCCTAGTTTTCCATTCTCCAGCATACTTTCTCATCACTCTCCTCCCACCCCGACCCTTCCTCTCTGCCTTGCCAGTGTGTAGTCTCGTATCTCTCAGTCTCTCTCCCTGGCTGCTGAAATTGTTGGATAACATTAAACAGACAAACAAAAAAACCTCCATCTACTAAATAGTGAAGGTGAATGACTTCTATTGACCTTCCTGGAGCTCTTTAGTCGTTTCTTCTTGATACGTTATGGCATGTCCCTCAAGACTGCCCTAAATTCCCTGAAGTCTCCTCAAATCCCCACATAACCTTCGATTCTACCTCAGGAGCTGACATCACTTCCTACTCTCCTTGCTGTGAGACAAGGGGTACTTAACTTCTCAGCATCTTAGTTTCCTCATCACCATAATGGGGAAATAATGGTTCAAGGGCTGTGATGAGGATCAAGTGGGCTATTTGTGCAAAATTATGGCAGTTTGTTAGTTATTATTACATCTATTAATAAATTATATGATTGCATTATGTTCCTCTTCTGAATCACATTGCAGTAAGCCAAGTACTGGTTAATAGGCTGTTGGGCCTGAGTGGATTTATTTTGAAGATGGAGAAACAAACTCTTTGCATTGTCACCGTGCTTAGTTTGGTTTGGAAGGTGAAGCTTCACAATGTTTTCTCATTCTAGTATGTCTCTAAGACTGATATCATTAATAAATCACACCCAAACGCATACCGAAATAATAACCTCATACCCAAAGACAGTCTCTCTTTCCAGAAATTATGGCTAAAGTGAAATGTTTCTGGTCTTTACATTCATGTGGTGTAAACAGGAGGAGAGTCTAGTCGCATATTTAACTTTCAGCTTTCCTCTATGCTCACATATTGTTTACTTTGGGTTTTTAAAAAACAAACTTCATTATTCAGTGTTGGAAATGACAACCATTAAGCTGATTCCTACTTCAGTTTTTCAGCTGTTGCTCTAGTCACCTTAAAAATTAGCTTTTTGTCTTATGGATGAGACTCCCTAATTAAAACCAAACTCTTCTCATTTGGTCTTATTCTTCCATGCTTCTCTGAGACACATTTTTCTTCTATTTATAGCTTTCACATTGTCATGAGGAAAGAGCAGCAAACACATACAGGGAAAGGGAAAATATTGATAAGGTCATTCACTCCCCTTCTCAGTCTAATTCCTGGGTTTGAATTTGAGTTTTAAATTCGAGCTCACCTGTTTAGTTCCATTCTAGGTCTCAGCTCTGCCTTCAGCAATAACGTGTTTTTGTTGATTGATGCCTTTATTAGTTTGCTCAGGCTGCTATAACAAAGTACTTAAACAACAAAAATGATTTCTCACAGTTTTGAAGGCCAGATGTCTGCGATGAAGGAGTCGGAAAGGTTGTTTCTTCTGAGGTTTCTCTCCTTGACTTGTAGATGGCCGTCTTCTCCTTCTGTCTTCACATGCTCTTCCCTCTGGATATGTCTGTGTCCTGATCTCCTCTTCTTATAAGGACACCAGCCATACTGGCTTAGGGCCCATCCATATAAACTAATTTTACCTTAATTTCCTCTTTCAAGGCGCTATCTCCAAAATAGTCACATTCTGAGGTCCTGGGGGTTAGGACTTCAACATATGAATTCAGCCCATGATACCTATTGGAGGAAAGCAGGAGGAAATGTGTTTTTATTAAAAATTCATAGTTGCTATTTTTTTAACATCCTTATTGGAGTATAATTGCTCTACAATGGTGTGTTAGTTTCTGCTGTATAACAAAGTGAATCAGCTATATGCATACATATATCCCCATATCTCCTCCCTCTTGCGTCTCCCTCCCACCCTCCCTATCCCACCCCTCTAGGTGGTCACAAAGCACCAGGCTGATCTCCCTGTGCTATGCAGCTGCTTCCCACCAGCTATCTATTTGACATTGGGTAGTGTATATATGTCAATGCTACTCTCTCACTTTGTCCCAGCTTACCCTTCCCCCTGCCCATGTCCTCAAGTCTGTTCTCTACGTCTGCATCTTTATTCCTGTCCTGACCCTAGGTTCATCAGAACCTTTTTTTTTTTTTTTTAAGATTCCATATATATGTGTTAGCATCCGGTATTTGTTTTCCTCTTTCTGACTTATTTCACTCTGTATGAACGACTCTAGGTCCATCCACCTCACTACAAATAGTTCAATTTCATTTCTTTTTATGGCTGAGTAATATTCCATGGTATATATGTGCCACATCGTCTTTATCCATTCATCTGTCGATGGAGTATGTAACATACTCCATCGACAGATGAATGAAGCATCTTTTTTTCATACTGCACTGTGATAAAAGTTTAATGAGATGCTTTAATAAAAATATATAAAGGTTCGTTTTGAATGCAGAAGGAGGACAGCAAAAATAGCAGAAAAGCTGGCTTTCCAAAGGGGGTACAACGTTGCTTGGGATGGAAGAATTAGAAAACTTTTATTTGCTGACATAAACATTCTTTCACTGCCATTTCAAGTCTTAGAGGATAAAATAATGAACTATTTATGCTGAATAAGTAGTGTCCTTTAAATTTCAACCCAGGTAGCACTTGAAAGGGATACAGGGATACTGACAAAGAGATAGGGTGTTAGGGAGCCCTCTGCTGCAAGTGGTATCCTCAAAAACTGAAAAAGATTCCAAATCAGTTTCAAATGATCTCACATCCTTTCATCTGTGGGAAAGACTTTTCTGACTGCCTAAAAGGAATAAACATTAGCAAGACCTCAGAATGTTAAGTTCAATGTTTGCCTCCTTGCCTAGAAAAACATTTTGGTATCTCTTTCCCTGACTGGGATATCATCAACTTTGCATCTCTCATTTGACCGAGTATCATACAGTCCTCTTGAGGATTGTTATTAAAACATTTAATTCATAAAATCACAGAATCTTTTTTAAAAAAGGAAGGATATTGAAGATTTAGGCCAATCCTCTCCTGGATTTAAATTATTCACAAGTAGAGTTTTTAAAAGATCAGATGGAACTCTCTCAGCACCTAGTCACATTTACCATTGTGTTTGTACTACAATTCAACTTGTTCTGGAATATCCTGGTCTGATCACATTGCCCTGTATAAACCTAAAAAGCCTCTTTAACACTCATGATAAAGGTGGTCTACTGTTACTTATGTTAAATAGGTATGATTTGCATATTATGCAATTGAATTTAAGTAAGTCACATTAAGATGGGTTTGCAGCATTCCCAGAAGATAATTGTCAAATATTTAAATAAATAGAACATGTAATTCTTGCACTGTTTCTGTAAAAATCTCTTCTTCATCCAAAACTATGTCTGGTTACTGTTTAATATTGCATCTGTTGCAGCACTGCCCAACAGACCTTTCTGTGATGATGGAAATGTCCTATAGTATCCTTACTGTCTAATACACAAATTCAGAGAAGTGAGCAAGCCCTGAATGTCTCATTCATTCATTCATTTATCAAACATTGGCTGAGAGTCTAGTTTGGCCTGGGTAATGTGGCTGGGCACTGGGTGTACAATGATGAACAAGATACAGCTCCTACCTCTAAGGGACATGTGAGCTAATAACTCATAAGACAATTGGAATAACAGACTATAGTTGGTTATGGAGGGGGCTGAGGAAGGACACAGAGAGACACCTAACCCAGCTAGGTGAGGGGGTTGGGATTCACAACTTGGAGCACGCTTTGTATTTCGATGAATTATTCACGGTAGACATGACCTCATCCCCATTTTTAGAATGAGGAAACAGTCTCAAAGGGCTCTGTCATTTACCCAAGCCCATGTGAAATCTACTCAGCCAAATAGATTTCGATGCAAAATTCATATGCTTTCTAAAAATGTCAATCAACATTTCTTCAAAGAAGATTTTCCAAATCACCCAACTTCTGCCTGTTGCTATAAAAATTTAAAAAAGGGATTTTCAAATAAGGTAAGAAGAGTGAGGCAACTACTGCAGTATTCTGTTAAGTTAAACACATGAATGATCAGTTAGTTAATGGTATATGCTTAGACATATTATTTATAGTTGGTTAAATTTTGTTTGTTGTTATCCTATCAAAAATTAGTGGACATTATAAACTTGGTTAGCAAACAGTACTTCAAGTTAAGTAATTCCACCTATCTTCTGTTCCTTCCTAATTGTACTACTGACAAGTAAGTGAGTTTGCAGGGCTCGATTCTTGAGCTTTGCAAAGCTTTATGATGAAAAAAATTATTAAAACAGATATCTTGGGCTTCCCTGGTAGCGCAGTGGTTGAGAGTCTGCCTGCTGATGCAGGGGACACGGGTTCATGCCCCGCTCTGGGAAGATCCCACATGCCGCGGAGCGGCTGGGCCCGTGAGCTATGGCCACTCAGCCTGCGCGTCCGGAGCCTGTGCTCCACAACCAGAGAGGCCACAACAGTGAGAGGCCCACGTACCACAAAAAAACAGATATCTTTCTTCAATGAGTTCCTAGAAACAGAGGGAAATTAAGCAAGAATCTAAAGGTAAATAGAAACCACAGATACTGAAAACAATCTTTGAATGGCAGAACTCAAGTTTCTAAGAAAGGAAGGTGGGAGGAAAAGAGATGGAACAAGAATAAACATTTCTATTTTGAGCACCTGTAATATTCAGAAAAGGAAGAGGAAAGGCAGATTGTCTGTTTCATCATCTGTGGGGTCACAAACTCAGTATTATGACAATCTAAGAATACTAGCTACACTTATTATCTTTCATATTCAGCTGGATGGTTCTCACTTGGGGTTGCTCAAGCAGTTGTGGCCAGATGTTGGCATCCAAAGGCTCAGCTGGGCTGGCTGGTCAGGAGGGCTTGCTCACATTGCTGGCCATTTGCTGGGAGTTTAAATAGGGCTGTTAATTGCAGCACTACATGCTCTTCTTCATGAGCTTGCGCTTCCTTCAGTGTGGTGGCTGGATTTACAAAAAGGGTTTCATAAGAGCAAGTATTCTAAGAGACCCAGGAGGAAACTGCAAGGCTTCTTATGACATGGCCTTGAAAACATATAACATCACTTCTATCATGTTCTATTAGTCAAATAAGTCACTAAGGTCAAACCAGATTCGAGCAGAGGGAAACTGATGGGGAGTGACAAGGTCACATTACAGAAGAGCATGCAACTGGACAGAGCAAACAAGAGGTGCCTAGTAAGAAGGCAGATCTTATTACATCCATTTTAGGAAAAGACAATTTGTCGCAGTCTTCTATCCAGACATGACAATTCACATCCTCTTACATGCAACATATAATTACTCCCAAAGTCTCATCAGTCCCAAATCCAGATCTTGCCATTGATATCAAGTGCAGGGGAGGATGTCTCCTTAGCTCTGAGCCCCGTTCTTTAAGTACAACTCCTTGGGAACAGTTCTTCTTTTCTAATTTCTGTATCTTATCCTCCACCCAACTCTACCCTCCACCCACAGCTTACCTAAGCCCTTTGGAGTGGCAGTGTAGGTAGGGAAGAAAGGCAAAGGAGGGAAGACTGTTTACATCTACTACTGTCCTAAGAACATTTTGTCTTCTCCGGGCCTGGCGGATGTTTTTTGTTTGTTTGTTTGTTTGTTTGATTAATTTATTTTTGGCTGCATTGGGTCCTCATTGCTGCACAGGCTTTCTCTAGTTGTGGCAAGCAGGGGCTACTCTTAGTTGCAGTGAATGGGCTTCTCATTGCAATGGCTTCTCTTGTTGTGGAGCATGGGCTCTAGGCACATGGACTTCAGTAGTTGTGGCACGTGGGCTCAGTAGTTGTGGCACACGGGCTTAGTTGCTCCACGGCATGTGGGATCTTCCCGGACCAGGGCTTGAACCCGTGTCCCCTACATTGGCAGGTGGATTCTTAACCACTGCACCACCAGGGAAGCCCACTGGCAGATGTTTAATGCTGCCTCCTTCTCTGTGTGTACTTGGTGGGGGCCTTCAGTCTCCCGTACTGGGCTCCTCGAACTTCAGCTCTTGTGTCTGGGCTGTCCACTCCTCACAGACTCAAATTGCTGGTACCTCATTGGCCTCCTAGCCAGGTCCCTTGAGCAGAAGTTAAAATGAGGAGTACCTTCTGGCCTAGTTGAATTGAAAATCACTTCTCCTCAGCTCAGATAATTCAACCAAAATGATAAATTGGCTTATTTATTTATGAACGAAGATAAAGTGTAACCAATTATCTTCCCTCCCATTTGTCCGACTCTAGTCCCATGGTAGAATGGTTTCACTGAAGGAACATTCTTTCCCTTGAGAGAACATGTAGCTTACTGGGCATCCAGGAAGGGTTAATGATTTATCCCAGACAACAGCTCAACTCTACAGGGCCTCATATCTCCTAACTTTTGAAGAGTTGGAGGAGTAAGTTTGGGTTTCCAAAAAGAAATAAATGTCACATTAACTGTATTGGCTCTGGCGTGTGACCAGGACTCAGAACTTTTACAAATTTTCCTTCTTCTGCTATTTTCCAAGTTCTTACACTCCAAAATCATGTCTTCCTGATCACTGCCCTCAAGGCTGCAATATCAAAGATTAGGATCATCTCTCATTGCTTTATTCCTTCTCAAGGTCCACACAGAAGACTGGGGTCCCATCATTACAGACTTAACTACTTTATTTAATGAAACTAATTTAATAAATTAGAAAAAAGTAGAATTTTAAGCCCCAAACACTAAACTAGACACAGATGACAATTTAATTTCTATCTATAAAAATGTAATCAAGAAGGAAGATAAAATAGTGACAAAAATTTAGATACTGATTAACAGAGCATAAAATACATGAAATTTAAAAATTAGAAATAAAAGTAAAATTGGGAAAAAGAGAATAGAAGACACTTCTCTATCAGAGGTTGACATTTCAAATGATAAATAATAATAATAATAATAACAAGGATATAAAGGATTTGAAAAATAGTTAACCCAAGTGATTTAACAGCCATGTGTATAGAATTTAGATGCCATGCTCTCTGATGCCTCTTGGCTTTAAGTCATACTGTTCCATTTGTTTGCAAAGCCTCTTCCTGCCTTCTCCACCTATTCTTTATTTATTTATTTATTTTTCTTTTGCGGTGCGCGGGCTTCTCACTGTTGTGGCCTCTCCCGTTGCGGAACACAGGCTCCGGACGCTCAGGCTCAGCGGCCATGGCTCACGAGCCCAGGTGCTCCGTGGTATGTGGGATCCTCCCGGACCGGGGCACAAACCCACGTCCCCTGCATTGGCAGGCGGACTCTCAACCACTGCGCCACCAGGGAAGCCCCATCTATTCATTTTAAGTCCTTTCTGAAATGCCAGTTTCTCAGTGATGTCTTCTTGTCACCAGGATTAAGCATAGCATCTTATAAATTCCTTTGTCCTACAGTTATTTCACTGTGCTTTCTAGTATAACTGGTTATTTTCAAGTCTGGGTTCTGCCAGATTACAAAGGCAGCAGTAATCTCATCTCTGTATCCCCAGTACTTAGCACAATACCTGGTGGCTGTGTTGAAAGAAAAGGTAGTAATGCAATGCAGGTACAGCCCACTTTATCAGTATAAAGTGGGGGCAGCAATGAGAACATTCTTTCCCATCTGTGAAAGCCCATTAATGGAGGTGAAGCAGAGCTGGGGGGAACCACGGTCAGCTCAGTGGTTATCCCTTTGAGGCCACAGCAGCTCATTACACTGAGATGGTTTAATTCCTTCTCAGAAGAGTACACTTACCTGAAGTGCTCTATCATTTCCCACCTGTGAGGTAAATGGCATCAGAGAGCAAAGTTAAAAGCAACGGAGTGGAGAATGTAGTAGGTTGAAGATATTTCAAGATTGGGGTTGACAAGGAGAGGATATATATAGGCCCAACCACAAAGCAAACTGTCATCCCCCTCCTGACTAAAGCACAGCATCTAGAAAAGCCACTCCAGACTGTAGGCACAGACAGTGCTGCTTCGTGTGCCAGTGTGGTTTGAGGTGTGCCATCCACACCCCATCCCAGGAGGCATTCTGTGCAGCTGAGAATGAATTAGTCCAACAGCACTCCTCCTCCCCGAGGAAATGGGGCAGAGACTGGCCTGTCTGTGCATTTGCTGGGCTTAGATCCTGCTCTCCATCAGAGCACTGGGGCACTGGAGTGGCGTTGGGGAGATGTCTCCTGAACTCTTACTCGTCACAACTAGCACCCTGGGTTTGGAAAAGCTTCTGAGAAGCAACTTGTCACTCTGAGCAGAAGGGAAGACACTCCTCTGCTTGTGCTGTGCCAGGTCTTATTCAGCTCCCAGGTGTGAGCACCCCACTTGCCTGCTGAGCTCCCTACTCAATCATGGTAGTGACTGATGGGAATTTTCATGAAGAAACTGATCCAAAACAAGAGAAAAATAAACAGGAGAGCATAATAGCAAAACCAGACTACAAATTGAAATTAATTGATTCGTTTCAGAGGTAATTATGGAGGGCCTACTTGAGATGAACTCTTCCTAAGTTTCTCTGGGGAGGCTTTTCAGAAAAAGCCCAGTGGAACTGCTTATTGGAACAGAAATGTGTTTGGTGGTTTGGTACATTTACAGGTGAGCCTGCTGGTGAAGTATCAGGCCATAGCCAAATCATATCCTTGGGAGGAGTTTGTTCTTTGTCATTCTTCTTTGTTGTGATTCTTGTGTTAAAAAGCCCTGAAGTGACGTCCAGTATAACTCAATCCAATCCTGGAGCCCACATTGTCCAGCTTTGACAGCCAAAAGGTAATTTAAAAGATTTGATAGTCTAATCAGTCTCTCAATGGTCCATGTAAGGGGAAAGTCTATTTTAAAGCAAAGGCAAACATCTTCAAAAATCTTCTTTTACCATCATCCTCCACTCTGTATCCTCCACCCAAAAAGTGTCTGTTCCCTTCAATTCTATTTTTCCCATGCTCAACTCTCCCAAACTTCTCACCCGCCCCCAACTCTTGGAGCAAATGCACACAACCCTAGTGTCATTTTAGTTCCATATTAGACACACCAATGGTGAATTCCCTGTCTTTCTCACTGTTCCCTCCGCATTACTCATTTCTTTAGAACCAAGGAGCGCCCAGGAGGTGACTTGAAAGGCAAAACATCTTTGGAATCCTTGAGAAAGGATGAAAATTGAGAATGAAGAAAGGCCTACCTCTCACGGGGAAAGACTTTATCAGAGTCTTGCTCCAGAGTTATAGCAGAAAGGCATTCCTCTCACTCTGGCCCCATCTAGCCATCCTGCTTCACCTAAAGGAGGTGGGGAGAGCTATGAAAGAAGAAACACTTGTGGAAGTCATCAGCCAGAGACACAGGTCCACTAAAAGGCTGAGATTTAATGGGAAGATTATAGATTGCCTCAACCCGCCCTCCCCAAACACACATACACCCCTTACCATCACAGCAACAGGGTTCTAGTATAATCACAATAGATTACAGCTTAAAGACTACAAGACACTGATTCTCTCTGAAGAGGAATACTTAGGGAAGACCAAAGTCAAGATGGGAGGCAAAAAATGAGGACACTAGAGAAATTTGCAGCCTCTGTCCCTATAGCTACAACAAACATGAAACAAAGCCCAACTCCTAGCCCTGTTAATGTAAATCCTCACACCAGACACCTATTCAGCTGAGTTCCTATTTCCAAATACAACATATACGGCTTTCAACAAGGCATGGCAAAGGCAAGGAAAAAGAGTCTGAAGAGACAAATCATCAGAACCTGACTCAGACAGGACACAGACATTGGAATTATCAGGCAGAAAATTATAAAATAACTATGATGCATGCATTAAAGTTTCTAATGGAAAGAGTAGACAACATGCAAGAACAGATGGACAATATAAGCAGAGAGACAGAAATTCTAAGAAAGAATCAAGAAATGCTAAAAAGATTAGACATAGCTGAAAAATCAGTGTGCCTGAATATAGTGCAATAGAAAATCCCCAAACTGAAATGCAAAGAGAATAGAGAATAAAGAAAATGGAACAGAATGTTGAAGAACTCTAAGACAATTTTTTTTAAAGTGTAACATATATGTAATTGAAATACCTGAAGGAGAAGAAGGAGAGAAAAGAATAATAGAAATATTTGAAAAAATGTCACTGAGAACTTTCAAAAAGTATGACAATACAAGCCACAAATCCAAGAAACCCAGAGAATACAAAGCATAATATATATCAAAAAAGTACACCTAGATAGATCATTGTCAAACTGCATAGAACCATAGACAATGGGAAAATCTTGAAAGAATCCAAGAGGAAAAAAACAAACAAAAAAACCCTACCTATAGAAGAACAAGGCTGAGAATTACAGCAGACTTGTTGTCGGAAAAGAGGAAAGCCAGAAGAAAGTGTAATGAAATATTTAAAGTGTTGAAAGCAAAAAAATCATCAACCTGGAATTCTATATGTAGTGAAATTATCCTTCAAAAGTGAAGGAGGAATGAAGACTTTCTCAGACAAATTAAAATGGGGCGAATCCATCACCAGCAGACCTACTGTGCAAGGAATGCTAAGACTTTTTTCAGTCGAAAGGAAAATAATATAGGTCAGAAACTTGGATCTACATAAAGAAAGAACATATTTTAGAGAAGGAATAAATGTAAGTAAAATAAAATTTAAAAAAATTTTAATTGATCTAAAAAATAACTATTTAGAGCAATAATAGTAATGATGTATTGGGTGATTATAACATTATAGATAAATGAATGAATGACAGCAATGTCACAAGGGATGAGAAGGAATATTCTGTTAGAAATTTCCTGCACTACACATGAAGTGGAATAGTCTTATTGAAGGTAGACTTAGTTAAAAATAAATATTGCAAACTCTAGGACAAACAGTAAATTTGTTTTTATAAAGTATAATTGTCATGCCAGGAGAGGAGAGAAACTAGAATCTTATAAAAGATCAAAGCAGAAAAGACAGAAATAGAAGCCTCTGGCAATTAATAGAAAACAGTTCCAAAACTGGTTATTAATCCAAATATATCAATAATCGTTCTAAATTTGAATGGTTTAAATTCATTAATTAAAAGACAGAGACTGTCAGGGTAGATTAAAAATACCCAACTATTTGTGGTTTACAAGAAATCATTTTAAATATAAAGACACTGATAGGTTAAAAGTCAAAGGATAGAGAAAGATACACCATCATTAATTGTGATAAATGTACCCAGTGTAATGTATGCTGTTAATAGGGGAAACTGAGTATGGGGCATATGGGAACTCTCTGTGCTATCTTCATTCTAAATCTGCAAATCTAGAAGTGTTCTAAAATTAAAAATTTGGGGCTTCCCTGGTGGCGCAGTGGTTGAGAGTCCGCCTGCCGATGCAGGGGACACGGGTTCGTGCCCCAGTCCGTGAGGAACCCACATGCCGCGGAGCGGCTGGGCCCGTGAGCTATGGCCGCTGAGCCTGCATGTCCGGAGCCTGTGCTCCGCAACGGGAGAGGCCACAGCGGTGAGAGGCCCGCGTTCCGCAAAAAAAAAAAAAATTAAAAATTTATTAAAAAGGTGGATAATAAATTATTTGAATGAAAAACAAAGCAGAACAGTTAAATATAAAATATCTTTGAATTAAAAAAAGAAGCTGCTCTGAAAAGTGCATCTTAAAGATCACAGCATCTCTTTAGCTTACTCTAAATGATAAACGGTAACCATGCGTTAGGCTAATAGAATAAATAATTCAAAAACTAGTCTTCAGGACTTCCCTGGTGGTGCAGTGGTTAAGAATCCGCCTGCCAATGCAGGGGACACAGGTTCGAGCCCTGGTCCAGGAAGATCCCACATGCCACGGAGCAACTAAGCCCGTGTGCCACAACTACTGAGCCTGTGCTCCAGAGCCCACGTGCCACAACTACTGAAGCCCAAGCACCTAGAGCCTGTGCTCCGCGACAAAGAGAAGCCACAGCAATGAGAAGCCCGTGCACCATAATAAAGAGTAGCCCCAGCTCGCCGCAACTAGAGAAAGCCCGCACACAGCAATGAAGATGCAACACAGCCAAAAATAAATAAATAAATGAATGAATTTATAAAAATAAAAACTAGTCTTCTATAAAATCTGCTTATTGTTCATTAAGAACTGCTACTAATTTATCCATTTATATGCATTTGAATTTCAGAAGAGAGAAAAAATATTTAAATACATGACAAAATGAAGTTTTTCACAATATTTAAGTACAGTGTGGATAAGTCATTCTATAGTTTAGGACTGTTTAGGTTTACCAGTTTGATTTAGCACTAATTCCATTCTGTTGGTAAATGAACACTGAGCACCTCCTACGTTTGTGTAACTGGTTTAGGCATCATGGAGAATCACAAAAACGCATAAGAAATAGTCTCTGCCTTAAGAAGTTGCATAATATAGCTTGTAGTCCTTTAAAAACAACTTCTATATTTACCCTTTCCTACAAATCCAGATTTTTAAAATACCAGTAGACTCAGTAAATAAATTGGATCTTTGCCTCATCAGGTTTTGCTGGACAATGAGTTTGTGTGTTTCACCTGTAGGGGGAAACTGTTGATTTCTTCTCAACCACAGGATAGTTCGTTTTACATTGAGCTAATAGTATTATTCTTTTATTATAAAACATTAAATGTATTTCCTTACCTGACTAAAATTATTTTTTCATTTTTCTTTCGGTCATAATTAATTCAGTGTTGTTTAAATACATGGAAGTTCCTGAAAGAGCTGTGAAATTCCAATATTTATCCTTGGCCACAATTCTCAAAATGATTGATTAGCCTTTTGTTTTGTCTGGATGGTTTTAAGGACTTTAATCTGGCAGCTTTTTGGTATCACATGAGGACCTGGATTCCTGAGCAAAGTGATATCCCTGTGCTGTGATCTCTTCCACCCAAACAGTTTTGCTTTTATTAACAACAGGGCAATATTGAGCTTTTTGTATAAACATGGATTGCTAGTAATTTGTTTTGATATTTCTAATACAAAGTCTCACTGATATAAGAAGGATCGTGGCACATAGGAAAAATATATATGAATATTTACTGGAATAACTGAGCAAGGGGAGGCTCTCAGGTATGAAAATGAAAATAGGCAAAAGAGCCTTTTTTAAAAACTTAATTCTCTCCATAGTGAGAAGAGGCTAAAATTGAAAGGGTTTGTACCAATGTATGCAAAATACTTCAATAAGACTAAACAAATAGCAACTGTATATATAACACTTATATGCTCTTTCTCCCCTTTTTGTCTAGAAATGTAGATGCTTAAAAATAATCACTTTAGGGCCTCCCTGGTGGCGCAGTGGTTGAGAGTCCGCCTGCCGATGCAGGGGATACGGGTTCGTGCCCTGGTCTGGGGGGATCCCATGTGCCGCGGGGCAGCTGGGCCCATGGGCCATGGCCGCTGGGCCTGCGTGTCCGGAGCCTGTGCTCCGCAATGGGAGAGGCCGCAACAGTGAGAGGCCCGCATACCGCAAAAAAAAAAAAAAAAAAAATAATAATAATCACTTTATTATTATTATTTAGTAACTCTGCAGAGATTCCTTGAAAATGATAAAATGATGCCAGTTAAGACTTAGTGGTGGGAAGGGGAGGGTTAGGAGCAGAGTGGTGGTTTCCCACAGGAAATCAATCCATCTTGCAGCTCATAGTAAAACTGACTTCAAGGGAAGGTTAATGAGATCACAGCTTGCTAATCATTCTGAAAGGCATCCTTTGCCATTTCCAAACAAGATGACAATTGCCAGGCAGCTTTATCTTGTAACACCAGAAAGCCTTAGTATCTTTTAACACTGCCATTGCACATTTATCTGTATGTACAGTTGACAGAAAGGTTCAGAAACTGATTATAGTAGCCAGCTGTGGGTTTAGTAGCATAGAACACCAACCTTACTGTAGTAAAAAAAAAAAAAAAAAAAAACCTTGCAAGTGCTTTTGGTGCATTCATTGCAGATGAAATCATAGGGAAAATCCCTTCTCTCAAAGTGTGCTTGCTATTTAATTTAGCAAATATTTAAGAGAATTCTATGTGAAAGTCTCTGAGTTGGACACTTTGAGAGTTGCAAAGATAAATAAGGTAAGACCCTGCAAGATGTGGCCATGGCCGAAGAGAAGCGATTAAATGATTTGCAGTAGTAGATGGAACAACTGTCATAGGTGCAAGGTAGGAAAATTATACTTTTCTCCACCCTACTCTTAGCTGTCAGCTAGGATAAGTCCACAAATACCCAGTGACGGCACTGTCCAAAGCCCTCCTATACAGAGCCAGATCTGAGCCCAATATCACTGAGCTCCAAAAGAGTCCTCCATCCCAACCTGCTCCCCCCTCTCCCTAGCTCACCAGACTCACAACCACTGGAAGAAACACCAGTAACTTTACACCCACTTATAGAATGCTTTAGCCACATCTAACCATGCTGAGTTCTACAGAGCAGTTTCTACTGGAGCTTTTAAGATCAGTGCTGACTGTTCTTGTCCTGGGGTTAACAGAAAAATTCTTGCTGAGTCTCTGAAGCACTGGTTCTGGATGAGTAAGGTAGTGCATTGGGGAAATCTCAGAAGGTGTCCCTTTGATTTTCAAAATTTCTTAGTCATATTAAGATAACGAAAGTCATGCTTCTGCTCAATGGACAAGTCTATCGAATCGTGTCTTGCCCCACACGTCCCAGAGATGGTATCAATCTATATTTGTTGAATGAATAAATGCATGAATAAATACAAAGAGCAACTAGATGACCTCTAGGAGCTGCGGTCACAGGGTTTGTTGTTATCCTCTCATGCATTTGAAGGGAGAGGAAAAGCACTGTATTCTTTGTGGGAAATTCATATTAGATGTGAAATTAAATGACTGAATGCCATTTAGGAAAGTTAGCTACAGTAGTTACTTTTTAAAAATCAACAAATATTTGCTGAGCACTTATCTCATGCAGTCACTTTCTAGGTAGTGGGGAAGCAATGCTGAGGAAGACAGACACAGGACCTGACTTCCTGGAGCTTAGAGCCTTGGGGAGCAAAGTAGACCATAAACAAAAACAAGCAAAATAATTTCTCTTTTAATGTGTAATGCAGGAAACAGGATATGATAGTGTAGAGTGCACCTGGGGAGATAGGTGCCCTACTTTAGTGAGAGTTATAAAGGAAGGCTGTACTGAATATTTAAGTTTGAGGTAAGTCACTGAGGAGAAGACGGAAGCTTTGTAAAGAAACATTTTACCCTCTCCAAGCAGAAGGGGGGATGAGTACAAAGACTGGAGGTAATGAAAAGTTTATCTTGATCAAGGGGGGAAAGGAAGCTAGTGAGGCTCTAGAGGAAGAGCTGGCACACTTTTTCTCTAAAGGGTCTGACAGTAAATATTTTAGGCTTTTCGGGCCATATGCTCTCTGTTAAAAGTCAACTCTGCTTTACAGCTCAAAAGTAGCTGTGGATGTGAGAATAGCTGTGTTCCAGTAAAACGTTATTTGCAAAAACAGGTTATGGGTGGATTTGGCCCATGGGCTATAGTTTGCCGTGCTCTAGACTATAGAGCAAAATAGTGTTACATGTTGAAATTGGAAAACTGCAGGATCCAAACCATTGGGCTGAGGGCATAGTAAGAAGTTGGAATTTTATTCGTAGTGCAATGTAAAGCCATTGAAAGCTCCCACTAAGCAAGGGAGTGACTTGGTCTAATTTAGTTTTTAAAATATTATTCTAGATGCTGTGTAGGAAATATATCATAAAAGCCATCAGTGTAGAAGTAGGGAGGCGCTTTGCGGTAGTCTGGGCAAGAGATGGAGATGCCTGGCCTCCAGGGGGCAGCAAAGAGATGGTGTGCATGAATTAATAGTCAAATCAGGACATGAAAATGGATTGGATGTGAGAGTGAGAGACATATCAAGGCAGCAAGGATGAGTTCTAGGTTTCTGAGTTGAATTACATTTCTGGGTGATGATAGTGCTGTTATCAAAACGTGGAAGATGGAGAAGGAATCAAAAGTTCAGTTTCAGAAAGTTTTAGTTTGACCTGTCTGTGAGACACTGAGTCATTCTTCAGAATGCCTGAAAAACTACAAGGGAAAATGGACCATTTCTGAATCAGGTCAAAGAGAGAACCAAGGCCAGTATCCAGTCATTCACACTAGAATGGCTTTGGAGGGAGTGTACCAAAGCCCTTCTTCTGTAAATCATGAGATATACATACACATATGTATGTGTGTAATATACATATATATACATATATATATGTGTGTGTGTATATATATATATATGTATATATATACACTCAACTCAGGACTTTTGTTAAAGTGGCGACAATCATTACTTCCTGTCTCAAAATACAGGGCGAACTCCCTCTCCAGCATAGGAAGCTGCATGCCTCCACTTCGTGTCTCTGTTTCTGCACCATCAATGAGTAAGCCGGCACAGCAGTGAAAGGGGGCTGATTGCAGGCAGATAAAAATAATTGTAGAGACACAGGATGCTAATTGTGACCAGCAAACAAAGTTTGCAGATTAGTTGTGACCTGTAAATGTGCTGCTACACATGTTTCTCTTTGGGACTTTAACCACATCCTAAAACACAGTTCATCATGTCAATTTTTCAGAGCTAAGTTTGCTTGCTTGAGTAATCAAGTCATAAGCATAAGAAAAAATGTAACCACATTTTATTGCTTTTACTTAATTCAACTTCAACTGGATGCTCCTAGTAATACTGCTGCAGAAAATAATCACAGAAATAGGGAACAAGTTAATGAACCATAGATCAGAACACACAAAAATAATGTTTCCCAATCCATTCCATGTTAGTAGGTGAAGTTTCAAAAGGTACTTTTTGGTCAAATATGTTTAAGAAGCATAACTTTGCTGAGGTAGGTTTATCTTTGGTAGAACATCTTAATGTAAATAATATCATTCATGCTAATATGCAGTGTGAAATCCCGGAAGGGTGATACAGTATTTGGTCTTTTCAAACTTATTGAAAACATATCTTATTGAAAACATATCACAACTTGATAAACACACACGCATACACACATTACATCTATCGAGTATATATTTTCAATGGAATCATCATCCTATCTTATAACTAGGGTCAGTTTGCAATACGCTTTCTGTCAGTGGCCGAATATCCAATTTTAGCTGCTTAAATAATTAGGGGTTATTTTCCTTAAAGAGCAAGAAACCAAGAGGTAGGTTTGTGGCTCTGTTCAGTGGCTCACGAAGTCAAAACAAACTCTTAAAAATTCTCTCGACCTTTCTTTTCCTCTCAGTTGCAAAATAACTTCTGCAGCTGCAAGTACCACAGCTGTGTACAAGAAAAGGAAGAGGGAATTAGGAAGAGGTAGGATCAGCTTCATCTGTTCCTCTTTAACAAAGAAAACAAAATATTTTTCAGAATTCCTATAGCAGATATTTCCTTGAGTCTCATTATCTTATTACCATCAGGCTCCTTGACCACATATAACTGCTGCAGAGGGTGGGAGGGTAGGTGGAGGCTCTGGGAAGCCCAGAACAGGATTCTCATAATTGGTTTAGACATTCATGTTATTTCACCTGGCTTGGGCACGTCATGCTTCAAACAAATTAGACACAAGGAGAAGCTGGATCTTGCCTAGGCAACTAATAGTGTCTGCTACACAGACTGTATTACCAGACAAATTTAGCATAATTCATTTGTCATTCGTTAATTGTGGTGAACATTGTAATGTACTGCCCAGATTCCCCTTCAGGAATAAAGGACTGATTACCTGCTGGTAGGGTTGTCAGAAGGAAAACAGGCCTCAAGCTATCAGCTCCCTTTAGGTATCCCTGCAAGTGAAGAGTCACCTTACCAAGGACTTACCCCCTTTAAGGCGGTCTTTTTTTTTTTTTTCTGCGGTACGCGGGCTTCTCACTGTTGCGGCCTCTCCCCTTGCAGAGCACAGGCTCCGGACGCGCAGGCCCAGCGGCCATGGCTCACGGGCCCAGCCACTCCGCGGCATGTGGGATCTTCCCGGACTGGGTCACGAACCCGTGTGCCCTGCATCGGCAGGCGGACTCTCAAACCACTGCGCCACCAGGGAAGCCCAGCCCCCAGGCGGTCTTTATCAACATGGGCCTGCAAGGGCCCCACCCCTCCTCTTTTCCTTCATTTACCTCTCCCGGCCGTGCCACACTCGGAACAGCTCTGAAAGGTCATCCTATTTTCAGAGCTGGGGGCTTTGCTGAAGCTTCTGTTGAGACTGCATTGCAGCTTGACTCTTCCCTCTGCCCAGTCCTGCTTTACACGCTTGTCTTCCACAGGTTCACCTGATTCCAATTGCACTCCTAGTAAACCTACAAGCTAATGTCTATCTCGGAGTCTCCTTCCCGAGAACCCAACCTGCTACAAAAATAGAAATCAGATATACTCAAAACATGTTCCTTTCTCTATTTCAGTCTTGAAGTTTGTTTGGAAGCTCGAAGTAATTTCTTTTTTAATTAGAGCTATTAAAGTTAAAATGTAATTTTTAAGGCTGCCACATGGCACTGAAATTCTTTGTCGCTCCAACACTGGCAAGTGTGAGAATTTTTGCCATCTGTACCAACTATTCATTTTCCCAATTGAGCAAACACTTGATTTTGTTTATAAATTTTGGAAAACACCTTTATTTTTCTGAATTAATTAATTAGTACTCATTGTAAAATTACAGAAACAGGTGAAAGTTTAACTAAGAAAGACAAAATTACCTGTAATCTTAACACATATCTGTTATTAATCTTTGAGTGATGTCTGTCCAGACTTTTAAAGGGAGTTAACAGCTGTTTCTCTGACCTTTTTTTTAGTCTTAGGAAAGTCTGAGGATTTGATCCATGTTCATTCTTCCTTGTAATATTAACTGAAAGAATTTTTAGGAACAGAAGTAGAGCAGTTCTATACTAAAAGAGGATCTGGACAAGGACTAAAGGACCAAAACATACCTCATCATTGAGACTGAGTGATGATTAACTGCTATGTATGAGATGCAGCTGCAGAGACTTGGGGCTAATCATATACACCTGAGAGAACAACGTGACAAGGACTAAAAGCTTAAGGGTCCCCAGAGCTGATGATTCCCTGAGCTATGAGAGCTGCATGTTTTCATTTCTGTGACCATGTGTGTTCTATAAACAGCATGGCAGGCACATTGCAAGCTATGCCTGTGAGGTCCAAGACCACAGCTTTATTGTTGTGTGTGCTATTTCCTGTTTGCGTTCTTAAAACTAAGTAACAACTGGTGCTGGGTGAATTCTAATGTGTCCTATGAGTTTAATTGTTAAGCTGAACTCTAAATAACTACAACTGGCAGAAACAGACATTTTTAAAAAATTTTTTGTTTTTTGATGTGGACCATTTTTAAAGTCTTTATTGAATTTGTTACAATATTGCTTCTGTTTTTATGTTTTGGTGTTTTGGCCCCGAGGCATGTGGGCTTTTAGCTCCCTGACCAGGGATTGAACCTGCACCCCCTGCATTGGAAGATGAAGTCTCAACCACTGGACTTCCAGGGAAGTCCTGAAACAGACATTTCTATTATCACACAGATAATTCAGAACTCCATTCTCATTGTAGAAGATTCAAATACTATAGAATTTCATAAAGTAAACTCTCCTTCCCTGCATTCTCCCTCTTCCATCATTTTTAATTATTAATTTAATTTACTTATTTTGCATAGGTCTATCCAGATTTTCTATTATTTCTCAAGTCAGTTTTTGGTACTTTGTGTCTTTCTAGAAATTTATCCATTTCATCTAAGTGTTAAATTTATAGGCTTAAAGTCCTTCATGTTTCCTTATAATTCTTTTAGTTCCTATAGGATCTATAGTTATGCTTATCAATTTTATTAATCTTTACAAAGAACAAGCTTTTGATTCCATTGATATTCTTTATTATTTTTCTGTTGCTAGCCCATTGATTTCTGCTCTGATCTTTATTTTCTTCTTTCTACTTTAAGTTTGATTTCTTCCCTCTTGCTTGTCAAAGTAGAAGACAAGATTATTGATTTAGACATTTCTTCTTTAATTATGTAAGCATTTTATGATCAATATTTCCTCCTAAGCTTTGCTTTAGCTACAGCCTATAAATTTTGATATGTTGGGCCTTTATTTTCATTTAGTTTAAAGTATTTTGCAATTTCTCTTATGAGTTCTTCTTTGACCATCAGTTATTTAGAAGTCCATCATTATTTTTCAAAAATTTGGGGATTTCCCAAATATCCTTCTATTATTGATTTCTGATTTAATTATGTAATAATGAAAAGTATTTTGTATTATTTCAATCCTTTTAATTTTTTTGAGACTTGCTTTATGGACTAGCATAGAGTTTATCCTGAAGATTGTTCCATCTGTGCTTATAAATAATGTGTATTTTGCCATTGCTATGTGGCAAATACTCCTTAAATGTCAATCATTGATACTATGTATAAAATAGACAACTGAGGGGAACATACTGTATAGCACAGGGAACTTTACTTAATGCACTGTGGTATCCTAAATGGAGGGAAATCCAAAAGGGAGGGGCTATACGTATATGTATGGCTGATTCATTTTGCTGTGTAGTAGAAGCTAACATGACATTGTAAAGCAACTATACTCCAATAAAAATTTAAGTAAATAAATAAAACTTAAAGATATAAAATAAAATGTCAGTTGGATCCTTTTTACAATGTTCAAGGCTTCTATGTCCTCACTAATTTTCTTTCCATTTCTATCAATTACGGAGACAGGAGTTGCTAAGTCCCCAACTCTGGCTATTGTATTTTCTATTTCTTCTTAAATTCTGTCAGTTTTTGCTTCATTTATTTTTAGGGCTCTGTTGTTACGAGCATATACATTTGAAATTATATCTTTCTGATGTACTGACCCTTTTATCATTATGAAATGTTACCAACAAAATCATCTCTAGTAATATTCTTTGTCTTGAGGTCTATTTCACCTCATATTAATGTAGCCACTCTAACTCTGTTATCATTACTGTATACATGCATTTTTCCCCATCATTTTACCCTCACCTATTTGTATCTTTGAATTTTACATATTTCTTTTGTAAACACAGAGTAAGATCTTGGTGTTTTGGGGTGTTTTTTAAATCCCTTTACCTCTGCCTTTGAGTGGAGTGTTCAGCTCACTCATATTTAATGTAATTATTGATATAGTTGGATTTATATCCACTATTTTGCTTGTTTTCTTCATATCTCATTTTTTTGTTCTTCTATTGCTCCATTACTGTCTTTTGTGTTAAACAAAAACTTTTCTGATACCATTTTAATTCCCTCATTGATCATTTTAGCTGTATTCTTTGAGATTTTGTGTTGTTTTTAGTTGCTCTAGGGTTTAAAATGTTCATTTTTAACTTTCACAATTCAAGTTAGCACTGACATAATTTCATTAAAATATAGCATACTAGTAAAGCCCTATGTCATTTCTCCTTATTCTTCTGTGTTATTGACATATGTATAAAACCTTCATATATATTGTAAATCTAATAATACTGTTAGAATTATGACTTTAAACAATCTTCTAATTTTAAAGAAATTAAGGAAGGAAAAGAAAAAAATTATACATACATGCATATAGTTCTTATTTACTCACATATTTCTGGCGACCTCCATTTTTTCCTGTGGATCTGAATTATTGTCTGGTGTCATTTCCTTCAGCCTGAACGACTTCCCTTTTTTTGTCAGGTCTCCTAGCAGTGAATTCTATCAATTTTTGTTTATCTAGAAATATCTTTATTCTGCTTTTTTTTTCTTTCTTTCAGCACTTTGTCATTTTTCCTTCTTGTGGGCTCTATTGTTTCTTAGGAGAAGTTAACTATTAATCACATTGTAGTCCCCCTTTTATACGAGTTGTGTTTCTCTTGCTGCATTCAAGATTTTCTCTTTTCTTTGGATTTCAAGAATTTGAATATAATGTGTCTAGTTGTGTTTTCTTTTGTTTGTGTATCAGCCTGGTGTTCATTGAGCTTCTTGGTGTTCATTGGGTCTGGAAATAAATGTTTTTCACTAAAATGGGACGTTTATAGCCGTTATATTTTAAAATAATTTTCTACTTCCATATCGCCCCTCCTTTCATGACTCCCAATAGATATATTCTTGAAATTGTTCTACAGATCTTTGAGACTATTTCTTTTAATCTCTTTTATTTTTGTTCTTTGGATTAGACAATTACTATTGATCTATCTTCTAATTCACTGACTTTTGCTATTTCAAATCTGCTGTTGAGTCTCCCTAGTGAATTTTTTATTTCATTTACTATACTTTTCCAATTTAGAATTTCCATTTGGTTATTTCATCTGGGTTTTCAAGAGTCAATTTTTACTGACTACTTTGTTTTCCCTGAATATGGGTCACACTCTTCTGTTTCTTAGCATGTCTTGTAATGATTGTGTGAATTTTAGATAAAATTGTAGCACCTGTGCATTCTGTTTTATTTTTCTAAGTCTCAGTGTTTTGTGGTTTTCTATTGTTTGTTTCTTTGTTTTAGTAACTTGCCTGGACTTAAACCACAGGATATCTTCTTCTGAAGCTGACAATGTATCTGGTCTTTTTTTTAAGTATTTCTTTTTTGGGGACCCCTCTGTCTGCATGGTTTAGTGGTCAGCCAGTGATTTGGGCAGACACCTTAATTATCTAAGGCTTCCTCAGATGTTGCCAATTGAGGTATGTGTGTGGAGAACACCTTCAAAGTTGCAGCCAGTTCTCAAGTCTATCTTGGTATACCATATCAGGAGATACATGACTTTAGTTGTTTCATTACTGATAACATTAACACTGATACTTAGTTAAGATTATATCTGCTAAGTTTCTCTACCAAGAGATTAATATTTTCCTTTTAAATTAATAAATAATTTGTAGACTTTTTGGTCAAAGTTTGTAATTTTAAAATAGGTAAATATCACTTTGCTCATTGACCATTTACTTACTAGCTTAGCACCTACTGACTATTTTTTCTGAATCAGTTATTAAGTTGATAGATGGTGGATGTTCTAACTCCATTATTCCTTCCACTCTATTCCAAGAAACAATTTTCCCTTTTTATTTATTCATCCATTTCTTTATTTACTTATCAACATGGACACACAGATTCTTTTTTTTCTCTTTCCTATCTCCAAATTTTTGGTTTGGGTTTTTTTTTTTTTTTTTTTTTGCGGTATGCGGGCCTCTCACTGTTGTGGCCTCTCCTGCTGCAGAGCACAGGCTCCGGACGCGCAGGCTCAGCGGCCATGGCTCACGGGCCCAGCCGCTCCGCGGCACGTGGGATCCTCCCGGACCGGGGCACGAACCCATGTCCCCCGCATCGGCAGGCGGACTCCCAACCACTGTGCCACCAGGGAAGCCCTCCAAATTTTTAAAGTTAGTCTTACCAAAGTATAATTTTACACAGAGTAAAAATAGACTGTTTTTAATTTTTCCCAAGAGAGTTCCCTTTTGTCCTTTTTCAGCCAATCTCTCTTCCAACCTCTAGCCCCCCAAACCTACTGATCTCATTTCTGTTCCTATTTTAATATTAATTTCTGATTTTTTGTTGCTAATATAAAATTTTATATATTAATCTTATATTATGAAACCCTGCTACACTTGCTAATTAATCCTAGCGGATTGTTTTTTGTAGCTTCCATAGAATCATGTCATCTGTGAGACCTCTTCCTTTACTTCTTGCTTTCCAGTCCAGATGCATTTGATTTCTTTTGCTTATTGCTTGGGCTAGAACTTCTAGTACAATGTTGAATTAAAGTGGTGAGAGTATATGTCCTTGCCTTATGTCTATATTAGAGGGAAAACCTTCAGTAATTGACAAGGATAACATCCTTAATGATTAAGGATGATGTAAGTTGTAGGCTTTTTTCAAGTACTCTTAATTATGTTGAGGAAGTTCCCTTCTATTTTTAGTTTCCTGAGAGTTTTATATTTTTAGACAGGAATGCATGTTGAGATTTTGTCAAATAGCTTTTCTGCCTCTACTGAAATGATCACATGGTTGTTTTTGTTTTTTGAGGTTTTTTAGTCATTAACCTGATGATTTATATTGATTGATTTTCTAAGGTTAAACCACCTTTTGTTCCTGGTGTAAATCCCACTCAGTCATGATATATTATCCTTTTAATATGTTGCTGGATTAGTCTTGCTAAAATTTTGTTAAGAGTTTTCCCGTGTATGTTTATGAGGAATGACTTTTCTGTCATTTTCTTTTCGTGTAGTGTCTTTACCTTATTTTGTTATCAGGTTATACTGACAGCATCAACATCTATACTTACTATTTCACATATAGCAGACACTGTTCTAAGTAATTTACATATATTTATTCCTTTTTACATTTGGCATTATTTCAGACTTCACAAAACAACTGCAAGAATAATACAGGCTAGTCTCATATACTTTTCCTTTAAACTTCTCAAATGTGAACCCCTTGCCACATTGGCTTTACTGTTCTTTCTCCCCTCTGGCCACCTTTGAGTCTTTTCACTTTAAAATTTTTTATTTTTCTTAAACTCTGAGAACTTTTCACACATAGTTTCCTTTATTATATACTCCTTCCATCATTTTAATACAATCTCTGGATAAAGTTTATCCTTAGTTTTCCTGTGGCAGAACCAACTTATCACTTAGGACATCTCAGATATTATTATAGGGTCAATGAAATTGTCTTGATGAATCTAGTTAAAAATTTCAAAATTGATTGCTCTTATTTACTCTTCTGTGCTCTGGAGAATGTCTACTTACAAAATTATAAAGTCCATGTCTGGCAGGACAGATAGTATCTACTTAAAATTAAGTTCATTCTCAGCACCCCTTACTCACATATTTCTCTCTCCAGGCCCATTCTCTGTTCTTCATCTTGCTTAGATCATGTGAGGCTGACTTCTACAGACCATATCCTGAGGGCTGCCTTTCCCTTTGACTTGACTGGGTTTGACCAATGAGGAAAATGAGTGGGAGATTGAGATTGGAGGGCAGAGAACAAAATTGGGATGTTTTCCCACTGATCTCTCTTTGCCTGGTCATAACTGGAAATGGCTGGGTTTTTGGGGGGGTGAGGGGGGTTTTAACTGAAAGCCATAGTTCCTGCCAGGCAGTCCTTTCTTACAGCTATATATAGTTCACTGGGTTCCAGTAACTGATACTTCTCTAATACCTTTAAGCCTAGGAGTTGTCATGGGCTCCCTCTGTTGTTACGTGGCAAGTGCTTCACCATCTCCTGTTCTTTCCATTAGCCCTGCCTGCACCTCATTCAACTCCTCCTTTTGACAGGTGCACCTGTTTCTAGCCAGGATCCTGACTGTGCATCACTTCTTGGTGTTCCTGTTTCTACTTCTACTCTATGTCCCTCATCCTAGGGTCTCCAACTAGAGCTTACCTTCTCCTAGAAAGGTTCTAGCCCCAAATATCTTATTTTGTTCAAAATTTAATCTAACGCATGTCTCACCTGAAGGAGGATCCACTAGAACGAGTATCACTGTATAAGATATTCTAAGGATGCTAATTTTGTTACCTGTCCTGGGGCATTTGAATTTTAAGGGCTAATTCCTTTATAATCTCAAGCAAAACATCTCAAGATGGAAATTCTTATAAAGGTGGTAAAGTTGATATTCTCTGTGGTGCCCCTCAAGTAAGCCAGGCCCCAAGTGTGGAAGGAGGCCAGAAGGTAAGAGCCTGTTCAACAAGAAGAAAAAGTTGCTAAAATACATACCTCAGAACAGTAGTTCTACAAAATGCTTTGAAAAAAATAAGGGAATTATTCTTTTATGTGATAATTTTTGGAAATGCTGCATAATAAATCTTCCTCTTGAGAAGAGAAATTGCATATTAGCTCACTAAAACTATGAGAAGTCTTATGATAAATAAACTGGTTTTACTTTGTTTGAGCCAGTTGTGTTTCAAATAAGAACAAAATTTCTCAGAATGCTTTAACTTTGCTAATAACACTGCCTCTAGGGCATCACATAGAAATCTGTGTAATAGAGCAAATTGTTTTCTTCCATAAAATTTGGATGCTTAAGCATTTTACACATACGAAAATAGACTATATCTGCTATTAGCTATTTCTCTCTTATTTCTGAATTTTTGTTATCCACTCTTTTATTTCAGTGTTTGATTTTCTAATAATTCTGGTTCTATATGGCTATAATAAAAGTAATAAAAAGATCTGAGAATCTCATGCCAAATCCATGCAGTGTTCTATTGCTTTTAACTTTTTTCTTTTCTGTCTGAATAATTACGTTTTCTGGAGGATCTTATAGTGTAAACTCGATGAAAATACAAATCATCAATATAGTCTGATTAGATGCAACTGTAACACTATAATTAATTCTGAATAATTTCACATTTTAAAACAGCATAATTAGAAGCACAGGGGCCCCTTCCCTCTTGTCTTTCATAAAGTTGTTTGCTTACTTTGTACTAGCTTCAGTCTTAACAAAGAATGATTTACCAGAATAAAGAAAAAAGTCACCCAGAGCGATAAATTCTGTTTCTATAAAATAAAGGTATTTTCAAGAGTCTTTAAAATAAGGAAGCATTTTTTATTCCAACTATAAAAGTAGTACAAGTTACCATAAATAAGTTTAAACAATAGATAAATATATAAAATGTAATGTCAAAGTCCCAGATAATCCCCTGCTAATACCTACTCTTACTACTTTGGAATTCCTTGGACTTAAAAAATATGTGTGTGTGTCTGTATAATATATCTGTGTGTATATACAGATATAAATAAATACACTATGGTGATAAAGATTAATTATAAAGCTAATAGATAACCATAAAAAAGAGGTTGGAAACCAGGCCTCTTTTTATACTCTGTGACCCATTTTTCTGAGTGTGGAAGCTCTGAATGGTAGCTGCCATTTTGATATGCTTTCTTGTTTCTTTTGGCAACAAAACGTCAATTTTGTTGGCCTTAATATCCTCATTTCTTGACAGGTGCCCATCAAAACCACATAACTTTCCCTCAAATTTCCTACAACATTTCTAATTTCTTCAGTCTTCTCAGGACGTTTCTGTTTAGTCTAACTATCTTCTAAACTTCATTACTATGACCCCTCTCATGAAAAAGCACTATAGAAGCCTCATGTTTACTTATTATTTGAACATGACTCATGAAGGCATCATTCAAATCTCTGAATGCACTCACTAATATATTCCATAACGAACATATATCCGTAGGTGTTTTTATATTCTGATAACATCTTCATGTGTTCAGCCATCTATATTTAATGAAAAGCTATCACTTTCCCCCCCTGGCAAATTTCAAACATCTGTGGAGCTATCTAATGCACAGACATGAACTTTCTCTGTGACCTTGGACAATCTTGTTCTATCTCCTGAGGGTATAGATCTATGGCATGGGGAACATTGTGATGCAGATCACTTTTCAAGAACATTATAATAATTAGAAATTGTGAAGAGGTTCAGATTTATCAACCTAAGTTTGACTGTTTTAGAAATACCAATCATGCACATTATGTGTAATCATGTACATTAACCCTTCTAAGCCATTAGGTAATTACTCAACATGTACCACGGACTGCCTTATTGACCCAAAGTGGGGGGTTATACCCTTCCTCGGTCCCTGCCTGTCTCCTCTGCTCTTGTGTTCCCCAGATCTCTGCAGACTTGTGTGTGTGAGGCTGCAGACTTGAGACAGGCAAACCTTAGCCATCCTCAGGCATTGTCCCACTAGTGGGTTTTGTTTGTCTCTCTCCCTGTTGGGCTGTCCTGAGAGTTACACTTCTTGAGCTAAAACACAGAATTCCTACATTTTTACCTGAGTCATTATTGCTGAGTCTGACCTTCTCTGCATCCAAAGCCAACTACTGAACACCCTTATTGTTTCTAGAATTGTGCTTTATGAATCAGCCAAGATGAGGGCATCCTCATACCTTTCTTTCCCATCCTCTGCACTGTTATTCTAACAAGGGGATGCCTGCACCTCAGTTTCCGGTCTTGAGACTCTTTCTCTCTCCCATGTCCTCCGCATGCCCCAGTTGATAAACATGGGAATCTACTTTGCCCCTGTGCTAAGGTCCTGCTTGGGTAATCTATGCAGTTCCGTTTTGAGCTTGGGACTTCTACCCTTCTTGCCAATCATCCTGTTTTAGGGCCAAAGGGTAACCCCTCATGGCTACCACACAGCTGGTCCCTCTCCTCTTGAACTGATGTGTCAAGTGTCCAAACCTCCCTGGAAGTTTGGGAGTCAGCTCTTTGTCAGTCTCCATTCTTGAGTTCTATCTAATTCTTGGATGGATCCTTTTGATTCTCTGTTGTGTTCTGGTCTCTAAATGAACCTGAGATTTCTGTTCCCTTGAGCTCTTGGTCTGTGGGCATCCAGGCCTGCTTCATACAACCTGCGACCCTGCTAACGGATGGAAGCTGAACAAAAAGTTCTCTGAACAAACAGGTTTAGAAAAAGCTCTGGTAAGAAAGCTTCTCGGGTTTCCTCTTTTGTAGGACTTTATCTAAGCCTTTAATATACTAATATGCATCCATAGAGGTGAAAATAATATACAACTTTTCCAAATATATTTGCTGAAGGAGTATTTTTTTCCAAGAGTTTCTTAAAGACCTAGAACAAAATGTGTTCTAGGAACCATATTTTGAAATTGCTTTTTTAGAAGATTAGACTAGGGAATCCCATGGTCTCTTTCAGTTTTATAGATTCTGATTCAATGACTCACAAGAACTATTTTGGGGGAAAGTGATCAAAGTGGAAAAATCTGTTAGTGTTTAGTTTAACTCTGTCCAAGGAATAGAGCAGCACTGTATTTTATTTCCTAGGGAGTTGTTTTCTATGATGGAGCAGGGAGAAAGAATAAAACTAACATTCTTTTATTTATTCAATCATTGTGAGAATATTTATTGAGACTCACAATGTGCCAGGCATTATTCTAGACACTGGACTGTTAATGATGGATAAGATCAGTGTTCTCCCTGCCCTCAGGAATCTTAGAGAAATCAGCCAGAGCAAGCCACCTAGTATCTTTGCTCTGAGTTTGTGCATCGAAAGTCTCATTTTTAAGTTTCCTTTAGAGTTTGAGTTCTTAAAGTTTTGAGTACATCTCTTTTTGTAATAAACTGGATTCAGACTTGTCATTCTTCTATAATTAAAGAAAATTGGTGAAGTTACATAAGCAAATATTCATAAGCACATAGTATGTAACAGGTATACATACACAGAAATACATACAAACTGTATACATAGATATGACCAAGACAATTTTTTATCTGACTGAGGCTAGAAATAAAATGCTACTATTCACACACACACACACACACACACACATATAAGTTTCTCAGAAAATTGTTCAGAACACCTATATTAAAATAAGCAAGGGTAATTGTGAAAATTCAGATTTCCACTCCAGGTATTCTAATTCAGTAGGGCTCAGGAATATGCATGTTAAACTAATGCCAAATAACATACTTATGCACACTAACATTTAAGAACTTCTGATATTGAGACTCGGGGGTGGGAGAGAGCTGGAGCTTGTCACCATGTGACCCTAGATTGGACAGAGGGACTCACATTGGCTGGAGCAAGGATTGGCGGGGAAAAAGGCAGGCACCCAATCTCCTCGTGGGATAATGTACAGAAGGTACCTGATAGACAGTAAGTGTTCAAAAAGTGTTAATTCTCTTCCTCTGACATGCCTCAAAGAAAACACAATCAACAGCTGAGCATGCCTGGGGGCTTCTTACTATTTCCTCCTCAGTTTAGTACATTTTATTTTGTTTTCATGTGACCTCACTTGGGAGGAGGTCCCCAGATTCTCTCCAGAGAGACGGGAAATCCCTCCTAGTCTAATTTATACCTTGACTTTATTATATGTTTTAAAATTAGATTTAGGTACTGATAAAAATTCAAATAGCAGAGTACAGAGGCCTGTGGGATTTTTCTTCTCACGTTTCACAAAAAATTTAACAGCTTACTGGTTTCAGATCAAAACTCTAGAAGCCTCCATCACCACATTTCCTGTTTGTAACTGAACAAAGTACACACAAAAGATTTTAAGAAACAGAAGAGAGAAAAAACTGAGGTACAGATAAGACAAGGTTTACTGCCACACTGCTTCTAACATAACAGAGCAACATTACTTAGAAAAAAAGTTTGTGGGAGCATTTTTAATCCATACATTTGCCTATGGCTACATAAGGATTTTTCTGAGAAAAGAAGCATGCCAGGTAAGTGGCATTTTAAATTCTTGTGTTCAATTCCTATACCTAAGAATTTACATAATAATTTCCAAGCCTCTAGCAAAAAGACACTTAAGGTTTGGAAAGTAGTTTACAGAATTATTTTTTAAATGTGGGATAACTTTTACCACAATTAGAACATATTTTGAAATATATTAATAAGCATAAATTGACTACTTTCTCTTAAAAAGTTGGACAGCATTTTATAATATAAAGCTAGTTGTAGCTATTCAGCAAGTGTTCCTTGATAATCATGTCATTTAAAGTACTTGTTTTTAAAGGAACTTTCGTTGACCGTACATATTCCTCTTTAGTTTAGTTCTAAAGCAGGTTAGGAGTAACAACATTCTGGGATTAATATGTACACACTGCTATATTTAAAATGGATAACCAACAAGGACCTACTGTATAGCACAGGGGACTCTACTCAATATTATGTAACAACCTAATCAGGAAAAGATTTTGAAAAAGAATAGAGACATATATACCTGAATCACCTTGTTGTACACCTGAAACTAACACAACATTGTTAATCAACTATACTCCAATATAAAATATAAAGTTAAAAAAAATAAAGCTGGTTAGGAGTAACAACATTCTAATTCCTTGGATTTTAGGCGCTATATTATCTTCTCAGAAATCAATTCAATCATCAACTTTCAGAGAGATGACAATTTGCAAAGACCAGTGAAAATCCCATCACCTGTGGAATGGACTATGAGAGTTGAATCCACATTGATTAGCCGAATGTCTGCTCCACATTGACTATCATCTATCATTCCTCCTTTAATGTTTTATGTACTTTTAACTTAATAAGCATCTTTTTGTAATAAGAGAAGACATGCTTATTATATAAAGTGGGAGAACTGTGAAATACATATGAAAAAAAATTTACATAGTTTTCATCACCTTAGAAAAATAAGATATTATGTTGTATTTCCTTCCAACTTTTGCTTCTATATATCTTCATGGTTTGCTTTTCATAACTGAAATAATAATGTAAATAAAATCATATGTTCAGCTTTTTTCACTAACATAACCATCTCCATCTTTATGATAACTTCTGCTTAGTTGTTTTACATGAATGCACAAAGTGACATCTTTTGTGTTATAGTTTACTTAGTTGTTTATTGTTAGACATTAATGTTGTATACAGTCTTTTTATATTTTAAATGACAGAAAGATGAACAGCTCTATAGCATTTTCTATATTAAGGGCTATTTTCTTAGGAAAGATTTCTAGACATGGATTACTGAATACGAAGTTATGAACATTTTTAAGTCTCATTATTGCCAAATTGCTTTTCCAAGGCTGATGCCAATTCACTCTCATCCTAGAGTGTTTCTCCTTAACAAGCTGGTCTCATTTTAAAAAATCTTTACTAATTTGATAAGCACAACATGCTAACCCATTGTTTAATATGTTTTACTTTGATTATAATGAGGATGAAAATTTTTGCATGGGTTTTTAAACTGTTTATAATTCTGTCATTTGTGAATTGTCTAATTACATTTTTGCTTAAAATTGTGCTAATAGTATTTTTAATATCAATATGTATAAGCCATTTATAAAGATAATAGATAGTTTAATTCCTGTGAATTTGTTTCCCAGTGTTTTGTTCCATGGATTTTAAAACTGATTGATTGGATTAATCACACAGGGAACATAAACTGATGTATGGTTTTCACAATTCTCTTTATCTTTTCCAGGTACATATATTAGCAAAGAAATAAAACAATTGTTCCAGTTTTGCTAGTGCCCTGCAAGAAATGGACTTAGCAATACTATGAACAATTGCTATGAGCTGACAGTCATGGGGAACTTGGCAAGGGTGGGAAGGCTGAAGGCAGTGAATATGATGTTCAACTATTTCTCATTAATTAATTTTAGATTTGGAAGGGATGATAAAATTTCCTTCACAGTATTTCACAGTTTATGTTTAGATCCCTTCAGGTGTTATACAGGAGCTCCTCCATTGTCAGTTAAGACCTACAGTTCCACAGAAGAGATAAAATGTATACAGTATTTGCCATTAAAGCCCCATAGATCTTAAAAGCCAAGAAACAAAACCAAAAACCAAAAATCCTTAATGTGAAAGGAGAGACTCAGATTATAGTATTTTTTACACTAGATAGGTGAAGTAAAAAAGAAAATAAGTGTGAACACAATGGAAAAGTGAGATTATTCCTAGTTGAGTAAAACAATGTATGAAAAGAAAAACCCAAGTCTTTCCTTTTCTCCTACCTATATGCCTTGTAGTCACTGCATCAATAAATGTGCCAGCATCATACTTTCTACTGTGTTTCTGCATTCACATAAAATCAATATTAGCTAAATCAAAGGCAAAAACAACTCCTTTGGGCTACCATTAATTTAGTTTAAACAATGATTCACAATTTAGTTACATATCGCCGTTTTTCATAAAAAAGGATTTTCATTGTCTTTTCTCACTTTTCTCTTCCCGTGAGCCTCAATCACCTTTTGAGAACAATGAAAGCCTGTCTTTTAGAGACTAGATAGGACTGATTTATGAATCATCTTTTAAATTCAGATGTTCTTTAAATTAAAAATAGGTCAAAGACAGTGTTTCATCATTTAATTTAGGTAACATTTGACAGGCGATTTCAAGAAAACTTGATCCAGGAATGATTGCCACTTAAAGATCACAGCTGTAAGAAATATCCATAAATTGCTAGTTACTGATACATAAATAAATATTGGACTCTTTTCCAGGCATTTTTTTCATTTAATTATTCATCATTCCTGAATTAAAAAGAAGAGAGAAAAAATTAACAGGCCTTCTTAAAACATTAAAGAAACATAGTAGTTACAGTACTTTGTTGGATGAAAGTTGCCACACACCCACGCCATCTTCCGAGGCTCTTACCAAGGTGCTTCTCCAATAGGAAACAATAAGTACATATACAAAATGGAGCAGCTACATACAGATAAAGAGAGGTTTGTCTACAGCAGGGATTTTGGCAGCACTTCAATCCCAGTAGGATTTCCCAAGTTTACCAATTCCAAGTTTAATTATGAAAGAGACAGAGTCTAGTACTGGAGGAATCATAACATACTGTCTTAAAATCGACCCTCCATCTCACTCCTGTATGTCCACTTTCCTCCATTAAATTCAGCAAGTATTGGTTAAGAGGAATCGTGATGTACTAGAAAGAGGGGACCTTCATGTCACACAGGTGGGGATCTGAACTTCAGTTTTATAGCTGGCTTAGTGTGAGGGTCAGTGTTTTGCAAAAAGTCAACAGCTAGTAAGTGACTTCACTCCTCTTTCCCGATACTATTTGAAAACAGATGTTCCAAAGCTTCATATTGTCATTGTCCCTCTCCCCATCATGGCCCCTCCCTGATACATATCATTCACTTCTCAAATAACCTTCTATTCATAATAGACACTCATTTAAATTGGGCAGTTTTCAAATTTTGCATTAAAAACAGTATCTTATTTACTTGAAAGCCTGGGACTAGATTTGAGAATCTCTTCCAGTGATTAGTCCACGACTCTAATGCCTTTTACTGATGGGATGATGGGGATGGATAGTGGTGGCAGAGGCTGTGTGGTCAGTGACAACATGCCACATCAAAGAGTCATCAAGAATGTGCCTAGTTTGACACCAAACGATCACCACAGTAGGAAACATTCATTTTACGAGTAGAATCCATGGGGATTGTAATATCAGAACTTTCATGTTGAACTTTCTAGGGTGCCTAAAATAAATATACACATTCATGGAATGCAAAGAAGAGATGGTCACTGCTCCAAGAGAGTTTACAAGCCAAGAAAGAGAAACCATCAAGGGAAGCCATATCCTATATACTATAAACTCACACACTTGTCTCAGTTACAGATCCTCTGAAGGAGAAACAATTAAGGCATTATATGTATTGCTCTTCCATTGCTAATTGTTTAAGGAAAGGCTCCTGTATGAATCAAACCTGCCAGCAGAAAGACATTACATTTGCTTAGCTGGGTTTCCTTCCAGAGTACATGTAATTGTGAATTCCAAAGACAGCGCCTGCCAAGAACTTTTGGCTTTAAATGAGTTAGAGGTCTTATAATTAAACCTACTACTATTAGCCCCTGGTAGTTGAAAGCTGTTTAGAAACTTAAATCATGGTTTTCCTAGCTGTCATTGCTTCACTAACAACTTCCCGATGCTTTTGGCTTTTTAACAGTATAAATAGTTAAATTAAAATTGTGTAGGAGTTATTTTTAAATTGATAAAAGCTATGTAAATGAAAGTAATTGCAATTAATAAATAATGATACTAAAGATTGCATTTGTCGGGCAAGAATTTTTAGGTACTTTGCATACGCACTATTATAAGAGGGACTGTCTATATTGAATAGATACCCACATGGGGCTAGAGTACTTTCCATACAACATGTGGAAAGAAACTATTTAAGGGGTGGTACAAAGTATGTGTGTGAGTGTGTGTATGTGAACATTTACACAAATCTACCATTCAAGTTGAAAGTCTCCATCATTTAGCTATTCAATATCTTCTTATCTCTGTTTTGTTTCATTTATCAAAATGGGGGCATTTATTGTTGTCAATCAACAAATTATGAAAGATACCAAGAATGTGATGAAATACAAAGCTTCTAAATGAAAATCTTCCTATTTGTAACTCAGATCACATTACAAAAGAAAAATATCTTGGAAAGCAGAAGGGTTAGAAAGGAATCATAGACTCCTAAAAAGAGAGGAAAACTGGAAACTATGCTAAACCAACCCCCCACATTAGAATTTAGCCTGTGTTTTAAAAGGCCTCCAATTGATTATGTAAAACAAATTTACTGTTACAGCAAAGACAAAACCCAGCCCTAAAGGAATGTGCAGTGTGGTCCATGTTCTTACCTTGGAGTTGCTGACATATTTCATGAAAATTATTAGGACTTTCCTAAAGCCTTTAGTATAAGTGTAGTCTTGTGATATTGGTTTGGTTATTTCTTTGTAGCTGAGAGAAAAATTATCTTCTTGTAGCAATTAATGGACTAATACAACTTTTCAGTGCATCCTTTAATTAAAAAGGAGAAAGGAAAATTTCTAATTGAAATATAATTTTTGTGAATGATAGGATAATTTCTAGCTAGAATTAGTGTAATTTTTAAAATGAAATTAGGGCTTTCTGCTTACTGCCTTGAAGTACACCTTTTTATTTTTTGATGATTATTTATTTATTTGGACGTGTCAGGTCTTAGTTGTGGCATGCGGGATCATCACTGCGGCACGAGAGATCTTTCATTGTAGCATGCGGGCTTCTCTCTAGTTGTGGTGCAAGGGCTCTAGAGTGCACAGGCTTAGTTGTCCCACGGCATGTGGGATCTTAGTTCCTTGACCAGGGATTGAACCGGAGTCCCCTGCATTGGAAGGTGGATTCTTAACCACTGGACCACCAGGGAAGCCCTGAAGAACACCTTTTTATACTGTGCTATATTTTATTTACCCAAACCATGGTATATACTAAATACTAGATGCTGTGAGAAATGGAAAAAAACTAAGTACGAAGGAGATTGATTTTATTAGTTCTCCCAAAGGTAATAAATTCTAGAGATTTGTTATAATTTTCTATGTATTTATTTGCTCTCTTACCCTTCCCCCAGAAAGAGTGGTATTAGAAGTACACAGAAGAGTATAAAGGACAACCAAATAAATCAACACAAAGAGAAAATAAGGAGCAAGGTGTATGATTAGTTCACAAATATGAATAGCATATAATTCCTAGAGATTTAGTTAAGATAGAGTGTGTGTCAGATGATACACAAGGCCAGACAGATGACCAGTGACAATATTCACATGGATTATAAGAGTAAAAATGTATCTGTTCTTGAGGAGATCCTCAGCTTCTTATACCTGATACCAAGTGATGTATTAAGCAATATCTTCTAGTCCATAGCATCTCTATAATTAATAAATTCAACAGCAAGTTTCGTACTGTTGGTTCTTTTTCTTAAAATGAGTTTTATTTTGCTCTGATAACAAAGACAGAAAATGTAGAAATGGAAGAGAACAAAAAGAGCAACAGAGAGTTAATTTTTATTTTCTGACTACAACCTGAAGTTTAGTTCTCTGTTGCTATTTTAGGCAGGTCATCAGCTGAGATGGAAGCAAGTTTGATACTCTCTTAAGAAATCTTGGGAACATAACTGGCACATGTGTCAGTATAGAAATCATCGAAGCCACCATTTAGAGATTGATCCAGGGAAAACCTACAGGGAGGGTCAAAAATCTTCCAAAATCAGTTTTGCACCCTTTAAGCATGTGTATAAATGAATGAACAAATTCCTAAAATATGTCATGGGGATTTGATGCAATAATTCTAGACTGGACTATTCCTAAAGCAAGGTTACAAGTCACCCAATTTGGCTAAAGGTAAGTTATCAAAACATCCATCAAATTCTTAATTTTAAGCAGTGCAGCTTTTTGGTCAATGTGTTGTGTTCTTAGATAAGTTATACTATACTACTTTATATTATGGTATATAATTTCTAGGCTGCAAATAAAAAGAAATAATAAAGAACACCTGCCAAAAACAATAATTTGAGTTTTAAGTGCAGTAGTTAATCTTCAGTCATTCTCTCTCTGACAATGGCTAGACAAAACAATTTCATGAGGTTACTCTTGGTTTAGGCAGGTAGAACCACGTTGTCAGCATATATGAAAACATCCATTTTTCTGTTCTCATAGTAGGAGAGTGTGCATTTAATACGTAAACACAAACATATTAGGTCTTTAAGGTAAAGGTTGAAGAAAAGAGAATGGAAGCATATCCCCATTTCATGCTTCTCAAAATTATTATGTGGTCTGTGAAGAGACTGTTTCTACTCACCCTGACTCTTACGTTTTATGCAAGCATCCGAGTTTTATGCAAGCATATATGTCCTAGAGTTGCAATAGAGTTCACAGCTTAGCTCAGCTAGTGGTATTTTCTAAATCTCTTTTTCTGGAGATTTTAATGACACTAATCAAACTTCTCAAAGACTGATTTTCTAAACAAGAAAATAAAATTTTACCTTTATAGTTGTTACCACCCCTATAAATCTAATCAGATAGCTATCTGTTAGCTCCAACTACCTTGTATCAAGTTTCCTAGGAAATAAATAATAATCATCAGATGTTTTTGGCAATATAGATTCGGTGCAGAGAGAATTAGGTTGTGGTTGATGAGTAGTTTCACCAAAGCTACAGTGAGCACTCTTCTCACAGTGATCTGTTTCCCAGCCACTGGGAGATAGATAGGTCCTTTCTCAATAGCACTAGAGACAAATGTAGCAGAATCTTCACTTGGTCTTTTCCTGGGTTGTGGATGTGTCTAGATGTCATACTTGATCAGAACCTTTCTGTTGGCCCTGGTTATTACATTTATCCTTCTTCAGCCACTCTTCATTTACTTAGTTGGCACGTGTTTAGTGAGCACCTACTTTGTGCTGAATAGGTTGCCGAAATAATAGTGGGAGTCTTACTAGTAGTAAGATAATAATAATAACAATAGCTACCATTTATTGAGCATCTATTAGTGAGAAATGCTATTCTACAAATTTCATTATATGTCTTAATGAATACCCATAACAATAGGTACAACGAGGAAATTAAAGAATGAAGACAAAGATCAATAAATCATTCTTTCTGTCCTTTGGGTAGCTCACAGTCTAGTGAGTGAGTGCTTCAGAAAGAAGGTACTTTCGAACAGTTTGTCAGATGGCCAAGGGGGAAAGTATTTCAGGAAAAGGGGTAAATATACAGACATAAAGGCATGAAATGGTAAGTATGGTATCTACTGAAAACTGCAAGTGCTTCAGAATGATTGGAGCATGGTACATTATTGGGTGGATATAGTAGGTAAGTCCTAAAAGACAGGCAGGAAACTTAAAGTAACATTTTGTGGAAATTACTCATGGTAACGAAAGAAAAGTGTTACATCCTCTATGTTTAGGGCAGAGATAGGAGCAGGTACCTTCTCCTGAAGGACCTATGTCACAGGCTCCAAAGAAAAAACAAAGGGACAACTTTCTCCAGAAACCATGGAGGAGAAGAGTGTATGGGGATCGTGTGTGTAAAGACAGTAGCTGGGTTAAGAGTGGTGTTTGATGGAGCAAGGATTAATGGAAAGAGCCATAAACATAAAGTCAGGGCCAATTGAACTAATAGGAACAGAGGCCAAATTGACCTGAGCAGGGTCTGCTTAGTATTGTGTTTTAAAATATTGGCCTTCAAGACACCAAAATTCTTTGAGATGTGCATGTCCTTTGATCCAGCAATTCACCTTCAGGGATTTTTACCTAAAAAAAAATTCAGGTTGGGTGTATAGTTTTAGCTAAAGCTAGTCATCACAAGATTTCTTATATAACTAAAAATTAGAAGCAACTTAAATGTCTAAGGATAAGGGATTGATTAAATAAATTATGGGGGCTTCCCTGGTGGCGCAGTGGTTGAGAGTCCGTCTGCCGATGCAGGGGACACGGGTTCGTGCCCCGGTCCGGGAAGATCCCACATGCCGCGGAGCAGCTGGGCCCATGAGCCATGGCCGCTGAGCCTGCACGTCTGGAGCCTGTGCTCCGCAACGGGAGAGGCCACAACAGTGAGAGGCCAGTGTACCGCAAAAATAAATAAATAAATAAATAATGGAAAATCCATACAGTGGAATAGACAGCAGCTAAAAGAAATGGAAGAATATTTTGCTTATAGGAAAAGACCCATGCTATAAAATTATCAGGGGAAATGTAAATAACAGTATAGTCAGTATAACTAAATTCTATGCCTCCGACCATAACAACTTCTACACAGAAAATAATAGTAAGTTTGGAATTGTATTAACCAAGGTGTTCACAGTGATTGTCTCTTGATAGTAGGATTAGAGTTGATTCTTATCTTTTTGTTTTGCTTATCTGAGTTTACTAATTGTTTTTAACTTTGAACATACATGATGTGTATAATAAGTCTGGCCTCTTTGTAGCAATTAAAGTTCATTTATTTCAGTGTCACCAAACTCTGACTGTAGAGGGTGAGTGATGAGAGTCTACATTTGGCTGAGTGAATAACCTAAAATGATAGTTGTAACATATCACAATAGAAAATATAGTGTGTGCACTCAAACTGCTTTAAAATGTGAATGAACTTAGAACTGTATCTACACTGTGGGTCCTTAAGGGACATACACAAGGAAAAGAAAAGAAGAAAACTCTTTAATAATAGAATCATTAATTTAATCATTACTTTAATAACAGAAATCAGAAATTAATAACCCTATACTGTGACAGCAAAGAGGGAAACTGAGACCCATCTGGCAAGTGAGACAGCTTGCTGGCCCGACTGTTCACCATGATAGTTAAATCAACCACCTGAAAGGGGTTATTATCAACAGGAGGTGGGGAACAATCGAGCTCTGAAAGTTTGCCTTAAAAATTTGCTTTAACCCAGCAATTTTACTCCCAGGAACCTTTCTCCAGATAAGTTCACATACATGGAAAATGTCTATCCAATGGAGTTTCTTGCGTTATTGTTTGTAAGAAAAATGTTTTAAAAATCAGACTGTCCATCTTAGAGAATTGGGTATATAAATTATATTACAGTAACACTATGAAATTCTATGCAACCACTAAAAATAACATACTAACATGGTAAAAATCCCCCAAACACAGTGGTAAGTTTTTAAAAAAAGTCTAGTAAAGGGCTTCCCTGGTGGCGCAGTGGTTGAGAGTCTGCCTGCCGATGCAGGGGACATGGGTTCGTGCCCCGGTCTGGGAAGATCCCACATGCCGCGGAGCGGCTAGGCCCGTGAGCCATGGCCGCTGAGCCTGCGCGTCCGGAGCCTGTGCTCCACAAGGGGAGAGGCCACAACAGTGAGAGGCCCGCCTACCGCAAAAAAAAAAAAAAAAAAAAAAAATGGCTAGTAAGTGTAATATTAGTGTCCCATTTATGTTTTCATAGAGGACCTTAAATGTTACTCTACATTTGGAATTTTTAAAATTTATACTCAGCAGGCACTTGTTTTTTAAATAAACAATTAGACATAAAAATCAAATCTAAAAATATATGCAGTATCATATAACTAGAATTTTTAATATATTTAAAATAGTTTATTATATTATAGAATTCTATAAGTATTTATGGGATTATGTTCATAATGAATAAATTAAGCACCTCCAAATGTTAGTGTTTTAACCAAATTAATTGGTAGCTCTATTGCAGAAGATAAAAGACTGCTCAAGTCTTCTCAGTTTTCTTATACTTTATGAAATATAAAAATTCCCTTAAAGGAAATAAAACCACTCATTTCACTAATCAAGGGCAACTGACAGGCAATATCCCACAAAACCCCCTTTACAGCTCAGGAATGAAAAAAGAGGCCTTCGCAGAGGGGAAGAGCAGAATCAACCCTCCATTATCTGCTCATGGAGCTCTAGATAGTATGAGAAAACTCCTTATGGCCAGTCTTGACAAAACTGGGTTACTATTATTCCAGTATTATTGTTTTATCCCAACACACAGTGTCCTACAGTACTGGGATTAGTAGAACGTGATAAGTGGTTCTCCATAATAATGAAAGCATGTATTCAATATGACTACAGACAAAGGATTAAAGAAAGGGGAAAAGTATAGCCTATTATGACTCTGCATAATTTGGAAGTTCTTAATTTTGAACCAAAGTTTTTATAACCTGTCACTATTTGTCAAATCTTAGTAGCTAGACTAAAAATGTCTTCCATTTCATCTTTACTAAGAATGTGGGACACTTGCTTTCTTTTACCCAGGCGGGAATTTGAATACCCATTTTGAAATCTGTAAAAAGCCTTTGGCTGTCAATGCTAACTGACTTCTTGACAGAGATTTGTCCTTTGTTGTGAATAAACACAGTAGTTTTAATTGTGGGAATACCTAGTTCAAAACAAATGAGTAAGCAGCTACTATATTAAGCGTGTGTTTGCTTCTGTTCACAGAAAACTCTGAATGCCAGTTTTATGTCTGGGCAATTCTAGCCTTCTTGGGTTTAGCTCTGACTATATCGCTTATCTTCAACATTTCCCACTATGTGGAAAAGCAGCGACAAGGTAAGACATTTTCAGAAATAGCCATATGAAACCGCATGAGTGGAGATTGAGTCACTGGAAAACCTACAGAATAAGATGATTTTATGAAATGTTATTCAATAAGATATTTTTATCTGTAGAAAATCTATTTGGTACATTTTTTTCACGCTGAAGGTTCTCTTAATTTAAACATGTAATCATGTTAGAAATGTAACTCCCAATTTTAGCTTTATCTCTACTAGAGGGTAGAGCATAGGAAGGGATTATCCTGGGAAAATGTATTTTTCCATCTTCCTCCTCCAGTTGAACAACTCACGAAATTGTAGCCTATTCTGGAGCATCTGTAAAGGTTCCTTCTGGTGTGTGATGAGAAGAGTGAAGAGTAGGTCTTTAAGGTTCCACTCAAGTCTATTCAAACTTCTCAGCATCAGTCAGGGCCTCTAGAGTGCAGCAGGCTTGGTTGGGATCAGAAGGGAACTGGAAAAGCAATAGACTTAACCACGGGCTTTTTGTCAAACACTCCCAGGGTCTAGGATCTGCCACCGACAGCTTTTCTTTCCATTAAGCTGGGCAGAAGTTTTAACCACGTGGCTTTCACCCTCTTGTGCCATGATTGAATTAGTGTGGTGCCCATCAAGTGGCACAATATTTGCACACTGTAGGCACTCAACATAGGCATGTATGCTGAATACAATGATGGGTGAATGGAGGAATGAAAGTTCAGCTATTTCTCGGAGTGCTCTTAATATTCTAGAACCAAAAAACTCTTGGGGGCAGGACATTTAAGTGGTAAACAAATAGAAAAGAAAAGGTAAATACATTTTCTTTAAACAGATGAAAATAAATAAAGCAAAGTTAACAAAACTAAGTTAGGTACATGTGTCCAAGAAAAAGTACATGAAGTTAAATTAGAACAATGGTCAGATTCCAAAGAGAGTCCTTGATCCACTTAAGAGTGTCTTAAGTGTTGATAACGCTAATGTAAGGTATGAAGAAGGCATTATTGTCATACAGATTTGAAAAAAAAGATGAGAGGCACTAGCAAATGAAGTGACATGGCTGAGGTCTCACATCTATTCAATACCAAAATTACGAATAAATGCTCAGTTTTTCAAATCATCTGTTTAAAACAGTTTCCACCAGCACATGCTACTTTTACACTGTTGACCAAATGTCCTCAGCCAGAAACCCAACACTCTTTTAGGCTATTATATCATCCCTATACCAAAGATGAAATTCCAGGTAAGCAACACATTTTCATTAGCAATGATTTCAGTAGTTATTTTTTATTTTCAAATATTTTTCAGACTAACAACCTTTATATGTCAGTGCAAGATGACCCATCAGACATCTTCTAAAAAGTTTCCTTTATAGAAAGAAGAGAGCTAAGAGTAGCACTTTTCTTTGTATAATAGCTTAAGATGACTACATTTCAACTTTATTAAAATATTTTATGAATGCAGATAATATTGTCACCTGAATTAGTAAAAGGTGAATTGAGAGCTGTAAGAGATGAAATAATTTAAGGTGGGAACCAGGACAAGAATAATTATCTGAGCGAGTACTTCACTCTTCCTTGATTCCCGCCGAAATCCTCTGGAGATTTGTATGGGGCCAGGGAACAAGTGGTTTTATGTGTTTAACGTAAACCCAACTGTTTAACTTAAATTTTATTTAGTAAATTTCACCTATTTACTTTCAACCTAAATAGTCCTTTTTTTCAGCCCTATGACTGCATTGAATTGTGGTGAATATGTATGTTTAGAATCACTTTTTATCAATGTGATCAAGATCAGGGCTGGTCTAATTTTACTGACCTATTACTTCTGCCCAGAACTATTTGGCTGTACCAGTCTATTACAACACAAGGTGAATAGGTTTTCCAATTCTCATTTTTGGTTGTTTGTGTATTGGGATTTATTTACCCATATTCATACCATTTTGCTACCATACAAACTTTTGGGGGGAGTTATTTGCTTGCGATGATTAGTTGACTACTGTTAAAAGACAGTTGCCTAACTAAAAAAAAGCAGGCTTTTCTTTTTTCTACAAAGACAGATTTTTTTTTTCTTCTTTCTAATTGTACAAACCCAGGCATGCTATACCTGACTCTATTGCCTGAAATCAACAGAGTGGGAAAGAACGCTTAAAAAAAACAGGAAATTGTGAATTACATCTATTGATGTACTTTTCAAAATCAATTTCAGTTCCCTCAATTGTTTTTAAAATCATGGCCTTTGAAGTCAAGCTGACCTGTATTAGAACTCTGTTTTCAATATCTACCTGGGAGAACTTGTCTGAGGAACATAACGTCTCTGACTTTCAGATTCCTTATCTACAAAATGTGGAAAATACTATCTAGACCATGGAGTTCTTGTGAGAAGTATGTAGATACCGCAGCACAGTGCTGAGGATTTAGTAGGCGGGTCCTGGACAGGGTACAGCCCACGTCACTGTTCCTGGTGGCCCTGGTGCTTCCTTCTTTTGCTCCTTCCACAAATGTTAGAGGTTTACTATGGCTTCATTGAATTTTAATGTCTGTTATTTCAGCGAACATTAGTTTCTCTCGCTTTTTCACCCCTCCCACCGTCCTTAAACTCTCTAAGCCCTCTCCAGCTCTCGTCCCATTTCCTGCCCCCCGTCTCTTTATTGTTTAACATGTCTGTACGATAACCTGAGTTTCAGTGATAACGCTTGTGTTCAAGTCACATACAGGCTCATTTTAGAGAGTTTTCTGTAGGCTTCCATGGAGTTGGTTCTAAATATTAGTCTATCTCAAATTAATTTATCTGAGCAGTAAAGAGCTAAAGACTCTCGAACACATCCCTCTTGTGTACCCTCACCAACTCCTTCATGGTGATCTTATGCCCTACAGATGCATATGAGCCCAGTGGATTGCCTGCTGCAGAGCCCTGCCTCTCTCTTTCTAAGGATGGTGAAAAAGACAGAGACGCCAGTGGGAGGGGGAGAAAAAGACACCTAGAGAGAGGGGAGTGGAGACATGCCAGAGTGCTCCAGTCTCCACCACAGCCCCCTGATGCTCACTGCACCATCACTCCCACCAGCCAAAGACACTACACCCTTACCCAGGTCTGAGCCAGGTCCCACACACTCTGTCTGACTACTCCAGGCAGGATGCAGTGTCCAGCAGGGGAGTCACAAGTTTCAGCACTGGGTCAAGTATAGGGATGGAGTGCTATCTCATACCCTCATGTGCACCTTCCCATCCTTTTAGGACAGCCTCTTTCCCCCACACCACACCCCACCCCCAACCCCCTAGACCTGCAATCTGCTAGGAATTATGGTACCACCCACTTCCACCACTGGGACTTGGGTTGGGTCATGGGTAGGCTCACCCCCGAGCTCATGGATCCAGAAAAAAACAAAAAAAGACAGACTTCACTCAATCTTTACTCCTTAGGCAGAGCACATTACCCTGGGTCTTGCACTTTATAGATGTGCAAATTTAAGATTAGCCTTGGAACAGTGTTTGCTGTTGCCAAATAAGGCCCTTTGTTCTTATCCCATCTCCCCTTTTTCTCTCTGCAGTCCATTCTCAACCACTCAAGTATTACTAATGACCCATCCTTTCTACCTCATATGAACAAACAGCACTGTCTTTCTTTCTCACCCAGAGATTCCAAGTGGATTTGGGATTAGTTCTGCAAACTGTTTGACTCCTTTTCAGTCCTCCTGAAGACCCCTCACTGCTTTGTTTCTCCTGGACAGACAGACTAGAAGAGATTGCATCATATTAGCCAGTTTTTCTGCCCCTTGGTCTGTGTACACAATGCCCCTGCATCTGGCCTTATGTAGCTTTTTATTTCTACATCTTTGTGCTATTCTTTGTGGCTAAGAAACTTGCAAGATATGACTCCACCTTGGCAAACAGTCAGTGAGTAAGTTTTGCAGGTGTATTAAATAGCTTATAAAAGAAAATCTCTATCCCAGCAACAATGCACTATCTACACATTCAATCAGATTGACAAGATAAGCCTCTCCTTGATGTTTTCTGCAGCAGGGCTAGGTAGAAGCTTTGAAATGGAGTCCTCCTTCCCCCAAAATAAATCTTTCATTTTTATGTGATTCTTTGTCCAAATCTGTTCTTTAGTAGGATTATATTTATTTCTTTTTCTGATAGGAATGCATTCACTTTTTCTTCCTTTAAGCCCCAAAACTATTTTTTATCTAATCTTTCTTCTCTGTTTTGAGAAGGATAAAGAACTGCATGGTTTCCTCATACATCAAAGTCCTATCAGGGTAACTCCTATTTGCTAGAAAATTATGGCACATATTTCACATTAAAAATGTATCATAAAATTTGTATTATGGGGTTTAAACCATGTGTTCTTGTTTCTTGTTGTTATGTATCGCACATGGAAGAGTGAACACTATAAAGGGGAAAACATAAAAGAAAATGTTAGCTCACACCCTTTCAACCATGAACCTGACCACAGTGTTTATATCTGAATCACAGAGAGGATTATGAAAACTCACCCAGCTTTTCTCACACAGAGTCTTGCAAACATAACTGCTTTATAATAAAAACTGTGTTTGATTTTATTAAATATAACTGAAATGTTTAAGTAGGTTTTAAACCATGCCATTTACTTTTAAATAAACCTATAAGGCCTGATGACAGAGCAAGCTCTTTTCGGGAGCCTGAGCTTGCTGACCTTTCTCCTTTGCCGTAACCTCTAAACCTTTGACTGCTATACCTCTATTGAAAGAGATCATATTCTATCACAGTTCTTATGGTAAGTATTGTAAAACTAAAACCACGCAAGTACTGATTGTCCCACTCCAGATTATACATTTAAATTTTAAGAGTAGTGTGATGTGGTGACCTCGAACTTTTAAGGTTCCCTTTCAGGGTGCTTCTTCAATACAGTTGGTTTTGATGTATAATATCCTTTAGCCATTACTTATTTTCTCCTTCTTCACATTGTTTTAGTTCCCTCTCCTTCCACCTAAGCATCGCATTATTATATTGTAGCCTTTATATAGTTGTTTCCTTTTTCACACAAAGCTTTTTGGTCTAAATCTTTTATACATCAAACTACATTTTCCTTTTCCTTTTGTAGAACTATCCTTTTACATACTACAGCAGTGTATTTTCCAGGCACCATCATTCATACTCTAAGCACCTCCAACTGGAAAATCCACATTATCTTTAAGAACTATTGGTCTGTTTGGAGAAACATTTTTACTCCATACCTAGTTTTTTTTTTATTCTATTTAAGTACTGTCACTATTTTTTGTTTGTTTTTATCTTTTCTTTGAATTTACTACTCAGTTGGTGAAAATCTTCTTGCGAAAGGTGAGATTTGATTATTTCATTTCAAATCAGGCTTTACTTATAATTCTTTTATCTTTCAAATAGCATTTAAATTATATGAACTAGTTTTCAGCTAATCCATTTAATGAAGAAACTTTGCAATTCAAATCAGCACAATTAAACATGGCTTGCTGCAGGATATGGATTTAGAATATATAATATTGATAACCAACTTTGTCATTTTCTAAAGTGTTTTTACATAAATTATTTCATTTATCTTCCACATCTACTCCATGATATAGGCATTATTAACACTACTTTATTGATAAACTAAGAATCAGAGTTTTGCAATGATTTTCATGTTCATTTGCAATGAAATGCATTGAAGAGCTGGTACCTAAATCCAGTGTCTTCTGATTCCTAACCCTGAATTTGTTCCATGATACCTCAGGCTACAGGTGGACTAAATTTTTGTGTATGCACTTTAATTCCAGACAAATTTGAATAATAATTAATGACCTGAGTATAAACATGTACCTCATATAAAAAGAAATCAATACATACTTTATAATTTCCAGTTAACAATTTTCTAATCTATATTAACTAATTTTTATTCCTATGCTTATTGATATTTTTTATATTTCTCAAGCTTTCTGATTTTGCTGGGTTTCCATTAACTTGTGGCTACTGTGCAACAGTAGACTTCTCTAGGCTTCTCCCAACATGCATGTTGCATTCATATTCACAAAACTAGTCTGAAGGTAGTTGAAAACAGCTGCATCTTTTAGATGCAGTCCATGGTAAGACATTTACTGTGGGCTAGAAGAAACATATTTCTGACAGATCCCAAATGGGATTCATCACTTTCGGTCCCATAGCTGCTTGATGTTTGTGCTTTGCAAAAACTTCCCGCATTTGGTCCTTTACAGAATTCTTCCAAAAACATTGACACATGACATATCCATTTCACCCTCCAATGTGGTGATTTTAATAATTTGTTTGAAACATTATTTAATAATGTTTCTCTAAGAGTTAATGACCTCTCTGGAGAATAACAACTTTGTCACACATAAATCTAACTAAAAATAGTCTTTGTAGTTGTTTGGTGACTTGCTCAATTATTGGGAAACATTTTTGTTAGTTTCTTACCAACACACAGTGTTTTCCAAATGTTAAAACATAAAGATCACCATTTGATTGCTATTGTCTCTGAGTCACTGTCAGAGACTTAGATAATACTGGGCTTTACTTTCATATGATAGCTTTTGCAAGATTTTGGTTTTTATTTAATGCCAGGCTTAATGATATGCAATCAAAATATAATAAATATCATATTATATACAACTATTCAGTTCAAAGAAAATTTATTGATAAACCAGTAATACACACTGCTTCATAATTTTTATCTTAATTATTAAAACTGAACTCTGAATTTCTCTTAATTTTCTCTAACTATTGCCTCTCTAAAAATTTCTTGGAACTATTTTTTTCCAATTTTGAATACACATATTTAATTTGAAGTACAAATACTTCCTCTCAGTTGCCTTTGAACCACCACCTCCAAGGTTCAACAGTGGATACTTTGAGATTTGACCCCTATTTTTTCATGATTTTACAATCTTACATCAAATCTCTGGTCAGTCTGGTTTTTGCAGACCAGCATACTGTTTCCCTTAAAAGCCATTCTACTGTTTTGATTACTTTTAGAGACTGTGTTGCCAACCTTTTCTGAATTTCTTCTCTCTAGAACCCTTATCTCTCCTTACCTCTCTATTTTTACCATGTGGGTGAAATGTAATCATGACCAGAGGAACTTCCTGAGCATCATTTTTATGTTGTTGTCACATACCAAGAAATGATAATGGACACTCCAAGATTAGATAAATAAGTAAATAAATAGAAGTGTCTTCTAGGGACTTTTTTTTTTTTTCTTGATAAGGAAGAAAAGCCTATCCAAACCAGCAAGGGCAAAGAGGGAAATCTGTCAGAAGGAAGCAGAGGTGTTTCGTGGAACCTGAAGGCAGAGAGTACAGCCAGGCCCCACAACAGACTGGAACCACAGAAAAGGCAGGGACAGGTTTCCAGTGTACTCCGCTTGGTGTTTCCCTGCATGAAATGGTCACACAGCTGGGCTCTGCATTACTGCCAAGCTGCACCATGTTTTCATTCCAGATTACCAAGAGGGAACCTGATTGGCCCAAATCAGAGAATATCCTTATCCCTAGTTCAAACGGTGGTGGTCAAGTGGCTTGATTAAAGATGTTAACTGACATTGAGGCTAAGCTCCCCTCAGAGCATGCTCTAGAAGGTTTAAGACATGTACGTCAAAATTTCTTTTAATGTGTCTATTTTGAATATCTTTCAGATAAAATATACATGTACTCCGATGACTACTTTCCCAGGTATGTAGAAAATGAGTCATAGATTATGATTCCCAAGGAATAAGGAGAAGTAACTAATGTTATATTGCTTATAGGTTTGGCTCAGGAATGTTTCACTTGGGTTAAAATAAAATGTAAAGTGAGTTTTAATTACTTTTGCTTCCACCTGAAGAATAATACTTATAATATTATTATCTGCCCTAGTTACTTATCCTGAATCAGTGAGAGAGCTGGATAAAGGACAAAATGAAACTCTAACCTGGTATCTACAGAATCCTCATTAATTCTGGAAGAAGATATCCTAGATTAGGATTCAGTTCAGGTTGTAAAAATGTCATCTAATTAAATATAGAATTGTGTGGCTCTTAAGAATTCAAGGTAGAAAGAAATCTGGCAATATTAATACAATTTAAGATATGTATGCACACATACATAAACAAGGATGATTTGTGCTGTGCCATTTTTAAGGGTATTGCCAATAAATAACTCTAAAATAATATGCAGTTATAGATATAACATAACTTAATCGCTTATACTTATTAAGCATGTTGCAGATAAATTTGTGTGGTATAGAACTTTTTTTAAAGAAGGGTTTATAATATAAAGCATAGTAAAGAAGTTTCATTTTCTTGGACAATACATTCTGACCCAAATGTGTCATTAGATTGGAAATTTCTCTTTTAGGATTAAAAAAATCTAAATATAGAAAATTTCCTAGAGGATTCTTCAAGACCTTTTTGAAATGGTAAACTGAAAGGCTGAAAAGGTCTTTCAAAAACACAGAGCTTTCTCACTGTACAGGGTAAGACTGCAAGCTTTCTATTGGTCTCTAAAATGTCCTTTTTTAAAAAAGAATTCTTCTCCGTGTGGAAATGTCTCTGGAAGATTCAGATCTGGGCTACAGGCAGACCCATACAAAAAAGACAATCTATATTTTATGACTGTTTTTAACATTGGATTCTATAACATGAGATAATTTAAGTCATTAGTTCATTTCAAGAGTGATTTGCTGATTTGGTTACAACAAAAAAATATGACAAAAAGAATCCTACATAACCATGTAGAAGTTAATCTGATGATTGATTTGATACTTGTCATTTGAAAGGCAGTTAAGATGCAGTGTGTAGTTTGTGATACTATCGTTCTTCCAAAGACTGGGTTGGTGGTTTTTGGATTAGGATGGGAAGAATCAGAAAGAAAAATTGGTAAAACACCCATCTCAAAGCAAGCAGGCTCTTAGCTGCAGGGAAAATTCAGAAAGGAGGCTTGTTCTTTTATAACATCTGTTCCTTCAATAAATATTCATTCAACAAATAAGCATTTGTTTAAACAACAGAGATACAAAGATGAAAAGATGAGATCCTTCCCTCGAGGATTTAATAATCTGTTATCTATTGTAATAAATCTCCATCTAGGCAAAATTTGAATATACAATGCAGATTGTATCTATTAAAAAGAGGCTGGCATATTAATTCACAAGTTTATGTATGTACTTCACAGTTTGTCTATTTCTCTGATTATGTAGTTTGGGAGCCAAAGTCACCTTTATAGGAGAGCATGGAGGATTCAGAAAAAAACAAATGAACTATCTCCAGCCATTAAGAAATAAACATTAAAAACAGCAGGTGGAAACAGGACTATCTTTCTCAGGTAGGGGTAGAATTGTGGATGCTTCCTCAGTCCTTAGATGGTTCAAGGATGGGTAGAAGGGAGGCAAGCTTCCCTCACACTGGGTTCCCTGCTGCACTGTCCCCCTGCTCCTACTCAGCATTGGTTTAGGTGGGAAGCTATGCTGGAGGGGAAAGAAATTTGCTTCTCTGGTCTTATCTTCCTGCTTCCCCAAATCCCTGCCTTCCTACATTAGTAAGTCAGGAACATGACCACTTTAAGGACAGCAAAGCATCTATATCTAATAGAAAGTTAAATATACACTTCCTGGTATTTACCCCTGGGTTACTTTATTTGTCCTTTAAATGTAATTCTACACAATTCTTGTCTTTTGATCTGTGTTAAGAGGATAATGCAGTAAGAATATCATCGGTTTGAGATACAAACAGTTCTGGATGTTAATCACTCTTGCAATTACCAGGTTTGTAATTTTGGGAAAATGAGCATTGCTGATGTGGAATTTTATCATCTGAAAAGTATGGATTATAATATAATACTGTACTTACAAGGGTAGCTGACTGATTTAAAAACAAACAAAAAAAGGCTGAATGCTTTATTAGGTGAAAATTAAGGTCTAAGAAAATTTCCACCCATTTGAATTATATTTACCCCTTAATTTAGGAAAGCAGTTCAGATTTACACTAAGCTTATTGTACCTGCTCAGTGTTCAGAGTCTCTCTCAAGGACTTAAAACAAATCCCCAGCAACTTTTGCATGGTCTTCTCCTGGGTGGCACTGAAAGGTGCTTTATCACGAAACATATCTCATCGCAGCTATTCTTCTACCTTAAGATGATTTCTTGGATTTCTAGTTTGGCAGGCTGAGAACCACCCCACTTCACTTCCCCTCTTTGCTAAATATACTGAGCTGGTGCCCTGGAATAGACCTTTAGTCTCAGCTGTCCTCTCCACCTGTTCCCAGGGGTGAGTATCCTGATGACAATAGAACTCCTGGGTAGCCTTCCCTGGTGCCTCAGACTTCCAGGTAGATATTCAGATGAGGGCCTCACCGTGACCACTGCCACACTTTGAACCAAAGTATCTCCATGTTTTCAAGCCTTCTGTTTGTTTTAATGTACAAGTAACCATAATCCAAGCTCCAACCCTGTGCGAATGCAAGAAGTCCAGTCCCTAACCTAAGTATTTTGGGGAATCCCCCAGAATGTGCTTATAGGTTCCAAAAACCTTATTCTTGGTTGCCTGTTGGGCACCCCTAGCTCTGTGTCACTGCTCTAGTTTTCTTTCCCCATCTTGTTTAGAATTCTTCATAGTCTCCTTTCCCCCAAACTTTGAGAAAAGACTCTTCTTTTCAAGGGCTCCAAAGCACTGGCAATATAAGCTCCTGTGTTTAACTGACTTTACAAAAAAGTAGACATCATTAGAAGGACATATGAACACTGATCAAGATGATAAAAATTTAATGTTAGATATCATTGCCTGAGAGTCCATTAACTTCCCCCCTCATAGGAAATATTACTGGTTCTTAGCTAACCCTAGCCAGACTAACCCTAGTTATACCAAAATTGCTGGGGTTTACACTTTTCTCCTGGACCAAGGGTCTATCTTTGATATCCACTCACCCCAAATTCAAGAAACCTACACCCATGGCACAATCCCTGCCAGAGAAAGTAAAAATTTAATGAGCATATACTCAGGAACACATTGTTGCAACAACTTTCCTTTTTCTCTCCTCCTTCATTATTGCTTTTTCTTTCCTTATTGTCTCATTCCCATCAGTATATAAACAGACAGTACTGTCTGACATCTTTTTTTAAAACAAGAAAAGTTCCCTTGATATTAGATTGCCTATTGCCTATAGTTACCTCTCCATTGCTCTGAACCCTTTATAGCAAAACTTGGAAGTGCCATCTACATTCTGTCCATATGTGCTGACTTCTCTTCCTCTTCTCTTCTTTCTTGAACCTACTCTATTCGATCTTCTGTCCTCAATAATCCACTGACTCGGCTTTTGTCAAGATCACCAATGAAATCTACATGGCAAATCTTAGTCTCATTATATGTGGTCCATCCGTAGCATTTGACACATTGACACTCTACTTCTTGAGACACTTGTTTCTCCAGACTCTGGGCCACCCCCTTTTTGATTTTTCTCAATTAGTAGCAGCTTCTTCTCCTTTGCTGGTTCCTGAACCTTCGACAACAGAGTGCCCAGGGCTCAGTCTAGTGAGCCTCTTCTCTATCTACACTCATTCCATTAGTAATTTCATCCTCTCTCATGGCTTTCAGTAACCTTTAAACACAGGTGAAGCCCAAACATATAACTGCCTATTCAAAGAAATGTCTACTAAGCAAGTCAGGTTAACACTTAGCAAAAACAACTTCTGATAGACCCTAAGCTTACTCTTTTTTATCAATCTTACAACTTCCCAGCCCTTTAAAATAGTTTTATTTAGTTTTACAGAAATCTTTCATTTTTATTTGGATATTGGAACCCTACATTTATGTCATAGATTTTGGGAGCTGAAAAGAACAATGGGGATTAAATAATTTAATATCCTTGTTCATAAATAAGGAAATTGAAATTCAGAGAATGTATGTCCAAAATCACCCACACAGAAGTAATGATTTTTTAAAAATTGAATTTACTTATTTACTTATTTAGATAATAAAGTATTTGAGGCATTTTCTTTAAAGGACTTTACAATAAAATAATAATAAAATATAAATACAAACTTTAAAAATAGAGACTAGAGAAAATTTATATGAAAGTAGAAAATTTGAACCCTAGTAAAAGATGCAATTAATATTATTTTAAATCTTGGAATGTCAGTAGATGTGCTGATTAGTTAGAAGATCATTTCAGACATGTTGAGAACAATGGAGAATCTGATCTGGCTCAAAACTCAGAGGTGCACTAGCCTCTGGGCATATTTATTAATATATTTTAAATAGTAATCAATCTTCAACATAATCTTCAACATAAAACACTGCCAAACGTTTGTGCTTGAAGTTTATTAGATATTTGCAATAGGCTGGAGCTATTTGGCATTGCCAAGTAAAGACATACATTTTAATTTGTTGGTTAGGCAACTGCTTCTTTATAATAGTTTATTTGTGATGATTAATCATTTGAGACCTGCCTGTAGACACAAGGCACTGCATTATAAATCACGTCTTATTTTCATTCATAGAGAATGAAATGATGTTCATTTTTGGGACATGATTTATCATTTGCAGGTTGTATCTGCTATCTGTGTGGGCTAGGAAAAATGGATGGATTGTCTTATTAAAAATTCTTCACCTTTTGCTATTATATTCTCTGTACAGCCAGAGAAAAACCATGAGCAGGGACTATTCCATATCCCAATATTAAGCTGTAGTGAATTACCAATGGATAGAAAGGTTATGGATGAGTTTCTTTGTTATCAGATAGGCTAAATACATGCCAGCATCTGGATTTTCAAATCATTTCATACAGGTATCATTTGATCTGTTTTTTTTTTTTAACGATACCTACTTACTATTTACATACACTGTCTTCTTTCAGAAGCATGGGAGTAATATAGGTGCTTGCCTTGAGATAAGAGTTCTTTTCTCTTTGATGCAATTCCCTCCAGCTCTCAGTGATATGTAATCTCAAAGTTAAAACATTTGCTGCTGTTTAATGAAATGCCACTCTCACTGCCTGAAATGTTCTTCTGTCCCCAACCTGCTATTGTGAAAGCTGGTCACCAGGGCCATTGTCACTGTTTGGTGACAATGGTAGGTTGTCTACTGTAATCCTAATAGGATTATTCAGATGAGGCTATAAGGAAAGCTAATCAAACATCAAGAGCAAATAGTATTCAGAGCTTTAGGACCAGACTTGCATTACAATCCTAGCACTGACAGTTACTGTCTATGTGTCTTTTTTTTTTAGTTACTTTTTTTTTTTTTTGCGGTACGCGGGCCTCTCACTGTTGTGGCCTCTCCCGTTGCGGAGCACAGGCTCCGGACGCGCAGGCTCAGTGGCCATGGCTCACGGGCCCAGCCGCTCTGCGGCATGTGGGATCCTCCCAGACTGGGGCACGAACCCGTGTCCCCCGCATTGGCAGGCAGACTCCCAACCACTGCGCCACCAGGGAAGCCCTGTCTATGTGTCTTTTGACAGTTTATCTCTCTAGCTTGCAAATTCCTTATGTGCACAATGGGGCTTTTAAAAAATGCATCTCATAGGGTTGTCCTGAGGGTTGAATGAGTACTGGCATAAAGAAAAGCTTTCACAATTGTTATTTATTGCTGATATTACACATAAGGTTAGGGAAAATACTTTCATCTATCTGAATCTCAGACTTATCTGTAAAGTGGAAAATAATAATATTTCTGCAGAATTTCCCTTGGTTTTTGATATAATGCATGTAAAACAGCACAGTATTTGGATGTAATAGGTGATCAATCATTGTATTGCATCTGCCAAGCTGAGTCTACGATATTCTCTGTCCTCTTATTTTTTAATCATCACTGTCAATTAATATTTATTTAGTAAACAGAGTGTTAGGGGTATGTTCAGAGTGATATTCTTGGCAAATAAACAGGAAGTACAATGTATAGATTAGAGCACAGATAATCTAGGTTCTAATCCCAGCTCTGCCATTTACTAGTCTTGTGACCTTCAGGAAATTATATAACCAGTCTGTGCCTCAGATTCCTTATCCATAAAGTGGGAATGCTGTAGTGCCTATCTGGTCGAATTGTTGTGAGAATTAAATGAATGAATATATATAATGCACTTCAAGTAGTATCTGACACACAACAAGTGCTAAATAAGTATTTGCTATTTTTGTTCCCCAAAAGAGGGTCCAAAACACATCTTTTCAAATTCATACACACATACGCATACACACTTGCATTTACTCACTTACTTGCCTATCTACCTTGGCTGGTCAAGGCTGAATAAAAGCATGCAATAATTTACCCAACATTGATTTTAGCTGAGAGATTAGTTTTGAACTATGTGTAAAGTAGATTCTAACAAGGCAAATTATTTCCTTATTATAGGGAAAATGAGTATGACCTTGAAGACACACCAATTTATGGTAACTTAGATAATGTGGTCCCAGGTAAGTTTTATTTTTCCAGAAATTAAATTTATTTATAAATCAATTACCCCACTTAATTCCACAAAGAATTTGAGGTAGTTTATTTTTTGTCACAGTCTCATTTAAATGTTCCAATGGTAACCATAAATTCAGTATTTTTAGCATATCATTTAGCATATATTTCCAAAGCTGCATATCATAAATCATATTGCAACATTCAGTGTAAATCAACATCCTGTTTTTCTATATTCTCTTTATTTTACTCTAGTAGTAATGAGAATACCGGAAGACTCTATTACCATGAATTTTGACACACACAGAATTCTATGAAATAAAGCTATTTCTAGAACAGTAAATGACCCAGGAAAACAGTGCTTTATGCTCTGTATATAAAAGCAAATCTACAATGAATAATTTGGAACAAAGAACACGTTCTCTGGTTTCCCTTGTTTTAACTGGTTCTTTTAAAGTAGAGAACCTAGGTTTACACTGATGACAAGCAGGGAAAGAGAAGCGCCAAACCATCACTGACTGGGTTATACATTTTTTTTTTGTTCTTTTGTAACAAGTATTCTTCAATTCCCAGCATCCCTTATTACTTGAAATATCCCAATCACCCCAAAAATAAAATGCCCCTAAATGCCTCAAAACAAACAGCTGTGATCTAATTCCAGCGCTCTGATGAGAGCTGTTGAGAGTAACACTAGCATTTAACGCTATCCTTGCCCTGTAAGAAGTTCACTTAATTCATGATAGGAGACTTGGGGGTTAATTCCTGTTGATCTCTGAGTCTTGAACACAGAGATTTCCAGTAATGGGCTAAATTCATCTGAATCTCTATATATCAAAACAGTATGGAATCTCCTAAAGTTACACACATGAGAATTTTATAGGAGTCAAGAATTTATTTAATTTTTGTCTTTCCCCCCATTGTAAAGTGTCCTCTAAGCTCTGCACTCTGAGGAATCAGAAACTATTTTTCAGGAGTAGACTATTAAAAATAATTTTCCTTCCCATTTCCCCTTGCAGAATTTTGGTGCCCACCTGTAATATCTGAGGACTTAATTTCTTATGCATTCTGGTGGCTCAAAGCCCACTATATCTGCAGTCTCCATGTCTAATGAGCATAGGTGTCACTCCTACAACTTCTGATTTAGTAGTTCCATGACAGAGCTCAGGAACCTGCTATTTAACAAGCCTTCCAGGTGATTCTAATGCATGTTTTCCATGATCCATGCTTTGAGAAACATCACCCTATGGGCCAGTTCTCTGCATTGCTTTTCAGAAAGGGTTGAATGATTTTGAAGTACCTTGTATTATAGTAAACATATATTTTTATCTATGGGGTCAAACTGGTGCAATCCACATCTCTGCCAGGTTACTAGCTGTCCTACAAGTCATTAACTCTCCTTCTTCTCCCTTTTAAATAGGAGTATCTGGGGAAAGAAAGGTACGGATGATTCAGTAAGCATCCCCACAGGATGAAATAAGTGCAGGTCTGCTGGCTGGTGGACATGGTACAAAACCCCTCAAGTACTCAGTACCATCATTATACACCCCAGACCCTCAAAACAGCCTGGCTGAACTGTCCTGTCACTGATTTATGGGACGACAAACATAATCTAAACCCTCTTTTTCAAAAATGGTATGTAAGGTTAAGAAGGCCTCTTAGTAAAATGTCTTCTTATGGAAAAAATTACCAAATCATAATCATCAATATATGTGCTCTGTGCTTTATGCCATCTGCACCATCACGCTTAAAGAGAACACAGACAATCCTTTAACTCGTGGGATCTCAGTAACATCTAAATGGTAGTTTAAGTTGAGACTGTCATGTTCTACAATGGTATAAAAAATTAATATGATCTAGTCCTTATCCCAAGTGACCTTCTTTGGTCTAACTGTTAATTAATGCTGTAGGGCAACAGACTTCACAGTCTGATCTACAGAGCAGTTTGTGCTTCCTTACTTCTTTGTTTCTTCACAAAAAAGCCTAGTCAAATGATCCCTGAAGGTTTCACAGTTATAGCTAAATATTGTTTGGGTCATGTATTTTTATTCATGCCAGCATTTTTTATTTTTCCATTGTAAATCTCTTTTCCACTCCCAAGAACCAGTGGATGAAAACTACTATGAACAAATGAAAGCCCGGCCAGAGAGATCTGTGAACAAACTGCAAGAAGACGCCCCACCTTCACAGGTAAGTCTTGTTTTCCATATCAAGGGCCAAGTTCAGCCTAGGTCATAGCACAGCTGCATGTTTCAAGAGCATAAAAGCAGCATGTTCTGATAAACATCAGAAGCAGCCTTTTAGAAATTTTGCATTCTGAATCGGTGTCAAATTCTGGAGCCTGAGCTCTAATGAAAAGCTCAAAGGCAAATAAATAGTACTCAGGGCTACACTTAAAGAGTCAAAATTACGTACAACTACAAAGGCAGTAGATTTCAAGGGAAAAGTGGATTCTCTTCCTAAAGAATTAGTTAAGCTTTTCCTTTCAGAGTGAAAAAAATTACATGTATCATAGAAATAAATATAAAAGTTGACACATGCAGAATTCTCAGAAGACCTAGATGTTGGGAATTTATGGCGGATGGGGAGAAAGAGACCTTTAGTGAAAAGATAAATTAACTAACTACAAAAGACCATACTTCTGTTTTATTTTTAAAAATGAGTGTAAATTTAATACAAGTCCTATGGCTATAGTCTTATGACAAGAGATTTACACGTGGCTTGTGTGGAGATAGGCAGGACTAAAGCCTAAGTAGAAACAAAAACCCAAGAAGAAATGGGTAGTTTATCTTTTTACTACCACAATCAGTTCAGCATCCTCAGACATAGCACTGCCATTCATGATTCTTAGCATACGTGAGGCTGAAATGTTATAAATTTCATTTATAATGGTTCTTTCTTCTCCCCAATCTTGTCCCTTTTATTATGTGCTCTTGTGCTATTCCCTAGAAACAGTCATAGGGCCAGCATTTCCTGTGCAGTTTTTACATGTCAGGCTTGTATTATGTGCTTTATAGGCATATCTTTTTAGATTCCTGTAAGGGAGACAGCATGATTATTCCCATTTGACAGAGCCTTGCAAAAGATGAAAAACTTAACCTAGAGACTCAGAAACTAAGTGGGGAGACAGAATCCAAACTTAGTCCTGCCTAATAGAAAACACTCTCCTCCCAAAGATGGGTCAGAACTTGGAAACTTCCCATTAAGATAGAATTTCTATTTTCTTTATATGAATCTCCTAAAAAATGGAATTCTTGACATTTTAATTAAGAAACCAAGATGTGGTGAGGTTTAAGCAAAATGTAAGGTCGTCCTCTCATGGGCAAATCTGTCATGTGATGTTCAATTAATTGTAAATGTATTTCTTAGATAAAAGATATGAAAAACTGCATGTTATAATATGATCTGCAAAATTCATGGTAATATTCATGATAATAAAGAGAAAACCTCTCAAGAGGTTAAAATGTAACTACAGCACCTGAAATGCAGAGATTCACAGCACCTTAGTTATGAAAGAACTGAGAATTCTGAGTAGAAGTTGCTGTTTAAAACATATAAATTAAACAGGCTAGTTTTATTTGTGCTGCGTCTGGTTTTTACTCAACTGGAAATTGTGCAAAGCCTTAAAATATCTTTCAAAGTCTGCTATTTTATAAATTATATATTTAAAGACACTTCTAAGGACATTAGTCTTTATTCTATTTCACCCTTCTGACAAATTTAATTTCAAAAATTATTTTTTTTCTTTTTTTTTTTTTTTTGCGGTATGCGGGCCTCTCACTGTCGTGGCCTCTCTCGTTGGGGAGCACAGGCTCCGGACACGTAGGCTCAGCGGCCATGGCTCACGGGTCCAGCTGCTCTGCGGCATGTGGGATCTTCCCGGACCAGGGCACGAACCCATGTCCTCTGCATCGGCAGGCGGACTCCCAACCACTGTGCCACCAGGGAAGCCCAATTTCAAAAATTAGAAGTAATCTCTTTGGTTTTTTAAATTAATTTTTATTGGAGTATAGTTGATTTACAATGTTGTGTTAGTTTCAGGTGTTCAGCAAAGTAAATCAGTTATACATATACATATATCCACTCTTTTTCAGATTCTATACCCAGATAGGTCATTACAGAGTATTGCGTAGAGTTCCCTGTGCTATACAGTAGGTTATTAGTTACCTATTTTACATATAGTAGTGTGTATATGTCAATCCCAATCTCCCAGTTTATCCCACCCAGAAGTCAGCTCTTCATATTTGCTCAATTCCATTTTATTAGAATGACCATTATCATCAAAAACACTACCCAGCTAGCTACTATGATACATAGTTACTTTGGTCAATTACAAAAGCATAAAGAATCTATAATAGGGCTTCCCTGGTGGTGCAATGGTTGAGAGTCCGCCTGCTGATGCAGGGGACACGGGTTTGTGCCCCGGTCCGGGAAGATCCCACATGCCACGGAACGGCTGGGCCCGTGAGCCGTGGCTGCTGAGCCTGCGCGTCCGGAGCCTGTGCTCCGCAACAGGAGAGGCCACAACAGTGAGAGGCCCGCGTACCCCTCCCCCCCAAAAAAGACATTTAACTTTTAGCATGAAAACAAGTGCCTACAGGGAGAAGCTTATCCATGCATAGGGGTTTTGTTAATCCAAATGTTGCTTCTTTACCCTAGACTCCACAAATTGATATACCTTTGGCTTACTCTGAATGGTAAATCCTTAATACAGAATACTTTGGTTTATTCAATAGCTATCCTAAAGGTTTAGCCTACAACTCTGATAATTTAGCCTACAGCTCTGATAACCTTGAAAAACCACGTTTGAACTGCACAGGGCTGCTTAAACACTGATTGTTTTCACCAGATGCATATTACAGTGCTACACGGTGAGGGGTTAGTTGAATTTGTGGATGTGGAACTGCGGAAATGGAGGGCTGACTGTAAAATTATATGTGAATTTTTACCTGCTCAAGGGGTTGGCATCCCTAACCCCCATGTTGTTCAAGGGTCAACTGTATATTATCTCTATTTGCTAATAATGTTGTAAGATAGGTACTCTCATTTTATAGCAAGAGGCTCAAAATAGTTAAAACAAACAAACAACAAAAAACTGCCCAAGGTCCCATGACCAGTATATTACAGAGCTGGAATTCAATCCTAAACTTTCAAACACCACTTTCAAGGTCTTGTCTTCAGGCCTATTGCTTTCCCCAAGTTTCTCTAGTCTCCTGCCCTTCTTATTCTAGTACTGACACAGCCCTAGGCCAGAGAGGACTACCAGGCTTTCTTGGATGCAAATGAGTATCTCCAAGACCAACCTAAAGGAGCTCAAACAGGATCTGGGGACAGGTAGGCAAGAAGGAAGTAAAAAAAAAAAAGGGAAAAAATGGGAAAATGGGAAAGGCAATTCTTGCCAAATGCCAGTCATATAAGTGGACAGTTAAACTTATACTTTTTTTATAATGTAGCAAATACATATAGTTCTTTTTCTTTTTACATGATTTTAATATTTATTTATTGCTGCATTGGGTCTTTGTTGCTGTACGTGGGCTTTCTCCAGTTGCGGCAAGTGGGAGCTACTCTGTTGCAGTGTACGGGCTTCTCACTGCAGTGGCTTCTCTTGTTGCAGAGCACAGGTTCTAGGCATGTGGGCTTCAGTAGTTGTGGCACATGGGCTCAGTAGCTGTGGTGTGCGTACTCTACAGCACAGGCTCAGTAGTTGTGGCACACGGGCTTAGTTGCTCTGCGGCATGTGGGATCTTTCTGGACCAGGAATCGAAACCGTGTCCCCTGAATTGGCAGGAGGATTCTTAACCACTGTGCCACCAGGGAAGTCCCTAACATTATACTTCTGAGTCTCAAAAATGTAGAAAAATTTGGGAGTTTTGCAGGTACCATCAAATGAGCAAGTATTAAACATATGTAAAGCAGATTTTTGATTGGTTAAATTCCTTCCTGTCATGCTTTGTTCCCAGTTTAACAAATCAGTATTATTACTTGATAGGTGAAACATAGGGCAGGCACTCCCTGAGGTGAAGGCAGGGGGAGAGGCAGGTAAAAATCCATCTAAAAGATTATGTATATTTTGAGTATAAAAAGAAATAAAACTATACACACAAAAAGTTCACTTAAGCATTTCCCACCCCAAAGTCTTATCATCCTAATTGACAGATTTGGCAAATAAGGTAGCTGAAGCCCAGAAAACAAGCTGTGTGTTTTTTATAGGCCTTAGAAATACCCAGAGGTCATCAAACTTAAAGAATGGCTAACAATGAAGAATTAACATACCTTTCTTTCTAGGAAACTGAAGCAAAGATGTTCTATGCCTCACTAGATCACAGCTGTGAGGGGAAGCGCAGAAAGCCCAAGAAACAGAAAACTTATTTGTCAGACAAGGATGAAGATGGGCAGGTACATGCAATGGATATCAACCTTTCTAAGACCACGTTGGTGGACAGTTTCCCACCAGAAAGCCAGGCAATAGAGGAAAACATTCATGATGATCCCATCAGGCTGTTTGGATTGATCCGTGCACAGAAAGAAACTGTAAACTAGCTGGACTATGATCTAGTTCAGTGATCCAGCTCTTACTGGAAGTGGTTGTTAAAGAAATGAAGACCCCAAATGACACAACATGATTTGTCAGGGTGATGAGCTGATCGTCCGTTGGTGCGATGGTGGCTTACCTTTTATACAGAGCTTATGTTATACACAGCAAATGGAATACCATACAAATTAGTTATTTGAATTCACTTAAAAAATACTGATGTAGTCAAATGTAAATGAAATCAAGTTTGCAAACTGATCCTGATAACAAAATCATAACTTCAAAACAATTATTAATACTCAGCGAAATAAACCAAAAAAAAAAGTTTTAAGCATAAATATGTTCTGCATCATGTTGAAAGAAAAATAAAAGTCAAAGTTTTTTTTTTTTTAAAGTTCTCGTTTCTCATCAATGTGAAACACCCCATAATTGGAAGAAATTTCTGACTGAAAGGCATGGGAGACATTAAAACTTATTTCTAAGAGAAGAGGGATAATCTTCTTAAGAAATATTTTTCACAAATGGAAATATCTTTATTAGTTCTAAAAATTATTATAAAATTAATGCATATTCCTTGTAACAATAAACAGTATCAAAAAGAATTTAGATATTCTACTAGCCAGAGATAATTACTGTGATCAACTTTCTATATATTCTCCTAGATGTTCTTCTGGGCATGACCATATATATACCCAAATATATGACCACTAGTTGCTTTTTTAACCAAAAAAAAAAAAAAAGGGGGAATGATTATTTTATACATATGATTTAAACTTTTTCACTTAACAATAATATATTATAGATTTATTTCTACTGTTATTTTTAACTGTAACTAACTAGAGTTATAATTTTAATGCCTGCATAGCATTTCATTGATGATTATACCAAAACTTATTTAAATAATTTTGAAGTACATTTAGCTCATTTCCAATCTCTGTTTTTTCGCTTTTACAAATAACATCGTAATGAGAATGCATCTCAGCACATATTTGGTACTTGTCTGACTTCTCCTTGAGGCTAAATGTCTAGGAAAAGAATTGCCGCTTTAAAAGGTGTGCATTCTGTAAGTCTCTACAGAATATATTTCTGAAAGACCAAGAGTTCGGTCAAAGTGTGTGTCCTATTTAATCTCATAAGTGCTCTTAAATTGCCCTCCAAAAAAATTTTTTTAAAAAACTTTCTATGTCTCTCCATTTGGAGTAGGCATTTAACTTGGTCTCAAATCATCACTGACCAAGAAAATTGTACATGACAGCTATCAGTCCTGCCCTCTGACCAGAGCTTAGTCACTCTTTCTTCAGTTGTTTGTGGAACTCCTGAGGCAGTTTATGTACTAAGTTATACAATGATGAGGGAAACTGAGACTCTGCACCCGTTGAACTACAGGCTAGGAGAAAAGATGAGTATCAGGTTAACAAAGAAAAGTGTAGCTACTAGTAAGAAAAATACTATTAAGAAAACAGAAGAAAGAGATAATGGAAAGAGGGCATCTCTGAAGAAGAAATTTTAATTCTGAGAACTGAACAATGAGAAGAAGCCACCCAAGTAAAGAGAGGAAGGAAGAGCACATTTTGTGGAAGAAGTCTATCCATATTTGGAAGTGCCTACTTCTGTCAATAATTATTTTCCATTATGAATCTATAGAAAATTAAATGCTGATGACAAAGTAAAATATTTTAAGTTGTCCACAATGCCATAGGAAAGACAAAAAATACTAATATTTAAGGGCAGAAGAAAAGGAATCAGGTTTCTGATTCCAGAGAAGAGCCAAGAAAAATCCACAAGAAATAAAGTTAATAATTACATACTGACTTTAAGTTTTTATGTTTAATTTAAAATAAAATCTTTGCTATCATATGTTTATGTTGTTGCATTTCTATATATACCATGGTTCAGTAAAAATAAAGTTAGATTGTATTTTTGGCAGTTGTTTTTTCCTGTAATTATTTCACATCATTCACTTACATTATTTACCTGGCACCTGGAAATCTTTGAATTTTTTGCCTCTGGTTTATATCATTTGAATTCCAAAATATTTTAAAGTTTTTTGTACCAGATATATCTGACGCCCATTAGTCAGGAAGGTTTTTAGCTACAAATTTAAATTATTTAATAGATATAAAGCTTTTCAAGTTACCTATTTCTTGTTGAGTGAACTTTGTAAATTTGTGTCTTTTGAGGAATTTGTCCCTCTCATCTAAGTTGTTAAATTTATTGGCATAAAGTTGTTCAAAATATTCTCATATTATTCTTTTAATATCTGTAGAATTTTTAGTGATTTCACTTCTCTTTGATACTGATAATTTTCCTCTTTTTTCCCCATCTAGAGATTTATCAATTTTATTGATTTCCTGGAGAACAAGTTATTGTTCACATAATTTTTCTATTGTTTTTACATTTTCTGTTTCATTGATTTACCCTCTGATCTATATTATATCCTTTCTTCTGCCTGTTTTGTGTTTCATTTGTTCTTTTTTTTTTTTAGCATTTTAAGGTGGAAACTGAGGTCACTAATATAAAACTTTTCTTATCTAAAATAGGGATTTAGTCTCATAAATTTCCCTTTTTAAAAATATTGTTTTGCTTTAGCTGCATCCCACAAATTTTGATATGTGCTTTCATATTCATTCATTTCAAGCACTTTCAATTTCCCTTTTGATTTCTTCTTTGACCCATGGGTTATTTATAAATGTATAGTTTCCAAATATTTGAGGATTTTCCAGATCTCTGTTGTTGACTTCTAATTTAATTCTATTGTGGTCATAGAACATATGACTTAAATCTTTTTATATTTATTGAGCCTTTCTTTATTGTCAGAATATAGTCTATGTTGACGGATGTTGGTGTACACTTGAAAAAAAAGATGTATATTCTATTGTTGTTGGTAGAGTGTTCTATAAATGTCAATTAGGCCAATTTGGTTGATAGAGTTTTTCAAGTCTTCTATAACCTCACTGATTTTGCCTACTTGTTCTATCAATTATTGAGAGGGGAATGTTGAAATCTCTGACTATAATTGTACATTTGCCTATTTCTCCATACTATTCTGTCAGTTGTTGCTTCATGTTTTTTGAAGCTCTATTATTAGGGGCACACATGTTCAAATGCACTCTTTTTTTGATGAATTTAATCTTTATCACTATGAAATGACCCTCTTTATCCTTGGTAGTATTGTTTTCTCTGAAATCTACTTTGTCTAATATTAATATTGTTATTCTAGCTTTTGATTAATGTTAGCATGAAATATCTTTTTCAACCTAGTTACATCATTATATTTAAAATGCATTTTTTGTAGGTGACATATAGTTTGTTTTACTTTTTTAAAAAATCCAGTCTGAAAATCTCTCATTTAATTGGGTTGTTTAACCTATTTTCATTGAATGCAATTATTGATATGGTTGGGTTAAAAGCAACACTCTTGATATCCGTTTTTTATTTGTCCCATCTGTTCTTTATTTTTTCTTTTTAGGACTTCTTCTAGATTACATCAGTATTTTTTTATGATTTTTTTAATGATTCCATTTTATCTTCCTTGTTGGATAATTAGTTACAAATCTATGTTGTATTATTTTAGTAATTTCTTAGAGTTATTAATAAACATCTCTAACTCATTACAGTCTACATTCAGATGATATAATACCTCTTTAAATCCTAAAACAGTGAACTTTTACTTCCCTCCTCTGACTTTTGTGCTCTGGGTTTTATACATTTTACGCATTGTTATTATTTTTTACTTTAAAAGGCCAATTATCTTTTTAAAAGGCTTAAATAATAAAAAAAAAGTCTTCATGTTTATCCCTGTAGTTAACATTTCTAAAACCCCTCAATGCTTTGTATAGATCCAGGCTTCCATCTAGTATCACTATTCTTCAGCTTAAAGGACTTCCTTTAACATTTATTTTTCAAGCCTGCTGGTGATGAATTCCCTCAGCATTTATGTATCTGAGAAAGTCTTTATCTGCCTTCATTTTTGAAAGATATTTTCATTGGGTAAAAAATTTCAAGGTTGAGTTGACTATGTGTTTCTTTCAGTGATTTAAAGATACTGTTCTATGGACTTCTTAGTTGCATTGTTTCTGAAGAAAAATCTGGTGTCATACTTGTCTTTGTCCCTCTATGTTCTTATTCTTCTCTGATTGTTTTAAGATTTTTTTTTATCACTGGTTTTAAAAAATATGTAATATTTCTTTAAATATATTTTTTATCCCATTCCCCATTTCCAGGTTCTTCAACTACTTGCAAATTATCCCACATTTTACTTATGTTTATTTCAGTCTTTTTCTTTTTTTCTGTGTTTTATTTTGGATAATTTCTCTTGCTGTGTCTTCAAGGTCACTAATTCTAAAATGTCTATCTGTCAGTAATCCCTGAGAGATACTTTTAATCTCAGACAATTCAGTTTTTATCTCTATAAATTCAGTTTGGGTATTTTCTTCTTGCATCTTTCATGTCTCTATCAAACATGTTTAATCTTCTAACTTCTTAAACATATTGAATACAGTTATAACAACTGTTTTAATGTTTTTATCTAATTCTATCATCTGTCATTCAGAGATTCAACTGATTGATTTTTCTCATTATGGGTTGTATTTTCCTACTTTAAAAAATTCTTGGTAATTTTTCATTAGGCAGAAAATACTGTGAATTTTACTTTGTTTGGTGATAGATATTTTTGTAATCCTATGATATTCTTGAGTTTTGTTCTGGAAATGGTCAAGTTACTTGGACACAAATTGATTCTTTAGAGTCTTGCTTTTTAAACTCTGTTAAGCAGGACCAGAGTAGGGTCTTGCCTCAGTAATAGGCTGAATTTAACTTAGGTAAAAAGCTATTCTGACCCTCATGAATTATGAGGTTTTTCACCCCAGGCTGTTGAAAACAAGTACTATTCCCAGCCTTTTATGAGCCATAGGCACTGTTTTCTCTACTCTTTTTTCTAGGTCTTTCCCCAAGCTTTGCTAGTTTTCTTACATGCATGCACTGATCAGTATTCAGCTGAATCCTCAGTGTGGACTCTTTACACATCTCCAGAGTTCTCTCTATATGCAGCTTTTTCCTATTTAGTACTCTGCCTTCTTGGTTTCTCTTGACCTGCAGCTTCATCTCCTCAGTTCAGGAGATCAGTGGTCAATACTTTCACTCCCTCTACCTGCTCTAGGGCCTGAAAACTTTCTCCAGGCAATAAGATAGGGCAATAGTAGGGTTCACCTCATTTATTTCACATCTTTCAGGGATCATTTTTCTTCATTGCCTGATGTTCAAAGTCTTGAGTATCATTGTCTCATATACTTTGTCTGGATTTTAGTTGTTTAAAGTGGGAGGGAATATATTCAAGTGAGAGGATAAATCCAAGATGTTATTCTATCTTGATGAGAAGCAGAACCCCAAGCACCTCATTTCACTTTAGTGTAATTTTACAATATATTTTTAGTGTAATTTTGTGTAATTCTATAACTTAATCAGGACTCTTTGAAATGTTAATTAATAAGCTATGAATTACTGATCATCATGCAATCATTAAAAATATAGGGCTTCCTTGGTGGCACAGTGGTTGAGAGTCTGCCTGCCGATGCAGGGGACACGGGTTCGCGCCCCAGTCCGGGAAGATCCCACATGCCGCGGAGCAGCTAGGCCTATGAGCCTGCACGTCCGGAGCCTGTGCTCCGCAACGGGAGAGGCCACAACAGTGAGAGGCCCGCGTACCGCAAAAAATAATAAATAAATAAACAAACAAATATATATATATATATATATATATATACACACTTCACCTGTGACAGTTCTCAGAGATTATGTCCCAGGAGGAGTATCATTATAAACTTTCACATTTCAACTGAAAAAGAAAATGTACAGAAGAAAATATAGAGAACATTTCTGACTAGAAAAACAGATGAATTCCAAAGTCTTAAGATTTTCACTGAAAATATCTTAAGGTCCCAAAAAGTTCAACTTAAATCTCAAGAATAGGAACAATTACTCATTTTCCTTTGGTATTAAAGGACTTATTTCTAGCAGAGTAAAGGCAGAATGATTAGTTTTGAAATATGCTTAAACCTCTCTGAGGTTTTGCCTTCACTTGATAAACAGAATTGATAATTTATATTAAGACACTAAACAAAATTTAGAGAAGATAACAAGAAAGAATACAAATTTGACAGGTGCTCTAGTAATGATGCTTGCTGTTCCTTTAACCTCTTCTGAAGAAGCTGCCTTACCTACTCATAGCTTCTACCACCTAAGACGTCACGGCAAGACAGTGCATCCTCTAAAGCAATCTATAGATTGGACAGGTATCAGTCGGGGCTGAGCCAAAAGGATGCTATTAAACAGAATTGGGGCCTTGGGAAACAAGGCACAACTGCAAGGGGACAGAAACTAAGAGTAAACATAAGGAGATAGTTGGTAGAGAATGGAATTCAAGACTCTACAAGTGGTCAGATTAATTAGAAAATCAGTATAACAACTATTATTTATTAAGAACTTACTAACTGTAAGACACTGGTCTAAGTACTTACCTGCATACATAATTTAATTATGTAACACCCTAAAAGATGGATGCTATTATAATCATAATCTTACAGATGAGAAAACCAAGACTGATAAAGATTAACTTGCCCAATATTGCACAAATATAGATTCAGGGTTTGAACAAGCAGTCCAAGTCCAGAGCTGGATCTGTTGAGAAGCTGACACCTTCAGTTGGTTAAAAGCACCTTGGGCCCTAGTTTTGGATTGTCCTTACACCCTACCTATTTAATCATAATGATCTCTATTTCTAGTATTTAAAATCAAAAGAGGCTAACTAAAACAAATTGAAAAAATGTATTTCTTAAAAGTGTTGAAAAATAATGAAATTTATGGTAGTTTTCACAATACTAAGAACCTCTCTAGTTTAGGACGAATCTAAATATAAGTCCACTTAACTGACAGTCTGTGGCTTTCAATAAGCACCAAGACTTCTACCACAAAATGTTCCTATTAAAGTGTTTTTTACAAGCTAGTATTTTATTAATGCCACTTGCCTTTAAATACCTAGGCATTTCTTTATCAGTCTTGTATCCCAATTTTAGGGGAAAGAAATAGATTTCATTGCTTCAGTGACTTTGGATGCTAAGTCAAGTTCACTCCCATAAAAGACAAAATCCAAAACAAACTTGCAAAAAAAATTCCAATGTTAAAGCTAAAACCTTGTTTTGTGCTCAATTTTGTCTAATTTTGAACACAGAGTTGAACATTATCTCATTTAGAATCAGAGAAAATTTTATTTTAATCAAAATGGAAAGAATGGAATAAGAGTTTCAATGAGTACTGTCTTTGGCTGCCTTTGATATAATAAAGAACTCTCTTAACAAATCAGTATCCGTCACCAACCTTGAGAGTTAGTAGATATTTGGTCTGGTTTTATTTTCATCTAAATTGATTGAGACAGTAGTTGGTAGATTAATTTTAAAATTGGTCCAAGTGTTGAGTAATAAAAAGGTACCATTAGCATTTTAACTTACAATATATAAATATTTTTTATTAAACTTTTGATGTAGGGCAAGACCATTTCTTAAGACAGCCTATGATAGGAGTTCCATGCCATCTTGTATAATTCTCACTGCCCATAAAACACTGTCTATAGTCCGAGTTTTAGTTTCTTTAAAGTGAAATTAGAACTTAAAAACATTTGTGATGAAATGTAAGTGCAGAATCCCTCTAGACCTTTTCTTCCAAGACTTTTATGGGAACTTTACCCACATCTAATTTGGCAGCGATTTTTTTTTTTTTTTTTTTTTTTTTTTTGCGGTACGCAGGCCTCTCACCGCTGTGGCCTCTCCCACTATGCAGCACAGGCTCCGGACGCACAGCCTCAGCGGCCACGGCTCACAGGCCCAGCCACTCCGTGGCATGTGGGATCTTCCCGGACCGGGGCACGAACCCGTGTCCCTTGCATTGGCAGGCGGACTCCCAACCACTGCGCCACCGGGGAAGCCCATGGCAGCAATTTTTAAGCAAGTCACATTTATTTTTTTCTTGGCAAAACAGTGAACTTAATTATCATACAGGAAGTTCTATCCACACCCATATTTCATTAGGACACATAATAATTATCTTATGTAATTACGATAACAAGTATAGCTAGCAAGTTTAGAGATAACACCGCGGACTCTTGGGAAGTATACAACCCTGGTGGTGGAAGAAATTCAGCAGGCTATAAGAGTCTTATCTACTGGCCTTTACCATACAAGCAATAGTAGTAGCTGAAATTCTACCAACAGAAAGATTAATTTTTGAATTAAGCATTATTGTGTTTTTGTAGTCTTTCTTCAAAGAACAGAGAAAACTATTGAGCCAGCAGGAGCAAACTGTCAGTAGTTCTCCAATTTTTATTCTCCCATTTATTCTTTCTCAGTATAGAAACTTGATTTTTTAACTGGTGACCAAGCAGGCCTTAATATTTCCCCAGCTTGAAAAATTTTAGACAGATCTCTTCCTGACTATAAGTCCCCGACCTCCCTTCTGGAGTATTCAATTTAAAATACTTGTAATTACAAATTACTTCTTTGTCCCCTTTGAAATGTATATAAATTTCCTTAGGAGCCTCTTGGCAGTTTGAGGACCCAGAGGATGTCTTTCTCAAGGTCCTGGGAACCATTTCTTTGAAATGTAAATATCAAGGATGATAGTGCCCTTATTTCTCAGTCTCCTTGGGAGGGTAGACGCCTAACTCTAGTGGGTACCTTGCTCCAAGTTGTAAAACTACCTCCTGTCATGGAGATAGGAGAAAATTTACATTTCCTTTGGGTAAGGCCAATTAGCAAACAGGTGGCCTAAGTGTACCCGCACCCCAGCTCCTAAAATTTTTCCAGTCCTTTGTTTCAGTGGAGTTGAGTTCAGTCTCCCCCTTCTATTGCAAAAGTCTTGAATACAGTCTTCCTTGCCTGTTTAACTTTGTCCTGTGCAATTGACGCTGGGTGCATAGCTGCTGGAACAACTTTCCCCCCTGAAGCTGGGTGTGGCCTACTTTGGTAGTCTTTTTCTCTAGCTGGAATAAAGATGAGATGGCTGACATATGATTCAACAATCCCACTCTTGGGCACATATCTGGAGAAAACTCTAATTTGAAAAAGTACATGCACCCCAACGTTCATAGCAGCATTATTTATAATTGCCAAGATATGGAAGCAACTTAAGTGTTCATCAACAGATGAATGGATAAAGAAAATGTGGTATACATAGACAATGGAATACTACTCAGCCATAAAAAGAATGAAATAATGCCTTTTGCAGCAACATAGATGGACCTAGAGATTATCATACTAAGTGAAGTAAATCAGAAAGAGAAAGACATACACCGCATGATATCATTTATATGTGGAATCTAAAATATGATACAAATAAACTTATTTACAAAACAGAAACATAATCACAGACATAGAAAAACTTATTACCAAAGGGGAAATGAGGTGGGGAGGGATAATTAGGCATTTGGGATTAGCAGATACAAACTACTATATATAAAATAGAGAAACAACAAGGTCCTACCATATAGTACAGTGAATTATATTCAACATCCTGTAATAAACCATAATGGAAAAGAATATAAAAAAGTATATATATATATATATATATATCTGAATCACTTTACTGTATACCAGAAACTAACACAATATTATAAATCAACTATACTTCAATTAAAAAAAAAAACAAGATGTGATGGCTGAATTTGAGCAGCCATGTTAGATCACAGGATGGAAGCCACAGGCTAAAGATGGAGGAGAAACAACAGGAAGAGCCTAAGCCCCTAACACAAGCAACATCATTCCGATCTTGGACCAACTATATCCAGCTTCTTTAATGTGAGAGAGAAATTTCTGTTTTATTTAAGCCATTGTTATTTTGATGTTTCTGATACTTCCAGGCGGGCCTCATCTAAGTAATGCATCCACAAATATCTTGGTTTCATTCTTTAGCTAACTTTTCTCCAGCAGGAAATAAGGAGTGCTAAAATAGTGTTGTCTGGGGTGCGGGGGGTTGGCAGAATGAGATCCATTGGTATATATCCATACACAGTATCTGTTCATACCAGTCAGAATAATCTTAGCGATAAAAGAAAAGCCAGTTTTCAGGAAGATAAACACATACTGAAATTCCTCACATATGCATAAACTTGTTTCCTCTACATTAGAATTTGGACCTTTTTTTAAAATTTAGACTGTTTTATGTATGATTTTGAAAACTAAATTTGCATACCGTTATTGATTATTTACAAGTTCAGAGGAAATACAATCAAAAGAATAAAATTGTGCCTTAAGAGATCACTGAAAAGAAACCATTTGGCAAGATATTTTAAATATTTTAAATAAATATTAAACAACTAGTTTGCCACTCTAAATCTTGCTATCAAATTGTTAGGGACAATAACACTTGCTGTACTTTTAATTACCAAATTGTTATCAGTTTGACCCAATTCAGTCAGCCCATCTGGCCCTGGAAGACAAGGTTCCAGCAAAGATGTAAATCAAGTGGCCTGCAGAGTTCAACCCTGATATAGGTCAGAAGAAAGCAATAGAGAAGTAAGATCAGATTCTAACCAGGAGGCAGGTGTGCAGCCTCTTGTTGTAGAGTACTTAGGCAAGCAAGTTTCCTTGTTCCTCTAGCCAGGAGTGCCGCAGTGTCCCCTGCTCTATAAGTTTTTAAACCTTTGATTACCTTAAAAATGGAATACCTTTGGGGCTTCCCTGGTGGCGCAGTGGTTGAGAGTCCGCCTGCCGATGCGGGGGACGCGGGTTCGTGACCCGGTCCAGGAAGATCCCACATGCTGCTGAGCGGCTGGGCCCGTGAGCTGCGGCCAGAGCCTGAGCGTGCTCCGCAACGAAAGAGGCCACAACAGTGAGAGGCCCACGTACTGCAAAGAAAAAGAAAACCTTTGCCTGGGACTGTTGACATCTTTTTGTCAATTTTTCCATTCTTGCATTCTTTGCATTCAATGAGGAATAACACATACCTCATTTGCAGAATCAGAATGTGGAAGATTAATGCTATATATACCTTCTTTCACTGCTAATCAGTAAAATCCCATTCATCTCTTAGTCCATTTCTGCAAATAAAAATGAAGTTGCAAGCCTGCTTTTTACTTTTTATGTTAAGTAATGAGGTTTACAAAGTCTCGTCTTAAAAAAAAGCACCAGTCTTCACAATTAACAAGAGGAGTCTAAAAGAAATGATGTCCCCTCTCTCCTTAAGTTACAGAGATAGAAAGCTTTCTGCATCATAAAACAAATTCAAAAGTTCTGATTTGATAAGATATTAAATTGAGAACATTCACAAGAATATCAATCTCATCTCTCGCGCAAAAAAGGAGATTTTGTGAATATTCATAACCATTACCAAATTGTACTGTTCTATTAATATAAATTTGTCCTTGGAAGCAGCACCTGAAGAAAAGATTCTTGTAAGACTTTGAAGACTTTAGAGATTGTTGCCATGCCCTGTAATAACAACCAAAAGAAACTTGCAGTTCTGATTAGTTATCTTACCTGAACCGGTAGTATTACTGTAATTGTCATCTCAGTGTTTTTAACCAATGTAAGTACTTGTTGTACTAGTAAGTCATAACAGGAAATAATCACTGGCATTTTCCAGTTCTCTGACAATCATGATCGAACAACTTAAAGCCAATAACTGCAATTTTTCTTATTTTAACAAGGAGATTGTCTACTAACTTATCAGGAATAACATGTCACAAATATTTGAAAATGGAGGAATAATCCACCTATAGGCAGCCTACAAGTAATATATCTAAAACATAAGGATACAAAAAATTAAAAAGATGAAAAAAGATATAATAAGCAAGTAACAAAAGAAAGCTGACATAGCTATAATGATGTCAGGCAAAATAGACATGAAAACAGAAAGCAATAATAAAGAGGATCATTGCAATTCATAAAGTTAACATTTACTAAGAATATGTAGTGATTCTAATTTGTATGTACCTAATATCATATCTAAAGCCAAAATTTACAGAACTAAAAGGAGAAAGTATAAAAATAAGAGACTTTGTTGAGGAGGAAAATTTTCCTCTACCCTTACTGGTTCTTCTGGCTGGTATAATAATTAAATTAAAATAAGACAGATTAACAGAAGAAAAACCAACTTAGTTTTGTATGTAGGGGGTCCCCAAAAACCTGAAACTCAGAGAAGGGACCAAAGCAGGAAGCTTTTATACCTTTCAGACAAAGAAACAATAAATTTGTGAAGAACTGACAAGACAAAGAAGCTTAGGTCTGAGTACTAATTAGTGAAGAATCTAAGCAGAATTTGTTTACATAACCTTCTCAGCCCTAATTCCCTATCTTTGGTGATAAGGATGTCTCTTTACCTCCTAGTGCAGGGAAGCTACCTTTCATATGGGAGATTTATTTCCTGCTTTCAGGGGGACAAGGGAGGGTCAGAGCGTCCTTCTGGCACTGGCTGTTTCTTAAATAACTTTAAAATAATCAATATGCCACTTTGGAGTATTTTGTTATGGCCTGCCCTGAGCCACAACAACTTAAACACAACTTTCTCTGTAATTTATGGATTAATACACAAAGAAATCAATAAGGATTTGGAAGATGCAGAAAATATAGTTAATATTGACCCAATGCAAAACGTATAAGCTGCTGTGCTCTGGCAAACTGTTATACTGTGAAAGGGTTACAAGTTGGCCTAGAACTTGATTCCCTCTGTCCTAGGGAGTGCAGACAGTGGGTGTCTTGAGCCTCACAGATCAGTCTCGTCTGACCTCAAGTAGCCTCATTCATTTACCCTAGTAAGACGTGATATGAAAATGTTTGAGAACTGAGACAATGGACTTGTATAGAAAACTGTATTCAGTAACTAGACATTCTTTTCAGGAACACATGGAACATTTATGAAAATTATTGACCACATTCTAAGCCATAAACTAAGCCTCAATATACATCAAAGAAGCAGAATTATACAGATACATTCTTTGACAATTAAGATAGAAATTGATTTTTTTTTAAAATAAGTAAAAAAATCATAAATTTGGAAATTATAAAAACATTTTTAAATAGACCATAGATAAAAGAATAATGAAAGTTAAAACTGAAAGTTAAAACTAAACTCTAATTCCACCTACTTGTGGATTGTTTTTAAGTGATACTTAGAAGAAAATGCATAGTCTTAAATGCTCATGTTAGGAAAAAAATGTGAAAACTGAAGCATTAAATATCAACTGTAGGGCTTCCCTGGTGGCGCAGTGGTTGAGAGTCCGCCTGCCAATGCAGGGGGCATGGGTTCGTGTCCCGGTCTGGGAGGATCCCACGTGCCGCAGAGCGGCTGGGCCCGTGAGCCATGGCCACTGAACCTGCGCATCTGGAGCCTGTGCTCCACAACGGGAGAGGCCACAGCAGTGAGAGGCCCACGTACCGCAAAAAAAAAAAAAAAAAAAAAGAAAAGAAAAAAAAATCAACTGTAAAAAGCTGGAAATAAAAATAAACATCAATAAGTCTAAATAGAGAAATAAACAAAGGTAAGAGCAGCAATTAATTAGAAAAAGGAAAACAAAAACAGAATTAACAAAGCCAAAGTTCATTCTTTGATAAGGCATAATACTTTCAAACTTCTAGACCAGTGGTCTGAGACTGAGAGCAATTTTGCTCTCCCCCCTCACAACCTTTCCCAGAGGACACTCTTGGCAGTGTCTGTTGACAAAGTGTGATTGGAAATACAACCTGGGGTGGGGAGTGCTACTGGCATGTAGTGGGTAGATGCTAAAACTCCTGCAAAGCACAGGACAGCCCCCAATAACAGAATTATCTGACCCCAGAATGTCAAAGTTGAAAAACCCTGCCTAATTAGATGGATTAAGAATAGGGAGAAGCCATTAGTACACAGTCTTAGGAAAGAAAAGGGGCTCATGTCCACAAATACAGAAAAATATTAAGAAAGATAATTATATTATTACCAAATGTATGTATGCAAAAATGGGTAGACATTTAGACAAAATGCATAAATTCCTAGGAAAATACAAATTACCAGAACTAAAGAAAAGACAGAAAAACTAAAATGTTCTATAACTGTTACAGAAATTGACTCAATAGTTTACATTCTTCCTACTGAACACAGGTACTCTCCTACTCTGCTGGTAAAGAATACAATACAGTGCACAATGGAGGGCAATTTGGCAATACTTATAAAAATTACAAATCCATTTGCTCTCTGACACAGCATTCCCATTTTAAAGAATTCATTCTATGGATACATTAGGATATATTTGAAATGATATTTTTACACAGCATTTACTGCAGCATTATTTGCAACAGCAAAGCAATAGGAATCTTGTTAAATGAACTCTGATAAAGTCACTAAATGGAATACTATGCAGCTATAAAGAAGAATGAAGACATACTGTGCATTAATGTGAAAAGCTCTCAGGATATGGATTAAAAATTTTTTAAAAGCACAGTCTGTAACAGTGTATAATGTATGCTGTCTTTTGCATAAGAAAGTCAGGGGTGGAGGAATAAGAATATACATATATTTGCATTTACTTTTATTTGTATAAAGAAAAATCAATATACACACAAAAAAATCAAGAAATGGAGTGAACATGGAGAAGGTTGGGAGTGTGACTTCTCACCCAGAGAACAGAAAAAGAAAAAATAGTCCTTAATCTATTTTATGAGGTTATGATAATCTTGATAGCAGAAACAGATAACAATGGTATAAGTCCACCCCACTTAAGAATATAGATACAAAAAACTCTAAATAAAAAATTAGCAAAACAAACCCTGCAATTTATTAAATACAGCTTGACAAAAGATAGCGCTTTACTACATTGAAGATCTCAATATATGAAGAAAATGCAACATTTATTCAATAAAAAAGAAAACACTTGGTATCCACTCAGTTGAGAATAATGCAACTGTGCAAAATCACTTTGTGTCCTAGTTTGTGTAATGTAGATTTGGTTAGGGACTTTCTTTTCTTTGAGCTACAAGGCCATTAGTCTGGTTTTTCTCATGACTTTTTTCAGAGAAAAATAATTGATCTTCTACTATAATAACTATAGTACCTGCATTTTAATGTTTCATGATCCCAAACAGGTCACACATTCTATTTTTCTCATCTGATATGACCTTAGTGTTTTAAATTGCTATTCAGTCAGTATATGAGGTATACTAGCTGCGACCACACGAGCTTTGTTGCAATGTATTTCTGCCTAAAAGAATGCAGCTGAAAATACTGAATAATTTTCAAAATTGAAAACAAGCAGAGAGTGTGTGTTTTAATGGACAATCTTAGCCTATACAGAAAAAAATAATACATTTCCTAACTTTAATCAGAACAGAGGGCAACACAGAAAGCTACTTATTCTCTTTTGTATAGACACCAATTATTTTACACTGCAAGATCATTGAACTATCTGTTATATGTTAATTACGTTGGGTATTCAGTGCTACTGCACAAATTTCACATTTTTTCACAACAGGGACTCTGGAGGGACTCTTGCCTGGAGAGAACAGCAATTTAGAGTTTTTTGTGTAGGAATTACGTTTCTAATGCAACTGTCTTGATTATCAGTCTCCCCTCCAACTCCCCATTTTGCCCTACTTCCAAAAACACACTTTCCTACTGCTGGTCTTAACTTTGCTCACCTGTCCTAGCCAACCTCATATTAAATTGGAGGTTAAATTTTAAAAGGATGCTGTGCGTTTAAGGCCTCAAAATTCATGGTTGGATCACAAACTACCTTTATAGACTATTTTGGGAAAAATCCAAGTAACAAATAATATTTTGAAATCAAACTGTTTTGCTTTCAACAGTGTCTTCTTAAATTATCACTGAACAAAACCACTGAACAAATTGCCGTATCTTCTTTATGTAATGTTTCATATATTTTTTGCTAAGCTAAGTGTAAACCACCAAAAAAGTCTCTCCCGCAAATGAACAGTATTGGAAAAAAATTAAAGTGACCAGTGCTTCAGATGGTGATTTGACATCTTTTCAGCCTTTTCTGTGTAAATGAATTATTTGCAGAACAGTTTTCCACATCTAAACTTGTATGTGGCTTTTTGGTAATGCAGCTGTTATCATGAACAAAATGTCTGCATCATACATAAAATATCTGTCTCATTTTTTATTATTATTCAGTTTCAAATAAGCTTTTTTAAAACTTACTTGAAGTAATTTTCCTATAAATGGACATCTTATTCCTTTACCAGCTTTAAATATAGCTGTGGAAAATGAAGTTTGGATTGGCTTGATAGTAAACTGTTCATATTCAAATTGCCATCATTTTTCAGCCTCAAAGTTTTTTGTTCTGTTTTATTTCTTTTTTGTGACCGATGTACAAGATTGTCATTTAAAATTATGCCAACACAGGGCTTCCCTGGTGGCGCAGTGGTTGAGAATCTGCCTGCCAATGCAGGGGACACGGGTTCGAGCCCTGGTCTGGGAAGATCCCATATGCCGCAGAGCAACTAGCCCCGTGAGCCACAATTACTGAGCCTGCGCGTCTGGAGCCTGTGCTCCGCAACAATAGAGGCCGCGATAGTGAGAGGCCCGCGCACCGCAATGAGGAGTGGCCCCCACTTGCTGCAACTAGACAAAGCCCTCACACAGAAACGAAGACCCAACACAGCCATAAATAAATAAATGAATTAATTAAAAAAAATAAAATAAAATTATGCCGACACAATGTCTAATACCACCTTTCTAAAGAGGCAAATGGTCAGAATAAATATTCGCTGAATATTAGTGCCTGGTAGGTTTCCAAAAGTGTTGTTGGAAAGAAATTAGACTGAGAAAACATCACTAGTTATAAAAATGTAATCAAGAACTTGTTTAAGCCTGCTTCAAATGTTCAAATGAACATATCCGATTTCTGAAAAATAAAGATATATTTCAGTAATATTTTATGTAACCCAGTGGGCTACATCTGAAGGGAAATTATATGTCAAAGGATTTATAATGACATCTAACTTAAAGATACGTTACACTTTGGATAGAAAATATGAACAAAAGCAGAGTTTGTTATATAAACTTTTTGAGAGCATTCTGCCATTTCCCCCTTTAATTAGTGGAATTCTTAAGATATACTGTAAATAATATAAAGCAATGTAAATGACACTTGGAAAATTTTTTTTCACCATTTTTTTTTCAATCTCTCTCTGCAAACTTTGACTCCAGCCCTGGGAAAGCGTATTTCCCTATAGATTCATGTTGCTCATTAAATGAGATCTGGGTGACTTCGTAGGATAATCATCACCACAGCCTGTAATTCTCCTTAAGGAAAAAAAAAAAAACTACAGACATTTAGCCATCTATTTCATTCTACTGCTTGCTGGAAACAGGCACTGCAATTAGAGGGAAAGGAAACATGTAGAGATAAAAAAAAAAAGTAGGAAAGAGTGGAGGAAGCCATGCTGAGTCAGTAGGCTGAGGTCTAGCTTCATTTATTCATTCAAAAACTATTTTGCAGCCCCTGCCATTTGCCAGCTGGATGATAGCCCTAAGGATAGAATGGGGGAAATAAATAATTATACAAAAAAGTGTAAATCAATGACTCTGGAAAAAAAAAAAAAGGATCTTGTTAGGGAATTTGGGATCATTTACCCAAGGGCATATCATTTGAGCTAAACTCTGAAGGAAGGTAGTACTGGATAAATGGGAAAGAAAAATCTTTTCTGAGAGTCGTTACGGTAAAACAAAGGCCCTATGTCAAGAGGAAGCATGATGAAGAGAAATTGAAAGATGACTGAAGCACCCAGTATGGAGTAAGCACAGAGGAAGCACAGTGTGAGCTGAGGCTCACAGAAAAAGCCAGACAAGGTAGAGCCTTATAGAGACTCATATTAATGACCTGTGGAGGGTTTGAATTCCAATGATCGATGAATTAACTCCCTTAAACACAGGCCACCTGGGCTTGAAATCCCTTCATTGGAAGATAGGCATACTGATCAAGAGCTGGTTGCCCACACTGCTAATCAGGCAGCAGGGATCTGGAGCAGAAAGTTGGATGGCAGAAGAGCCACACGAAACACTGTGGTTCCAGAAAGTCAATTTTCCATCTGCCTGCTGGTGTGAGGGTCTGCCCTTGGGTCACTAAAGTAGTGAACAGAACAGGGTATCTGAAGGGAGACCAGGAGAGAAGTGGTAATACAAAAGTGACTCGTTGTTTTCTATTTTAATATTTTTTGGAAATTTATACAGAGACAGATTTCAGACCCTGACAACAAATAACTTCCTAATAGAGTGACCCAAAGACTGGGTAGACTTTCAAGGAGGAAGACTGTTGCCATGTTTGAGATGTTCATGTAGAGACAACAGATGGGTCAGATGCCTGAAGCAGATATGGTGGATCGATATGCAGTAGCTAATCAGTTTACCATTCTTTTTTTTTTTTTTTTTGCGGTATGTGGGCCTCTCATTGTTGTGGTCTCTCCCGTTGCGAAGCACAGGCTCCGGACGCGCAGGCTCAGCAGCCATGGCTCACGGGCCCAGCCGCTCCGCGGCATGTGGGATCTTCCCGGACTGGGGCACGAACCCGTGTCCCCTGCATCGGCAGGCGGACTCTCAACCACTGCGCCACCAGGGAAGCCCAGTTTACCATTCTTGATATTTTTTATTATGCTGTGAACATTACCGTGTTTAATGGGCAACATTTGTTGCTTCAGTGGGTGGGAAACACAACAGTAGAAAAATGACCCTTGTTTGTCAGAAGCCAAGGCAAAGAGCCTTGAAGGACTCAGACAATAAAATTTTTGTCCTAAACAAAATTTTGGGAATATTTGGAAATATATATGAAAAGCCAGGCTACAGTGTCCCCTCTTAAATAAAGATTCTTTAGAAGGAGAGTGTTTAGGGCTTCCCTGGTGGCGCAGTGGTTGAGAGTCTGCCTGCCGATGCAGGGGACGCGGGTTCGAGCCCTGGTCTGGGAGGATCCCGCATGCCACGGAGCGGCTGGGCCCGTGAGCCACAGCTACTGAGCCTGCGCGTCTGGAGCTTGTGCTCCACAACGGGAGGGGCCGCGGCAGTGAAAGGCCCGCGCACCGCCATGAAGAGTGGCCCCCGCTCGCCGCAACTGGAGAAAGGCCCTTGCACAGAAACGAAGACCCAGCGCAGCCATTAATAAATAAATAAAATAAATAAATTTATAAAAAAAAAAAAAAGAAGGAGAGTGTTTAATATGAAATAATAGAGTTAGGAGCTGAGATTTCTGAAAATTATCTGTGCCTTATTTCAGGTACCTGATCCCTGCCTCTAACCCGAACCCAACTCAAACCTTAAGGAAGGGGAAATCAAGAGCAGGGTAGCCCTCTGACACCAAGCCCCTTCCTCCAATTCTTGCGTAGAAGAGGAAGATGTGAGGCCCATAATTTCCCCTATGTCCCAAGGAGTAGTAAAGAAGACACAGTTCCTATGGCCCAAAGTGGGATAGGTGCAGTATAATGCATTTAATATTCCTGTGAAGCACTTGGATACGGCATAGAAACTTCTATGGGGACAAAAATGTAGCTGTGGCTTGGGTGAACCAATAGCTGAAGACCAGAAGGGCAAGGTCATCAGTAGGTGTTGTTCATTTGTACTAATTAGTTACTACAGGCATCCGTTTTGATTGTCTGTGCCTGTGCCGTTTTGATTTTTGAATATTTCTAATATATTTGGATGATTATTCTTGATCACTATGGAAGTCAACTGGATATATGGCAACACACACTAGATCCCACCCTTTCATACATCGGTGTCACCAGCAAAGCCCCTTAACAATTCCCAAGAAATAAAAATAGAATCTGGGTGATAAAATGAAGTCTAACCTTCTTCCCTTTGTGCCTAGTCTAGTTTCACTTGCACATAGGGTTCCACGAGCAGAGGCCCTGCACCTCGCCCTTCAGACCAGAGTTCCTCATGCAAAACGGCTGCTCCTGACAGCTCAGCTCCGCGGGAGAGGGCAGAATTCAAGATGGCGGCTGCATGCTGCATGCAGAGATGCAGCTCCCACACTGAGATCTGGAGCGTGAGCAGCACAGCTGTGCCAGCCTCACGAGAACTCTTTCCTTCCCACCCGATGGGATCCCTGCTTTATAAAGCAGCCCCCAAGGGCCTTTCTCAGGGAGGGCGTGTACTCTGGAGCTCGAGCTCGCACCTCTCCAGTCTTTGATCAAAGAATAAAGCTCTCCTTTGCTTCTGAACCAAACTCCTTCTTGTTCCACTGGTTTGAACGACATTGGGCAGAGGGACCCTCACTGGGGAACGACTTGAAAGGGTTGGTAACATTTAGTATTCAATAAGTTCACCTTACTACAGGCGAAAGAGAGAATGGAAAAGAGTTTCTAAACTGAGATTAGCGTTCTTCTTGGTAATAGAAATGTAATCTTAAAATAGTTTTTAAGTTCAATTATAGAAAATACATTACATTCCCCACACATCTGACTCTGTGGACTAAGAGTTCATGCATACATGACCATTTTACACACACACACACACACACACACAGTCCCCAGAGTTTGTAGCAATGTCATGTTGCTATTTCATTAGTGGCTTTTTGTGTAGATTCACTTTCTGTGACATCTATCAATATGAGACAGGCAGTGCTAATTCAGCACTCTGTTTACCATCTAAAACAAAAACCTCTTCCTCTTTAGGAGAGGAAAATTTACTTCCCTGAGAACAAAATAAATAAATAAATAGAAATATAAACATATCAAAGTAAGTGACAACAAAAACACTGAACCCAGTCAACTTAAGAATTCTCCCAGTAAATATCATCTAGGTGTCAAGACCCATCAAGGATGTTGTTTGTTTTATACAAACTTTCCACCCATAGCCCAATTCTCACAGGCATCTCAAACCTAATGAACTGCTCACTAGAGGAGAACAGCCAAAACACCATCCTTTTTAAAATTGGCTGTAGTAGCTTTAAGTCAGGGAACATTGGCAAGCTGTTCCCTGCCTCTGAGCCTGGCTGTCAGAACCATTTCAACTAAAGCACATCACCAAAGCAGGTACCCACATCTCTTTCTGTCCACATCTGGCTGGTCCCTGATGCATACACTTCCACAGTCTTTAATATTTATTGTCTTTCAGTTAAGTTCTAGGGAAATAAGTATGGGAAGAAGCTGTAGGGGTTAAAATAGGAAGCTCTTTGGTGAGGTTGGCATTTTAGGAGTATAGGGTGGTTGGTGGTCAGGGGGGCACAGAAAGTTGCATTCATCAATCTTACTAATTTTAAATTCATTACTTATTTCACCCTTGAAGCCACAATGTTGGGGCAGAGTTAGGAATAGAATCCAAGCCTTTTAACTTCAAATCAAGGTTATTTCTATTGCACCAAACTGCTTTTAATCATATTCTGCAATGTGGGATGCGGGAGCAATTTTGGGAAGTCCAATAGTATGGAACCCTCACTCTGCCTGGTACCGTGTTTTGCCAAATGAACTGAAAATAAAAGAACAGTGGGTAAGACTAACTCAGCTGATGGCAGACAAATAATAAGAAATGGACAGCGAAGAACAATTCTGATTACAGGGATTAATGTCCAAAGAGGCCAGGGAACTTGAAAAAAAATCATACTGTATCTCTATTACTCTCATTTTGTACTGAAGTATCATTCTCATACTTAGTTTCCCTTTCTCCAGTATCCCTCCTTCATATAGATACATTTAAAGATTTTTAATAGAGATAATATGTAAATAGAGTCTCCTTTTTCAAAATCTGACACAGTCTTATCTCTTTCTGGTCTTGAATTGGAAATGAGAGTCGGATTGATGTCAGTATAACACAGAAGATGCTTTGGTTCCTACATGAAAATTTCTATCTTATTAGTATTTTTAAGTGATCAGGACAAGCTTTTTCACAATTCAAGAGAAAACTTTAACAACATATGAAACCTTAGAGAAAAAAAGAAACAAATGAAAATCTTGCAAGAGTATCTTCCTTCATCCCAAGTAGTGGCTGAACTACCTCAATTTCCACACCTTTAAGCTATCTGGTGAGGCTGCGAGTAGAGATAAAGAATCTATGAAGGATATAATTTCCCTTGGTTAAAAAAAAGTGATTGATGGAGAAGGCTACCCTTTCATTTTAATTCTGATGAGCTTGGCCTCTACCAGAAGCAAATGCTGTCAGGGGTGCACATTCTGATGGAGAAGGCCTGAGTCAGGGTTTAAGGCCATGGGGATCTACTGACTATGGTTGGAGATTTAACTGTTTAGTATTTTTGATACAATTTTTATTAGTTTTTGTGTGCATGTTCTACTTACACAACTGCATTGTTTTTGAAGTTTCCCTCTAACTCTACTTTTTCCATAAGCCCAATTATTTTTCATGTACAATTTTGCAGAACATGTGGCTTTTCAAGAGTACACATGTCACTTTATAACAGAAAGACCACCGTTGCAGGTTGGGTTCTCTGGAAAGCAGACTCCGAGACGGAGTATTCACTGTACAGAATGTTTATTATGGACGACCCATGAACACCACCTGTGGAAGGAAGTCAGCAGGGATGCAAGCTGAACAGCCTCATCTGACTCCACTGAGTAGCTGTGTAGGTAGAGTGGTCCTTAGAGTGCTTATAATTGGTCTAAAATAGCTGGGGTTTTCTACCCTCCCTTTGATCAGTTATTCCATGTGGGACACCCCCTTCTACCACCAAGGGTGTGATCTTGAATGAGACAGCTCTCTGCAGTTGGAGCAATTCCAGAAGGAGCTGCATCTGGGGGTTGTCTGCTGATAACACATTAAGCAGCTGGGGCAACAAGTCCTTCCTTGAAGCAGGATCTGGGCAACATCATCATGTCCACCACATCTTGAATTATAAATAAAACTAGAGACTCTCACCCATCACTCTCACAATTAATCATTCTTGGGATTTTTGATGTGTCCCAACAGACCTTTTCCTATGTATCACTGTACTGTTTTCTCTGTGTCTGTGTGTGTGTATGTGAGCGTGTAAGTGGCATTAGACCATAGGTTTCGATCCGTAACTTTTTCATTCACCAATAGGACTTAGAGATCTACCTTGATTCTTTTGGATTAGCACGTCCCTAAAAATATACCACTTATACGAATATTGTTAAGAACTGATATTTGCCAATCCAGTATCCATTCTACTCTTCCTCTTTCCTCCTGATTTTATTTAGGGTGACAATGTGCCCAGATAAAGCAGTACATTTTCCAGGCGCCTTTGTACGCAGTTCTGGCCAAGATATAGAAGTGGCGGTCACTATGTGAGGCTTCTAGGAAAGCTCTTCAAATGCTGCTGACTCAGCTGTCATGTACTCTCCCTCCTCCCTTCTATTTAGAGCATAGTTGTGATGTCTGAGGAGAGTGTCAGGAACCTGCTTGAGATCAGCTGGATGGGAGCAAGACTTAAGGACAGCAGGGAGGAAAGGTAGAAGGGACCTGGTCTGTTGATGGTATTGTGGATCTGTTTCACCAGCCCTGGACCAACTATCTCCAAATTCTTCAGTGTGAGAAAAAAATCATCCATTTGGCCAAGGCACTCTATCTATTATGTGCACCAGGAACCAATCCCTAACTAATGCAAGTATACTACAGTTTACCAATTCCAAGTTGATAGATAGTTTGTTTTCAACTTTACAAAGCCGCAATAAACATCCTTGTATAAGTCTCCTTGTGTGTGTGTATGAATGTTTCTCTAGAGTAGATTCAGAAAAGAGGAATTCCAGGCTGATAGGGCAAGAACATGTTCAGTTTTAACCAGAGTGACTCTAAAGACAATATCATTACGGAACCAGGTTCATTTGGCCCGAGGCACAGCAAGCCAAAACACTGAGACCCCGAGGTTAGCAGCAAAGAGAGTTTCTTTGCAAGCAGCCAAGCAAGATGGAAGAACAAATCTCAAGTCCTCCTACCCGAAGGCAAGGGGCTCAGGGTATTTATGAAATAAAGAATAAAAAAGCAGGGAGGTCTGAGCTGTGGGGAGCATGGGGAACATGGGGAAAGGTGACTGGATAAAGGTGCGGTAATCACTCTGTGCAGGTGTAATTTGGCTTCTGGGCTCTGCACATTCTGAGGGTGGAGTATTCAGCCCTCTGATGTTAAAAGGTCACACTCTCGCATGCCCATTTGGAGGGTCGGAAGTCCCAGGTAGTTCTAACCTGCAGCTCAAAATAGATGCAGCTGGGCTTCCCTGGTGGCGCAGTGGTTGAGAGTCTGCCTGCCGATGCAGGGGACACGGGTTCGTGCCCCGGTCTGGGAAGATCCCACATGCGGAGAGGCTAGGCCCGTGAGCCATGGCCGCTGGGCCTGCGCGTCCGGAGCCTGTGCTCCGCAATGGGAGAGGCCACAACAGTGAGAGGCCCGCGTACCGCAAAAATAAATAAATAAATTAAATTAAATTAAATTAAATTAAAAAAATAGATGCAGCTGACTCCAAGTTCCTGGAAAACAGCCTGGGCAGACATCTTATTGTTTAGGCTATGTGCAGCTTGGAGGACTTACGAGTCTTAAAGCAACCTTGATTAGTGAAGGCAGGGGAAGTGGATTTGACTAATAATTACCCACAGTTTCAACATCTCCTCCACTCCTCTTTGTTTTTATCCACTATCAATTTCAACCTTGATATTATTACCTCTACTTTTCCCCAATTGATGACTACAACATTGTTTTATTTTGCATTTTCTGGATTATTAGTGGTAAACTTCTTTTCATATGTTTGGTGAATAACTGTGTTGCCAAAATATGTACATTTTTCCATTTGGTTGCTTATCTTTTTCTTACTGATTTTTAGGAATTTTTCACTCGACATTTAACTTTCTCTTTATATCATATTTTAAACCTATGATAAAAAATTAAATTCTGGAATTTTATCAATTTAAATTTAATGTTAGTTGATAATACTTTAGAATTTGGTTTCTATAATAATTAAAATTATAAAGGTAATTTTTCCATAAAACTTTACTGCCTTGGAGCAATTAAGACAAACTAGATTGAATTGGAAGGAAAACCCAATTTATAGATGAATATAAACCAATGGTTATTAAATTGTATTAACAAAGAAGTGTTTGGTATAGTCCTTCACTATTAAAAAAATATTTGAAATTAACATGCAAATTGTTTAACTTCTAATAGCTATTGCTATATCATTTTGGAAATATTTTGTATTTTATGTGTTCCAGAACAAAACCACCACCAGGGGGTATTTTTTGGAAATTTATACCTGAAAATTGATAAAATTATTCAGTTTAGTTTAATGTAACAGACATTTATTGAATATATACTAAGTGCAAGGGACCATGGCAAGATTTGTAACAACATGGGTGGACCTTGAGGGCATTACGTGTAAGCGAAATAAATCAGACAGAAGAAGACAAATACTGCATGATCTCACTTATATGTGGAATCTGAAAAAGCCTAATTCAGAGGAACAGAGAGTAGAATGGTGGTTGCCAGGAGCTGGGGGTTGGGGGTAAGAGGGAGTTATTGGTCAAAGGGTAAAAACATCCAATTATAAGATGAATAAGTTCTGGGGATAATATACAGAATGGTGACTTTAGTTAACAATACTGTATTATATACTTGAAAGTTTTTAAGAGTGGAGATCATCATATACACATACACACACGGTAATTATATGAGGTGATGGAGGCATTAATTAACTTATTATGGTAATCATTTTGTAATATACATGTATATCAAATCATCACAGTGTACATCTTTAACACAATGTTATATGTCAATTATATCTCAGTAAAGCTGGGGAAAAAGGGACCATGGCAAGGGCACAGAATATAAAAAGTGAGTAACAAATAGATTGGAAGGATTGCTGTAATAATTATAAGACCTAAATTTTATTGTGCACTTACAATATATATCTAAATACAATGCTAAGTTAGTTTCAGTAAGAAGAAATAAGTAGTTGTAAATCACAAATTGTCGATAAAGATAGGTACGTTGGGCTTCCCTGGTGGTGCAGTGGTTAAGAATCGCCTGCCAACGCAGGGGACACGGGTTCGAGCCCTGGTCTGGGAGGATCCCACATGCCGCGGAGCAGCTAGGCCCGTGAGCCACAGCTACTGAGGCCCGCATGCCTAGAGCCCACAAGCCACGGCTGCTGGGCTCGTGTGCTGCAACTACTGAGGCCCATGTGCCTAGAGCCTGTGCTCTGCAATGGGAGAGGCCACCACAATGAGGCCCGCGCACCCAAACAAAGAGTGGCCCCCACTCGCTGCAGCTGGAGAAAGCCCCTGCGCAGCAGTGAAGACCCAAAGAAGCCAAAAATAAAATAATAAAAAAATAAATAAATAAATAAATAAATAAATAAAAGATAGGTACATATCCTTGAGGTAGTTGATCACAAAATCCTCAATATGAAATTTGAGTCAAATAATTAAAATATCTTGATAATTTCCTCTCTAAATCCCCAGAAAATTCCATTTTACTATACACTTAGTAAATAATTTGGGATCATATAACAAACTTGCACTGAATGGTTTGTGGGATCTTAGCTTCCGGACCAGGGATTGAACCCAGGCCCTCAGCAGTGAGAACACGGAGTCCTAATCACTGGAGTGCCAGGGAATTCCCTGGATCATATAAGTTTGAAAGTGAACAGCAGTTTAGCAAGGATTAAATATTTCATAAATTCTGGATAAGTAGAGTCCAAATTAACATTAACCGTACCTAGGCTGCTCATTTGGCCCTTAACCAAGTTAACCCTGACTTTGAACCTCTGCTCTGTGGAGGCCAGGGAACTGTAGTTGGTCTCAGCTAGTGCCTGGAATGGTTTGAAACAGACTTAGCATTCATAAGACCGAGAAATTTTCTAGCTCCATTGCCCATCACAACTTCTCAACATTCCTCTCCAACTGTTATTATTTGGGGGGGAGTACAGTGTTATGACTTAAGAGTATAAGATTTAGGATAAAAAGCATATATTTAAGTCCTGATTTGGGGACTTAAGGACCTAAGATCTCTTAAGATGATCTGAGCTTTAATTTCTTCATCTATAAATTAGGAATCGTAATAAAGACTCCCTCAAATAGCTTCTATGAGGATCAAATAGATAACGAATGAGTGTGAAAGTTCTCTGTAAATTGGAAAGTTCTGTACAGATGCTATTATTTGTTGTTGCTAAATTAAATTGAATTCAGCTGATTCCCTTTGAAGATCGTATTAATTTTGCCTTGGTGGAGAAGAGAAGCATTGAGATCTGTCTCCACATCTTTTACGGCCTGTTGATAGTCATGGGAAGTCTTGTTAAAGGTGTGATATATCTATATCTACAAGGACATATGCATCAATATATCTCTGTATCCATACGGAACCTAGCATCTCTATGACTTATTCTGACACAGTTACTCAAGAGAGATTTGTGTCCAGGGGAAAAGTTCAAGGTAATAAACATACCTTGTTACTGTGAGGCCTTTATCCCAATGGGGAACCCAATTCTAATGAGTTACATTCTATTACATAAAGAATTGCTTTTGCCTAGGTTACAGGGAGGCTTAGCACCTAGAAGTGTCTGTAAACTGAAATGCCCAGAAAGGCAAAGCAAATCATTTTAATTAGTGACCCTAACTGGTCATATTAATACAAAGTGGTGGAAACTGGGAAGAACTTTTTTGTCTAGAGGCCACAGCTGCTACTCAACAGCTGCCCACTATTTCCCCAATCTTCCAACTTTAAGAGAAGATAAAAATCTAGATTTTTATGGAATTTATTTCCCAATTTTCAAAATATACCGTGGGCAGCAAAAAATGGTTGGATCTGGCCCATGAACTTCTTATTTGGGATTCATGGACTACAATCAACACAGGCAGAGCTACTTCCTTGTCTATACCCTCTGAGGTTCCGATTACATCTCAGTCCTTTGTGTTTTAGAAGCAAGACCTGTCTAGGGAGGAGTGAGCAAGCAGACTGACATCAGCAGGTCAGTGGTGGCAACCTTGGTTGCACATTGTAATCATCTGAAGAGCTTTCAAAAATGCTGATGCCTAGGTCCCAATCCCAGAGATTCCAATTCACCTGACCTGGGTTACATCCCAAGCATGGGAATTTTGTAAAATTTCCCAAGAGATTCTAATGTGCAGCCCAGTTGTTGTCACCAAAGTGATAAAGGGAAGTGAAGAGTTTGCCCAACACCTAGAGTAGTGGTTGTTAGTACATTCGGACAGAAGTGGGAAAGTGCTGAAGCCTTATGGGGATCCACATCAGAAAAGGAAATAGTTTTGAGCACTGACATTAAAATCCTAAACAGGAAAGGATTTATACAGTATTTTTAGACCATGTTTAATGTTTCAGACCACAATTAAAATTTGCATAGACTCTGCAAAGTTTGTGTTTCTACAATATTTCATGAAAGGTGTTTTGCCTTACTTTGTCATGCACTTAGTTCTCTGAAGGAGAGGTAGTTGAACACTGCCACAGGTGGTATGAAATGAGGCCGAGTACTTTTGGAACTTCAGTGACATATGCTTTTCTCGTCTATCCAGCTTTCCCCCCACCCTCTGGAAACAGAGCTCTTCTCTGCTGTGGGAAAACCATTCTTAAGATTCAGGGGAGGCTGATGTTTGCTCCCACTCCCAGCACCTCAATATACACCAATTCAAACAGGGTGAGCATGTGAGCAAGGTTAGCCAAGCCCTCCATCCTCCTGGCCAGTCACTGATGCAGGCAATGACCTGAGAGAGTCAGTCTTCCCTAAGATTTGATATCTGGGTGCTTTTTGGGAGGAAAGGGGGAAAAGACAGATACTGATAGAGTTGGAGCTATAGAGATAAAGAAAGAAATAGAGAGGGATAGAGAGACGGGGGCAGGGAGGCTCTCTTTCTTTGGAATGGAGCATTGTAAAAATAATTTAGGTTAGGTTCATTTGCAGCTATCCATCTCAGCCTCAGGGAGGACATTGAAAAGAATGAGGCCAGGTACAGAGACAATCAGACATGAGAGATCCAAAGAGCTGATACATTCTTTGAGCCCCATATCCAGCTGTCTGAATGTTTGTTATGTGAGTAGATTCCCTTTTCTACCTAAGCTATTTTAAGCTAGGTTTCTGCTGTTGACGACTGCATTGGAATTAATCTGCATCCTCAACACCTAAACTGGTGTGAGTAGGGTCATCAATTTACTCTAAACCATGATACACACAGCTGCTAAAATGGGACTTAGTTCAGAAGACAGGAAGAATGAGCTTTCTTTTCTACACCAGATAAAATTTTATCAGAAGGGAATAATCCAAGTGGAAAAATATACCCATTATACCAGCCAGTAAATCTGCAGAGACCTAAGCTCTGATCAGGTCCAGTTTTATTCCATATACAGGACCTGAGAGAGGAGCTCAGGGAGCACTAACAGAGGAAGACATACACATCCCATATCTTTCAGTTCATTCTCCCTAAACTGACTTATAAATTCAAAGTAATTCTAGTGATTTTTGTGGAAATTGACAAGCTGAGTTTACTTTATATGGGAATGCCAAGGGTCAAGAATTGTTGAGACAATTGCAAAGAAGAAAGCAGATATCAGATATCAAGACTTATAACGTCGTAGTGATTAAGAGTATAAATCACTGCAGAGATAGACATAGAACAGAGCATCTATTATTTTCCTAAACTTTTTGAACAAATTTTAAACTTACAGAAAAGTTGCAAAAATAGTTCAAAATAATTATCTTATATCCAGTATCCCACAACCCCTAATATTACCATCTTATGACTGACTTTTAAAATAAGCTATTTTTTATTGGAGTATAATTGCTTTACAATGTTGTGTTAGTTTCTGCTGTACAACAAAGTGAATCAGGTGTATGTATATATATATCCCCTCCCTCTTCGACCTTCCTCCCCCACCCCAAGCCATTCCACCCAACTAGGTCATCAAGATGAGCTCTGGGTGCTATACAGCAGGTTCCCACTAGCTATTTATTTTACACATGGTAGTGTATATTTGACATGTGAAACTGTTTCTTTTGTTTAAATTTGTGGTGTTTTTCCCACTATCTGTGACCTTCCTATTATCTGTGATTAACAAACACAAAGAAACGTTTTCAGTTGTATTTTCTCCTGTGCAAATTTTCTTTCCTGATGACTTCCCAATCTTTGGAGTCTTAGTGTTTTTCCTGTAAATTTGTCTGGATTTTTATATTTTAAATGTGTTGTCACACTGGTACAAATAAATTCAACATATTATTTATCTTTTAATTTTTTGATCCAATAGTTTAGTAAAAAATCTAATACTTAAACATCTTTTAAAAAATCTATTCACATTTTGAGAGCTATTTTGCTCTCAAAGGTGACATATCATTTGACTCTTTGAGAAATATTTTGAATTCTGAAAAGAGCCAGGAACCATTCATAGCTGGTTCAGGTAACCAGAGTACAGATACACAAATATCATTTTGGTAAAAAAATGAACAAACTGGAAAACAAAACCATCAACCAGCTGTGATGATAATATGATGATAACATTATGATTTCCTTGTGTGATTAAGAAACTGCTTAAAAGCAAATTTCTAAAGCATTTTTTAAATGGCAGCATCAGATGGATTATATGAGATCTTATGGAAGTTAATGTGAAGGATAATGGAAAAAATTATTTCGCCATTCTGACTTTTGTGACATAATGAAGGGACACATGGAGTGGAAGAAAGGCTCTGCAGAGAGACTCAGAGGAGCTCTGTTAGCTCCAGTCACTATTAAGATGTATACTCGTTGGCAAGTGTCACAATTCCTCTATTCATTCAACAAATACTTGTTGAGCAGAAGCAAGAGAACTACAATCCTGTCGCCTGTGGAACAAAAACCACATTCACAGAAAGATAGACAAGATAAGGCAGAGGGCTATGTACCAGATGAAGGAACAACATAAAACCCCAGAAAAACAACTAAATGAAATGGACATAGGCAACCTTCCAGAAAAAGAATTCAGAATAATGATAGTGAAGATGATCCAGGACCTTGGTAAAAGAATGGAGGCAAAGATCAAGAAGATGCAAGAAATGTTTAACAAAGATCTAGAAGAATTAAAGAACAAACAAACAGAGATGAACAATACAATAACTGAAATGAAAAATACACTAGAAGGAATCAATAGCAGAATAACTGAAGCAGAAGAACAGATAAGTGACCTGGAAGACAGAATGGTGGAATTCACTGCCACAGAACAAAATAAAGAAAAAAGAATGAAAAGAAATGGAGACAGCTTAAGAGACGTCTGGGACAACATTAAATGCAAAAACATTCGCATTATATGGGTCCAGGAAGGAGAAGAGAGACAGAAAGGACCCAAGAAAATATCTGAAGAGAGTATAGCCAAAAATTTCCTTAACATGGGAAAGGAAATACCCACCCAAGTCCAGGAAGTGCAGAGAGTCCCATACAGGATAAACCCAAGGAGAAACACACCAAGACACAAAGTAATCAAACTGGCAAAAATTAAACACAAAGAAAAATTATTGAAAGCAGCAAGAGAAAAACGACAAATAACATACAAGGGAACTCGCAATAACAGCTAATTTCTCAGCAGAAACTCTACAAGCCAGAAGGCAGTGGCAGGATATACTTAAAGTGATGAAAGGGAAGAACCTACAACCAAGATTACTCTAGCCAGCAAGGATCTCATTCAGATTTGATGGACAAATCAAAAGCTTTACAGACAAGCAAAAGCTAAGAGAATTCAGCACCACCAAATCAGCTCTACACAAACGCCAAAGGAAATTCTCTAAGTGGGAAACACAAGAGAAGAAAAGGACCTACAAAAACAAACCCAAATCAATTAAGAAAACGGTAACAGGAACAAACATATCAATAATTACCTTAAACGTGAATGGATTAAACGTGCCAACCAAAAGACACAGGCTTGCTGAATGGATACAAAACAAGACCCATATATATGCTGTCTATAAGAGACCCACTTCAGACCTAGGGACACATACAGACTGAAAGTGAGGGGATGGAAAAGGATAATCCATGCAAATGGAAATCAAAAGAAAGCTGGAGTAGCAATAACCATATCAGATAAAATAGACTTTAAAATAAAGAATGTTACAAGAGATAAGGAAGGACACTACATAAGGATCAAGGGATCAATCCAAGAAGAAGATATAACAATTATAAATCAATAAAAGTAGAAATGAAAAAGGAGAAGTTACAACAGACACCACAGAAATACAAAGCATCCTAAGAGACTACTACAAGCAACTCTATGTCAATAAAATGGACAACCTGAAGAAATGGACAAATCCTTAGAAAGGTATAACCTTCCAATACTGAACCAGGAAGAAATAGAAAACATGAACAGACCAATCATAAGTAATGAAATTGAAACTGTGATTAAAATCTTCCAACAAACAAAAGTCCAGGACCAGATGGCTTCACACGTGAATTCTATCAAACATTTAGAGAACAGCTAACACCCATCCTTCTCCAACTATTATAAAAAATTGCAGAGGAAGGAACACTCCCAAACTCATTCTATGAGGCCACCATCACCCTGATACCAAAACCAGACAAAGATACTACAAAAAAAGAAAATTACAAACCAATATCACTGATGAATATAGATGCAAAAATCCTCAACAAAATACTAGCAGACAGAATCCAACAACACATTAAAAGGATCATACACCATGATCAAGTGGGATTTATCCCAGGGTTGCAATGATTCTTCAATATACGCAAATCAATAAATACGATACACCATATTAACAGATTGAAGAATAAAAACCATAGGATCATCTCAATAGATGCAGAAAAAGCTCTTGACCAAATTCAACACCCATTTATGATAAAAACTCTCCAGAAAGTGGGCATAGAGGGAACCTACCTCAACATAGTAAAGGCCATATATGACAAACCCACAGCAAACAGCATTCTCAATGGTGAAAAAACGGAAAGCATTTGCTCTAAGATCAGGAACAAGACAAGGATGTCCACTCTCACCACTATTATTCAACATAGTTTTGGAAGTCCTAGCCACGTCAATCAGAGAAGAAAAATAAATAAAAGGAATACAAATTTGAAAAGAAGTAAAACTGTCACTGTTTGCAGATGACATGATACTATACATAAAGAATCCTAAAGATGTCAGAAAACTACTAGAGCTAATCAATGAATTTGGTAAAGTTGCAGGATACAAAATTTATGCACAGAAATCTCTTTCATTCCTATACACTAATGATGAAAAACCTGAAAGAGAAATTAAGGAAACACTCCCATTTACCATTGCAATAAAAAGAATAAAATACCTAGGAATAAATCTACCTAGGGAGACATAAGACCTGTATGCAGAAAACTATAAGACAGTGATGAACAAAATTAAAGATGATACAAACAGATGGAGAGATATACCATGTTCTTCAGCTGGCTGGAAGAATCAACATTGTGAAGATGACTATACTACCCAAAGCAATCTACAGATTCAATGCAATCCCTATCAAACTACCACTGGCATTTTTCACAGAACTAGAACAAAAAATCTTAAAATCTGTATGGAGACACAAAAGACCCCGAATAGTCAAAGCAGTCCTGAGGGAAAAAAATGGAGCAGAGGAATCAGATTCCCTGTCTTCGACTATACTACAAACCTACAGTTATCAAGACAATATGGTACTGGCACAAAAACAGAAATATAGATCAATGGAACAGGATAGAAAGCCCAGAGATAAACCCATGCACCTATGGTCAACTAATCTATGACAAAGGAGGCAAGGACATACAATGGAGAAAAGACAGTCTCTTCAATAAGTAGTTCTGAGAAAACTGGACAGCTACATGTAAAAGAATGAAATGAGAACACTCCCTAACACCATACACAAAAATAAACTCAAAATGGAGTAGAGACCTAAATGTAAGACTGGACACTATAAAACTCTTAAGGAAAACATAGGAAGAATACTCTGACATAAATCACAGCAAGATCTTTTTTGATCCACCTCCTAGAGTAATGGAAATAAAAACAAAAATAAACAAATGGGACCTAATGAAACTTAAAAGCTTTTGCACAGCAAAGGAAACCATAAACAAGACGAAAAGACAACCCTTAGAATGGGAGAAAATATTTGCAAATAAATCATTGGACAAAGGATTAATCTCCAAGATATATACATGACTCATGCAGCTCAATATTAAAAAAACAAACAACCCAATCCAAAAATGGGCAGAAAACCTAAATAGACATTTCTCCAAAGAAGACATACAGATGGCCACGAAGCACATGAAATGCTCTCAACATTACTAATTATTAGAGGAATGCAAATCAAAACGACAATGAGGTATCACCTCACACCAGTTAGAATGGGCATCATCAGAAAATCTAGAAACAACAAATGCTGGAGAGGGTGTGGAGAAAAGGGAACCCTCTTGCACTGTTGGTGGGAATATAAATTGATCAGCCACTATGGAGAACAGTATGGAGGCTCCTTAAAGAACTAAATATAGAATTACCATATGATCCAGCAATCCCACTACTGGGCGTATATGCAGAGAAAACCATAATTCAAAAAGACACATGCACCCCAATGTTCATTGCAGTACTATTTACACTAGCCAGGTCATGGAAGAAACCTAAATGCACATCAACAGATGACTGGATAAAGAAGATGTGGTACATATATACAATGGAATATTACTTAGCCATAAAAGGGAATGAAATTCGGTCATTTGTAGAGACGTGGATGCATCTAGGGACTGTCATACAGAGTGAAGTAAGTCAGAAAGAGAAAAACAAATATTGTTTATTAACGCATATATGAGGAACCTAGAAAATGGTACAGATGAACCGGTTTGCAGAGCAGAAATTGAGACACAGAAGTAGAGAAAAAACGTTTGTACACCAAGGGGGGAAAGTGGCGGTGGGTGGGGTGGTGGTGGGATTAATTGGGAGACTGGTGTTGACATGTATACACTGATGTGTATAAAATGGATGACTAATAAGAAAAAATAAATAAAAATAAACATAAAATAAATAAATTAATTAACAATTTAAAAAGTAAAGAAAACAAAACAAAAAAACCAAATACTTGTTGAGTGCTTACTGCATGCTGGGCTCTGTCTTAAGCACTGGAGATATGTTAATAAACCAAACAGCCAACAACTTTGCCTTGTAGATTTTGTATTCTAATGGGGAGTGGCAAAGAATAAATAAACAAGTAGTGAAATAGTAGGTTAGAAGATAAATTTATTCCAAATTTATTCCATAGCACTAGTTAAGTAGAGAAGGGCCATAGGGAGTAGGGGCGTGGAGAGAAGGGACATTTGCAATTTTAAGTAGGTGGTCAGGGAAGACCTCATTGAGAAGGTGAGGAGTTAAGCATACAGCTTGAAGGAGGTGAGAGAAAAAGCCAGATTGCTATCTGGGGAGAAGCATCCCAGGCAGAGAGAAGAAGAAACTCCCTGAGGAGGACTGGTGCCGGGGATATTTTAGGAGGAAAAAGCGGCTACTATGGCTGAGGTGAAGTGAATGAGGGGAAGAGTTGCAGCAGAGGAGCTGAGAAAGATACGGGGAGAGGGGAGGGCAGATCAGTCCAAGAACTCTGGCTTTTATTTTGAGAGAAAGTAGGAGCCACACAACGTTTGGATTGACATGATCTGCCTTTCGCTTTAGCTGGAGCACTACGGCACTCTGCTGAGAACAGGTTGTGGAGGGAGAGGGTGGGAGCAGGGAGTCTAGTCAGGAGGTTGCTATGATAATCCAGGTGAGGGACGATGGCAGCCTAGAGCTTCTGGTTGTGTGGGAGGTGGTAGCTTGGTAGAGAATGGGGTCAAGCTCTGGATATATTTTTTATTCAATATTCTCATATGAATTGCTCATAATATGATAATCGTAATATCTAAATTATCTTAATAAATTGTGAATAGTTTTGATATTATGTTTCTTAAGATGCTCATAAAAGTATAAAATGTTGGGCTTCCCTGGTGGCGCAGTAGTTGAGAGTCCGCCTGCCGATGCAGGGGGCACGGGTTCGTGCCCTGGTCCGGGAGGATCCCACGTGCCGTGGAGCGGCTGGGCCCGTGAGCCGTGGCCACTGAGCCTGCGCATCCGGAGCCTGTGCTCCATAGCGGGAGAGGCCACAACAGTGAGAGGCCTGCGTACAGCAAAAAAAAAAAAAAAAAAAAAAAGAGTATAAAATGTTAATAAATGCTGGAGAGGGTGTGGAGAAAAGGGAACACTCTTGCACTGCTGGTGGGAATGTGAATTGGTACAGCCACTATGGAGAACAGTATGGAGGTTCCTTAAAAAACTAAAAATAGAACTACCATATGACCCAGCAATCCCACTACTAGGCATATACCCTGAGAAAACCATAATTCAGAAAGAGTCATGTACCAAAATGTTCATTGCAGCTCTATTTACAATAGCCAGGAGACGGAAACAACCTAAGTGTCCATCATCGGATGAATGGATAAAGAAGATGTGGCACATATATACAATGGCATATTACTCAGCCATAAAAAGAAACGAAATTGAGCTATTTATAATGAGGTGGATGGACCAAGAGTCTGTCATACAGAGTGAAGTAAGTCAGAAAGAGAAAGATAAATACTGTATGCTAACAGATATATATGGAATTTAAGAAAAAAAAATGTCATAAAGAGCCTAGGGGTAAGACAGGAATAAAGAAACAGACCTACTAGAGAATGGACTTGAGGATATGGGGAGGGGGAAGGGTAAGCTGTGACAAAGTGAGAGAGTGGCATGGACATATATACACTACCAAACGTAAAACAGATAGCTAGTGGGAAGCAGCCGCATAGCACAGGGAGATCAGCTAGGTGGTTTGTGACCACCTGGAGGGGTGGGATAGGGAGGGTGGGAGGGAGGGAGATGCAGAGGGAAGAGATATGGGGATATATGTATAACTGATTCACTTTGTTATACAGCAGAAACTAACACACCATTGTAAAGCAAGTATACTCCAATAAAGATGTAAAAAAAAAGTATAAAATGTTATAGAAATGTAAAGTGCATGATCAGAAGGAATGATCATCTCTGCTGGAGCAGGGACCAAGTGTACAGTCTGATTGTAAGACTCTTGTCTGTAAATGCATATGAGGGTTCATTGTCATTTGAAGAACATGGGCAAAATAGTAAAAGTCTGCAGCTGACAGTTAGATGACCCATTCCCTGTGGGCATGTTAAAAGTTTTGCCCACCTAGAGATAATAGTTTATCGATGACTCTTTTCTCAGATTTCATTAGAAGAGCCAATTAAATATGACTTGAGAAGCTAGGGATTAAAGTGTCTGGGACAAGCATATAGTCTCCCTCTAGGCCGGAATGGAATCTATTCCCTAAGAAGTAGCCTTAGCTCCATGTATCTAAGGCCTTAAATATTCTAAAAGTTAGAGAAACAGCATGTACTAAGCGTATACTAGGCCAAGCTCTGTGGTAGGTATTTATATATATTCTCTCCTGCCATCTTCATAACAATTCATTGGAGTATTTTTAATCTCATTTCATGAGTGTGGAAACTCAGACACATTGAGGGAAAGTGACTTAAAGTGTAATGCAGTTAGTGAGTGAGGGAGGTAGGATTTAAATTAGTCTGCCTGCCTACATGCAAGACTGATCTTTTTGTTGTATCTTATAAATGAAGTATGCAGGACTCCATGGCTCCAAAGAACTTAAAAAGATCAATGCTAGGAGACAGTGGATGGATGACCGTGGGGGTGGGTATCTCAGAGAGGAGATGTGGGCAGTTGTGGTTTCAACACCTGGTCATGCATTAGAATCACCAGGGATATCAGGGATATAAAAACATTTATTTTGAAAAAGATTTTCAGGTGACTTCTCTGTAGGCAGCCTGTCAATTATCTTCCCTTCCATTCAGGATGGGGAGCAACTCAGAATGAGGGGTTAGGCCCAGAAGTAACAAACGGAAACACAGAGCCCACAGGTAGCAACCTGAAACTCACTGACCATGAGTCTAAAGAAATCTGGGCTTCATGCAATTTGTGTCAAACAAGTTTTCTCTTAAATTTTGTTTCTAAGCAACTAATCTTTTTGAGGTACTGAGGTGTCATTCCCCGCATTATGAATGTGTCATGGAATCACAGAAAACTAAAGGTGGAAGGGACCTTAGAGATTTTCCCCACACCCACACTGCTTTGTGAGCCAAGCAGACCGAGACTCAGAGGGGTAAATGGCTTGTCAAAGGTCACAAGAATCCGGGCCTGGGTCTTAGTCCACTGCTCTTTCCACCAAGCAATTCTGCCTCCCCAGGTATTTTTCTCAATCTTGTCAGTCATTCTACTGATAAAACTTGGTATTCCCTGGGTTTAGTTTGGATGTCCAATTTTGCCTACCTACAGCTGTCCCCACAGACTCTGAATACTGAAAAAGCTACTCCCCGTCCACACTGTTTTAACGATTAGGTTTCTTCAGCAAGCATAAGACCCTAGCTTGGTTTTAAATGTCAGGAATTTTCTGTATTTCATTTTCATTTTAAAGGTTACTCTAATATAAATTTGGTGGGTGAGGGAGGGAGCGGAGCAGGCAGGCTCTCTCCAGCACTCATCCTGTTTCTTTAATGCAGTAACCCTTCCTTTAGGCTTCTTCATTTGCCTCTCAGACATATATTTAATTTTAAACAAACCATATTTTCTCATTTCTTTTCCCATTACACTTATGCCAATACATTTTGGAAAGAAAAATGAAGGAAATATTTGCCCCACCTAAACCATTCTGCTGTCCCCACAAGCATACTCTTCTGCTTTAAACCGCAGTTCTATGTCAGTAGACTCTTCTCTAGGGGGAGTGTCCTCTCTCTGTGCCAGAAAGAACCAAGGCAAGCAACAACTGCACGCCAGTCTCTGACTTGAGGAGAAAGAAGAGAAATTGCATAGAGAGCTCATTCTCATCCTGGACCAGCTGCCACTCATCTCTTTTCCCTTATTTCCTTTCTTTGTTGATAGTTGGGTCAAACAATCAGGCCATATTCCTTCTGCTGCATCTTTATGTAGAGAGCTGTGAGTGATAGGATTTCAGCCTTCTTTTTTAAGGGGGGGGGAGTATTTTTATAAAGGTAAAGATTATTAGCTCCTTTAATACCTTCCCTTTCATCTTTCTCTCTTCTTAAAATAGACTCACTTTCCTTCAAAACATCAAGGAATTATTTTTAAAAAAGAGGAAAATACATTGGAAGATCTAGGATCTCGTTAGATGCTGTAATTCTACTGCCCTTTGATAAATGGGAGCGACTGTCTCAGAAATTAAAGTTGTTGAGGTTCTTCACACACCAGTCCCTACTTGTCATGGAATCCCTTGCCTGAAATTTTACTTTAAAACCATTAGAGGGGAAACACAAGGAATTCTGATAAATACAATAAAAATTCAAAATTCAAAAAAAAAAAACCACTGGGCAGAGGCTCTGATTAAAGCATATCATCTAAAGGATGAATTTAAATTTACTTTAAAATATTCAGTTCATTAAAGTAACATGACCTCATATTTCAATTAGGACTATTTCCTTGGACTCAGCGTCACAATGCTAAGTTACAGAAGAAACCATAGAGAAGAACATGACTTTGGGGAGATATGGTCTTAAGAGATGGAGACTGGAAGGAAAGAATATGGTTCTGTTTTTCCAGTTTTTTTTTTAACCTCACCAATCCATGATTTAATCTAAATTCTTTTGTACCTGAATTTCAGCTTATCTCCTTCTTAGGACCATCCTCAGCAAAACTATGTAGTAGACATTAATTTATGATTTGTTTTCTAATAACAGACAACTAGTATCTTCACAGCCTTCAACTATACCCACAAACCCATTTTCCTAAGAAGCTGACAAGTGTATGCCCTGTGGGCTTACCTACCCTTCTCACAGATGAGCAAAGCTATTCTTTGGAAAGGGAAGGGAGTACTGTTCTCACCTCTCCTCCGTAAGCCTTGGGTCAACTTGAGAAGAGACAGATCTGGAGTGAGAACTGGGTATAGTGATGGAACAGAGCTTAGAAATCTAAGAGGCAGCAACCAAGAAAAAACTGAAACCAAACCTGGTAAATTAGACAAACCAGTCATGATTCCAAAGGGGTGATGAATGGAGGAGGAGAATCCAAGGAGGCAACAGGGTGACTGGAGCCTGGGGAAGCCACCTGAGAACTACAGGGTTCAAAGCATAAAGTGGTAGATGGGACCTGGGATAAAGCAGAGCTTGGATGCTCTTACTATGGTATCTATGGGTGGGGAGGTGTCCTTAAGTTGTCTACTGGGCTTGCCCCACCTATTCCATCTGTGCTGGTAATTAAGCTATAAACCCTCAGCTCCAAACCCATCCTTCCATATTCCTCTCTGTGGTGCTGGGCTGGGGTCCTGCTGACTACATTGCTCTGTTGCCAGCAGTTTCCCTGTTATGCTCAACCTACAATATGTGATACTATCAGGCAATAATCTGGGAAAATGATCATTTCTTTGAGTCTCAGCTACCAGACATAAAGTGGGGATAACAGCCACGTCACTGGGCTATTAGTATTAAACAAGCCCATTCAGCACAATTCCAGACTAAGGACTCAGTACATAGAGGGAAAGGAAGGGGTGAGTTTCCCACCCTAAAGAGGACTGACCCTTCAATCGGTCAGGGCCCAGGATCAGTCAGGATCCCGCCAGGGAAACAGGAAACACACCAGTTATTTTACCAGAGAGAATTTAATACAAAAAAATGGTTAAAAAGACATTGGAGGACTGGAAAAGCACAGGGAAGACACTAAAGTAACACAGAAATGGCAGGGAGCAGCTTCCACCCTAGACTGGGAAAACAAAGGGAAGGGGTTGAGGTTATTAGCACACAGAAGCCTGGAAGGGGGAACTGGGACCCATGTTTATGTGGAAAGGATATTGGGTGCCTCAGAGGAATGTGGGTGAAAAAAAAATGAAATCAACCACTACTGCAGGATGGGGCTGATGCTGGGGTAAGACTGTAATGATGTTTTCCTTTTCACCTCTACTGCTAGGGAGCTCAGAGTCCAGTGGGAAGCCCACCTTCACCAAATGAGCAGGACTTTGTGGCATTATGGCTGCAATGATTTTTCTCGCCTTACTTTATCTGTGATCATTTTATTTCAATATATTTTACATTACATTATGTACTTTGTAAATCTCCTCAAAGCCTACTGGAAGATCCTAGAATATTTCTACTTCCATCTATATGACCTTCATCTGTATCTTCATCGATATATTTGCCTATAACTTTCCTACCTCCATTTACACTTCATTTCTACTGCCATGTGTGTCTCATCTATAACTCTATCTATAGTTTATCCAAATCTGTAACTATGGAGGAGATAAGGACAGTCCACTCCTGTCTTTGTAGTTTAAGTTGTGTGTTTTTAACCCAAATTTGAAAGTGTAATTAGGAAGCTTTTAACATAAAGACAGCTTACATCTTCTCTTCAATCTCCACTGTGCTTCCATAAGAAGGCTGGCATTGACAGAGGTACTAATGGGCTTGTGATATAGAACCCAAAACTTTAAAAGTTCTAACCCATCAAGAAATCCCATTCATCATATCATTTTTGGGAAAGGATATAAAAAATGAAATGTCAGAGCTATAATGTCAGGACTGTTTGAAATGTCAAGTGCTTATTGTTGCACAGCCTGGCTGTCTGCTGTTCTGATCAAACCTCCAACTGGCATAATAATTACAGATGATGCATCGCATTTTCATGCACAATTGGACCCAGATTTATAACAAATCAGATGGAAACATTCTCATTGCCCAGCTGGAAATTTTCTCCTTTTACTACATAGTTTAAGACTTTTCCTTCAGAGCAGGACATTACTACTGATTCAAGACAGCGTCCAGAGTAAGGGAGGAGAAAAAGGGCAGAAAAAAAAAAAAGTATCTTAACAGACCAGAACTCAGTCACTTATAATATACAGATGCGACAAGAGCCATGAGGCAGCAAACACATGTGCCAAATGCACGTTTAATCTAAGAATGCTCAACTGTGGAGACACGGCCCAGATAATCCAGTTCTATTTCAAGATGCAGACCAATTTAGGTGGGCAAGAAAACATACGCGCGAGCTCTATTTTGAACTGATAGCTATGGAGGTAATCCTTCAGTTTAATCACACCATTCTAATCTGTGGAGAGAGGACTAATGTATAAACAGAAGCAACATTGCTTCTGTCTAGGATCTTTGTGACAGTCTCTGTGGGACTTAAGTGGGTTATTCATAAGCAGATACCAATGATAATAAAAACCTGAAATCAATGGCATGTATGTACAGAAAATCACATTTCTTCTCTACTGAAAGTTTTCTATCCACTGAAAGCTGGCTAAGGCGTTCCCATAGCCACTTCATTTTCACCTTCCCTAGACAAGCCTCGTCAGATGGTTTGGAAGAAGCCTCTCTCCTATGTCTGTCTGGCTGTTTCCCATCACATTACTTTCAGTACATTGGAAAGGTCGAAACTCTTGGAAACAACCTCCAGAAGATGCTATTCTTTTTCCATGCCATTGATAAATTCTTCTAAATTCAATTCTCCCAGGAAATAGTAAAAGAACAATTAGCAAGAGCCTTTGTCTAATACCACCCACTAGCATATACCATATATTCACTGGCATTTTTATTGACATTCTTCTTTTTATATCCTTTCATCTCAATCAGACTCTTAATTCCTTGAATATCCTTACATAGAAAAGCATTCAATGGTAGGGTTGTTAGGTGAAAATACAGGTGATGAATAAAATCTCTTTTCATTTTGAGTTGAGAACATCAGGTAATGTACCTGTGTTCACATATACATTTACATCTCTACACGATATTGATTATTTGACCTTTAATCTTGAAGCTATGACCAAGTCATAGGAGCATGAAAATTGCAGACTTCTAAGATCAGAAGGAAATGACTGTTTGCAAGGCTATTTTCAATATTCTTCTCCCTGAGGAAATAATTTCAAGGACCATCCAAAGCTGTGCAGAAGGTTAAACATTTATTCATTCCCTAGTTCTCCTCTCCCTTTCTGATTTTTTGATTTCTCATTGTATCACCTTGACTTAAGCCTTAGGTCTATGCTGACCAGCCCAGTGCTATAAAACTATTGCCTTATACCCATGGGCACCTGCTGCCTTGTTTCCCACTACCCTCATCCTACAAGACAACTTTTCAACATTTGGGGGTTGGGCATGAGGGGTTCTTAATTTAAATCATTTGGATTGTAATTATGGGCACATTCAAGTGGAAAGGTACAGAAGAATTTTCTGATCTTAAGGAGATTGTACTTAATAGGGTTTGTGGCTTGGTGGGAGTTCAACCAAGGACAAGCGAAGTACACTGAGTCACTAACTAGGGAACATGCCCCTGAGGCAGAAAGTCAGCAGGAAGTGAAAGCAAGTGTTATACTGTCCCTGTACTTTTTAATGGATAAAGACAAATATCTAAATGCCACGATAGTGGCTCAAATATAAAGCATAAATCATCACATTCTCATAAGATACTTTCCTTTTGGTTTCCATGGCAAAATACTAATATATGTTTTGTCTTTTTTTTTTTTACAGAGGAATCTAACCTTTGTTCCTTATGTTTTCCTTATGCCAAAGAAGTCTGTGCAAAACCCCGGTAACAGCAGGTAGGATTAGAATTCCCTGTGTATCCCAGGGAACGTCAGGGGGATCATAACTAACAGAAGAATAACCATCCTTTGCAAAGGGAAAACACACTGCTAAGTTCACAACCCAAAAGATTTTTCAAACTTCTAGGGACTCAGCATGACCAACAGAGAAGTGGGAGTGGAGATAGGGGAGCTGAAATCTGTTTTGACCACTTAGTTATAATAACACTTCTCCATTCTCAGTGCTGGCAAGGAAAGAAGCTGTATCGGAAGGTGCTGGGATATAGTTGCCTGTGTTGAAAAGCAATGCAGGTTACTGATGTGGAAAAGAGAAAAAAGAAAATGCTTTTTGGGGATTTTTTTTATTGCAATATAATTGACATATTAGTTTAAGGGGTGCAACGTAATTTGATATGTATATATTGTAAAATGATTACCACAGTAAGTTTAGTCAATATCCATCACCTCACATAGTTACAAATATTTTTCTTGTGGTGACAACTTTTAATATTTCCTCTTTCAACAACTTAAAAGATGGAATTTTTTGCTGATGTTTCATCACGTTTTTCAAAATACCCATGAACTCTGCATATTTGCTTTTTCCACGTTATCACTTACCAAAAAATAATTTCTCTTTTCCAAATTAAGCCAACCTCTACCTATAGCAACTTATGCTTACTATTTCTAAATATTTATTTTGAAGTTTTCCTTACTCTCTTCCTTCTAAGTCTTAGCATTCATTCATTCACTCTCCGAACATTTATCAAGCCCTGACTACAACTGCCATTTCCTTCACTACACGGCCCCACCAGCACAGCCAACCAGGGTTGTGAACGTGAAAGGTGCTCAGAAATCCTAGGCTGACAAATTGCTTTCCTTCTTCTGATATTCTTACACATTGCTTCCTAATCCTCTTCAGTTTGCCTGTGGATTTATACCCAGACAAATTAGAAGGTTGGTTTCTGGGTCTCCCTAGAAAGGACTGCCTGTGCAGATCCAGAAGTTTCCCATCAAAAGATCGACCAGCCAAGAGCTGAAGCTGCTGAGAGATGATTGAGCTGGAGATCATGGGACTCAGAAGGACCTAAAATGATGTCTGAGTTTTCATTATTTTTTTTCTATTTAAAAACACATATCAATCTTTGTAAGGCATAATTCAGAACTGCAGTTTTTATATGTTGAAATATACATATGCACATAATTTATATCCATGTTATTCAGGGCTGTTTGTTGTGTTGGTGAACACATTCGCTACTCCTGGGGACTCTGAAGTTCAGTGTTATGGATGCTTTTTCATTACTCACTACCAAGTTCAGCAGTTTTATTGGTGATAGGACAGCTACTCGAATATTGTCTTTAGTCTTGTTTTTGCAATCTGGTTATTTTGTTGATATTTATGGATCATGTATTTCTTCCCATTAATATCTTAAATGTTTTTATAACATTACCAAAAAATTGTCTCTTCCCTCCAAAAAGTCAATATTTACTGTACACGTTCACATTAGCATTTCTTGCTCTAAAGACGTCAACCTAGAAAAGAAGCCAACCTGTGTCAAGGAATTGTTTTTCAATTCTTTCAAATAAGAACTTCATGAAAATTTGTGCTGGGGCTGGGAAATTAGCAAAGGTGGGACTGGAGCGTCTCAGGAGATGAGAATGACCAGATTTTCAAGGGAGGATGCAGGATTTTAAATGACAAGTTCTGTATTCATTAGCAAGGTGGCACTAGAGGCATTTAGCAGCATTTTATAGCAGCGTGTTAAAAGCTGCCGTTTTTTCTCTTTTATAAGGAAACTTGATTCCCTATTATCTCCTGGTAGTTCCCAGTTTCCCAGTTTGATTCCATGCTGTTCCAGTCTAAAACACTGGTCTTTCTGGTTAGTCGCTCAGTAAAAGGTCTTCCATTATGTTCTGTCTCTGTTTTCTTTTACTCCAAATATCTGCTCAATAATCTTTCATTTCCTCTCTTTTCACTTTCATGGTTTATTATTACGAGCCACTTAAGTCTCCTTTGGCCCTGGGCTATTTGGCGCTTTGTTGTCTGGACACTTTCTGCTCTTGAGGTTGTAAACAGTATCTATAAATCTTCCTAAATCATGTCAAGAACGGCTCCTAAGCGGCGCATGGTAGCATGCCAATTGCTGTACTTCCAAGTAAAGTCTGCAGAATTTCATGCTTGATCATGTATCCTGACTTGTCTTGAGGTCCTTTCTGTTTTCATTCTTCTATAATATTGAATGTTGAGCTTCAATTTTCTGTCCTTGTGATTCTCTTCAAGATCTCCTTCCTGGATGCTTTTGTTCATAAAATAAAAATAAAAACTAACTTGTTGAATTATAGCAATGATACATGCTCATGGTAAAAAAAAAAAAAAAAAAAAAAAACAACTAACCCTACAGAAAAGTGTAATAAAAAGAATCTCCCTTTAACCTCTCTCTGGCCCCCCAGTGCTACTTTCCACTGGTAATTAACTTCTGCTAATCGATCTGTGTTTATATTTTGACATTTGCAATGCATTTTCAAATATATGTTAATTTCCAAACTTGTCTCCTAGAGGCCTTTCTTCCTACAGATAGCATTGCATATTGCTCGTTTCTTCTTTATTTCTTCATTAGCTTTTCATATGACATCTTAACAGACACTCATTCATTTTACAACTATTTATGGAGCACCTATTATGTGCCAGAAAGTGTGAGAGAACAGGAAATACCAAAGTACGTAAAACAGAATAGCTCTTGCCCTCATGGAGTTTATGTCTCTTCATCGCTTTATTATCTTAGCATTAACCCTATACCTCTCTTTTGATTAATCTTCTAACTTTGATTTGCTAATGACCATGATAATTATGTCTAGAATTCTATAGCTATTGTGTATTTTTCTGTTCCAACAGATTTGATGTTGGTCATTCTTTTACAGACAATTGGCATTCAAAATGGGATTTTCATATATGTTCCTGAAGTTGTTTTGGTTGTATCTGGGTGTGCTGGGGAATCTTTGGTTTCAATATTCATTGGGTCACCAGATACCAATGGTGTGCTTGCTGCTTTTTATTTTGAGAAATCAAAAAAGATATATGGGGCTTCCCTGGCGGCGCTGTGGTTGAGAGTCTGCTTGACGATGCAGGGGACACGGGTTCATGCCCCGGTCCGGGAAGATCCCACATGCCGCGGAGTGGCTGGGCCCGTGAGCCATGGCCGCTGAGCCTCCGCGTCCGGAGCCTGTGCTCCGCAACGGGAGAGGCCACAATAGTGAGAGGCCCGCGTACCGCAAAAAAAAAAAAAAAAAAAAAAAAAAAAAGATATATGTTGGCACATAGTCAATGCTATTCTGGTACACCTAATCAAACATCTCCATTTCTCCCAACACTGATGTTTCGATAACAATGATAACAACAGAAATCTTATTTGAGGTATATACTTAGGCTTGTACAACTGCAAGTATTCTCTGTGATGCTCACTCTCCCTTTACATGTGAGTGAAGCATTTTATTCTCCTCTGTCAAATACTGGCAAAGTCCTTTTACACTTCTGCAAATATCAGCCCTCTATGTCTTCATTACTTTCTCTTCCTTGTCCTCTGGTGCACTGAGCTGTCTGTGTTCAACAGAACAATTTTAGCATCTTTTTTCTTGATACATGGAATGGCCCAGCTGTCCCTTGACGAGATAATACAACAGTCTCCAATAATTTCCATGTAAAAGCAAGTTCTATCAGTTTTAATTCCGTATATGCATTTGCCAAGAAACAGTGGTTCATTGTTACTCCAGAGTGCAACTAGTTTATTTGATATCTCCATTTTATAAAAGTCAATATTTTTTCTTAAAATATAAGTTTTTATATCAGAGGAAATGATTTGTGCGATTAGATCTGTAAACTGTCCAGAAATCATAATGTATCCTCTTCCTTCTGAGATACTCTTACAGGTCAAAGATCCTAGTTCCCGAACTGCAGGTAAGCTCAATTGCCTGAGTCCAACACTTTCTCTCTTTCAGATTCGCATCCTTTTTCAACTCAGCTCTTTCTATTTCTAGGCCCCTTCCAACTACATTCCCCATTTTATTGGTTCCTTATACTTTGTTCTTGAGGAACCAGCACAGATAGGAAACAGAAAGTCTTGCACAATTTTCTGTTTTCTGGAACATGTTTTCCGACTCCTCAAACTGAGCCACCCTCATACTTCTCTATGGGAAGTCACTTTTCCTATTCCCCCACCCGCACCCTGCCAGCACAACAAGCAGGATCCATGGATATTTTCAAACATTCTTGACCTGTCCTTTTGAAATTCACTTATGATGCTAAGTCTTAAACGTTCATGATATTCCGTCTACTTCCACAATACTCATCCTTTGAGCAACAATTTTGACCCTGGGTTGAATGGTTTTCCTCTCTACTCCAATCCCTGCCACCCTGCAGCACCTCTGGGATTAAAAATGAAAACAGAACACAACAAAATCTCTGGCATTTCTCCTGTTTGATGATTACCATTTTCGGATGCATATTCCAAATAAAGTTTTCACTGGTCTCACCGGGCCTTCCTCTCTCCATTTTTCTGGTTCTTTTCTAGCTTTACTTAGCCTCCTTATCAACTCTGGGTGGTCTGAATCTGTTCCTCGCAAGCTTTCACATGAACTGACTTGTTTTATTCTCCATCCATATAGACCCAAATAGGAGTGAGGACACCAAATGGCTTTGATCTTGGTAAACCAGTAAGTGAGCATACCGACTTCAGACTGAGATGAGGACGAGGTCCTTAAGAGGAAGATCGATGCTCTTGATACATTTCCAAATTGCTTTTCTGAGAATTATACTCTTGTCCAAATGTTTGGTTCACTCATAGTGGTGATTTTATTTGAACTTCCTCCCAGCCTCCTTCTCCTCACATCCTGCCAGACTGAGCAGCCAGTCTGACTAATACAAACTACCACGTGAGTCTCTACTTCTCTCCAGTGTCCACTACAAGAAGTGATGCATGGCCAGAAGGTTGAGTCTGTGGATTGATGACACCCATGACCCCCAATCCCTCGAATCTATCCCCTGCCTCCAACCCTTTTTAATCTTACTAACATCATATTTTCCACAATTCCAAGCTTTCTGTTTCTCAAGGATCATCCCTAGATATGATGCCTCAATCTCAAATCAATATGCACATCTACCAGTTTACAGGTTAAAGCCATTTGGTGTAAGCACCCTCCCTTCTCACTCCTACCTCTGAAGAAGTGCACCTTCTCTGAGATAAAGAGGAGACCAGATTTTCAGGTAAAAAAAGCAGCTGAAGAAATGAGCAGAAAGAGTAGAAATGTAGAAAAGATAGAGCAGAAGTGGAGGCAAGTGTGGACAACTCTTTCCAGAAATGTACTGTCAAAGGGAAGGAAAAATCTGATAGAAGATGGCATAATTGAAGTTAGGAGGGAAAACAAGTTTATTCGTAAGTTGATGAGAAGCCTCCAGTAGAAATTCCCAGAGCAAACAGCAGAGGGCCCTTCATCTCCTATTCTCCAACTTTTTTTCCTTTTCTCTCCCTTTCCTCTTCTTTATATATACCAAAGTGTCAATCCCTGTGCATTAAGTGTAAATATGGTCAATAAATATTTATTCAATTCAATTGTATCAACTGGAGAATATTGCACCGGTCAAATTATGAAGCCCCAGTGATATTACAAGTGGGGTTTGCTTGAAAGGTTCATGCTTTTGTCTAAATGGGGCATCTTGCACACTGCCACTAACTCCTGCTCAGTAAGAAAAGTGAGACCAAGGTGAGTAGCTACTTTACTGTCATCGTTTGTATTGATCTTATGGAACACCAAGTTGGTAAATTCTTCAGGATTCAGAGTTTGATGGCCATTGAGGGCTGCAAAGAAACTAAATCAGAGAGTTCAACTCTTCTGGAAGCAAACTCATTTTGTGACATTTCTTACCCCAATGTGACAGAATTGGAGCAATTGTTTATGTCAGTTTTGCTATCCAATCTGTTTCAGTTGTTAAAAACAAATAAAAAGATTGTATATCAGTTCTGGGTAATGAGGTTTGGAAATTAAATGAACTGAGTATAGTCTAGGTTTTTTCTACAGAACAAAGGGATCCATTCAACATATTAAGTAACAAAAGATTCTAAGAGCCCACTGGAGAAAACATCGAAGTGGTAACTGTCATCAGAATTCTGGACCCAGAAAACAGTGTTCTCATTTTAGACTAATTATCTTTGATCTTAAGATGAATATAAAAGGATGTTCTATAAGTATCTAATGCTTCCTCTCTGGCTTCTGCCACTGGCACCTTTGGGGTTTTTTTTGTGCCCTTTTGCAGAGTGATCAACTGGGAAAACAGCTACGCATGCCTTGGAAGGACACTGAATTTCTCACACCCCGCCAGCATCTTTTCATCATAAAAGCTATCAGGGGGCGCAGGGAAAATGACATTTCCAGCTTTCCTAGAGAGACTATTTAACCACCCTTCCCCCCCCACCCTTGCCCCAGGTGATTAAATTAAATGACTATATTTGATGTAGAAATTCCTAATGAGAGAGAGAATGGATTAGTCATCTGGGAATTTGAACATAACTATCCTGATTGAACATGAAGGAATCTTTAGAAAAACTGCTGGCAACATATTTCAATTAGAGGCATTGTCTTAAATAGAACTCTCTCTCGCTGCTTCCCAAGCATTACTAATCCTGAATCCAATGATCAATCATAATTAACAGTGGCAAAGCACCACTCTTGGCCTTAGCAAGCTAAAATCTCACAGTTAAATAATACTTACAAGAGTAACGGTTAGATACAGGTAGCCTATTAGATGAAAGATTTTAAGGTTTCTCAGTGCTTTTGCAGAGGCTCCAAAAGCCTCGAAAATTTGGCTAGGCATCCAGTATTCCCACATCCTGAAGTGATACTAGACTGCATGCATAAGTCATAAGAAAAGATTACAAAATTTCTAGAATTTGTCCATCACCCAACTCCAGGCAATATAAGTGAGAGTGAAGGATTGACCGGAAGATTGTTGAGGCCTAAGAGGATAATAATTTGAAGGGAGTTGTCATGCCTCATATTTTCCCTCTTCTTCTAGGAAAAGCATGGGGGTGGGGGGAATGGGCAAGGAAGCGTGGTTTGTTTCCTTCTTTCCTTCCTCATTTAGTACATCTACTCTTTCTCCTGCATCTTACTAGGCCCTTCTCTGACCCTTCTGAGTGTGAACAGGAGGCGGGAGGAGAGAAAAGGGGACCAGGAGAGCCCTGACTTGGCAGGTACTGTCATGATCATATAGTTTTAGAGCTCTCCGGATAGCAGATGTTTAAAGACCACTATTTCTCTGAGGCCTCCCACCCCCTTTTCACTACTGAGAATCTCCTGCAACTCCCTAGACATGAATCACACACTTTTTTTAAAGTATGTGAAATTCATGCATGTTGTTGTACATAGCAATAGTTTGTTTATCCTCTTGTTTTCTAGTATATCATTGGGAAAATATACCACAAGTTAAAGCCATTCTACTGTTGATGTACATGAGTTATTTCCACCTTTTGGTTACTACAAAAATTGTTATGAACACTCCTGGTCAGGTCTTTTGATGATGATGTACACAAATTTTTGTTGAGCATATATGCAAGAATGGTATTTCTATTTCTACCTATTCCAGCTGATCCCTTGAGGCTCCCTCTACAGGCTCCAAGTCTGGGTTTCTAAACATCTGCACCACTGACATTTTAGACTCGACAATTCTTTCTTGCTCTGCATTGTGCTGTGCATGGTAGAATGTTTAGCAGCATCCCTGGTCCCTAAACAATAGATAGTAGTAGCACCACACCCTCCCCTCTCTCCAGTTGACAACCAAAATGTCTCCAAACTTTGCCAAGTGTCCCCTGGGGGAATAGGAGTGCAAAATCGCTCCTGGTTGAGAACCACTCTTCAGATCTACCTCCAGCTTTCTTCTTTTAAGGATTCTTGACTTCTCCAAGTGGCTCAGCTGGACAAGATCCAAGACAGCTCTCTGCCAGCTTCTTCTCTCAGTGGCTCATAGCTGATCCATGGAGAAACCCAAGCATCCTTTGTCCCAGAAGATTCCAGGAATGCATCCTGCTACTCTGCTGCCACGGTCTGCTCTTTAGATTTCTCACGTGTGACTCAAGCACTGGAATACCACGTTCCCCAAACTGCAGGGCACGCCACACCTCACTGGTCTCCTTAAGTCCTCATGCTACTGACGTGAGGGCTTTTACACAAGAAATCCTCTCCAGTAGTCCTTCTCCAAAACCCTCATCTTGACTGTTTCATACCCTTAAAGTGAGATTAAGATGTAACTACTTCCAGGCTTCCCTGGTGGCACAGTGGCTGAGAATCTGCCTGCCAATGCAGGGGACACGGGTTCGAGCCCTGGTCTGGGAAGATCCCACATGCCGTGGAGCAGCTGGCCCCATGAGCCACAATTACTGAGCCTGCGTGTCTGGAGCCTGTGCTCCGCAACAAGAGAGGCCGCGATAGTGAGAGGCCCGCGCACAGTGATGAGGAGTGGCCCCCATTTGCTGCAACTAGAGAGAGCCCTCATGCAGAAACGAGGAGCCAACACAGCCAAAAATAAAAAGATAAAAAAAAGATGTAACTACTTCCATTGTAAATTCTGCCTATAATCTACTATTTCCTTCGAATCTCTTGATACCTGGGGCTGAATTCCATTTTAACATCCTGTTATCATATGTTGAGAGAACTTATGTTATACAGTATGTATTATTCTTTACCCTGTTTTTCTTTCATTTGCCATTATATAGAGAGTATGTTTGTAGACCACTGATTTTTTTTATAAGTACATATTCCATTGCATTAATTTTAAAATTACCCTCCTTTAGGTTGTTTTTTATTTTTACTATCTTAAATGATTTTGTGATGTAAAATCATAGAACGTTTGTCTTTGGCAACATTAATTATTGTTTTTCCTGACCAAAAGTAAGTAACGTTGACTCTAAAAATGAAGATAAATTTTAGCCTGTTAATGCAGACCACCCAATTTCCAGGAATGTTATATCCATTTATGTTCCCTCCACAGTGTGTAAGGGCGCTCTTCTCACAGTGCCCTTGACAGAATTACATCTTGTTTTTAATCTTTATTGATTTAATCAAAGACAAATAGTATCCAATTATTAAATTAATTTCTGCTCTGTGCTTTTATTATGTTTCCCTTTTATTTTGTTCTCTTTCTAAACATTTTAAGGAAAAACTCAACTATTTAATATTTCTCTTTCCTTGACTCACTAAGTTACACATTTTAACTAATGAAAACCTACGTAAATTTTCCTATAAGATTTAGAAAATAATAACTTTTATCCTTTTGTTCTTCCTAGTTCTTTTGAGAATCTGATGACCCTCTCCCTCCCCTGAAGAAAATGGATCACGTGCAGGCAAAATTTTGCCCTTGATTCCAAGGGGGTGGCCAAGGATTCCTAAAGGCCATAGATCCCAGAATATGAACCCCTGATCTGAGTACTGCTTTGGAGGCACCCCCTAATACTTGTATGCTGTATTACTTAATGTTTTTAAAATAAGTATATTTAAGAGGATATTTGAAAATTTACATGGGGTTGGGAATTCTCTATAGAATATTTTAGATTCCCAACTTTGTGTTGCAACATGTAGTATGTATGCAGTATTTCTGAATTTTAATGCTTACAAAGTTCAACTACAAAATATATCTTAATACTCTTCCTGATGAGATTAAACTGGAAGCAATATTAGTATTACAATACTCTTGAATTCTTTTCATATATTGGTTAACTATACATTTGCTAAAATAATTTTAAATTTTTAACAGCTTTGTCCATTTGTTTAAATACTCAGTCATAATTGTAGCTCTACCCATTAATTTTTCCTCGCATTTTTGCTAAGATTTATACTATGTATTATGTTTGGGACTCAGCTCCATCTATAAATGAGAGCATTTGGACCAGATCGTTTCTCAGATATCTGATTCTAGTTCTGATTCTGTGTTACAAATTCAGTGTATTACATTCATAATGTTTATTTTACTTCATATCTTTATTCAGGCACAGTATCCCACTTAATACTCTTTTACTCTGGGATCCATTTTATCTCATACCCTGCTAATCACTATCCTCATTCCACTGGCAGAGGGTGGGGGGGTAAGATTTATAAAGGAATTCCTTGAACTTTAGAGGTGGAAAGGATCTGAGATCCCTGAGCTATCTATTAGAAAATACTTTAGTCAAGCTCCCAGAAAGATTAGTTCCTCAGGTACCTTTAGTCTTTGTCCCTGTCTTTTTGCTACATAAACCATCTTGTATTTTAGCTGCTCCCACAGACTTTCTGCACCAAGGCAGAGAAAAAAAGATAAGTTGTTTTAGGACATCATGTTTATTTTTCATCTCAATACCCTGCTAAATTTGTAAACTTCAGAGTGGACTACACCTAGAAGAAAATGCTGATACACAATTGCACGTTCAGTAACCAACAGGATGGTGAAACTGACATTGCTTCAGCCATTCCAAATGTATATCCCGAGAATAGTCAACCACATAGGGAATTGTCACTGACTCCACAGGGAAGAAAACTGAATTAACTATATAATGTCCTGAAAAGGATACTTTAGTACTTCACTTACCACGAAGATGTTCAGTAGTTCCCTTTTGTCAATAGAACCATTTCCATCTGCATCATACAGCTTAAAATACCATTTTAAGTTTTGCTTCATTTTTCCTTGTACTAGATTTACAGCAGCAATACATCCATCCTATGGAAAGCAAGGTGGAAAGGGAAATAAATATTTAAGACCAATTATTTTTTATTTGCAAAGTCATCATTCATGAGCAGGACTGTCAGTACAATTTAATACAACCCACAAGACTTTGGCATAAAACTTCTCCCTGGCACTTAATTTTTTAAAATGGGTATAAAGTGTAAAGAAACAAGTAACTTTAAATAGGTAAGTACATTTTTAGAGAAAATGTCTACTTCTTATGACAAAAAAAAAAAAGGTTCTGAAATGCCATGATGGAAGGCTGAGTTCTCACCACTGAGCACCCTACAGCGGTTGTCTTCTTCCGAATATCTTCAGGTTTTGTCGTCCACTCAGCGAGAAGACCAGGAATGAATTTTTAATTGAAGGGAAACATACCAAGTAGCTAAATTCTGTACTGTTTTAGAGAAACTGGTGGAAGTTTTTGGACTGCTAATCTCCAGGATTCCTTGTAATTGCATCATTTTCAGTATGAATCAAAATTTATTAGCCTCTTTTTTTTTATTTTAATTTTTTGACCTCACAGGGGAGATCGAACCTGTGCCCCCTGCATTGGAAGGTGGAGTCTTAACCACTGGATCCCCGGGGAAGTCCCCTTATTAGCATCTTTTTTAATAATGATTTTTGTTATATTCAGTCTTAGAAAAGATTGTTTAAGGGGTGCAAGCTTAGGTAGTTCCCCTCATTCTGTTTTAAATCTGTAAAACATTCTCAGTTGAAAACAGAAACAGCCTGTGCCATTCTTAAGAATCATATACTTCCAAACCTGCTCAGCCAAATCCGCAGCTGTTTTGAGAAAGGTGGCCAGCTCTAGGGAGGTGTCTGACTCACTCTCCGCTGTTTCTGCATGTGCTTTCAGCTGCTGATGGTAGCATCATCAGCCCAGGAAAACATGCTATCTGCTGCATTCTCTTTGGAATATTTGGGATATCAAGTCCTATTTACAAAACAGAATGTGATATAAAGTACCTCTTTCCCTTGGAAATAAAGGGCTTTAGGCTTATTGGTCTGTAACGTGATATGTGTTTGATTTGAGTCTTAAGCTTTTAAGTCTAGTTCCCCCAAGTCTCTAAGAAAAGTAACTGAGAAACCACCAGCAGTTCTGGATGTGAAGCAAGCCTGTTTGGCTGGTTAATGCCTTTTTTTTTAAGTTGCCTTTTTTTTTTTTTTTTTTAAGACAACAACAACATCTCAGATATTGGAAGCCAGTGTGTTAATCACTATAGCATTGTCTTCAAAATGTATTACACTTTAAAATTTTCTACACTGTGGAAAGAAAGAAAAAAAAGAAAATATTTAAAAATCATTTCACTACCTTTGGGTATTAGATTTTTACAACAGGCATCTTTAGCCCATCAATAATAAATATGTCTTTTAAGAGATAAGACTTCTGCTAACAGATAGGAGTCTGGTAGAATGGTTTCCTAAAGGAAGTTGGCTCAAGTATCCAAAAAGTTAAGTGGTTTTACCTTTTCTCCATCTGCTTTTCTTATTGCTTGCTACCGCTTCACTTATTAATCCCTAGCAGAGCTATGGCTGAGACAAGGGAAATACATTATTATAGAGTTGAAATTTATTTAAGATGAATATCATCTTCAAGATATCATCTCCAGATTTGGTGGGACATGATCATTACAGGACAGACAGGTGTGGAGGATATAAGCTGGGTGAAACAGTATCTAACCATGGGTACATCTGCTCCTAGGTCTTCTTACTCCTGCGTCTCCAGGGCTGACCAATCAATACAGCCATTTCCTGGGTAGTTATTGTGCATGTTTACCAAAAGGTCACAGAGGCATCTTCCCTGTGAGGACTGAGCTGGCAAGTTGATATTCTAGCGTTTCCACAAAATCATATATTTCATGATGATTCATTTCACATTGAGTCCCGCTTCAGGGATCACAATTTTCTGTGTCACCTGCATGATGAATGGCGACAGGCTAGATTGAGCAATGTTGTCTTTAGAACTTTTGGTATTTTATGATGAGGCACAATGGGTGGGTGGTCCTAGCACCTTCCAATCAAGGCTCTGAAAGCTCTAGGCAAACCCTACCAGGAGACAAGCATAAATATTTTCATTGTGTGGTTTACAAATGGGCAACCTGGCTAATCTACAGCCAGAGTTGATTATGGGTGAGGAAACATTTCTACTTAGACAAATGCAGCCTCTTTCAAAGGCTCCTGCAAGCAAAACATTTCGTGTTTTCATTGCAGCATTCTGTTATGTAGTCAGGCAAATTAATCCTTACAATCCGCAGCCTACTACTCTTTTTTCCAATTATCGTCCTATTAAGATTTTGTAGAAATTTGCATTGTTGAGACAACCCCGGTTAATGTAATTTAATAGCTTGTGTTCGTGTTGGAGAGGGTTTTAGATAAATGCTTGTTCCGTAAAACAGAAAAAAACAATTCTTGTCTTCAGTTGATCTATAGATTATAAAGAAGGGTGAGGGGAGATAAAGAGCCACAGAGAAGGGGAGATGTCTCTGCAAAAATGACTAGCAAGCATGCAATAGAAAATGTCTAGAGACTTTTCTTTGGGCCGATCCAAAGGAACACTGCTAAGATTATATTTCTGTGGTTGAGCTACAGGAGCCCCCATGGCACACAGAAATCTGGAGAAGTCTGACACTTAGTGGCCTTGAGCCAGAATGGGGTTCATAAACACTGTCAGAATCATGTGGGGACAATGAAATATGCAGATTCCTAGACTCTGACCCCAACAATAGCATCAAAACTACTTGGGATGGGGGCTTCCCTGGTGGCGCAGTGGTTGAGAGTCTGCCTGCTAGTGCAGGGGACACAGGTTCGAGCCCTGGTCTGGGAGGATCCCACATGCCGCGGAGCAACTAGGCCCGTGAGCCACAACTGCTGAGCCGGCGTTCCTGGAGCCTGTGCTCCGCAACAAGAGAGGCCGCGATAGTGAGAGGTCCGTGCACCGCGATGAAGAGTGGCCCCCGCTTGCCACAACTAGAGAAAGCCCTCGCACAGAAACGAAGACCCAACACAGCAAAAATAAATAAAATAAATTAATAAACTCCTACCCCCAACATCTTCTTAAAAAAAAAAAAAACTACTTGGGATGGGGTCCAAGAGGCTGCATAGTAAAATGCTCCTCAGGTGACTCTTGTGTATCCTAAGATCTGCGAACCACGGACCTACGCTGTTTTTCTTATCCGTGTCTCTTTGTAGGCAATGTTAACATCTAACCATCCCTCCAAGTGGCTCTTATCATTGTGGCTTACTCTCACATGAATTTAACCTTATTAAGACTAATTAGAAAAATTATGACCCACATGGTTCAGTCTCAGGATAATGACATAGTCATGAATACAGTCCAGCCATCAAAAATTAATTTCAAAATAAGAGCAAGTCTTTCATTTCTGGAAAAAACACAACTTGCAAGACATTTATGGGTTTCTTCACAACACCGCCTTCCTCTCCCATCTGTTCCTCCACGTACACCCTGCTGCTCAGTCCTCAGTGATCTCCACGGCCCCATTCCTTCACTGCCAGCCCTACCATGAGAACATTTCATTCTTTTCTTCCACCAACTTCTCTCATAATTCTGCATCACAAAATCCTAAAAAATGAGTTTGGCAAGGGCAGGATCCTCCCTTGAGGTTGAAGGAGAGGAGAAAACTGGGTGCAGACAAAGCCATTCTGGTGAGCCTCAGGAAAGGAGAGTTTGGGAGCCTATGTACAAAAATAATTTTACTCCCAACGTGTTTATAGATTTATATATCTTGTTCTTAGGATGGAGTAGATTACAGGGAAGAGTTAATAAACAGGGGTCAAGATATGGAAACATGACAGTTTCTCAGGTTCCTGAAGGAGTCTGTCTCCATTAATAAGTTATCATTTTGTAGAGGGGGGTTCAAATGAGAGAAAGAGAAAAAAATGCATGGAAACTTCAAATTTAAGCTTTCTCATGGTCTCTAAAATGTACAGAAAATATAAGGTATACTTTATATCTATAAAGGTTAAAGATGTAAAAACTAAGTTTTTGCTACCACTAAAGAGATGAAATTTTAGAAGTCTAATAAAAAATAAGGAAATCAGTCATGTATTTTTGTGCAACAGGAAATCCACACGTGAGTGTGTGATCTCCAGGTGATGTTCATGCCCTGCCATAAATCACAGTTGTTTTAAGAGTATAATCAATTTGAAATGAAGGTAGAAAGTTAAATTATAAAGCTGATATGCATATGAAGACAATTGTTTTATTATTTATTACTAAGTATAAGAATGACAATTAATATATTTTAAGAAAAGGTCGGGAGTAGCCCATGTCCCAGTGACTGTGCTGGTCACTGTCCATGCATCTCTCTCATTCTAACAGCAGCCTTATAGGTAGCCTTATTATTTTATAGAAGAGAAAAAACTGATTTTCAGAGAGGTTAAATGAACTAGTTAAAGTAGCAAAACTGGGGTGTGGGTAGATCCAGGATTTAAGATCCAGTCAGTCTTCCTCTAAGACTTTTCTTTGTATCATCCAACATTGCCCTCAGAATTCATAACAATTGAATTCTCTTTCTGGAAGAGGTGTTTGTAGACTTGAATAGATGGGACATGTTCAATGCAGTGGGTTGTTGTGGATTCCTATGTGTGAACTACTTGGTAGTGCAATCATATAAGGTGAGCTAACTCAAGAGCGTCTGAAGATGCTGCACCTTGGAGCCTGTTTCCTTCATACCTGGTGCTGCCCAAGGTAAAGCTGGCCACGTGCTCTAAGCCACTTAGCCTAGGGGAGACTTGTGAGCCTCCACTGCCAGGCCTTCCCTCATCCTGCCACCGTAGCCATCTGGCTCAGCAGGACAGAAGGTGTCCATCCTCCTCTTGCCCTCTCCTGCTCCCATGTCTGATGAACACTTCTGTCCATCTGGAATCCTTAGCCCCTCTCTCCTGGCCCATGGTTTAGCCTCCAGCACCCCCATAGAGAACAGCCTCTCTCTGCTTACAGTTTCCCCTAGGAAGTGTTCCCAGCTGTTCCTCCAGGATAGCTGATTGGCTGAACCAGCACACAAACTGGTTCTCTTTCAGCCGATCCTGTTCTTAGTCTTCACCCACGCTCTTGGCTGGGAATCTAGAGCCTTCCTTTACTGTGCAGCTGGTTCTTGCTTTGGTTCAGCATTTCCCCCCTCTTCAGGCCTTCACACCTGCATTACATTCTGCATTACAGCCCTCACTCCTCCATTCTCCCCTCCCTATAAAACCTTTGGGTAAAATCTCACTGCAGATATCATCTGATAGGCTCAGTGTGGTCCCGCCATCATTGTTTGCCTGAGTGACCTTGAGATACGTATATTGAAAGCTATCTCAGTATATTTGAGACATTCTCTTTAGGGTTTTATCCCAATGATAGAACTATGAATTTATGAACTGGGTAATATCATTAGGGAAACTTGGCTTCATTTCACTGATTCAAATCATAGAATTTCAGTGGAAACAGTCCTTCATTTTGCAGATGAAAAATGGACTGGACTAGTAATAACAATTATAATAATAATCATGACGGCAGTGACAACTGTTGGTGTTGATGTAACCTTTGCTATACATATAGGGCCAGGCATCGTGCTTTACACATAGGAGCTCATTTAACCCTAACAAGGCCCCAACAGTATTAACCATGAAGCACAGCATCTGGGTTCTAGTAACATTAAGATCGTGGAAATATGATTGTTATTACAACAACAACTAGCCATAAAACCTCATTTGTTCTAGTGCACCCTGAGGAAATAATCCAAATCCAACAAAAATCCAAACTTTAGCCCAGATTAAAACTATTCCCTTCCACAGCATTAACTTTCTGCTACTTTTCACAGAATCACCATCTGTGAAAAATTCATGAATCGTCACAGCCTCTAACCTAGAGACATTTAGATGTTTCCATTCTTTTACACGTGACACTTTTCAGTGACATTTTGCCAGCTGTGGCAGGTCAGTAGCAACATATGAATTGAAATTTCTGCCTGAAAATGGTTATTCAGATGGTCAGAAGGAAACCCAGAGAGCGAGTATAAGCACAGTATATTGTTGATCAACAACTGTCAGTGATACTTACTTTGCATTTTAGGAATTGAAAAGAAAGTAGGCAATAAGGGCCATCTCTATCACATCAAATACATGTGAATACTTTTTAAATACTTTTGTGAACTTTTAAAACCTGTTAAGGGAAACGTGACGTTTGGCATTTACGACCTAGCTCATTTTCACCTACTGACACTTCTACTAACAGCAAACATAGTCTCTTTCAGCCATGGAATTGCTGGAATGTCCTGAGGAGAACCTTGCCTCTGTGACATGAGAAATATGATGCTGGCCTGGTAAACTGGTTCTGTAATGTGATTGGTATGCAGATCAGACACGGCTGTTCTTGTCTTGGCCCTGACTGTACAAAATTCGAGGATTCTAGGACAAAGCCTTCTCAGACAAGGTCCTGACTGTTAATAGGTCTCCTGGGTATCAGGGAGCCTTGACCATCTGCCCCCAGAATGCAGCCAGCAGCATACCCGGCCCACGGTGAATTAGAAGCCAGTCTCGCATACGTTTGGGAGAAGGCAAGATAGTCGTCCAAGTTTGATCACCTGTGCACAAGCTAACTACACAAGACCTGCCCCCGACTATAGCAACCGCAGCCTTTCGCAAGGAACTTCAACTAGCCAGTGTGGGTTTCTTCTTACGAGCACCTGTCTCCTTCAACTGATACTGCAACAGATAAAATAAAATCCAGTCTCACCCTAACTCAGTCAGCCTGACTCCTAAGACTGTATTATTTCCCATGGAGGAGGCTGGACCCTAGTTCTTTAGTAACTAGGAGAGGTGGGGATGTGGACGACAGCAGGCTAGAAGGTGGAAAGCGTGTACCTATATAATTCCTGGCTTCAGCACTTTTTTTTCTTACTATAGCTGTATCTTAAAGAACAGTCAGAGGAACTGCTTCTGAATTAATAGTTTGGGACCCAGAATTCCCTTTTTATATGTATCCATGGTACACAGCTCTTTGTACCAATGGGCCTAGAACCCAGTTTTCTGCCACTCTGCAGTCTTTCTGGTATAACAGCAGTGCTGGCTGCACATTTGAACCCCCTGACAGAGTAAAACAAAACATCATTTTGATTCAGTTGGACTGAGGTGGCGACCCAGCCCCTGGTATCTGTAATACCCCCAGGTGCTTCTGTTACCGAACCAAACTTGGGTCCGCTCACCTGCGTGCAGTAAATCCAATCTACCGATACCGCGTTGTGCTGAAGGAAAGTGCAGGGTTTGATTGCCAAGGCCAAGCAAGGAGTATTAGCGGCTAATGTTCAAAAGACCTGAACTCCCCAGTGGATTTCAGGGAAAGGTTTTTAAAGTCAGGGTGAGGGAGAAGGCTGCTGAGTGCTTCATCAGCTTGTGGACATACTCTAGTTAGTTGGTGGTGAGGTAATCCGAAGTCAACATCAACCTTCTAGTTCCAACCAGTTTGGGGATCTACGTGCTTGTGGTCAGCATGCAGTTTAACTTCTTCCACCTGGTGGGCGTTTCAGTATCTGCCAAAGAGCTCAAGGGTATGGTTCAGGAGGAACTAAAGGTCCTTGACTTTAATGGCTAAGCTATTATTTTGTCTTGCTTGACTGTTTTCCTCTGTTTCTGCATTTTCTCACTTTTCTGATTAAATTTGCTCTTTGGAATCTGGGGAGGGCCTAAGAGGCTAAAATTTTCTGTAAGCAAGAGGCAGGCAGAGAACATGGGGTGGTCTCTCCCAGGAAGGTCCCATAGGGTTCTACTCAGTTGCACCTCTAGTATGTAACCAGCATTGAGAACCACAATTCCAAGAGATTTTGTTAAAATATGAGTTACAACAGCTTAAGTTTAAATGTACTGTACCTCAGCAAGCAGAGTTGGTATCTTTAACAGGTAAAAGCCTGAGACACTCAGCCAAAATGTTAATAATTGGTGCTATATGGGAAAATGCTTTGTAAATTCTAAAGTGCTAAACAAATGAGGTATTTTTATTAATCACCAACAAATGTTTCCTAAGAATGTCTATACTGGGAGTTCTGAAGTTAGTAGCCTTGGTCTTTACCCTTATTAAGAGATTTTGGCCTAGTTGTCTACAATCGAATAGATGGTCATTTGCTTCCAGTATATGTGTCCTATGAATAGCAGCAGTAATTGCAGTCACCCTGTAGGCCAGACAACCAGATACAGTATTACAGGCTGCAGGGCAGCCACGGGCTTCATCATCAGCAACAATTATGACACAAGTTAAAAAGCCAGGTTGCCTACTGCAATTTTTAAGGGCTCTCACACAAAGAGAAGCTAAGAAACCAGGTAACCAACGGTCACTTCTGAATGTCAAGTAGAGCTGGGGCTCCCTTTCAGGTGTCCTGGGTTAGATTACGAAGACAGTCAAAACTCTTAAGATGATTCCCATGTAATTTTGTTCTGTGACTGACAACCATTACATAGGGCCAGTGTTGCCCCAACCAGCAAGGTGAATGTCTGATGCACTCAGATCAATAAAAGACAAGAAACTGCAGGAAAGCAACCCCTGCACGTGTAGGCACGTCTTGTCGTATAGAAGTATAACTACAGCTGATAACAAGGAGAGTTCATCTCTGTTGGGGCCTGAGGTCAGTGGTACCTGCATTTTACAGATAAACATACCCTCCCTTTGTGGGCTGTTTATTACACATATTTTCAAAGTTTTCTCCAACATTATTTCACATGAGCTCAGTGATAATGTAGGCAGTATAGGTTTTGCCTCAGTTTGGGGATTGCAGACTTTGACACAAAGAAGTCATGAGCCTTGTCCACAGCAGTAAGGGTCAGAGCTAGGCCAGGAGCCCAGCAATCCCACTCTTCCCGAGGTACTGCCCCCACTGGCCCTTCGGTGACCGGCCGGTGATTTAAGAGATTCACAGAAGGGCTCCTTAAAAAGAGCAAGGACTTCTGATATGTTAAAGCAAAGATTTGATTTGTGTACGTATTATGGGTAAACGATCACATGGTAGTCATCATTAAATCCCACAGCTTGCCCTTCTCACTTTTCTTTCTGTAAACAGGTTAATCACCCATGTTTCTAAAAATTCCTCACCATTCCCTCACGCTTGATTCCCAGGATTTGTCTGAGGTCGCTAATTTAAATAATCTGAGAATTTGTGTTGGCGGTTTTGTTTTATCCTAGTGTTCCAACGTATCCTTGTTGACAACGTTTTCTGGCTCAAACCACCGCTCTATTTATGGTTTTGTAACAGAAAGCACAGAACACCACATTGAAACTGTTTCTCTCCTTCTTTAGCCTATGTATTTTACTACTTTAGCCCTTCACGTCAGAAGTTAAGCGTTCAAGAAATGTTTCTTGTGCCCGAGTAGCTCATTAAGTCCCCTTAAGAAAGTTCCCATCCCGTAGTCCTGGGTTAGTTACAGACATTACTTGTAGATAACTTCACCTTTAGCCTAGAAACCTTTCGAATAAGCAGAGATAAGAGTGGTAAAGTAAAAGTAACTACTTGAATGTTTTGCTGGAGCTCTGTGATCCAGCCCACCTGAGCAAGCAGAGAAAGAAATGTGATGCTTTCGTTCAAGGCCAAGTGGCTCTAAGAAGTCTACAATCCCGCTTTTTCCTTAGCAGAAGAGAGGCCTGAATTCTACCCCGAATTAGGATAGCTCTTTAGGACATTAGCCCGTCATCTTCTTGGTCTGCTGGCTTTCCGAAAAGTCTCTATTCTGGCCCTGACACTATCCCCTGACTTATTGGCCTGCCGTGCAGCGAGCAAATTGTACGAGCTGGGACTCGGTAAGAGTTTGAGTTCCAAACCCACAAATTTAGAGAAACTATTCCACCTCCCTTGTAAGCCCTCAGAGTTTTACAGGAGCCAAAGCTTCTGACAAGTCTTTTAGGTCCATTTTCCCCCCACCATTTCTTCTATACCGGTAATCAGACTTCTGTTACCCCACTTCTGCCTATTAGAAATGGCCTCATCCCTGCCCTGCTGCAGGTACATACCTAACAAAAGATTATTCTTAGAGAACCCTGGATCCAGTTTAAGACAATAGCACTGTTTGGAGAGCACTACTTACGGTTTGTTTCGCCCTGAGCACAGCAAGCCAAGATGCTGAGATACCGACATTTGAGGCAAAGAGAGAGTTATATATTTGCGGCAAGGCAGCCAGACGAAGAGACAGAAAAACAGAACTCAAATCCTCCCCCCAGAAGGCAAGGGGCGGGGGTATTTATGGGATGAGGAATGAAGCAGCAGGGTGGTCTGAGGCACGGGGAGCATGGAGAGGTGGGGAAAGGTGATTGGAAAAAGGTGCGGTAATCGACATTCTGCGCAGGCGTAACTAGTCTACGCGCCTCTGCACGTTCAAAAGGTCACTGAGCAACACTCGCGCATGCCCAGTTGGCTGGTCGGTGGTCCTATCTCATCTTAATTGGCTCAGCTCGAACTAGGCGCAGCTGACTCCAAGTTCCTGGACAACAACTCGGGCAAACATCTCATTATTTAGGCTACATGCAGCTTGGAGGACATGCAAATCTTAAAATGACCTTGATTAGTGAAGGCAGGTGAAATGGATTTAACCCACGGTTTCATCCCCAGATGCCTAGGTGTGGCCCTGAGGGTTGTGCACTGACCTTCACACCTATTATAGCAGCAAGAATGTGGATCAGAGGCCAGAGGGACTGAGGGCTGGTTTTCTGCTTTGAGATTCTCCAGGCAAGTCACTCCTAGCATCTCGGTTCTTTGAGTGCCTCATTTCTCAGCCACAATGTAAGAATAAATGTAGTCCCAGCAACAGACTGGTTGTCTGCATGGAGCAAAAGATATAGGTGAGGCACCTAGAGTGTGTGCTTCCAAGTTATGCGCTAGCAGTAACCCTCTGCCTTAGTTAGGTCCCCACTGACCCTTCTCTCTCCTACCTTGTACTTTAATTTGAGCTGTTCTCTTTGTTGAAATACTCAACTATTTTGTTAAAAGTGGAATACCATAGCAATTTAGAGTGAAGCCCCTGGAGTCAGACTGCCAGCATTCCAATTCTGCTGTGTGGTTTTAGGCAATATACTTAACCTCTCTGTGCCTCAGTGTCCTCATCTGTAAAATGGGAATGATAAAAATAGTACCTACTTTGGGCTTCCCTGGTGGCGCAGTGGTTGGGAGTCCACCTGCCGATGCAGGGGACGTGGGTTCGTGCCCCGGTCCGGGAGGATCCCACGTGCCACGGAGCAGCTGGGCCCGTGAGCCATGGCCGCTGAGCCTGCGCGTCCGGAGCCTGTGCTCCACGGCGGGAGAGGCCACAGCGGTGAGAGGCCTGCGTACCGCAAAAAAAAAAAAAAAAAAATTAGTACCTACTTTTACATTATTGTTGAGGATTCTATAATAAATGTAAAGTGTTTAAGACAGTGACTGGTATAAATGTTCAGGAACTGTTACTTTTCTTAGTAATAATTCAATCTCTTAACTTCTTTCAAGATCTCAAAATGCCTCAGCTTCTCCAGAAAGCCTTTCCTAACTCGGCAACTTAGTTTTCATTGCATCTTCTGATCCCAGTAGATGTACCTTGAATAGCACAACCCTGCTATAGTTTGTTATATTATACTGCCTTATTTTCTTCTTAAGGCATTTAATCTCGACATGACTTTTATCCACTAGACTGTAAACTCTTTGGGGGCACAGAAAATCATATCTTCTACCTACCTGCTCACCCCCATCCCCACACCCCTTCAAAATCTGAGTGTGATTTTTCTATTACCTGCCCTGCTGGGATGGGATTGAAGAGTTCCCCTGGCCCTTCCATCCAGTTTGCCTGTCTAGGCATAGGCTGGACCATTACTCACAATACTGGGCAGGTTTTAAAAGCAGCCCTATAATACCCAAGACTCATCTGGAACCTTGAAACTAGAGAGTCAGTACAATGCTTTTCCCTCTTTCAATCTTTGACTCTTCATTTACTAACTTTTATTTTTTGAGGTTGCATTTGTCATCTCACTAGATTGTAAACTCCTTTGAGGACAGGGATCAATTCCTATATCATCTTTGTGCCTGCCTACCTTCCACCATGCCTCCCAGGAGCTCAATACATTTTTGCAAATGCAGTGAGGTAATAATATTGTGTATCAAGGATGTGACTTCGCTCCTGGTAATCCCTTCTATCATCCAGCCCTCCCATATTCAGTAAAGACATTCATTGCCGGAGAGATAAGTCATTGTAACAGAAAAGCAGAAATCGAGAGTTCATTCTTAGCTCTTGAGTTTCAATAGTTTAAGCCATTTGGGATTCACAGCATAAGGTTTATGCCACAAACAAAAGATTTGGAAGAACACATAATTAGAGCCAGTTTCTTCTGGCTACTCTCAAGCTAGACAAAAATTCCATAGGCTGGGGAAGTGTGGAACAGGGAGAGAAAAGAGAATTACAAGACAGTGGGTTAGGGGCACTGCTCTGTGAGGGTCAAGACTAGTTGGAGGTGGCGGGGGGTGGGGGGGAGGAGACACCAGGTGTGGCTGGCAGATGTAAGAGCAGAAGCACCTGTGATTTACTGGGTAGAAACTCACCAAGTTCCCCTGAACCTAACATAGCTTGGAAGGAAAGTCTGTAAGGAGTATCTAGTCAGACAACCCTGAGCCAGCCTAACAGGCTTCCAAGCCTAGGAGCATAAAGTAACTGAGAGAGAATCTGACTCAGGAGGCCTAGCCGTGCGGAGACAGCAGCCTTCTAAGTGAAGCAGGAGATGAGGAGAGATTCTGACTCAGTGAATACCAGTGTGGACGGATGCTCCTCTGACCTGTGTTAATACCTTGAGTTTTAGATGCACCCGTGGGGTTTATATGCAACCCTGGTAAGTGGAGGGAGAAATCTCCTTGGTAAAATGGGGACTCAAAATATCAATTAATTTTATTATGAAAAACAAAAGTTACATTTTTAAAATGCCTGAGTGTGTGAGCTGAAATTCTTACCAGCTACACAAATAAAAAATACATTAAAAAATTTCCCTTGAGATAATCACTCCAGTTGGGCACTAGGTTAAAATTTGGAAGACACAGTAGCCTTCCTTGGTATAAATATGGGGAAAAGAGGGAGTGAAGGAGAGAGAGAGGAATGGAAAGAAATCCATGTATAAAAGATAGGGTACTGGAGTTGTTACTTCCCTTATTATTTTATTTAATGACTCAGTATATATTTGTTCAACATCCACTTTATGCCACTGTGCTAGGTGCATAGTCTGTGGAAGCATGCGGGGTTTACAGGGGATGATTAATTCTTCATTTTTATTATTCAGTTCCTGCACTGCTGTTTCATGAGGATGAATTCATGTACCACTTGCATTTAAAAAGAAAAAAGAGACACGAAGAAGGGCAAACTGAAATCGTAGTGTGAAGCAAGCAGTGTGGCTGGAATGCAAGGAGTACAGGATGAAGAGCAGTGCTAGGTGCTCCTTCATTGCCAGGCTCTGCCCGAAATTCAGCAGAGCAGAAGTAAGTTCAGTGTCATGCACTCTGGATGCATAGAGCCCAGGGTGCGGGGTCATGTCTAGTATAGGAAGTAGTTTCCAGGGAAACTGGGCATTTTGCATCCATCTCTAGGTGAAGCATGTGGATACTTAGGTGAGAACAGTGCAGTCCATGTCCACTTTCACTGCCTTTTAGGAACCAGTATCCAGCAACAACATCTACAATTTCAGTGTTTCTTGTTTTTGGAATATTGGTGCTGGCCCAGGCCCAGCTCGAATGCTCATCAGCCTTTCATCAGCTTCTCCTTTGGCAGTGAGTCATTAGGCAATGACTCATTTTCCCTAGCAAATCAATAGCGTAAATGTGGGGGGAGGAGGTGGCCCTGGTCAGTCCTTGGAGCCCACTTAACTTCAAGTCCCACAGTCTCACCCTGTGTGGGTTTAATACTGATCACGAGAGCCACACGCTTTCATCATGTTGTACTTTTTTTTTTAATTGGAGTATAGTTGCTTTACAATGTTGTTCGTTTCTGCTGTACAGCAAAGTGAATCAGCTATACGTATACATATATCCCCTCTTTTTTGGATTTCCTTCCCATTTAGGTCACCTCAGAGCATTGAGTGGAGTTCCCTGTGCTGTACAGTTGGTTCTCATTAGTTATCTATTTTATATATAGTAGTGTATATATGTCAATCCGAATCTCCCAATCAATCCCACCACCCCCTTCCCCTCTTGGTATCCATGCTAAGAAAGTCAGAAAGAGAAAAACAAATATCACATGTTAACGCATATATGTGGAATCTAGAAAACACCGTGTTGTACTTTTTAATGGAGACTTCATGTTTTGACAAGGTTACTCACTTCCAAGTTTGGGCCAGGCTAGACCCTCAGCTTCAAGTCCATAGGATTTCCATAATGGAATGGACAATTCCTAGTTGTAGAAATGAAGGAATCTATGTTGTGCCTTGCACAGAGACAGACCTTATTTTTTTGAGGAGAGCCATTTCCATCACTGACCTCACCTACAAAGATTTGCTAATATCTTTCGTGTTACCATCATTTTTTCCATTTCTTTGTTATAAAATTTTTAAAAATCAGTTTAAATTTTTTATCATGTACATCATACACATACATATCTAAAATTAAACTAAAAGTCTTATAATTTAAAACTTTGAACTTTGGGGCTATTTTTTCTTTTATTTACATGTTTGCAATTGAGATGCTTATTCTGCTTATGCCTTGATTGATCAATTTTAGACTTTATTTACTTCCTGTTATAGCAAGTGACAAGTATTTAACTCTGTGACTCCTATACATATTCCAGTGGTGTGCTGGAGCTTATTCTACCTGCTGATAGGAGCTGATTGTTAAATTTTCAGAAAATTTGCAAGTCAACTATTAAATGATTGTTAGCTTGGAATTGGCCATGGTGGGAGTATTTATGCCATGGAAACCAGCAAATGTTATCAGGGCTATTTCCCCCCAGAAAACAAGTTGTTACACATTTCCCAGCATACCACTGTTCCTCCTGCATACTCTCACAATTGTAGATTAATCTAAAAGTCAGGAGTTTGATTTTAACAACTCTGGTAAATTTTGTTCTCTGCATAGCTCATTGGTATTCCAAAATTATTGACTTCCTTATTTTACATGGAGTTAATAATTGCCTCATCGTGCTGACACCTCCTGAAGTTAACGGACAATCCACAAAAAGTAAGGCAACCAGTAATTATGTGCTTATGAAGTATTCTTGCCAAACAAATGAATCTGAATCTATTTAAGCTTCAACAGCTAAATACCAGTTTATGGGTAATACGAAGAATAGAAAGCAAATTAGATGACACAAGAAAGCAACCAACTAAATCTAGAATGTAGGATATTCTACAGGACCAACGACTCACTTTTCCTACTAACTCAACAGCATAAATGGAGCAGGGAGGTCGGAAACTACTATTATAGAAAAATCAGACTTAAAAGTCATAACCCCCTGTTTTCATGTATGGACCTTGTTTGGATCCAAACTCAAATCAAGGAAAAATTAAAAAGTATGCTTGAGACAATCAGGAAAATTTGCCCATAGACCAGGTATTTGATGGCATTAGGAATTATTGTTGTCTTTGCCATGTATAATGGCATAGTAGTTATGGCTAAAAAGTGTCCTTATTGGTAATAGGTGAATAATGAATTATTTGCAGGTGAAATCCTGCAAAGTTTGAGTAATTTTTTTCTTTTAAAAAACCCTGGGAAAAATATAGGGGGACAGATGAAACAAAATGATAAAATTTGGTAACAGTTGAAGATGGATGATGGGTCTATGCAAGATTACTCAATTATTCTACTTAGAATAGGTGTAAAATTTTCATAATAAAAGAATGTAATTGCTTCATTCTAAATCTATTCAATAGTTTTCTTTGTGCTTACTAGCCTTGTAACTTTTTTCCAATGTACCACATCAGATTGGTTAAATATCAGTTAATGAATTAATACTGTTTTTGAAATCCTTAAACATAGTAGATAATCCATCAATGTCATTTCTTCAGGTTTTCCTCCCTGAGTCCCCCTTCTTCCTTTCAATCAGAGGAGCTGCACACTGGGCTTTCTGTATAGCTGTTGATCTGCACTGCCCTCCTCCATGACCCTGGACTGCCCACATGTTTTCCTATGTTGGATTCATTTTCTCCCTTTGTTGATCTAGTCCCTCATTTTGCTGGAGCACCTGCTCCAGTAGCTTCCTAAGGAAAAATAAATGTGAAGTAAAACTTTTCAGTCCTTGAATGTTGTGTTTTTTCCCCCACATTTGATTTGGCCTCATACCTTCCCCCTCAAAATTTTGGAAGCTTTTCTCCATTTACTTCTAGTCTCCGGTGTAGGTGTTAAGAAGCTCAATGCTTGGGGCTTCCGTGGTGGCGCAGTGGTTGAGAGTCCGCCTGCCGATGCAGGAGATACGGGTTCGTGCCCTGGTTCGGGAAGATCCCACATGCCGCGGAGCGGCTGGGCCCGTGAGCCATGGCCACTGAGCTTGCATGTCCGGAGCCTGTGCTCCGCAACGGGAGAGGCCACAACAGTGAGATGCCCGCGTACCACAAAAGAAAAAAAAAAATTTAAAAAGCCCAGTGCTAATTTGATTTCCATTCTCCCCCCTTTTATGAAAATTACAAAATTTCTCAGCATATGCTGTAGGTTGATCTCTATTTTTGATTGTGCCAGGCCCTTGTGAAACATGTGTCTGATAGTGTCTTATTTTTCTGGTTTGTTATGTCATCTTACATTTTCTCTGGGCTGTTTTTCCATGACTCTCACTCACAGGATATTAGACCTATCAATCCCAATTTAAGGATTGTATTTGGAAAAACGCTGTGTGGAAGGAAACAAGAAGGAAGTCAGGGAAGGTTGAATGAGCTGCCAGACCAGGATGCTAATCTGACCCAGGTGAAAGGAGCAGGAGAAGGTTGGGTGGAAGTGTCCTTGACACTCCTGAAACTTACGGTTCAACAAAGCCGCCAGGGAATCCTTGAGCCATAGCCAGCTGACAGAAGTGTCCCCTTGTCTTAGGAATGGGCTGACCTTGTTATTTCTGCTGCACTCAATCACTGGTCATATTCTAAACCTGGGCACAGACTCAGCTCAACTGCAGTGATGGGTTTCAAAGCGATGCACCTGGGGCCCTGTTTAATTACCTTCCCTGGAGGTCTGGGGTGTTAACATCATGGCCACTATTGTAAAGCAGGTTTTATTATCATCATTATGTTGAGTGTGTTAGTCTATGTACTGTGCCTAGAACAGGGGTAGGCACATCACAAGTGCTCAGAAAGCCTTAACTGTTTTTACTGAGTGCCAAAGAGCAGGCTGCAAATGTGTGTGATTAGCCAAAGAATAGTTATAAACTTTATACTCTAAATTTTGTAATCTATTTACTTTAAGCACTATTCTAATAGTCTTGGTTAACTTGAGTACAAGCCGAAGCCACTTAGAAATGGCAGAGTAGAAAGAGATTGGAAGCTTTTTAGTATTATAACAATCAGAAAGCTGGGTAAAGTGTGTTTGATAGCAGGGAAAGGGAGAGAAAAACAGTAAGAGCAAACACAACAAAAGTGCATACTTTCAGGGTTTTTGACATCAGGGAACTTAGCTCCAGCAACTTCAATAGGCATAGGTGCTTCTAGGCATTTCATAAATGAAATAACCAATGTTCATACTAATGACTCTAATATCAAGAAAATGTTTTACCAGCACGTTGAGGAAGCAGGAAAGTGTTTTAGAATGATGTCCATCCAGAATAGTAAAACTGCAGAGGAGCTTCTTAGAGTAAATCCTCCAGGTTTCTGGACAGCTGATAGTTTTATTGATCTAATTAAACATGTGGCTTTTTTGTTTTCCTGTGCATAACTGCATATCATTTCTCGCTATCACCTGATAATGAACAATCCTTACTCTTCTCATTTTACGACCTGATTTTATGTTGAGATCTCCACACCTTTCATGGCATTAGTCATCACTGCCTGCCTAGGTTTACTTGCTCCTTAAGCAAACATGAAATCTCTATGATAAATCATAAAGAGAAGAACTTCCAAGTCATTTCAGTTGAGCTCCTGAGATGGGTTTGGCCATCCCATGACTGCCACTAAGAGGATTCTCACTCCAGTGGCACACAAGCCCCAGACACTTTGGACACTGTCTGTGCCTGCTTCCTCGACAGCATGTTCCTGTTCTTGCATATGAACCGCTGACACCCACAGTGCTTCCACAAACATTGGGCTAACAACAAAATTGCTGGCCTGGGACGTGACATCAACACCTTTGGAGAATAACTAAAGAACTTGATAGTTCATCTTCTAAACTCTCAGAAATAGCACCATCAGAGCCTGAGAAGCTGCTGTCTAGAGCAACAGACTTCCACTGTGAAATTGGGACGCTCACAGCAGGCAAAGTGGGTCAGCAGCTGCCACATGAGTGAGACACAGAGAATGACAGAGAGGGAGAGAGAGCTGAGAGATACATACACAGGCAGAGACAAAGAGAGACAACATGCCAGTGTGCACACAGGGTCGTCCTGTTTAGTCCAGGCTGCTACAACAAAAATACCATAGACTGGAAGGTTTAAACACATTTATTTCTCACATTTCTTAGTCTGGGAAGTCCAAGATCAAAGGCATAGGCAGATTCAGTGTCTGGTGAGGGCCCATAGACAACGCATTTCCCATAGACAACCGTCTTCTCATTGTATCCTCACATGGAGGAAGGGGCAAGGGAGCTCTCTGGGGCCTCCTTATAAAGGCACTGATCCCATTCATAAATGCTCTGCCCTCATGACCTAATCACCCCCCCAAGACCCCCCACCTCCAAATACCATCATATTGGGGTCTGGATTTCAACATATGATTTGAGAGGGGAACATAAATACTCAGTCTATAGCATATCCAAAAGCTTTTTCAGAGTTAAAAGCAGAATCTGCCTCATTTTTCTACTGATTTGTAAGCTCCTCGAGGGCAGAGCCGGGTTTGCTTGCAACTACACTAAGTAAAAATTTCTGAGGAGGGAAACAGTCATAAGCAGGCAGTCCTTAATTCATATTTGAAAACAAAGAACAAAGGACAGTAATGTCCTAAAAGAAATGTTCCTGACATTGCTACCAGGATTAAAATAACTGTTCATTTTGCATAGGTTTAATGTTCCCCAGTTCCTGGATGTTACCTCCTTTTAAGTCATCTGGTTTTTTTGGCTTAAGGGCTCAAAAGGCTGTATTAGATTCCATACATCCTAATGGACAGCCAGTTGTTTTAACTGTACTGAATTAATTATCCCTTCTTTATCTTCTATTACCATGCACAGCCTTCTAAAGTCATCTATTTTTCTAGCAGTAGTATTTCCCCTTCCCTTTTATTCTAGATGGCATCAGCACATTTTGAAATATACAGATCTACAGGTAAAACAACTGAAATGGACAAGGAAAAGCAGACAGTAGCCTAGTATTTCAGATTGTTACTTTTTTGTCTTATTTTTTTCTATTCCATATTTCCTTTTCTCATTTTTATGGTTTTTTGGACATGAAGTAAAATGTGCTGCAGCTCAGGAATGAGTAAATTCAAGACAACAGTTGAGTAACAATCTTTAGAAACTAATATTTATCTGAATTTAAAACTGTAAATTATTTTGTTTTTCCCCAAAATAAATTGGTCAGATATGAAAAAAAGAAAAGGATTATGAAGCATTCTAACTTTTGATTTGAGTATGAACATGTTGGCTAATTTGTATTGATTTATCTGCTAGTCTAGATGCAATCACACTTTTAAAAGCAGATTCCTGTAATTTGCTTTTCTATAAAATGTCACCAATGCATTAAATACTTTGAAAACAGTTTTTGTAAATCAATCTGCACTTATTAGATTTGTTTAAAGGATAGCATTAGAATTCCATGCCAAGATTTAATTTGGTTTTAAAATAACTCCCTACATGCAGAACATTTCCAAGGGCAGAGAGGCTAGTTCCCAATTATTTTCATGCCGGCAGTGCTAAATGTGTTTAATGACTCACCTACAAGCTGTGGGTTCTCTGAAGACCTCCCCATTCAGTGGAACACACACATTTACCTTAGGCTATTTCACTGAAAAAAGAGGGAAATGGAGAATCATAGCCAAATGATAAGTGAAAGTTCTTACTTTGTTCTTGTCAACGGTATTACAGATTTGATCAACATGTTGACTGGCTTTTTGGTTTAGACTTTGCAGACGCAAGCATGTCTTACACTCACACAGTGTTTGCAGACCGGATGGATACTGCATTTTAAGTTTTCTGTACCACACGGGTCTCTAGCAGGAGGTGCTGTCTCACCACCAGCTATAGATTTGCTATTCCCCATCCTGATTCACAGTCTACACGTTTTCTCCCGCTGTTTTCATGTAAGTTCTTTCTGGATTTAGTCCCTCACTCTTCACTAAAACTTGAGGTTAACATATGCACTTAGAAACTACTCTAAACCTCTTACGGCTATAGGCTAAATAAGAATAGAAAGCCAGTGAGATTAATTTACCGGGTACAATTTTAAGACCAAGGTCACTTACTAGCTGATGGGATTGCTGCTTACTGCCATTCAGAGACAGAGTTTTCTGTAAAGGACAGAGACAGTATTTTAGAGGGTAGCCCTTGCCATATCGTTAGCCATAAGTTACGCCTACATTATTGAGTGGTACAGTGGGGTTTAATGGAAGGAACTTAGAGTTGCAATCAGAAAGTCTGGGTTCTAGGCTTTGTTTACCACTTATTAACTACATTGAACCATTACTTCGGTTAAGTCTCAGTTTCCCATCTGTAAAATAGTATTAAGAGTATCTGCCTGCTCACATCTGAATATTGTGAAGATAAATTTAGATGAAGAACATTTTTTTAAGCCATGGAAAAATTAAACATTCTGAGTATTGTTAAAGGAATTTTATGTACGAGAGGGAAATAGGCAGAGATAACCAGATAATAAGTAGTTAGAATTCTGAGTTGTAGATGTAGTAGGCTGTAAAATGTGGACTGCAGGTAAAGGAAGATACGGGGCTGTGTCTTCTGGCATTGTACCTGCCACTGCCCGCACCCACCCGCCCCACCCCCGCTTTCTGTTCTTGTCTTTTGTCTCTCAAAACCTGCATCTAGCCATACCCTCTGCCTGCTGGTTTTATCCCACTCTAGTTCCTGAGCTTATCTGGTCCCAGCCAAACCCAAATTGCCAGTGGACTTCAGAGCTGATCCAATGGGCCTAAGAACTGTATCCAAGGTCTAATAATGGAAATGAATTGCCCCGTGTGGTCCCCAAGCCATCTTGCTACCAACCATACTTAAGAGCAACAGAGTTATATTATTTCCTCCTGGAGTCATCTGGTCCCAACATGGCTCTCCTCCCCTAAACTTACTCCATTTTTCCCCCCCGATTCCCATGTTGACTCAGTTCATAAGTCTAGTTACTACTTTAGTCCCCATTCCTTAGTCCTAACTGATTACCTGTTTAAAACCCCAGATCCTCCAAGAACTGGAGCCACTGGGGCCTAAATGAACTTGACAGGAATCGGAGAGGTTATGATTAATTTTCTGTCAAACATACCAATATAGACTTTCAAAAGAAAATTTCTATTTCATAACTAGATTTAAATGAAGTGTTCAATCAGGTCATAGAAATTTAGAACTTATTCATTTGGAAGTATTACTTGAAACCATTAGAGTAGATGAGATTTTTTATGCAGAGTATAAAGAGAGAAGATGAGATAATGAGGACTCAGCCCTTGGGAATATTCAGTTAGGAAATATGAGGAATATCCTGTAAAAATCTTCAAAAACCATTCTCTGAGGAAGTCCCCCTTCAGACTCTTTCTAAATGTCTGCCAGAAGAATGCTCAGAGGCATTGACTTCTTATCGCCATTAACATTCATTAATCACCAATTTTTAGATTAAAGGAAGAATGGATACTGATGTTGGCAGAGGAGGATAATGAAAGTTTTTAAGGGGCCAAGAAAATCCCTTGTGGAAGGAAAACTTTGTATAGATCAACAATGCAAGGACCTGAGATCCAGAAACTGATCATATAAACTATGCTTTAAAAAAAACTGCATAATGATTACTTGAAATAAAGAGAATTCTTACACTGGATATAATATTTATATCTCAAAATCAGAAATCTTGCTATATAAAACATTAACCAGTCATAAGATAATGGGAAAAAAGATTCATTTTTAATAGGCCATAGAATAAATCTAATTAATTACAAAAAATATAACTATAATATACAAGATATAGTTGAAGAAAAATTTTAAATACTAATATAGGTCACTAATGAAGACCTGAACATATAGAAAGGCATATTTTGGTCTTGAGTAGCAAGACATATATATATATACATATATATGCAATTCTCCCTAACCACAAACCCAACAAAGTACAAACAAAATTTGAGGGGTAGGTAGTGAATTGAAACCTAATTCTAAGTTTGAATAAGAATTACACATGCAAAGATACAGAGGAAATTTTCGAAAAAGAAAATTATTAGCTAGCCCTACCAAAACAACATGGATCCAATAAGAGAAAAGATGAGACAATCAATGGAAAAAAATAGAGATCTTTTTGTGTTTTAGAACTCAGTGCAAATACAAATAGGAATTTAACATGCAATAAGGTGGTACTGCAGATCATTGGGGAAAAGATTGATTACTCAACTGATAATTCTGGGACATTATTGTGGAAATACACACACCACAACAAAGTCAGATCTCTAACTTACTCCTTACAGCAAAACAAATTCTAAATGAATCAAAGATTTAGCAATATGATTATCAAAATCATTAGAGAAAACAATGTAAAATTTCTTTCGAATTTTAGCATTGGAAAGTACTCTCTAAATATGACTAAAAAACTCAGAAGCCATAAATGAAAGGAAATTAAAGCAAACATTTCTGAAAATCTCACATGGCTCAAAACATAATAAAAACATTAAAAAATGAAAAATTATGAGAAAACATTTGTGACACACATCATATAAAAAAGATAATTTCCCTAATATGAAAATAGTTCCTATAAATTAGTAGGAAAATACAACCAAGTTGAAAAATGAACAAAGGCCAAATTTGAAAATTCAAATGAATTTTAAACATGAAAAGGTGCTCAGTCTTACTCATAAGAAATGTACATTAAAGCTACAAGTATATACCACTTTTCACCTATTTGATCAATGACATAAGAAAGCTTGATAATTCATGGGATAGGTGAAGGTGTGAGAAACAGACATTAATATATTGCTGGAGGGTATTTATTAATACAATTTTTATGAAGTGTTATTAGGCAATATCTATTAATAATATCTGTGTGTACCCTTTGACCCAGCAATACATCTTCTGAAGTTTACTTAACAAGTATAAAAAAAAAAAAAAAAAAAAAAACAAGTATAATTGCATATGTGTGAAATGAACATATTTACAAGAATGTTCACTGTTGTGTGCATGTAAATCCAAAAGGATGAGAACATGTAAACATGAAAAAAAAATGAACACTAACAATGAAATATCAGAAAGGGAATGTAAAAGAACAATCCCTTTTAAAATTGCATCAAAAAAATTATTTAGGAATAATCCTGACCAAGGAGGTGAAAGACTTATATGCTGAGAACTCTAAAACACTAATAAAGGAAACTGAAGATGATTCAAAGAAATGGAAACATATTCCATGCACTTGTATTGGAAGAATTAACATTGTTAAAATGGCCACACTACCCAAAGCAATTTACAGACTTAATGCTATCCCTATCAAATTAGCCATTACATTTTTCACAGAACTAGAATAATCCTACAATTTATGTAGAACCATAAAAGACCCAGAATTGTCAAAGAAATCCTGAGGAAAAAGAACAAAGCAGGAGGCATAACCCTCCCAGACTTCAGACAATACTACAAAGCTACAGTAATCACAACAGCATGGTATTGGCACAAAAACAGACATATGGATCAACAGAACAGAATAAAGAGCCCAGAAATAAACCCAAACACCTACAGTCAATTAATCTTTGACAAAGAAGGCAAGCATATACAATGTAGAAAAGACAGTCTCTTCAGCAAGTGGTGTTGGGAAAGCTGGACAGCTGCATGTCAATCAATGCAGTTAGAACATACCCTCACATCACACACAAAGATAAATGCAAAATGGCTTAAGGACTTAAATATAAGACATGATACAAGAGAACATAGGCAAAACATTCTCTGACATAAATCATACCAATGTTTTCTTAGGTAAGTCTCCCAAGGCAATTAGAAATAAAGCAAAAATAAACAAATGGGACCTAATCATACTTATAAGCTTTTGCACAGCAAAGGAAACCATAAACAAAATGAAAAGAAAACCTATGGACTGGGAGAAATTATTTGCAAATGATGTGACCAATGAGGGCTTAATTTCCAAAATATATAAACAGCTCATACAACTCAATAACAAAAAAACAAACAACCCAATCCAAAAATGGGCAGAAGACCTAAATAGACATTTCTCCAAAGAAGAAATACATATGGCCAATAAGCACATGAAAAGATGCTCAACATCACTAATCATTAGAGAAATGCAAATCAAAACTACACTGAGGTACCACCTCACACCAGTCAGAACAGCCGTCATTAAAAAGTCTACAAATAACAAATGCTAGAGAGGGTGTGGAGAAAAGGGAACCCTCCTATTGTTGGTGGGAATGTAAATTGGTGCAGCCACTATGGAAAACATAATGGAGATTCCTCAAAAAACTAAAAATAGAATTGCCATATGATCCAACAATCCCACTCCTGGACATATACCCAGACAAAACTATAATTCAAAAAGATACACGCACCCCAATGTTCATAGCAGCATTATTCACAATAGCCAAGACATGGAAACAACCTAAGTGTCCATCAACAGATTAATGGATAAAGAAGATGTGGTACATATATACACAAGGGAATATTACTCAGCCATAAAAAAGAGTGAAATAATGCCATCTGCAGCAACATGGATGAACTCAGAGATTATCATACTAAGCAAAGTAAGTGAGAAAGAGAAAGAGAAGTACCATATAATATCACTTATACGTGGAATCTAAAATATGACACAAATGAACTTACCTATGAAACAGAAACAGACTCACAGACATAGAGAACAGACTTACAGTTGCCAAGAGGGAGGGGGGGAGAGGGAGAGATGAATCGGGAGTTTGGGATTAGCAAATGCAAACTATTATATATATGTACAGCTGAATTACTTTGCTGTATGCCAGAAACTAACAAAACACTGTAAATCAACTATACCTTAATAAAATAAATTTTTTAAAAAAGAAAGAAAAGGGGGCTTCCCTGGTGGCGCAGTGGTTGGGAGTCCGCCTGCCGATGCAGGGGACACGGGTTCGTGCCCCGGTCTGGGAGGATCCCACATGCCGCGGAGCGGCTGGGCCCGTGAGCCATGGCTGCTGAGCCTGCATGTCCGGAGCCTGTGCTCCGCAACGGGAGAGGCCACAGCAGTGACAGGCCCGCGTACCGCAACAAAACAAAACAAAACAAAACAAAAAAAACAAAAAAAAACAGAAAGAAAAGCAAAAGCCTTATAAAAGAGAAAAAAAAGAAAAATGTAAATGTCCATCATAAGATGGATATTTATCTAAAATAAGGTTTGGTATACCTATAGAATGGAATAATAAAGAGCAGTTTAAAGATAATGAGACAGCACTTCATATACTGATCCTGATACGGAGTGATCTTGAAGATATATTAAGTGGAAAAAACCAAAAGCATATCTTGGATGCTATTACATCCATATTTATACCCACATAATGATTTATATGGTTTTATATACATTGACTGATTTGGGATGAATTCATAAGTAACTAGTAAATCCATGCCTCTTGAGAAGAGTAATTAAGTAACTAAAGACAAGAACGGGATGAAGACTTTTCACTGTACTGTATCCCATTTCACATGTTCTAAATTTTGTACTATGAGTATGTTCATAAAATTAAAATTATACAATTGGGCTTCCCTGGTGGCGCAGTGGTTGAGAGTCCGCCTGCCGATGCAGGGGACATGGGCTCGTGCCCCGGTCTGGGAAGATCCCACATGCCGCGGAGCGGCTGGGCCCGTGAGCCATGGCTGCTGAGCCTGCGCATCCGGAGCCTGTGCTCTGCAAGGGGAGAGGCCACAACAGTGAGAGGCCCGCCTACCGCAAAAAAAAAATTATACAATTACACAAACATTTATTAAATGTTTTATTGCTTTTGTCCAAAGTTGCAGACATTTCTAAACAAATAAAACAAACAGTTGTCAAGGAAAACGTAAAACACAATTCTTACATATATGTAATATGTATTCATATTATGCTTAGAAGATTGGTTCTTTTACTATAACTCAATGATAAAATTATCATATAAAATATATCTCAAAGTTCTTTTGGGATGTATATTATCTGCTTTACTGAGTACTGGCTGTAGTGAAGAAGGGGTATAATGTCTTTCTTTTTCAACTCAAGTTTCAAAAGGAGGTGATTCTGTAGTTCTTTGGTGCTTAAAAACCATTGTTTTCCAGTTTTTACAATCTTTTTAGTGAAAACAAAATTTAAGCCTAAATGATATTTCCATCTTTCTTAGCAGCTCACAGGAATTAAAGAACTCTAGAAATGGTTTCGGAAAGAACAGGAAGAGTTAGGGAATAGAACTGGGAAACATACAAATTGTAAACCAGTCTCCATTTCTAAAACATAAAATTTTCTTACTGTTAAACAAGATGAACTTTACAATAACAAGTACAGAGGAGATTTTTTTTAAAGAATCTTTTTTTCTTATTAGCATTTTTAAAAATGGAATGTCTTTTCTTTTAATTTTGAGAAGTACTTTCCTTTTTTTCTGAAAGAAGACTGTGTCCTGTACCTGCAGTCACTTTATTTAAAAGTCTTCTGAAAAAGGAGATTATCTTCTTTAAGCAGAGCTTCTAAATAACTGTCAGTTTGCTCCAGGTCTCCTGCTGGACCGCCCTGGAAAAGAGAAGCAACAATCATAGGAGGGGAAGAAGCTACAGGGTTTATTCCTGTAATCTGGGTGGCCTTGGACCAGTCTTCCCTATGATTCATGTAGCAACAAAACCCAGTTTGCATTTGAATAATGCTTTTAACCTTTTGAAATGTTTTTGCATTTAATCTCATTTTATGCTCACAAGTGGTTAGGAACTTGAATCTTTTTCTTCTTCTTCTTCTTCTTCTTTAGTGGAAATTAGTTCAACTGTGTTTTTTGGGGTTTTTTTTTCCCCTTCTATTTAATTACTTGTCATATTCCTAAAGCCCCCGCCCTCATTCATTTTTCTGTTATAGGCTCTGATCTTCCATCTTAAAATTCATGAATTTTTAGCCTTAGAGGCAAAACAGACGGGTAGGCATATTCTGACTTCTCTGTTTCTCCTTTTTCCTCTGCAGCATCTTTTCCCACAACCTTTGGCTTGCTGCCCTGATCTGTCCCCTTTTCTCTTTCCCTCAGTTCTCCATTGGGGTAATCTCAAGCTCTCCTTCCTTCAGCTTCTTGATCCATGAACAGCTGGACAAATGCTCCCTCTTTACTGACCTAAGTCTCACTCTCTCAGGCCCAACCATGGGATCACCTCATTCTCCAACTGCGCTGATGGACAGGAGAATTTTTAGGAAGGACCTTTCAGAAATAATCCCAATGTTATTATTGTTTCCAATAAGTGTCTGGCACTATCATAGTTTCTCCATCCCTCATCTGGTTCCATTAAATGTGTTTTTGCTTTGCTCCCTTTGCCCTAGGTTTGCTCAGTCTTCTAACAAGCCTGAATTGTACTGAGTCCCAGCTTTGTAACTAGGACCCTGTTTGGGTTTCCATGATACTGATATTCACTAGGATTTCCAAATATTCACTGACCCTGAGGAATGCCCTGTGTGACCCTTTCTGACACCGACAGCTCTCAGCCTGTTAAGTCTGGTCTAATCCTTTGGCTCCTGCTCTCTACCCTGCAGACTAGACTTCCTGCTAGGACTCCAGGTTGATCCTGTCCCCAGGTTCCTTTTTTTTTTTTTTTTTTTTTGCGGTACACGGGCCTCTCACTGTTGTGGCCTCTCCTGTTGCGGAGCACAGGCTCTGGATGCGCAGGCTCAGCGGCCAGGGCTCACGGGCCCAGCCGCTCCGCGGGATGTGGGATCTTCCCGGACCGGGGCACGAACCCGTGTCCCGTGCATCGGCAGGCGGGCTCTCAACCACTGCGCCACCAGGGAGGCCCTGTCCCTAGGTTCTTCATGTGCTGCCCCAACCGTCTGTTCCAGGTCCACCGCATCTCATGTGTCTGCTCTACTCCATGGTAGTTGCTCGGGCAGTTAAAGGCACTGAAAATGTAAATTTCAAGTGGGGGATGAGAGTAAACATATCTGGGCAGGAGCCTTTTGAGTACCTCCAATGAGACTGGATAAAACATTTCACATTCTGTGGGCTAAAGCCCTTCACCTCTTTACTAAAGTTTGTGAATAAAACAAATTAAGTTAGTATAATTGCTCTGGCTACTGTGAGGGAACCCAGGGGTTTGACACGGAAGGAAGAGTAAACTACTATTCTTTCATTTTGTTTTTCCTAGCCGAACAGATTTGCTATTGTGAGAACCAAATAATTTTTATGAACTTTCTTGATAGACAGTGGTATTCCGTTACTATGATAAAGCACTTCTTTGGTCTCTCTAGTTGTTCTTGTTAGTGAAACAACAGTCATCACTGAAACCCTATCATGTGTGAGGCTCCACCAGACCTTTTACACGCAAAAACATTCGCCACCCTCTGCAGCCACAAGAACCCAAAGGAGCTCCACTCAAATCCCACTCTCACAAATTGGCTTAGGTAGTACTGTTGACAGAAGGACAAATATAATTACCATTATGTGAAAACGGTTAGCTTTAATCATCCTTTTAATTTTAATAATGAAACAGTTTAACTGTTGCCTAGACCACCCAAGAAGAGAGGGATGGTCTCTTTTGGCTATATACTTAATCAAAAATACTTTCTGTGTTTTTATTTTGTATTTTATATAAGAGAAATCCCAGAAAATCCAAAGATGTATAGTTTTTGAAAGAGCAATGAACTCTCACACTGACTGAAAACCAGACAGTCGGCTTCAAAGTCCATGCTCATCATGTTCAATACTGATGCTCAGCAAGTTTCCTCGTCTGTCTCTCCGCGACCCCCTTCATGGGCAAAGCCGTCCTCTAGGCCTCCAGGCAGGTCTCTCTGGGAGACAGCTCCTGCCCTCTCTCCCTGCATGGACCAGGAAGGACCTGTCTCCTGTTCCAGACTCAGGGCCTATGTCTGAGTTTTGTGTGGGTCCTGAGACAATTTTCTCCCCACCAGACCCTATTTCCATATACTTTTTTAAAGCAGGCTAGATGATATCTAAGGAGCTTCCAGTTTACCATGACAATAAACTGAGCCAAAGGCTAGTCTTGAGGCAGCCCAGAGAGTGCCCAGGTGTCCATCACCAGTGCTGGGGAAGCAACACAAAGTGCTGGGTGCTGAGTGTTTGATGCCAAGTTGCTCCAGACACAGACCTGCCCTTGCAGGCCCCCAGAGAGCTCTCTGACCCCCTCTTAGGGAGCTTTCCTAGGAATCCCACTCAACAACCTTTGTTTATACCCCAAGGAAAGCTGAGAAACACAGTCATAGTTCCTGGGCTCACTGTTGATTTCTCAATTTATTTCTAGCATCTACAGAAAGACTTTTCAACATTGGATATATATACTTTAATTTTTGATGTTTTCTCCCCAGCATTTGTATATGCTGTAGTAGAAGATGGGTCTTTCTTCACTGGCTCAATCTATCATAGAAGCCCAATTCTTTATGCATTCAAATATATAAACAAACAAGAAGAACAGTAATTCATAGTTACATGATATTTTCCAACCTCTCTAACCTCTCCTCTAAGATTAGAAGAGTCTGTTTTTTTAACCTCTGTATTAGGATAAAAATTAAAATATTTTGTTGTCTGAAAAAATTAGAAAAAATTTCCTACTGGAAATATGCTACTGAGGAGACAGCATGATTGAACTATACCAACAGCACAAGCAAAGCTTCTGAGTTTTTAAAGGGAAACAATAATAGGCCTTTAAAACAGTGTTCTAATTTATACTTTCAAATTTCACTTATTTGTGATTTCAATATCCATTAAGAGAGTTAGGGCTCGGTTAAGTGACCCGTCCAAAGTCATAAGTGGATGATGACATTAGGAGAGGAAGCTAGCCCAGCGCTCTCTACACAATGTGTGTTCCTATTACTCAAATAAAATTTCATTTCTTACCAGCTGAAGTTTCTGCAATAATACCGTCAGTTTCACACGAATATTATTCAGTTTGTCTTCAGTGATTTTTCTTTTTTTTTCACATTGTCCCAGGGATACTTCATTAACCACTCTTCTTCTGTTTGCATCACAGATAATGGATTGCATGGTTTCCTTTAGTTTTTTATCATATTGGACCATGTAAACATTATGGATCTGGGAATGTTTTAAAAACAGTTTTAGTATATTTTTAAAATATTACTTTCCTCCCTAATAGCAGAATATCATATTCCAATTCTACACATATATACCAAGTGTCAACTCTGTACGTATGTACTATGGGTGGTCTACATTTAAGATACGTTGATCCCTTAAGGGACTAACAATCTGATGGAAGAGGAAGAGAAAGAAGGAAAAATGCACAATAGTCCAGTAACTATAATATAAAGAGGCATGCCAAGGTCAGCTCAGAAACCCTTGCTTTGGAATAAAGAATAAACCTAGTAATGCTTGAATTTGTTCTCCTACCAGGGCTACCATATTCTTCAAGGCACAAAGGGGATAGGTGCCTGTGACCACTCACCACAGCACCAGTAACTCATAGATGAAGACAGAGTGTCCAGCCACTTGGGCCTTTAAATGTGTGATTTATAACTCAAGTCTGTAGCATCTGAAAAGCACAGAAGCTACAGTAAGAGGAATTCCTAGTCTGCCACTCTCCTTGGGTTCCCTAATCTGATGTAAAGAGTACGGTTATATACTAACGCATGTGACCTTTGCTAATTCAGGAGTCTTGGTTATTTTCCGAGAGCTCGTGTTGCGCCTGAGACACTCACAGAATAGAAAGAAGTAATGGAGTGGCCAAATGCTTCAATTTCAAAATGACATTAATTGCCTGTATCAACATCTTGAGAGGGCCAGGGGATATCCTGAGAAAAGAGATACAGGGCAAATCCTGTTTTGATAAACATTTGAATGTTTCAGCAATAAGAAGATTTCTGTATTCTAATAGGCTGGGTTGCCAGGAAAATTGTAAGGTCGCCTCGTTTGTCTTCTGGGTCCACCCTGTCCCCCTTCACCCTCCTCCACTACACTCACTAATACATGCAGGCCCTTCCCCAACACTGCCACATCATCCCCTTTAAGCACTCATTGACCTCACACATTTCTCCTTTTTGTATAAAATTCTTTAAACAAACAAACAAAACCCCCTAAGTATACTGAATTCTGTTTAATAGACATTCACCAACTACTTCCTAAATTTGAGGCACTGAATTTTATTATAGGTGATGCAGAGATATGTAAGATTCAGTCTTTGCCCTCAAGAAGCTTCTAGTCTACAGAATGAGATAATACAAGTATGCAAATATTGTATCTTTATGGGAGAAAATGTATTGTGCCCCAAGTAAGGCACAGATATTATTAGAGTTGAGAGGCGGGTGTGGAGTCTCCATTAAATAGAAGAGCATTAAAGTTCTGACTTAAGGTATTTGAGTTGCATTGACATCACTAATTTACCTCCAATTATGTATACTATTCATGTGCTATTAACTGAGAGGAATATTTGGGAGCAGGGAGCCAAATACCACTCCACAGTGGTAAACAATGGCCATATATGTGTGCATTTATATATATATACACACATACATTCACACATATGTATCATGTGTTGTATTAAAGGTGAGAGTTAATTGTGAAATCTGTAGATTGCCACGTAAAGAAATCTTAGATTTCTTTCGAGACTTACACTGCCTGGATATTTGTGTGAGGGCACAAGGAATTAGACTCTGAAATCCTTGACCTGGATCTGCCTCTTCTTACCTCATTTCCTGAGTTCTAGGCCTCGCCCTTCCAGGTATACATCAAGCTCCCTCCTGCCACAGGCCCTTTGCCCTTGCTGTTTTCTTTGTTCAGCAGATTCAGCCCCAGATATACACAAGACTCACTTTTGGTCTCAACTAGTATGAAAACATGGCTCAGATATTCCTTGCTATCTGTATCTGAAATAGCCTCCCCTTTCCCAACACACCATCACTGTCTATCCCCTGGCCTTGCCCAATTATTTTATGGCACATCACGTTGTATGTTTATTTATGTTTTATTTAAGTGTTTGTTATCTATCTTTCCCTCGGGAATGTAACCTCAATGTAAAAAAAAAAAATTGGTTTTGTACACCTCTCTATTTCCAACGCCTGTCACATGGCACTAAATAGTGAAGAGTTAGGACAGCAGATGTTCAGAATTCACAGCAAAGTGACTTCAAATACAAGGGCCAAACCTGCCTTGAAATGCAGGCTACATTCTGAGATCTTGGAGGGGCATCCTTTTTTGAACATGCTCAATTCAACCTAAAAGAAGTTGATGGCTTAAAACTAAGGCAATAACCACCTCCTCCAAGAAACTTCATAGGTGCTTCCCGTGGAGGCTTCTGTCAAACCCAGGAAGTGAGATCTCCCACAGCCTGAAGGTAGAGTGGGGTAAATAATTCAACACAGCTGGAATAATGAGGACAGAGTCATGGACAGTTCAGATGTCAGCAGCCAATTACAGTTCTTAGTTTTCAGAACTTTAGAATTTTGTAGCTTTTGCCATCCTAAACAATAGCCAGGAAACACTTTCTTGTAAAAAGCAACAACAATAATAAAACAAACCAAAACAAATAAAATTAAAAATATAAAATATGAAAAATAATATTACCTAGAAAAATAACAGTATTGCTCATCAGCAATAAAAAGGAACACACGATTGATATACTTAATGGATCTGAAGGACATTATGTTGAGTGAATAAAGCCAATCATAAAGTGACACCTACTGTACGATACCACTTCGATAACATCCCACAGATGACAAAGTTATAGAGACAGAGAACAGATGAGCAGTTGCCTGGGGTTAGGGGTGTTTGTGTGTGTGGAATGTGACTATAAAGGGATAGCACAGGGAGATTTTTGTGGCAATGGGAGCTCCTACCCTGACAGTGGTGGTGGCCATACAAATCCACACGTGATAAAACAAGACACACATTTTACCAATTTCAATTTCCTGCTTTTGATGTTGTACTATAAGTATACAATTATGGAAGACATAAGCATTGGAAAAACTGGGACAAAGGGTACAGTTCTCTACAATTCTATAATTTGCTGTGTATCTATAATTAATTTTTTAAAAGGTTCAAAAGACAGCACTGTTAATACAGCACAACACTAAGAATGTTTATACAGAAGAAGAACTACAATCCTGCAGCCTGTGGAACAAAAACCACATTCACAGAAAGATAGAAAAGATGAAAAGGCACAGGGCTATGTACCAGATGAAGGAACAAGATAAAACACCAGAAAAACAACTAAATGAAGTGGAGATAGGCAACCTTCCAGAAAAAGAACTCAGAATAATGATAGTGAAGATGATCCAGGACCTCAGAAAAAGAATGGAGGCAAGGATTGAGAAGATGCAAGAAATGTTTAACAAAGACCTAGAAGAATTAAAGAACAAACAAACAGAGATGAACAATAAAATAACTGAAATGAAAAATACAATAGAAGGAATCAATAGCAGAATAACTAAGGCAGAAGAACAGATAAGTGACCTGGAAGACAGAATGGTGGAATTCAGTGCTACAGAACAGAACAAAAACAAAAGAATGAAAAGAAATGAAGACAGCCTAAGAGACCTCTGGGACAACATTAAACGCAACAAAATTCACATTATAGGGGTGCCAGAAGGAGAAGAGAGAGAGAAAGGACCTGATAAAATATTTGAAGAGGTTATAGTCGAAAACTTCCCTAACATGGGAAAGGAAATAGCCATTCAAGTCCAGGAAGCGCAGAGAGTCCCATACAGGAAAACCCCAAGGAGAAATATGCCGAGACACATAGTAATCAAATTGTCAAAAATTAAAGACAAAGAAAAATTATTGAAAGCACCAAGGGAAAAATGACAAATAACATACAAGGGAATTCCCATAAGGTTAACAGCTGATTTCTCAGCAGAAACTCTACAAGCTAGAAGGGAGTGGAATGATAACTTAAGATGATGAAAGGGAAGAACCTACAACCAAGATTACTCTACCTGGCAAGGATCTCATTCAGATTTGATGGAGAAATCAAAAGCTTTACAGACAAGCAAAAGCTAAGAGAATTCAGCACCACCAAACCAGCTCTAAAACAAATGCTACAAGAACTTCTCTAAGTGGGAAACAGAAGAGAAGAAAAGGACCTACAAAAACAAACCCAAAACAATTAAGAAAATGGTAACAGGAACATACATATCGATAATTACCTTAAACGTGAATGGATTAAATGTGCCAACCAAAAGAAACAGGCTTGTTAAATGGATACAAAAACAAGACTCATATATATGCTGTCTACAAGAGACCCACTTCAGACCTAGGGACACATACAGACTGAAAGTGAGGGGATGGAAAAAGATATTCCATGCAAATGGAAATCAAAAGAAAGCTGGAGTAGCAATACTCATATCAGATAAAATAGACTTTAAAATAAAGAATGTTACAAGAGACAAGGAAGGACACTACATAATGATCAAGGGATCAATCCAAGAAGAAGATATAACAATTATAAATATATATGCACCCGACATAGGAGCACCTCAATACATAAGGCAACTGCTAACAGCTATAATAGAGGAAATCAACAGTAATACAATAATAGTGGGGGACTTTAACACCTCACTTACACCAATGGACAGATCATCCAAACAGAAAATTAATAAGGAAACCCAAGTTTTAAATGACACAATAGACCAGAGAGATTTAAATGATATTTATAGGACATTCCATCCAAAAACAGCAGATTACACTTTCTTCTCAAGTGCACATGGAATATTCTCCAGGACAGATCACATCTTGGGTCCCAAATCAAGCCTCAGTAAATTTAAGAAAACTGAAATCATATCAAGCAACTTTTCTGACCGCAACGCTATGAGATTAGAAATGAATTACAGGGAAAAAAACGTAAAAAACACAAACACATGGAGGTTAAACAATACGTTACTAAATAGCCAAGAGATCACTGAAGAAATCAAAGAGGAAATCAAAAACTACCTAGAGACAAAACAATGAAAACACCAAAATCCAAAACCTATGGGATGCAGCAAAAGCAGTTATAAGAGGGAAGATTATAGCTATACAAGCCTACCTCAAGAAACAAGAAAAATCTCAAATAAACAATCTAACGTTACACCTAAATGAACTAGAGAAAGAAGAAAAAACAAAACCCAAAGCTAGCAGAAGGAAGGAAATCATCAAGATCAGAGCAGAAATAAATGAAATAGAAACAAAGAAAACAACAGCAAAGACCAATAAAACTAAAAGCTGGTTCTTCAAGAAGACAAACAAAATTGATAAACCATTAGCCACACTCATCAAGAAAAAGAGGAAGAGGACTCAAATTAATAAAATTAGAAATGAAAAAGGAGAAGTTACAACAGACATAGCAGAAATACAAAGCACCCTAAGAGACTACTACAAGCAACTCTATGCCAATAAAATGGACAACCTGGAAGAAATGGACAAATTCTTAGAAAGGTATAACCTTCCAAGACTGAACTAGGAAGAAAGAGAAAATATGAACAGACCAATCACAAGTAATGAAATTGAAACTGTGATTAAAAATCTTCCAACAAACAAAAGTCCAGGACCAGATGGCTTCACACGTGAATTCTATCAAACGTTTAGAGAAGAGCTAACACCCATCCTTCTCAAACTCTTCCAAAAAATTGCAGAGGAAGGAACACTCCCAAACTCATTCTATGAGGCCACCATCACCCTGATACCAAAACCAGACAAAGATACTACAAAAAAAGAAAATTACAAACCAATATCACTGATGAATATAGATGCAAAAATCCTCAGCAAAATACTAGCAAACAGAATTCAACAATATATTAAAAGGATCATACACCATGATCAAGTAGGATTGATCCCAGGGATAAAAGGATTCTTCAATATATGCAAATCAATCAATGTGATACACCACATTAACAAACTGAATAAAAACCACAGGATGATCTCAACAGATGCAGAAAAAGCTTTTGACAAAATTCAACACCTATCTATGAAAGAAAATCTCCAGAAAGTGGGCATAGAGGGAACCTACCTCAACATAATAAAGGCCATATATGACAAACCCAGAGCAAACATCATTCTCAATGGTGAAAAATGGAAAGCATTTCCTCTAAGATCAGGAATAAGACAAGGATGTCCACTCTCACCATTATTATTCAACATAGTTTTGGAAGTCCTAGCCATGGCAATCAGAGAAGAAAAAGAAATAAAAGGAATACAAACTGGAAAAGAAGAAGTAAAACTGTCACTGTTTGCAGATGACAGGATACTATACATAGAGAATCCTAAAGATGCCACCAGAAAACTACTAGAGCTAATCAATGAATTTGGTAAAGTTGCAGGATACAAAATTAATGCACAGAAATCTCTTGCATTCCTATATACTAATGATGAAAAATCTGAAAGAGAAATTAAGGAAACACTCCCATTTACCATTGCTACAACAAGAATAAAATACCTAGGAATAAACCTACCTAGGGAGACATAAGACCTGTATGCAGAAAATTATAAGACACTGATGAAAGAAATTAAAAATGATACCAACAGGGGCTTCCCTGGTGGCGCAGTGGTTGAGAGTCCGCCTGCCGATGCAGGGGACACGGGTTCATGCCCTGGTCCGGGAAGATCCCACATGCCGCAGAGCAGCTAGGCCTGTGAGCCACGGCCGCTGAGCCTGCGCGTCCGGAGTCTGTGATCCGCCACAGGAGAGGCCACAACAGTGAGAGGCCTGTGTACCGCAAAAAAAAAAAAAAAAAAAAAAAAAAAAAATGATACCAACAGATGGAGAGATATACCATGTTCTTGGATGGGAAGAATCAATATTGTGAAAATGACTATACTACCCAAAGCAATCTACAGATTCAATGCAATCCCTATCAAATTACCAATGGCATTTTTTTACAGAACTAGAACAAAAAATCTTAAAATTTGTTCGGAGACACAAAAGACCCCAAAAAGCCAAAGCAGTCTTGAGGGAAAAAATCGGAGCTGGAGGAACCAGACTCCCTGATTTCAGACTAGACTACAAAGCTACAGTTGTCAAGACAATACGGTACTGGCACAAAAACAGAAATATAGATCAATGGAACAAGATAGAAAGCCCAGAGATAAACCCATGCACCTATGGTCAACTAGTTAGTCTATGACAAAGGAGACAAAGATATACAGTGGAGAAAAGACAGTCTCTTCAATAAATGATGTTGGGAAAACTGGACAGCTACATGTAAAAGAATGAAATTAGAACACTCCCTAACACCATACACAGAAATAAACTCAAAATGGATTAGAGACCTTAATGTAAGACCAGACATTATAAAACTCTTAGAGGGAAACATAGGAAGAACACTCTTTGACATAAATCACAGCAAGATCTTTTTTGATCCACCTCCTAGAGTAATGGAAATAAAAACAAAAATAAACAAACGGGACCTAATGAAACTTCAAAGCTTTTGCACAGCAAAGGAAACCATAAACAAAACAAAAAGACAACTCTTAGAATGGGAGAAAATATTTGCAAACGAATCAACGGACAAAAGATTGATCTCCAAAATATATAAACAGCTCATGCAGCTCAATATTAAAAAAACAAACAACCCAATCCAAAAACGGACAGAAGACCTAAATAGACATTCCTCCAACGAAGACATACAGATGGCCAAGAAACACATGGAAAGCTACTCAATATCACTAATTATTAGAGAAATGCAAATCAAAACTACAATGAGGTATCATCTCACACCAGTTAGAATGGGCATCATCAGAAAATCTACAAACAACAAATGCTGGAGAGGGTGTGGAGAAAAGGGAACCCTCTTGCACTGTTGGTGGGAATGTAAATTGATACAGCCATTATGGAGAATAGTATGGACGTTCCTTAAAAAACTAAAAATAGAACTACCATATGACCCAGCCATCCCACTACTGGGCATATACCCAGAGAAAACCATAATCCAAAAAGACACATGCACCCCAATGTTCACTGCAGCACTATTTACAACAGCCAGGTCCTGGAAGCAACCTAAATGCCCATCAACAGACAACTGGATAAAGCAGATGTGGTACATATATACAATGAAATATTACTCAGCCATAGAAAGGAACGAAATTGGGACATTTGTAGAGACGTGGATGGATCCAGAGACTGTCATACAGAGTGAAGTAAGTCAGAATGAGAAAAACAAATATCGTATATTAACGCATATATGTGGAACGTAGAAAAATAGTACAGATGCACCGGTTTGCAGGGCAGAAATTGAGACACAGATGTAGAGAACAAATGTATGGACACCAAGGGGGGAAAGTGGTGGGGGTGGTGGTGGTGGTGGTGGGATGAATTGGGAGATTGGGATTGACATGTATACACTAATAGGTATAAAATAGGTAACTAATAAGAACCTGCTGTATAAGAAAATAAAAATAAATTAAAAAAAAAGACTGTTTATACAGCATGCTATATTCAAAATCATATTCAGTCTCTCAACGTTCACTATTTTGTAACCAGCAAACTGTATTTCCTTCAAGCACTAACGGCCAGTTTAGCCAGTTTCCTGACTTATGCTTCCTCCTTTCTCAGGCTAACATCTCAATGAGGTTTCTATGAAAGGTAACAATTTTGACAACTTTTAAAGCTCAATATAAAAGGACTTCTGGTTGTTTTAACATTTTAATTAAGGTGAGTAGAGAATTGTAACAGGATGAGAGGCTTAGTTCTGCTGGTTGAACTCACTCTTGTAGTGGTATTTGCGGCAGATCAAAAATGGAATTCTTCCAAACCCCATTAATTCAGAATGGAATTAGGATTTGAGAGAAAGGATATTCAACTGAGATTTTAATTTTCTGCCTTGAATTTAAAAAGTCAGAGCTCTGGCAGCTCTGGAGCTCCAGAATCCTAATAAGTTTGCACAAAGTAAGGCAGGACTACAAAATCTATAGATTTTGCACCCCATTTACAAGAATATGCATGTGTTTGTGTGGGCAGACACTACAGCAGAAACAATCAACTTTGAATCAATGCACCACAGTAAGGTCCAGATGCATTCAAAGCTACTTATTGATGTTGCTAGGATATGAGAGGATTGCTAATTTTAAGGATTCGATAATCTAGTTTGGGAGAAAATAAAATACAGGAAACTACTGTAATACAAGGCAGAAAATTTAATTAATGCTAAAGTAGAGTTTTAAGGTTCTCTCAGAACACAGAAGTCAAGACTAATTTCACACGGAGAGACGGAGGTAGGCTTGACGTAGAAGGTAGCATTGATCAGGCTGTACAAAGGGTGGGCAGGATTTCCAGAGGCCAACCGTGGACTGGGAGAGTGGAGAAGAGTATTCAGGGAGACAGCACGGGGAAACGCTCAGAGGCAGGCCAGTCTAGTAAGTTGGAGCAACTCCATTTTGGATGGAGCAGATGGCTTGCAAGAGGAAAGAATAAAAGATGGTGGTTCAGGTTGGGTTGCAAAGGACCACCAATGCTGTCATGAATCATCTTCTACTCTAATAGTTATGGACACTGCTGATGTGGTCCGGGCGAGGTGACCAAAAAAGTTTGTGCCTTACAAAGGGTCCTCCCTTTATTAAACGTACACACCTTAAAGCAAGGTGCATAGAGTTAACCCTACATGGATTGCAATAAATGATTTCAATAGTTTTTATAACCATCCACTTAAAGCTACTAATCATTAATAAAGTCCTTAAGACCAGTTTCATGTGAAGAAAATCATGATTCCAATTGTTCTGTATTTTGCTTGCAACATCTCCATGTCAACAGGAACTCATGGTCTCTTGACTGTTTATCTTGCTTTGCTTCTTTGAATCCCACTTGCCCTGAACATGACGAGGATTCTACTCATCATCTATGCTAACACCTTGAATAAACACTTATTCAGTCTGGCCTCCAAGACCCAACAACTTGGCTCCATTACTGAGTGTAGACACTGAAAAAATATCATTTAGAAACAGACGTGAAGGACATGTATAAGCTTGGATACGCTGAGATGTATGATAAACTAATTCTTAGCAAATTTCTAAGTTTTTTAGTGTAAATAGTTAAATCAGAGTTCCCTAACCAGTAGATAAGGATGTGTCAAGAGATCCAGGAACCTTACTGGTGATTTGTCAAGCTGGCTGCCACAGACAGAGTTGGGACAATTCCCGGTGGGACAGTAAACAACCTGCCTACCACATGCCCTCCCCACACCATATTTTACTGTCAGCATCTCCCCATATACATCTCACCATGTAATGTCAAGGTCTCTAGTAAGTAAACAATAATTCTTTTATGCCAATAGGCTGAGAAGCTGTAGTATACCTATTGCAAGTAATACTTGCAAACTTTATCATAAGGATGAAGTATTACAGTCTGGATAAGAATGAGAAGAATAAATGAGGTAGTGAAAAGTGCTTTGGAGTGGCACAAATCTGGGTTCCAATCCTGAATCTACTACTTACTTGCATCATGACATTGGAATGTTATCTTTCTGGTTCTCCACTTCCTCATTACTAACATGGAGATAGTGGCACCTATACATCCCAAAGCTGTGAGAATTAAATGAAGTAACATATATAAAAGGCCTAGTTTAGTGCCTGGAGCTAGTGGCTCTTAATCAATCACAGTGTTAGATTTGCTGATGAAAATAATACTAGTAAAAAATAATAATAATAATAGTGCTAGAATAGGGTCAAAAATATGTTGGAAAAAAGCTGTCTTTTACTCTAATTAGGAAATGACAATTAAGTCTTCACAATGAAAATGTTCAATTACTGCTCTTTCAACAAAATGCTACTCAGAAAATAAATTCACCTTTCAGTTGAACAATGATGAGAAATTAAGAACCACAATATTCCTTCATTTCCAGTTGCTTATCACAGGCCAATAGGCACTCAGGCAGAAATATCAGAGGCAAATATATCAACAGGGGTATTACATTTAGGCACACCCTAAAATCCAAACACTTTGTGACACAGCCTTTCTAGGAAGAAATCTAGTTTAGGTTCTAATTTTCATTTCAAGTTTGCCTAGTTATATGCTTTGGGGAACTTACTTCCCAATTCTGTTTCATTTATAAAACATGAATACTCCAATATATTCCATTCCCCACAAAAGAGATGAGGCGGCGCCTGTGCTTACAGCTGTGCTGTGCACAATTCCAGGGAGCATCGTTCACCTCCCAGTCTTTACAGATTTGCATATTATTATGAGAGTTTTCCAGAAGACGGCTGTAAACATAAGCACTTGGAAGAAGATGCTAGTATATGTGCTAGTGATACAGCTGGTGCACCTGTTTGAGCAAACACAGGTGAAGTGTCAGCGGAGACCTAAGCATCTCAATATTGATCCTGGTGCCATGAAAAGTTCTAGACTGTGTGGCCTCCATGAAGTATCTGGGAACCTCAGTGGCTGTACTGGCTCCAGTGCTAATCCCCTGTGTTAGCTGGGCCAGTTTCACATCTTGGAGTCTCAGTTCCCTTGAGTGTGATTTAAGGAAGTTGAGGGCATATGATTTTTTGAGATATTTCTCTAGTAGAACTGAAGGACTCTATGGACTCTTCCCTGCCGCTGCCCAGGAAATCTTTAAGAACTAGATACACGGTATTATAAGAAAACTGTAAAAACAACAACAACAACAAAAAAAAAAACAAAAAAAAATCTACCCAGAGAGAAAGGTTGTAATGAAACACACCAAAAAATACCAGTGATCTTGGAATGGTTTGGGGCTATGGATGAATTTCTTAAAATTCCTTTTACTTTCTTTTATTAGCATTATTTTATAGCTGCTTTTAAAATAGAAAAATCATAAACTTGAAAGAACTGTTGATAGAATTTTAAAAACCCAGAGAGATATCAAATTGTCCAAAATAATTAAAGACTTTTGTACAAAAGATTTCTGATTTAGCACAGTGTCTCGAGGATCCAGTGAACCTATTGCTTAAAGACTCAGAATGTCATGTTTCCTGTTCAAAATATAGTCCTACTCCAAGTGTTTCATAAGCTTTATGGTTTGGAAACATTTGCATCTTTAAAACTCAAAAAGATGTTGCTTTGCGGCATCTGATATGCTACAGATTAATCTAAGTCTTGATAAGTAAATGCAAACAGATTAATCTAAGTCTTGATAAGCAAATGCAAATTTGATTTCCTTTCAAACCTAACATTTGGAAATGTATATTATTTCTCCTTTGGAATACAGGATCATTTAGAATATAAATGATTACGTTAAAAGGAAGCTTACCTGGTTGAAACACATTTTCAGCTTTTTGTTTGTCTGCTCTGGGCATTGCTCCAGCTGTTTTCATAAATGATAACAGAACAGGATATTAACTTTTAGGGAATGAGCTGTCTACAGTAGAGTTATAACATGCAAGTACCTAGTATAAAAAAGCATCAAAGCCTAGAGCTTGCCAACATTGGTGCTGTGGGTCTTTTAAGCCGGGGTCTAATTATATTATACAACATGGTTTTAAAATTTCGCAGATGAAAAAGAAAATCAAGGTGAGGGAAAAGTAAATGATAAATAATAAAGCCGTTGGAGTCTAGATATCTTGGATGGGGACGCCACAGAAATAGACCAAGGAGAGTCACTGGCATGTGGGATAGTATTGAAAGTCAGAGACTAGCTGAGGTCACCTAGAAACAACATTTAATAGAGAGAAGAAAGTGGTCCAGGGTCAAGCCCTCAGACACACCGACATTTAGAAACCAAATAGAGAAGGACGGGAAGCAGGAAAATGAGAAGTGTGTTGTCATGGAAGCTACATAAAGAAAATGCTTCGAGGAAGCAAGAGTGGTCAGCTGGGCTGAAGAGGTCAGGTAAGTGACTACTGCATTTGTCAGCACAGTGGTCATGGTGGTTTGACAAGACAGTCCCAGTGACGTTGCTGAGTCAGAAGCCTCACGGGAAAGAATGAGGTGAGAGTAGATGGTGAAGAAGCAGAGACAATGATGTAGGACTTCATCTAGGATCAGATGAAGACATATGGCACCTCTGCACATTAATCATGTGGTGCTCTTTTCACTGATAGCTTTTCATGTGTATCCATCCCTTCCACAAGCAACACCCAGCATGAGGGTGGAGAAGGAGGCCCCCACCCTCCTGTACCTGGAGGGGCTCTTCCAGTCCCGTGAGCAGCTCTGGCGGCCTGAGGCCTGCACCCCTCACTCAGCTTCACCACAGCCTGCTGTGACTCAGCAGCTCAGGGACCGCCCACTGTGGGCCAGTGCCAGGCTCACCCTGTGCACCCCAGGTAGCTGCTGATCAAAGTTTTCCTTCCCATCATATATAGTATTGCCTCTGAAAGGAGATTTGGTAAAGGCAATTTTCTTCATCTTTCCCTGTGATGTCTTAGTGATTCTAACCCAATCTTCACCTCAGTTCCTCATAAAAGGTAGCTGAGGAAGTGTATCTAAGGGATAGGAACTATTTTTGGTGCAGGGAGAGAAGTTAAGGACTATATCCTGTCTCTTTTCATCTCAGAGACTGACTATACCCTCAGTCTGTACAATCTTCCCAGAGTTTATTTAAATCTTGGCCATGCTGGTTTCCAATGCAGCTTTAATTCCGAGTTACCCACTTAGTACAAAGATCCCCATCCTCATTCACTTAAGCTATTCTAGGTCCTCTCATTGGTAACCCTTTACATTTTTCTTCACTGAAGATTCAATTCAGGGTGTTCTGTCATTCCCTCAAAGTTCAAAAAAAAGTCAGCTTGCCTCCAAACTTGCTGTAAGTTCCTCCAGAGATATGTGGCCAGGTTCTGATGGTAGACAATACTCAGGGAAAAAATACAGAAGAATCTCCCTAGGAATATAAGCACAGCAGAGATGAGAATATAGCAGGAAAAGAGATGCAGCGCTCATGTGTCCGAACTGGCTCTATCTCCTGGGTTTTGTTAAATATCTTGGCAAAGATGAACATTTGTGCCTGCCAAATAGTTTGTTTTTATAACTGGCATCAAAGTGTTCTTCAAAAGGCATTGACTGGGGAGAGGGAGGTGACCATGGCTATAAAAGGGCAACAGGAAGAATCCTTGTGGTGATGGAAGTCTTCTGTATCTTGACTGTGTCAATGTCAATATCCTAATTTCCATATTGTTCTATAGTTTTGCAAAATGTTACCATTGGGAGAAACTGGGTAAAGGGTACAGGGGATATCTCTGTATTATTTCTTACAACAGCACAGGAATCTACATTTATCTTAAAATAAAATGTTTATTAAAGCAAGCAAGCATGAGCTCACAATGCCCGTCCATAACCAAGCAGTCCAGGAAAGCCTTGCACCTACTTGAATTTCTCCTTGGCAGAGAACTAAGTCAGCATTGCAAAATTCCTGGAGGAAAAGAGGCTGACTACAGGCTTACTGACTTTTTCCCTACGAAAACCAAAGAACTTAACTCTTTGGAGTAATTCTTTCATCGGGGCCTCCGGGCCTACTCCTAGAAATCATACATGGACCCTGCTCTTTCCAGACAGCCATGGTCATTGTTCTGACAGGTGCTTCATTTTGTCAAAAGGCAGGAGCACCCCACCCTTCTAGTGTGATGACTTTTCTAGGATTAATCCCCTAGATGACATACATTTCATTCCTGGGAGAATATGAAATCTAGAAATTTACAGTTACCACATCTTAAAAGTATACAGAGTGTTTTATGTTGAAGTGTTCCAAGAACTTCATGTATATTACCCAAGGGATTTACAAAATTTTTCAATTATAAAATAACATGACACACAAAGGATAAAACAGCTATTTCTTATATAATTTACATTCCTAGTATTTTAATTATATTATTTGTGGCAATATTCATTTGTAATTTTAAGGAGATTCAATCCAAAAAGTTAAAAATCCTCAGTATTTCACAACATCAAATGTAACACACACACACACACACACACACACACACAGTCCTCAGAATTATTTGCCTGGCTGGCAAGAAGATGAGTAGGGAAGAGGCAGGATGAGAAAGGGCTTCTGGGTATTTGAGCTGAGCAGAAATCAGATGGCATAGAAAGAAAAGCTTCAAGTGGAGTCCCTGGGAAAGGAGGCCTGTGGTCAAGTTTACGGTAGGTTTGGTGGAGAAGTGGTAAGAGGTATTTTTAAATACAAACCACCTCTTTCTTCCCCTAAATCCAGCCTCCCTTCCTCCAATACAGGGTTGAAACCCCTGTACTTGTCCTGAGTATGGGTCCTTTTCATGGTGAGTATAAATTCTGTGGGGTTTAGATTTAGAGCTAATCAGCAATCTTCCAAGGAAGTATTTCTAGAAAAACAAATATTCGGAGGTGGTGGCATTTGGTGGGGAGTGGGAAAGGGTGAAGGGGCAGGTTGGGGAGAGACAAAGTTCTGAATTAGTTCTGGATTATTCTCAGTCTGTGAAATCTCTACATCAAAATTTACATGAAACACCATTATAGTCTGAATAATGTCTCACATATGTGTACTATTATTTCTAAAGACAGATAAAGAGACAAAGACACACACAGAGAGGAGAGATTATTTTAAAGTGAAACACTTTATGTAAAGGTTTTATTGGAATCACTTGTCACTAGTAGCTCATCATGTTGTATTTTCTCAATATCCTCAAGCTCATTAATTCCACAGACATTCCCTGAACGCTACTAAAAGAAAGCCTTTATCTAGTGCACCTTCCAGAGCCTGGCATCGTGCCCCATGCTAGGAACCCAATACATTCTTATTGCACTGAATTCAGCCTAGTAGGGAACGCAGACAAGGAAGCAAACTATTCCAATACAGTGTGACAGAAGCTAGAATGGGAATGCAGCACCATGGCTACCTAGAGGAGGGGCCCAAATTCGTATTTGGGAAGCCCCAAAAAGGAAGGGTAGGAGTCAGCTAGCTGTGCGGGGCAGGGGGGTACAGCCTGTGAAGAAAGAATGCCAGGCCAACTGCACTATATTTTGGGGAACTGAGTATTTTCTGACGGTATTGAGCACCCTGGTCAGATTCATCCATTCTTTGTAAAGTGCTGGAAATGTGCTAAGTGTTGCTATAGGCTTCATATACAAAACTTCATGTCATCTTTATGGAAGCTCTTTGATTGAGGACCTATTCCTATTTTGAACCTCTCTGGTTCCCTAATTGTTAAGGATCCTCATCTCCACGCCCACCTGTACTCTCCTTTGCCCCTCTCCCTCCAAGACCTTAGTATCCACCTTTGTACTCTCTCCTCCATCTCACTTCTGCTAAACGGCTCTTCCCTTAGGGATTCTGTCCCACGAGACTGAGTGGAGAGGAAGACAAATTATCCTGCTCCTGTAGTCTCTAAGCACAAATGCACAGACCTCCACATTTTCCTTTTCTGAAAAATTAATCCAGGAAAACTGTTAGATCCTCTTAAAAACTGTAAGCTACCAAAAATCATAAATGTGGGGGCTGAATGTAGATGCTTAAGAACTCTTTAAAAATTCCTTCATTTATTGTCTTGAGTCCCTTTCTTCGATGCAATTCTTCAATGACACCTTCTTTTGTTCCTGAGGAGGGTACATATTATCAAACTTCTCTCCACCCTCAAACTTCAGGTTTCCTTTAAGACAGAAACAGTGATCCTCTAATTCACAAAAGGTCCTTCAAGGATGTGCTCAGCACAGAACTATAGGAATAACCTGGTGTCTGGAGTATCCAAGTGGATACTGTGTATTTTGGAGGGACTTAAGAACCAAGAGCTACTATTCAAGGGGAGTCTTTTCTCACCAAGAACACCCCTTCTTCCCTTGGAGGTTTTATTCATAGTTCCACCTCCAAACTTGCTCATAAAATCAGGAATTTGTCTTTATTAACATTGTCTCTCTTCTTGGGGATTCAAGAAATAAGTAACCTGAAGATCTTCCAGAGCTATTGTTTGCACCCAGGACTGTAATAGGTTCTTGGCTATAATGCTCATTTCAGTTGAATTCCTACAGAAATCATATCCACATCTACAAGTTTGAGTTGGAAATTTTTATAGAGTTCAACAAGCTGAGCTACAACACTAAATCAGCTCTGTCTCCATATATGATGACCAAGCCTTGAAAAGGTCCAGCTAAGGGCCATTTCCTTTTCAATCCATGGTCATATCCTTTCTCAACAGGGTAATTTTTCCTTAAGAAAAATCTTTCTTGCATTAATATAACTCTGCTCTCTCTAGACATGAGTGGAGATACACAGAGGTTCCTGGGTATCCTGCTGTTCTTTTTAAAGAGTAAATAGTTAATAACAAGCTTGGTCTTGGCTAAGGAGAAGGGCAAGCCTCCTACTTCAGGTAGAGCTAAACTCCCTCCTTCAACCCAGTGAAAGGCTATGGAAATGGCATGGCTCTACTTTCTAAAACCAGGAGTCAGGTCCTGGTTTTTGATAGACCTCAATTGCTAATGCTTTTTTATTTATTTATTTTTGTGGTCTTTTCTTTTGCTTCAGTAACTGGCAGCCAACTGTAAAAAGTGACTTTCTTTTTAAGCTTTATTTTTGGTATTTTAAAAAGTTAAGATAACATGAAGCATGTTTGCACTTTTGTAGAGGTGAAATAAATGAAGCCTGACTTATGTCAAGTTTACATATACAACGAGAAACTAAAACAAGGCATTATAGGTTAGCATTTGTGAGTAAGGACTATGAGACCAGACTGCCAATATTCAAATCCCAGCCCTACCACTTAAGAGTTATGTAATGCTGGGCAAATTACTTAACCTCTGCATACCTCAATTTTCTCATCTGTAAAATGGGGATAATAAAAGTATCTATTTATAGGGTTGTTCTAAGGTTTAAGTGAGTTAACATATGCAGAGCCCTTAGGACAGTGCCTGGCACATAGTAAGTGCATAAAAGTATTATTGTTATTGTTGTTGTTGTTGTTGAAAGCGATTTGAGATTTGATACTGCTTCAATATTTAGGACCATTTGATAAAATTTAACAATCTGGATCTCAGTTTACCTTATTTACCTCTGACTTATTCACACAACTCAGTTGCACCCCATTATTTGAAAATACTTTAACATCCAGTAGTACTATTCACTGCTTTTTACATTAATCCCTTTCAATTTAACTAAAATTATTTTTGAAAATCTACCAATACACATTGGACACAGTGTGGAAAATTCAATCTGTTTTCAACGGAGTTACTATATTTGGGAATTAAATAAATTAATACACATAAAACAAAACATAATGCAAGATAGGAAAATGTTAAACTGAGCATAATCGGGTGATAAAAACGGCCAATAAGAACGACTATTTTTTATTAATTTATAACATGAATCTAATAGAAGAGGCCCATTTAGCAGTGTAGGAAGGGATAAGGATGATGTCATGTTCAAGGTGAACCAAGTGGAGGGAACACTCCACACAATTCAAAGGGCCTGACTGCTCTCTTATCTGTAACAAGCAATGCAAGTCTGGTGAACAATTGTGAGTGTAAAGAACATGGTCCCCTCCACACTGTACATGGCCAGCCACAATCTTCATGCCTGGAGGAATTTAAAGTCTAGTAAACACAAGGACTAATATGTGGACCAGACAATAGAATAGTGCAGTACAGGGAAGAAAACATAAAGAAGACAAGAAATCTGTTTTCACTGGTGAAATGTGAGAAAACATATGACATGCTGCCAAAGGCAAAAGAGAAAATTGGAAAACGAGGAGCTCCTTTTGTTCCAGTTAAAGCCTTGTGTTGTGTACACAAGGCTGTGTACACATTGTGTACAATTGTGTACAATTCTTTTCCCACTGAATATTTTTATAAAACAATCACCACAAAAAAATTCAAGCTGGTACAGAAAGGAGCTTATTTATCACTTCATTTGGCTTTCAGAGTGTTCAGTTGATAATAGTATGATGATTTCAAGTACTGAAGATTCTACATGTTCATTAGGGAGATGGTTTCTGGGAAATTTAAATTTTGTAGTGATGCCTAATTATAGAGGTGGATGTACCTTAAAGCCTTAGTACACTCAATCAGATTATCTCCTTTTTGATCACATGTAACTCATTAAATTAATAAAGATGATACACTTAGAGACAGAACAAAAATTAGCCAAGAAAAAATAAAGAAAATGATAATGCACAGTTGTACATCCAAACTCTGCTGCAACACAACCAGGCAAATCTCTCCAGGTTCATAGTGCAGAGAGTAGCAAAGCATGTGTGGGTGTCTGTGTGTGTATATGTAGTGAATATTACAAAAAGTGTGTGTGTATATATGTAAGTATGTACATATATATGTGTGAGTATATATATACACTGTGATTAAGAGCAAGAGATTCCAAATCAGGGAGCCCTGTCCTTAGTAGCTGTGTAATTGTCTTTGTGATTTTGAGTGTTACTTAGTTTCTCTTTTTCAGTTTAGCATTAAAAAATAAATAAATAAATAAAATAATACCAGTCCTGTAAGTTTGTCTACGGAGCTAATGTATACAAAGCACTTAGGTGACTGTGTAAAATATAATAATGATTCATAAATAGTGGCTATTATTATCATCAAGAAAGCCTGGTTCACTTGAAGCAATGTCCCAATCATTGGACATGTCATATCCATACATTTTTTAATAATATGCACACATTTATTCAGATATACACAGGCATACAGATATATAATTTTTTCCATACTACCATGTCTTAGGGACCAATTGACATGCCTGAATCTCAGAACTAGTGAGTAAGAAACCAGGATTCAAACCTAAGGCTACCGAACATCAAGGATGAGGATCTTACATACTAGTCTGGACAAACACTGACAGAAGGCAAGACGATGGTTGGAGAATCCCATTTTCTAGGGACTATACTGTAGGCCACCGCAGTATAAGACTGACATCCATCCAGATCACCGGATGAATGGCCTTTTCAACCTCATAATATTCGTACAACCCTGAGGTCTGGCTTGCTTCTGTCCCGTTCCCAGGCTTATGCAAGCTTGCCAACACAGACACTGTGCAGATCTGGTAGTCAGAACTTACTGTTCAGGAATGCAGCACTCTGGCTTCACTCCTTGATCAGTGACTTGTCTCTGGATCCCTAGTGTCATCAGTGAAAATGTGTCCTGATGCAAAGTCCCAGGTGGATCCACCTGAATATAACAAGAGCATCCTCCTTTCTCCTAGGGCAGGACGGATGTTAGGTGTGTGTTCCTAAAGGATGGTAGGTGGGGCCTTCATCCATGTAAGCACAGCCCCGCAGCCCTAGACACTGCCACAGAAACTTCCATAAAGCCCAGGGCAACTGCAGAATGGAGTTTATGGCCTCCAGTAGTTTGCAGTCTACTGTCACACACAGGACCCTAGACCCTATCCTGGACCTGCGTAGGGGCCATAGCCCCTATATATATGCCCCACCTCTAACTTTCTCTTCCTCCCCGTTTCTATCCTTTGTCAACTCCTTTCTTCAGGAAGATTTTGTCAGTCACTGATCAGAAAGTCAAAGTAACATCCTAAGGGAAAATACTATTCCAGCTAGAGCATGTTGTGTATTTCCCTCTGCTGAAAGCCTCTTACCTCACCCAGGCCCCTCAAAGCTTGTGAAGCCCAACCAAACCAATTGGCTGTACTAATTTAGTGGTGCTTCTGCTCCTGCCCCCCATCCGCTCATGTGACACCTATTTGAGAGCACTCTTCTGTATACTAACTTCTTTGGCTTGACTGTAAAGCCCCCTCCTATCATTGGTCCCTACCTGGAAAAACTCTGAACCTTGGACTGTATGCCCTCCCTGTCTCCATCCTTTGAGAACTGAGATCCAGACATTTAATCCCTCATTAACCATGTCCATAAATGTTAAGATTCTATACTGAACCAAAAAGTAAAACTCAGTTTCCCTCAATAAGTTCAGTATCTAAAGCTACAAAAAGAGACTTTTTAGAAGGCCATAATGTCATGAGGGTCTTCGTGAGGCAGGAAAAAAAAAAGAGAAAGAACGGAAAGAAAAGGAGGGAGGGAAGAAGGAAGGAAGGAAGAAATTCAGTAAGAATTCTTTTTTTTTTTTTTGCCCCATTCATTATAAATGGCCCCAATTCATTTTTTGGGTTTTTTTTTTAACATCTTTATTGGAGTATCATTGCTTTACAATGGTGTGTTAGTTTCTGCTGTATAACAAAGTAAATCAGCTATACATATACATATGTTCCCATATCCCCTCCCTCTTGCATCTCCCTCCCACCCTCCCTATCCCACTCCTCTAGGTGGTCACAAAGCACTGAGCTGATCTCCCTGTGCTATGCGGCTGCTTCCCACTGTCATACAGAGTGCAGTAAGTCAGAAAGAGAAAAACAAATACCAAACGCTAACACATATATATAGAATCTAAAAAAAAAAAGAGGTTCTGAAGAACCTAGGGACAGGACAGGAATAAAGACGCAGACGTAGAGAATGGACTTAAGGACATGGGGAGGGGGAAGGGTAAGCTGGGACGAAGTGAGATAGTGGCATGGACATATATACACTACCATTCATCTTTTTTTAATAGCCCTTTCTGTCCTGTCTTCTATCCTTACAAATCCTGGTTCTTTATTACACTGGAGAGAGGATTAACATCCACAATATTGCTGGACCACGTAACAAGAGGGCAGTTAGTGACAACAGTTCTCTTTCAAAAGACATGTCACCCACGTTATATCTAAATCAGTGCAGTTAGGAGACAAGTCATAAAGTCATTCTATTGAATTTTCTCAATAATATCACCACTCAACAGAGAAAAAAATAACAGGAGTTGTCACTGCTTAGAAAATTCAACAAAGCATGTAGAAATATGCTAGTAAGTATCTTTACCTTAAATTAGATGTCAGTTTTCTTACTGTTTCCTTGACAGATGTGCTTTGAGAAGATGTTGTCAGTGAAGAAGCAACTGTACAACCATCCCTCTCAGACACTCCGGCTTTGTATCCAAAACTTGAATTTAAATCTTCCACTGGCATACTGGGCAAAAACAAGCCAAGGTTTATAATTTCTAAGTAGAAATCACATTAGATACTAATAAATTCAGAAATATTAACACACAACAAATGAGATGTTAATACACAACAAATAAAAGCTAGGACATAGATGTAATGCTGAACACTGTCATTTATGTAGTTACATAAAACCAATTCTCAGGTATAAGAATTACTATTTATTCCTGACAAATCTTGTTTCAAGGTTTTTGGGTAGCCCCAATTAAATAGAATTGGCAGTAATTTATTCTTAATAACAGTAGTCATATACCATTTGTCTCTTATTTGCTGAAAGAGGCTTTTAAACCCAAGTTCTACTTTAGCCTGGGGGAAGGTAGGTACAGAAGGTAGGTCCAGAAATAAAGCAAAGTCAGCTGAAAAAAATACGTAGTCAAGATCTGGTGGAAAGAGAGCGTTCCAGGTGAAGTGTAATGATCCTGGGGGAGAAACAAGGTAGGGCTGTTGAACGACACATGAGAAGGCCAGGGCTGCAAGGGTGGAGTGCACAGGAAGAAGAGGCAGAGAGAGGAGATGAGAGGCACTAGCCATGGGGTGGGGACTGGAGTTTATTTTAAGCAGAGCAGGTGCTACCACTGGAGGGTTTCTTCCATGGGAGTGAGGTGATCTGATTGATACATGTTTTAAAAGGATAACTGGCTGCAGCATGGAGAAGAGCTCACAATGAGGATGCAGTGTGTAGTGTGTTAATGAGCCCCAAGGCTTTCAGTACCAGGGGAACAAAAAAGTTCAAGGGGCTGGGGGACACGCAATACGGGAGGCAAAGCTGGGTAGGCAGGTAGGGGCCGGATCACGTAGGGTCTTATTTGTCAAGTGGAAAGGAGATTTTAGTAATCCCTTCATGCTAACGTCCATGAATTAAGACTGCAGCTCTAGAGAGTTTCCTATGTTTACAATGTATGGACCTTTTTAAAAAAAATTGGATAATAGTTTGTATCAAATTGAACATGCTTCTACTGTCAACAGTTCTTTGTCAGTAATTATACTGCCTAACTTCAGCTGATACTTCATATAAGATTAAGAACACTGTGTTATAACTAATGCTTAATTGTCTGTTAAAGAACACTCATACAATGTCTGAAGCCTATTAATTATAACCTCCTTTATGCTGAAATTTTATTAAAGAAGTCCTTCAATTTTTAAAGTTTTTTTTTTATTACCATTTTTGGAATGCTGGAAATTCATGCTGGGGTGGGAGGTGGAGGGTAAAATGCACTACACCAGAGCACAGAGATTCCTCCCTGAACCTTTGTTTCTTCTTCTGCCAAATAATAATAGTGCCTGCCTCACAGAGCTGTGCTGAGGATTACATAATACATACACAGAATTTAGCTCAATGCCTGCTAACAGTAAGTGCTCAGCAGACAGTATCTCGTTATCAATGTTATTATAATCATCTTTATTATTACTACTACTAATGAATTTGATAAGATTCTCCCATTAAGATTGTTTTAATTGAATAATAGTTCTAACATTCATATTGTAGTTATGACTCAAAGATTATTTTTTAAAAACACAAGTTCATAAAAGCCTAGAAGTAATATATGAAATAATACACACACATGCAAAAAAACATGTTTTAGTTTTTGGATGGATTTTAAATTTCAACTCAAATTTTAATAAATAACTCTAGGTTAAAGCATCATGCATAAAATGACCTAACAACAGCACTGGGGGGAAAATTACATCATTTATTCAATCAACAAATATTATAGAATGCCAAGTCTGAGGCAGGTGCTATTCTGGACACTAAGGACACAGCGGTGAGTAAGACAGCCCCTGCCCTCGTGGAGTGAGTTAGTTTCAAGTGAAAATACAGAAAATAAGAAAGCTAGAATGTAAAGTGTTAAAAGAAATAGGTAATTGAATAAGCTACTTTAAAATAGTAATAAAGGCTCTGAAAGAAATACAGTGGGATGATACAATTTGATGGTGTGCCTTATCAGAAGTGGGGTGGGCTATTTTAGATGGAGTGTTTGGGGAAGACCTGTCAGAGGCCAGAGTTACAAAGAAGAAAAGATATGAGCCCTGTCCTGCATGAAGCTCACATGCAGAGGGAAGACAGATACTCAGACGACAATTCCACCTGACGTGAGGAGTTGTTCACACTGTGTGTCAGAACATGGTTGGTATTTAACAAATAATTACTGCAGGTGAATGAACTATGATGCAATCTGATCCCCGCAGTGGTGGCTCTGTGAACACCTGAGTCTGCCCAGGAGAATCGGGGCCCCCAAAGGAGAGAACACTTGAACTGGGAGGTGAATGAAAGGGTAACAGACCAGTACACAAGAGGGCATTCAAACCCAGGAAGCGGTGTGGAAAAAGAGGTGGAATTTTCTGATAAAACAGAACAGGAAGCAATTTTGAAAGTCTGGGAAGCAAAGTGGGAGCTAACCTGGGAGTCATGAGCACAGGGGGCTTGTGCCAGGCTCAGGAGTTTCTGCCTTGTCTTAAAAGTGGTGGGGCTATGAAAGGCTTCTGAGTGGAAGAGTGGAGGGATGGGATTTGAGGATAAGAGTGACTACTCAGTCAGCAAGTGCAGGACAATAACAGCTCCTCTCCGGTTTTGTTTTGTTTTGTTTTTCTTGTACTTAACTCAGTGTGCCCCTCTGCAAAAAGAACACAGGATCCTTCCCAGCAACACTGGGTCTGAATGCTTGGAAAGCAGCTTAGATAGATTTGGAGCAGCATGAAGATAAGAATCTGCTTCCTTGAAAGCATTTTTTTTTCATTCTATTGGATAAACAAAATATTCAGCTTCTATTTAAAAGTGACAAGAGTCTCATGTCAAGAAAATTCTAGCATACGATGATTATTGCACATATGTATGGCAATAAGATAACGAGCCACACAAAGAAAATCAGCTCATGATTTCATAGTCATACATATATGTGACATTTTTAGTTCTTTGACTATATTACAGTAATTTGAATTAGCTGCTTTCTGTGAGCAGGAAGTTAAGCCTGTTCCATTTCCTAATTCCCAAATCCTCACAAAAGAAAATGAAAAAGGGTAAGAAATCTAGTGTATTCTATTCTTTTCTGTCTCCTTTGTAAAATTTGGTTCCACTCTTAATTGCCTTTGCTTGTTGCTATTATTTTCGTTCTTCTTGTATTTAAACATTGATAATTACTTTTCAACAGTCTAACTGTACTCCCTTGGAATTTGTATAGTTGCAGTACACTCACCCTTCCCAGTCAGCTGATGAAGGGTTTCTCTTTATTTCTGGAGTATCACTGCACAGCCCCTGTTTGTCTTCAAAAGAACACAGACAAAATGAAGACAATCAGTCACATTGTGGCGATTACACGATGACGTGAACTGAAAGAAGTGTTAGCAGTTCGTTAACAGCTTGTATATAATTTGGTTTTGTGTTCAAACACTCTTTTGTAAAACTGCACCAATACGTTCTTAAGGCAATTTATAATAACCTCTTAATAAAGAATCCAAGAGCCTCTGTAGCTTGTTTTTTGTAATTTCTTTTTTTTTTTTTTTTTGCGGTATGCGGGCCTCTCACTGTTGTGGCCTCTCCCGTTGCGGAGCAGCGCAGGCTCAGCAGCGGCCATGGCTCACAGGCCCAGCCGCTCCGCGGCATGTGGGATCTCCCCGGACTGGGGCACGAACCCATGTCCCCTGCATCGGCAGGCAGACTCTCAACCACTGCGCCACCAGGGAAGCCCTGTAATTTCTTTTTAATAATGCTTATTTTCTGCTATTGTTGTGCACGGGATGACTAATGGGAAATGTTCAGTGTCCCTCCTCTCAGAAGCCTCTGCCGAGACAACCACTTGTCTTCCCCCAGTGTCTTACTCTCTTCCATTTGAGTTCAGGTTCAAAGACATCCTGACAGATTCCAATCAGAAATGTGCCTCTAGGAGAGACCAGAACTTTAAAGCAGAAAGAGACCTACAGTCATCGAGTTAATCTTCTCACTCAGGGAACTTCAGAATCCGAGGTTCAGAGAGGTTAGTGATTTGTTTACAGTCCATAGAAAAGCAGAAATGCTTTGATCCCCTCGGATTGGTTTCAAGAGTGTCTTGGGGAGAGTGTAAGAAATAAGTCAATGTGTTCTTCTTCCAGCTGTCTCTAGAATTCTTTGTGAGAACTGTGATCTTGTTCCACCAAGTAAACCCTTGCCAGTAAGTTTAGGGCCACTGAAGGCCAAGGGGAACAGGAGAGCAACAAGGAAAGTTTTGGATGGTGAGTAAATGGCTGAGGACCTGCCTGACTCCTCTAAGGAAACATAAAAGAGAATAGACAGAGAGGTTTTCCAAGCACACTGCAGGCACAGTTGGTTTTGCTCATGATCTGCATGCAAAGTAAAATTTCTTAACCCATTAGCCAACTAATTCATAATTACAGTCATTTGAAAATATTTCACAATTTGTTCCTTCCAAATCCAGGATGAGTATTTGAAATTAAATATTAATTTTAGGATCAAAATTGTATTAACAGTTTTTTCATTACAATTTGGAAATCCAACAGGCACATACTTGAAGGCATGTTAACAGTTTGAAACGTCTATAAAAGACTGGCTTTAAAATTAAGAGACCCTTACAAAAGAAATCTTGATTGTGGAATAGCTAGTTATCCTAGTTATGATGAAAAAGAAAAAGTGTGATTCCTTATGGACCTCACTAATGGGTTCAAATATAAAGATGTGAATGAATGACTGATTAGGTTACCTAAGCAACGAAGGATAAAAGAAGGGAGAGCTTACAACCAAGAGTGAACACGAAATGATGGCACGGATCAACACAAAAACAACTGGAAATTATGGAGTCAAAATGAACTGAGACCTGTTTAGGAGACTAAGAAAGGCTTTAAATCTTATTTCAGAATAAGAAGATGACAATGAAAATAATGGTCCTGCTGCTTAGGTCCAATGGTATAATTTTACAATAAAGGAGACAATGGTATAATAATAATGTAACACATAATAAAAGAATTCTACTAATAATAATGAATGGACACTAAGAAAATAAAATTTTCTGAGTCTAGCTTGTTTCCAGCTTCTCTATGCAGGGAAATTGTCTTTAGATTGAATATTATCAGATGGCAACTTTATGCTTAAAAGAAGCTCAAGTCTCTCACCTAAGACAAATTACATCCCATGGACATGAAGGAACTAATAAATGCGTTTGTTGAACTATTCTTAGTGATCTCAGAGGAATCATGCAAAATAGGGAAAGAACTAAAATGACTGAAAACAGAGGAATGTCATCGTAATTTTCAAAAATAGTTTCTGAAAATTATAGACCTGCTATCAATCGTCAGCAAATTTCTAAGTAGAATTCAATGAGGGGGTGACATACGTCCACTGTTGGAATTTCAGGCAGTGAGGTGGTACTGGGGGAAGTGCGCTCAGGCAGGAAGTGTCCCCCTGCCCCTCCAAAATGTGTGAGGTTGGCAGCTCACTCTCTACCCACCTCTCCTCCCACTATTGGAACAACAGATTTAATTTTTTTAAATCCGAACTGCTACCAAACTTCTGATCTATATCCTACATAAGATATGTCGCATAAGTCATACTGAAAAAGACTCAAGACATTACAGCTAATATATGTAAACTGAATTCTTTTTTTACCTTTTTCCATAAGAGAAACTTCCATTTCTTCTTGTTGCAGTGAAACATCAGTGTCACTTTTATCTAAAACCTGAAAAACAAGCTCTGTATTTAAAGCTGTACAAAAAAAAAAGGACGTATAGTAAGGTGCAAAAATGACCTTGAACATCAATGCCCATATCAGAGAGAGACCATAAAGTTGCCAGGATAGTTTAGGGACATGTTATGAAGGGAGACAATCATACGGGTTGTCAAAAATTATACTGGCGTGCAGCTCAAGGATGGTTGCATTATAACTGTCATGTCTATCATTTCTTTAGTGGGATTTTTACATTTCTACCAATATTTGCATAGATATTTTTTAAAAATCCATATCTTATATGGATGTAACAGTGACTCTCACACATGGGTCAAGTGTTTGATCACCAGGAGTGGAGCCTCTGCTGCTTTGAGAAGGACTGTCACACCCCTGCTGCTGCAGAGCAGACACAGAGAATGAGCTCAACATCAGCGCGATGAGAACTTTGAGGAGGTCGGGGCCTGATGAGGAAGAACATGGGGATGGGGCTGGGGAGCACACCTGGGAAGTTGAGGGAAGGGACACCTTGTCTTTTGACAGAATCTCAGGAAATCTGCTTAAAATGAGTTGCAGAGCCTTAATGTGTTGAACGTAGGGGCCAGGAGGGTTGGTGGTACCTACAGTGAGGGGATGTGTGTGTGTGTGTGGTGTTCAGGATGTGGGACAAGGGGGTTTCGGAGAGGTTGTGGGGTGGAATATGGCAATCAGAAGCCAGGTCCCCCATCGCCTTGGGAACCCTGTCAGCCTATTTTACAAGGCTCAAGCAAAAGAAACTTACATTTTGGGAATGCACTTCTTTAGATCAGAGACACACACACAGAGAGAGAGAGAGAGAGAGAGAGAGAGAGAGAGATGGAGTTTGTTTATGCCACCCAGGAAAACAGATCCGGAAGCTCCTTTCACGTATTTTTAAGTATCTGAGAAGGTGGGGCAAAGGCAGTAAAAAAAAGGAATCTGAAGAAGACAGGGTAAAGCAAAAGCTCTGTCTGCTCCTTGATCTGAAGACCCCTGAACACTGCTGAGACACACTGGGCTCCTGACTCCATCACCTGGTGTGAGGTGTAGAGCTGTCAGTTTTCTGGAGCTTACCCATTGTGTGTATCCTTCGCCTTTCATTGCCCCCTCTAAACTGCTAAACAAACGTGGGATGGGGAGGCTATCAACCCTCCCTTTCTCCCCTCCCAGGAAACAAAGGCATACATTTTACATGGCATTCTGGAAACTGTGCTCTGTCAGGAAGCAGGTTAAATGGACACACATGTAACCTAGCAACGAAAGAACTGTGAGGCCGTCCATCACCGTCATTTTCTATTTTATCCAAATTAAGAGAAAGCAAGCCTTGTAGGTAGGGGGAAACAAATAAAACTGATTCTAAGCTACTTTGGTCCATTTCAAAATATTTTTATTCTTATACTGTAAATAAATTCATGTCCCAGTAAGTAAATAAAATGCATATATATATATATATTTTTAACATCTTTATTGGAGTATAATTGCTTTACAATGTTGTGTTAGTTTCTGCTGTATAACAATGTGAATCAGCTATATGTATACATATATCCCCATATCCTCTTCCTCTTGTGTTTCCCTCCCACCCTTCCTATCCCACCCCTCTAGGTGGTCACAAGGCACCAAGCTGATCTCCCTGTGTGATGCAGCTGCTTCCCACTAGCTACCTATTTTACATTTGGTAGTGTATATATGTCCATGCCAATCTCTCGCTTCATCCCAGCTTACCTCCTCCTCCCTGCGTCCTCAAGTCGCAGGACAGAAATGCATATATTTTTAAAGTTCATTTTGCAAAATGACTTTAAAATGGTATCTTATTTATTTCTGATGTAACATAAAATCTAAAGTTTTCTCCTGATGTGTTGATATGTAAGGAAAAGCTCCATACTTTGTGTCTCTCCTTTGAAATGAATATTTTTTGACCAGTTTATAAGCAGCATAGACTATTTCCTACCACAGTTAACAGCAACCACAAGATAAGCTCATGAGAAGAACTACTTAACGCCTTTAGTAATAACCACTTTGTAATAATCTATGATGATCCTGCTCAGGATGTGTTCATTTTCTTTGGTAACTTCTCCTTATGATGGAAAGCAGACAAGATAAAAGTATCCAAGCTTAACAAAAATGACAGCACTCCCAGCAGGGAACTCCTGGTGGCGGTATTATTAACACAGCCTCTTGAAATTATTTTTGCATTTTATTGTTTGGTTCTCTGCTTTGAGCTCTGCCATGTGAGGGCTGTTTCCATGAGGGTCAGATATGTTCCCCTCACCCCAAAAGTGTTACTTACACGAAGCTTTACCGTCTCTATTGCAGGAGAGATTTCCTTCTTTTCTTTTCCTTTCTTTTATTTCCTTTATTCTTTGGCATAGTAATGTTTAAAATATTTTGGATAAACAATTCACAGCCTACAGCATTTCCTTTTAAATGACACTGTGTAAATATCTGAGTTCATAGGATGCCGTCTTTTTTTTACAATGTACTTGCAGCTTTGAAGGTCTGGATTTTTTCAAGTTGAGACAAGAAAACATGCAGTTGTCTTTTCAATGACACTATTTGTGTATTTTGATACTTGTGAAGCTCCTTCACATATATTACTTCATTTCATTATAGAAATGCTCTCCAGCCACTTAGGCTTAACTGTGTCTCATACTCTGCAGTTTGAGGATATCGTTTTCCTAAGATTGTACTTCGGTCATGAAATAGATAATACTTCCCACACAGTAAATGAGATTACAGTTAAGTCTTAACAAGGGGTTTAGATACCTTAATTAAAATTATGTTAACAATGAGTAGAGTGGGATTTGTGAACTCTCCAAGGCATGCAAAGGATCAGCATAATACCACATGCTCAATTCTGTGAAGTATCTATTTAAGAGGATAAATAAATCATAAATAAGTTAGCGAGAGGAAAAAGAGCATACCATAGTCAACTGTGTAACACTTTTCTCATTCAACCCACATTAAGGAGCTTAAGAACTGGTTGAGATCACTTTGTCTGGCTTCTTTCCTTCTGCTTCTTTGCCCCTCCACACAGACCCCAAACATTTTATCAAGGACCCATAAAGGCTACCAGTTCTTGCCCTCCTGCCAAGTTCAAAGGCCCTTCCTGTTTTCACTCTTCCATGGTTAACATTATGTTCTAGGCGCCTCCCTTTTGTTCATTAATTTATTCAGTAAAACTGAGTTCCCAGTTGGAGTCAGACACTGTTATGATCAAGACTATGGAACTTATTTTCTAGTGAGGGAGAAAGATATTAAATAAATAAAAAGATGGATATGTAATCATGTAAATTCTTTGAAGAAAAACATCACAGGTAAGAGAAGGAGAATGACCTGGGTTACCCAACTGCCTCTCTGGGGTCACTGTAATCTTCCACACCCTCCTTTCTCCAGGTCTTTGAGTTGCTGTTGATTTGTTTATTCCCCTCAACTTTTTTCTAGTCTTTCCTCAAGCATCTCCCCTCAGTTGGGCCCTTGCTTGTCCCCTCTATATAAAATTGCTCTCACTCTCACCACACCCACACTGACACTTCCTGTCCCCTTCCTCTGCTCTATTTCTCTCCTTAGCACTTATGATTGTCTACCATGCAACATATTTTCCTTATTTTGTCTATTGTCTGATTTCCCCGCTAGAATGGAAGCACCATGAAGACAGGGAGGAGTGCCTAATTTTTTCCTGCTGTATCCCCAATGTCTAGGACAGTAACTGATGCTCCATATACTCACAGAATAAAAGAAAGTTGAACCGCTAGTCAAGAAAATCCACGTGTGTTGCTGGTGGTAGGGAGTAGTGGAGTCCAGGCATTATGAACAACAAAGGAAGAGGCTGTGAAGGAAAAATAAGCTTAGGGTGTTGGAGGCCAAGGAAGGTGAGGGTGACTAGAGTGCAGTGAGAGAAGGAATGAATTATAGGCAGTGAGGACAGCAAGGAAGTCAGGCCAGGTCATGTAGGGCCTTGCAGGGCACTATATTTCATTCTAAGTGTGAGCAGAAGCCATTGGAGGGTTCACCTCTTACACTGTTGGTGGGAATGTAAATTGTCACAGCCACTATGGAGAACAGTATGGAGGTTTCTCAAAACACTAAAAATAGAGTTGCCATATGCTCCATGAATCCCACTCCTGGGCATATATCCAGACGAAACTATTATTCAAAAAGATACATGCACCCCTGTGTTCATAGCAGCACTATTCACAACAGCCAAGACATGGAAACAACCTAAATGTCCATCGACAGAGGAGTGGATAAAGAAGATGTGGTACATATATACAATGGAATACTACTCAGTCATCAAAAAGAATAAAATAATGCCATTTGCAGCAACATGGATGGACCTAGAGATTATCATACTAAGTGAAGTAAGTCAGAAAGAGAAAAATACCATATGATATCACTTATATGTGGGATCTAAAGTATGATAAAAATCAACATATCTATGAAACAAAAACAGACTAACAGACATACAGAACAGACTTGTGGTTGCCAAGGGGGAGGAGAGGGAAGGAAAGGGAATTGGGGATCAGTAGATGCAAACTAGTATATACAGGATGGATAAACAACAAGATCCTATTGTATAGCACAGAGGACTATATTCAATACCCCGTGACAAACCATAATGGAAAAGAATATGAAAAAGAATATATGGGGGGCTTCCCTGGTGGTGCAGTGGTTAAGAATCTGCCTGCCAATGCAGGGGACACAGGTTTGAGTCCTGGTTCAGGAAGGTCCCACATGCCGTGGAGCAACTAAGGCCATGTGCTACAACTACTGAACCTGCACTCTAGAGCCCATGAGCCACAACTACTGAGTCTGTGAGCCACAACTACTGAAGCCCACGTGCCTAGAGCCTGTGTACCGCAAAAAAGAGTAGCCTCCACTTGCCACGACTAGAGAAAGCCTGCACACAGCAACGAAGACCCAACACAGCTAAAAATAAATAAATTAAACAAATAAATTTTAAAACGAAGAATATATGTATATATGTATAACTGAGTCACTTTGCTGTACCAAAGAAATTAATACAACATTGTAACTCAATTATACTTCAATTAAAATTAAAAAAAGAAGCCAGTGGAGGGTTCTAAGTAGGAGAATAGCATAATCTGACTTATATTTTGGATGGGATACTCAGATTTTTAGACTGTGGAGGCCAAAAGAAGCAGTGGAATCATTTATAGGGCTACTGCTAGAATCCTGGTAAGAAATGTTAGTGAATTGGCCAGGTGGGTAGCTGTGGAGGGGGTAGAACAGAATATGTGTTTGAAGGTTGATTCAGCAAGATTGGCTGATGGGTTGAGTGCAGGGTGCGAAAGGAGGGAAATTCAGGTGTTGGCCTGAGCCACTGTGAGTGATGGTATTATTTACTGAGATGGGGAAGCAGAAAGAAGTCCCTTGGAATTCTTTCCTCTCTTGATTTTGATAACCTTCTGTGTCCCAACTCTTCCTGGGTAATTATTATTTTTCCCTCAAAGAAAATGTTCCCTCAAAGAAAATTTCAGGGGGTTAAATTATCACCCTTATGCAAACAATGGCTTCCCAGCATCATCCACCCTAACTTCTCATCTGTGCCCCAGTTATTTCCAACTGACTTCAGGACACTTACCCTTGAATATCTTGCTGAACTTCAAATCCTCGGTCTCACCTTTGCCCGCTTAGATTCCTCTGGTCCAGTCCTCTTTCTATTTGTAATAACATTTTCATTCCAGATTGTGCCACCTCAAAACTGCTGTCACTGTTTAGTCTACCATATGCCTTCCCAAGTTGTGCTATTTTTCTTCAACATGTTTCACTTTTCCTTGTCTTCTTGTACTACAATCTCCAGGCAGCAGCACCCTACTTGATTTTTTGGTCTTTAGTTTCTCTTCTTTCCAGTACTGCTTCATTATCACAACATTTTCATAACACAAAGAATTAATTCTTTAGACAAAAATCTCCATGATTAAATGTTCCTTCTCAAAACTTGCCTACAGGTCCTGACTACTTTCTCCCTCAAGTACAAACCCTTTTCTGGTATTTAAAACTCTTTTCAATGTGATTCTAAGATATCTGGAGATAATAATAAACATTCTCTATAATAACCAAAAAGTTCTCTTCAGAATTCCCTGTAACCACTAGGTAGACTTCTGCCTCCATACCTTTGCCCACATAGTTCTCTCCACCTGAAATACATTCTTTCCTCCTTTTCTTATGTCTTTCCCACTTTTTAAGACAAGTATAAGTCATACTCTTTCCAAAATGTCTATTTTATTTACTCTCGCACATACTGATTTCTTCCTTTCTCTGAAAAAGTATTAACAGTAAATTACAAAGAGTTTTAATTATTTTTAATAGCCAAGCCTCATATCTACGGGATCCAAATAAGACTGGGATCCTGTAGTAGCCTTGATTCTTGCCATGACACTTCAAAACAGAATTCAACACTTGGGTCCACCTCCCAAAAAGAAATCCAACTGTACAAAGCATTAATAAATATACAGATTTTACTGAAAATTGTGTTGAGAAATGTAGGAAATAGTTACACAAGGCAAAAATCAGCTTAAAATCACCACGAAGCAGGTCTACTTTACTTCGTCAATTGTTAGCCTACTCATCTCTCTCTACAAACCTTCCCCTCCAGACTCTCCAATGCTGCAGCACCAGTGTTTTTCTGCTTGTGTGATTACATCCTTTCTCCTTCCTCCCACCCCTTCCCACAAACACAGGGTCACTCTCTAGCTCTACCTTTTCTTCCACAAAGCAATGCCACTCTCTCAATTTTCATTCTTTACTCCCATCTCCTAGCCTACCCAAAGCTGAATTTTCCTTCTTTGGAATTACAAAGGTGTGTTTTAAAAATGTTTTTTCTGGGGACTTCCCTCATGGGTCCAGTGGTTAAGACTTCACCTTCCAATGCAGGGGCTGTAGGCTAAATCCCTGGTCAGGGAGCTAAGATCCCACATGCCTCATGGCCAAAAAACCAAAACATAAAACAGAAGCAATGTGGTAACAAATTCAATAAAGACTTTAAAAAAATGATTCACATCAAAAAAAATCTTAAAAAAAATGTTTCTTGTAACACAAGGAATTATTTTCATTCTGTCACAAATCATCCCATTAATTCTCATAATAACCTTGAGAGTCGGTAATATTATTATTCCCCTTCTATAGAAAAGAAAACAGAAGACCATAAGTTGATACAACTGACATGTGGCATGCAGGTCTGAATGTGAACCTGGGTCAATCTGTCAGAGTTCAGAGCCTGTCTCCTTACCATAAAATAATGCTAACTCATGGTTTTGTAGAATTGTCTTCCAATTTTTCTGCTCCTTTAGAGAAGAGATCATTTTTTTTTTTTGGTGTCCTTCAAAATCTCTAACATAGTACTGTTCAGTAAATGTGTCTTGAATTGGTGCATGGTTGCTGATAGTTCACACACTAGCACTTGAATATTTAGATTCATTATAAATTGCCCAGGAGATTTTCCTTTAAGTCAGGGGATGTATCACATATTGTCTTTGTATCTGTAAGTCTGTTGGTGAGTTGATGGATGATGCTATGGAGGATGAGTATAGACAATTCTTCCTCCAAAGCCCTTGGGGCAGCTCTAGTTTATATCTCATAAGGGGGCTGCTCTGTCTGTGAAAGTTCTGATACTGTTAGCAACAATCACAGGACGATACAGGTTCATATAGAGGCAATGGTAACATCATCAACCAGGAAAATTGACTAATAAATGTCTTGCTTTTGAAATTAAGGCAACTTTAATCATCAGAAATCATGTTATTGCAATATCAATGCAGTTTCCCATTTAAAAAAAAATTTCTGTTAGGAGTCAGAAAAATTTGCGTATTTAGGGTGGATGCAGCTGATTTAGGTACTGACTATGCAGGTTATTTGCTTTTCTTCTTTCTTCACCTCTTTTGGGTTACTGAGTCACCTTTTCACTTTCATTGTTATATAGTACTGATACCAAAACAGGGTACTTACTGTTGTTTTTTGTTTGTCTGTTTGTTTGGCGGTTTGGGGTGTTTGTTTTTGGCTACCACAGAACATAAACCTAGACACTGGAAACTCATTAGCTCTTCCAGACATTCCTCAGCTTTGTAACATACCACAGAGGCCCCATCAATGACCCCAGGGATTCAGAGTGGGTTGATGCCTTTCCTGAGCTGGCATCAGCTTCTTTTGAAAGATGCCCTAAAGAGCTAACCAGATGTAGTTGGTAAAGGGTTATTAGCTCATGCCAAAACAGGAAGATGGTTCCATCCATTCATTCCTTTATTCATCAATCTTTCTTCAGCCCCAGAAAGTATCACACTCTGGACTAGATGCTGGAGGTTACACCTTTCAGAGTAAACGCCAGAGACTCCATTGCCAAACTCTTAAAATACATCTGTCAGTGGTGATCTGGCCATTGCATTTTTTAAATGTCTTCAGATTGGGAAAATGAAATGAATCCATCTGCCAGTCTTCTCCTGAGGCCAGGTGCAAGGCAAAAAAGACCTAAATGACCACAGAGGACAAAAGGGCCAAAGCCAGTCCAACCAAAAAGGTAGTATGGTTCCTGGTTATTAAACAGGCAGGTCCAACCTGACTTAAAATAACCACACCCATAGATATTCTTTCACTGCCTTAGCAACTGATATTCAGAGCAGAAACTGAAAGAAGATTATTATAAAATATGGAAAAACAACAAATACTAGTATAGGAAAAAGGTAAATGTTGCTTCATATGAGAGTCAGAAAATCTGCATAATGTCAACTTGGAGTACATGCTCCACCAAGTTGAACAAAAGCATGCCCATGTGTAAGAAAAAGTTAGTACTTTCATTGGTCTGACTTACGTCTCAGAATATTTTTCCTGCTCAATTTCTCTAACTTACTGTTGGCATTGGTAATTTTATTCCCCTGGTGTTCCTGCATTTTGAAGCATTCTCCCAATTGATCATCTGCTTGCCTGACCATCTGCTGTGGTTTGGCAACCTAATTTTCCCAGTCACCTTTCAGAATAGATCCTCCAGGATGTCTATTCTGTATAGTCATTTCTTACATCTCAACTGGTGACATAACTTGAGACTGCTTACCTCTTTGACAAGATGCTTGGGAACCTAGTCCCATTGCTTCATTTTTATTTTTATTGCTTCTATTAAGCATGGTACAGTGACAGCTGATCATACTGCATTACTCTGAGGGGCACTGGGGTGCTATGGAGCTCATACATCAAATTTTTGCCTGGAGTAAAGTTGAAGTGCCAATTTATCACATAGCAGTGCACAAGGAGTTTTTAATTGAACTTAGACAAACCCTTAATTACAACAGTACCACAGGGCATTGCTCCAGTAAAGCAGAGCTGTAGCAAGCTTCACTCAGATGTTGATTCCCCTGACATCTGTAAGGGGTGCAGAAAAGAATTTCTACTTCCTCCCCATCTGGGGTTAACTGGGACATATTTGAACTTTACACACGGGTTTGTAAATGCTTGAGACAGAAACAGTTCAGAACATCCAGTATTCATTAAAAGAGAGGGCAGGGCATGTGTTTTGAGATGGAAGATGGGAAATAATAGTATTTTCTGGAGGCCAAGGGTCAGGAGACACCAGCTCATGGGAGGGGTTGGTGCTATGGTTATGACCGCAGCCATATTACTAGACTCATAATCTTGGGCAAGGAGAAGACTCTCCTTTCCAGGAATCATCCCTGAGATGATGATCTTGATGGTTCCTATGTGATTCTAGGTTGACTGGAAAGAAAAGAGTCAGATACTGAGCACAAAAGAACATTACTGTGAAGGTCAGATTTGGGGTGAATAAGGTCAGAAATGGGCTAATGGGAAGTTAGCTTAATCTGGGCAAGGAGTGGATGATGGCTTGATTGTTTTTTAAACGAATTCAAGACTCTTGGCTGGAGAATGCCCATCTATGAAACTTTGGAAACCTGTCTAAGCCAAAATATTCAAATCCTCACCCCTGAGAAAAGTGTATTTGTGCACTCCAACCCACCTGTGTGCAATGGGCTGAACTGATGTGGGGGTCAGCCCATGCAGATGGGCAATAAAGGGAGAAGTCATAATGAGGAGTGGTTAAGAAAGTGGGAGCTGAGGTTGAACAGCTAGGGTTTAAGGTGACCAGTTCCTGACTGTGATCCTGAGCGAGTTTATTTTCTTCCTCTGTAAAACGGGGATGAAAAGAGAATGTACCCCTCAGGTTATTAAAAGGATTAGATGAGATGATACATGTGAAGAATAGCAGCTGAATTTCATCGCAGCCACATTGAAAAAGGAAAGGCAAACTCCACTAAAACACACATGCACGCACACGCAGAGTAGAATTTCAGAAAAATACAATTTTGCAGGAGCTGAGATAATAAATTGGGATCACACTAGTTGCCCTGAAATGGGGGACGGAATGGTAGCTGTGCTAACAAGATTGTGTAAAATAATGAAAGAAGTCTGCTGCAGTGCAGACTGATGGCTCCACACATAATGGCTCCAAAGGTCCGATCAAGCAGCTATCTAGGGCATTCTGAAGAGGATTAAGAGGTCCTTAAAAAAAACCTCCTCATTATTTTCATGACAGTTTTTTAATCTCTAAAAAAATGTCTGGAGTTTTAAATGAATCCCAGCTGGAAACTGCCACAGCCACAAACGACATATGCAAGCAAGCTCTTACCAAGAGCACTCTCACTGCATGGACTTTGAAAATGAATGGCCTACCCTGGCTGAAAGGCCAAGCACAAATTAATATTGAAAAGAAAAAAAATGCCACAGAAGTGACACCCACAAACTGTGTGATCAGAAGCAACTGGAGAGACTCTGGGAGGGCTCACGCCAAGGAGTACTTCCCAGAAATTCTGCTGCCAGGGTCCTCACGGTGACACACAGCCACACCTCGCCTCTGCAGGAGACCCTCCAACACTAGAAGGACAGGCTCTTGGTGCTCCAGCCAGGCGTCAGGGCCATGCCAATGAGGTGGGAGAGGCAACTTCAGGACACTGGTCCACAAGAGACCTCCCAGATACATGTAACATCAAACGGCGAAAATCTCCCAGACATAGCCATCTCAACACCAAGACCCAGCTTCACTCAACGACCAGCAAGCTACAGTGCTGGACACCCTATGCCAAACAACTAGCAAGACAGGAACACAGCCCCATCCATTAGCAGAGAGGCTGCCTAAAATCATAATAAGGCCACAGACACCCCAAAACACACCACCAGATGTGAACCTACCCACCAGAAAGACAAGATCCAGCCTCATCCACCAGAACACAGGCACTACTCCCCTCCACCAGGAAGCCTACACAACACACTGAACCAACCTTAGCCACTGCGGACAGACACCAAAAACAACGGGAACTACGAACCTGCAGCCTGCGAAAAGGAGACCCCAAACACAGTAAGATAAGCAAAATGAGAACACAGAAAAACACACAGCAGATGAGGAGCAAGGTAAAAACCCACCAGACCTAACAAATGAAGAGGAAATAGGCAGTCTACCTGAAAAAGAATTCAGAATAATGATAGTAAAGATGATCCAAAATCTTGGAAATAGAAGAGAGAAAATGCAAGAAACATTTACCAAGGACCAAGAAGAACTAAAGAGGAAACAAGCCCTTGAGGAACAACACAATAAATGAAACTTAAAATACTCTAAAGGGATCAATAGCAGAATAACTGAGGCAAAAAAATGGATAAGTGACCTGGAAGATAAAATAGTGGAAATAACTACTGCAGAGGAGAAGAAAGAAAAAAGAATGAAAATAACTGAGGACAGTCTCAGAGACCTCTCGGACAACATTAACCGCACCAACATTCGAATTACAGGGGTGCCAGAAGAAGAAGAGAAAAAGAAAGGGACTGAGAAAATATTGGAAGAGATTATAATTGAAAACTTCCCTAATATGGGAAAGGAAATAGTTAATCAAGTCCAGGAGCACAGAGAGTCCCATACAGGATAAATCCAAGGAGAAACACACCAAGACACATATTAATCAAACTATCAAAAACTAAATACAAAGAAATCATATTAAAAGCAGCAAGGGAAAAACAACAAATAACACAAAAGGGAATCCCCATAAGGTTAACAACTGATCTTTCAGCAGAAACTCTGCAAGCCAGAAGGGAGTGCAGAACATATTTAAAGTAATGAAGGAGAAAAACCTACAACCAAGATTACGCTACCCAGCAAGGATCTCATTCAGATTTGATGGAGAAATTAAAATCTTTACAGACAAGCAAAAGCTGAGAGAGTTCAGCACCACCAAACCAGCTTTACAACCAATGGTAAAGGAACTTCTCTAGGCAAGAAACACAAGAGAAGGAAAAGACCTACAATAACGAACCCAAAACAATTAAGAAAATGGGAATAGGAACATACATATCGATAATTACCTTAAATGTAAATGGATTAAATGCTCCCACCAAAAGACACAGACAGGCTGAATGGATACAAAAACAAGACCCGTATATAGGCTGTCTACAAGAGACTCACTTCAGACCTCGGGACACATACAGAATGAAAGTGAGGACATGGAAAAAGATATTCCATGCAAATGGAAATCAAAAGAAAGCTGGAGTAGCAATTCTCATATCAGACAAAATAGACTTTACAATAAAGACTATTACAAGAAACAAAGAAGGACATTACATAATGATCAAGGGATCAATCCAAGAAGAAGATATAATATATATATATATATATATATATATATGCACCCAACATAGGAGCACCTCAATACATAAGGCAAATGCTAACAGCCATAAAAGGGGAAATCGACAGTAACACATTCATAGTAGGGAACTTTAACACCCCACTTTCACCAATGGACAGATCATCCAAAATGAAAATAAATAAGGAAATGCAAGCTTTAAATGATACATTAAACAAGATGGACTTAATTGATATTTATAGGACATTCCATCCAAAAACAACAGAATACACATTTTTCTCAAGTGCTCATGGAACATTCTCCAGGATAGATCATATCTTGGGTCACAAATCAAGCCTTGGTAAATTTAAGAAAATTGAAATTGCATCAAGTATCTTTTCCGACCAAAACACTATGAGACTAGATATCAACTGAAGGAAAAGATCTGTAAAAATTACAAACACATGGAGGCTAAACAATACACTATTTAATAACGAAGTGATCACTGAAGAAATCAAAGAGGAAATTAAAAAATACCTAGAAACAAATGACAATGGAGACACGATGACCCAAAACCTATGGGATGCAGCAAAAGCAGTTCTAAGAGGGAAGTTTATAGCAAAACAATCCGACCTTAAGAAAGAGGAAACATCTCGAATAAACAACCTAACCTTGCACCAAAAGCAATTAGAGAAAGAAGAACAAAAAACCTCCGAAGTTAGCAGAAGGAAAGAAATCATAAAAATCAGATCAAAAATAAATGAAAAACAAATGAAGGAAACAGTAGCAAAGATCAATAAAACTAAAAGCTGGTTCTTTGAGAAGATAAACAAAATTGATAAACCATTAGCCAGACACATCAAGAAAAAAAGGGAGAAGACTCAAATCAACAGAATTAGAAATGAAAAAGAAAAAGTAACAACTGACACTGCAGAAATACAAAAGATCATGAGAGATTACTACAGGCAACTCTAAGCCAATAAAATGGACAACCTGGAAGAAATGGACAAATTCTTAGAAATGCACAATCAGCCGAGACTGAATGAGGAAGAAATAGAAAATATGAACAGACCAATCACAAGTACTGAAATTGAAACCGTGATTAAAAATCTTCCAACAAACAAAAGCTCACAACCAGATGGCTTCACAGGCTAATTCTATCAAACATTTAGAGAAGAGCTAACACCTATCCTTCTCAAACTCTTCCAAAATATAGCAGAGGGAGGAACACTCCCAAACTCATTCTACAAGGCCACCATCACCCTGATACCAAAACCAGACAAGGATGTCACAAAGAAAGAAAACTACAGGCCAATATCACTAATGAACGTAGATGCAAAAATCCTCAACAAAATACTAGCAAACAGAATCCAACAGCACATTAAAAGGATCATACACCATGATCAAGTGGGGTTTATTCCAGGAATGCAAGGATTCTTCAATATACGCAAATCAATCAACGTGATACACCATATTAACAAATGGAAGGAGAAAAACCATATGATCATTTCAATAGATGCAGAGAAAGCTTTCGACAAAATTCAACACCCATTTATGATAAAAACCCTGCAGAAAGTAGGCATAGAGGGAACTTTCCTCAACATAATAAAGGCCATATATCAAAAACCCACAGCCAACATCGTCCTCAATGGTGAAAAACTGAAACCATTTCTACTAAGATCAGGAACAAGACAATGTTGCCCACTCTCACTACCCTTATTCAACATAGTTTTGGAAGTTTTAGCCATAGCAATCTGAGAAGAAAAGGAATCCAAATCAGAAAAGAAGAAGTAAAGCTGTCACTGTTTGCAGATGACATGATACTATACATACAGAATCCTAAAGATGCTACCAGAAAACAATTACAGCTAATCAATGAATTTGGTAAAGTAGCAGGATACAAAATTAATGCACAGAAATCTCTGGCATTCCTATGCACTAATGATGAAAAATCTGAAATTTAAATCAAGAAAACACTCCCATTTACCACTGCAACAGAAAGAATAAAATATCTAGGAATAAACCTACCTAAGGAGACAAAAGACCTGTATGCAGAAAATTATAAGATACTGATGAAAGAAATTAAAGATGATACAAATAGATGGAGAGATATACCATGTTCTTGGATTGGAAGAATCAACACTGTGAAAACGACTCTACTACCCAAAGCAACCTACAGATTCAATGCAATCCCTATCAAACTACCACTGGTATTTTTCACAGAATTGGAACAAAAAATTTCACAATTTGTATGGATACACGTAAGACCCCGAATAGCCAAAGCAATCTTGAGAACGAAAATGGAGCCGGAGGAATCAGGCTCCCAGACTTCAGACTATACTACAAAGCTACAGTAATCAAGACAGTATGGAACTGGCACCAAAACAGAAATATAGATCAATGGAACAGGATAGAAAGCCCAGAGATAAAGCCATGCACATATGGTCACCTTATGTTTGTTAAAGGTGGCAAGAATATACAGTGGAGAAAAGACAGCCTCTTCAATAAGTAGTGCTGGGACAACTGGACAGGTACATGTAAAAGTATGGAATTAGAACACTCCCTAAAACCATACACAAAAATAAACTCAAAATGGATTAAAGACCTAAAATGTAAGGCCAGACACTATAAAACTCTTAGAGGAAAACATAGGCAGAACACTCTATGACATAAATCACAGCAAGATCCTTTCTGACCCACCTCCTAGAGAAATGGAAATAAAAAGAAAGATAAACAAATGGGAACTAATGAAACTTAAAAGCTTTTGGACAGCAAAGGAAACCGAGAACAAGACCAAAAGACAACCCTCAGAATGGGAGAAAATATTTGCAAATGAAGCAACTGACAAAGGATTAATCTCCAAAATTTACAAGCAGCTCATGAAGCTCAATAACAAAAAAACAAACAACCCAATCCAAAAATGGGCAGAAGACCTAAATAGACGTTTCTCCAAAGAAGATATACAGACTGCCAACAAACACATGAAAGGATGCTCAACATCATTAATCATTAGAGAAATGCAAATCAAAACTACAATGAGGTATCACCTCACACCAGTCAGAATGGCCATCATCAAAAAATCTACAAACAGTAAATGCTAGAGAGAGTGTGGAGAAAAGGGAACCCTCTTGCACTGTTGGTGGGAATGTAAATCGATACAGCCACTATGGAGAATATTATGGAGGTTCCTTAGAAACTACAAATAGAACTACCATACGACCCAGCAATCCCACTACTGGGCATATACCCTGAGAAAAACATAATTCAAGAAGAGTCATGTACCAAAATGTTCACTGCAGCTCTATTTACAATAGCCCGGAGATGGAAACAACCTAGGTGTCCATCATCGGATGAATGGATAAAGAAGATGTGGCACATATATACAATGGAATATTACTCAGCCATAAAAAGAAACGAAATTGGGGCTTCCCTGGTGGCGCAGTGGTTGGTAGTCCGCCTGCCGATGCAGGGGATGCGGGTTCGTGTCCCGGTCCGGGGGGATCCCACGTGCCGCAGAGCGGCTGGGCCCGTGAGCCATGGCCGTTGAGCCTGCGTGTCCGGAGCCTGTGCTCCGTAACGGGAGAGGCCACAACATTGAGAGGCCCGCGTACCGCAAAAAAAAAAAAAAAAAAAAGAAACGAAATTGAGCTATTTGTAGTGAGGTGGATGGACCTAGAGTCTGTCATACAGAGTGAAGGAAGTCAGAAAGAGAAAAACAAATACCGTATGCTAACACATATATATGGAATCTAAGAAAAAAAAGAAAAGGTTTTGAAGTACCTAGGGGTAAGACGGGAATAAAGACACAGACCTACTAGAGCATGGACTTGAGGATATGGGGAGGGGGAAAGGTAAGCTGTGACAAAGTGAGAGAGTGGCTTGGACATATATACACTACCAAATGTAAAATAGATAGCTAGTGGGAAGCAGCCACATAGCACAGGGAGATCAGCTAGGTGGTTTGTGACCACATAGAGGGGTGGAATAGGGAGGGTGGGAGGGAGGGAGATGCAAGAGGGAAGAGATATGGGAACATATGTATATATATAACAGATTCACTTTGTTATAAAGCAGAAACTAACACACCATTGTAAAGCAATTACACTCCAATAAAGATGTTAAAAAAAAAAAGAAGCAACTGGAGATGAAGAAAACGAAATCCAACACCACATGAAGGATTAGGGAGCATGTGAAATTTGATACACACAAGATGCAAACATTAAAACTGACTCAAATATAAGGATTATCTCACTGAGAAAGAAGAAGACTAAAGAATATGTTGTTGTTGTTTTTTTAAATAGCCTCCAGAGATGGTAGGCCTTGGAGAAAAAGGAATATTAAAAAGCATTCAATCAAGGATTAAGGGGAGATATACTACGTTCTTGGACTGGAAGAATGAACATTGTGAAAATGACTATACTACCCAAAGCAATCTACAGATTCAATGCAATCACTATCAAACTACTAATGGCATTTTTCACAGAAGTAGAACAAAAAATTTCACAATTTGTATGGAGACACAGAAGACCGTGAATAGCCAAAGCAATCTTGAGACAGAAAAATGGAGCTGGAGGAATCAGGCTCCCAGACTTCCGACTATACTACAAAGCTACAGTAATCAAGACAGTATGGTACTGGCACAAAAACAGAAATACAGATCAATGGAACAGGATAGAAAGCCCAGAGGTAAACCCACACACATATGGTAACCTTATCTTTGATAAAGAAGGCAAAAATATACAATGGAGAAAAGACAGCCTCTTCAATAAGTGATGCTGGGAAAACAGGACAGCTACATGTAAAAGAATGAAATTAGAACACTCCCTAACACCATACACAAAAATAAACTCAAAATGGATTAAAGGCCTAGATGTAAGGCCAGACACTATAAAACTCTTAGAGGAAAACATAGGCAGAACACTCTATGACATAAATCACAGCAAGATCCTTTCTGACCCACCTCCTAGAAAAATGGAAATAAAAACAAAAATAAACAAATGGGACCTAATGAAACTTAAAAGCTTTTGCACATCAAAGGAAACCATAAACAAGACCAAAAGACAACTCTCAGAATGGGAGAAAATATTTGCAAGTGAAGCAACTGACAAGGGATTTATCTCCAAAACATACAAGCAGCTCATGAAGTTCAACATCAAAAAAACAAACAACCCAATCCAAAAATGGGCAGAAGACCTAAATAGACGTTTCTCCAAAGAAGATATACAGACTACCAACAAACACATGAAAGGATGCTCAACATCATTAATCATTAGAGAAATGCAAATCAAAACTACAATGAGGTATCACCTCACACCAGTCAGAATGGCCATCATCAAAAAATCTACAAACAGTAAATGCTAGAGAGGGTGTGGAGAAAAGGGAACCCTCTTGCACTGTTGGTGGGAATGTAAATCGATACAGCCACTATGGAGAATAGTATGGAGGTTCCTTAGAAACTACAAATAGAACTACCATACGACCCAGCAATCCCACTACTGGGCATATACCCTGAGAAAACCATAATTCAAAGAGAGTCATGTACCAAAATGTTCACTGCAGCTCTATTTACAGTAGCCAGGAAATGGAAGCAACCTAAGTGACCCTCAACAGATGAATGGATAAAGAAGATGTGGCACATATATACAATGGAATATTACTCAGCCATATAAAATGAAATTGAGTTATTTGTAGTGAGGTGGATGGACCTAAAGACTGTCATACAGGGTGAAGGAAGTCAGAAAGAGAAAAACAAATACTGTATGCTAACATGCATATATGGAATCTAAAAAAAAAAAAAGGTTATGAAGAACCTAGGGGTAGGACAGGAATAAAGACACAGACCTACTAGAGAATGGACTTGAGGACATGGGGAGGGGGAAGGGTAAGGTGGGACAAAGTGAGAGAGTGGCATGGATATATACACACTACCAAATGTAAAATCGATAGCTAGTGGGAAGCAGCCACATAGCACAGGGAGATCAGCTTGGTGCTTTCTGACCACCTAGAGGGGTGGGATAGGGAGGGTGCAAGGGAAGGAGACGCATGATGGAAGAGATATGGGGATATGTGTATATGTATAGTTGGTTCACTTTGTTATAAAGCAGAAACTAACACACCATTGTAAAGCAATTATACTCCAATAAAGATGTTAAAAAAAACAAAAACAAAACAAAACAAAAAGAGTCATGTACCACAATGTTCACTGCAGCTCTATTTACAATAGCCAGGACATGGAAGCAACCTAAGTGTCCATCGACAGATGAATGGATGAAGAAGATGCGACACATATATACAATGGAATATTACTCAGCCATAAAAAGAAACGAAGTTGAGTTACTTGTAGTTATTGAGTTAGTTGTAGTATTTTTCGAATGTAAAATAGCTAGCTAGTGGGAAGCAGTCACATAGCACAGGGAGATCAGCTCGGTGCTTTGTAACCACCCAGAGGGGTGTGATAGGGAGGGTGGGAGGGAGGGAGACGCAAGAGGGAGGAGATATGGGGATATATGTATATGTATAGCTGATTCACTTTGTTATACAGCAGAAACTAACACAGCATTGTAAAGCAATTATACTCCAATAAAGATGTTAAAAAAATAAAAATAAAGTAAAACCCTAACTGATTTTTGAAGAGAAGCCCAATTATAATAAAAATTCAATTTTATTACTGTAATAAAATCTGACACCCCCCCCCAAAAAAAAGGATTAAGGGAGTAGGAGGAGGAAGAAGTTAGGAAAACAGATCAAACTGTTATAACCCTGAGCCACAGCAGATGAGGTGATCTTGGAGATTATACGACAGTATAGATGAAATAATCAGGAGTGGTCAGATTCAATATAAATCTGAAAAGTAATCAATACTCTTATCATTTCACTTGAAATTGCACACCTTTGGTACAAGAGCCAGAGTGACATGTGCCTGAAACTTGGAAGAGAGAGGGAAATGAAATGCCCTAATATGAAAAAAAATCCTTTCCAAAGGCAGACTGACAGACATTAACAATACACAATAGAAAGAACGTGCTGACCGGAAGAGAGATGTTCTCCATATAATGTGAGAAAACACTCTCAGAAGAGCACAGGGAGGCACAGGATGAGGGTGCTGGGCCAGTGCCCTTTTAATGTCACAGTTGCAGTTGGTAACATCAACCCTGTCATCCCATGTAGGGAGATGGACACAGCAGGCTATCTTAGCTGGAAGCCCTTTAAATATTCAGGCACATAGCTCACCAGCACCATCAGACTGTAACTGGCCAACCCATGCAGACTGGTATAAAGGGAAAGAATACACGATGAAAGTCAGAATGTATCTTCCAAGTGGACTGAGGCTGGATTTATCTTTTAAATGATTAAACTGCTGTTATGATATAATACAACAGTCTTGGGAGTTTGGATAATGTGAAGTCATTCCTGTGAGACGGCCTTTCTTTGTGGAGCTGAACATATATTTTGGAGCCTATTACATCTGAAAATAAGATCCTGGGCTGCAGTAAATTCACCAAAATAATAAAAACCACCTAATTGCAGCAGGTGGTGGGTAGCCAATTGCTCTTCCTTACGTGATAACCTCTTGCAGCCCTGCATATCCTCCTTCTTTAAATTTGACAGGTGCAGGGTCAGAATTAAAGCACATGCACACACACATACACAACACAAGCACCACAGTTAGACGATAACTGTGGAGGAGCCCAGGGGTTAAGAACAATCTTTTATTAATTTCTGAGTTTAAGAAGTCCAGGCAGACAAGCATTCAGAAGCAATTATTTCCTACTTGAACTGCTGCAACCGCAGCCAAACAGAAAAATTAATGGGCATTACTGGATAATGTACAGTATTTATCCAAATTAATTAGATCCCATGAATTTGAAAACAGACTTCCTGTCAGGATCACAGAACACAAATAAATCATGCCACACACATTCACACAAGTAACATAAGAACTTGAGAAATATTACATAAAAAGACAGCAAAAATTTTAATATAAATGTCATACCTAATTTGTGAAAAAGCACTTGCTAAAAGCTGCATGCAAAGCTTAGGGAGGTGACAAAGCAATGGCTACATGAAAAACACACAAAGACTTTGACGATTCTGCAAAGCAGGTCATGACTAGTAATATTCACAGGTACAGTTATATCACTTTGGCTTCAAAGAGGTAAAGAGGTTGAGTTATTGACAACACGAGTTGTAGTCTTCTTTTCTGGCCTCTGGTTAAAGTTTGACCCTTTTCCTTTTGAAAACATGTTGGTGCTCACTTTCTTCACATTCTGGATTAACTGTCAATAAATTCTCATTCACAAATCACTCCTAGAGCTTTTCAACATCCCTTCAGATACCTTCTTAAAACAATTATAATGATGGATGAAATGATATAATGGTTGGGAGTAATGAGGGTGGCAAGGGAGGGGGAGGATACAGATGAAACAAGACCAGCCATGAGTTGATAATTGCTGGAGCTGGGAAATGGGCACATTCAGGTTGACTGTGCTATGTCTGAAATGTTCCATAATGAAAACTTTTAAAAATAAAACCTCCATTATTGTTATATCATGTACCTTGTGACAATATTGTTTTGTTGAAGAGCACATAAATTAGGCTAAAGTCAGAAGACATTATGCTCCTCATTGGCTCATTTATAATTGAAACTTAATCCACAATCCTAAATAGCATTTTGAGGTAATTTACCTAAAGACATGTATAATGACACAGGCCTTTTTCTAAATACTCTCACTTATATTATTGTGTCAGAAAATAGCAAACATCATGGCAACTATAGTTATTCTTATTTCAATTGAAATTCAGTTATAAGCTTCTTGGCAACTGAGGTTTAAAGAGAAATACAGTGAGTAATAAAATTCATATTCCGATAAAAGAAAATATGAAATTGATTTTTTCCTGATATTAAATTTAAACATTCAAATGAACCTTCTTATTATAACACAAAGGGCTCTCTATAACATAATGGACAGTGTCTTTAACATGGCTTCACAGATGAAGTGTTCCTCATATTCCTTGAGTCGATTCTTCCTATACGCTAAGGGCTTTTACACTTGGTTCAATGAGGGAAGGCAACTCTGCTGGGGTCTAGGGTATGGTAGTCCAGATATGTAGGTCTTTGAAACTGACTACCAAGTTAGAATCAGGGATACACAATCTACAGAAGTAAATGGAAAGTATGTCCATATTTCTTGGAAAGACTTCTCTTAGCAGGACTTATGGCAGTGGCCTAACTTAAGTCAGATTACAATTATATTTTCTGGTGAGCATCCACACTGTGAATTACAGAAAGGTTCAGATGCTTTGGATTTGGGCATGCAGGTTTTGAGATGAACTTTCAGTTTTATATATACACACACATACACATTAACATAAAATTAAAACTTTCTCACCCTGATAACTAAAATGAAAAGCATTATGGACTAGTGGTCAGGAGGTATAAGTCCCAGTTGTATTTTTACTAGTTTCTGTAGCTTTGGGCAAGCAACAAACTTTCTGAGTCTTGTTTCTTCACCTAAAAACTAGGTTATTCAATTAAACATTTCAGTTACTTGAGGCACTAATGAGCAATGCTTGTTGGATTCCTCTCATCTTTATGGATGTGAATAAATTTCAAGGTGTCATTTAGTCAGTAAAGTTTATCTCACCTGGATTATATCCAAGTTGCTGTTGCTGGTTTCAGTTTCAATCAGAGCCTCACATTCCTGCACAGGGTTTTGTCTCTGCTTCCTCTTCATTTCCCAGGAAGAGGCCTAGAGCAAGGTATTAACAAAAAATATACAAGGGTTAGCAACAATCAATGGTACACATTAAACCACCTTCGCTCTTTCCTTTTTCAGCCTCTAGTAACTGCTGACTTCTGTAGGATAAACAGAGGAAACTCATTTTTTGATCTTTGCCTTCAAGAAGTATGACTTAGATATGCACATGTGAAGGCTAAATAATAGAAAACAACAACAAAATAATATTATAATGCAAGTTAAGTATGAAATGTGTGGTGTAGATTATGGTGCTCAATGGTGAATCAAAGGGCTTATAGTATTTTGCAAAGAATCTGCATGAATTACTGTCTATATACTGAATATATAATGTCTCATATGGATATATACATTGTTCTTAAAATTTATGCCGATGTCTCTGGGGGAAATAAGATATATATTCATTTCAAAGTATCTATGATGGCTTTCTTTTATTATTTTTTAAAATAAATTTATTTATTTTATTTATTTTTGACCGTGTTGGGTCTTCGTTGCTGTGAGCAGGCTTTCTCTAGTTGCAGTGAGCAGGGGCTACTCTTCATTGCAGTGTGCAGGCTTCTCACTGCAATGGCTTCTCTTGTTGCAGAGCACAGGCTCTAGGAGCATGGGCTTCTGTAGTTGTGGCACACAGGCTCAGTAGTTGTGGCTTGCAGGCTCTAGAGCACAGGCTCAGTAGTTGTGCGCACAGGCTTAGTTGCTCCACGGCATGTGGGATCTTCCTGGACCAGGGCTTGAACCCGTGTCCCCTGCATTGGCAGGCAGATTCTTAACCACTGTGCCACCAGGGAAGTCCCTATTATATTGTTCTTAATCAGTAGATACTGAATATGCCTAGTATCATGTGAGACGTCTGCAGTCATTAAAAAAATTTTTGACAGTTTCAACATACATTTTATAAAATATTGGCTATATTCCCAGTATTGTACAATATATCCTTGTAGCTTATTTTATACATAGTGATTTGTACCTCTTAATTCCCTACACCTATATTGCCCCCCTCTCCCTTTCCCCACTGATAACCACTAGCTTGTTCTCTATAGCTGTGAGTCTGCTTCTTTTTTGTTATATTCACTAGTTTGTTGTATTGTTTGATTCCACATATAAGTGATATCATACAGTATTTGTCTTTCTCTGTCTGCCTTATTTCACTAAGCATAATGCCCTCAAAGTCCATCCATGTTGCTGCAAATGGCAAAATTTCATTCTTTTTTATGGCAGAGTAGTATTCCATTGTATATATATGAACCAGCTCCTCTTTAGCCATTCATCTGTTGATGGACACTTAGGTTGCTTCCATATCTTGGCAACTGTAAATAATGCTGCTATGAACATTGGGGTGGCTTGTATCTTTTCAAAGTAGTGTTTTTGGTTTTTTTCGAATATATATCCAGGAGTGGAACTGCTGGGTCATGGGGTAGTTCTAGTTTTAGTTTTTTGAGAAACCTCCATACTGTTTTCCACAGTGAATGCACCAATTTACATTCCCACCAACAGTGTACAAGCATTCCCTTTTCTCACCAACATTTGTTATTTGTGTTTTTTTTTTTTGATGACAGCCATTCTGACAGGTGTAAGGTGATATCTCATTATGGTTTTGATTTGCATTTCCCTAACGTTTAGTGATACTGAGCATATTTTCATGTACCTTTTGGCTTTCTGTATGTCTACTGTGGAGAAATGTATACAATAGTTAGATCTTTTGCCATTTTTTGACTGGGTTGTTTGTTTTTTTGATATTGAGCTGTATAAGCTGTTTTTATATTTTGGAGATTAATCCCTTGTTGGTTGCATCATTTGCAAATATTTTCTCCCATTCTGTAGGACGTCCTTTCATTTTGTTTACTGTTTCCTTTGCTGTGCAAAAGATTTTAAGTTTAATTAGGCTCCATTTATTTATTTTTGCTTTTGTTTCCATTATTATAGGGGACAGATCCAAAAAAATATTGCTGTGATTTATGTCAAAGAGTGTTCTGCCTATGTTTTCCTCTAGGATTTTTATAGTATCCGGTCTTACATTTAGGTATTTAATCATTTTGAGTTTATTTTATTATCAATTACAAGGAAAAAACTGCAAAAAACAGAAACACGTGTAGGCTAAACAATATGCTACTAAATGGCTAGTGGATCACTGAAGAAATCAAAGAGGAAAACAAAAATACCTAGAGATAAATGAAAACAAAAACACAATGATCCAAAACCTATGGGACACAGAAAAAGGAGCTCTAGGAGGGAAGTTTATAGCAATACAAGCTTACCTCAGGAAATAAGAGAAATCTCAAGTAACCTGATTTTCCACCTAAGGGAACTAGAGAAAGAAGAACAAACCAACCCAAGTTTAATAGAAGAAAAGAAACCATAAAGATCAGAGCAGAAATAAATGAAATAGAGACTAAAAGAAAAAAAAATAGAAAACATAAATGAAACTGAAAGCTGGTTCTTTGAAAAGATAAACAAAATTGATAAACCTTTAGCCAGACTCATCAAGAAAAAAAGGGAGAGGCCCCAAATTAAAAAAATCCAAAATGAAAAAGGAGAAATTAAATGGACACCACAGAAATACAAAGGATTATGAGACTACTACGAGCTACATACCATTAAAATGAACAACCTAGAAAAAATGGACAAATTCTTAGAAAGGTACAATCTCCCAAGACTGAACCAGGAAGAAATAGAAAATATGAACAGACCAATTACCAGTACTGAAATTGAATCAGTAATTTAAAAAACTCCCATCAAACAAAAGTCCAGGAACAGATGGCTTCACAAGTGAATTCTATCGAACATTTAAAGAAGAGTTAACACCTATCTTTCAAAACTATTCCAAAAAATTACAGAGGAAGGAACACTTCCAAACTCATTCTATGAGGTCAGCATCACCCTGACACCAAAACCAAAGATCTCACAAAATAAGAAAATTACAGTTCCATATTGCTGATGAACATAGATGCAAAAATCCTCAACAAAATACTAGCAAACCGAATCCAACAATAAATTAAAGGGATCATACACCATGATCAATGGGGATTTATCCCAGGGATGCAAGAATTTTCAATATCTGCAAATCAATCAACGTGATACACCCCACATTAACAAATTGAAAACTAAAAAACATATGATCATCTCAATAGATGCAGAAAAAGCTTTGGATAAAATTCAACATCCATTTATGATAAAAACTCTCCAGAAAGTGGACATAGAGGGAACATATGTCAACATAATAAAGGCCATATATGACAGACACACAGGTAACATCCTACTCAATGGTGAAAACCTGAAAGCATTTCCTCTTAGATCAGGAACAAGACAAGGGTGCCCACTCTCACCATTTTTATTCAACATAGGTTTTGGAAGTCCTAGCCACAGCAATCAGAGAAGAAAAAGAAATAAAAGGAATCCAAATTGGAAAGGAAGAAGTAAAACTCACTGTTTGCAGATGGCATGATACTATATATAGAAAATCCTAAAGACACCACCAGAAAACGACTAGAGCTCATCAATGAATCTGGTAAAGTTGCAGGATACAAAATTAATATACAGTAATCTGCTGCATTTCTATACACTAACAATGAAATATCAAAAAGAGAAATTAAGGAAACAATCCAACTTACCATCACATCAAAAAGAATAAAATACCTAGGAATAAACATACCTAAGGAGGCAAAAGGTCTGTACTCTGGAAACTATTAGACACTGATGAAAGGAACTGAAGATGACACAAACAAATGGAAAGATATATTGTGTCCTTGGATTGGAAGAATCAATACTGTTAAAATGACCATACTAACCAAGGCAATCTACAGATTCAATGCAATCCCTATCAAATTACCAATGGCATTTTCACAGAACTGGAACAAAAAATGTTTTAATTTGTATGGAAACACAAAAGACCCCAAATAGGCAAAACAATCTTGAGAAAGAACAAAGAGGCTACACGAATCATGCTCCCTGACTCCAGACTGTACTACAAAGCTACAGTAATCAAAACAGTATGGTTCTGGCACAAAAACAGACACACAGATCAATGCAACAGGATAGAAAGCCCAGAAATAAACCCATGCATTTATGGTCAATTACCAACAAAGGAGGCAAGAACATACAATAGAGAAAAGGCAGTCTCTTCAATGAGTGGTGCTGGGAAAACTGGACAGCTACATGTAAAGGAATGAAATTAAAACATTCTCTAACAACATATACAAAAATAAATTCAAATGGATTAAAGACCTAAATGCAGTCACTTTTTGATATTGAAAAGTGTCTCTTCATACTTGAAAAGGTGAGAAACCACTGGAATGAAAAATTTATGAAACAGGGAAAGGTCTCCTTTGATTGGAATGGCTAGAGGTAGACTCAACTTCTTGAGGGCAAAAACTGTCTTATTTATCTCTGAGTCCACAGCACCCAGCCCAGAGGAAATGCTTAATAAACGTTTGTTGAGTGAAATGAATTAATCAAGGAAGCTGAGGGAAAATTCAAAGGAATTAAAAGTTGCAGATGTAGGAAAAAAATATATTATTTTTATTGGGAGCCCCATTCAGGAAATGGTGTGTGTGGGGGAGGTTAGGATAAAAAAAGTGGAATCTTCTGAGAAATTCAAGTATGTGATAAAACAGTTCTCTAGGAAGAACAATTAATTAATTGCCTGTATTAAGAGAGCTGAACTGTGGTATATATAAGGTAAAACACTGGTTAATTCCACAGCCATTTTTATCAAGCTTTTGGAACACATGATAAGATTTAGTTGGAGTGTTTAGCCTGTCTTCCTAATTCCATCTACTTAGGCTAATATCAAAATTAATCACACTTCCTGTACTTCCTCTGTCTGGAAGTGGTAATGCCTATTGTTGTGTTAACTGGATAGGAGATTAGAATGTACTGCAAATAAACCTCAAGTAATCAAAAGCCTTTTGAATTGCAGTTTAAACCTGACTAAATTCATTTTTCAAGTTCTTATCAAAAATTTCAGTCTCCTGATCTATCCACTTCACTTCCAGATTTTCTTAGTATAGACTATCTTCTGAGGTAAACCTATCTTCCCAAGAGTTGACATACAACATGTCTTCATTTCTTTACCTTCCACTTGCTAATCAATCCATTCTAATCTGGTTTCTATTCTCTCCAGTCCAACAACAATAAAATTGTTCCTGTGATCATCCCTATTACCGCTAAGTCATTAAGTCAATGGACTTTTTAGGCCTTTGCCTGGTTGAGTTAGCCTCTCAACAGAATTCAGCTTCTCTGACCATCTACACCCAATATCTCAACAAACAGGTCAGTGATCCCTCCTCAAGGCAAACACACAAGGAACAAAGTATCCACTCCTCTTCACTCCACAGGATCACCCTCACCCACACCATTATTTCCCCACAGGGCCATTGCAATAGCCTTTTAACTGCTCTACCCACATTCACTCTGCTCTCTACTAATCCATCTTTCATACTCAACCAAAGCAATCTTTTCTAAAGGAAAATATGATCACACCACTTCCCTGTTTAAAACCCTTCAGTGGTTTCCCATTGCTTTCAGGATAAATACAAAACCACTTATCAAAACCTATAGGCCTGCATGGTTCGGATCACTCCCCGCCCATCTCACACCACAAGCCCCCTTTTCCCTCTCTGCCCCACCATAGCTTAGTTGTCTTCTTAAGTTACTTTGTATTACATGTTCCCTCATTAGCAAATGATGTTTGCATTGATTGGAAATGCTCTTCCTCTCCTCTTACCCACTTAGCTGGAATTCAATCCTAAAAGTTATGTCATTGCTTTTTCAGGGAAGACTTCTCTGTCCTCCCAGAGTCAAATCTCCTATTACAAGGACTCATGCTACTATTTCATAAAAATTACCACAGTAGCAGTTCACATTTGTCTGTATAATCATTGGATTGTCTGTCTCCATCACTAGACTGTAAGTTCAGTGGGGACTTGGGACCATATGTGATTTTGCTCATAGTTGAATCCCCTGTAGCTGGCTGGCATACTGAATGGCACATAATAGAAGATTTTATATATATACATATATATATTCACATATACATATGTGAATCTCCATATTTAAAGTCTAAAATGTGTTATTCTAACACCTGGGCTCACTTCAACTTTGTGATCACTTGTACATTGTTTATGGAGCATGCAATCCACCCATAAAATAAGCCTACAAATCCCAAATCTTGAAATTCCACAGCTGATGAATGGAAATCAGGGGTTAAAGGAGATATAACTATAAAGTAATAGCAACTACTTTTTATACTATAAGCATGAAGTTTTTTAGACATAGCAGAAGTTGAGTATCTGCTGAACAGATAAATTTTTACATTCAAATATGATACGTAATTCAAAGTAAAATTCTGAAGACTGTAGACAGATTCAGCTTAGCTTCTTCTATAGTCTCAAGAAAAGACTTAGGGCCATAGTTTCAAAATTATAGGGGACTGGGTTTCAAATATTTTAAGAGAATGAGCTACCCAAAAATGAAAGGAGAAAGGCTGCCTTAGGAGGTAATGAGTCTCCGTCACTAAAGATTTTCAAGAATCCATACCATTTTCCAAAGATATTACAAAGATATCTCACAAATGTGTGATATTTCTGTAATGTAACTATTATTCAGAATAATTTCTTCTGAAAGAACCATGCCTGAAATCTTGTCTCCCACCATGCTTAACACAGTATCTTACACAGGGCTCAGTGGATATTTGCTAATCAAATTAGTTTCCTGCTTTCAGAACCTTTGGTAACTCATTTGAATATTTTCCATGTGCCCTATATTCACCCTTTAAAGGTGAATTTAATTTTTGGAAACAGTAAAAAGACATTAGAAGTCAAATTTGATTAAGAAGGCAGATAAACTAGGCAACAAATTTTGGCTTATAAAAGATTTTTTAAAAGGTAGTGAGATAATTCTGTAGTCATTTAACACTGAATCTGGCACAGGGTAAATGCCCACTCAGTTGTAAGTGTTGTTACTGTTATATACTGAATCTGAGGGCAGATTCTCAAAGAGGAATTAAATAAGCGTAACCTTGTAAGAATAAAAGTGTAATGATTCCTTTTAAAAGAAACAAACTCACTTAGATACGTGGAAATTCTAGGGTGGTACATTCATTAAAATCAAGCTCAGCACTTAGTTATATTATCAATATCACATCTCATTTTTCCAGAAGTTTGACTACAGGGATAACTACGTATGTAAAATTTGGCTAAGCATTTTTGCTATAAAGCATTGAATGCAAAATCCTCAAGATTACAGGTTTATCCTATATAAATATTTCTCTCTTAAATACAGATTAAAATCTTTATCCCACAGAGGTGTTCTTTAGGAGCCCTTCAGTGCTGGTATTAGCGAACTGACTTTTGCTCCAAAAGAGAGAATATAGAAAAAAAAAAAAAATTGGGACCTTGTCCAGGAAACTCAGATTACAATGTGTATACTATAATTAGAGTGCTTTAAAAATGTGAAAATGAAGCAAAACCCTTAAAGAATGCTATTCCTGGAAAAGTGAATTACTATACATTTTGTGAATAAGAGAAGAAAAAAAAAAAACACCTGGGATCTCTCAGCTAGTTTGACATTTTCCAGCAGGGCGGCTGGATGTCTCCACTGTTGAGGTTTCACTTTCTTCTGCATAGGCTCCTTCCTAATTTTAGTCTCTGAAACATACTCTACATCGGAATCAGCCTCTCCTGTGTTACTTTTCTGGCCTCTATGGTTGACCGAAAGCTCAAAGGATGAAAGAGACTCATGCTTCAAGTCATCACCAGAAGGCCTGATTCTCTGAATTTTCGTATTTCCCTTAAATAACAAAGAACATGCTTTTAATTTTTGGCAGCTGGCTTATTTATAATTAATTACCATTTCCCTTATAATCTTATGACATTAGATGATATTTATTTCTAATAACAATTTTAAAAATCAGAAGCTTAGAATTTTGGCAAATGTATGTTGCAAATACGTTGGCAAATATATACAGCTGTAATGGCCCATTCAGAATTTGATTTAGCAGAGCTTGGCTGAGTCAAGAAACTTTCTGATTTTGAGGATGCAAAAGACCCCAAATTGAGAATACACTGTGCTTCCTGACTTCCTCCCCAACAAAGACTTTCTTGCTTTTGGATCTCTGGTGCATATAGGTCAGTAATCTATTCATCTAAAGTTTGGCTGGGGTTTATCAATCCCACCATTTGCCTGTTAAGAAATGTGAAGAAACAAAATTATAAAGAGTTTTCCATAATTTTTTGTGTGTGATTGGTATAACTCTAAAGTTTCAAAAAATTTTAAATTTTAGATAATAACAGACATTTGAGGAATATAATATGACATTTAGCAGAAACAAGAAACGATGTAGGAATTACATACGCAACATATTTCAAGGCAAATATATATCCATAGACAAACACACATTCTCTCTGATTTTAAATGTATAATTTTATATAATACACAAATATATATTTTTCTATGAAATATATCTTGAAATATATTGGAAAGAATACACTGACAAGATACAATTATAAATACATTAAAATATTTAAAATGGTCAATGTCTCCAGACAGTAAAACAATGGGTGATTTAAATTTTCTTATTTATATTTTATTTTCTGAGTTTTTCCTAATAAACATGTATTACTCTAATAAGAAAAAAATGATGACAGTGAAAAAATACGTAACAGTGCTTCACTTTCTGAACATATTAAACCATGATGACATTTGGCCCTTGATAAGTCTTATCCTTCATATGGGAAATGTTACAAATGGCTCAATCCCACTTTAATTACTCACCTTAGGTGCTGAAGTTTGGCAGGTGGTAGTGAACTCAGTGATCCTACTTGTTGGCATAAACTGAGGCTATTATGGAAAAAATCATTAGACAATGTAAGTAAAAATAACTTTCAACTGACATATTAAAATAATTCAATATTCTTCATTTCTTAAAGAAGTGCCAAGATCACATACTCTCACCAATCATTATTAAGGAGTCCCTTTCAGTTTAGACATAGAGCAATGATGTCTGACTGGTAGCGCCTGGACAGTACAAGACAATCCAATGAAGTATTATAGATCAAATGTCTTATAAGCAATACAAGGGGCCACTGTGTTAAACACTGTCTCCACAGCCCTCATCTCCCCTCTCTGGAGACCCTTTGTCTCCACCTGTAGGTCCCAGCATCTGGAATAAATCTTGACCTTCAGCAACAGCTCTGTATAGTTCAGAGCTGTGGGCCTGAGCTTCAAGGGACTTTTGAGGATAGACTGGCCTTAACTGTGTCCCTAATAACTGAGATGCTGCCTTACCTTCAGCAACCAACTCCTGCCTTGTACTCAGAGGCATAAGTAGAGAAAGCATTTGTTTTTCCTGAAAAACAAGCACCGTCTAAGCTAATATTTTGACGTGATAATTGTTACACTAAAATGATGAGATGTTAATGAAATATTCAAAGAGAAGATAAAGAGTAATGTGGGCCTTGCACCCCAGACCCAGAGTCACTCCCCTTGGAATGAGACCCCGGTTAGGGGATCTGCTTGCACCTCCTTTTTGGTGCACCCACTTTCTTTCACTGTGCCACAGATGCCATCGCGGTATCTAGCACAGGGTCCACACTCTCTAGGACAGAAATTTACCTTGCTCTTGTTAAGTACCCTAACATCCAAACTGGAGTCCTGACTCCAGTTTGGGTTGGATGTTAAGGGTTGGAGCTGCTGAAAATTTTTCCAATGTGAATGGCCTGCATAGATGTTGAAATAGGGCCTTTTCCTCTGTCCTGAGATCCAAATGCCCCTTGGTGACATCTTATAAGTTGTAGGTACCTTTAAGGCAACCCTTCCAAACCTGAATTATTTCACCTGTGTACCTCTACCCACCCCCCCCACCCCCCAACCTGTACTTCCTCGTGCAGTCCCTCTTTTGACTAGTAACATCACCAAACACACAGACATTCAAGCTAGGCTGTCCTGGGCTAATAATCACTCTCAGTCCACAGGTTTGCACTAGCCTCAAGTCACCTCCCTGTTTAAATGACTTTATCGGCTTTTGCTTGAACTATTTTCTATAACCTCCTCATTTTCTTGCTTCCAGTTCAGAGACTTCTCTAGACCTGTGCCACAACCCCTTTCTATACAATATTATTCACTTCATTAAAATAAGGAAGACAAGACAGAAGAAGAGGGGGAAAGAGAAGGGGAGGTGGAATTCTCAAACTTGGATGCATTTGCTTAGAATCACCTGGTGAGACTTTAAAAAAAAAACTATCGATGCCAAGTCCTTACACCCTGACATTCTAATTCAATTATGTGGGGATGGGGCCTGGCATCGGTAGTTTTTAAAGCTCTCTGAGTGATTCTCATATGCAGTCAGGACTGAGACCACTAGCTTAGAAGACAGAGTCTCATTTCTGTAGCACCTGCCACATGGTGTGGCACACAGACCACATGCAATTCAAGTTTATTAAATAAAGCCAAACAGCACCTAGAATGACATACAAACGGTTGCAACTAACTTTCTAAATTCTTCTTCTGAACCATTTTCCCCTCCATCTGACACCTTTTGTTGCCCTCATACACTAAATGCTCAGTCACATTTACTATTCCTCAGGTTCACTTTCATGTCACTGTGCCCTTGTATCACCCATTTCCTTTGCCTGGAATGACCTTTCTGATATTCTCCAGTTGTCGAATTTGACTCATCCTTCAAGTCTCAGTTCAAGTATTACCCACTGCAAATTCCTCCTCCTATTCCTCAAAGGAAAATTAATTGCTTTATCTTCTATACTCCCCTGACATTTTTCTGGATGTTTATATAGATATCTCTCACTATATATACAGATTCACATGGAAAAACATATATTTTTTGTTTGTTTGTTTGTTTGTTTTTGCGGTATGCGGGCCTCTCACTGTTGTGGTCTCTCCCGTTGTGGAGCACAGGCTCCAGACGTACAGGCTCAGCGGCCATGGCTCACAGGCCCAGCCGCTCCGCTGCATGTGGGATCTTCCCGGACCGGGGCATGAACCCATGTCCCCTGTATTGGCAGGCGGACTCTCAACCACTGCGCCACCAGGGAAGCCCAGAAAAACATATATTTTTAAAAGTGTATTTTTAAGTCTCCTTATTACTCCATTCTCCATTTGTCCAGTTCATATTCCACTAACAAGTAACCACTGCTACTTATTTCTTGTTTATCTTTCCAGAGATTTGCTTATACATCATCTATAATACAAGCATATATACATAAGGTTTCCCCACTTTTCTGAGGTGGGGAAAAATGGTAGTATATTATACACACAGTCTGCATCTTTCTTTTTTACTTAAGGATATATCCTACAGATCTTTCTCTATTAGTACTTAAAAAGCTTTTTCATTCCCTTTTTACAGCTCCATTGTATTCTTTCCCCACCTCCAGTTAGTTTTGAGATATAATTGTCATACATCATTAAGTTTAAGGTAATGGTTTGGCTTACATATACTGTGCAATGATTACCACAGTAAGTTTAGTTATCAGCCATCATCTCATATAGATACAATAAAAAAAGAAAAAAGTTTTTCCTTGTAATGAGAACTCCTAGGATCTACTCTCTTAATAACTTTCATATATATATCATACAGTGTTTTCTATAGTTAACTATGCCCAAGGGTTTCCTTGAGCTCCCTCCCTCTGACCCCTCCCTACACCTTTTCCTACCCCCATCCCATCCATGGGCAACCACAGATCTGCTTTCTCTCAGCATAGATCATCTGCATTTTCTAGAATTTTATCTTAAGTGGAATCATAAATCTTTTTCATCTGGTTTCTTTCACTAGGAACGATTATTTTGAAATTAATCCATATTGCTTTGTGGATCAAGAGTTCATTCCTTTTTATTGCTGAGTTGCTTTCCACTGAAGGGACATACCACAATTTGTCCTTTCACCTATTGATAGTCACTTGGGTGACTTCCAGTGTTTGGCTATTACATACAAACTACTATGAATCAAGACAGTATGGTACTGGCACAAAAACAGAAATATAGATCAATGGAACAGGATAGAAAGCCCAGAGATAAACCCATGCACATATGGTCAACTTATCTTTGACAAAGGAGGCAAGAATATACAGTGGAGAAAAGACAGCCTCTTCAATAAGTGGCACTGGGAAAACTGGACAGTTACATGTAAAAGAATGAAATTAGAACACTCCCTAACACCATACACAAAAATAAACTCAAAATGGATTAAAGACCTAAATGTAAGGCCAGACACCATCAAACTCTTAGAGGAAAACATTGGCAGAACACTCTATGACATAAATCACAGCAAGATCCTTTTTAACCCACCTCCTAGAGTAATGGAAATAAAAACAAAAATAAACAAATGGGAACTAATGAAACTTCAAAGCTTTTGCACAGCAAAGGAAACCATAAAGAAGACCAAAAGACAACCCTCAGACTGGGGGAAAATATTTGCAAATGAAGCAACTGACAAAGGATTAACCTCCAAAACATACAAGCAACTCATGCAGCTCAACACCAAAAAAACAAACAGCCCAATCCAAAAATGGGCAGAAGACCTAAACAGACATTTCTCCAAAGAAGATATACATATTGCCAACAAACATATGAAAGAATGCTCAACATCACTAATCATTAGAGAAATGCAAATCAAAACTACAATGAGGTATCACCTTACACCAGTCAGAATGGCCATCATCAAAAAATCTACAAACAGTAAATGCTGGAGAGGGTGTGGAGAAAAGGGAACCCTCTTGCACTGTTGGTGGGAATGTAAATCGATACAGCCACTATGGAGAATAGTATGGAGATTCGTTAGAAACTAAAAATAGAACTACCATACGACCCAGCCATCCCACTACTGGGCATATACCCTGAGAAAACCATAATTCAAAAAGAGTCATGTACCAAAATGTTCATTGCAGCTCTATTTACAATAGCCAGGACATGGAAGCAACCTAAGTGTCCATCAACAGATGAATGGATAAAGAATATGTGGCACATATATACAATGGAATATTACTCAGCCATAAAAAGGAATGAAACTGAGTTATTTGTAGTGAGGTGGATGGACCTAGAGACTGTCATACAGAGTGAAGTAAGTCAGAAAGAGAAAAACAAATACCATATGCTAACACATATATATGGAATCTAAAAAAGAAAATGGTCAGAAGAACCTAGGGGCAAGACAGGAATAAAGACGCAGACCTACTAGAGAATGGACTTGAGGATACGGGGAGGGGGAAGGGCAAGCTGGGACAAAGTGAGAGAGTGGCATGGACATATATACATTACCAAACGTAAAATAGCTAGCTAGTGGGAAGCAGCCGCACAGCACAGGGAGATCAGCTTGGTGCTTTGTGACCACCTAGAGGGGTGGGATAGGGAGGGTGGGAGGGAGGGAGATGCAAGAGGGAAGAGATATGGAGACATATGTACATGTATAACTGACTCACTCTGTTATAAAGCAGAAACTGACACACTATTGTATAGCAATTATACTCTAATAAGATGTCAAAAAATTAAAAAATTTAAAAAATATAAAAGAAAAACTACTGTGAGCATACAAGTATAAGTTTTTGTATAGATGTATGCTTACATTCATGTGTTTATTTGCTCTCTGTATATCTCCCTTAGTGAAATGTCTGTTCAAATGTTCTTCCCACTTTTTTAAAGCAGAAGGAATTTACTACAGTGATTGGTAACAGAAGAGACGGAAGAGGCTGAGGAGACTACCAGGGGATGGAAGGTACCCTAGATGTTAGCAAAAGCAGGAAGCTCTTAGAGCCCTCAGGTTGGAGGGACAAAAGGAAGAACTGATAGTACCAGTTCTATAGGTCAGAAACCCAAGTGCAGTGTGGCTCAGCTGGGTCCTCTGTTTAGAGTCTCAAACCTGCCTATTTTTTAAATGTGTTGTGTGTCTTATTATTGAGTTTTTAAAGTTCTTTATACATTCTAGATATCAGTCCAGATCAGATAGAGTTTTTTTTTTTTTTTTTTTTTGCGGTACGCGGGACTCTCACTGTTGTGGCCTCTCCCGCTGTGGAGCACAGGCTCCAGACGTGCAGGCTCAACGGCCATGGCTCACGGGCCCAGCCGCTCCGTGGCATGTGGGATCCTCCCAGATTGGGGCACGAACCCGCGTCCCCTGCACCGGCAGGCAGACTCCCAACCACTGCGCCACCAGGAAAGCCCAGATAGAGTTTTGTAAATGTTTTCTTCCAGTCTGTGGCTTGATTTTTTGATTTCTTGTGTCCTTTGAAGAGCAAAGTTTTAAAATTTTGATGGAGTCAAATTTGTTAAATTTTCTTTTATAGCTCATGCTTTTTGTATCATATTTAAGAAATCTTTGCCAAACCCTAGGCCACTAAAATTTTTTCCCACGCATTCTTCTAGAAGGTTTATAGTTTTAGCTTTTACATTTGGCCTATGCTGCATTTCACATAATTTTTGTTTGGTTTGAGGTTAAGAGTCAAGGTTCATTATTTTGAGGTATATATGACTATCCAAGTGTTTTGGTATCATTTGTTGAAAAGATTATTTCTTTCTCCCAATGAAATGTATTGGTCCCTTTGTTGAAAAACAATTGACCACAAATGTTTGAGTCTATTTCTGTATTCTTTATTATGTCCCATGGTTCTATTTGTCTCTTTTAACACCAATACCAAATTGTCTTGATTACCATAGGTTTATAATGCCTTGAAATTAGATGGTGTCAACCCCACCAACTTTGTTCTTTTTCAAAGTTATTTTAAATCCTCTGCAGTCCATATGAATTTTATACATTTTACAATTTCTACAAAAAGAAAGAAACACAAACAACTAGCTTGGATTTTGATTAACATTGGGTTAAATCTACAGACCTATTAGAGAGAATTGACATCTTAACAATATTGAGTCTTCAAACTCATGAACATAGGTTATCTCTCTATTTATTTAATTTTTTCATCAGTGTTTTGTAGTTTTCAGTGCAGGTCTTACTCATCTTTTGTCAAATTTTTCCTGAAGTATTTCATCTATTTTAATGCTATTGGAAATGGTATTATATTTTAAAATTTCAATTACAATTGTCTGATGCTAGTAAGTCAAAATAGTTGATTTTTATATACTGATTTTGAACCCTGCAACTTTGCTAAGCTCATTTTACCAATTCCAGTAACTTTTTAACAGATTCCATTCAATTTTCTATGTAGACTATCACATCTGAAAAGAACCAGTTTTACCTCTTCCTTTGCAGTCAGAATGACTTTTATTTCTTTTCTGTCTTTCTTGTACTTCTAGAACCTCCTGTAAATGCTGAATTGGAGTGATGAGAGCAAACCTCCTTGTCTAATTCCTGATCTTAGGGGAGAGATTTTAGTCTTTCACTAGTAAGTACAATTTTAGCTGTAAGGTTTTTGTAGATGTCCTTTATCACACTGAGGGAGTTTTCTTCTGTTCCTGATTTGCTAAGAGTTTTTTTTTTTTTATCAGCAATGGATGTAGTTGCTCCTTTTTTGTCATTTATATCTTACTGGATTTTGTTTCCTTTTTGTTTATGATATTTATATGTTATTTATTTATATGGTGCCATATTCATATTTTACTGGATTTTTTTTGTAGATATTTAGCTATTGTACTAGTTTGTTTCTTAAATACATCATTATAAGAGTTAGGTTTTCCAGGACTAGCTCTTTGCCAGAATTTTCTATAGGAAGGGTAGGTAGAGGATAAGAGTCTAGGCAAGTTTCTTTTTTCTTTTTTTTCCACAAGCAAAACCTCTTTTCTTCTAATCGTTATCCAAAAAACACTGCTTCTGCAAATATGGCTTTTTGGAGTACTTTCATGTACATTCCACATCTTCTACTTCTGTGAACCAAAGCAGGTCCAGTAAGGTTCCTGTTGCCTCCCAGCTATTGTAGATAAAGGCTATAGCTTTTCCATCTCCAGATGAACCCTTCTTCAGTAAGTGTATTTGTGCTAATTCTTTAGAGGTGCTATTGCTGGGCTCATCTTTCCATTTCTCTTCCTTGCCTCCTGTGGAGCTCCTGCATTATCTTGACTGCTTTTGGCAGCACTGCAGTATTTTGGTATATGTTTCCTAGCTTGACTGAAATTGGAGTTGCATTTTTGTTTTCTGTTTTCTTGTTGCTCTTAGAAGACTCCCAGGAAAAACAGGAAGATGTTACATCTATATAGCCATATTTATAGCAGAAGCCTCCTATATCCCTTTCTACCTATATTTATCATGGTATGTATCACACTGTCTTAACACGGGTATCTCTCTCAACAGACTGTAAACTCTCAAAGTCATTTTTTATCTGTAGTACCTATCACAATGTTTAGCACTTTATAGGTACTCAATAAAACGTTGGTGGTGATTAACAGGATTAACAGATGCTCCCAGGGCCTACTGCTCATCTCTTTCACTGTTGAAACACTGCCACAAGTCTATTCTGCACTTATAATGTGACTAAACTTCTCCACTACCTGTCAGATGTTATCATATCTTTGAGATGTTTTATATTAAATGCCAGTGTCTTGTTCCTAAATAGCAAAATGGATTGAGCCTAGCCTAGTAACAATGTATAATACACTTACATCATTTGGGTTTGTATAATTTTGGTGCTAGCTTAAAGATAATTACTTTTGGCTATAAAATTTTACTGTAATAAGTTTTGACCTGAACTACTAATCTCATCACTAGAGTTGTGAGTAATAAAAAAAAAATTGTAATTCCATTAGTTTTCCTCTTTTTATATTCATTTCAGAGTTGTGTTTCTACAAAAGAACTTCAGACATCATAGAAAAACACAGCAAAAATGTCTCAACTAAGGACTTCCCTGGTGGTCCAGTGGCTAAGACTCCGCACTCCCAATGCAGGGGGCCCAAGTTCATTCCCTAGTCAGGGAACTAGATCCCAAATGCCGCAACTAAGACCCGGTGTAGCCAAATAAATAAATAAATAAAATACTAAAAAAGAAAATGTCTCAACTACATTTTGAATAGAAAAATATCAATAATGGTGGCACATCTTTGCATGTTTTTGTAAAACAGAAATCCATGTAACATAGCTAATCCATTTCAAATTCTGTCTCAGTTACTTAATGAGTAGTTGTTTACTAGTGCTATCATCTTTACCATCACCATCACCTTTTCAGAATTCAAAGAATCATCATCACCCTAGAAACCTTTCTAATATCAGTATTTATTTTTATATGACACTCATAAACTCTCCCAGCAAGACTGTTACATTTCTTTACATGTTTGGAAAGTCCTGAAAATCACAGATTCAATAGCAAAAGCTGCATAATATGAAGTATCTCTGGCAGCAGAAAAACTGAAGGATCCTTAACTCAGGAATAAAGAAGAGAAAGTCTGCAGTGCATAAGAATCGTGTAGGGAGCTGTGCAGAAACGCAGATTCTAAGGCTTCTGTCCCACAGATTCTTGTTCAGTCAGTCTGCTGTAGATCTCAGGAACCTGCATTTTTACACATGTGAAGTTCTTACACAGATGGCCCAATCATCATAGACTCACAGCCCTGGAAGGCAGGGGATTCTCCCTTTTAATTTTATATCCATGCTTTGTGGGACTGTAGAGAAAATATTTTTATGTTTCTGCACCGTGAAGCCTTTCTGATCAAATTTTACCAAAACTTGAGACCTAGCCTAGGAGAACAAATCTTGGAATTTAATTTATGACTAATTATTAGTGAGAGAGCATCTGAAGAAATTTACCTCCCTGGAGGTATGTGTTTACATTTTAAGGAAGGAATGAGATCTGGGGCCATGGAGACATGGCCGGAGAAGGTAGTCTTATCTTGCCCCCAAGAGATTTATTTATATTCCAAAGGGTAAGAGTACGAACCCAGAATCCTTCTCAAAGGGCAAAGAAGTGTGTTTGTCTGTCAGGGGGGAGTGTAGGGTTAGGGAGATGGCTGTCCCTCTCCTACATAAATATCCAGATTCATTTCTTTCAGAGTTCCATGCTAGTGGTACAAACTCCAGTATATGTAGGATAACATACGATCTGCCTCATCTCATCCGTTGCCCCAGAGGTACAAATTAGGGCAAAAGGGAATCAGCACGATTATTTGCTATAATTAAATAATGATCTGCTCTGCTCCAGAAACCTCATGTTTGCATTCAGAATAAAAATTAATATATATAGATATTTTAAACTTCGCCTGTAAATGAAGATGGGCGATTAATACGCATAGGCTCTAAAATTGGATGTGTCTTCATAAATATCTAGTCTAATCCCTTTTTACCGAGCTGGAGGGGGAGGGGTATACTAGGATCAAGGACTAGTGACATCAGACAGACCTGAGGTCACTCAGCTTATAAACAGCAGAGCCAGGACCTGAAGTTAGGTATCCTGACAGCAGGCCAGTGTACTGTCCGCCATATTCTGCTTCCACAGCCTCCTTCTTCAAGGAGCCCCTAAGCACCCCTCCCTCTGCACAGCTTTCCAAAATGATCACTGCCCTCCAACTCTGCCTAATATAGTCAGAGCTCCTCAAAAAATAAAAAATCTGATTACCATTAGCTATTAATTACCCAATTTCTCCCACACTGAAGAGCTAGCAATCCAAACTGAAAGCAGGAGAGTAGAGTAGTTCAAACAGCTTTGAACTAAGAATTAATCTCATTTTTTATTTTTTATTTTTGGCCACGCTGTGTGGCATGTGGGATCTTAGTTCCCCGACCAGGAATCAAACCTGTGCCCCATGCCGTGGAAGCACGGAGTCTCAACCACTGGACCTCCAGGGAAGGCCTTCAATCTCCTATTTTTGATCTAGCTCTATTCCTACCTTGTTTCTATGACCTCAGCCAGAGAGGCAACATAGTCTAGTAATAGAATGAGGGGTCTGGAGCTTGACTGTGTCCGTTGAAATCACAGTTCTGCAGATTCCTAACCCCACACTTGGCAAGTTACTTCTCTGTGCCTCGGTTTCCTCGTGGATAAAACAGGACTCATAACAATCACAGGATGGTCATAAGGATTAAATGAGTCAGTATATTTAAAGCACGTCATACTTCCCTGATGACGCAGTGGTTAAGAATCCACCTGCCAATGCAGGGAACACAGGTTCGAGTCCTGGTCTGGGAAGATCCCAAATGCCGCGGAGCAACTAAGCCCGTGCACCAAAACTACTGAGCCTGCGCTCTAGAGTCTGTAAAGCCACAGCTACTGAGCTTGTGTGCCACAACTACTGAAGCCCACATGCCTAGAGCCCATGCTCCACAACAAGAGAAGCCACCGCAATGAGAAGTCCACGCACCACAACGAAGAGTAGCCCCCGCTCACCGCAACTAGAGAATGCCCGCACGGAGCAACGAAGACCCAACGCAGCCAAAAATAAATAAATAAATAAATAAATAACTTTAAATAAATAAATAAAGCACCTCTAAGGGTGGCACATTGTAAGTGCTCTTATCATTTAATCCTTCCATTCATCCTTCTCATTTAAGTTTCTACATGTATGTAATATGTACAGTTAGAGTAATCATTCAGGGTAGTTTTAGAATTCACCGAAATATACATAATTATGGAAATCTTAGGGAACAACTGGAGAGAAGGGTATTGGACATATGAAAACTATGCAATTATCTTTTACTACTAAAACCCTGTGGTGATCAAATGGTATAGTATATGCAGAACCACGTGGCAGATAAATCATGAAGCAAATGAAGTGTGAGCTTCAGGACCCCTCCCTTACACAGGGCCTTCCATGGCCCTGTGTCTCACATCATGTTTATAATTTTGCATCTTCTTTTTTTGAAGGGGATCCCCCAAAGTGTATAAACCTCAGACTCCAGAAAACTAGATCTGCCCTTGTTCAGAAGTATTTTAAATAATACTTAGTTATTTTCAAATGCCAGGTATTACTACTAGTGGTCTTGGCTAGAAGACCTTCTTGAGGATTCTCAGAGTAGAGGAAGGATGATTCTAGACCACTGCAAAGCAAAAGTCATGGACAAACATCAGTTATTTCTCTTGGACTAGATTAGAATCCCCCAGTGTGTCAAGAGACCCCATGCCCTTTGTTAGAAGGCTGGGCCCAGCCAGGCAAGACTGACCGGAGGAGTGGGAGGTTAAAGCATAAACTGGTAAAGGACAAGGTGGAAAATGTAACTCAAGTGAGATTAAGTTTAAATTCTGCTTAAGCCTACAGGAGTTAGGACAGAAGAAGAATACAGATTCAGATCAAGAATATGATCAGGAGACAAAGACTTAACAAGGTTAAATTGAGGGGCACATGCTATGAGGTTTGAGTTCAAAATCAGAAAAATCAGGAGGTACATTTCCTTAAACTGAATTCAAAATGTGAAGTTGGGTCCCGAGTAAGAAGTGAGATTAGGTCTAACGGATGAGAAACAGTATTCAAGCTCAGAGGGGAGGGCTCAGGAGGGCTGGTGCTCAGAGGTACAGGCTCAGACACACAGGGTTCCTTCAGAGGGAACCAGAGAGTAGCCTGCTCTGGAAGGAAGCCAAATACCTGAACCTCACTCTGAGAAGAGTCAGGAAACAGGCCCTGAGGTGCATCTGGGATATGAGGCAGCCTCTGACTGTTCCTGATTAGTACGTGCACTCATCAAAAACTGGTGTGGATAGAGTTCAGGTGCTTATGGGCACTGATCAAATAGGTGTATTTGCAGTGAAACCCAAATTAGTATTCTCTGCAGTGAAAATCATTCAGGCAACACACCTAAACCTCTCCTTCTCTCTGCATCTCTGCAGATGTGACTAAGAATGGCTGATTGACATGCAGAGAGGGACGTAATGCGGCAAGACTGCCAGCCACTGTCAAAGCTGCTTCTGTCCTTCTCAGAGGAAGGATGAGCTCCCTCTGGAGCTCCTACTGTCCCTCAGTAACAACATTTGGTCACTTATGTGAAACCCAGGAGCAGACAACAATGGATGGCATTCCTTGGTCCCAATCTCCAGGACAAAACAGGGTGAGGTACGAAGCCAGGAGCTGGGACTGTCATAGACTCCCCACACCACACTGTTCCCTGAAGCCAGGATGTTCTGATGCTCCTATCACAGGTACTATCCTGGTTTGTTTAGTAAACTACAGTGCTGTTCTGTCAGGTAGTGTGACATCAGCTCCTCAAGAAACGATGAATAAGAAAATAATTTGGAGGACCATTTTCTCATACCATATACAAAAATAAACTCAAAATGGGTTAAAGACTCAAATGTAAGACCTGAAACCATAAAACTCCTAGAAGAAAACATATGCAGTAAACTTTTTGACATCAGGCTTAGCAATATTTTTTTTGGATCTGTCTCCTGAGACAGGGCAACAAAAGGAAAAATAAACAACTGGGACTACATCAAACTAAAAAGCTTTTGCACAGCACAGGAAACCATCAACAAAAGGAAAAGGCAACCTACTGAATGGGAGAAGATATTTGCAAATCTGACAAGGGGTTGATATCCAAAATACATAAAGAACTTACATAACCTCAGTATCAAAAAATAACCCAAACAACCCAATTAAAAATGGGCATGGAACCTAAATAGACATTTTCCCAAAGAAGACATAGAGATGACTGATCAACACATGAAAAGATGCTCAACATCACTAATCATCAGGGAAATGCAAACCAAAACCACAATGAGATTAGATGACACCTCACACCTGTCAGAATGGCTATTCTCAAAAAGACAAAAAATAACAAGTGTTGGTGAGGATGTGGAGAAAAGGGAACCCCTGTGCACCACTGGCAGAACTGTCTTGGTGCAGTCACTATGGAAAACAATATGGATGTTCCCCAAAAAACTAAAAACAGAACTATCATACGATCCAGCAATTCCATTTCTGGATATTTATCCAAAGAAAACAAAAACAGTAATTCAAAAAGTATATGTATCCCTATGTTCACTGCAGCACTATTTACAATAGCCAAGATATGGAAACAACTTAAATGCCCATGGACAGATGAATGGATAAAGAAGATGTAGCATATATATATACAATGGAATACTAGTCCACCATAAAAATAGAATGAACTCTTGCCATCTGTGACAACATGGATATATCTAGAGGGTATTATGCTAAGTGAAATAAGTCAGACAGAGAAAGACAAATACCACATGATCTCACTTATATGTGGAGCATAAAAAAAAAATGGACAAAGCAAAACAGAAGCAGATTCACAGACACAAACTGGTGGCTGCCAGAGGGGAAGGGGATGAGGAAATGGGCAAAATAGGTGAAAGTGATTAAGAGATACAAAATTCCAGTTATAAAATAAATAAGTCAAGAGGATGTAGTGTAGAGCATAAGGGATACAGTCAATAATATTGTAATAACCGTTTGTGGTAGCAGATGGTAGCTAAACATTGTGGTGATCATTCTGTCACGTAAAAAATATTGAATCATGGGCTTCCCTGGTGGCGCAGTGGTTGAGAGTCCGCCTGCCGATGCAGGGGACACGGGTTCGTGCCCCAGTCCAGGAAGATCCCACATGCCACGGAGCGGCTAGGCCCGTGAGCCATGGCCACTGAGCCTGTGCGTCCGGAGCCTGTGCTCTGTAACGGGAGAGGCCACAACAGTGAGAGGCCCGTGTACCACAAAAAAAAAAAAAAAAAAAAAATTGAATCACTATGTTATACACCTGAAACTACTATAACACTGTATGTCAATTATAATTCAATAAAAAAAGAAAAGAATTTGGACAAGTAAATCAAGCTAAGGAGTTGAACAGCTGCAGTTCAATGTCTACTGTGCCCAACAATGAGCCAGATGTGATGGTTGAGAGGTACATGAGAAGATGAACACATGATACCTGCCCTCAAGGAACTTCTACATTAGTTCCTCATGAGCGATAACATCTCATCTGCTATGCTGTGAACACAGGGCCCACCAGGGTGAGTATATCATGCATTATCCTTTTTGGGAAGGCAATGCATCACCACAGAAAAATGGGATCTTTGTAGCAAGAGTAATAAAGTAAAACATTTCAATTACAGGGAGTATATTAGCCTCTTGTTAGACAAGGGTCTTTAGGTGTCATAAATTTTAGATCACGGCAGTTTACGTAAGGAGGCTGAAAATTACTCAATGAATAAATATATTTTCTAAAGCATCTGTCTCCATAGTTACACAGATTTGAAATCTCAGCATCCTACACAATAAGGACACATTAAAAAGATTAAATTCTAAATGGGAAAATGCATCCACATTCTTCATTATAAAGTTGTGCTCAGATATGCCATTTCGATTTGAAAAACACAGCTACAAGTTCAGCAAGCTTTCTTTGCTCCACATTTACCGCTAAAACCACCAATGTGGGAATTGCCAGACTATACAGTTTCAGCTTGTGTGTCCACATGAGCACCGCAAAAGAACAGAATGCTATTGCTGGAGTTCCTTTTCAACAGGCATGGAATTTTACAAAGGCTATTCATTTGACGCAAAAACTATGAATGTGACAAATGAAATTCAAATATAATCTATACTCCCACTCCAATGCAACACTTTATTTTGACCAAGTGTAAGAACATTATGGTCTCCAAGAACATATGCAGAAGATTTTAAGTCTAACCTACATAACTTCAACCCATCCAGTGAAAACTATTTATTACCTTTCTACCTATTTGTGAAGAATTCTTTGTGCCTATTTGTGAAGGAACAAATCAAATTGTTCCTTCAATCCTTCACTCATTGTTTGGTGAACACCTACTCTGTAAAATGGCCAGGCCTGGGTGTTGTTGGAAACGCAATGAATAAGAATGGTCCCTTCTTTCAAAAATCTTATAGTCGCATATAGGAGACGGATCAGATACACAACTAACTATAATACCAGGTAGAAAGTGAAACATGTTCTTGAGAAAGACAGACATCAAGGGCAACGGGGACTGGAAGGAAGGAGATATTTTTACAGGTAGGGAAATGAGAGAAGACTTCATACAGCAATGACATTAGTTTTGGATCTTGAAGGACTAGGGAAGGGGCAGAGGTCCCTTCAGAAAAAATGGCGGAACGAAGGCACTCAGCAGCACGTAAGTGGAGAAAGCAGATAAGGAACGTGGGGCAGCTCAGTGGGAGAATGCTGCAGAAGGGAAGAAACTCAGGCCAAAAAAGGAGTAGTGTCAGATTAGAGAGAGCCTGAACTATGGCTCCAGGTGAAAAATAAACATGAATCAGAAAAGATGAACCCAGAAAGACCTAGAGAATATATAAGCAATACGGCACATTTGCACAAACATATTGATTATATAAATATACTACCCATTAACTATACTTATGTACAAATGGGTAAATATAGAGCAGGCTTCATTCAGGGAATCACGTTATCATCTGCCTTATAATGATTTGAAGACATTAAGTGGATTTGAAGTGATACCAAAAATCCCTGAATGAAATGACCTAAAACTATATTCCGTGTGTTTGATTATGACATAATTGTCCTGTCGTACAACAGAAGGTAGAAGAGACTGTAAATTGTGAGTTAAAACTGAGAAAGGGGCAAAATTGAGGACTGGAAAGTCCTCAAATGCAGAGGACTTGACTCTGTAACTCTACCTTATGGTTTGAAAATTATTGTCTAGGCTTACTGAAAAACAGAATAACAATTATCTAGATGATAGGCCAATTAGTAGCTAAACAATCACGAGAGACGATGAAAATGAAAATGCTTCATTGCTTGGCCAGCAGGTGGCACTTGTCACTCAATATAGAAGGATGAGGGGAAACGTGGAGTTAGGAATTCATCTATTCAGAAAGGAGAAAAAGAATGGGCTGTTCCAGAAGCACAATTTATAAAGAGCCCTTGGCTTGCTGACACAGCTTATCAATTGCATCTTGGATTTGAGCCCTCTTATTAGGTTTACTGAACTTACACATTTCCCTTAACAAACATGATTTGCATTATATCAGTTTGTTACCTTTGTCAATGTTCCCATATCCTTTTTGTCTGTATTTATCATATGATACTGTGAGCAGATCGGTGCTGGAATTAGGCAAAAAGGAAACAAAGTCCAACTTCACCATTTAAAGATGTTTGACTGATTCAAGTTATCGAACTTCTCTGAAATTCACTCCCCTTCTGATGCTATAATTGATATAATTAGCTGTAATGTTGTGGGGATTAAATATGATACCATCTGTGGAAATGACAGCTTTGGGCCTAGCTATTTCATTTTCTCCTAGAGGACAAGATCTAATCATTGAGGTACCTCTTCTACCAGAAAAGTTTTCTGAATCACTGTGAATATTTTGTAACTAGGGCACCCTGTGGGTAGGACACCTAAAATTTAGACTTTCGTCACTCTACATACCAATGGGGTGTATGAGAGGTGGAAAAGAGGCTGTAGCTGCTGATTTCTGATACTAGTACCATAATACTACCCTTCCTACCATTATTCTATCCCTTTTGGTTGTCAATGACACAAAACCCAGAACCAAAGAATCTAAGATCCAGAAAGGTCTTTGATTTACCAAGTCAACATTTCATTTTCCAGATCAGAATGCCTTCTGCCACTAAAGCTGAAATGCAAGACAGTAAGAAATAGGGTGTGCGGATACAGGTCATTTTTATATTTGCTCCCCAGATTTAATCAATGGATAAGTGAGCACTGGCAGTGGGAGGCAGGAAGAGAGAACAGGAGGTGGGCAAACCATAATTTCATGGCATGCAGCTCATTATTTCCTGATATTGAGAGACTGGGCACCATTAATAGACAGTGGAATCATGGTAATATACTAGCCATTACCTGATTTTCCAGTGGTGCCTACCCTACACCTGAATCACATCTGCCCTGAACCTGAATGGCACCAATGTCCTGTTTTTATAGCTTTCCCACCCTTCCTATGTCACAGTCTAACAGCACTTCTAAAAAGCAGTCAGGAAGAAAGTAAATTCTCACTGAACGTTGGATGGTTTTGAGTCTTTTTTCTGGCATCAGGCAGCTATCACCTAATTAGTTTTTGAATACTTTCATGATTTATTTTTGTGAAAGGGGAACTGAGGTCACCTTTCAGAGGTCCTCTATTCAGTAATTACCATACTTTATAATGAGTTACACTGTTTTTAAAAGACAAATATGTCACACAAATGCTGACTTTATTTTTAAAAATACGTAAGTTTAGCATGTAACTTAAAAGATTGGTTCTATGAAGGAACAAGCCCATGCTCATCTCCAAGTCTACATTTATAATGTTCTTCTCACTTATAATGCCCTGTACTTTCCCTTTATTTACCCTAAATAGGCTTCAAGATACAAGTTAAGTGCCACTTCCTCTATGGAACTTTTTTGAATGAAGCTGCCCTCACTATCTCCTTGTAATAAACTTCTAATTCAGTTTCCACTATGATCAGACAAGTAGTAAACTAGTACTGTCTTACAGTAGTGGCTATCTTTTAAATAGCTGTCAGACTTGGTCTTCAAAGGGACTGTATATTATCTGAGGGCATATTTTATCCCGTGATTCAACAACTATCTGTTGAGTACGTACTACATGCCAGGCAGTGTTTTTGGTAATACAGACAATGAACAAAACCAAAACCAGCCTTGCAGTCACAGGGCTTACATTCTGGTGTTAGAGTCACTCTATTCCCCACCAAGCTTAGCATGGGACAGACCCAAGGGCAAGTGTGTGTTCAATGACCACATCAAAATCAATTGGTTGCCCGTGGTTAGGTGACCCCTAGCCAAACTTTTCCTTGACTACCACAAAAACAGGGTCAGTGAAGGGCCCTGCATGCTGGAAGTGTGTTAAAGATGCAAGGATTGGGACTTCCCTGGTAGTCCAGTGGTTAAGAATCCACACTTCCACTGCAGGGGGCACGAGTTTGATCCCTGGTCGGGAAACTAAGATTCCACATGCCGAACGATGCAGCCAAAAAATTAAAAAGGAAAGAAGAAAAAAGATGTGAGGATTATTTTCATAAAATGGGGTAGGGGAGGATGGTGAAGAGTCTTAACGTCCTTTCAACTGGTAGGAGTTTCTATTTAAGTCCTGCCAAAACTTCTTTGTTTATATCTAAAGCAGACTGAATCTATAAACCTGGCTCAAATTTTATATGAAAAAATCAACTACCAAGAAAGAAAGAATAAGTAGAACAGATGGCCCAGATCTGTTACTCCATCAGCCTCTATCAAAATCTCTACCTCAATGATGAATAAAACATCCAATCCCATACAAAGACAAAGTAGTTAAGACTTAGTGATTGGCACTATCACTATCCAAGGGTCAGCTCTGACTTCTGTAAGAAAAGAAATATCCAGTGACTACAATAAAGATAAAATCAATTCAGGATGTTCTGAATGCCTTCACAAAGCTACAAGAAGTGGTAAGCAAAATAAGAAACAAAACAAATTAAGATATTTCACACTGAAAAGATTTGACTTCACCTAATTGTTTATAAAAATAACCACAGGGCTTCCCTGGTGGCGCAGTGGTTGAGAGTCCACCTGCCGATGCAGGGGACATGGGTTCGTGCCCCGGTCCGGGAAGATCCCACGTGCCGCGGAGCAGCTGGGCCTGTGAGCCACGGCTGCTGAGCCTGCGCATCCGGAGCCTGTGCTCCACAACGGGAGAGGCCACGAGAGCGAGAGTCCCGTGTACCGCAAAAAAAAACCCCCACAGGTGGTGATATTTTTACATCTGACCTGTTATCAAAACCACAACCAGGGCTTCCCTGGTGGAGCAGTGGTTGAGAGTCTGCCTGCCGATGCAGGGGACACGGGTTCGTGCCCCGGTCCGGGAGGATCCCACGTGCCACAGAGAGGCTGGGCCTGTGAGCCATGGCCGCTGAGCCTGCGCGTCTGGAGCCTGTTCTTCGCAACGGTAGAGGCCACAACAGTGAGAGGCCCACGTACCGAAAATAACAAAACAAAACACAACCAGATGCTCTAAGAATTGTAAAAAGTTGAGCCACTTTTAGGGATTGAAGAATGCTTAGAATATGTTTCTAAATAACTCTCAGTTATCTTCCCAAAAGAAACCCTGAGACTCCAGACTAAAAAGGGAGGGTCAGGTTTTGTTGTCTGTGATCACAGGTGCTGGCTGACCTGCATGGCAGATCCCCAGCAACGTCGGAGTGGTAAGAAGATGAAGCTGGGGTAGAAAAGAAAGTTCATCTTCTAAGAACCCAGGAATACATGTAATAATCAGGTGGTAAGCCTGGATGTCTTAACTCCCACCCAGGAAGGCAGTTTTCTACTCAAATAAGCATTTTATTTCCTGACATCTACACAGGAGTCAACATATTTGGACATATGCTGCAGACCTTCTCAATTCCTATTTGAGGAGCTTGACAGGCTACACAATTAAAAAATGCTGAAGTTGGGTGCTAAATCTATAAACAGAGATGTAATTAATTTATTAGCTAAGAGATTAAAAGAAAAATTCTGCATGCCACTTTTTCATTTGCAATTGTCATGGTTACCTACATTTACTGATAGTAATATTTTATTAATTGAATTTTCTTAATAATTAAATATGACTTTAAGTTGCTGTATTAATAGGCTAATATTTTAAAAGAACAACTCTTTATCTCAGGGAAGAAGCCCAAAGAAATAAAAAGAGCCTAATCTTTGGAGTCATACAGACCAGTGTCCCAAACTTGACCCTGTGACCTTCAACACGCTGGTTGACTTCTACATCCTAGAGTGGAAATATATTCCCCTGTTCCTCACATGCACTGTTGTGGAGATGGACTTTGATATCACGTACAAAATGTAGTATTATTTGAAGAAGTTCTTTTCCTTTCTGGACCCCTGGAGTACTTGTGATCACCTCTAGCACAGTCCTTAGATCCAAAATTAAAAGGAGGTGACAAAAAAAGATGAAAAAAAGAGGCTACATATTTTACTCGGGTAAACCACATCAGTCAATTTGCACACACAAAATTAACAGCTCAAGACTCTGGGTAGATTTTGGAAAGAATAACTAACAGCTCACCTGTTGATGAGGTTCTACCCGTCGATTTTGATATGTCTGGACTGACTTTCGAAGTTGCTTGCCTTTCTCATTTTTTGATCGTGATACTGTTCTTGTAGTGCCCAGGGGGATGGAAGGTAGTCGTTGTGTCTGATGACAACTTTTCACAATCAATAAGTACAAAAGATAATATCAGGAGGAAATATAAAACTATTTACTGTCCGTAAAAGATTATTTACTTCTACCAGGAGTAACTCTCTGGCTTATATCCAAAACTCAAATGCAGCATTGCTCAAATAGAGCATTATATTGAGAATTTAGGTAATACATGACCTTAAATCTCCAATTTGCTTGGAAAAGAACTTACTGGAAAATGTGGAGGGTAGTATATATTTATGAGAATGGGAGAATATTATTTACTAATGCTTCATTTATCCTGCGTTATCATGAAATGAGGCCTTTTGCAAAAATGTTTTTTAGATAATTGAAGCCTACCTTATTACTACCAAGTGGTTTTTTTCTTCCAAAAAAATTTGGGATTGAAATCTCTCTGTCTCTGTAAAAGATACCAAATAACTCTGCTTCTGAAACATAGAGATCCTTCGTTTGATGACTCAGAATCACTGTGAAGACCAGCAACTACTGCAATGGGAGGCGGTACTCAGGGACCACCTTGGGGGTTATGGAGCTGCGTAGTGGAGCCCTTCATCAAGCTTCCCGGTGACCTGATGCAGCACCCTAGCACCCTCCTCTCCCTGCTGCTGTCAGTGTACCTGCTGCTGGTGGGCACTCTGTTTCCCAGCCTTACTGATGTGCTGTCTCCAACCACTAGTAGGTTAATACATGTATTATTGTACATAGTCAAGTAGAATTGTGTTTAAATTGCAATAAAAAGGCTGTGCATGAAGGCATCCATCTTTATGGTTACAAAAAATACTAATGATTTTTGAGACATATGATTGGAGAGGTTTGAGGCCTTTTTTTTTTCCTACTTCTGGTTTCATGGCTATGTTTTGGGGAGCTGAGCTAGCCAAATTGTTGAAAAATTGAGATATCATCTTATTGACTTTGGTATGGAGGCTTGGCAGAGACAAGAAGTTCCATTCCCATTGGACAAGGCCTCAATTCAGAGCATGGCTGGGGACATGGTGGGGGGGGGAGGAGGGAACAAAATGCTGAGGTCGATTCTTAGAGCCTGCTTTACACAAGAATGATTTTTCATCATTGGTAGGGACCAAAAAGAGGGGGAAGTTCATGTTCTAAAATAAATGGGTATTAAGCTAGGAAAGGGAGGAGGAGGTTGAAAATAGAGAAAAGGACTTCTCCCACCTGAAACAGTGTAGGAAAAGCAAAGCATATCATACCCACTATATTTCTCTATTTTTCAAGGCTGCAGCATATACTTTTCTTGCTCCCACCAGCAGAGAAGAGTGAGGACTACAATCAAATTCAACTACTACTGTGAAAAAACACTTAATTCCACCCACATATGGTATTTGTTTTTACTGTTATTTTTCAAAGAAAGGTGGTAGGTAAACAAATCAGGGGACACCTACCTATATATATATAACCACCTGCAGTGTTCATTTGAAGACATCTGTGGGGTGGTGCCTACACAGGTTTCTATTTCATTTGAGAAAAGAACCTTGTGGCAGCATTAAGTTTTTACTTAGAAAAGAGAAACCTCAGATATTTTATTAAAATGCAATCCATTCAATTGTCCTCAAAGATTTTTAGAAACAAATTAAATTTTAATATGAAATACAAGCCACAGATATTTTTTAACATCCTTTTCAAAATTCAGACTTTTGGGTTTAGTCAAATGATAGGCATCATTTTTACCCTGCTGGTGAACCCTATTTTCAATACACAGAAACGCACAGAATGAATGTAATGGAAGCACACCGATATTTATTTCTTGGGTACTGTGACAAAAATGTGTAGCCTCCCTCTGTGATTAAGGTGGAAAACAAAAAGAGGCTTCGGTGGTCTGAAAAAGAATGGCTCCTTTTTACCCTGCCTGGGTCACCAACTCTAAATACTACCATTTGTAAAATGATATGTTTTGTCACCAAAAAGTATTTGTCTGGAATTAGGCTTCCTGAGATAAGGATCCCTTCGGAGAGTCCGTGATGTAGTAAGGCAGAAGGAGTACAGGTTTTGCATCAAAGTGCTTGGCTTCAAGTTTCAGGTTTAGGGAGGAATCCTGGACAAGACACTGGACCTCCCTTAGCCTCACTGTTTTCTCCTCTGAGAAATGGAGAAAGCTCACGTGATTATTGTAAAGAAGAAATGACATAATGTGTAATTGCTATGTAAGAGAGAGTTATTATTATGTTTCCTGCCCCAGTTCTGGTTACACGGACATTGTTCACTCAAATGCTATTCAGTGGCATTAACCCTGAGGACAATTGGCAATTCACTGCTGACAATAAACCGTATTTTCTGTAAATACAGACGATGCCACTTTTCGCCCCATTACTCTGTCCTTCCACTCATCAAATGTTGCCTAATAAATAACTATATTTCATGTCTCATCACTTTAACACACTTATTTTATGTGATTCTATCCAAATCCAATAGCACATATGTATCAGGGTTTTGCTAATTCATGGCTTAGTCTCAAATTATGCACAGTCCATACAAACATACTGAATCAGAGGACTGAGTGAGGTCATCAGATCAACTCCTCTTCCCTTGGGAATCTTCATCTGCATCACTGTTAACGATCTCCCATAAAGGAAGTGTCAGCTCTCAAGAAACTGCCCTTATAATCAGGAGTTTTTCTCTACAGCTCCCATTTCTAAATCTCTTGCTATCACTTTAAGCATATTTTTTGTCCTAATCTTTTCAGTGGAAATGACATACAGATGGTCAAAATTATGTCAGTATATTTAAAGAATCAAGGACTTAAGAAATTATAAATATAAGATTTTTTGCATTTCAGGCTTTTAAGGTCCATCAGTTTTCTGCCAACATGGCAAATTTATCTTGCCTGTCATCACAAGTGGCAGTGTTTTGATGTGTAAAAGAGAATTAATACAGTTCTGAAACTAATTTTATAACGTTCTGTGATGGCATCATCACTTTTCAAGGAGAAGAGGGGGAAACCATGCCAATTCAAGGACAATTGTAAGTTTGAGAAAAGGGAAGCTACAGAGGATAGATTCCCAGTTCTGTGGGTCCGAGAAGGCCTAAGACTGGGGTGAGAAGTAATGAGTATATGGTTAGAATGTGGGGAGGAATCTAAATTCTCATGGCTTGTTACCAAGGGGCCCCCAGTGACCAGGGACTTAGACTGTCCTTAAAAGGGGCTCAGTTGGACCTAGAAAACATGCAGAAGGTACTATTATTACACTCCATCCTAGGTGATGGGAAGATGAGTTAAAGAGAGGTTATATCATTTGTCCAAGGCTTAAGAGGCTAATGAAGCCAGGAGTCAAACCCAGGCAGTCTGGACCCAGAGTCTGAACTCTAAACACTATCCTACACTGTATGAAAGTTCTGAGCTCACAGAAAGTGACCAATATTATTAACTTTTTTTTTTTTGACAGTTGTGGGCTTGGACCAATTTTACTTACATTTCCTAGCACAAGGCTTTCCACGCAGAAATTTAAAAATCAAAACCAAAACAACAACAACAAAACTTCTCTTAAACAACACTTGGGTGAAAATCATGACAATGACAATGAAAACACTACCTATTCTTAATATTGAAAATGAGCCACCACTGTGTTCCTATTTGGGAGATATTTAAGTTACAAGTTAGGACTAGAATCAGGTTGGGAGTTAGAAGACCTGGGCCAGCAGCTTCATGAACAGGCTTCTCACCCCCCATTTTGGGCTTCAATTTCCATTTCTCTAAAGTGGAGAAGTGAGACTATATCACTGTTTTATAATCATGCTCCCTGGAGCTCTAAGCTTTTTAGAGAGAGTAGGGACAGAAATGAGAAGTGGATACCTCTGGCCCCCAGATTCTCAACCTCCAATTCAATCAGGACAGTTCTGTTGTTATCTGTTTTATATACTTGAGGTCAGAGACAAATTTTATTTGGGGGAGAAAAAAAAAAGGTTCTGCTGCAAACCAAGAAAGGGAGACTGAAAAACCCCTTGGGCCATGTGAAATCTAAGAGCCCCTGTCACCTCTGACATTTTTCGTTAGCCTCTAAATATGATTAACCTGGAGACTCCAGGTGGAAGGGGTTTTAGTAGCAGTTTCTAAATGCTTTCTTCTTTCTAAATTTTATTCAGTCGGTCTTTTTTTTAAATTCAGGGCTGGATAAAAATAAACAAGAGTTATTACCCTAATGTCTGTATTAGCAATATTGATCCACTTATCTAGGTCAAAGTACTTAGAATAAACTCCATGGAAAAGCGATGCTTCACTTAAGGGTGCCTTTGTTAAAGGGGAGTATTAACTCTTTTGCCCACAAGGAAAAGAAGTAAGTCAAAAAGGGCTTGTAGTAACACTGACATTCATCAATATTTAATTGGTTTTTTTTCCTGTTTTAGTCTGAACTTCTTCCTCCAAAAGCACAAAGCAATGAAATCAATATATGACTCAAACAGGAAAAGCACATAGTCTAACAGTTCAGTGCCTCTAGAGACACCCTCTAGATAAGACTCCTGCAGGATAAGATTGTACATTGCGTGTAAATGAACTGGAAGGCAGAACTCTTAAACACCAGGGTAGGTCTCCCGCCAGTGGAAGCACGGTCTCCCGCCAGTGGAAGCACAGAGCTGCACACCAAATGCTGACAAAAAGTTACACCCAGGACTCTCTTAACTTGATGGAAAAGAGCACTAACGAAATATCCTTCCAGAGGTGGCAAGGGGCTAGAAAGAGTTAGAAGAGATGACAGCTACTAAGCTAAAAATTACCTGTGTATCCAGTTTCACACATATATATTTCAGGATTAAAAATGAATAAAGAATTTTAGAAAACTATCAAAAACTACCTGTATTCCAAGAGGTTAGCATTATTAGCACAAATCCAGAAGTCAAAATTTTCTTTTTCCTGATAATTAGTAGAGGGAGGCAAGACTCTCCATTTAAGGCAAAGGTCTAAAATAATAAAAACAAAACCACATACATACAAGAAAGACCACAATCAGAAGTGAATCTAACATAGTAAGATGTCAGGTTGCATATACCGAAAGTATGAGGTATTTCAATCCAAAGACAAGTGAATCCTTGATCATATACCATTATATTTGATGGCACAAATAGTTCAGGATTCTATGAGCTACCCTAGGACACCATCAATAAATTATTATTGTTGCTGCTGTTATTATTATTATCGCCATTATTGCTTAAGTTCTTTCCAGTTGGTTGCTACTAGTTTAAGCCAGAAGAATCTTAATAGGTCCCTCTTTACCTCTTCTCAAACCATATGAAGACTTCCAGTGACCTGACTCTCCCATTTTTTCTGACCTATTATCTATCTGCCAACAATACCACTGTTCATCTCCAACCACATGACTAACATAACAAGGCAAATCAAGCTCTCTCTACCATTTACACATAGTTCCTTGCTCTGCATTTTTGTTTTTTATAGGTCTTATCCTACTCTCCAGTCTACAGTTTTGACTTCTTTATCCCTTTCTCCCTTTCAGTCCCTCCTGGATTTTAGGACTAAGGCACTCTATTCTCCCCAGGCTATTCCTCACTTTAATCCTAAGCTCCCTCCAGACCCACTGTTAATGGCTCTTGGGTAAATACTTCCCTCTGCTCATATAAGATGGAAGCAGTTTGCACAGTGGTTAAGAATCTGAATAGCCCGGAAAATTAAAGTTATGGCAAACTCACTCATTTTTGTAATTCCCACAACCAATACCTACATCTCACTGCATTTGGCAACACAACAGCAAGCACCAGTTTTTAATAGAGTAGCCTTCACATTAAATAAAACCATCATAGACTATATTGTACAGTTATGTTGCTAATTTTCCTTTGAAATGTAAAATATTTTAAGCTTTTTCTTTTTGGTCAAAAGTGGTAACATCTTAACATACAAATAAAAACCTTTCTGTAGTTGTAAGATTTAGCTTATAAATCATTCAAATTGAAGTGAAAGATTACCAGGTCATTGTTAATGACTTAGTCTATTAAGAATATATGTATTTTTGTAAAGGAAAAGCATTTGTAGATATTTAATCAGTACTATATGTCTGTTTTGAAGAAATAAAATGCTTAGAGATTCTCTTTAAATATTTTTAATTTTTGTGCTCAAATGTATTTTCTGTTGATCTACGGAATGTTCTGTACAAAGCTGTATGGTTGTACTGTTGAGCTAGACATTTTTGTTTTTTAAAATCTGTACTTAGCCAAATGTATCTCACCATATTAAAATATAGTATTTTTGTTATTAAAAATTTGATTGCAAAAAAGAAAAAAAGAATCTGAATAGCTCCACAATGACTACCTCTATTATCTCAGAAAAATTACTGCGCTATGTTTCAGTATCATTATCTGTAAAAAGAGATTAATATTACTACTTACCTAAAAGGGTTCCTGAGGATTATATGATATAATAACAATGATAAAAGCCAACACTGCTAGGTATTATCTGTGATGGTTACTTTTATGTGTCAATTTGATGGGGCCAAGGGGTGTCTGGATATTTGGTCAAACATTATTCTGAGTGTATCTGTGAGGGTGTTTTGGATGAGATTAACATTTGAGCTGGTAGAATGAGTAAAGCACACTGTCTTCCCTAATATGGGTGGGCCTCAACAAATCAGTTGAAGACCTGAATAGAGGAAAAAAAAAAAAGAGCTGACACTCTTGAGAGTAAGGAGAAACCTCTGACTGTCTTGAACTGAGACATCAGGTTTTTCCTGCCTTCAGACTAGAACTAAAACATCGGCTCTTCCTGGGTATTGAGCCTGTCAACATTTAGACTGGAACTACATCATCAGGTCTCCTGGTTCTCAGGCCTTAAGACTCAAACTGGAATTAAACCAATGGCTCTTCTAGGTCTTCAGCTTGCTGACTACAGATCTTGGGAGTTGTCAGCCTCCTTAATCATGTGAGCCAATTTCCTATAATTAATATCTATCTAACTATCCATCCATCTGTCCATAAATCTATCTATCCTATTGGTTCTCTTTCTCTGGAGAACCCTAGTACACTATCCCAAGCACCTAGTAAACTTTACATGTGTGAATTAATTGTATTTTCACAAAACTTCATGATGTAACTACAAATACTAACCTCATTTTATAAATAAGAAAACTGAGGCTTAGAGAAGTTAAGGAATTTGCCCAATTTCACACAGCTCTCAGGTACCGGAGATTGGATTCTGGCAGTACCTTGCACATGTCAAAAACACTGTCATTTTTAGCCAGTAATATTATCATCCAATAGGCTGTTGCATATAGTCATCAATTTCCTCAGTTATACCTTCTAAGCATCTGTCTGTCATTTGTGTTCCTCTTAAATCTCACTGCCATGCCTTTATTCAGACATTTACAATTTCTCACCTGGATCCTGGATTATGCCAGTAGTCTCATCAGAGGTCTGACCCAACCTCTGCTCTAGCCCTCCTCCAAATCATCCTGCACTAAGCTGCCAGAGCAACCTTACTACAAGTGACATCAAGTCAGGTCCTCTTTGAACCACCCCAGGCTCAAGGTTGGGGAGGTGTTCCCTTGGCCCTGTGTAAATAGCTACAGGGTGATATTTTGTTTGCTTGACTGCCTTCCCCACTGAATGGCCGATTCCCTGCAGACAGTAGAGACACGTAATAAGTGTTCAGTGCTTCAATGATATCACTCTCCTTCTGAAAAACTTCTGGTGCCTCTCCATTGCTTATTAAAGTAAAAACTCCTTAACCTGGCATTCAAGGCCATTTAGCATGTTTACTCAACTTAACAGTTTTCTCTTCTATTATTTATTCATCATTCATTCAGTCAGTAGTCAATTACTAAGTACCTACTCTTATTTAACATAGTGTTAAGTATTAAAAATAAAAAAATGACTGATTCTATTATCCACCACAAAAATATTAGCTGAAGTATACACCTGATATTAACACAGATTTCCAGCTACATCTCTGCCCTTCAAAAGTCTACTTTAAAGACCATGGCAAAGCTACCTCTGTCATGAAGCCTTGCTTTAATCTCCTCCTCTTCCCTTTCTTTGAACCCTCAAACAAATTTAGGCCTCTTTTACATCATTTACACTATTTTCACCTCTATTACAATTATTTTCATACTCATCTTAACCTTTCTCCTAGACCCTAATCTCCTTGGAAGCAAAAACCCTGTCTTACCCACCTTTGTCTTCCTCATGCCCTATTTTTTAACACAACAACTTGCATATTAGGCTCTCACTAAAAGTTTGCTAATTGGAATGAAATTTAACACTCACCACACTGAATAATGAATGGGATGGCCATGGCCTGTCTTCTTTGATATTGAATAGAATCTGAAGATTTCTCCATGTCCTTATTATTCAGGTATCCAAGTTCATTCCAAAACAATGTTAGATTTCTATTACCTAAAAAAAGAAAGAAAAAAGCAGGCAAAGAATAATGAAAGAAAATAAAATCAGTAAGATAAAGATGATAAGCAAAAGGAAATTTGGACATAAACACATGTATATACAATACAATCTCGAACATGTAAAAACTAATATATATACAGAAATAAGTGATTAAAATATTTGACACTGGTTTCCTCTGCGTATGGATGAAATTTGTTTTCTGCTTTACACTTTCTTGCATTTTTCCAAACTATATGTAATAAACATGCAACATCTTTATAATAAAACTGAACACAATTGCAGTTATAAAAATAATACACACTTTTATTGTTGCAATAAAATACATTGACACTTAAAACTTTTTTCTTAAATACTCCTAGGAGGGACTGCACTGATTAAACTTAAAAGCCACCCTTAAGACTATTGATACAAATAGTTATCATCTTGTCTCACAGTCAAGAGTTTCTATTTTATCTCTGGTTCCCTTCTCTTCCAGTCTCTATTGTTTATGCCCTACCCTTGCCCTAGATTCTAAACTTCCTCCTTGCTTAGAACAGTACTTGTCATGGAGGCCCATTCAGGAGTCCTCCTTAAGAGGCTGTGTTCTTATCTGTTGATCCAGCAATTGCACTGCTAGGAATCTTCCCTACAAACATACAACACAATGGCCGTATATATCATAGCACTGTTTGAATAGAAAACAAAAAAACAAACAAACAAAAAAACCTGGAAACAAGGTAAAAGTCCAGAATAGGGAACTGACAAATCCCATTTTCAAACAAGGGAACATTAGATAAACTTTAAAACACGGAGTTAGAGCTAAATATATTATTGCATCAAGATCTCCAAGACAGAGTTTTAATAATAATTTTTTAAAAAGATGTAAAATAGCAAACCTAGTATAATCAACTTTTGTAATGTAAAAAAAGAGCATATACGGATAAAATTTTGAAGGACACACTTTTCTTTTCCTAAAAGGACACAAAAGAAAGTTTTAATAGTGGATACCATTGGAGAAAGGACAGAGGTAGAGAGGAAGGCAGGGGAAGGTACTTTCACTTTTCTTTTTTTACTTTCTGAACACTTTGAGTATTTTTACACGTGCATGTATTACTTTAAAAGTACTTTTTTGAAAAAAGCATCCATATTTACCATTCTGTACAATATGGTAACCAACTGGCCACATGTGGCTACTGAGCATTGAAATTTGGCAGATAGAGAACATTTCATCAATGTACAAAGTTCAAAAAGTAATATTCTAAAATATATACCTTGGAAATAAAAAATACATGAAATAGGGCCAGCCTTACATCAACCTTAACAATTGACTGTGTAATCCAGGCAAAATACCAATAAACATCTTTACACTTTCCTATACCTTTTAAAATTTAGGTTCAGAATGCTATATGCCTTTAAGACCAGCAGGGAAGGAACTCAGTCTTCCAAAGGGGCTTTGCAATTGAGCTGGGCTGACAGCTACCCTCACAAATTCCCTGGTCTCCTACCTTGTTTCTTCACAAAGTCCCTACCAGCTCTTGCCTCAGGTTTCCCTTTGGATCCTGCTTCTTGGGCTTTTCTCAACTCAGACTTTTGGTTTTCTGCTCTTCGCTCAGCATTTGGTATTGGCCCAGCCCAGACTCCACTTTTTCGCTGCACACCAGATCCTGAAACACTCTTTAGTGTCTGGACAGGGCTCGTGAGACCTTGTTCTCTGATTTCCACATGAACTACTCAGTTCTTATTATGTCAAGGCAGGAAGTGCTGTAGATTAAAGTCAGGTGACTTTGAGTGCTGTCTACCACAGATTTATTGTGTAATTGTGGGAAAGCCAGTAAATTTTCTTATCCATAAAGTGTTTACAATAACTTGCCTTACATGGTTATCACTAAGAATAAATATGAAGGTGCATTAAAAACAGTAGTGCTGTGCAGAAATTTAAGTTACTGCTGTTCTGTATTTGTCCTCTCTCTAAACGTTACTTCCCCCAAAAGACCTCACCTTTGCAAACAAGGAACTGTGCTTTATCACTATGCATGTCCTCAACTCAGAGCTCAGCAACCTGCACCTAATAAGCCCTCAAAAAATCTTGCTGCCATTCTTGATAAAATAGCTTATTAATGTTTTGTTTGGGATAAAATGGAAGTGAAATAGCATCTCTCCCTGAAAACATTAACTAATCACAGTTAACACAACCCAGCAAACTTATAAAACGAACATCAACTGTGAATCCCAAAATAAATATTTTAAAAGTGATAAAACTACTAGCATGTTAGAAACACAGGCACATGCCTCTCAAGGGTGGGGTGATACCTGCTCTGTGGTCACACCACTCTTACAATGCTTACACGTTACATTTCAGTTCACTTTATGTCTATTTTCCCTCTAGAAAGTGAAATCCTTGAAGACAACGGCTATGTTTAGGAGCTTGCTTTCAGTAGCTGACACTCAGAGCTTAATGTTTACTTATAAGATGAAATAATACTAAAGAATTACTGGCTATCAAAGATATAAATGAGAACACTCAGTAGCCCAACATCTAATGACCAGGACTGACAGAAGGTATTATACTATTCAAAGTAGATATCAGGACAAAGGAAATAACCAGAGATATTCAATCTGGGAATCAGAAATTGCTTTTCCTAACTGCCAATGGAACTTTTTTTTCCTTCAGATAGCAGCTACTCCAATATGCATAATTTATAATATGTTGTTAAAACAAATTTCCATGGAGTGGACCCTGAAGACTAGGTAGATGCTTCAGCAAGTGGATAAGTAAGTTGGCCAGAGAAACGGCAGTAGGAGGAAACATACCACACCAGTTTCTGTTTTCTTTCATGTGTTACTCAGTCTGTAGAGATTTATACAACTATCCTGAGGAAAAAAGTTCCTCCCATACAAGGGAACCCCAAAAGTTTATCAGCGGATTTTTCAGCAGAAACCTTATAGATCAGGTGAGAGTGGAATAATATAATCAATGTGCTGAAAGAAAAAAATAACCTGCCAACCATGAATACATTACCTGTATTGAAGCTATCCTTCAGAAATGAGGGAGAAATAAAGAATTTCCCAAACACACAAAAGCTGAGGGAGTTCGTTACTAGACCTGCCTTACAAGAAATGCTAAAGGGAGTTCTTCAAGCTGAAATGAAAGGAAGCTAATTAGTAACTTAAAAATGTGAAAATATAAAACTCACTGGTAAGGGTAAGTATATAGTCAAATTCAGAATACTCTAACTCTGTAATGATGGTATATAAATCACTTAACTCTAGTATAAAGGTTAAAAGACAAAGTATTAAAACCATAGCTACAATATTTATTAATGAATACACAATATTAAAATATGTAAATTGTGAAATAAAGAACATAAAATGTTTGTGGGAGGAGGGAGTAAAACAGTTGAGTTTTTATACGTGATAGAAGTTAAGTTGTTGTAAACTTAAAATAGACTGTTATAACTATAACATGTTTTATGTATGCCTCATAACCACAAAGCAAAAATCTATAGCAGATGTACAAAAGATAAAGAGAAAGGATTCAAAGTATAATACTACAGAAAATTATCATATCACAAAGGAAGAGACCAAGAGAGGAAGAAAGAAACAAAGGAACTACAGAACAGCCAGAAAACAATTAATAAGATGGCAGTAGTAAATCCTTATCTATCAATAATTACTTCAAATATAAGTGGATTAAATTCTCCAATGAAAAGATGTAAAGTGACTGAATAGATAAAAACCAAGACCCAACTATATGATGTCTATAAAAGACTCATATCAGTTTTAAGGCCACACATAGGCTCAAATTGAAGTGATGGAAAAAAAGATACCATGCAAATGGAAACCAAAAGAGAGCATGGGTAGCTATACTTATTATTAGACAAGACATACTTTAAGTCAAAAACTGTAGGAAGAGAAAAAGAAGGTTATTATTTAACGATAAAGAAGCTGATTCATCAAGAGGCTATTAACAATTGTAAACACATACACCCAATATCAGAGCACCTAAATACATTAAGCAAATATTAACAGATCTAAAGGGAGAAATACACCGCAACGTAATAATAGTAGGAGTCTGCATTACCCTTCTTTTAACAATGGATAGGTCATCCAGAGATAAAATTATAAGAAAAAATGGACTTGAACTATACATTAGATAAAATGGACCTAACAGACATACACACAATATATCATCCAATAGCAACAAAATAAACATTCTTCTCAAATGCATATGGAATATTCTCCAGGATAGATCATATGTTAGGTCACAAAATAAATCTTAAAAAATTTACAAAGACTGAATCATATCAAGTATCTTTTCTGACCATAATGAAACTAGAAATCAACAAGAGGAAGAAAGCTGGAAAATTCACAAATAGGTGGAAATTAAATAATGGACTACTGAACAACAAAAGAGTCAAAGAGAAAATCAAAAGGGCAAAGGAAACAATCCATTTACCATCACATCAAAAAGAATAAAATACCTAAGAATAAGTCTACCTAAGGAGGCAAAAGACGTATACTCTGAAAACTATAAGACACTGATGAAAGAAACTGAAGATGACACAAACAAATGGAAAGATATACCATGTTCTTGGACTGGAAAAATCAATATTGTTAAAATGACCATACTACCCAAGGCAATCTACAGATTCAATACAGTCCCTATCATAATTTAAAAGTTTGTATAGAAATACAAAAGACGGGCTTCCCTGGTGGCGCAGTGGTTGAGAGTCTGCCTGCCGATGCAGGGGATGCGGGTTCGTGCCCCGGTCCGGGAAGATCCCACATGCCGCAGAGCGGCTGGGCCCGTGAGCCATGGCCGCTGAGCCTGCGTGTCTGGAGCCTGTGCTCTGCAACGGGAGAGGCCACAACAGTGAGAGGCCCGCGTACCGCAAAAAAAAAGAGAAATACAAAAGACCCTGAAGAACCCAAGCAATCTTGAGAAAGTAGAACAGAGCTGGAGAAATCAGGTTGCCTGATTTCAGATTATACTACAAAGCTACAGTCATCAAAACAGTATGGCAGTGGCACAAAAACAGAAATATAGATCAATGGAACAGAACAGAAAGCCCAAAAATAAACCCACACATAGCGATAAACACCTACGTTAAGAAACAAGAAAGATCTCAAATAGCCTAATTTTATACCTCAAGGAGGTAGAAAAAGAACTAAGCCCAAGTTAGCAGAAGGAAGAAAAGAGCAAAGATCAGAACAGAAATAAATGAAATAGAGAACAGAAAACAATAGAAAAGATCAATGAAACTAAGAGCTGCTTTTTGAAAAGATAAACAAAATTGTAAAACTGCTAATAAGACTAGCCAAGAAAAACAGTGAAGACTCAAATAAAGTCAGAAATGAAAGAGGGGATATTACAGCTGATACCACAGAACTATCAATACAAAGGATCTTAAGAGACTGCTATGAACAATTATATGCCAACAAATGATATAACCAAGAAGAAATGGGTAAATTCCTAGAAACATACAAACTACCAAGATTGAATCATGAAGAAATAGAAAATATGAACAGACCAAGAGTGAGTAAAAAGATCGACTCAGTAATCAAAAATCTCCCAGCATTTTTTGATTGGGTTTTTTTTTTGATATTGAACTGCATGAGCTGCTTGTATATTTTGGAGATTAATCCCTTGTCAGTTGCTTCATTTGCAAATATTTTCTCCCATTCTGATGGTTGTCTTTTTGTTTTCTTTACAGTTTCCTTTTCTGTGCAAAAGCTTTTAAGTTTAATTAGATCTCATTTGTTTATTTTTGTTTTTATTTCCATTACTCTAGTTGGTGAATGAAAAAAGATCTTGCTGCGATTTCAAAGTGTTCTGCCGAAGTTTTCCTCGAAGAGTTTTATAGTGCCTGGCCTTACATTTAGGTCTTTAATCCATTTTGAGTTTATTTTTGTGTATGGTGTTAAGGAGTGTTCTAATTTCATTCTTTTACATGTAGCTGTCCAGTTTTCCCAGCACCACTTAATGAAGAGACTGTCTTTTTCCCCATTATACATTCTTGCCACCTTTGTCATAGATTAGGTGACCATAGGTTCATGGGTTTATCTCTGGGCTTTCTATGCTGTTCCATTGATCTATATTTGTTTTTGTGCCAGTACCATACTGTTTTGATGACTGTAGCTTTGTAGTATAGTCTGAAGTCAGGGAGTCTGATTCCTCAGCTCCATTTTTCTTTCTCAAGATTGCTTTGGTTATTTGGGGTCTTTTGTGTTTCCATACAAAAAATGGGCATAAGATCTAAATAGACATTTCTCCAAAGAAGACATACAGATGGCCAAATAGTACATGAAAAGATGCTCAACATCACTAATTTTTAGAGAAATGCAAATCAAAACTACAATGAGGTATCACCTCACACCGGTCAGAATGGCCATCACCAAAAAATCTACAAACAGTAAATGCTGGAGAGGGGGTGGAGAAAAGGGAACCCTCCTATACTGTTGATGGGAATGTAAACTGGGGTAGCCACTATGGAGAACAGTATGGAGGTTCCTTAAAAAACTAAAAATAGAACCACCATATGACCTAGCAATTCCACTCCTGGGCATATACCCAGAGAAACCCGTAATTTGAAAAGATACATGCACCCCAATGTTCATTGCAGCACTATTTACAATAGCCAGGACATCTAAGCAATCTAAATGTCCATCAACAGAGGAATGGATAAAGAAGATGTGGTACATATATAAAATGGAATATTACTCAGACATAAAAAAGAACAAAATAATGCCATTTACAGTAACATGGATGGACCTAGAGATTGTCATATTGAGTGAAGTAAGTCAGACACAGAAAAACAAACATCATATGATATCACTTACATGTGGAATCTAATAAAAAGGGTTCAAATGAACTTATTTACAAAATGGAAGTAGAGTCACAGATGTAGAAAACCAACTTATATTTACCAGGGGATAAGGGGCAGGAGGGATAAATTGGGAGACTGGGATTGACATATACACACTACCATATATAAAATAGGTAACTAATAAGAACCTGCTGTATAGCACAGGGAACTCTACTCAATACTCTGTAATGGCCTATATGGGAAAAGAATCAAAAAAAAAAAAAGAGTGGATATAACTGATTCACTTTGCTGTACACCTGAAACTAACACAACATTGTAAATCAACTCTATGTCAATAAAATTTTTTTTAAAAAATCTCACAACAAATAAGAAGCCCAGGACCAGATGGCTTCAGTGGTGAATTTTATCAAACATTAAAGAAATGGATACGTATCCTTCTCTATCTCTTCCAAGAAACTGAAGAGGAGGACACCCTTCCAAACTCATTTTATGAGGTCTGTATTACCCTGATTCCAAAACCAGATAAGGACATTATAAGGAAAGAAAAGTATAGGCTAATATCACCGGTGAACATAGATGCAAAAATCCTCAACAAAACAAAGCAAACCAAATTCGACAGAACAATAAAAGGATCATGCGGTGTTTATCCCTGGATGCAAAAACAGTTCAACATACATAAATCAATAAATATGACATGCTACATTAATGGAATGAAGACTAAAAATCATATGATCATCTCAATAGGTACAGAAAGAGCATTTGACAAAATTCAACACCACTTTATGATAAAAACTCTCAATAAATGAATTACAGAAACTATGTACCTCAACATAATAAAGGCCATAGACAACAAGCCCACAGCCAACATCATACTCAACAGTGAAAAGTTAAAGTTTTTCTTCAAGATCAGGAATAAGACAAGGATGTCCAATTTTGCCACTTCTATTCAACATAGTACTGGAAGTCCTAACCAGAGCAATTAGTCATGAAAAAAGAAATAAAAGGCAACCAAATCAGAAAGGAAGAAGTTAAAATTTTCTCTGTTTGCAGATGACATGATAGTATATATGCAAAACCTAGAGACTCCACCAAAAAACTAAACAAGGAATTCAGTAAAGTTGCAAGATACAGAATCAGTGTACAAAAATCAGTTGCGTCTCTGTCACTAACAATGAACTATCTGACAGAGAAATTAAGAAAGCAATTTCATTTACAATAGTATCAAAAACAATAAAATACTTAGGATTAAATTTAACCACGGAGATGAAAGACCTATACACTGAAATCTACTGACTGACGAAAAACCCTGAAGACATAAATAAATGGAAAGATATCCTGTGTTCTTTGACTGAGAGAATATTTGGTTGAAAGAATATGTCTATACTACTCAAAGCAATCTATAGATTCAATGCAATCCCTATGAAAATTACTATGACATTTTTCATAGAAGTACAAAAAAACAATACTGAAACTTGTGTGGAGCCACAAAAGACCTTGAATAGTCAAAGCTATCTTGAGAAAGAAGAACAAAGTTGGAGGCACCACACTTTCTAATTTCAAATTATAACAAAGCTATAGTAATCAAAACAGTATGGGACTGGCATAAAAACAGACACATTGACCAGTGGAATAGAACAGAAAGGCTAGAAATAAACCTACACATATATAGCCAACTAATCTTTGACAAGGGTGCCAAGAACACACATAAAGAACATTCTTTTCAATAAATGGTGGGAAAACTGGATATACTCACAAAAGAATGAAACTATTTTATGCCACTCATAAATATTAACCCAAAATGAATTAAAGGCTTAATTGTAAGATGGGAAACCATAAAGTTCCTAGAAGAAAACATACAAAAGGCTCCTTGACATTGGTCTGGGTGATGATTTTTTTTTTTTGACATGACACAAGCAAAAAAAAAAAAATTAAAGGTGGGACTATATCAAACTGCAAAGTCTCTATATAGCAAATGAAACAATCAAAAAAATGAAAAGGTAACATACAGAAGGGGAGAAAATATCTGCAAGTAATTTATATGATAAGGGGTTAATATCTAAAATGTACAAAGAACTCACACAACTGAATAACAACAATAAAACTCCTACTGAAAAATGGGCAAAAGACCTGAATAGACAGTTTTCCAAAAAAGACATACAAATGGCCAACAGGTACATGAAAAGGTGCTCAACATCACAAATAATCAGGGAAGTGCAAATCAAAACCACAATAAGATATCACTTCATACCTGTTAGGATGGCTATTATCAAAAAGAGAAGATAAAACAAATGCTGGGAATGTGGAGAAAAGGGAAGCCTTGTGCACTGTTGGTGGGAATGTAAATTGGTATGAGAATTATGGAAAACAGTATGGCGTTTCCTCATAAATTAAAAATATAACTATTATATGATCCAGAAACCCACTTCTGGGTATATATCTGAAGAAAATGGAATCGGTATCTTGAGAAGATATTTGCACTCCCATGTTCACTGCAACATTAGTCACTACAGGCAAGATATGGAAATATGGAAACCACCTAAGTGTCCAACGATGGATGAATGGTTGAAGAAAATGGTGTGTGTGTGTGTGCACATGCGAGAGAGAGAGAGAATAAAATATTATTTAGCCATAAAAAATTTGAAGATCCTGCCATTTGCTATAAGAATGAATGTGGAGGTCATTACTGCTAAGTGAAATAAGCCAGACAGAAAAATACATGATATGACTTATATGTGGAATCTAAAAATAATAATAATAAAGTTGAACTCATAAAAACAGAAGGTAGAATGGTGGTTGCTGGCAACTGTGGGCCAGAGGTAATGGGGAGACGTTGGTCAAAGGGTACAAGCTTTCAGTTATAAACTCAGTAAGTTCTGAGGATCTAATGTACAACATGGTGACTATAGTTAATAATACCGTATTGCATACTTGAAATTTGCTAAGAGAGTAGATCTTAAGCATTCTTATCCCCCACACATGCAACAAGGTAACTGTGTGACATGACAGATGTTTTAATTAACTTGACTGTGGTAAATATTTCACAAATATTTCATGAATCATGTTGTTCACTTTATAAACATACATGATTTTTTTTTGTCAATTATAGCCCAATAAACCTGGAAAAAAATTCTTGTCTATTCTAGTCTGGCAAGAAATAGTAAAATTAATAATAAAATTTATTAAACCGGCTTGGCCTTAACATATGAAGTGGTATACAATTATGGATATTTGTAATATATGGTTCTAATAAACCATTTTTTGTTAATGTGTATTAATGAAGGTTTTTAAATTGCCCTTTCATCAAGAAGTCTATTAAGAGAAAAAAACTGAAATTCCAAAATATGAAAAAGTACTTGACTTTTAAAAATACATCTTAAATATTTCCAGCCAATGGAGAATGTTATGTAGGTAACCCAAAATTTATTAATTTCACAATTATATTATTTTAACAATCTCAAGGTATTCTGATTTTAAAATTCAGTTTACATTTATAAACAGGAAATATTTATAATATTCAAAATTATAGAATACATACCTTGAGACTCTTATTTGAATAATCAACAAGCTTGTTAAATTAATGGAATAATCAGGGATTAATGCACACAGAATTAAAGTCCTGATTTCTAGAATAAGTATCTGAGAAAATCTGTGAAAATTTAATTTATTGCTATGTATGGAGTACTGTATTCAGAAGATTCCTAACATTTAAATTAATTTGATTAATTTTTCAGGAGCCTTTTAAAACCAGGAAAAAATAGTGGGAACTAGTGCAATAACTTACTAAAAAAATTGTCAAAAACCAACTAAAAGAGCAGTTCACATAGATTTTGCCTCTTAAAAAGAGGAGAAATGTTAACAGCCTCCTAGATGTCAGTTTCGTATCTATTCATAGAATGTATAATGACATTCAGGGAATCAGTTAGCCAAGTGGAGAAGTAATAAAATTCAGTAATAAACTACCAAAGCAAAGCTTTGATGTTTTCAGTCAAAATAAGGAAACCTAAAACAGCTTATGAAATCAAAGCACCAGGAAAATCTTAAGATGGAGAAGGTATTTAAATGAGGTCCCTGCCTTCAGGTAGTTCTGCACCTAAATAGATGATTATATTCTATTTTTAAAGATCTCAAATAGAAATTACACATCCATTCTCAGAGGACTGTTGATCACACATCCTCGTCTGTTGAATATTGTCCTATTTGTCATTACCTGTGTCATTCTTAGCTAAGCTAGACATGAGATCCTTGTTAAGCTGATCCATGGTGTGATCATTTATCATTTATAGTCTTGATGGCATCTCTGGGTTAGGGATAGCAAACTGGTTTCAACTGATACGCCAACTCCCATCAGTTGGTAGTGAAGCCTGTACACTCTTGAGGCCAGCGGCCACTTATCAGGAAGAACTGCCATGATGGCTTAGAGAATATGTGGTGCATTTGAGATGAGAGAGGGCCTATATGATCACCTCCCAAAGAACTCTATTTAAATTGAGGTGAGATGAAACAAGGCAAGATGTCTTCAGTGGTGCTGAAGGTGCTTCCAGCGCCATTCTTTCTCTTGGCTCGTGGATGTGGCAGAGTGGGGTTGGGTCAGTCTCATGGTACAGTACGGTCAATGGCAGAAGTAGGTGGCAGCTGCAGCCTGAATACCTTTCCTTCTCCACTCTACTGTGAGCACAGCAGACTCTGCAGACTCCACGAATCTGCGGAGTTGGTCCAACTTCATAGTAAGGTCATTACTTCACCTGACAATGTCACATCATTTTCTCTCGTTCCATATCAGCTGCTTCCCACAAGGATCTCCTTAAGCTGCAAAAATGATTTTAGAACCACCTCCTGCTCCCGACTTGAGAAAATACATGATGACAAAATAAATAAATAAATCACGAATTTAATCATACTTTTGTGTGATTTTACATCTTACTACCCACAACTACATCCATATGTATTTGAAAAACTGTAGCATGTACATGTACAAGACATAATGCCATCTTAGACAATCACTGGTAGCCAGGGATTCAAGGACTCCAAGCCACCCTCTAAGGTCCCCTAGGGCTTCCTGTCTACCAGTTCAGAACCACATCGTTCTGCACACTGGACACTAGAAGGAAGATGGATGGAGGCCTCAGGGTGACAAACTTTCAAAAACAAACCTCAGGAGAGTTAGGTTTCTACTGGTTCTTTCCTTATAAAGGAGCAATTTTACTTTCCCTTTTTAGGTTATACTTTTATTTCGTCATGTTCATAGCTTTCTTTAGATATACTCATTTTTTCTTATTCTTTCTAAAATGTGGAAATCAAAATTAGACATAATAATAGAAATATATTCATAAAACATTCTGTGTTATCATGGGCAATAGCCTAGTTAGTTACCTAAGTCTCCTCAATACCTGGATTAGCATAATTTTTCTTTCTACCAGGACTCTCTTTACCTTACTCAGACATACACAAAGCCCCCTAACTGACTTAATGGTCTCAAAAGTGTAAAGACTCTTCTCGCTGTTGTTAATACCACTTGTGTTTAATTCTGATTGCACTGTCTTAATATCAGAGTCATTAGATACAACTTACTCTTTCTTCTAAGGTACACATATGCAGACTAATGAAGAGAGTTTTGAGGACTTGCTTCTGGTATGGCAGGGAAAAATCAAACTGTAAGAATCGAAGTGTATTTAGTTCCAGACAAAAGAAGAAGGGCTGGCTTTTTCATATTTTATTTGCAATATAGGTGAGATCCTCTGAGATATTTTAGCAAGAAACTTCATTATAGATGTAAAAAATGTCATTATCATGATAATAATACAAGTGCAGTCAGAAAGAAAAGGAAGTGTAAGTGCTGTCAATGGTGATAATTTCAATTACCAGGTGAAAGCAGTGTAAATGGATAAAATCTAAGAATGTGATCATTTTTAAAAAACAGAAATCAATCCACTGAACTCCTGAACCATCCTGCTATTTGCTGGGAGCTGGCACAAAGTAACAATTTTAAACAGAGTACATATTTATGCCATATAAATCAGTTAGGCAAATGTCTATAATGTTTTTTAATATTTTAATTTTATCTCTAATTCCTCTCAAATCAAGCTTTCAGCCAATGTAATTTGTTTAGTCGTATAGAGTTCTATTGTTTCTGCTGTCAAATAGTAAATTACCAACTAACATGGGTAACCAAATAGTAGATGAAAAAAGTTTTTCTTTACAGAAGTATTAGAGTTAATAATCAAAGAAAATATGAAAGAATTAGAATATAAGATTTTGGAACTCTTAAGGGATCTGAGCTTTGATCATTAACTGTTAATATCATTAAAAGAGAGACAATCAAATGACTTATGGCTCCTGATAGAACACACTACCACCTCTGAAGCATCTTGATGAAACAACAACAAAAAAAATGCATCTGAATTTGGTCAAGCTGCTAGATTCTACCAATTTACAGAGAAATAAACAGAATGGAAGAATTTGTTAAACTACATCCAGTAATTCAGTCAGCAAAATTTAAACCATGAAAACTATAAGACAACCAACTCAGTTTTTCCTACAAATAAATTCCCCCTGTCAAAAAAAAAAAAGAGAGAGTGAGCAGTAAAGAGAAATATGAGGATGGGGTAGAGGCGCTATGATTTATAACAGAAAATAATTCAAAATATAAAAGATAGGCTGGATATTTTTACGATACTAAGAAAGTATTGATAATTTTTTAGGTGTGATACTTGTACTGTGGGTATGTTTTTAAACAGAGTTCTTTCTTTTAGGAATACATGCTAAAATATATATGGGGCTTCCCTGGTGGCACAGTGGTTAAGAATCTGCCTGCCAATGCAGGGGACACGGGTTCAAGCCCTGGTCCAGGAAGATCCCACATGCCATGGAGCAACTAAGCCCGTGCGCCACAACTACTGAGCCTGTGCTCTAGAGCTCGCGAGCCACAACTACTGAGCCTGTGAGCCACAACTACTGAGCCCGTGTGCCACAAGTAGAGCTTGTGGTGCCACACACCTAGAGCCTGTACTCCGCAACAAGAGAAGCCACCGCAATGAGAAGCCCACATACCACAACGAAGAGTAGCCCCCGCTCGCTGCAAGTAGAGAAGAACCGCACATAGCAACGAAGACCCAATGCAGCCAAAAATAAAGACATTTATTTAAAAAGTTCTTCCATGTTTAAAAAAAAAATATATATATATATATATATATATATATATATATATATATATATATATATATATATATATATATATATATATATACACGGATGTAATTATAAAGTGTATGGAATGTCCTTCATAACCCAGTTGTGGGGGAGTAGGTGGGAGCATGGATAAAACCAGTTTGCCCAGAAGTTGATAACTGCTGAGGTTGGAGGAAGGGTTTACGGATTTCATTTTCCTTAAATCTGTCTAATTTTGCAATTTCCCATATATATTAGTTTACTAAGGCTGCCATAACAAAACACCACAGACTGGGTGGCTTAAACAACAGAGATTTATTTCCTCACAGTTCTGGAGGCTGAAAGCCCAAGATCAACGTGTTGGCAGGTTGGTTTCCTGTGAGGCTTCTCTCCACCTTCTCACTGTGTCCTCACATATTCTTTTCTCTGTGCACACCCATCCCTGGTGTCTCTTCGTGTGTCCACATTTCCTCTTTGTATAAGGACACTAATGACATTGGATTAGGGCCCAGCCTAACTGCCTCGTTTAAAATTATCACCTCTTTAAAGGTCCTATCTCCAAACACAATCACATTCTGGGGGTTCCTGGGAGTTAGGACTAAAACATACGAATTCAGGGGAGGCACAATTCAGCCCATACCACCATAATAAAAATGTTTTTAAATAAAAGATAAAATACAATATTTTAAAAATACAATAGAATACATAAAATCCGTAACTTCAAAAACTGAATTTAAAAAAATGACTTGCTTCTCAACCTACACCTTCAAATAAACTTGTCTCATAGCCTCATCTTTCAATACTTACACAGGCCTCCTCACTCAACGTGTATCCCTAGCAGAATGTTGTGTTTCACTTTTCTTGAAGTGCCTTCCTGAGATCTGAGAGACTTAAGTATATAATAAGAGAAACAAAATTTTATTGTGAGCAGCTAGCTACATCTGGCTACGGGACTGTTATGGGCTGAACATCTGTGTCCCTCCTAAATTCCTATGTTGATGCCTAATTCCCAAGGCGATGGTATTTGGAGGTGAGGCCTTTGGGAAGTAACAAGGTCATTAGGGGGAGCCATCATGAATGGGATTGGTGCCCTTATAAGAAGAGGCCAGAAAGCTCACTCACTCTTTTTCCACCATGGGAGGATACAACAAGATGTCAGCAGCCTGCAAACTGGAAGAAGGGCTCTCACCAGAACCCAACTGTGCTGGCACCCTGACCTTGGACTTCCAGCCTCCAAAGCTATGAGAAATAAATTTACGTTGCTCATAAACTGGTCAGTCTATGGTATCTTGCTATAGCAGCCCAAGCTAAGGCATAGAGAGTTATCTATTTTTAAAAGAATTATTCATCTAACAAATAGTATCCCTTACTTTCAAAATTACACAAACTGAGAAATTAATATGGTTAATTGTCCTCACTCAGTGTCCCATTTCTACCTCATTGGAGGTCATCGGTGGAGGGCCAAGTGCTTGATTTCTGTATCCTGTGCAACAGGATTTAAATAAAATCAGAGAGAAAATACTGGCCAAACCTAACATATCAGGAAGAATAGCACATTAGGTAAAAGTCACCATTAGATTCCAAAAACGGTCCTGACAACATGAGAAAAATGAGCCTAATAAGGTGATAACATTTAATAGGAATAAATGTAGGATTCTACACCAGGGTCCAAAAACAATTACTGGAAAAATATAGAAGAAGTATGGTGTAACAAGAACACCCATTAGCATTTTATTAAGAACTTTAATTGGTAATAAAGATACTGAGGGTCAATAATGTGCTTACTCAGAATATATTAGGCTATAGCAACAGAATTACAACTTAAAGAGATGGTGATCCCATTTTATTCAAGGTTTCATCTGAAACTTTTGTTTCCAGGTAATAGACTTCACAAAAAATAATGTGAAAATGGTGAATATATTTAATGCCTTGTCAAATAAAGAATAACAACAGAACTTGGAAATGTTAGGATAATATAAGACTGAAGAGAGACAGAAAACTTCAAATAGAGGGCTGTCATTTGAAAAGGCTTTAGACCTATCCTTCCTGACCCCAAGGGGGGAGAATGAAGTTACCCTTGCTAACTCCTCCTCATCCTTCAGGAAGTATCTCTTCCTCAGGGAGGCCTTCTCTGGCCTCTAAACTCTGAGCTCCTGATGACTGGCTCCCACTTCTTCTCTGTTGGGCACCAATCCCATTTCTAACTGCGAACTTCCGTTAGCCCTGCTAGACTGTAAATTCCCAGAAAGGGTGGACCACATCTGATGTGTTGGTCCTATAACACTCCATGCCTGGCACAGACGAATGAGTAAAAGAACATATGAGAAACAGATTTGACATTAACATGAAAATGTACTTTCTAACACAACTGTGCATAGATTCATGGGCTGCCTCAAGAAGTAGTGATTTTTCTTTCATGGAAAACCCTTGTTCAGGCTTAAAATGGCTTCCACTTGCCTAGGGCAGGGGTGCGTGAGGTAGAGGGGAATTAAAGCATGGGGTGGGAGGTAGTGACTCAATTAAATGATTTTTAACCTTCTTACCAACCTGAGGCCCTATGAATTGAGTGTTGCTAGGAAAGACTGTGCTTATTACATCATAGATTTCATTGTAGCACGTCAGCTATATTCTGATCCATTTTGGAAAATTTGAGTAATACACTTCTACGTAATTGCTGCTGCTCCAACTCAAATTTCATTTGATATTTCCCTCTATCTTCTTCTTCTCCTTCTCTCCCTATTCCAAAAAGCTGATGATTAATATTTCCATTTTACTGGAAAGGATGCATAAAGGATGCATAAAGTTTCAGAAAACATAGTAGCAGACAGTGAGGTGAGGACAGACTCAGAGTCAAGAAAAACGCTTCTGAGATTCTTAGCATGAACTGTGCCAAAAGTAAATGCAGATTTGACAAATGACACAAAAGTCATTACCTCTCCATTCCCCTTTCTGCTGATTCGATTTTTACAAGGGCCCAGTTTTCCATAGAAACTGATCAGACTTGCAGCAAATACAAAGACTGCATCTTTTATTTATAAGGCAAAAAATCTACCCAAATACTTTTCATTAAAATTGCGTGTCCTGTAATACTAGCTTTCAGAGTATTAGTTAAGCATTACATAACTTTGCTTACTCCTGTGGGAATTAATAAGCAAAGACCTTGAAGGTCGATCTCCTCAGCACAGTTCCTGAGACTACCAATTCTGACCCTGATCACTTGATTCAGTTTGATAATGATGTCTGGGGATGAAATTGTGAGATACGTGAGCAAATGCACATGCTCACTGTCCTTTCTCCACTCTCTGCTTTCCTTCTAGAGGAACATCTTTTGTGAGAGTATCCTCTAGCCCTAAATCAATTCATAGACAATTATGGAATTAGGAAATCAACATGTTATTAACCATCAATAATTATAATACAAATATAACTTACTAATCTTGAATCTTATTACATCTACTAAGAAGGTTTTGAAAAAGTTAGGTAGATAAGATAGAAATAGGAAGTTACATACAGTGGGGAAGGCTCGCAAGTCACACCCTGGAGTTGAGAGTACAAAGTTGGGAGGCTACCCACACTCCACACAAAGGAGCTTCCAGAGAAAATATGAGGATGGGGGAAGTGACATAATTTTCAAATGCTCAGCGTTTTCTTTTTGAACCATATCATGCTAGCATTTAAAGACCAGCAAGTAAATCATTGATTTATACCACCTCACCCTGTATATTCCTATGTCTTCTACAGTTTTAAGCACAGCTAGCCAAATAATGTAGTCATTCCTACATTTAGTATAACTTCAAACATGTCTCTGAGAAAAAAAAAACACATGTGAAAAAGTATGCCTATGCTAAGCAAAAGATGTACTCTTCAGAGTAGTGCTTCTTAAACTTCAGTGTACATACACATCCCCTGGAGATTTTGCTAACGTGCAGATTTTAATCCAGTAGTTCTTGGGTGGGACCTGAGATTCTGCATTTATAACAAGCTGTCAGGTAATGCTGATGCTGCCAGTCCACAGACCACACTCTGAGGAGGTTTAACACTGTGACAGGAAAATCCAGTCTGGGCAGGAAATCTGTGCCCTCAACGTCATTCCCCCTTTACATTTTTTCCCCTGAGTTCCTGCACTCTTTCCTGTTTCACTGGTATGAGAAAATTTCAGAACCAAGCAGAGTGGGTACAAAAGAAAAGAAAATATTCTAAGATTACAACTTCAAGTGGGACAGTAATAAGATTTTAAGTTGTCTCAAGGTTAGAGACATAATTTTTGATATGCATGAATTATACATACTTCATGCAATTCACTGAACAAATACACAGTAGCCTATTTCTTTCCATAAATTAAGCCCTATGTCTGCATAATTTAAAGGAAGTTTATTTAATTAATGCACAGCACACCACTGTTCAGGTATCTCTGGAGAGTGAGGTGATCTGAAAAAGTCAAATTTTCCAGATAACTAAAGTTTATCTTTTTACGTTTCCAAGCACATGTGTTTTAGTGATGTTTTTCATCTAAATCTTTCTGGAGTTAACATATTCAAGACTTATTAGATATACAAAACATGGTTTAATATATCTACAATTATCCAGGGTCAACAATGATTATTCTACAGCATGATATAACAATACTGCAGGTGCTACTCACGTCCATGTGGGACTCTGCACTCCTACACAGTAGAGTCCTGGAGTGTCCTTTGGGGGTTTCTCAGCTTATTTCCAGCAAACTTCTGCCCCCTCTCTGCAGGATCAGCTGCCACTTCATAGTGCTCTCTGATTGCCCTCCTCTTAGAATTTTTAATCTGCTGCTTTATTTCTCATGCAATATTCTGGGGAAGATTTTAAGACTAATTTCCCTTATGTTTGTTTTTTTAATGCAGGCACTCTCTTTCAGGGTTTGGGGTTACTGGTTACCCGAATCAGTACAATCATTCCAGCTTAAAGACATCACCAAGTTAATCTCCCATTAAGTATCTCTTACTATGACTACTGAATACTCACTGATTCCAGTGTCCTTACAGTACTTGACCAAGTATCGTCCCATAACTTTTAGAAGATGTTTATACTCTTGGACATTGAGAAATTCCTGCTTATTATGGGATGGTTCCATGATCTCCAAGGGTATATCAACAATTCCAACCACACCTGCACCAAGTCTGGAAGAATAAATACATATAGAAATTATACGAAATTGAGCTAAGGAAACAGAAAAAGCTAATATACCCTCATCTTTCAAAATCAATTTTTTAAAAAACAAATTCAGTCATTTGGTCCAAACCATGTCAAAGTTAACAAGTTATCTTATAACTGTACTTTTTAATGTAAGTCTACAGTTATCCTGGTTGTGCTTGGTCCCATAATACAAAATCTCTTAAATACATCATTACTGACTTAATATGACTCCTTTTCCAAACCTATAACCTGACATGGGGAGTCAAGGTGGGTGGGAAGAGGAGGCCGTTTAGCAATAAACATCCCTAACAATCCCTTACAGCAATAAACTGACATGGTCCTCTTAACAATATGAGCCAGTCACTTTTTTCACCCTCATTTCACCTGTCGGGTTGGATTTCTCCTCATCATTGCAGAGGTCCACAGGTACTCAGTGGGAATACATGGGCTGTATTATCTGAGAAGTAACAGTCTGATGGATAAACTCAATTTTTTTTTTCACATTTTTAGCAGCTCATGATGTGTGTAGCTGGGATATTCTGCTTAGTGCTATAACCTGTTTAGGGAAAGGGCATCCAGAAGTCTAGCTCTTCAGGGGCTCCCCAGTGCCCACAGCCTGGCACACAAGTCACACCTTCCCAATTTGGGGCCACTGCCTATCATGTTTTTCATTACTTTCCCCTTCCGCCCTGCCCTCCCTTCAGCCAGTCATTCTGTAAGTCTGAATTTGGGCATCATTTCTTCCAGGAAACCTAACTTAAATTCCCCCAGTTTCATTTACTGCCCCTCCTAAGAGGCTTTGTGCACCTGACACTTGCCTCTAACATATATTTGTTCATTCATCAATTCATTCACGCTCAGCACCTGGCCCTATTCAAGGAACTAGGAATACATTATGAATAAGAAAGACAAGGTCCCTGTTTATGAAGTTTCTCTTCTATTAAAGGATGACAGCCATTAAGGGTGATAAGGGCATTTCAGATGGCAATAAGTGGTATAAGGAAAATACAGCAGGTGCTGTAATCTGTGAAGAGAGAAAAGGTAGAGAGGGGTGATGGCAGGGGCTGATTTTAATTAGACAGTCTAAGAAGACCTTCCTGTGGAGCAGACTTCAGAGCTGGTGCCTGAGTGACATGCTAGGACCAGAAGTAAGAAGATCTGAGGACAGAAGGTTCAAGGCAGAGGGAATAGCAAATGTCAAGGCCCTAAGGCAGGAACAAGCTTAGGATGTCAAAGGAACAGGGAGCCTGCTGGTGTGAGGGGAATGCAGGCAGAGGCTGGGGATGGGTGGGGTGTGTCCCAGAGCCAGGCAGCAGCCAGATCACTGGCGGACTATGAAAACAAGTTCTATTCTACATGCACTGGGATTTTAAGCAAGAGACTAAACTAAGTTATGTTTTAAAAGGTCATTCTTGCTCTTCCCACACAATAATAAATACGTATTTATACATTTGTCCATCTCACTGGACTGTAAGTTCCTTAGCGAAAGGTAGTAGGTTTTCAGAATTTGTCTGCAGAGCTTAGTACAGTACCTGGCACAAGATACTGCAATACAAGTGCTTGTTGAATGAACACATGAGTGAATCACTAATTCCTTGAGAGTGAGGGAACAAGATAAAAAACTGTCCCTCTGAGCCATCCTATTGCTAGCGGTTATCCTGTCTGACTCTGTGCTTTTCTATGGTCTCTCTTCGGGACTCTACATAATTCATGAGAGCAGCTTGTGGAGTTTCAGACCCACCACTGGGAAAGCACCAGAATGTATTACTCTGGGATCGAAGCAGGCTGAAGAGTGTTAAGAATATACGCTCATGCAGGTAACTGGCAGGAACTCATACATGCAGGGGCTGCACAAAATGTTAACAGGTCTGTGGTATAAGACTATGGATTTTTCTTTTCTAAAATTTCTTTACTCTGCTTATATTATTTTTTAATTGGTGAAATATCAGAAACTTAACCTTAGTAGATGGCACAAGAAATGGTAAAATTTCCAAAAGTGTGCTTTTTCCTTAGAGCAGGCACACAGCTCCACTGACATTATAAATTAGGCAGATGAATGCCTGCACACTGATGGGAAGGGTGGATGGGGGATATGACACCTGCTCCCATTATGATTAATCACTTAACTCCACAGACAAAATCTTACTGCAACTTCCCTCATCCTGCCTGTGCCTCTGAAAACAAAAACATACTTACAAGGACTTCAGTTTCAACTGTGGGCCCACTTTCTCATGCATTTTGATCAAGCGGTTATTACTGTAAATGAACATCCCAGCTTGGCTTCGGTTTTCTACGTTCACACCAAAGAACAGGGTGAGTGTCCTTGCTTTTTTAAATTCTCTAGCATTACATTTAGAAAGTTAAAAAAATATATTAATAAAAATATACAGTTTACAAACAGTTAATAAACAAACTCAGATGATAAATATCAAAGGAACTATATACATAAAATATACAGATATTTTGCAAGGCTTAGTAAGCACACTCGGTATCTCTGTATGGCCAAGCATTTTGCATAAACATGATAGGCAATAACAATACCAGTCAAACACAAGCACTCTTTGATTCAAAAATGAGTTTGCCAATTTAAATGTACAAGAACTAGAAAGTTTACAGTTTACAAGAACTAGAAAGTGCAAGTTGTGAAATGTTAACTGGTCTAATATGTACATCACAGCATTTTTTGAAAAATGATGATTTGACCATTTTAAAATTTAGGTATTTCTAACTTTCAGCATGTTCTCAAACCTCCAAATATTCTACACAGATTGGAATGTGCCAAAAGATATTCTTTAGTTTTCTCTCTTTTTCCAAATTCAAAGGTAAACCAAAGTTAATTAAGCAAGTTTACAAGGGCAACAGACATTAGCTCCTGTTTTTCTGACTCTGTCTGCTATACTATGTTTTATGTGGCTTTTGTATTAAAAGTGTAAAAATAGAAAATGAGACATAGCAGACACGACAGAAACAGTCATAATAACAGGAGGCTGCTTGGAGCTATGAAAAACACCTGGATGTAAGAACCAGAAAGATGGATGTGACTTCAAATACAAGCTTGTCTTTGTAACAACCATGTGACTATGGATGAGTCGCTTCAACTTTCTGTCTCGTCTGAAAAATGGGAATAATACCTGCCTAGCCACTTGGGATTCCGTGAGGAGTAAAACGGATAATGTTCCATATAAACTTGGAAGACATTAGGTGCCTGGCAAATGTTATTCTCCTTTCCCAACCAAGAATGGTACCAAATATAATTCTTTCCCTCCACCCACCCTGTAGCTCCTCTCATTACACAAAAACAGCTTTTCTTTTCAAATTCATGACCATGGGCTATTACAACTGACATAATATACTTACTGGACTGATTAAATATATCTATCATTAAAGGACAATGACAAAGTTGTATATCAGTCCTTCTATGTGGATATGATATACAGAGTACATCAGACTTTCTGAGGGAGTTACTGACATGAATTAATATATTATGTATTTTTTAAATGCGTATACATATAGGGTTAAATATATATGAATCAAAGTTTTTCTCAAAAATGTCTACTCTATAATTAGGTTCCCGTTGTTTAACTAAATAGAATACTGACTTTGTAAGGGACCCCAAAACAGAGTATTGGAGGGTATGACATAATCACTCTGCGACAGTAAATGGCACACTGATTGTTTTCAAATTTTAAAAAAAGCATTTTGCTATAAAAATAAGTTCACACCAAATGGCATTATTGTAATAGGATGGTCACCTTTCATACCTATCATTGTGATGACAAAAAAGTCATCAACCAGCTTTTTCTATCTGAAGGCTTTAAAGAGGCCTTTGCTTTTCATTGAAGATTTCTGACATTTATTTTATATTTATTTTGATAAATGCATAATTAACGTTTCAAATTTAAGTTTTGAAGAAAGTTATGGTTATATAGCACATCACGGTTCACACACACCAAAAAATGCCGAAAACTAGTAACACTTCCCTAAAAATTTGTTTCTCAAAGTTATCACAGCTTCCAAAGTCTGACTTTACTTGGACAACAGTGATTATTTTCAATTTAACTTGCTTAACACCTGAACTGGACATCAAGTCAACCCTACCAATGTAAACAATGGTTTTATAATATAGGCTTGCTCTTTTTATTTTAACCGTATATAAGTGATACTTTTACTTGAAGCATACTCTATCTTAAATTGTAAGCAGTACTGGAAGAGGGAAGGAACTGGGACCAACCCTCCAGAGTTTAAATGGCAAAGGACACAGGGAAAGTGAAGTTGTCAGCTGGACCCCTGGGCAGTTCTCTTCCTTATCTAATCAAACACTGAACTAATCTTTCACTCTGTATTGAGAAGTTTTAACATATGTGTACACGAAAATATATACTTTACAAATACTTCCCATTGATTATGTTGGTTGGGGGATTTTGACCATATTATGCTTAATATCATAAGATGTCACAAGCTAAGGAAGAGAAACTGTCATAATAATCACCAAATCTGCCTACTCAGAAATTAGAATTTGTTTTAACATAGTACAGAGGATTTTAGCAAACAGAAAATCTTATGTCTTACCTCCGTTTCTCTTGAAGAATCTTCTGCTTTGCTTTTACATCTTCCGAAGCTTTCCGTAATACATCCTGGAGAAGTACATTTGGTTAGGAGAGCACATAATGCCATTAAATAAATGAGAGCTGAGTTGATATTTATTATCCTATTATCTAAATGTTTCACAAGGGTAATAGTGATAGGTCACATTGCCTAATGCAATTCTACAAGAGCAGATACTCAATAAATACTTGATAAATGATTACGTTCCAATAGCTAAGAAGACAAACCAAATCCAAGCCCACAGTTCTCTCTTTGCACATATCCCAATGTCCTCTCTGGCTTTAGAGAAAGAGTCACTGCTTCCTGTAATGTCACAGTGGCCTTCACACAAACTATGTGAAAGTTTGGGAAAGTCATTCAATGCATCTAGACTCTGGCTTTTGTCTGTGAGAACAGAAAATGCTGAATCACGTGATCCATCACTAAGGCTTCCTTCAGGAGAAAAAAATTGTAATTAAAAAATTTTATCAGAGGCCAAAAGAAAATGTCTCCTCTATATCAAGTTCCATATACCCCTAACTAATCCTCCGCAAACTTTCCCTTTATAGGATATCCATCCTGGGCTTTCTCCCTTTCAGAGTGCCTCAATACCAGTACCCACCTGTCTTTCTTTTCTTCTCTTTTAATTTGATATACGGGCTCATTTACTACCCTATCTCTGGTATGCTCTCTATAACCAGGCAGAAAAAAAACAATGCATTATTATTATTTCACAAATAAGAATACTTTTAATGTGCTCCATCCACTTGATGTGAAAGATGGGCATCTCATTTGATGGATATACCACTGACTGAACCTTATTTTCACGGCCTTTAAAGTAAAAGAAAATGGTAAATGCTTGGTAAGTATTTCACTTCAAATTCAACCACCCAACTGCCTAGAGGAATTTAAGAGGTCAAAAGCCAAGGTCATTCTGCTTAGCTCTCTTCTCTGAGTTAAAGAAACCAGTGTGCATCAGAGCAACAAAGCAAGCTGCTCAAAGACATCCCTGCCCTTCCTGTCAATGAACTTAGAGCACAGAGCAAAGAGGCAGCGAGAGGTAACTGGCTAAGGCAAGAAGAGAGCAAGGTCCTGACCGGGTAGAAAGAGTCTGTTTCTCTTGTCTCCCAAATACATACAGCCAAGGAAACTGATTTTTTGAGAGACAAAATAAAGAAAGCTTAAACTTTTCCTTAAAAGTCAACAACAAGGGCTTCCCTGGTGGCGCAGTGGTTGAGAGTCCGCCTGCCGATGCAGGGGACACGGGTTCGTGCCCTGGTCTGGGAAGATCCCACATGCCACGGAGTGGCTGGGCCCGTGAGCCATGGCCACTGAGCCTGCGCGTCCAGAGCCTGTGCTCCGCAATGGGAGAGGCCACAATGGTGAGAGGCCGCGTACCGCAAAAAAAAAAGTCAACAACAATAAGATAGGTCTATGTTTACCTTAAAAAAATAAGTGAAAAAGGTAAAAGAATTTGGGGAAAGTCATGGATAGATTTGGGGAATTAACATGTGCTACTCTTTGATTTCATCCCATATTCATGACCATTAGATATGAGAGCTCTTTATCAGACACGCTCTTAAAAGTTTGAGGGCAAATTACGGAAAGAATTCATATACTGAGTGCACTGAAGAGGATGAAGGAAGGGTGAAGTGAAGCATTTTTTTCTCCCTATACCTCCTTATCCCATGCAAGCACGTAAATATGTTGTGCAATGACTTACTGTGGTAGAAAGCTTGGTACCATATTTTTGGTAAAAGTTAGCAAACTTACAATACATGTCCTGCCACAATATTCTTTTTCTCTTAGTTGCTATGCATTATAATTAATAATAATAGTTCTTTATAACCTATCTTACTCATGGGCATATTGCAAGGATTATATAGAATGTTTATGAGCTGTGTGGAGCAACTCATAAGAAAAGAGCTTTGTAAGCTGGAAGCATTGTTGTTAATATTCATAATTATAGTATATAATTCTTAGCACTAGAAAGAAGGATTGTGTATTAGTCTTCTCCTTGCTCTCCCTATTTATTTAGGTCCATAGGGAGCTAAAATTTGAAGAGATATTTTCAGGGAGACTTGATAGGCTAGTTTTTTCTGCTTCCTTTTCATTATTTTCTCCTTTTCTGTTACTTTTCCCTTCCTTTTAAAGAAATGAGTTGTGATGATCTTTCCTACCTCTCAATTCACCCCACATTTTGATCACCTTTGCTCTCAATCTCAGCCTTCCCCCCACTTGCTGAGTTTCCTCCCCTTTCTCTGCACCCATCTATTCTGTTTACCTGTGTTAAAATTAACAATCTTCTGAGCTTATTTAAAGGTTTAAGAAGTAAGTGATAAATAAGAGTCATCTGTGTACAGGAAAAAGCAAATGACCCTGTTCACCATTTAAGAAGACTACTCTATATGTCATACCTTGGCAGGAAAAGACAAAGAAGTTCTGTCAGAGTGTTTTCCTTTGATTTGTGCTTCTTTCAATATGAGTTTAGCTAGAAACAGAAGCAAGATAATTCAATAAAATGAAACCCTTTCAAGCATCTTTAAATGAATATTACATATATATAATATATCCATGACCAGTAAGAATGGCTTACAGATAATAATCTCAGAAAATCCTGTATTCCTTCTACAGCTTTCACACATTCCAAGACTAGGTAGCCATACAGGGTCCTTTAAGACATGACAACATATAGGGCATATATATATATATATATATATATACATACAAATTCAAAAGTCATGACTGAATGTTCGGCTGACTGAAAACTCTCTAAAATCCATGAAATATGGATATAGAGCTACTCCTCACTCCTGGATCACTGGGGAAGGATGGCTTTGTCCTTTTGGAGGAGGAGTGAATGTGTAGAGCATGCCTTCTTAAAGTGGATACAACACCAGTCTCTAAAGTGATCTAACTCTGCATCAGGACAACCCTAATATACATCAATCTAGTTCCAAGTGTGTACTCAGAACTTGAATTACTTTTATAATAATAACATCATATTTAGACAAAACCAAAGATGGAAAATGTGTTATGAAGTTCCTTAGAGGTAGGAATTACATTTGATTACTTGTGTTTATTCCTATAATGCCCAAAGCAGGGTATGTCTCAGAATAACTGCTCAATTAACATCTGCTGAATAAATTAACAATAATGATGTAGGCCATAGGTAATTACATACCTATCTTTACTGCTTCTTCTGCTTGTTTAACTTCATTTTTAAATGCCCCTTTAAAAGATGTGACATACAGATACTTTCTGAAATGAAACAAGAACGTAAGTCAGATTATCATTTTAAAGTTCATAATACAAAAATGTTCTTTAGGAAGACTATATGCTCCAGAGATATGTTATTATTAAGAAAAAGTCATCAAGTAAGTTGCATTCAGCTTGTAAGTCAGCAAAGTTTAGACCTAAGAAAAATTTCTTGCCTTTTAATACTTGGCAATTTTGCTTTAGTAAGGGAACTTCAGGAGAGATATAAGAAAATCTCTGCCCACATAAATGTTACTTATACATGTAAAATAGGACAATTTTCTTAAAAAGAAAATTTTCTATGTAACTGCTCCATTATCAAAGTTTCTGGTTAATATACCTAGCCCTCTTACCCAGATCATCACCGATACTGAATAAACTGCTTCTCCCAGTCCCTAATTTTGTCTGATACCCATGTAGACTCAGGAGCTTAACATTCTCTGATAACGTCAATGTTCAGAAAGGCAATGTTTAGAAAGGCAGTGAGAGGTAGATGGAGAATTCTAGAACATCTCTTGAAGCCGGAACATTTAAAGACATATAAAAAGAGGCATCTGTTCAGGCAGAGGAGAGAGTCTACATCTATATGCCCAATGAGCCTATGCCAGGCATAGGCAAAATACTGCTCGCAGCTTGTTTCTGTTACAGTCTAAGACCTAAGACCTTGTGCTCCGCAACAAGAGAAGCCACCGCAATGAGAAGCCCACGCACCACAACGAAGAGTAGCCCCCGCTCGCCGCAACTAGAGAAAGCCCTCACACAGCAACGAAGACCCAACTCGGCCAATAAATAAATAAACAAATAAATTTAAATAAATAAATAAACACCGATAGAAAAAGGTAATCTGTGTGTCTCTGCCTTGCAAAAACAGCCTAACACTCTCATGCTGAGCTAGCTCTGTCTTCCACTTCTATCCAGCCATCCAAGTTCTGCCCTCTAGAATTCCAACCATCACATGGCAGCTTTTCACATTTTCACTCAGGCCCTGTGTATTCCCTCATCCACGGCATGATGCTCCATTCCACCAATGACCCCCTACCAGATAACCAGACAGTTAATTTATACTGTGAGCTAGGAAGTCCCTTCCCTCCTAAAGCATCCTCATCTGAACATCACCCTCCAGACATGGTATAAGCAGGACATGGTTTATTGGTAGTATTACCATCTTGTTCTTTTCTTTTTTTTCTTTCATAATTGAGATTTTATTGGTTGTTTTGAGGATCAGTACACAGACATTTCAATTTGTGCACAATTCTCAATATACGTACCAAAAATCTAAAAAATCATGTAGTTGTGATTCTTTTCTGAACAGTTATTCCAGTGACTTTCCAGCTTAAAATTTGGAGGCAAATTTTCCTTCACAAGATATCAAGTACCAATACCTTCAAATATTAATATGCTGTTACATCGTAAGTCCCACTAATTCACAATTTAATATCATATACACTACATACTCAAATTGTCAGTCATTCACAGCACATTAACAGTTACTAGAAGAACTGGGCTACCATGACCAAAGATGTTACAAAGTGCACAAAATTCTGCCCAGGAGAGCCAAGATCAAGGGGTGAGTGGTTTCCTTTAGGAAACAATTCTACCAAAAACAACATGGGAAGAGAAGTAATTTAAAGCGTTTAAGACATTAAATGCACAACTGCCTCCAAACTGCCATTTAGTATGCTTTGTATTATAGGATATAAAAGCTACCCCCGCCACAGCATTCCACAGCTATTCTGTGGAATGTTAAGCTGACACCCAAGACAATCAAAACCTCCCATATTCAATATCCCACTATTTTCTGGTTGTAACAAAAAATAAACAACCAGCAAATGATTTCACCTCTTAAAAAAGAGCATTTACACTTAAAAAATGGGATGAGGTGGGATTCCCTCCTTTTTAAAAATGTTTCTAGAGCTACTAAAAAACTTGCATTTACAAAATAGTTGATAAAAATATTCCTCTGGATTGTACAAGGAGGGAGACAGGGACCCCTGATAGGACCAGGTGTGTGATATTAATCAGACTTGGCTTCTTTCCCTCCTGCTTCATCAGAAGCTGGGCTCTCCTCGTTTTTAGCTTCTCCATTTTCTGCAGGTGAGTCTTCTTTAGTGTCTTGGTTAGCCACTTCAGCCTGTTTTCCCTTTGCTCCCCTTTTCCCTTCTGTTTGCACTTTTTTGTCTGATGATTTATCCTTTCCTGCCGCCTTTTTGAGCTTCGTTTCTACTTTTGCAGGAGCCGGTTTCTTCCTCTTGGGCATCGTGGCGGCGGGGCGGGCGCAGGCTGGGTGCCTGCGGGCGCAGAGCCTTCGCGAAGCTGGGCTGCCTGGCCGCTGCCGCTGCTCCCGCCACCCGAGCTGCTGGGACCCGCGGCGGGGCGGGGGGAGAACGGATGGCTACCATCTTGTGCTGCTCGCTAAGTTCCATAAATATTTTCAGCAACCCTGTCACACTATCAGCTTAGATTAAACTTGTGGTCAATGAAAACATCTATTTTTTTTTCATGTAAATCACTGTCCAAGTCTAGGATATTAACACAATAGATTTTTTAAATCTAAATTCGGGACTGTAGGTTATTTATACTACATTTATCTTTTGTATTTCAACTCTCTCACATCTTGTTCGCATTATGCCTGATGTAAGATAATCCTTCTAGTTCAGGGTCTATTATGAATTCAACCATGCCTGTTTTTTACCCAAGCTATTGATAAAAACACTGAACAGAATATGATTAAGGGAGGAAACCAATGACATGACACCAAAATTTCCCCCCTAGCCCCTTCTGAACTTGTTAGAGACATTGGGGTAAAGGAACTACAGCAACTGTAAGTCAATCCAATCTTCTTTTTTCTGTTTGCTATGAAAATATAGAGAAATGGCTGACCATAAAGTATAGGTATGTATTCTTATAAATAATACTTCAGGGTTCATGTCTAGAAGTTTATTGGAGCCTGGATGGTCAAGTGAACAGAGTATTTAATCATTTTTAATACATTTTACATGCTTCTACTCTGGTCCCTTAGGGTCATTCCCAGCTTTTAATTTGTTTCCATACAGCCATTAGAGCTAGAGTACCATTTAGGGAAGAAATAAAGTAAGGGTCACCCCACTAGGGGTGAGATAACATGGAGAGAATGCCACATATTTCTTACACAAAACTTCTGCCACCAGAGAAGCTGTGAGGAAAACAATATGCAAGTAAATAAGTCAAATGGAGAGAAAGTTAAGCCTAAGGGATAAAGCTATGAAAAATTAAACCTGTCTAGACTGTAGATCCCAAAACATATCAGACTTAACAGTTTATCAGAGCCCCATGTAAGTATCAGAGCCTCCTTAAGTAACTTTTAAGGAATAAGTATTTATATTATATCTACTCCCTGGTAAGATATATCTAAGAATATTACACTGAAAGGTGCATTAAAAAATATACTAGGGTGGGAAACAGCCATCACTTGATATAAGTAATTTAGGTAGACGAAATTCAATTCAATAAAATTCCCTCAGAACATAGAGATAAATCCACATTTTCCACTGGCTTAAACCATTTTTTACCCAAACTCACTAAGAGAGGAATAATTTAATTTGAAAAGATCAGCTATGTTGATTGATCCAGGAAACCCTTGGTGCTTCCCAGAAGAAGGAGACTGATGAAAAGGAAGTATCACTTTGATACGAATTAAGGAACAAACAGATTTATAGAGTAAGTCTCAGGCTTGGTATACTTCATTTTTCAAAATATGACCTGCAGTAGAATCAGAAATCCAAGTAAAGCTTTTGAGGAATCCATTCGTGTGTGGTCAGGGCATTCAATTCAGAGATCCACAATTTTTAATATTAATATCAATATGAGTGATTGCAAGGCCCCAGAACAGCAACTACTTATTCATGGAAATAAGACAACATAACAGATGTGGGTCTGTTATAAAGAATTAGTGTGGTATAGGGGAAAGAGCATGGAATTTGAATTGGTAAAGAATTCAGAGCCAGAAGATTTGAGTTCTTATCTAGTTCTGACATTTATTTATTTCTAAATGATGATAAAACATAACCCACAGGGCCACTGCAAAAATTAAATAACATAATGTATATCAAAAGGCGTACATAGGGCTTCCCTGGTGGCGCAGTGGTTGAGAGTCCGCCTGCCGATGCAGGGGACACGGGTTCATGCCCCGGTCCGGGAAGATCCCACATGCCACGGAGCGGCTGGGCCCATGAGCCATGGCCACTGAGCCTGTGCATCCGAAGGCTGTGCTCCGCAATGGGAGAGGCCACAACAGTGAGAGGCCCGCATACCGCAAAAAAAAAAAAAAAGGCGTACATAGAGACAATGTACAAGTATTAAATGTTCCTCCCAGTAGATAGTAAATTCCTGAAAACTAGAACTAATCTTATCTTTCTAGCACAATCTCAGACTAACAGAAGGTTTTGATAAATGTTTAGAAAATAAATGAATGACCACCCACACACCAAGAAAAAAAAACTGTTCTCATAGCATGCATAGTTGTGCAAGATAAGTTATATAATAGGCAAATGTAAGCTTAAAAAAAGCTTATGCTAAAATATAAATGGTAATTAAACTATAAGTGAGCCAGATGTATATCTATACATATGTGCATTCTATATATAAAATATACATACACATATATGTATATGACTTAATAGTTCAAATATATTTGAGTAAAAAGAAAATATAAGTGAACAGATTTTTTTAATAGAACCCATTACAATCAAAGCACCTAGGAGTCACTGAAGTAAATAACATATTCCTACTTGGGGGGACCATCTAACTTAGTGTTCACTGCAGTATGTTACTATTATGGCCAAATATTTGTTTCATATAATTACTCTTCAGCAAACCTTCCAGGATGCAGTTTGAATTTTATTTGCAATTGTAAAAATCTTACTATCAAATTATAAAAATCTTACTATCAAATCACTTTAACAATTGGGGTGGGAGGTATTTTACAAATGAAAACTCTATGAAGATAATTGAACAAAGGTGAGTTACCTGGGTCTGTAGAGGCAATAACATAGGTATTTTGTTTTAACTCTTTGGGCCTGAATGAATATTCTCATCCGAGGGTCAAAATACAGAATAGATGTATAGGCTCTGAATGACCATCTCTCTGGAAAACTAGAAAAGAAAATATCAAAGGTCATACTGTAGACAATGTAATAATGACATTATTTGAGGAGAAAAAATAAGACTACCAAGTCATAATGGTTACTACTAGCAGCTTCAGGAACTTTTTTCTAAACCTAATGACACAACAAATACCAGCAAATCCTGCAACACTCACACACCCCTAAATACAAGGGCTTCCGTGAATAACCTACACATTGATTAGAACTGAACTCTGGTTGGCAACTAGCTGATTCAAAGTAGACTTACATCAGCAATAGAAAAGATACTTTTCATTAAAGCTATCAGCCCAGAAAGACAAAACCGCGTCAAATAAACAGAACAATCCCCCTGCTCAAACATAACAAAATGAATCTAGGCCCACATGAATGAAATACATTTCCATGAAGTTACTGCAAGCAGAGAAATATAATAAAATGTTTCATTTGCTTTGAAAATTATGAACAAGAAACATAAAACTTCATTCTGTAAGTGCAATTAAGTGTTAAAATAAGTATTAATGGCCAACTGAGGGGAGGAGTCTGATAACATGATAAGTGAAAAAGAAAAGAGAAAAATAAAGGGTGGAAAGGCAATAAAATGGGAGCAGAGACAACATAAATAGCCTATGAAGAAAACTACCCTTGTAAAACTGCACATTGTTGAGAAGTCGCTGTGTTGCTGTATAACAACTCCAGGGACCTTCTATATTAAAGTCTACTTGTGAACTGTAAATCCTCTCCAATTAGACAAGAAATAAAGATCAAAAACAGGCCCAGCCATGCTTAAGAAGCAGTGCTCTTCATCTACTGGGTCCTAGAAAAGTCTACAAGGGAAGGGCTACAAGGCACAAATAGAAAGCAGGGAGCAGTAAACCTATCACTTTTATAATCCTACCTCAGTCCAGAGGGAGACAAGTTGGTGGAAAGGAAATATAAAGCCTGTTGGGGGGTGGCTGCTCAATGGGGTCACATTATTGGCAATTACTCAGTAAGAAAGAACCGAGCTCCAAGGAATTTACAAAAATGAAAACAAAATCCATAGGCAGTCCAAGGATTTCCTGGTTGGTTATAAGTTCCTCCAGGCAGGATCTATAGCTCATTATGAAGTCAGGAATTTCTATTAGTTGTTTAAAAAGTAAGCCTTCAGTAGAATTTCCCAATATAAATTATGTAAAAGTATCTAGTCCATGGCTATTACTCCATAAATACAAGTGCAGCTTTAATGTGACACGAAAGGCTATCTGCATGACTACAGTAATGTAGTCAATTATTAGTATACCAGAAGCTGCACAGTCAAATAAGTCCTCCCCTGTTAAGAGAAAAAAAAAAAAAAGTCACCTTGGGACACTATAAAAATTCTGAGGACTTCTGCCATTATTCAAATCCTTTCTGGATCTCCTGATTTGAAATTGCCCTTACAGCTAGAAACTCCTTCTTTTGACTCTCCTCAAAGCTAACACTTCTTTGTCATTTGAAGGTAAAAGTCAAAAGTAATTCAGAGACAAGTTTGAGAATTTGAGAAATCTGGTGAGAGATCCAACTGGGTTAGACAAGTTTTGGTTAAAAAAAATATTATACAAATATAAAATAAGGACACTAATATGTCTACCTCTTAATAGGTCACTTCTATACTCATTCCATTAATATTTATAGGTAAATATCCATAGCATGCGTGCTGGGGATCCTCAAGACCTCCCCTATGTGAGGAAGATGCGCTAGAAGGTCTCATGGGACTTAGCATGTAATTGTATTCATGGCTAAGCTTTATCATGGTGATGAAGTAAGGATATACAATGGCTCTTATGGAAAGAAAGGTGATGTCTGGAGGAATCCTCGTGTGGCTTTCTTATGTTCTCCCCTTCTCATGAAGGGTCACACAGAGAATACTCTTTCCCCAGCTATGAAAATGTAGCAACGTGTGTGTGATGCTTTTGCTTCAGGAAGCCCATTAGAGACTCTGGGCCCTCAAGGCTTTTTCATCATTGTTTGTTGCTTCTCGTTTTTTTTTTGTTGTTGTTTTTTTACTGGGGCTGGTCATATAAACACCCTCTGCCTAGCATGTATAAAAATTCCAGAGTCCCAGAAAAAAAGTAGATTTTCAGCATATATCATGTTATTTGCACAGTCTAGATACAGTGAGCCACCCTCACCTGTTACAGAAAGTTTTATATCAGTGAGGGAAACTGTTTACCAGCCAAGTTCCCAGAAGCCAGCCAAGAGCCAATCTTGCAAGCAAGACTTCTAGCATTAACCCTTTTCTACACACACACCTACTTTTGAAAGTTCCTATTTACTTGTGACAAAGAGAACAGCAATACTTCTTATGCTATTATCATGTCAGTGATAGAAAGACAAAGAAGGCTAAATATGACATCTGTATATGAAACAGGCTACCCAATGTCACTTTCAAACGTCTTTACATGATACATAAGGTCCTTCACGATCTGGACCCCACTTAACTCTCCAGCCTCGTCTCCTGCCAGCTTCAGTCTAGCCATTTAGGACCACTTCAGTTCTCCAGATATGGGGTCATGCTTTCTTACCCCCAAGCCTTGGCACATTCAATTCTGTGGCCATTTTCAGTTAGCTCCTCTTCACGCTTCAGATTGCACTTCCTCTCAAAGCCTTCCCTCACTCCCCAAGATTGGGTGAATCACTCTCCTCCGGTGCTCCCCTCCTTCTTCTGTGGCCCCCTCCACAGCACTTGCCACTTTGTGGTGTCGCTGACTGTTTACTTACTTGTATCTCCATCAGGCTGTACCCTCCATGAGGCTAGCATCCTCATCAATAAACATTTGTTGAATAAATGATAATTATTCAGGACTTCCTTGGCTTAATTTAGAATGAACAACAGAGGGTTCCCTATATAAGACTTTTTAGTGACTGATCATCTTCAGTGATGATGTTACCCGTGTTTACAAATAAAGCCACCCACTGGGGAAACTGAGATACAAATGTACTCTGTCATCATGGTATCTTCAGAAGATCTAAGAAAAAATATAGTGTTACTCTCCATCGTGCAGGAGCTGCTTCATATATCTTCTCCAAGAGGTGTTTGTCTCTTGTTTCCTCCTAAATGTTTTTTCCAACCTAAAGTTTTCCAGAAGTATCCATATCTCTCTCTCTTTGCCTGTATCATCTTTCTCTCTTACTTTCTATTTAACTGGCTATAATAAACTGAGAAAGGAAGAGAGAGAGCAAGCTCCCTAACATACACACACACATACACACCGTCACATGACAGACTTGAGAAGGGAAAATTTTCAGGCAGAAACTGGCTTTATAGTCTGTGGAATATGATAGGATGAGGTGGGGTAATCTATGTGCTTGTCCCCTGCTCAGCAATGGGTATTCTCAAAAAGTCTCAAATTTAGCCTCCAGCTGTGGCTGTGGCCTCTGTGTGGCCTCTTTCTTCTCCCAGCCTATCCACCCTGTCGTCCTGCTGTTGGAAGTGTTGCTCCATATGTGGCATATCATGGGTGGACTGGTGTGTTGGGACCACCAAACTATGTTAAGGGTAGGAGAGGGTCCAGAAAGAGGGGTCTCATGACCAAGGTCCAATCTCCTTTATCTACCAATTCAGATTCTCTGTGGCTGGAGTCTGAGAATGTGAATTTTTAAAAAACTATCCAGGTGTTTCTTTAACTCTACCAGTTTTAAGAACCATTGCCTGGTAGACCTACTGGACAGGGTAGTATGCAAAGCAGTTTTCCTGAAAGAAGGGAGCAGAAAAATCTCTTGAAGGTGTTTGGACCTAGGACACCCTCCACATTTATCTACACTGGGTACACAGACAACAGACTCCTATCCAGTCCAACCACTGAGCTACCTTCCATAGTTGAGAAAACACCTCTAAAATCTGGGCACCAGACTAAATTAAATCCCTTTCGGAGTATCTCCGAAGTGCTATATTTCTATTCATGAAAATACTGTATACTATAACCAAAACTGGTTTATAATTTTCTAAATTTATTGCTAAAGTCCCTATAAAATCTCTGAAGAGTTCTTGAAGTTGAAATTAACAAGGCCTATATTATCTTGTATAAAGAAGTGCATAAAGATTTTTAACTAGTTTAAGTTCTGAACTATAAAGGGGCTAACCGCATTTAATCTCAGGGTAGATTATACCTAAGAGAAATGTCAACTCAAAGAGGCAATTTAAAAGAAAAGTTATAAGCTACGCAAAGTAATGAAAGTGCTTCTGCCATAACCACAGTATGGCAAGCACTACATTATAACAATTTGAAGCTGTGACTTTTGATGTGCTCCTAGCCAGCTCAGTTAAGACATAAACTAGAGACATTATGGAATGCTGCCCAATGACTGTCAATTTAGAAACACACTGGCAACATGACACCTAATTTCAAAACATTACTTAGCACAAAATTTCAACTCCATTACTCCATATTATATCATTACTTTCAGAGCTTTTTTTTTTGGATGGATTCCTCTAGTTGCCTGAGATCCTGAGCCATGATGGATTCCAGGGGCAAGAAAGGCCCTTTTGATGACAGCCAATTCCATGACATGCCTTTTTTTTTTTACTAGAGCCCGTGGTTTCTTCCATTTTTTCATAAAGTTGAATATGTTAAGAAGATATTAAGTAATTGAAAACAACATGGGCACAAGGAAATTGCATATATAACAGACCATGTGAAATGGTCATATGATCCTGGCCCCCCAAAAGGGAATCAGGAAAAATGCTATAGGAGTGATCAAGCCTTCACAGTTTGGAAGTCAAAAAAGATTTCAAAGGTAACAGAAGCACTTTACAAAATTTCCTAAAACTCCCTCTCTTATCCTAATAAAGGTCTCCAGTGATCTTCAGGGATGGAGGACAGTAGAACCCCCTATGGCAAGTGCCAGCACCTTCCAATGAAAGTATTTGCAATATCCTTAGAAAATTACCTAGACATTGACATTCAATTCGGTTTACCTTAAATCATTTGTTACTTGCTACGTACCAGGCACTGAGTTAGTTTACAGAGCATTATAGTATGTGCTAGAAAGAAGTGCTATGGGAGAAGAAGAATGGACAGAATTAAAACGTACTGAGAACTTCCACATGCCCAGTACTGTGCCTCTTCTGTTTCTACAGTATTCGTATTAAGTAGATGATGCAATAGCCTCATCCTGTAGATGAGAACAGTGAAGATCAGAGACTACAAATAACTTACCATTAGAATAAAAGCTCTCTCAACAGAATTCAAGCCACTTGGGGGCAGAGATATTTGTTTTCTTCCCTGATATATCCCCAGATCCTAAAGCAAGGCCTGATACTTACACTCAATAAATATCCACTGAATGAGTGAATGTAAAATGAATCTATCTATAGTCCGTTACTCAGTGGAAGAACCAGAATTTGAGACCAGTTCTAAGTGACTACGAAGTCTACGCTTTTTATAATGTACCTACTGCCTCCAAGGCTGAGTGGCTGGATGCACAGCACTGCTGCGGAGTGGTGGGAATTAGTGGACGGGCTCAGGCAGCCTCCATCCACAGCCCCTACATGCCTGTAAGCCTGAGGTTCTGGCTCCTTCAACTCCATCCACAGAACAGGATTCAAGGATATGGTGCCCATATTTTCTAATTCTGTATGGACTTTACAAAGAATATATGATATGGCATTAGACTACAAATGCTGCCCATTCATTCAATTAACCCTAATGTCTCTGCTGACAGACCATGACATCATATAAAGGAATATTTTTTAAAAAATCAGACATATCTAGAATCAAGTTGGTAGACTTAGAACACATACTAGTCTCCTGCTGAAATCCAAGGAAGAATAGTAAGGATGCTTGGGTGCCTAGAGAGGAATGAGAAAAAGGGGAAAGACAATCAGAGGAATATAGGTGAATAATATGCAGGATGCTGCAGAACACTGTACAGACATTGACTTTTTCTCTGGGTGAAATGGGAAGTCACTGGAGAATTCTATACAGAGACTGTTTAAAAGACTACTCTGGCTGCTACAGAGGAGCAAGGGTAGAATAGTTTTTACAGGGCCAAGGGTGGAAGCAGGAAGACCAGTGGACCAGTGGGAGGATTTCTGCAATAATCCAGGTGAGACATGAGGGTGGCCTGGACCAGGATCGTAGCAGCAGAGGAGATGATAAGTGGTTGGATCTGGATGTATTTGAAGGCAAAGCCCATGTGAAAGTAATAAGTTACAAAAGTCCTCCAACTGCTGAGTATGAAGAATTAGAGAAAACCAAGACCCACATTATGGAAATATTAAAGGTTAAGAGAAAATCCTAAAAGCTATGCACAGGAAAAATGAGTATTACAAAATTTTAATAATTACATCTGCATCAGACTTCTCACTAACAACATGGATTCAAGAAGTCAAACGAGTAATAAGTACTGAGAAAAACAATTTTTAAACCAATATTCCTTTATCCATTTAAACAAATACTGAGGTAGAAAGGGGAAATAAAGGTACTTTTTTTGAATTTTATTTTATTTTATTATACAGCAGGTTCTTATTAGTTACGTATTTTATACATATTAGTGTATATATGTCAATCCCAATCTCCCAATTCATCCCACAACCAGCCCCCACTTTCCCCCCTTGGTTTCTTCTCTACATCTGTGTCTCTATTCCTGCCTTGCAAAACAGTTCATCAGTACCATTTTTCTGGATTCTACATATATGTGTTAATATACCAAATTTGTTTTTCTTTCTGACTTACTTCACTCTGTATGACAGTCTCTAGGTCCATCCACGTCTCTACAAATGACCCAATCTCGTTCCTTTTTATGGCTGAGTAATATTCCATTGTATATATGTACCACATCTTCCTTATCCATTCATCTGTCGATGGGCATTTAGGTTGCTTCCATGTCCTGCCTATTGTAAAGAGTACTGCAATAAATATTGGGGTGCATATGTCTTTTTGAATTATGGTTTTCTCTGGGTATATGCCCAGTAGTGGGATTGCTGGATCATATGGTAATTCCATTTTTAGTTTTTTAAGGAACCTCCATACTGTTCTCCATAGTGGCTGTATCAATTTACATTCCCATCAACTGTACAGGAGGGTTCCCTTTTCTCTACACCCTCTGCAGCATTTGTTGTTTGTAGATTTTCTGTTGATGCTCATTCTAACTGGTGTGAGGTGATGCCTCATTGTAGTTTTGATTTGCATTTCTCTAATGATTAGTGATGTTGAGCAGCTTTTCATGTGCCTCTTGGCCATCTGTATGTCTTCTTTGGAGAAATGTCTATTTAGGTCTTCCAGCCATTTTTTGATTGGGTTGTTTTTTTAATAATGAGCTGCATGAGCTGTTTATATATCGGGGAGATTAATCCTTTTTCCGTTGATTCGTTTGCAAATATTTTCTCCCATTCTGAAGGTTGTCTTTTCATCTTGTTTATAGTTTCTTTGCTGTGCAAAAGCATTTAAGTTTCATTAGGTCACATTTGTTTATTTTTGTTTTTATTTCCATTACTCTAGGAGGTGGGTCAAAATAGATCTTGCTGTGATTTATGTCAAAGAGTGTTCTTCGTATGTTTTCTTCTAAGAGTTTTATAGTGCCCACTCTTACATTTAGGTCTCTAATCCATTTTGAGTTTATTTTTGTACATGGTGTTAGGAAGTGTTCTAAATTCATTCCTTAACATCTAGCTGTCCAGTTTTCCAAGCCCCACTTATTGAAGAGACTGTCTTTTCTCCATTGTATACCCTTACTCCCTTTGTAATAGATTAATTGACCATAGGTGCGTGGGTTTATCTCTGGGCTTTCTATCCTGTTCCATTGACCTATATTTCTATTTTTGTGCCAGTACCATATTGTCTTGATTACTGTGGCTTTGTAGTATAGTCTGAAGTCAGAGAGTCTGATTCCTCCAGCTCCGTTTTTTTCCCTCAAGATTGCTTTGGCTATTCGGGGTCTTTTGTGTCTCCATACAAATTGTAAGATTATTTATTCTAGTTCTGTAAAAAATGCCATTGGTAATTTGATACAGATTGCACTGAATCTATAGATTGCCTTGGGTAGTACAGTCATTTTCACACTATTGATTCTTCCAATCCAAGAACATGGTATATCTCTCCATCTGTTTGTGTCACCTTTGATTTCTTTCAACAGTGTCTTATAATTTTATGCATACAGGTCTTATGTCTCCCTAGGTATGTTTATTCCTAGGTATTTTATTCTTATTGTTGCAGCGGTAAATGGGAGTGTTTCCTTAATTTCTCTTTCAGATTTTTCATCATTAGTATAAAGGAATGCAAGAGATTTCTGTGCATTAATTTTGTATCCTGCAACTTTACCAAATTCATTGATTAGCTCTAGTAGTTTTCTGGTGGCATCTTTAGGATTCTCTATGTATAGTATCATGTCATCTGCAAACAGTGACAGTTTTACTTCTTCTTTTCCAATTTGTGTTCCTTTTATTTCTTTTTCTTCTCTGATTGCCATAGCTAGGACTTCCAAAACTATGCTGAATAATAGTGGTGAGAGAGGACATACTTGTCTTGTTCCTGATCTTAGAGGAAATGTTTTCCGTTTTTCACCACTGAGAATGATGTTTGCTGTGGATTTGTCATATATGGCCTTCATTACGTTGAGGTAGGTACCCTCTGTGCCCACATTCTGGAGGGTTTTTATCATAAATGGGTGTTGAATTTTGTCAAAAGCTTTTTCTGCATCTATTGAAATGATCATATGGTTTTTCTCTTTCAATTTGTTAATATGGTGTATCACATTGATTGATTTGCATATATTGAAGAATCCTTGCATCTCTGTAATAAATCCCACTTGATCATGGTGTATGATCCTTTTAATGTATTGTTGGATTCTGTTTGCTAGTATTTTGTTGAGGATTTTTGCATCTATATCCATCAGTGATATTGGTCTGTACATTTCTTTTTTTGTAGTATCCTTGTCTGCTTTTGGTATCAGGGTGATGGTCACCTCGTAGAATGAGTTTGAGAGTGTTCCTTCCACTGTGATTTTCCGGAAGAGTTTGAGAAAGATGGGTGTTAGCGCTTCTCTAAATGTTTGATAGAATTCACCTGTGAAGCAATCTGGTCCTGGACTTTCGTTTCTTGGCAGACTTTTAATCACAGTTTCAATTTCACTACTTGTGACTGGTCTGTTCATATTTTCTGTTTCTTCCTGGTACAGTCTTGAAAGGTTATACCTTTCTAAAATTTGGTCCATTTCTTCCAGATTGTCCATTTTATTGGCATAAAGTTGCTTGTAGTAGTCTCTTAGGATGCTTTGTATTTTGCAGTGTCTGTTGTAACTTCTCCTTTTTCATTTCTAATTTTATTGATTTCAGTCCTCTCCCTCTTCTTCTTGATGAGTCTGGGTAAAGGTTTATCAATTTTGTTTATCATCTCAAAGAACCAGTTTTATTTTTATTGATCTTTGCTATTGTTTTGTTTCTATTTCATTTATTTCTGCTCTGAAATTTATGATTTGTTCCTTTCTACTAACTTTGGGTTTTGTTTGTTCTTCTTTCTCTGGTTACTTTAGTTGTAAGGTTAGATTGTTTATTTGAGATTTTTCTTATTCCTTCAAGTAGGATTGTATTGCTATAAACTTCCCTCTTAGAACTGCTTTTGCTGCATTCCATAGGTATTGGATCGTCATGTTTTCATTGTCATTTGTCTCTAGGTAGCTTTTTATTTCCTCTTTGATGTCTTCAGTGACCTCTTGGTTATTTAGTACCATATTGTTTAGCCTCCATGTGTTTGTGGTTTTTATGGGTTTTTCCCTGTAATTGATATCTAATCTCATAGCGTTGTCATTGGAAAAGATGCTTGATATGATTTTAATTTTCTTAAATTTACAGAGGCTTGATTTGTGACCCAAGATGTGGTCTCTCCTGGAGAATGTTCCATGTGCACTTGAGAAGAAAATGCAATCTGCTGTTTTCAGATGGAATGTCCTATAAATATCAATTAAATCTATCTGGTCTATTGTGTCATTTAAAGCTTGTGTTTCCTTATTTAGTTTCTGACTGGATGATCTGTCCACTGTTGTAAATGAATTGTTAAAAGTCCCCCACTATTACTGTGTTACTGTCAATTTCCTCTTTTATAGCTGTTAGCAGTTGCCTTATGTATTGAGGTGCTCCTATGTTGGGTACATATATATTTATAATTGTTGTATCTTCTTCTTGGATTGATCCCTTGATTGTTATGTAGGGATCAATAATATGATTGATCATATTACTGATCATATGATATGATCATATATTGATTATATCGTATGATCATAATGATGTATGTAATACAACATACATCATACATCATTATGTATGTATCCCTTCCTTGTCTCTTGTAACATTCTTTTTTTTAAGTTCTATTTTGTCCGATATGAGTATTGCTACTCCAGCTTTATTTGGATTTCCATCTGAATGGAATATCTTTTTCCATCCACTCAATTTCAGTCTGTAAGTGTCCCTAGGTGTGAAGTGAATCTCTTGTAGACAGCATATGTATCGGTCTTGCTTTTGGATCCATTTAGTGAACCTGTGTCTTTTGGTTGGAGCATTTAATCCATTCACATTTAAGGTAATTATCAATCTGTATACACCTTTTACCATTTTCTTAATTGTTTTGCATTTGTTTTTGTAGGTCCTCTTCTTCTCTTGTGTTTCCTACTCAGAAAAGATCATTTAGCATTTGTTGTAGAGGTGGTGGTGCTGAATCCTCTTAGCTTTTGCTTGTCAGTAAAGCTTTTGATTTCTCCATCGAATCTGAATGAGATCCTTGTCAGGTAGATTAACCTTGGTTGTAGGTTCTTCCGTTACATCACTTTAAATATATCATGCTGCTCCCTTCTGGCTTGTAGAGTTTCTGCTGAGAAATCAGCTATTAACCTTATGGGAATTCACTTCTATGTTATTTGTCATTTTTCCCTTGTTGCTTTTAATAATTTTTGTCTTTAATTTTTGCCAATTTGATTACTATGTGTTTCTCCTTGGGTTTATCCTGCCTGGGACTCTGTGTACTTCCTGGACTTGGGTGGCTATTTCCTTTCCCACATTAGGGAAGTTTTCAACTATAATCTCTTCAAATATTTTCTCAGGTCCTTTCTTTCTCTCTTCTCCTCCTGGGACCCCTGTAATGGGAATGTTGTTGCTTTTAATGTTGTCCCAGACGTTCCTTAGGTTGTCTTCATTTCTCTTCATCCTTTTTTCTTTATTCTGTTCCTCAGCAGTGAATTCCACTATTCTGTCTTCAGTCACTTATCCATTCTTCTGCCTCAGTTATTCTGCTATTTATTTCTTCTAGTGTATTTTTCATTTCACCTATTAAATTGTTCATTTCTGTTTATTTGTTCTTTAATTCTTCTAGGTGCTTGCTAAACATTTCTTGCATCTTCTCAATGCTTGCCTCCATTCTTTTTCTGAGGTCCAGGATCATCTTCACTATCATTATTCTGAATTCTTTTTCTGGAAGGTTGCTTATTTCCCTTCATTTAGTTGTTTTCTGGGGTTCTATCTTGTTCCTTCATCTGGTACATAGTCCTCTGCCTTTTCATTTTGTCTGTCTTGCTGTGAATGTGGTTTTCGTTCCACAGGCTGCAAGACTGTAGTTATTCTTGCTTCTGCTGTCTGCCCTCTGGTCAATGAGGCTACCTAAGAGGCTTGTGCAAGCTTCCTGATGGGAGGGACTGGTGGTGAGTAGAGCTGGATGTTGCTCTGGTGGGCAGAGCTCAGTAAAACTTTAATCCACTTGTCTGCTGATGGGTGGGGCTGAGTTCCCTCCCTGTTGGCTGTTTGGCCTGAGGCGACCCAGCACTGGAGCCTAGGGGCTCTTTAGTGGGGCTGTTGGTGGACTCCAGAAGGGCTCACGCCAAGGAGTACTTCCCAGAATTTCTGCTGCCCGTGTCCTTGTCCCTGCCATGGGCCACAGACACCCCCTGCCTCTAGCAGGTAGGAGACCCTCCAACACTAGCAGTTCAGTCTCCAAGGGTCACTGCTCCTTATCCCTGGGTCGTGGTGGGCACACTACTTTGTGTGTGCCCTCCAAGGGTGGAGTCTCTGTTTCCCCTAGTCCTGTCAAAGTCTTGCAATCAAATCCTGCTAGCCTTCAAAGTCTAATTCCCTGGGAATTCTTCCTCCCATTGCCGGACCCCCAGGATGGGAAGCCTGACGTGGGGCTCAGAACCTTCAGTCAAGTGGGTGGACTTCTATGGTATAAGTGTTCTCCAGTTTGTGAGTCACCCACCCAGCGTTTATGGGATTTGATTTTATTGTGATTGTGCCCCTCCTACCATCTCATTGTGGCTTCTCCTTTGTCTTTGGATGTGGGGAATCTTTTTTGGTGTGTTCCAGTGTCTTCCTGTCAATGACTGTTCAACAGTTAGTTGTGATTCTGGTGCTCTCACAAGAGGGAGTGAGTCCATGTCCTTCTACTCTGCCATCTTGAACCAATCCCCCTCAATAAAGGCACTTTTACGGATATAAAGCTTCCATAAATTTACCTCCAATAGACTCTGATATAATTATTTGAGAATATAATCCAGTAAATTAACCAATAAAGAAATAAAGAAGATACGGGGTGGAAGATTTTGTGGTAAGCAGAAAAAAAATTTTCTTAATCTTATAATTTAGTCTAAATAATTACTTATGCAGGGTGTGATAAAAATATTGTAAAAATTTGTAAATAAATTTAATATAAAATAATTTTAAAAGTAGGAACTGGTAAGGAAGAGAAATAAAAGCATACTAAGGCCTTCTTTGTGAGATGATATAGATACTGATTAACTGTAAACTTTAATAAGAAAACTATATATGTTTATATATGTTTATTTAAGATGTAAAGATAATCCACTGAAAGAACAGAATGGAATGTATAATTTTTCAAACGTGGAATGGAAAATAAATGAATCTTCATCCTTGAGAAAAAGAAATCAGATCTCAACCAATCTGACAAAAGGGGAGAAAGGAAAAATAAAGCAGATCAAAATAAAACAAATAAAAACCAAGTGTAAACAAAGCAACCAAGGAAGCAAAGAAAAATGAAACGTAAAATAAGAAGGCAGTGTAATTCCAACTATATCAGATGTCATTATAAATGTGAATTAGACAAATTTCCTATTAAAAGATAGATGCACTTAGACTGAGTAGGAAATCTAGTTTTATAACACTTATATGAGGCAGACCAAAACCAAAATAACACTGTTGTTAGTAAAGCAGTGGTAAAACATATAGTAAGAGGAAGTTAACTAAAAGAAAGAGAGCATAGGTTAATATTAGACAAAAGTAGAATCAAAGTTATTGGAAAGCATTAGCTGGAACATAAAGGGATATTTTAAATTAATAAAAGGTTCACTTAAGCAAAATGAGTTATTTGCCACAAATCTAATGACTCAGATAAATATATAGCAAATATTAATAGAAATACAAGAAACATGGACATATTTATAGGCACTTAAGAGGTTCTAACACACTTCTCTCAGAAATTGAGGGATTAAGGGGGAAAAAAGAAATGGAAGGTTTGAATATCTTAATTTGAAAGCTTGATGTATCAGAATCTCACCTTATCAGAGTGTCACATTTTTTCCAATGTTTAAAACATTAGGTCACAAGAAAATCTCAGAAGATTTCAAAGACCAGATATAATACAGGCTACATTCTCTGAACACCATATAATAAAATTAGAACAATAAGTAAAAGGATATTTGATATGCCCCAATATAACTCTTGTAGATATTTTAAATATTTTTAAAAATAATTTTTGAGCTAAAGAGGAAATAAAATGGAATTTATAAATTATTTAAAAATAAGCAACAATGATAGTTCTACATTTTGAAATCTGCACAATATAGCCATATGCAGGGGGTAAATAAGAGCCTTAATTGTTTAGATTAGAAAATGAAGCAATTATATTCCAATAAAGATCTATTTAAAAAACTAAAAATATATTTGAAAAAGCGAAAATGAGATTGAAAGTGAACAGATAAAATACACACCTCAAGGAAATAGAAAGAAGGGAAATAAATCCAAAGAATATATAAATTTTTTTTAATATAATTAACATAAACCTAACAGACTTAATAAAAAGAATCCAAAATTGTTTATTTTTAAAGACAGTTGAAACAATTAAATATCTCCAGCCAAGAAAAAGAGATGGCATAACTACATGATAAAAGAAGTAAAAGTGGGCTTCCCTGGTGGCGCAGTGGTTAAGATTCTGCCTGCCAACGTAGGGGACATGGGTTCAAGCCCTGGTCCAGGAAGATCCCACATGCCGCGGAGCAACTAAGCCCATGCACCACAACTATTGAGCCTGTGCTCTAGAGCCCACGAGCCACAACTACTGAAGCATGAGCACCTAGAGCCTGTGCTCCGTAACAGGAGAAGCCATCGCAGTGACAAGCCCTTGCACAGCAACGAAGAGTAGCCCCTGCTCGCCACAACTAGAGAAAGCCCGCACACAGCAATGAAGACCCAACACAGCCAAAAAATAAATAAATAAAATTAAATTAAAAAAAAGAAGTAAAGGTTTCCCTGGTGGCGCAGTGGTTGAGAGTCCGCCTGCCAATGCAGGGGACGCGGGTCCGTGCCCCGCTCTGGGAAGATCCCACATGCCACAGAGCAGCTGGGTCCATGAGCCATGGCCGCTGAGCCTGCACATCCGGAGCCTGTGCTCCGCAACGGGAGAGGCCACAACAGTGAGAGGCCCACATTCCGGAAAAAAAAAAAATAAATAAGTAAAAGTGGACACAACTGTAAGATTTGAGGAAAAGAGAAATTTTATAAGAATATTTTCTATAAAACACCATATCAACAAATTTGAAAATCTAATAAAATGAATATTTTTATAAGAAGTTATAGATGATAAATATGGCCCAAGAATTTAAAAATTTGAATAGATCAACAGTTATAACACAATTGAAAAGTATTGAACGTAAAAAGGAAGTAACAGGACCACAGATTTTTCAGGGAACTTCTACCAAACCTATAGGTAAACTAATGATTCATTTTATAAACACTTCCAAATCATAAAAGAGGTAAAATACTTCACAACTTATTCTACTATAGTCTATATACAGCAATACTAAATAAAACAAGGATAATAAAAGCATAATTATAGTCAATCTCATGTGTAAACATAAAAGCAAAAAACATTAAATAAAATACTAGCAAAATCAACACAGTGAATAATACATCATAAACTAGTTGGGTTAATCTGGGCAATGCAAGGATGGTTCCACATCATAAACTCTAATATAATAATACACTGCTTTAGGGCTTCCCAGGTGGCGCAGTGCTTGAGAACCCGCCTGCCGATGCAGGAGACACGGGTTAGTGCCCCGGTCTGAGAAGATCCCACATGCCGCAGAGCGGCTAGGCCCGTGAGCCATGGCCGCTGAGCCCGTGCGTCCAGAGCCTGTGCTCCACAACGGGAGAGGCCACAACAGTGAGAGGCCCGCGTACCGCAAAAATAATAATAATAATAATAATACACTGCTTTAACAGATTAAAGGAGAAAAACAAAACTAAATAACCTCAACCTATATCAGAAAGCATTGACTAAAATTTAATACCCATTTCCTGATGTGAAAAATAAATAAAAGGGACTCAGTAAACCAGGAATAACTGACTTCCTCAGTTTGACAAAAGACATTGATTTGAAGGAAGAATAACTAGAACAAGTATCACACCTAATGGTCAAAGGTAAAAGAACCCCATGAGACAAAAACAAGTCAAAAAACCATGTCTGCTATTACCACTTCTATTTAACTAGCTAATTAGTTAAAACAGGAAAAACAGAAATAAGTATAAGTAACAGAAATGAAGACAAAACCAACACTATTTGAAAATAAAAACTATATAGAAAATGTAACTGAAAACTATTAGAATAAAATGGTTCAGTAAATGTTGAGATATAAAATCAATGGGCAGGGACTTCCCTGGTGGCGTCATAGTTAAGACTCCGAGCTCCCAACGCAGGGGGCCCAGATTTGATCACTGGTCAGGGAACTAGAACCCACAGGCATGCCACAACTAAGAGTTAGCATGCCATATAACTAAGGAGCCAGCAGGCTACAACTAAGGAGCCCACGAGCCACAATTAGGAGCCTGCCTACCACAACTATGACCCGGCACAACCAAATAAATAAGTATATAAATAAAATATTTAAAAAATTTTAAAAAATAAAATCAACAGGCAAAAAGTCAATGGCATTCCCAACTGAACACTAATAAATATATAATTCAAAAAAGAAATGGAGGAAAAAAAGAGTCTTATTTGCATGCCAAGAAGAGTCACAAAATACCTATGCATAAATGTAACAAGAAATATACAAAAGAAGATTGATTTAAGATGGCAGAGTAGAAAGACGTGCTCTCAATCCCTCTTGCAAGAGCACCGGAATCACAACTAACTGCTGAACAATTATCCACAGGAAGACACTGGAAGTCACCAAAAAAGATACCCCACATCCAAAGACAAAGGAGAAGCCACAATGAGATGGTAGGAGGGGCACACTCACAATAAAAGCAAATCCCATAACTGCTGGGTGGGTGACTCACAAACTGGAGAACACTTATACCACAGAAGTCCACCCACTGAAGTGAAGGTTCTGAGCCCCATGTCAGGCTTCCCAACATGGGGATCTGGCAACGGGAGGAGGAATTCCTAGAGAATGAGACATTGAAGGCTAGCGGGATTAGATTGCAAGATTTCAACAGGACTGGGGGAAACAGAGACCCCACTCTTCAAGGGCACACACAAAGTAGTGGGCACATCAGGACCCAAGGAAAAGAGCAGTGACCCCATAGGAGACTGAACCAGACCTACCTGCTAGTGTTGGAGGGTCTCCTGCAGAGGCGAGGGGTGGCTGTGGCTCACTGCACGGACAAGGACACTGGCAGCAGAAATTCTGGGAAGTACTCCTGGGCGAGAGCTCCCTGAGAGTCTGCCATTAGCCACACTAAAGAGCCTGGGTAGGCTCCAGTGTTGCGTCGCCTCAGGCCAAACAACCAACAGGGAGGGAACCAAGCCCCACTCATCAGCAGACAAGCAGATTAAGGTTTTACTGAGCTCTGCCCACTGGAGCAACACCAAGTTCTACCCACCACCAGTCCCTCCCATCAGGAAACTTGCACTATCCTCGTAGATAGCCTCATCCACCAGAGGGCAGACAGCAGAAGCAAGAAGAACTACAATTCTGCAGCCAGTGGAACAAAAACCACATTCAGAGAAAGACAGATAAGATGAAAAGGCAGAGGACTATGTACCAGATGAAGGAACAAGATAAAACCCCAGAAAAACAACTAAATGAAGTGGAGACAGGCAACCTTCCAGAAAAAGAATTCAGAATAATGATAGTGAAGATGGTCCAGGACCTTGGAAAAAGAATGGAGGCAAAGATCAAGAAGATGCAAGAAATGTTTATCAAAGACCTAGAAGAATTAAAAAGCAAACAAACAGAGATGAACAATACAATAACTGAAATGAAAAATACACTAGAAGGAATCAATAGCAGAATAACTGAGGCAGAAGAACGGATAAGTGACCTGGAAGACAGAATGGGGGAATTCACCACTGCATAACTGAATAAAGAAAAAGGAATGAAAAGAAATGAAGACAGCTTAAGAGATCTCTGGGACAACATTAAACGCAACAACATTCGCATTATAGGAGTCCTAGAAGGAGAAGAGAGAGAGAAAGGACTAGAGAAAATATCTGAAGAGATTATAGTTGAAAACTTCCCTAACATGGGAAAGGAAATAGCCACCCAAGTCCAGGAAGTGCAGAGAGTCCCACACAAGATAAACCAAGGAGAAACAGGCTGAGACACACAGTAATCAAACTGACAAAATTAAAGACAAAGAAAGATTATTGAAAGCAACAAGGGAAAAATGACAAATAAGACACAAGGGAACTCCCATAAGGTTAACAGCTGATCTCTCAGCAGAAACTCTACAAGCCAGAAGGGAGAGGCATGATATATTTAAAGTGATGAAAGGGAAGAACCTACAACCGAGATTACTGTACGCAGCAAGGATCTCATTCAGATTCAATGGAGAAATCAAAAGCTTTACAGACAAGCAAAAGCTAAGAGAATTCAACACCACCAAACCAGCTCTACAACAAATGCTAAAGGAACTTCTCTAAGTGGGAAACACAAGAGAAGAAAAGGACCTACAAAAATAAACCAAGAACAGTTAAAAATGGTAATAAGAACATACATATCAATAATTACCTTAAATGTGAATGGATTAAATGCTCCAACCAGAAGACACAGGCTCGCCTAATGGATACAAAAACAAGATCCATATATAGGCTGTCTATAAGAGACCCACTTCAGACCTAGGGACACATACAGACTGAAAGTAGGTGATGGAAAAAGATATTCCATGCAAATGGAAATCAAAAGAAAGCTGGAGTAGCAATACTCATATCAGATAAAACAGACATTAAAATAAACAATGTTGCAAGAGACAAGGAAGGACACTACATAATGATCAAGGGATCAATCCAAGAACAAGATACAACAATTATAAATATATATGCACCCAACATAACAGCACTTCATACATAAGGCAAATGCTAACAGCTATAAAAGAGGAAATTGACAGTAACACAATAATAGTGGGGGAGTTTAACACCTCATTTACAACGATGGACAGATCATCCAGGCAAAAAATAAATAAGGAAACACAAGCTTTAAATGACACAATAGACCAGACAGATTTAATTGATATTTATAGGACATTCCATCCAAAAACAGCAGATTACACTTTCTTCTCAAGTGTGCATGGAACATTCAACAGGATAGATCACATCTTTGATCACAATCCAAGCCTCAGTAAATTTAAGAAAACTGAAATCATATGAAGCATCTTTTCTGACCACAACGTTATGATATTAGAAATCCATTACAGGGTAAAGAATGTATAAAACACAAACACATGGAGGCTAAACAATACTTTACTAAATAACCAAGAGATCACTGAGGAAATCAAAGAGGAAATCAAAAAGTACCTAGAGACAAATTACAACAAAAACATGATTATCCAAAACCTATGGGATGCAGCAAAGCAGTTCTAGGAGGGAAGTTTATAGCAATACAATCCTACCTCAAGAAACAACAAACAAGAAACCTACCTCAACATAATAAAGGCCATATATGACAAACCCCCAGCAAACATCATTCTCAGTGGTGAAAAACTGGAAGCATTTCCTCTAAGATCAGGAACAACACAAGGATGCCCACACTCACCACTATTATTCAACATAGTTTCGGAAGTCCAAGCCACAGCAATCAGTGAAGAAAAAGAAATAAAAGGAATACAAATTGGAAAAGAAGAACTAAAACTGTCACTGTTTGCAGATGGCATGATACTATACATAGAGATTCCTAAAGAGGCCACCAGAAAACTAATAGAGCTAACCAATGCATTTGGTAAAGTTGCAGGATACAAAATTAATGCACAGAAATCTCTTGCATTTCTGTACACTAATGATGAAATATCTGAAAGAGAACTTATGGAAACACGCCCATTTACCACTGCAAAAAAAGAATAAAATCCCTGGAATAAACCTACCTAAGGAGGTAAAAGATCTGTACTCAGAAAACTAAAAGACACTGATGAAAGAAATCAAAGATGACACAAACAGATGGAGAGATATACCATGTTCTTGGATTGGAAGAATCAATATTGTGAAAATGACTGTACTACCCGAGGCAATCTACAGATTCAATGCAATCCCTATCAAATTACCAATGGCATTTTTTACAGAACTAGAACAAATAATCTTACAATTTGTATGGAGACACAAAAGACCCCAAATAGCCAAAGCAATCTTGAGGGAAAAAAATGGAGCTGCAGGAATCAGACTCCCTAACTACAGACTATACTACAAAGCTACAGTAATCAAGACAATATGGTACTGGCACAAAAACAGAAATATAGATCAATGGAACAGGATGGAAAGCCCAGAGATATATCCATGCACCTATGATCAACTGATCTATGGTAAAGGAGGCAAGGACATACAATGGAGAAAAGACAGTCTCTTCAATAAGTGGTGCTGGGAAAATTGGACAGCTACATGTAAAAGAATGAAATGAGAACACTCCCTAACACCATACACAAAAATAAACTTAAAATGGGTTAGAGGTCAAAATGTAAGACCGGACACTATAATACACTTAGAGAAAAACATAGGAAGAACACTCTTTGATATAAATCACAGCAAGATCTTTTTTGATCCCCCTCCCAGAGTAATGGAAATAAAAACAAAAATAAACAAATGGTACCTAACGAAACTTAAAAGCTTTTGCACAGCAAAGGAAACCATAAACAAGACAAAAAGACAACCCTCAGAATGGGAGAAAATATTTGCAAATGAATCAATGGAGAAAGGATTAATCTCCAAACTATATAAACAGCTCATGCAGCTCAATATTAAAAAAACAAACAACCCAATCCAAAAATGGACAGAAGACCTAAATAGACATTTCTCCAAAGAAGACATACAGATGTCCAAGAAGCACATGAAAAGCTGCTTAGCATCACTAATTATTAGAGAAATGCAAATCAAAACTACAATGAGGTATCACTTCACACCAGTCAGAAAATCTACAAACAAATGATGGAGAGGGTGTGGAGAAAAGGGAACCCTCTTGCACTGTTGGTGGGAATGTAAATTGATACAGCCACTATGGAGAACAGTACAGTGGTTCCTTTAAAAACTAAAAATAGAATTACCATGTGACCCAGCAATCCCACTACTGGGCATACACCCAGAGAAAACCATTATTCAGAAAGACACGTGCACCCCAATGTTCACTGCAGCACTATTTACAATAGCCAGGTCATGGAAGCAACCTAAATGCCCATCGACAGATGAATGGATAAAGAAGATGTGGTACATATATACAATGAAGTATTACTCAGCCATAAAAAGGAAAGAAATTGGGTTATTTGTAGAGACGTGGATGGATCCAGAGACTGTCATACAGAGTGAAGTAAGTCAGAAAGAGAAAAACAAATATCGTATATTAATGCATATATGTGGAGCCTAGAAAAATGGTACAGATGAACCAGTTTTCAGGGCAGAAATTGAGACACAGATGTAGAGGACAAACATATGGACACCAAGGGGGAAAGCTGGGGGGAGGGGTGGTGATGTGATGAATTGGGATATTGGGGTTGACATATATACACTAATATGTATAAAATGGATAACTAACAAGAACATGCTGTATTAAAAAATAAATAAAATAAAATTCAAAATCTAAAAAAAAAGAAATATACAAGAGCTATATGAAGAAATAATAACAGCTAACAATTACTGGGTATGAACTATGTGCCAAGAAGTGTTTTAAGCACTTTTTACATCATATATTGCTTAATCTTCACAACAACCTGTGATATAATACTATTATTATTATTATTAGCATTCTCAAATGAGTAAATTGAGGCTCTGTGAGGTTAACTACCTTCCCCATAATAACACAGGAGGTAGAAGTATAAACTGAAGACAGTCTCATTACCAAAGCTCTGTTCTTCATTAGTTTGATATATTATGCTGTTATAAAACTCCACTCAGCTATATAACAGAAGACAGGAATAAGAACCAAAACATAAATATGCTAGTTTTCCCCCAATTAATCTATAAGTTCAATGGACTACCAATCAAAATGCCAAGAATTTTTTATAATAAAACTTAAAAAGCTTATTTTAAAAATTCATATAGAAAAGAACATCTACAAGCATAGACAATTTAAAGAAGACCTTAGGGGTACTTCCCTTACTAAACAACAAAACAGATCATAAGGGCTATAGTAATTTAGAAATTCTAATGGGGCAGGAATAAAAAATTACATCACTGAAAAGGAACAGATTGTCTAGAATCAGATCCATGTATGGTGGAAATCTAGTTTATACTGACAATGCATTTCAAATAAGTAGGAAAGGCTGGACTATTTTAAAAATGCTATATCCATGAGGAAAACATGAAATTAATCTATCCTTCCCCATGCGTGCACACTTCAAAAACAAATTCCAGATGGATTAAAAGGCTATACAGAAATAAACTACAAATGTTAAAAGAGATTATAAGAAAAAACACATTTGGCTGAGGAAGGTCTTTCGGAGTTTAGAATGCAAAAGTAAGAAGCACAGAAAGGAAAACACTGACAGAACTGACCTCAAAAAATCAAAAATATCTATAAGACAAAGGACAATATTAACAATGTTAAAAGTCAAGTGGGGAGAGAGAAAAGGAGGTATGTGTATTTATAAAAAGCAAAAGGAAGGATCCTTGTGCTGATGCACTGATGGATTTGCATCAAAGTTGGTGGACTGTATCAATGTCAATATCCTGGTTGGAATACTGCACTATAGTTTTGCAAAATGCCAACACTGGATAAGCTGGGTAAAGGGTACATGGCCTCTCTCTGTATTATTTCTTATAACTGCATGTAAGTCTACAATTATCTCAATGAACATTTCAATTAAAAAAAGGGCAGGGTTTCCCCGGTGGCACAGTGGTTGAGAGTCTGCCTGCCGATGCAGGGGACATGTGTTTGTGCACCGGTCCAGGAAGATCCCACATGCTGTGGAGTGGCTGGGCCCGTGAGTCATGGCCGCTGAGCCTGCGTGTCCGGAGCCTGTGCTCTGCAATGGGAGAGGCCACAACAGTGAGAGGCCCGCGTACCGCAAAAAAAAAAAAAAAAAAAAGGGCAAGTGTCAGACTGGAGGAAAATATTTTCCACATATTTAACACCCAAAATATTAATAGCTAGACTAAATTAAATATTCCTATAAATCAACAAGAAAAACTACATAATAGAAATATAAGCAGGACTTCCGGAGAAGATGGAGGAAGAGTAAGACGCGGAGATCACCTTCCTCCCCACAGATACACCAGAAATGCAGCTACACGTGGAACAACTCCTACAGAACACCTACTGGACACTGGCAGAGGACCTCAGACCCCCCAAAAGGCAGGAAACTCCCCATGTACCTGGGTAGGGCAAAGTGGAAAGATTCCCACACAGAGGATCGGTGCCGACCAGCACTCACCAGCCCGAGAGGCTTGCCTGCTCGCCCGCCGGGGCAGGCGGCGCTGGAAGCTGAGGCTTGGGCTTCGGTCAGAGCGCAGGGAGAGGACTAGGGCTGGCGGCGAGAACTCAGCCTGAAGGGGGCTAGTGCGCTACAGCTAGCCAGGAGGGAATCTGGGAAAGCTCTGGAGCTGCTGAAGAGGCAAGAGACTTTTTCTTTCCTCTTGGTTTCCTGGTGCGCGAGGAGAGGGGATTAAGAGCACTACTTGGAGGAGCTCCACAGACGGGCGCGAGCCGTGGCTGAAAGCGTGGAGCCCAGAGACGGGCGTGGGACGCTGGGGCTGCTGCTGCCGCCGCCAAGAGGCCTGTGTGCGAGCGCAGGTCACTGTCCACGCCCCCCTTCCGGGGATCCTGTGCAGCCTGTCACTGCCAGGGTCCCGGGATGCAGGGACGGCTTCCCTGGGAGAACGCACGGCGCGCCTCGGGCTGCTGCAACGTCACGCCAGCCTCTGCACCTGCAGGCTCACCCCGCACTCCGTGTCCCTCCCTCCCCCCCGGCCTGAGTGAGCCAGAGTCCCCAAAGAGGCTGCTCCTTTAACCCTGTCCTGTCTGAGTGAAGAACAGACGCCCTCTGGCGACCTACACGCAGAGGCGGGGCCAAATACAAAGCTGAGACCCGGGAGCTGTGAGAACAAAGAAGAAAAAGGGAAATCTCTCCCAGCAGCCTCAGAAGCAGCGAATTAAAGCTCCACAATCAACTTGATGTACCCTGCATCTGTGGAATACATGAATGGACAACAAATCATCCCAAATTGAGGAGCCAGGAGTCAGTGCTGTGCCTCTGAGTGAGAGAGCCAACGTCAGGACACTGGTCCACAAGAGACCTCCCAGTTCCACATAATATCAAACGGAGAAAATATTCCAGAGATCTCCATCACAACACCAGCACTCAGCTTCACTCATCGACCAGTAAACTACAGTGCTGGACACCCTATGCCAAACAACTAGCAAGATAGGAACACAACGCCACCCATTAGCAGAGGGACTGCCTAAAATTATAAAAAGTCCGCAGACACCCCAAAACACACCACCAGATGTGGACCTGCCCACCAGAAAGACAAGATCCAGCCTCATCCACCAGAACACAGGCACTAGTCCCCTCCACTAGGAAGCCTACACAACCCACTAAAACAACCTTAGCCACTGGGGACAGACACCAAAAACAACGGGAACTACGAACCTGCAGCCTGCAAAAAGGAGACCCCAAACACAGTAACATAAGCAAAATGAGAAGACAGAAAAATACACAGCAGGAGAAGGAGCAAGATAAAAACCCAACAGACCTAACAAATGAAGAGGTAATAGGCAGTCTACCTGAAAAAGAATTCAGAATAATGATAGTAAAGATGATCCCACATTCTATTTCCAAGATCCAAAATCTTGGAAATAGAATAGACAAAATGCAAGAAACAATTAAAAAGGACCTAGAAGAACTAAAGATGAATCAAGTGTCGATTAAAAACACAATAAATGAAATGAAAAATACTCTAGATGGGATCAATAGCAGAATAACTGAGGCAGAAGAACGGATAAGTGAGGTGGAAGATAAAATAGTGGAAATAACTGATGCAGAGCAAAATAAAGAAAAAAGAATTAAAAGAACAGAGGACAGTCTCAGAGACCTCTGGGACAACATTAAACGCACCAACATTCGAATTATAGGGGTTCCAGAAGAAGAAGAGAAAAAGAAAGGGACTGAGAAAATATTTGAAGAGATTATAGTTGAAAACTTCCCTAATATGGGAAAGGAAATAGTTAATCAAGTCCAGGAGGCACAGAGTCCCATACAGAATAATTCTAAGGAGAAATACGCCAAGACACATATTAATCAAACTGTCAAAAATTAAACACAAAGAAATCATATTAAAAGCAGCAAGGCAAAAACAACAAATAACACACAAGGGAATCCCCATCAGGATAACAGCTGATCTCTCAGCAGAAACTCTACAAGCCAGAAGGGAGTGGCAGGACATAATTAAAGTGATGAAGGAGAAAAACCTGCAACCAAGATTACTCTACCCAGCAAGGATCTCATTCAGATTTGATGGAGAAATTAAAACCTTTACAGACAAGCAAAAGCTGAGAGAGTTCAGCACCACCAAACCAGCTTTACAACAAATGCTAAAGGAACTTCTCTAGGCAAGAAACACAACAGAAGGAAAAGACCTACAATAACGAACCCAAAACAATTAAGAAATTGGGAATAGGAACATACATATCGATAACTACCTTAAATGTAAATGGACTAAATGCTCCCACCAAAAGACACAGATTGGCTGAATGGATACAAAAACAAGACCCATATATATGCTGTCTACAAGAGACCCACTTCAGACCTAGAGACACATACAGACTGAAAGTAAGGGGATGGAAAAAGATATTCCATGCAAATGGAAACCAAAAGAAAGCTGGAGTAGCAATTCTCATATCAGACAAAATAGACTCTAAAATAAAGACTACTGGAAGAGACAAAGAAGGACACTACATAATGATCAAGGGATCGATCCAACAAGAAAATATAACAATTGTAAATATTTATGCACCCAACAAAGGAGCACCTCAATACATAAGGCAAATACTAACAGCCATAAAAGGAGAAATCGACAGTAACACAATCATAGTAGGGGACTTTAACACCCCACTTTCACCAATGGACAGATCATCCAAAATGAAAATAAATAAGGAAACACAAGCTTTAAATGATACATTAAACAAGATGGACTTAATTGATATTTATAGGACATTTCATCCAAAAACAACAGAATACACATTTTTCTCAACTGCTCATGGAACACTCTCCAGGATAGATCATACCTTGGGTCACAAATCAAGCCTTGGTAAATTTAAGAAAATTGAAATTGTATCAAGTATCTTTTCTGACCACAATGCTATGAGATTAGACATCAATTACAGGAAAAGAGCTGTAAAAAAATACAAACACATGGAGGCTAAACAATACACTACTTAATAACGAAGTGATCACTGAAGAAATCAAAAAGGAAATTTAAAAATACCTAGAAACAACTGACAATGGAGACACGAAGACCCAAAACCTATGGGATGCAGCAAAAGCAGTTCTAAGAGGGAAGTTTATAGCAATACAATCCTACCTTAAGAAACAGGAAACATCTCGAATAAACAACCTAACCTTGCACCTAAAGCAATTAGAGAAAGAAGAACAAAAACATCCCAAAGTTAGCAGAAGGAAAGAAATCATAAAAATCAGATCAGAAATAAATGAAAAAGAAATGAAGGAAACGATAGCAAAGATCAATAAAACTAAAAGCTGGTTATTTGAAAAGATAAACAAAATTGATAAACCATTAGCCAGACTCATCAAGAAACAAAGGGAGAAGACTCAAATCAATAGAATTAGAAATGAAAAAGGAGAAGTAACAACTGACACTGCAGAAATACAAAAGATCATGAGAGATTACTACAAGCAACTCTATGCCAATAAAATGGACAACCTGGAAGAAATGGACAAATCCCTAGAAATGCACAACCTGCCAAGACTGAATGAGGAAGAAATAGAAAATATGAACAGACCAATCACAAGCACTGAAATTGAAACTGTGATAAAAAATCTTCCAACAAACAAAAGCCCAGGACCAGATGGCTTCACAGGTGAATTCTATCAAGCATTTAGAGAAGAGCTAACACCTATCCTTCTCAAACTCTTCCAAAATATAGCAGAGGGAGGAACACTCCCAAACTCATTCTACAAGGCCACCATCACCCTGATACCAAAACCAGACAAGGATGTCACAAAGAAAGAAAACTACAGGCCAATATCACTGATGAACATAGATGCAAAAATCCTCAACAAAATACTAGCAAACAGAATCCAACAGCACATTAAAAGGATCATACACCATGATCAAGTGGGGTTTATTCCAGGAATGCAAGGATTCTTCAATATACGCAAATCAATCAACGTGATACACCATATTAACAAACTGAAGGAGAAAAACCATATGATCATCTCAATAGATGCAGAGAAAGCTTTCGACAAAATTCAACACCCATTTATGATAAAAACCCTGCAGAAAGTAGGCATAGAGGGAACTTTCCTCAACATAATAAAGGCCATATATGACGAACCCACAGCCAGCATCGTCCTCAATGGTGAAAAACTGAAACCATTTCCACTAAGATCAGGAACAAGACAAGGTTGCCCACTCTCACCACTCTTATTCAACATAGTTTTGGAAGTTTTAGCCACAGCAATCAGAGAAGAAAAGGAAATAAAAGGAACTCAAATCGGAAAAGAAGAAGTAAAGCTGTCACTGTTTGCAGATGACATGATACTATACATAGAGAATCCTAAAGATGCTACCAGAAAACTACTAGAGCTAATCAATGAATTTGGTAAAGTAGCAGGATACAAAATTAATGCACAGAAATCTCTGGCATTCCTATATACTAATGATGAAAAATCTGAAAGTGAAATCAAGGAAACACTCCCATTTACCATTGCAACAAAAAGAATAAAGTATCTAGGAATAAACCTACCTAAGGAGACAAAAGACCTGTATGCAGAAAATTATAAGACACTGATGAAAGAAATTAAAGATGATACAAATAGATGGAGAGATGTACCATGTTCTTGGATTGGAAGAATCAACATTGTGAAAATGACTCTACTACCCAAAGCAATCTACAGATTCAATGCAATCCCTATCAAACTACCACTGGCATTTTTCACAGAACTAGAACAAAAAATTTCACAATTTGTATGGAAACACAAAAGACCCCGAATAGCCAAAGCAATCTTGAGAACGAAAAATGGAGCTGGAGGAATCAGGCTCCCTGACTTCAGACTATACTACAAAGCTACAGTAATCAAGACAGTATGGTACTGGCACAAAAACAGAAAGATAGATCAATGGAACAGGATAGAAAGCCCAGAGATAAACCCACGCACATATGGTCAACTTATCTTTGATAAAGGAGGCAGGAATGTACAGTGGAGAAAGGACAGTCTCTTCAATAAGTGGTGCTGGGAAAACTGGACAGGGACATGTAAAAGTATGAGATTAGATCACTCCCTAACACCATACACAAAAATAAGCTCAAAATGGATTAAAGACCTAAATGTAAAGCCAGACACTATCAAACTCTTAGAGGAAAACTTGGGCAGAACACTCTATGACATAAATCACAGCAAGATCCTTTTGGACCCACCTCCTAGAGAAATGGAAATAAAGACAAAAATAAACACATGGGACCTAATGAAACTTAAAAGCTTTTTCACAGCAAAGGAAACCATAAACAAGACAAAAAGACAACCCTCAGAATGGGAGAAAATATTTGCAAATGAAGCAACTGACAAAGGATTAATCTCCTAAATTTATAAGCAGCTCATGCAGCTCAATAACAAAAAAACAAACAACCCAATCCAAAAATGGGCAGAAAACCTAAATAGACATTTCTCCACAGAAGATATACAGACTGCCAACAAACACATGAAAGGATGCTCAACACCTTTACTCATTAGAGAAATGCAAATCAAAACTACAATGAGATATCATCTCACACCAGTCAGAATGACTATCATCAAAAAATCTAGAAACAATAAATGCTGGAGAGGGTGTAGAAAAAAGGGAACACTCTTGCACTGCTGGTGGGAATGTGAATTGGTACAGCCACTATGGAGAACGGTATGGAGGTTCCTTAAAAAACTACAAATAGAACTACCATATGACCCAGCAATCCCACTACTGGGCATATACCCTGAGAAAAACATAATTCAAAAAGAGTCATGCACCAAAATGTTCATAGCAGCCCTATTTACAATAGCCCGGAGATGGAAACAACCTAAGTGTCCATCGTCAGATGAATGGATAAAGAAGATGTGGCACATATATACAATGGAATATTACTCAGCCATAAAAAGAAACAAAATTGAGCTATTTGTAATGAGGTGGATGGACCTAGAGTCTGTCATACAGAGTGAAGTAAGTCAGAAAGAGAAAGACAAATACTGTATGCTGACACATATCTATGGAATTTAAGGAAAAAAATGTCATGAAGAACATAGGGGTAAGACAGGAATAAAGACACAGACCTACTAGAGAATGGACTTGAGGATATGGGGAGGGGGAAGGGTAAGCTGTGACAAAGCGAAAGAGTGGCATGGACATATATACACTACCAAATGTAAGGTAGATAGATAGTGGGAAGCAGCCGCATAGCACAGGGATATCAGCTCGGTGCTTTGTGACCGCCTGGAGGGGTGGGATAGGGAGGGTGGGAGGGAGACGCAAAAGGGAGGGGATATGGGAACATATGTATATGTATAACTGATTAAATTTGTTATTAAAAGAAAGAAGCACTAATGACAAAGCAAATGATGTAAATGTTAACAGTAAGTAAATCTGGATAAAAGCTCTAGAAGTGTTCCTTGTTACTATGTTTACTTTCGCAGCTTTCTTCTAAGTTTGAAACTATTTAGAAATAAAATGTTTATTTAAAAAAAAGGAATATAAGCAAAACACATAAGCTAATTATGGAAGCAAAGTAAGTGTTCCAAAAACATGAAAATATACTCAATTTTGTCAATAATTAGGAGAAAACTAGAGTGCAGAGAAATATTTAATCTACCCGCTAAATTTTTTTAAAACAAGAAAAATTCATTGTCTCACAGTTCTAGAGGCTAGAAGTGTGAGAAAAAGGTGTCACCATAGTTTGTTTTTCTGAGAGCTGTGAAGAAAAATCTGTTCCCTGACTTTTGCCTAGGTTCTGATCGTTTGCTACCTGGCAGAATTTTAAAGATTGATTATATAAATTCCTGGTAAGAATCAGGGCATTAAGAAAACTCAGACCCTTGGTTAGGTGCATAGAAAATTTAAGCATTTCACACAATACTTTAGCACTATTTAAATTTAAAATTACCACCACTTAATCTGGCAATATTTTTTCTGAGAATACTAAAGAAATATCAATACTTGTGCATGTGCCCCAAAATATAAGTATAAAGATCAGCATTGTTAAAAGAGTGAAAAAACTGAAGTCCCATCAATAGGAGAGTGTTGATGTATAATATCATGCTATACATTATATTACAGTGTATAGTAACTGAATATTATGCAAAATTGTTATATACCGACATACAGTAATTGATCAGTATACAGCTATTTCAAAAATTAAGTATACCATCTTTAAAAGAGTCATCTTTTAAAATGAAATACAGCATTATCTACTAAAGAGAACCAGGGTTCCTTGGAGAAATGGCCTATTGCAGACAGGGGAAATTGGAGTATAATATGAGCCTGGAACATCTTGTGGTTCCAGCAAGTACAGAAATGTTCAAAAATGATGGTGACGTGAAAAGAACATAAGATTCAGCTTAAACAGGCTCCTACTAGCCAGAGCCAAATCTAGGACAACTTTAGACACAAAATTCATATTGATAGTGATGGTTTATAACCCTTAGAATAAAGAGAATAAGACAGAATCCATGGATTCATAGTACATATAAAGAGAGGAAGAGCGAGAGGTTGAAAGATAAAGCAAGTGTGGTAAAATAACATTTGTGGAATCAGAGTGCAAGGTATACTGGAATTCTTTGTATTATCTTTGCAACCCTTCTGAAAAGTCTAAATTATTTCAAAATAAAAGGTTAAGAAGAAAAATGTCTGAGTTAAATCTAATATAAACTGACAATTACTAGAAAAAAACTAGATGACATATTTAAAAACTGAACTTGCAGAATTATTTCTATAGAAGAAGAGAGACTAAGGGAACTGGTGTGGAGAATGAGGAAGCACTATTACTCTGATCTGTGTGTTTATGCAGGTTTGAATAGTTTTCAATAAATTAATATTGTGTACTACTTGAAGCCCCTCCCTTCATACACATTCTACCCTCTTCCCCAAAGATTAATGCCCCTGGAACAGGTGATGGACCACCAGGTAAACAAGGAAGAGTGAGATATAGGAGAGAATAAAGAAAACTAATACATGGATCCAGGATTCACTGGCATATCTTACATGAAATTTCAAAATCTCAGTTATGAAATTATAATTCCATACCAGTATCCACATAAAAAAGCTGTATGTCTTATGAATGAAATTTAAAACATCCAAATTACAGAATTATAATTGCACACCTGGCATCTACCTAAACTCTCTGAGTAAGGAATGCCGAAGTAGAATTACAACCCTGCAGATTTTGCAGATGCCAATTTATACTAACCACATATGAGGTAGTGATGGGCACTGACTCATTTTAAAATCCTCCACCAGCCTGTCATCTTCCATTTGCTTAGTCCTACTGCACTCTATCAATACAGGACCTTTGAAAATGACTCTAAATTTCAATAATTTGTATGACTGTGACTGAAGGTTACTAACAGGCACCAGTGAGAAGGAGAAAATGGATTAACTTGATTCTGTTTTGCACAAATGGACTACTTCAAAGGAAAAAGATACAACTTGGTGGGGGGAAAAGTTACAAAGGTTTGAGGTGTGGGACTTGGTTCAGAGTTCTAAAAATTACCACAACATAAACTAATAAACAAAAATTGTCTAAGCAGGCCCTAAAGAAACATCTTGTTTTCTGTTATTAGCCCACTTTTATTTCTTTAATATTCAGTATTCTCAGCCCTCCCCTGCACCTCCATTTTATTCCAAACTCTTGATTTTCTTCTGATTTCTTACAAAGCTACTTTTCATATCATCTTCTTCCCTTTCTGGGAACTAAGTTTAACATGATATAATTCAACATGATTCTTTCCCTACAGATACAACTCACTTTCTGCATGTCACCCTGGAACCTCTGTACGCTTCCCTGGCATTCTCCACATACCACAGTCACAGATTCAAACTGCAGTTTGATATATCACACATGAAATGCAAACTTCTGCCTCATCTGCATTCTGAAATTCTGAGATGACTGTTATCTATCTACATACAATTTTTTTTAATTTAAGGGAAAACAAGTTGTCTTTAGACTGACATTGCCAAAGCACATGCCACTGCCCTGTGCTTAAACATCACTCCTAATGAAATTTTCATGAGGTTACTGTTATCTTGAAACATGGCCCTGCCAATGGTCAGATTACTGCTCTTAGAGACTCAGCCCAAAGCAGAACGATAAAGGGTTTGATTCCTAAGTTTAAAACTGATACCAAATATTCACAAGAACTGTGTCAAAGTTCAGACCCTTTGACTCACTGGTTCCCATCCTGGGAATCTGTCTTAAGAAAATAATTCAAAAAATAAAAAAAAAATCTGTATGAATATGTTTATTCCAACATCATCCACAAATAATGTGAAACACTGAGACTGTCCAAAAATACAGGAATTGTTACGTAAATTTTGACGAATCAGTTCAGTGGTCACTTATCAAGAAATCATTATGAAATGAGGCTTATTAAGACTGTATAACTTAGAATAAAGTTTAGAAGCAAATCATAAATGAAAAAAGAGAAACTGCACTTAAAAAACACTAGAACGGAATAATAACTTAATAATTATGAGGGGCTTTCCTGGTAGCACAGTGGTTAAGAATCTGCCTGCCAGTGCAGGGGACATGGGTTTGAGCCCTGGTCCGGGAGGATCCCACATGCCGCAGAGCAACTAAGTCCGTGTGCCACAACTACTGAGCCTGTGCTCTAGAGCCCGCGAGCCACAACTACTGAGCCCATGTGTCACAACTACTGAGGCCTGCACGCCTAGAGCCCATGCTCCGCAACAAGAGAAGCCACCACAATGAGAAGCCCGTGCACCACAACGAAGAGTAGCCCCCACTCTCAGCAACTAGAGAAAGCCCGTGTACAGCAGCGAAGACCCAATGCAGCCAAAAATTAAATAAATGAATAAATAAATACATTAAAAAAATAATCAATTATGATGTAGAAATTCTTTTCCTTAAAAAGTTAAAAAGTATTGTTTTACTTTTGATTTTACAATAAACAAAATTGGAAGAAAGTAAATAATACCAGGAAACCTCTTCTCTGAGGCCAAACAAAAGTCTGAAGCCTGGATTTTCCTATTCCTATGTAGAAAATTAAATTATTTTCAGAATCAGCAGGACCACACCATCTAAGACTAAAGGTGAAAATTACACAGTTGGAAGGTTTGAAACTTGTTTTGGACAGATGTCAAATTATGCCCAATGGCTTTGAGGGGATACAATAGCCAGAAGAAAAAGAAACAGTAAAAAAGTTGTTATATTACTTGCTCTCGAAACCAAGATTATGTAAACTGTACCTGATTAGAAGTTCAAAGATCAGAAGTCATAAATGGAAAAGGAATCAGAAAAAGATCCACCTTGGGACCAGATGTATTCTTTCAGCCTTAAGAGTTAATGTTTTTCTAGTCCCTTAGTGAAGAGGAATTAGGTGTTATTGTCAGAATCCACTGACTTTTTAGAGGAGAAAACTACAGTGGCATTATTATCCCATCCCCAGGAGGAGATACTGCTGTCCCTTCTTGGCACCATCAAGGTGCTCACATCAGAAGCCATGAAATGTATAGCATCTTTGGTATAGAAATTATGCCTCCTCTTTACAATAATCCTTCCTCATAAAACCCCATCCTTGTCTTTAAAAAAACTTCTCTTGTGATTAAAGTGTGAAAACTTTTGTTGAAAAATCAAACAAACAAAAAATTCCAATGTGAACAATGTTCCATGTCAATTGTACATGTCCTGGGTCTGATCCATTTTTTTATTTTGTAATTAACTGCCTAAATGCTTTAAGAAGCTTCTGGTTCATTAAACAATCTGGAAACAGTAAGAATTTTCCCCAATAGTTAGTTGTCAAATTATTCCTCTAATAATGTATTGTTTCCTGATGCTAGTGTTGAAATGCCAAGGCACTCTGAGATAACTTTTGGAAAATTTGAGCTCAAAGCTTTTAAATAGTATAAGATATTGTTTTTCAAACCAGTTGTTAAGCAGAGGACAAGGCCAGCAAGAAAAGGAGGAGTTGCCAGTAACAACTCTGAGCCTCCTTTCTGACATTGGCACATTAATGTTGGCAAAACGGTTCCCAGCAATTGCAGAACAGTAATTAGGCTGGATATTTTTTTCCAAAAGGAAAAAAACCTCCATTTCTGTGTAAATTAAGAATTCCACATGTTAGAATGAGATGAGAAAAAATATAAATTAGGAAAATATAGAAAAGCTAATCTAAAGTAGGTTATCAAATGTTAAATTCTCTAACTGGTAAAAGAACTTTCAAAATTTCACCTCCAAGGAAAAAGAAAAAGAAGTTGTCTAAGCTGATGTGTTACTTGGGTCTCAACATCTTAGTCTAAAGCTGCACTGTCCAATACGGTAGCTACTGGCCACGTGTGGCTATTGGGCACTAGTCCAAATTGATATGTGGTATATGTGTAAAACACACACTGGATTTCAAAGATTTAGAATGGAAAAAAAACAATGTAAAATGTCTCAATATTTTGCATACAGAAATTGAAATTATAATATTTTATATATACCAGATTAAATACAAACATTATTGGGGGGAGGAGTCAAGATGGAGGTGTGGGAAGACACGGAGTTAGCGTCTCCCTACAACTAGGGCACCTGCCAGCCACTGGTAGGAGACCCTGATGCCCAAGGAGACAGAAGGAACCCCAGAGTGAACTGGTAGGACACAGGGGGACTGGGGCGGGGAGGAGAAGTGGAGGCCAGACAAGATTGGCGCCCCTGAGGCCAGGGAGATCAGGAGAGGCAGGTGGGAGGGACTCCAGGAAGAGCAGGAGAGGAGCAGAGGGCGATCTCCTGACCCACTCGGGCCAGGGAGCCTGCTGAGCTCCCAAGCCGGTATCCCCCCCACAAGGCCCCATTCAGGTCATGTGGGTCCTGGGGGCATAGGAGGGAGGCTGGGGAGATCAGGAGAGGCAGGTGGGAGGGCCCTTCCCAAACCAGAGAAGCAGGAGAGGAGAGGAGGGCATTTACTCTGCCCACTTGAGCCCAGGAAGCCTGCTAAGCTCCCAGATGAGGTCCCCTGCCCTCTGAGACCAGGGGTGGGAGGCACACCTGGGCCCCTTCTGTTCCTTAGCCTAAGCTCCACCCCGCACAGTCCCCAGGGCCTTTTCCAGCCCTGTGGGTCCTGAGCATTGTCTCCGCCCACCACCCAAACCTTGCCCTTGCTTAGGCCCTGGTCTCCACAGCCAAGGCCTTCCCCGTACCCCCCCACCCCGTTTTTTTTTCTTTTCCCTCCTCCTCTTTTTTATTACTGTGGTACTGATGTACCTTCCAGTTGCTGACACATCTATATTTTTATTTTTACATTCTTTCTATTTTATATTCTTTCTATATCTCTTAGCTTCCTAGTCTAATTTTATTTTTTATTTTGTTATTGTTCTTTCTTTTTTGGGGGGGCACCCCACATGGCTCCTGTGGTGGGAGCTCTGAGTCCAAACCACTAGACTAACAGAGAACCTCAGACCCGAGGAATATTCATTGGAGTGAGGTCTCACAGAGTTCTTCATCTCAGCACAAAGATCCAGCTCTACCAAATAGCCTACAAACTCCAGTGCTGGAAGCCTCAGGCCAAACAACCAATAAAACAGGAACACAATCCCACTCATAAAAAAAAAAAAAAAAAAAAAGAAATGAGACAGCAAAGCAAGGAGCAAGGTAAAAACCTATAAGACCAAATAAATGAAGAGGAAATAGGCAATTTACCTGAAAAAGAATTCAGAGTAATGATAGTAAAGGTGATCCAGAATCTCGGAAATAGAATGGATTGAGAAAAATACAAGAAATGTTTAACAAAGATCTAAAAGAACTAAAGAACAAAAAAGAGAGATGAATAACACAGTGAACTGAAACGAAAAATACACTAGAAGGAATCAATAACAGAATAACTGAGGCAGAATGAATAAGTGAGCTGGAAGACAAAATGGTGGAAATAACTGCCAAGGAGCAGAATAAAGAAAAAAGAATGAAATGAGTTGCAGAGACCTCAGGGACAACACTAAACACACCAACATTCGAATTATAGGGGTCCCAGAAGAAAAGAGAAAAAGAAAGGGTCTGAGAAAATACTTAAAGAGATTATAGTAGAAAACTTCCCTAACACAGGAAAAGAATTAGTCACCCAAGTCTGGGAAGCACAGAAAGTCCCATACAGAATAAACCCTGGGAAAAACACACTAAGACACATATTAATCAAACTAACAAAAGTTAAATTCAAAGAAAAAGTATTAAAAGCAGCAAGGGAAAAACAAAAAATAACATACAAAGGAATCCCCATAAGGTTATCAGCTGATTTTTCAGTGGAAATTCTCCAGGCCAGAAGGGAGTGGCAGGATATTCTTAAAGTGATGAAAGAGAAAAACCTACAGCCAAGATTACACTACCCAGCAAGAATCTCATTCAGATTCGATGGAGAAGTCAAAAGGTTTTCCCACAAGCAAAAGCTAAGAGAATTCAGCACCACCAAACCAGCTTTACAACAAATGCTAAAGAACCTTCTCTAAGCGGAAAACACAAGAGAAGAAAAAGATCCACATAAACAAACCCAAAACAATTAAGAAATGGTAACAGGGACATACATATTGATAATAACCTTGAATGTAAATGGATTAAATGCCCCAACCAAAAGACACAGACTGCTCAATAGATACAACAACAAGACCCATATATATGCTCTCTATAAAAGACCCACTTCACACCTAGGGACACATACAGACTGAAAGTGAAGGGATGGAGAAAGATATTCCATGCAAATGCAAATCAAAAGAAAGCTGGAGTAGCAATACTTGTATCAGATAAATAGACTTTAAAATAAAGACTGCTACAAGAGATACAGAGGGACACCACATATTGATCAAAGGATCAATGAAAGAAGAAGATGTAACAATTATAAATGTTTATGCATCCAACAGAGGAGCACCTCAATACATAAGGCAAATGCTGACAACCATGAAAGGAGAAATTGACAGTAACACAAAAATAGTAGGGGACTTTAACACCCCACTTACACCAATGGACAGATCATCCAAACAGAAAATAAATACAGAAACACAAGTTGTAAATGATACAATAGACCACATATATCTAATTGATATTTATAGAACATTCCACCCCAAAGTGGCAGAATACACTTTCTTCTCAAGTGCACATGGAACATTCTCCAGGATAGATCATGTCTTGGGTCACAAATCAAGCCTTGGAATATTTAAGAAAACTGAAATCATATCAAGCATCTTTTCTGACCACAATGCTATGAGACTGGAAATCAATTACAGGAAAAAAACTGTAAAAAACACAAGTACATGGAGGCTAAACAGTGTGCTACTAAATAACCAAGAGATCACTGGAGAAATCAAAGAAGAAATTAAAAAATACATAGAAACAAATGACAGTGAAAACATGACAACCCAAAACCTACGGAATGCAGCAAAAGCAGTTCTAAGAGGGAAGTTTATAGCAATTCAATCTCACCTCAAGAAACAACAAAAATCTCAAATATACAATCTAACCCTGAACTTAAAACAACTACAGAAAGAAGAACAAAGAAAACCAAAAGTCAGTACAAAGAAAGGAATCATAAAGATCAGAGCAGAAATAAATGAAACAGAAACGAAGAAAACAATAGCAAAGGTCAATAAAACTAAAAGATGGTTCTTTGAGAAGATAAACAAACTTGATAAACCCTTAGCCAGACTCATCAAGAAAAAAAGGGAGAGGATGCAAATCAATAAAATTAGAAATGAAAAAGGAGAAATCACAACTGACACTGCAGAAATACAAAAGTTTATAAGAGACTACTACAAACAACTATATTCCAATAAAATGGACAACCACAAAGAAATGGACAAATTCTTGGAAAGGTACAATTTTCCAAGACTGAACCAGGAAGAATTAGAAAATATAAACAGACCTATCACAAGTAATGAAATTGAAACTGTAGTTAAAAATCTTCCAACAAACAAAAGTCCAGGACAAGATGGCTTCACAGGCGAATTCTATCAAACATTTAGAGAAGAGCTAACACCGACACTTCTCAAACTCTTCCAAAAAATTGCAGAGGGAGAAACACTCCCAAATTTATTCTACAAAGCCACCATCACCCTGATACCAAAACCAGAAAAAGATATCACAAAATAAGAAAATTACAGACCAATATCACTGATGAATATAGATGCAAAAATCCTGAACAAAATACTAGCGAACAGAATCCAACAGCACATTAAAAGGCTCATACACCATGATCAAGTGGGACTTATCCCAGGGATGCAAGGATTCTTCAATATACGCAAATCAGTCAATGGGATACACCATATTAACAAACTGAAGAATAAAAACCATAGGATCATCTCAATAGATGCAGAAAAAACTTTGCCAAATTCAACACCCATTTATGATAAAAACTCTCCAGAAAATAGGCATAGAGGGAAACTACCTCAACATAATAAAGGCCATGTATGACAAACCCACAGCTAGCATCATACTCAATGGTGAAAAATAGAAAGCATTTCCACTAGGATCAGGAAAAATACAAGAATGTCCACTCTCGCCACTCTTATTCAACACAGTTTTAGAAGTCCTAGCCACAGATATTAGAGAAGAAAAAGAAATAAAAGGAATACAAATTGGAAGAGAAGAAGTAAAACTGTCACTATTTGCTGATGACATGACACTATACATAGAAAATCCTAAAGATGCCACCAGAGAGCTACTTGAACTAATCAATGAATTTCATAAGGTTGCAGGATACAAAATTAATGTACAGAAATCTCTGGCATTCTTGTACACCAACAACGAAAAATCAGAAAAAGAAATTAAGGTAACATTCCCATTTACCATTGCAACAAAAAGAATAAAATACCAATGAATAAACCTTCCTAAGGAGGTGAAAGATTTGTACTCAACTATAAGACACTGATGAAAGAAATCAAAGATGACATAAACAGATGGAGAAATACCATGTTCTTGGATTGGAAGAATCAATACTGTGAAAATGACTATACTACCCAAAGAAATCTACAGATTCAGTGCAATCCCTATCAAATTACCAATGGCATTTTTTACAGAACTAGAACAAAAATCTTACAATTCATATGGAAACACAAAAGACCCCGAATAGCCAAAGCAATCTTGTGAAAGAAAAGCGGAGTTGGAGGAAGCAGGCTCCCCGACTTCAAACTATACCACAAAGCTACAGAAATCAAGACATTATGGTACCGGCACAAAAACAGAAATATAGATCAATGGTACAGGACTGAATGCCCAGAGATAAACCCACGCACATATGGGCACCTAATTTACGACAAAGGAGGCAAGAACATACAATGGAGAAAAGACAGCCTCTTCAATAAGTGGTGTTGGGAAAACTGGGCAGCTACATGTAAAAGAATGAAATTAGAACACTACCTAACACCATACAGAAATATAAACTCCAAATGGATTAAAGACTTAAATGTGAGACCAGACACAATAAAACTTTTAGAGGAAAAAACACTCTTTGACATAAACCACAACAACATCTTTTTTGACCCATCTCCTAGATTAACAGAAATTTAAAAAAATAAACAAATAGGACTTAATGAAACTTAAAAGCTTTTGCACAGCAAAGGAAACCATAAACAAGACAAAAAGACAACCCTCAGAATGGGAGAAAATATTTGCAAATGAAACAACAGACAAAGGATTGATCTCCAAAATATACAAACAGCTCGTGGACATCAATATCAAAAAAACAAACAATCCAGTTAAAAAATGGGTGGAAGACCTAAATAGACATTTCACCAAGGAGGACATACAGATGGCCAAGAGGCACATGAAAAGATGCTCAACATCACTAATTATTAGAGACATGCAAATCAAACCTACAGTGAGGTATCACCTCACACAGGTCAAAATGGCCATTATCAAAAATGCTAGAAATAAATGCTGGAAAGGGTGTGGTGAAAAGGGAACCCTCCTACACTGTTGGTGGGAATGTAAATTTGATACAATCACTATGGAAAACAGTATGGAGGTTCCTTAAAAAACTAAAAAAAAAAAAGAAAAAAAACCCCAAAACTAAAAATGGAACTACCATATGACCCAGCCATACCACTACTGGGCATATACCCTGAGAAAACCATAATTCAAAAGAAGGCATGCACCACAATGTTCACTGCAGCACTATATACAATAGCCAGGACATGGAACCAACCGAAATGTCCATCAACAGATGAACTGATAAAGAAGATGTCGCACCTATATACAATGGAATATTACTCAGCCATAAAAAGAAATGAAATTGAGTTATTTGTAGTGAGGTAGATGGACCTAGAGTCTGTCATACAGAGTGAAGTAAGTCAGAAAGAGAAAAACAAATACCATATGCTAACACATATATATGGAATCTAAAACAAACAAACAAACAAAATGATTCTGATGAACCTAGGGCCATGACAGGAATAAAGACACAGATGTAGGGGATGGACTTGAGGACATGGGGAGGGGGGAGGGTAAGCTGGGACGAAGTGAGAGAGTGGCATGGACATACATACACTACCAAATGTAAAACAGATAGCCAGTGGGAAGCAGCCGCATAGCACAGGGTGATCAGCTCGGTGCTCTGTGACCACCTAGAGGGGTGGGATAGGGAGGGTGGGAGGGAGACGCAAGAGGGAGGGGATATGGGGATGTATGTATACATACAGCTGATTCACTTTGTTACACAGCAGAAACTAACACAACATTGTAAAGCAATTATACTCCAATAAAGATATTAAAAAAATAAATCCCGTCTAGCTCTAGCATGCTGACACTAAGAGACTATAGGCTCAAGCTAATAAGTTTTAAATTCAAACTTACTTTAGAGAAATCCAGGGTTAATTACTATTTCATATTTCTCCACACTTTTTCACCCATGCCCCCTACTGTTTTCTCAATTCTGTTTCCTATGGATCCCCAGTAGCCAAGAAAAATGAATGTCCATTTATTTATTTATAAACTGCAAGTATACAGTTCATAGGGCCATTCTGAATTGTCATTCAGTCATATTCCTCTGAATCACCTGTGGAACATGTGAAAAATATTGATTCCTAGGCTTGATATCTGGAGATCCTGACTCAGTACATTTGGGATGAGACAGGATCCTATACTTCTTAAGAAGCTACCTACATCACTCAGAGGCTCAGCCAGGTTTGGGAATCAGTCGTCTAGCCTAACTCACTTCATCTGTAGCTGGGGTAAAATTAATCGTTCTAGAGACAAGGCCTGGTGGCCCCCGACGTGGCGCGAGGATGTAGAGCTCCTAACTCCAGCTCACTGCCATTGTTGACACCTGTTCTGACAAACACTCGTATTACTCACTCCTCAAGAGCTCCAGCCATCAGTATATCTTCCTTGTCAGTTTTAACATCCAACTCAGGTTCTCCATTGAGCAGAAGCTTCAAGTTATAAATAACCAGCAAAGTACCTAATGGAAAAATAGATATTTGACTCGTCAATATTTAACTATACTATGTGTTAGTCATGGTGCTGTTATCTCACTTATGGAATTAAACCTGCTATAGACCAAATTTCTTTTTGTACTTCAGTAAATAATATGCTTGGATAAGTTCCAAGATATACGTCTTGTAGCAAATTCCACTCTCTGCCAAAGAGTGTTGAGTTTCTACAGTATAGCGCTTCTTTTGACTATTCAATTCATTATGTCTTTCAATGTGGATTCTTAAACTTTGGAACTCTTTTCATAATTTGCATTACAAAAACTGTTAGAAGCCTGAACCAAATTTGTATTATAGGCAAAGCTCTCACTGGCAAAACTGAAATCAATGCACATAAGAACAAAGATGAATTTTCAACATTTGTATAAATATGAAGTACTGCTTTTAGACCCTGAAACAGGTGTTGGTAAACTTTTTCTGTAAAGGGCAAGATAATAAATACTTCAGGCTTTGCAGGCCTCTCAGATCTACTCACAACTCAACTCCACAGTTGTAGCATGAAAGCTGCCATAGGGAATACACAAATGAATGATGTGGCTATTTCCAATAAAAATTTACTAACAAAAACAGCTATGGGGCCAATATGGCCTGCAGGCGTTAGAGTTTGCTGACCCCTGCTCTAAAGCACAGTCAACAAAAAAATCCAAATTCTTTATGAAGTTGATTGTAACATAAAGACAAACACCATTGTCACAGAAATTTTAAGAACAACCAATTACACTTTTTTTGGTAATACTAAAACAGAAGGGAAAACAGCAGAGTGACTAAGAATTTGGACTTGGACTTGGGGGCCTAAATACTTGGGTCTACATCCTGGATCAACCATTTACTAGCACAATGACCTCAGGTAAGTTTCCTAACCTCTCTGAACCTAAGTTTTCTAATGTATATGATGGAGCTCATGAGGTACCTAAAACACTGAGTTGTTTAGAGGATTAAATGAGTTAATTTTTATAAAGCATTTAGAAAAGTATTCAGGAAACAGTACATCTTTCACTTATATGAGTATTTCACCATTAGAAGGCAACTAAGAGATTACATTAACTGTCCATAAAGTATGCCACATATGTTAATGAAATGAATATTTATTTAATTGCCACTATTTTTCCGCTGTGAGAAAGGGAAAAGGATGACATAAAACATCACTTTTAAACAAAATGCCACAGGTTAGAGAAGAAATTTTGAAGGTAACACAGGCCAAGTCACAAAAAAGATTCTCAGAATTTTGCTATAAGCATAACATAAAACAGAATTTTAATATAAACATAACAGAATTTTGCATATAAACATTACAAAAAGTAGAATGCAAATCGTTTTCTCTAGAGTAGGAATCTTTTTGCTTCCAGATATGAAAAGTGGTAGAAGTCTGGAGAAAGACGGGCACAGAAACCTGGATTCGTTATTTTATAAATTGCTAACTCTCTTATAAACCCTGGCATCATCTAATCTTGGAGGCTGCAGGAAAGCATCTGGTGCAGAGACTGTGATTCCGTGCGGTAATAGCCTGTGTCATCCTCCTCTTACCCAGTGTCACCAAGCTCACACAAGTACAAACCTTCCTCCCTATGTCAGGGACTTAAGAATTAGTCCCGTTTGGATTCTCCTGAGACAAAACTTATATAAATAAAATGAATAACTGCCCCATATGAGACTCCATGTGATACTGTAAATAGAAGAAAATACGAAATCATATTTATAGTCTTTCATAAGACACTGAAAACAAATACTTGCACATCAAAATTTCAGGGCTGTGATGATCTTACCACATTTCCCATAGATCACATCAAACTGCTGCATCAATTCAGCTTCAGTTTTAAATGGAGAATACTTATAAATTATAGACAATTCCGTTGAGAATTTCTGAGGATCATCTGTGACAGATTCTCTGGTTCTTGTTAACCATGAAGGTAGTGGAACCACAACCTATTAAAAAAACACACATCAATTTACTATGAAATATACATAGAAAAATCATCATTCTTATGTCTGATCCTAACTCAGTTCATTTACCATCCAGCCAAATTATAAAACACTAAGTTAAATGTTTATTTTTCCCAGGTATTCTAGTTTTATAAGGAAGAGACACATGACAAATATATATATACTTGGAGTTTTATTCTAAAATGTTCCACTGTAGAATGTGGGAACAGATGGAATCTACCTCAGCCCCCTGTGGAATTATGGGTAGAATGGCAGAGGGGACAACAGTATCAGCATTTTAGAAGTTGAAAAGCATATCCAAGTATGACAGCATATCCAAGTAACCAACCTAAAGCCCGTGCCAGGCAGGAGAAGCACTAGCCTGATTTACAATTCAGAGTCTGCTAAAAGGCTCAGAGACTGATGGCATGAATTAACTCTGGAGGTAGGGTAAAAGGAGAAGAGAGCTAGAAGTAGCATCCAGATCCCCACCTGGCAATAACTTCTCCCCCACCTCCACAGGGACTGATGTTTATTAACTGGAAAGAGTGGAACAAAGCACGTCCGGATTAGAGGATATATCAGGCACACTTGGCAGGGGACCTTACTTAGATTAGAGGGATTAAATAAAAGTATACATATTGGATGCTGAGAACCCCAGATCTCTTCTCTCATTTGGCTCCCAGGAAGCTGTCAGTTAGACCTTCAGGCAGAAGCCTGTAGGAGTCTTCTTTGAGATATCTGACCAGCCCAGAAGGAAAGGCATAAGGCAAATTATATTGAGGATTTTCCAATAAAACATCTCAGTTAGATCCCATTATTGTGACCTGCATAGCTGTCAAGCCCCACCCACACTCTCAGAGCTTTCAACTGGCACTTTATTGAACTAATCTTTAAAGTATTCAGGATTAACAGTCATCTAAGAAAAGCCTCTAATGTGACAGAGACCAAATAAACAAGCACAAACAAAGCAACTCAGTGGTAACAAAATCCATAAGAGGAAGATGAAAATTTCACGGGAAAAAAATCAATCATAGTTAATATCTTCAGAGCTCTAAGAAGAAATACTGTATCCATGAAACAAGAGCCACATATCTTTTTTTTTTTTTTTTAATGAGTGTTGTTTTTTTTTTAAACGGCTACAAATGCTTGGCTTTTTTATTTATTTATTTATGTCTGTGTTGGGTCTTAATTTCTGTGTGAGGGCTTTCTCTAGTTGTGGCAAGCGGGGGCCACTCTTCATCGCGGTGCGCGGGCCTCTCACTATCGCGGCCTACTCTTGTTGCGGAGCACAGGCTCCAGACGCGCAGGCTCAGTAGTTGTGGCTCACGGGCCTAGTTGCCCTGCAGCATGTAGGATCTTCCCAGACCAGGGCTCGAACCCGTGTCCCCTGCATTAGCAGGCAGATTCTCAACCACTGCGCCACCAGGGAAGCCCGAGCCACATATCTTTAAAAAGGAATATTGAGAGACTAAAAACACTCCTTAGAAGTAAAGAATATGATTACAGAAAAAATTTTCCTTTTAAGGGTTGGAAGATAAATGTAAGAAAATCTCCCAGAAAACAAAACAAAAATATAAAGGACAGAAAACAGGAGAGAAAGGGTAAGAAAACTAAAGAACTGTCTCTAGACATCCAAGAGCTAAGAACAGGTGTTGTAAAAGGAGAGAGAAGATAATATGGAGGGAAGAAAATCATGAAATATTACAGGAAAATATCCCAGAATTAAAGGACATGAGTTTCCAGACTGAAAATGTTCAACAATCAGCCAGCACGATGGGTACAAATAGACCCACCCAAAGGCAAAACACTGAAATCAGAACAGAGGGGGAAAAGCCCTCCCAAAAATAGAGGGGGAGGGGAGAAGAATGCGTCACCTAGAAAACTCAGGAATTTAAATGGCTTCAGACTTCTCAACACTAGAAATTATAAGATCACGGAGCAATGCCTTCAAAATCCTGAAAGAAAACTAATTCCAAGAAAAAACATCAAGCCAAACTATCATTAAGTGTTTGGGTGGGATAAAAACATTTTCATGCATGTGAAGTCTCAAAATATTTTACCCCTCATGCACTCTTGCTGAGAAAGCTAATGGAGGATATGTTACACCAAGAAGAGGGAGCACAGTAGGAAAGACCTGACACAGAAGAGAAGTAAAGAGAATTGCCAGAATGATGGCAGGGGCATATCCCAGGATGGCAGCTGAATACCAGCCATGGAAAGCAGGAATGTGAGGTGCAGCACATAAGAAGATTCCAGAATAGAGTTCTTCAAGACGGTGGAACCATCAAAATAACAGGTTGAGACTGGGGTTAACACAGTGATAAAAGACATATAAGACCAAGCAAATATTCAGTGATAGCGATAAGCATACAGAACACTAAGTAGGCAATTAGTAATTATTAATTAAAAGTTTTGCAGGAGAGAGAAAAATAATAGTTTATGACATGGTATAATTGTATGTAGTGCCTATATAGTCTCTAATGTAAATAGTGAATATTGGCACAACCAAAATTACAACTGAGCCATATTGAGGGTGGAGAATTGGAAGGGTATGTATGTGTGATGGGAGCAAAGAAAAAGAAACAGATAAATCCTCCTGTTTTACAGTGGGAGGTTAATAGAATAGATAATGCCTAAATCAAATCAAGAAGTAGCAATACAAGCATGTTATATAGAAATTTACAGGAAAATAGCAAAAGAATCAGCTAATACTGTTGAAAGAGATTGCCTCTGTAGAAGTGGAAATGGAAAGGGGCTGCAGGCTTTAGTTTAAAAAAAATAAAAGGAAATGGCCCATTTTGGGAAAACTATAACCTCAGCTTTGGCCCAATTTCCCATATCCTTTACGTACAAAAAGTACAATATAAATGCTTAAAGTATTGCTTTTCCTCATTCAGAATCCCACTCAGCTTCTCCCTATTGCTTCCAGACTATTCCTGTTAACCAGCCCCACTCCACTGCTGCCAGCGGGCATGCTGGGCTCCTGCTGGACAGTCCCTCCAAACCCCACAGTCATCTCAGGCCTGAGACTTGCCACATGCCATTTCTCACCATATACCAACCTTTCCAGTTACACGTTGTCCTCTCCCCATAAAACCCTCATTGGCCACTCAAGGCTCTCTCATCTCTCCATCCATATCACTGCTTTTGACAATTGAGTAACAGCAGGAACACATACTCATTGAACAGCATGTTTTTTAAACACCCCTGTTTTTTTATTTATCCAGTACATACGTGTCTGCCTTATTTGGTGATAAGACTGAAAATACTGATGGTCAGGTGGTCCCGCTTGTTTTCTACCTTCCACAGGGTCTGCCCAGTGCTAGGCAGACAGCAGTTCCTCAACATGTATTTGCTATATTGAATTATAACTGATGTTCAGAATACTAAACTCAGACACTGCAAATTAATAAAATGTCTCTGGGTCAGCAAATGGAATTGAAATTATGGTCAACAGAGTTACAGTTTTAAGTTTGCTTTGCATTCAATTTCTTTAGATATTGTTTTCCAAGTCTTTTGAATCCAATATTCTATTTTAAAAATGATACTCTAATTTACAGACAAGTGGTGGAAATGTTTTGCAAGCTTCTTCCAAAAAGCTCATTGTGCCAAAGGGAGCCTCTTATTCTGGAAAATTTGTGTACGTGGATAATAAAAATAAAGTTCTGAAAACTGTCTAGGAGTTACAAACCTACTCAAGGAAGGATCAATAGGACAGGCCTCCAATGACCCCAGAATAGCCAGCTACCCTCTCTCCATTTCCCAAATATACTCTTAAATTTCTAAAGCATAATCAGAAAGAACCCATGGTAGACTTTACCTCCTGAAACGGTAAATGAAAACAATTCCATTACCATGGGAACTGAAGGAAAATTCTCAACCCTTACCTCACTTAGACCTTCTCTTTCACAAAATGTCTGAGAAAAAAACACACAGGTCATCGTTTCTTCCTTCTTTGTGAAAAGAATAAAGTCTTTTCCAATCCTCATGGATCCACTATATTAAAAATCAAGAACATAACGGTTTACATCTCAAACACTAGAAAGAAGGAACAGGCGAGCATGATATCGTGTACTGTACCAGGTTGTTCTTTTCATAGAAATAACTCCACTGTTTTGCTGACTCATCACCAAGAGTGTATGATTTTTTTTTTTCTCAAAGCAGAGCAGAATTTGAACTAATCCAGGCCCACATTCTGGCTTGAGATAAAGTGCTGTCCATGGCTCCAGCAAAGAACAATCATCTGTCCCTGGCAGGTGCTACACAGGTGATCGTAGCCTCATGTCCTCACTTTTCTTTGAGGCAGACCACTAACATAAGCTGTGGACACATATAACACCTACACTAAGATACACTTTGAGAAACAATAGGACATAGAGATGTGATGAAGCTTTAAGCTACAGGGGTGCTACTTCAGCCATCTCTGAAAAAAAGATTCATCATCTATTTAAGAATTAAATTTTAAGTTTTAATTTTAAATTTTAATTAAATATTAAAACATTGTAAAGGTTCAAGTCAGTTATGGGTAGTGGAAATTCTAAAACAAGATAGGACTCTCAAGTTTATATTTGTTTCTAAGATTTCCTTTAACCAAATATTATTCCCAATAATCAAAATCAATAATATATGCATTAAGGAAAACAATTCTCACCTTTTAAGACCATTGCCATATTGCCCAATAAACTTCAAAGTTGGTAACTGTTTCTTGGATGTTCCAAAGTAAATGATATCTGAAGCTTCCTCTATAATTGACAAAGACATGTAGTGATTAGGACTTATGAGTCATTCACACTGGCCAGAGGTCCAGTCGTCAGGATGTCACACATATATTAGGACAAATCCATACTTCTTGGGTCAGTCCAAAGACAAGGATCCTTGTCAGGCCCCATAATCTCTGACCAGGATCATAACGGCAATATATTGAAGGAGGTCAGACAGACCGAGCCACATGACCCTGGGGAAGTAGAGCCTTAATTTCCTTGTCCCTGGGCTTCCCTGGTAGTGCAGTGGTTAAGAATCTGCCTGCCAATGCAAGGGACACGGGTTCAAGCCCTGGTCCAGGAAGATCCCACATGCCATGGAGCAACTAAGCCCATGTGCCACAACTACTGAGCATGTGCTCTAGAGCCTGTAAGCCACAAGCACTGAGCTGACATGCCACAACTACTGAAGCCCATGCGCCTAGAGCCCATGCTCTGCAACAAGAGAAGCCACTGCAATGAGAAGTCCACGCACCGCAAGGAAGAGTAGCCCCCACTTGCCGCAGCTAGAGAAAGCCCACGCTCAGCAACAAAGACCCAACACAGCCAAAAATTAATTAATTTAAAAAATTTTTCTTGTCCCTAAAAGGGAACTACTAACACTTATATCACAGATTTGTTGATGAAGATAAACGAAATGAATTAAATGAGATGATGTGTTAACCTTAAAGACAATACATGCCATTTAATAAATGCTAATAAATTAAAGGTGCTATAATTATTTGTACTACTAGTAATTTTCTATGCTTTTGGCACTTATCCAGTCCCATGTGAGACTGAGAAGGGCAGAATAGCTTTTGGTCTGCTACTACCTGGGAAGGGCTACTTATTTCAGACTTTGAGAGTTATTCTCCTGATCTCTCCAGGGCATTCTGGAATTCTAGAGAAGAATCCTCTGAACTTCAGAATATACATACCTCCAAGAAACAAGAATGCTCCCAGGGAAATAGGAAAAGATAGAAATGGATCTCCCAATTGGGCTACCTGAATACATGCTCCAGAATTGTCCTGAGGACCCTGTGTCAGTCTGGGGGCAGACATGCTATAGTTCAGTGGCACGTGGCAGGAGGTGTGTAAAGACACTCTGCTTGTCTGAAGCTAACTGGACATTTTATCACATGTTCTTATTAAGGGTTGGCTATTAGACGAGGGTATCCATAATGATAATGTTAGCTACTGCTTATTATTTAGTATGTGCCAGGTACTATATCATATACTTTATTTGCACCAACTACTTAATATTTATAACAAGCCTACAAGGAAGATACTATTATTATTATCTATACATTACAGATGAGGAAATTTAAGTTTTAGGAGTTTATGTAACTTTCCCAAGGTCACACTGATAAATGGTACCCACAGAACTATCACCCAGAGTTGCAGAAGACCAAATCCCATGGTTTTTATCACACACCATACAGACTCCCATGTATGGTGGCCAGAGTTCTGAGCACAGGGACAGAACACTGAATAGGACAGGCATGACCCTGTCCTCAATAACTTTATGTCATGGTAGGAGAAAGAAGGAGATAAACAAGATCCTTTCGGAGAGCACTAAGTAAAGGAAATAAAACCAGGGTAATGTTACAGGGCATTCACAAGAATGTAGCCTGCAGATAGAACGCTCAGGGAAGGCCTCCTTCATAAGGTGTCATCTGAGATGAGATTTAAATGATGAAGGGCCAGCCAGGTGTGGCTGGAGTGCTATAAGCAAGGAAGTGCGAGGTACGAGAAAAGGTCAAAGAGGTGGACAGAGGCCAAATAATGCAAGAAATTGAAAGTGTTGCTGAGGAATATGAATTTTATTCTAAAGTAATGGAAAACCACTAAGGGTTTTAAGCAGGGGCATCAATATGATCTATTAAAAGAAAAAAAAATCCACTCAGGATGGCTGTGTGGGGAATGCACTGTAATGGGGCAAGACTGCAAGTGAAAAGAGTTTGGAAATCACCACAGTCATCTTCTAAGGGTCAAGATTGATCGAGCTCAGCTTGGACAACAGACGGATTCTATTTTCAGTCATCAGAAAAACTCTTCCAACTTATCACCTGAGTTCCAACATTAATAAAGAATTGCTCTCAACACTACTGGGCCTTTTTAAAATACAACTGTATATGTCAACTGAAGTGAGTTTCTTCTGAAGATCTGAATATTTGTCACTTGCCTGTGTTTTGATTAGTTTGTTTGTGGACCCATATAAAGGAGTTGCTTCTTTTTTTAAGGAATTGCTTTAGAATATGTCACACATAGTCTTTTACCATTCAGACCAAAGGGGTCTTTGGAGACTCAAAAGAAGATAATTGCTCTATTTTTTATTCTTAGCTTCTATCAGCACCGATGATCATTCTTTCCTCTGGTGTGGAACTGACCAGAACACTACCATATTATTTGAACTCCCTCACTGTTTGTTAAATCCGGTGGTCAAAAAGCCTAGCTTGAGGGACATACACAAGTGTTATAAGAATTCAGGGATAAGGTATCCCAATTCATGCAAATCCTTTATCTGAAGGAATAACATCTCAATTCCACAGCAAACAATATTATGTACCTACTCTGTGCTGCCTTTTGCTAGCCTTGAAGATACGAATATAATCATGCAATGCATTGTAGATGCTTTCACTATGATGAGAACATTCAAGAAGCAACTAAACCTTTGAATGTGCAGGGAAAAAACACAAACTGCTAAAAACAAGGAGAGGTGACCTCTACCTCAAGGTTAAACAAAAAATTTAAAATAGCCTAAAGACACTAGAAACTGCCTTGGGTCTCTTGCAAGCAGTACCTGAAGGGTGTGCTAAAGACAATCTCACAGTCTGTGTTTGTTTTCCATTCATTCCCAGATGCTGTTCCTTACAAGAAATCTGTGCCCTGTGCCTGTCATTTTTCTGGCAATATTTACATTCACTTTTGGTCTTGCTTTAGATGGCTACAATGAATTTACTCTGTCAGCTGGTATATTTAAACCTAAAAAGCTCAACAATATGTTAAGTCTGGGGTTTATTTTCCCTAATAGCTCCATACCTGTTTATATATATATATATATATATATAGCTCAATTTATTTTTATTTATTTTATAGGTTTTCAGGCTGTTTGTTCTAACAGCCAGGTAGGAATCTAGATAATTAACTTACCAGGGCTCATACCACATCCATCATCCAGGAAGCACAACATGAATCCACCCTGCAATTCTTCATTATCCACTGTAAGAGAAAGCAGTTATTACTAATAAATAGGGGGCTTAATTTCTTCATCAGAGAGTCATGCTGCTCACATAATTATTTGTCCTCCTCAAATGCAGCCACTGAGTGACAGAGTTATGGCACAAGGATAAAGCTCAGAAAGGCATCTTGGCTACAGTTTCATGAGAAACTGCAGGGGGAGAACAATCATGCAACAAAAATTTATGTTAAATTAACATAAAACATGTACATATTAATAAATTATGTATACAGCATGACATGCCCTGTTCTGGAATCTGACTGGTCCTTTAAACTTCAGGTGTTTTCTCCCTGGGGGAGGGAATAAAGGTAGCCAGTGATGTGGTCCCAGGATCCCTCTATCAAATTGATCAATCCTGATGCCCTTCCACCAAAGCACTAATTCTAAAGTCAATCCAGGTCATTCTTATTAAATTCATCAGGCTCTCTTCCAAGTAGCTAATTCCCATAAGAGCCATTCGTGCATGCTTCTTAGTGGCAGCAAATATTTGCCTCTTGAAAATGTATTTGACTTTTGAAAATAGCTAAGTTATTTGGAGTCAATTTTGATGATTAAGTGATATTAAATTACATAATATAATCTCTTGTTTAAAAAATTTTGAAGGTGTAACTAAAAGTAATGAGAGTAATGTTAATGCACAGTTTGTAATCTGGCTCTTGAAGTAATTTCAACATTTGGATACGTGAATTCTAGCACACCTCTCTCTTCTTTTTTTGTTAATGTAACAACTTTATTGAGAAATAGCTTACACACAAAAAAGCTACACGTTTAGGGCTTCCCTGGTGGCGCAGTGGTTGAGAGTCCGCCTGCCGACGCAGGGGACACGGGTTCATGCCCCGGTCTGGGAGGATCCCACATGCCGCGGAGCGGCTAGGCCCGTGAGCCATGGCCGCTGAGCCTGCGCATCCGGAGCCTGTGCTCCACAACCGGAGAGGCCACAACAGTGAGAGGCCCGCGTACAGAAAGAAAAAAAAAAAAAAAAAAAGCTACATGTTTAAAGTGTACAATGTGACACATTTTGACATATGTAAATACCTGTGGAAGCATCACCACAATCAGGACAGTGAACATGACCATCACCCCAGGTGTTTCCTCGTGCCCCTCGTAGTCTCTGCCTTCTGCCCCTCCCATGCCCTGTCCCCCCCGACCCCATCCCCAGGCAGCCATGGATTTACTAACTCCATCCTTACAGATTCATTTCTAGCACATCAGTTAAGTCAACTCTGGGTTCAATGGTCACCTCTAATTACATTTTTTAAATGTTCAAAATAATCTATAAATACGTATCTAAAAGTCATACCCAAGTTTTCTGGGTTCATAATTTCATGCTCACATGTCCACTTGTAATCCCCCCTCCTCTCTCTAATTCACCTCCTGTTTACAAACCCTTTGTATCTTCCCTACCATCTCATTTCCCCAGTTCTTCTGCCTACCTGGTCCTCTGGTCTGCTTACCTCAACTTCTGTGTCAGAATATTCCTCCCCGCTTTAGGTATGTGCTCTGTTCAGCTGTCCCCTGACTAAGGCTGACACGTCTCCACTGTTCAACTCTTGTTGAGTTCTTTGCCCAATGCGATAGCTCTCAACCTTGGCTGCACATTTGAATCACCGGGATATATTCTAAATTAATTGGTCTTGGATGCAGTTTAGGAATAAAAACTCCTCCCTGTTATCCTAAGGTTTATCAGAACTGGGAACCACCTAACACAAGCCTCAGCCTGTGAAGTTGCAACAGTTGATTTTGCAGCTCTTGGTATATAGTTCTCATGTAAGAAAGCAGGGCATTTCTTTGGTGAATAGGTGGGAAAGGCTCAAAATTCCCAAGAGTCTTAATAGAGTGTTTAATTTTTCTATAAATTCCCATGAAGATCTACAGACAATCACAGCCTCAAAATTTAATATTCCCCAAGTACCCACTCAGAGGCTTGGTCTCGTTTGTTTCAATTCCTTAAAACTATGTATTTGAGATCGATTTCTACTAACCATTAAGCATGCATGTCCGAAACAAACCACAGCACCTTCTCTCCAAGCAGACTGGCTCCTCCTTCCGGTCTGTCCTGCTCAATAAATGGCATCTCTCTGCCATTAGGCTTCAGCTGCCCAAGTCAAAGGCTCAAGATCAAGTTCTCCACCTCCTCGCCCCATGTAGACATGTCTTCTCCATTCCACCTCCTCACATCTCTCAAATCTGACCACTTTCTCCATCCCCATGACACTGCCTTAGTTCAGGAAACCATCACCTCTCTTCTGGATTCCAGTAGCAGCTCCCCCACTTCTTGCTCCCACAAATCAGAGCATGCTGAGAGTCTGCAGCCAGTCATGCAGTTCACTCCTCTCCTGCTTATAACCCTTGCATGCCTTCCCACTGCCCACAGGGTGCAACCCAACCAGTTAACAAATCTAGCTTGCCTTTCATCACCTGACCCTCCAACCTCTCTGTGGTGGTTAATTTTATGTGTCAACTTGGCTAAGCTATGTTGTCCAATTGTTTGGTCAACTCGATGTTGCTGTGAAAGTACTTGTGGATACAATTAACATTTATAATCAGCTAACTGTAAGTAAAGCAGATACCCTCTATAATGTGGGTCAGCCTCATCCAATCAGTTGCAGGCCTTAAAGGCAAAGACTGAGGTTTCCCAAAGAAACAGCAATTTTCTGCCTCAAGACTGCAACACAGAAACCCTGCTTGAGTTTCCAGGCTGCTGGCCTGCCTGAAGATTTAGAACTCAAGACTGCAACGTCAACTCTGACCTGGATTTCCAACCTGCCAGCTGCCCTACAGCTTCCACACCTGCCAGCCCGCACAATCATGGGAGCCAGCTCCTTAAAATAATCCCCCCTCTTCCTCCCTCTCTACTATATGTATATCCATAGATAGAATGACAGAGAGAGAGAGAGGAAGGGGCAGGGAGAGATATCTATTTATCTACTATTGGTTCTGTTTCTCTGAAGAACCCCTCCAAGCTCATCTCTTGTCATCCCCTCCCCTGCCCATACTGCACTCTTCCACTTCCACACAAATAATCACCTGGGACTAATCTTGAACATCTCAAACATTTCTTCAACACCATCAGGGTGTCCTATGTTCTCTCCAGATTCAAGCGACTATACATTCTTCTCCTTCGTCCTTTCCATCCTTGATTCTCCAGGTTAAGGCCTATTTTCCCTTTAGGTCTCTAGTTCATACATGATTTCTTCTAGGAAGCCTTCCTAATCCTTCCACGTGATCAGGTGCCCATAATGAATGTTTCCTTTCTAATCTGTGTTTCCCACTTTTCAAAGTATATTCAAATACCTGTTCATGCATCTATTTCTCTTTTAGACTAGTGGTTCTTCCATTTTTTGGGACTCAGTTGCCTCAGAGATGTGATGAAAGCTCAACGGCCTTCTACCCATAAAAGTGAAGCTGCACACAATATTTTCCACAGATCCCTTTACTAGGATGCCAATTCCTTAAAAGCAGGCACTGTGTGTACTCAGCACTTAGCCCAGTGCCTGCCACTTGGTCAGCACTAAAAAAATGTACTGAATGCATATCCATGTTTACTAGAATAATATACACAGAAAGATAAAATATCCATGGCTAAACATATTCAGTTTGAATTTTATAGCCCTCAAGTTACTTGAAGAAAACTTAAGACTGGAAAGTAATTCACACGCCTCAGTAAATTATTTAAAAACTAGTCCAATGCTTAGATTAATTATGTACCCCCATATCAATTCTATCTATTGGTGCATAAGCCCTGGCCTTAGTTTATTTATTTTTTTATTTTTTGAAGAAAAATCAGTTTGCTAGGTTGATAGCCATATTGTGGTTTGCTGCAACAAAAAGCTGATAGCCATATTGTGGTTTGCTGCAATAACACATATTACCTAAATAAAGAAAGAAGTGCCCCTTTCAAATCAAATTGCAAAGATTCTTTTTTATTTTTTGTGACAATGCCAAGTGCTAAAGAAAGTGGGGTGAAGTGAATACTGCCATGGCCTGATGTCTTGCACAAACCCAAAAGAACATAATGTGTGAATTCTGATCACATTTGTTGTACTTTCTGTGATTCCAGATAATTCTTCTCAACCCTTCAACCCTTCAATAATATGTGTGCTCTGAATGAAATTCAGCTTGAATCTTTTCTCCTTCCTCCACTGCTAGGACCACTGCCTTCGTTCAAATCCTCATATAATCTTGTGTGGATCATCCATAGCCCCATTCCCTGCTATCATTCTTTCACACTTCTACAGACCATCTACAAACCATCCTGTATGCTCTTGCTAGAGTATCTTTCTTTAAAAAGAAAAGAGCACATTTCTATTGAATAATTTGCCAACTGACATTGCTCAAAACTCTTGAATGGTCCACTGGCTACAGAAAAACAAACAAACAAAAAATCTTAGTATGGTATTCAAGGTGCTCATCCGTTTGGCTCTAACACTTAGCCCTAGTCAACCAAGCCCCATCATTGTCTCCTGGATGCTTTTTCTCCAAATATATACATGGCTCACTGCCTCATGTCATTTAGGTCTTTGCTGGTATATCACCTATTTAGAGCAACTTTCCATGAGCACCACGTGAAAAATAGTACATCTTTCCCATTACTCTCTGTTCTCTTATCCCACTATGTTTTTTTTTTAGCACTTATCGTGACCTGGTATAATATTTATTTGTTCACTTCTTTATTGTCTATCTTTCCTCACTAGAATGCATGTTCCATGAGAGCACAGGCTTAATCAAACACTTTATTCATTGCTCTATCCCCAGCACCTAGAAAAACTGCTTGGCTCATTCATAATAGATACCCAGTAAACTGTTATTGAATAAATGAATGAGTCTCTGAACTAGTCTACCTCCATTCTTTTTTTCGTAATAATTCCTCAGACAGGAATATTCTTTTCTTCCTACACTACCTGACACAAATCACATCCATATTTCAAGCCCTGGCTCTTTAATATGGGGTGTTCTTTCTCCGTGTTCCCACCATGCTTTGAGTCTCTCCTAGGCAAGAGATGCTTATTCTCTTTTACTCTTATATAATTGGATATATAGGGAAAGACCACCTTTTCTCCACCACTGGCATTTCCTTCTATGCAGAATGGAGTTCAATCAGCAGTACTAAAGGGGCCCTTCTCTGTACCTTGACCATTTTTTCCCTGAGCAGTGAGCTCACTCATCTGACTAGTAATTTGGGGAAAAGTAACTTAAGAAGGTTCTGCTCAGATCTCTCCTGCTCCCTCTGAGAGCGAGCTGCCTGCAGAGAACGTGACTCCACTAGGTGGGCGAGTGCCCGATGCTCTCCCACACTAAGCTCCACAGTCCAACCTAGCATTTATCAGCAATGAAGACTGACTCTTATTTGATTTCTCAAACTTCTCAGAACCTGGGAGTAGAAAGGGAAGAAGAGTATCATTTATTATGTTTCTTCAAATCTCTCAAGATGTCCATGTCTCTCCTCCTCGTGAACCAGAAGCACCCACCTAGCACAAAATCTTAAAACACTTAGAAAACTGAATTGAACTGAGTTGCTTTTTAAATAATGATAAAGACTTTATATCATGGAACACATTCTCTGGCCTGTGACCAACAGCCAATATTTACAGGAGAGCTGATAGAATCTGGGTTGGGGATCACCATAGGTGTTTCTCCAGGTAGTGTTAACTACAGGACTGGATCACAAAACCTAACTTCCTCTGCATCATATTCAGTGAAATGAACTAATAAGTGCAATAAATACTTGGTGACTGGAAATGAAGTCAGTAAAGAAAACATGCTTGGTTTGAATTTCATAGCCTTCAAACATTCATACTGCACATTCACTTACACACTTTAAAACTGTGATATGTTGGGAATGATGTATACTTAATTATGAATAACCATTAAGTTAATATGCATTTTAAAATAAAACTGTTTTCTCGTGGCAGACAAACTGACTGCTCCAAATCACTCTGATGCTTTCACAAAACCCTGGAAGATCTAATTTTGTAAATGAGCCCTCTAACAAGTGTACAATTTCACTCAAAGAGTATATTGTTCTCAACCTGGCTCCCCACGGGGTCACTGAACTCACAAATCACTTAGATTACATTAAAAATCTATAGAATGTGGTTTGATTTTCATGAAATAAAAGAAAATCTAAATAACTACAGGCTTTTCCATTAGAAGAAAAAAGGAGAAAGCAAATCTGCTCACCTGAAAACACATCAAGTCTTGCAGCCCCTGCATCTCTGAAAACAATAGAAAAATATTGCTTCAGTATGAAATTGTATTTTTAAAAATTACATTAATCTGAATTGCTCATGTGACATATGATCTACTGTCAGATAGCAAATAATGGAGAAATCTGCTTAAATTGCTTTAAAAACACTTACTAATATGTTTCACCCTGCATTTGTAGACTAAGACCTATGATCACTCGTAATTTGAGAATGTCACAAAGCCTGAAACTCAGAACTTTAAAAGAAGAGATGGAATTTAGTGGCAGTTACACAAGAAGCTAAAGAAAATGGATATGAACATTAAAAAAAATGGTTGGAGAATAATCCAGAAGTCATATGAAGACCTTCATGACATATTTTAGTACAAAAAGAAAAAGGAAATTACTAAGTACTGTGTACCATATAATCACATTTTTAAAGAACATATATGATATTCATGTGCATATCTGTAAGGAAAGAAATCAAATGTTAACAGTGGTTTTCTCTAGGTCAGAGGTTGACAATCCATGGTCTATGGGACCACCAACTGTTTTTGTGAATAAAGTTACTGGAACACAACCATGACCATTTATTTACATATTGTCATTTACCTATTGCCTATAGTCTGCCTTCACACTACAATAGTAGAGTTGGGTAGTTTCAACAGAGAACACATGGCCTACAAAGGTGAAAATATTTAATATTTGGTCTTGCACAGAGAAGTATGCTGGACCCCCCCCAACAAATGATGAGGTTACTGGTGCCTTTTCTTTTTTTCTTATTTTCTTAGTTTTCTACAATTCACAGATATTATTTATGTATTTTCTTAAATTACTTTTTAAAGTAGAAACTTTAAAAGGAAAGGAGAAAGAGCCAGAAGATCCTGGTTTCCACATGAAGGCTATGAGAGAAAGGAGAAAGACAATGAGGGCTTAGCTGATGAGGAAGTGGGTATGTTGAAGGAAGGAAGAGTCTAGAAGGAAGCTCAGACTAATAACAACCAGTGGGACTCTGATGGGAAAATCTGAGTGTCTCCCAAAATTTCCATCAGTCCTGACCCAAAATTACCCCAGATAAATTGGAGTAGGTACAATGTACTTGTTCTACAAAGTTGGTCCCTTAGCTCCTTTCTCTAGCCAACTGCTGCTTCTAAGTGCCTCCTCTACAGAAATTCTGGGGTTACCACTGTCATTTCTTGGGCATTATCCATGTGACAAATAAATCTTAAACCTTCCCTTCTAATCCTTACCACAGACCCATGACACACAGGTATCATTATCTCCATTGTATAATTACACGTTATACAAAGTACCATGAATACAATAATTGCTCGATAAACGCCACTGTACTAAAAGGTTTTTTTCATAGAAACAGTTTCTTCATAGAAAAATTCCATGGGATGAGACAAAGAACACTCATTCACCTTTACAGCATATTAAGACATTTCATAATAAGCTTTGTACTTGAGCCCAGGTACTTTCTCTCTGAACATCTGTTGTATCAGGAAGAGTCCCCTAACAATTCCTTCCTATCCCGTCACATTTTTTCCTCCTCTTTCCACAACATTCTTTTAATACCTTCCAGTTCTAATTTTGACAACTACAGGAAATCATCAAAATCTTGAATACAATGATATAAAATAACGTCTTAGAGTAACACAGGGACTGTATGAAGACCTCTGTAAGACCAACCGAGCATCTTGCATAAGTCTGTTAAATAGCTTCATTTGCTGTCGATTACTAGCATCTAAGCAGTGGTGACAAACTTCAGTGTCCCCTGAAGACAGAGGAGCCGAAGAGTTCAGGCTGGCCATGGGGAACACTGGGAATGGCAAAGCTGAAAACACAGGCTGGTCCCAAGAGTGCACCTGCTACACACCTGATCCCACTGAGGAAGGCAGCCTCAAGGTTGGTACGTCTAATCTTTAAAAAAACAAAAAAAAGCATGGGATCCAGATTCTTGTATGTGGCACCTCATGGCACCTCTCAAACTTTACAAACAATTCCTTCTTTTCTTTTTTAGTCTTTATAAGTACTGTGCAAACTTTCAGTATGAGTCAAATAAACATGAGACAGGCTGGACTTGTTCGGGGGCTGCCAGTTTACAAATGCTGCTTGAAGAATTGCTTGATTGATCACATTTCCCTCACTCCCCTGGGTCTGCAGTCAATCTTTCTTTGCTAATCACCCTCTCTACTCCATAAACCGTTCCCACTGTTCTATTTCTTCTACATTATGATTTTACTTGCCCTCCTTTGTTGAAATGAATGAATGAAACAACTTTATAGGAGAAAAGACAGTAGGCAAAAGAGACAAATGTGTTCTTTCACAGTTACAGAGGTTAAGTTGCTGGAAATGGACACTGAGTAGGACAGCGGACTAATGGATACAGGAGGAGCCTTGCTTCAAAGCTCTGTTTGCAGAAGCAAACAGTAGAAACCCTGAATTCCTGTAGAGACTAACCATGAACATTCATGTGTAGTAGCCCCATCTCTGTTAGCTCCACCTAAGTTGCATTCACAGCTCTTCTGACCAAGCAAATTTCTTTTTCTCCTCTTCCCTCCCTTTCTGTGATGACCGTGATTCCATTAGTCCTGCAGAGTTTCATATAAAGAGGAGCTAGGGACTTTTTACTTAGCATTGAGCATGGCTGTGCAGGAAGTTCTAGATGGCTGGTTAAATGACTACACCCTGTGGTCACACTCAGTCACCTCCCTTCAAAGGCCAGAAACGAGGGGAAAATGCAAAACACTGTAATACAGTCATCGATCAATCAGTGGCAGGGAATTTAGATCTCCCCACTGAGATCCCTTATCTAACAACCGCATACTACTCCCTGGGTGGACTTTGCTTTCTGCAGAAAAGGTGACAAAATCTTCTGTTACAGGCAAATACAAATATAAAACAATCAAATGCCATATTCAGTGAGCTGAAAAACTGACTCCTTCACAAACACACTATTGAGCAGGTCTTAAATTGTTAAAGAGATTTCCTTAAACATCAATACCTTTGTCAGGGACAGTAAAATGGGGCAAGGGAGTTCTGTAGCCAGACAGCCTGAATTTGAATTCTAGCTCTGCCAAATATTAACTGTATGTCCTTGAATTGGTCATCTAACCTCTCTGTGCATCCATCTCTACATCTGGGGAATTCAAATAATGATTCCCAGGTCCAAGTGTTGTCAAGAATAATGAGTTAATACCTGTACATGAAGAGCTTAGAACAGGATCTGATACACAGCAGGGGATCAACAACACTTAGCTCTTTTCTCCTTAACTACGCAATTCACTTTGATGCAGACTTCAGTAAATGCCCAAACCCAAATCTAAATTCTCAACACATAGTATATATTGATACATAACTCAAATAAAATCCAAATGAATATCTGTTATTACATGGTTATAAACACAAAAACAGATGTCCAGATGAATGGATAAAGAAGATGTGGCACATATATACAATGGAATATTACTCAGCAATAAAAAGAAATGAAACTGAGTTATTTGTAGTGAGATGGATGGATCTAGAGTCTGTCATACAGAGTGAATTAAGTCAGAAAGAGAAAAACAAATACCGAATGCTAACACATATATATGGAATCTAAGGGAAAAAAAAGGTCATGAAGAACCTAGGGGCATGACGGGAATAAAGACACAGACCTACTAGAGAATGGACTTGAGGATATGGGGAGGGGTAAGGATAAGCTGTGACAAAGTGAGAGAGTGGCATGGACATATATACACTACCAAACGTAAAATAGATAGCTAGTAGGAAGCAGCTACATAGCATAGGGAGATCAGCTCGGTGCTTTGTGACTACCTAGAGGGGTGGGAGGGAGGGAGACGCAAGAGGGAAGAGATATGGGGATATATATATATGTATAACTGATTCACTTTGTTATAAAGCAGAAACTAACACACCATTGTAAAGCAATTATACTCCAATAAAGATGTAAAAAAAAACCCAGATGTCCAATTTACCTGCACTTCAAGTATGATCATAAATACAAACTGAATAAAGATGAATAATTCCTCCTTTCATCTGTTCTTTTTCCTATAATACCTTGATTTTATAGGAAATCAAGTCACAAAGCATTCCAAGTGGGGAAATGACAACGTATTTTCATCTCTTAATATGACTAGACTTTATTAATGTCATAAAATTCCTTTGTCCCTTTGAATAACCTTTGTTTACACATAAGCCTTACCTTGCATTGTCCAGCAATTCAGCCAGTGCTCCAAAAAGGAAACTGTGAGTGGTGCTGATGAAGAGATAGAGGGAAAATCAAAGTTAAACCAACTCTGTAATCAATGTAAAAGGTTCAAGACATGTTCAGACAATGTTCTCCAGTTCTAGGCAGATAATCAATTATGGAGTTATTCTAGAAACTACTTTCTCAGCGTGGTCAAGGTTCTGAAGTACATGACAAAGCCAGGGCTAAGAACACTATTGCCAAAATATCCTGTCTACTCCTAATAAAGACTTCAAGGACCTGACTTACTTAAAGCAAATTTTGACATTTTAAAATTGCTTGATAAGCATTTACTCAAGTTTTTTTTAGAGAATGTTTCATTAAAGCTGTATTATTTAAGGCCAAATTACTTCTGAAAAACCTTGATCAGAATCCAGGCTCACTGAAAGACCTTAAGACTCCATCTGCAGACACAGGCACTGTTTGCACCACTAACCTACACTTTTCTGTGCAATCTTTTCACCTTGGACAACACTGATCCTTAAATAATCTCACAGATTACCAGTGGTCACTCTCCCCTGTATCCCTCTTGCCAAGTCCTGGGCAATAGAACACACTAGATAGCCATCCTTATTTATACTTTGAAGGCTGAATGTTCCTCTGGGGTGATATCAAGCCATCTTCAGGGTCCCACACTTGCTTTTCATTTGTTGTTGTAGATATGTCAATCAGCAACCTTATCGCAGCATTAAGGTAAGATTCAGTAGGCAATTTTCTTTTTATATTTAGTAAGCAGGTAGCAGAAGCAAGAGAGACCCATTTATCAAAAACACCTGCTCATTTGTACAGGAGGAAGGATAATCTGCAATGTCTCAGTGACTCCAAATACCTCAGGCCACAGGATGATATGTTAGCTAAAAATTTATTTGAAAAAAATACATATATCTACTTTTGGAATTTTAAACTATAAACACATGCTGATGAGGGGTCTCTTGACTCCAGTCAGCTTTCAAATTTGTCATCAGAATAAACCTACTATGCTTCTAATGAAGAGACAAGTTTGTGAACCACTATCCTAATTGCTTAGTACACCATTCATTTGACTCTTAATTATACCCTACAGTAGAACTAACTCCTTTAATGGCAGACATCAGATGTCTCTGATTTCTGAGCTTAGCTGCTCTTATAAAATAGTTGCCTTTTAGAAAATATGCACTGTTCGTGAAAGAAAGCATAAACCTACTAAATGCAATTATTGCAAAAAGGTGTCCTTCACTCAAAAGAAAGTTAGTACTTAAAAATCTAAAACAGAGCAAAAGAAAAGTGTCGGTGACATGCTTTACAAAAGCAGCACTTCAAACCACAAGCCTTTCTAAACAATCCTTCAGGAAAGTAACTGCAATCATTCTGATCCCCCCGCCAAAAATGCCATATAAGCTTCTGTACCATTTCACTCGAGATTTTTACTGACTGCCTGCTATGTGCCAACGTGGGCAGACATGTTCTTTACACTTTGAGGGTTCAAGTTAGTGGGGGATATGAAAAATACACAAGTAGACAAACATATAAAGATGATAACACAGATAATGATTAAATGCTACTAAGAAAGAGGTATGGGGAAGAGTAACTGGTGAGGAAGGGAGAGCCTTTCTTCACAGAAGACATGAGCTGAACCCTGAAAGATGAGAGCTCAGTCCCTTGCAGAACTGGAGTGAAAATGCTCCAGCAAGAGCAGGAGGTGCAAAGACCTTGAAGCAGAAAAGAGCCAAGCAGGCCAGTCTGCTCTGGCTATGGTAAAACGGGGAGATCACATCAAGATATGGGATGGCCAGATCGTGCAGTGCTTCCTACTCCATGGTTAGGAGCTCATACTTGGTCCCCATGCAACTGGAAACCACTGTCATGTTTTAAGAAAAGTGACACACCTTGGGGCTTCCCTGGTGACCCAGTGGTTAAGAATCCACCTGCCAACGCAGGGGACATGGGTTCGAGCCCTGGTCCGAGAAGATCCCACATGCCACGGAGCAACTAGGTCCGTGAGCCACAACTACTGAGCCTGCACTCTACAGCCCATGAGCCACAACTACTGAAGCCCACATGCCACAACTACTGAAGCCCGCGCGCCTAGAGCCCATGCTCCGCAACAAGAGAAGCCACCGCAATGAGAAGCCTGCACACCACAACGAAGAGTAGCCCCAGCTCACCGCAACTAGAGAAAGCCCGCGCGCAGTAACGAAGACCCAACACAGCCAAAAATAAAAATAAATAAATAAATAATATTAAAAAGAAAAAAAAAAAAAGAAGAGTGACCCATCTGGTTTAAGTTTTTAAAAGCTCACTCTGGCAGCTTTTAGGAAAACGGATCATAGGGGAGCAAGAAGGGGAAGCAGAGAACCTAGTTTAGATAGAGGCTATGAGAAATCCAGAGGGGAGATGGCAGTAGAGATGGGGAGAAATGGATGAATTTGAGACACAGAGATGACATGAAGAGAACTTGATGATGGATTGGATGTGGGGGTGAAGCAAAGGAGGAATAAAAAATCACTCCTGTTTTTACTGAGGCCAGTCTCAGATAAGAATTTTATCTCTGGGAGCTAAGACTACGCCAATTTGTATCTGATTCTGTTGCTGTGGCTTCACGCTGCTGTCTTTTTTGTTAAGTTACCAGACCACCAACTGATAATGGGGTAGTATGGGGGGTGGGGTGGGGAGCAATAGCTATAGAAACTATGCAAAACCGAGGCTGAGGAACTTTTCTAAGATAAAATTCATAGTCTTTCCAGCACTCAGCTTATAATTTTTCAACTTGCTCAAAATTGCTATTTCTTCATTTGTCTTCTACCTCAGTTAACTTTAAATTACTTGTACCATCCTTTCCAGCTTGATATCATTCTCCATGATAACAAGATAAAACTAAATATCTGCTGACTATTACCTGTTTGTTTTATTCTGTTGTCTGTAAAAAGTACACTGTTTTGGGGCTTCCCTGGTGGCGCAGTGGTTGAGAGTCCGCCTGCTTATGCAGGGCACGCGGGTTTGTGCCCCAGTCCGGGAGGATCCCACATGCCGCGGAGCGGCTGGGCCCGTGGGCCATGGCCGCTGAGCCTGCGCGTCCGGAGCCTGTGCTCCGCAACGGGAGAGGCCGCAACAGTGAGAGGCCCGCGTACCGCAAAAAAAAAAAAAAAAAAATTACACTGTTTTTCCCAAGCAGCAAGGCCAGGCTTCTTTACATTTCCATTTCTGTGGTTTCAAATATCTGCTGCATCCTTTCTATCAACTGGTACTTTCTGGCCTGACAGAGAAGAAACAGTGCCCTAGTAATAACTAAAATGTGAGATTCCTATCCTCATAGAGGTTACATTTTCAGAAAGACTCAGGATGCAACAGCGGCTGGAATCGATAAATACAAATTACTCTTTGGAGGGCAACTTTAACCTTTAAAATATCAGTGTGTTAGGGAGAGAAATCATTAGAGATAGGCCAGGATGGTAGAATGAGGAGATGGACAAACGTCTCCATTGTGTGGACAGGCTCCCCCGTTCCGGCTACGCCAGGGCACTCACGAGTTGGCGTGGATGAAGTCCAGATGCAGCTGGGCCCGCCGCAGAGTGGCATACTTGTCGCCCATGGCCTGGAACGCGACCCGCGCGCTCCTCGGGGACCCAGACGCTGGGCCCAGCAGCCTTCCGCCCATCTCCACGACCACGTGCACGCCCACGCCCACGCCCACGCCCTTGCGCGGACACCTGGCTCGGCGAGCACGCGCTCCCCCTGGTGGCCGGAGCGCGAAGCTCACCCTGCGCTGTGGGCCCGAGTGTCTGGCAAGTGAAGTCTGGTGCTGATCTAGGATCCACGTGGTGATAAGGCGTCTGGGCTAGGCTCCTCTTCCCGAATTGAGGTTTACGTAACCTTACTAAACACTCTTTTCTGTCATTCCCCAACTGGAAAATTGAGCCCAGGGCTGGGGCCAGAATTCGATCAGAAATGATCGCACACACACATACACACATAAACACACAGAATGAGAAGAATCTGGGTGGCGAGGTCGGTAAGGCAGCTGGGGACGGTAGGGAAGGAAAATGGATAGTTTCCCTTTTGCGGTTGTTACACAGCAGAGGTCAAGGCCCTTTGTGTTCTCACCCCAGCACTTACCCGTGTCCCTTGGGTTGTGTTTTCTCCAGTTGAAGGAAAGAAAGAAGAAAAGCGGTCAGCCAGAGAGAGCAAGGAAAGAAGAACCAAAGGCAATCAGAACAGAATGTGGACGCTTGTGTTCCGTGAGAACCTTTTTCACCTGTCAGCTGCCATTCAATTGTTTGATGTGCTGGCGCGATTCAAAGAATAGACATTCTGTATTGTTCCAAAAGACAGAATTGGGCAAGTGGAAGGTGGAAAGAGGGGGCTTGGGGATAAATATAAGGAAGGGCTGTGTATGCCAGCTGTCCAAAAGGGGATACAAAGCACTGAGTCACCAAAACCTGAGCTGAAACAAGATTTGTCAAGGATGTGTTCTGGAAAGGTGCTGGCTGGGATGACAAATTAGTAGACCTCGTGACCTCTAAGTGCTCAAACTCATTCATTCTAAGGCACTATGACTTGCAAATAAGGTAGTTCAATAGTACTCAGCAGATGTTTTATATGAGAGTTTTAAAATCAGAAACAAGCATCTATGGAATAAAGAAGTTGGACTAGATGTGTTTGTGATTTCCAGGCATTACACAAGCAGTGAGGCTCACAAAAAAGGAAAAACAATGTCAGTTTTGGGGTACTCATTCTACTTCCAAAGAAAGAAGTTTATCTGTTACTACATTTGTAAGACTCAAGAGAGGAAGAAAGAATTTGAATGGCAACCCAAGCGCACATGGTGCTCTAATTTGAAAACCGGTAGTAAACACAAACATTTCAAGTAATTTTCCTGATTGCATTTTTGTTTTAACAGTGGCTATGATGGTGTTTTGATAGCAAAATTCTCTTTACTCAGCAACGTGAGCTATCTTTCCAATTTTTCCTTTCATAGAACTTCAATGAAAGTATGATATTCTATTTTCATTTTATGGGTAAGAAAAGCTTGACGAGCCTCTTCTGGATTTATTTTATTACCCCCAATTTCCAGCTGCTACCTCACAGAAATTTACTTTTAGGAGGGCACCAGAGCCACTAGCCTATAATTAGTAATGGGCTGCAATACCTAATTTCTACCAGAGGGAAGGGTGTGATTATCACAGAAGCCCTCCGTCTAATAATCTGAGCAGAGCCCTCCTACAGTAAGTGGGCAGTCCCAAAGCACTAGACATTTCTGGTTGGCCTGGATGACAGACACGCAGGGGGGATCTATTAGATGGTGCTGAAAAAGAGCCCTGAGATCATTGTGCACAATCCACCAAAAGCCTTTTTCCCCATTTCATCTCTGCTTTGCCAATCTGCTGTCATAAAGGCAATTCGTTTCCTCTTTAAGGTATACTTTGGGGATTGCCTGTCTCGGCCACCCCCCTCAGCCCTGCCTCAGTATTCATTTTAACATTACTTCATGATAAAAATACTAGGGGAATAACAGGGAGGAGAAATTTAAAATGAGAACATCATCTGCTCATCTTATGGTTGAACCTGATGTTAAGAACAGTCAGTTTGGGATACGAGACTCTTCAGCTCTTCCTAACCAAACATTTCAGCTTTGCAACATTCATGTACTAGTCACAAATGGCGGCTCAAATTTTTCAAACTCCACTTTCCCCCTTTCGCTTAACTAACTTTGTATGAACCAACATTTCATTACTCTACACAAACATGTTTAAACTCAAAACAAAGTTTATAAACATAAAAAACGGACACTTGTACCTTCCAACCATGCACAATGGTGTGCCATCTCCTAAGAACTATAAGAAGTGACGTCGTCCTAAGATAATAAACACAGAAAACAAATGCTATTAAGGTGATAATGTTGAAAGAGGCCAATAACCCTCAATCAATAATCATGAAATGTCTCTGAAAGCACCTCACACCATTATTGCTCATTTTCTTGCTTTTGTGTGAAACTAGTCAGTGTGTTTTCATCTCTTCCAATCCACTCCAGGTTAGACAATGGTGGAGTTTTCATTATAGAAATTCTGTTACCCATATAATTGACCATCTTTGTCTTTCCAAATATTCAGCACTGTGATAAGCATCCCTGGAGACGGTAGAAAATATGAGGCCCAAAACTTGCTCAAAGAATAGTGATGGTAGTAAATTAGTTAGAAAATATGGTATTCACTCTGGGTTGGCTAACCCACTAGCCATTTTCCCAACTCTCCTCTTTCTACTATCAAAGCTGAAAACTTGCTTTTCTAGACTCCCCTGCAGCAAAGGTGGCCATCTGACTTAGTTCTCTTGAATAAGATAAAAGCAGAAATGTGTTGAGTGGTTTCTAGGAAACCACTAGATAAAAGGCACAGTCGGGGCTGGTTCTACCTCCCTTCTTTCTTGTTTCTGCTTTAAATACAGGTGCAATTACAGGATTTTGAGGTGTCATTTGCATCCATGAGGGAAAGTCAAAGAGAATTGCATGCAGCAGTCCCAAACATTCTTGAATTACTAAACCAAAGCCAGAAGTCACTCACCTCCAGAGTTTTCATTATGAAACAAAACTTTATCTTTATTGGTTTAAGTAATTATAATTGGATTTTCTTTTAGTTGTAGCCAAAACTGTTCTTAACCAATAGAAATAAAGACAAAGCATAATGCCAGAAAGCACCAGAAGCATACTTTCTTTACATCACTGGGCATCAGCAGAAGATTATTTGTTATGAACTGTGATTTATAAGTCTTTTCTTGCCAGAAGTGGTTAATGTCAGTAGAGAGGAAGACACTTGCAGGAGCCATTAGAACAAAGAGAGAGAGGAAGGGGCAAGACATGTGTGTGTATACAGAATATCATAACTAGACTTGTTAGACTAAAGCACAGGAAGAGACAGTGTTGGCCAGATAAGGAAGGAGAGCATTAAAGAGAAGTTGGAATGTCGGGGTGAAATTTATGTTTATAGTGATGTATAATTTTGAGCCATTATTGGCTCATGCAGTGGATCAGTCATTCATTTGGTGAGAGCCAGCTCCATGGTAGGTTCCAAGAATATAAAAATATAAGTATCATGTTTCTGGTTACAGTTTAATAGAGGCAGAGTGTATCAAGTTTCAATGTAGGAAACAGAAACCATTCTGCATACGTCAGACACCAAGTAGTATGATGCAGGGAAATGGATATTGACAAAATCCATGGAAGAGATAGTAGGGCTCGAGTCAGGGGCCCACCACAGGACAGCTGAGTTCAGCCTCACACCATGAAGCTTCAGAACAGAGGGCAGCAGTCTCCTGATGCCACTGTTGCAACTGCCTCCAGCTACACATGAGGGCGGTTTCCAAGTACAGGAATGCTGAGGCTGCCCATTGCCTCTGCGCACTCACATCCCATGTCCTGCCTAGTAGCAGCAAAACAAAACAATATGTTTTACATCCAGAATCTAAGTATAGTTTCTAGTTTTTCAGCCTCTCTAACTGGAGGGATTAGAGAGAAGGTGCTTGGAGACTAAGGGAAACGATGCACAGTTTCCACCACACTGATGGACTTTCAAAGCCTCCATTCATGCATGAAGGTGTTACAGGTCCTGTGAGAGAAGTCTGGGTTCCAAGGAGGGAGGTGGGTTAGGAAAGATTTCAAAGAAGCGATGGCACTTGACCACTGCCTTGAAAGATGATCTTATACTTGTTGGGTGAACAGAATCAGGACTGGCATTTTAGGTAGAGTGCTCAGTTGAAAAAAGGAAAAATGTGAAGCTACACAGACATTCAATAGGTAGCTCACTGTGTCTGGAGTGAGGGGCACAAAGTGGGGCAGGAGAGGAGGGGGTGCAAGCTTCAAGAGGACTGGGAAGGAAGTGGGAGTCAGGTCATGGTGGACCCTGAATGCTGTACTGAAGAACTTGGAGTGGATCTTGTGGGGGTTGGAAACCAGAGTCAGGCCTTCAGCCATGGAGGGCTATGAATGAATTTGTGCTCTGTAAGGATTGCTCTGGATGCATGTGAGTACTAGGTTGGAGGAGTTCAAGCCCGGAAGCAGGAAGACTAGTTAGCAGAGTGTTGTAGTAGAAAGTGAGAAATAGCCTCCTGAGCTGGGGAGAATTTGATATTATGTGGGAAAGAGATGAACTGGATGCGCTGATAGTTTAGGTAGCCATAAAGGTCGTCTCTGGAAGACTTGCAATAAAGTGGAGAAGAAACCATGGAAATGAGGACTGGAGTGGTGCCCATGGAGAGAAAGAGATGAATAAGAAAGGTCGTTATTAGGAAAACCTGGGAGTGGGCATTCCTAAATGGGACCACAAGATACTAGTAAATGCAAGGAGAAAATACAAGTTTGGTTGGCTTAACTTAGTCCTTCAGGGGTCTGAGGGAAGTAGGAAAGACAGAAAGGGCAAAAGTTACTCCATGGTTTTAAGCTTGAAGTCCTGGGGAGATGGTCTTGCTGTTGACAGTATTGGGTAAGGCACCCAAAATTACCATTTTGAAAGATAGAGGAGAATGAGTTCATTTTTGTCATGTTAGGATTTCGCATGAAACAAACAGCACATCCAAGTAGAGTATTGTCTTACACTTTAAATACATATGTGGTTTTCCTGTCTTCAATGGAGTTAGCTAACAACAGGTTGTCATTTTTCAACAAAATGTAATTTTGTGTTATGGAAAATATTAGTGAAGTTATTGAGCCTTGTGTGCCTCTGAAGTCAGAGGCTGAGAAGCTCATGGGAATGGGAGAAGCTGGTTAAAGATACCAGGAAGAAAAGAGACACCCTCAGGTGAATGGATGGGGAAATGCGAATTTTGTGGCTATGAGTTAATATTTGTCAAGACTGATAAAAAAAAAATCTGCAAATAAATTTTCCCTCCTGAACCCCCGTTTACATACGGATGCCTAATTTCTGAATTGAGGCTGTATATCAACTATAGGCTGCCTAGAATTACACACTAGCTTCACCCTGAGAAGACAAGACAGTGTTTTTTATAATTGTATTCCCTGGGATTTGTCCATTAAAAAATGAAGGGGAAATAATGTGTCCAGATCCCTCTCAAACTTGTTCCATCTTCTTTCAACAAAACCCTTTTATCTATAAAACAGAAATAGAGTTACAGATATAGAAAACAAATTTATGGTTACCAGGGGGTAAGGGGGAGGGGAGGGATAAATGAGAGATTGAGATTAATATATGCACACTACTGTATGTGAAATAGATAACTAATAAGGACCTACTTCATAGCACAGGGAACTCTACTCAGTACTCTGTAATGGCCTATGTGGAAAAAGAATCTAAAAAAGAGTGGATATATGTATATGTATAACTGATTCACTTTGCTGTACACCTGAAACTAACACAACATTGTAAATCAACTATGCGCCAATAAAAATTAAAAAGAAAGAAAAAAATCATTGCAAATAGCCAAACTTAGTGCATTATTAGAAAGCAAAGTGATAAAACAACACACATTGATCTTTGGGGCACTCTGTAATGAGTCTTTTAAAAAGTTCAAAGGTGAAAAAAACCTCACACATGTAAGTAAGACTCGTACCCTGACCTTTGAGAACAGCACTTACAGACGTGCAATGAATCACTGACAATTCAAAGGGAGAGGTAAGCACATTTTTCCTGCTGTGGCAAAAAGAACCACCTCTTAAAATTTCTTATCTAACTCAAATTGCAGACCTTTGAAATGAAACAAATTGTCCTGTATGTTCTCCAATGCACAATTTTCAGTCTGGGGACCTTTCTTACCCATAATTGTATGGTCTTCCCCCCAGAACATACCACAATAACATCCAGGAAATGCCTGCTATATTTCAGAAACTTAAATAAACTTTTGTTTTTAATATAAAATTTGCTGACTATTTTTACTATTATCATATCCCTCCCATATCAAATTGCCAGACTTCTGTTATTTGAGGTATGCTCAAAGAATGTTGTAATGAAAAACAAGTTTTTAGAGCAGGGACAAATTTTGTCTACAATCAAAACTGCACAACAGTTTTAGAATAGTTTTTGGTTTTATTTTACTGTTGAACTTCAATTATCTTTGTTCTACCATAAATATAACAAAAAAGTAATGCAAAAAATCCAACATGTAAAAGAAATGAGCCTGTGATGTGATATCAGGGCTCATCTATCATCAGCCTAACACTCTACCATCTTGTTATTTGTAGCCTGATATTTCCTCAACAAGGTGTGAAGCCTTTCATTTCACAGATACTGCTGGGGGAAATCATAGGGTGTGGCAGAGAGGAATTACTGAATGTGGGCTGAATGTGGAAGTAGCTAGTTTCAAGGTTCCCAGTTCAAACACTGATGCCATCCTGCTCTTCTGGCTCAGAGGTATTTTCTCGATATCCCTACCTTGGATGGGGACTGGAGCGCCGTCCAGAAGAGGCAACTTGCTCTTAGACCTTATCCCAGTGATATGGTTAATGATGGAGCATCTTTTTGGGTGTGGTGACTGATAACACATAATGCTATTGGAAAACATCTAATCAACAAAAAATGCCAACAGGCTTTGATATGAAGTATGCACATGGGGATTGAGAGTTCATAACATCTCTCGAGTTTCCAAATTCCACAACTTTTCACCCCAAATCATTCAGTTTGAGTGTGGCACAGGGAGGTTGGGGGTGGGAAGTGAGTCATTGGTTTAGAGCCTGAATCCTTTTCACAGTGGCTTCCTGACTTTGTATCAGCTTCTGTAACATGCTTCTCTCCACCACTCTTTCTTTGGGGGCGCTGTTTCTTTCTCTTTAACTTTCTCACTTGTTCCTCCCCATTCCTAGGAAAAGCACTCTCTACCCTCTGATCACTAACCACCGAATTTGTCGATTGGGTTGTTGTCTCTATTCAGAACATCACTTCCTGCCAAAGCTAATCACCCCATCATTTAAGGGGCCCCCATCCCTAGGTAGTCTCTCACCACTGAAAAGTCATATTTGCAGTGGATATCACCACTCCAAAAGTGGAATTTCCTTTTTTCTTGTACCTAACTCTAATAGATAAAAATCCCCATAATACCTGAGGTGATAAGTAATTATTATTATCAATTTTCCAACGGCAGGATCTTCCCCCACAAAGAAGCATGCCATCATATGCTGAGGAGTTCGAGGGACTAGGCTCATTAGACTTGGCTGGATTTATTAAATATTGCCTCACATTATTTTATAACTTATGTATTCAAAAGTTTCTTCAAGACAGCTATGTGCATGATAAAATAGTATATAGTTGGTAATTTACCCACCCTTTCTTCTGTCTTTCACTTTCCCCTAGAACACAGACATACCCCAAACTCTGTCATGGTCTTGTCTTTATAACCATATCTCAATCAGACCATAAAATACCTTTGTTTAATTATCTTAGACTGAGTCCTAATGCTTATTCTTTCTGTGTTTGGAGTCTCTTCCTTTTTCTCATCCTCCTTTTCAGGATTACCCCTCCATTCTTATCCCCACCTAAAGTTCTCTTCTTTGTGGCATCACAATTCTCATCTAGAGTAACTAAAGGATTATTAATCCTGAGCAGAAAGTCTGATGGTGACAGTAGAGAATATGACATCTCTGTGACCTAAAGGGGACTGGGACATTGAAAGCCATTATACCTCTATTAAAAGTTAAATCTCTATTCCTTATAGTAACCCTCTACATGGGGATAATCACAATTTCAAGAGCCTTGGAACCTACACTAAATTTGATTTTCTAGTTCCAAAGGATAATATTCTCAGGATTGCTTGAGAACTATATTACAGGGGATAACAAAAAAATGACTATAATAATGCATTTAATGCCTATTATATGACCAGGAATAAACCAAATAATCTGGTTTTAGGGCTCATGAGAAATTTGTGAACTCTATCTGAATAGCCTGCTAAAAATGAAACCAGTGCTGCCATGGTACAAAGGCCTCTTTCCAAGCTCTCTAATTCATTCTTGCCCATTTATACCTGTCCCAATACAGTTTGCGTCCATGGAAAAGAAATGTATCCATCAACCTGGTGGTCAACCTCCGTGGGAATGGAAACTAAAATTTTACATTAGCCTCAACATGTTGACCCAGAGATATAAATAATTCAACAATTTTTAAAGTCCTAGGATGGAATCTGAATCAGGAAAGACAGAAAGAGAGGCTTGTGAGAGAGCATTTCTTATCTTTCTCAAACCTCTCTTTTACTGAAGAGAGAAAAACAATTTCACCATGGAAAACATCATCAGCTGACAGAGTCTCAGGGGGACTCTTCCTCCATCCACTATTTTTGGTCAACTTTCCAAATACTCCTATTCCTTATGGACAAACAAGAGTTGGGAAAAGCAAAATTACCCAAGTTTGAAGGTTTTTCTCTTTGCTAACTTGTTATGGAGTGAATTATATCCCCCCCAAACTTTATGTATTCATATGTTGAATACCTAGCCCCCAGTATCTCAGAATGTGACTGTATTTGGAGACAGGGCCTTTGAAGAGGTAATTAAGTTAAAATGAGAATGTTAGGGTGTGCTCTAATTCAGTCTGATTGGTGTCCTTGTAAGAAGAGGAGATTTGGACAGGGACACCAGGGATGTGTGCGTGCACAGAGGGAAAGCCATGTGAAGAGGCAGCAAGAGGGAGGCTAAAGAAAAGCTGAAACGAGGGGTCTCAGAGGAAAGCAAGTCTGTCGACACCTTGATCTTGGATTTGCAGCCTCCAGAACAGTGAGAAATAAATTTCCTTTGCTTATGCCACCCATTCTGTGGTATTTGCTATGGCAGCTCTAGCTGCCATATTACATGCCCTAGCTGTAATATGCTCTAGCATATTACAAACTAATACCCGCCACCCAACAACAATTAATGGGAAGCAATTTCTACCATCCTTATGCAGCCACTGTGCCAACAGATGTTCTCCTTTTAACCTCTTGCCCTTTCCAACCCAGGACTCAAGATTTTCTGTTTATGCTCCCCAATCTGCCTCCCCATCCATGGCATTTCATTTTCAAATGCCCTCATCCATAACCTCCTATATCTTAACTCCCCCATCTTTTCCTCAAGGAACAAGGCATTTCAAGCAATAACTTAAATCCTTTAAAGCTATTCCTTTCCCTGGAGAATCCAGCTGTTGTTTTTATACACTAGACCGAAACACATGCCCTTACATTTTGATCCTGAGTAAGTCACACTGGTGAGGGCTCAATTACAGGTTGCAGCAGAGAAAAAAAAAGCATCATAAAATGATAGAACAGCCTTTACTTCAGATCTACACTAGATTATCAAGTTTATCTTCTGCGATTACCAGAACCATGGGAACAGATTGCTTCCCTATGGAACTAATACTAATGTCCACAGAGCCACCTGCAGAGAAAAATCTAGCCCCATTCACTACTGCAGTGATTCTCAAGAAGTGCTTTCTTTGCTTTTAGCTTAGTGGAGCATGGAAGACGTAGCAAATGACAGACTGTGTTTTGATAGTGAGCCAATTGGGCAAGGTCCCTTGATAGTTCTGTGCTCCGTAAACTAGCTAGCACATTGCTGACGCTCAATAAATGTCACATATCATCAACTATCAATTATTCAGTGTATAATGAGGAAAATGCCTTGGCATGCATTATCTCAAAGCTTAATCAAGAAGTTGTGTGATTCTGACACCATATCATAAAACAGATTGGTATTTTTACTTAAACTGCTAGACTGTATACATTTGTATTAATGACACGTCTTTAAATTACTCCAATTTGTTTATGGTGAAAACCAGTAGAAATCACTGAAATTATTGAACATCAATAACATAGAGGATTGCTTAAGTACAATATTCCCAGATGTTATTGTGATAGCCTCAAATGACAGCTGACTAATGTATTGTGTCCATTTGAGCACCTTGAGCTATAGCCATCCTCTTTCCTTTCCTGGAATTTTCTTCCTCCCTCAACTGGATTTGTCCTCACGAAAATATCCAGTTGGCCTCACTGGGAGACTTTCCCTGAAATGATCTTCTCCCACACAAGAAACAATGTTTGACATATCTTTGTAACTCTAGTACTTGGAACAATGTATATGGAATGTGTTCAAAATAGATGGATTCTGAAAAGTGCCTAGATCATAGGAAGTGCCCAGTAAATAGGTGAGTGAAGGAACACCTGAAGGATAAATCTGTAAATTCCCCGTTGTCTGTCTTCATACAGCTCTATAGTGGGTGTCCAGATTAGCAAATAAATGGGAAAGTGGGAGGCGGAGGAACCCCGCACAATAGGGGTAGCCTAGATCTCAAGATGACAATGAGCCTGGATAGTGGGGAGCTCTCCCCTCCTCCCCAAACCAGGAAGGATCAGCTCAATCTTTCAAAGACCCTGAACCACCTACATCTAGTAAAAGAGAAGTCTATTAGGCAAGTCCTTAAACTTCACCAAACCACATCAAACTGAACGCATCTTAAGCTGTAGCAAGTTTTAAAATCTGTAGCAGTCACACTGAAAATGAATACAAAGCAGAATACTTTTCTCCAACATTTTAGCTAGTATCTCCAAATGAATCCAGCTCCTGCTATTAATATATGAAGGGATGGGGTACATGCCCCCATGTCCTGACAACAGCATTGAAAAGTCAATAGTTATGATGGGGCTTCCCTGGTGGTGCAGTGGTTGAGAGTCCACCTGCCAATGCAGGGGACATGGGTTCGTGCCCCGGTCTGGGAAGATCCCACATGCTGTGGAGCGGCTGGGCCCGTAAGCCATGGCTGCTGAGCCTGCACGTCCGGAGCCTGTGCTCCGCAACGGGAATAGTTATGATGGTAAGAGGGAATATAGTGTACTTAAGTGGAGAGAAAAGGTAAAGAAAGACTATACCTTCTATTTGCCTACAACAGGGCTTCGTTTTACTCACAAATTGAGAAAAAAAATAAAAACAAAAGCTCCAGCTTCCAAGACAAAACAATATTCTACATAGTAATTCAAAAATAGTTTCTGCATTCTACCAACTGAGCCTGAATCTGACTTCTTGTGCCTCACTAAACAGCTACTTTCTGCCTGTCGGACAGACTACAGAAACTCTCGTTCAATCTTGGGATATAGTTGCTGTGTCATTCTCTGCCTAAATGTAAAACAAAACCATGAGTGTAATGGGCTATTCCCTCAGTCCTAGGAGGGAAAGGGTACCTCTAAGAGGTTCGACCTGATAATAATGACATGACATGATAAAAATGACATGTTAATACTCTATCTTAGAATACAAACTGTATCAAACCCATTTGCAGTAAAATCAGTTTAAAACTGACTCCTGAGCTTCCCTGGTGGCGCAGTGGTTGAGAGTCCACCTGCCGATGCAGGGGACACGGGTTCGTGCCCTGGTCCGGGAAGATCCCACGTGCCGCAGAGCGGCTGGGCCCGTGAGCCATGGCCGCTGAGCCTGCGCGTCCGGAGCCTGTGCTCCAGAATGGGAGAGGCCACAACAGTGAGAGGCCCGCGTACCGCAGAACAAACAAACAAACAAAAAAAACAAACTGACTCCTTTACCAGGTGCTATGGTAAAATTTTGTTCTCAGGTAGTAGCTCTTTGAGAATCTCAAATAACTTCACAAAACTAAATGCTATCACCAGCTTATTTTCAATAGGTCGAATGCTGCTGAAAGCTCAGTACAATGTTTACAAGGGATAGTATCCTCTCCTTCAACACGTTGACTAACCTTCCACCTTTTCTTGATGCTGATGATGTCACTGAATCATGCTAGGCTGCACCATGCCCCCCATCACTTCTTATCAGAATTTTATAAATGAGCATTGCATTCTACAAAGCTTTGCAGTTTGTTGGGTCTGATTGCATTTGTAGCATGACTCAGAGCAGAAACTAAATTGAGTTTGCTCCTTGGTAGAATAACATTTTCTTTCTTTTATTTTTTCTTGTTTAAAATTTTTTTTATAGTATTAGATCTGATTTCACACATTTTTCTTCTAACATTTATATTTCACTGATATGGAAGAGGCCATGGGATATTACCAAGGTCTATCAGACCATATTAAAGTAATAATTTCTAAATATAAAGCGTCAAAGTTGTAAACAGACTCCATTGGTGAGTTTCAATTCATGCCACTTGATATTTCTGTTTTTCAAATATAGATATTCCAGTTTCATTTCCAAGAGCATTTCTATGTCTTTATAATTAAGATTGCCAATTTTTATGGATCTAGCTTTTTTCTTTCATAGATCATAAGAAGAGACAAGCTATAGGGAACACTATTCAAAAACCAAAGCTTAACATAAAAACAAAACAGCTGCATTTTAGTTTTGTTTTTTGTTTTGTTTTGTTTTGTTTTTTTTGCTGCCAGTAGGATAAGGCTGTATATTGATAGACTAGTGCAGGAAAATAGACTCAGTTTAACGCAGTTCAATTGCATAATATTGATGAAAATGGCTAAAAGATGCATAGTTTCTGTTAAGAATAAACTGTATGATGATGAAATTATTCATTTAACTGTTAATCATGCCACCGAAAAAGGGAATTGTTTGAAAAATCAAAATAAAAAAAAGTGTTCTGATTGTATTCATTATATACTTTTGTTGGAAACAAGCAAAATTTTACCACTCAGTTAAACGTTCCTTTGTTTTTAATTGAACGTTTTATTTTTAGATCTGTAGAAGCATTCGCACTTGTAAGAAATAATACAGAGAAATCCCATGTGACCTTCACTGAACTTCCTCCATGGTAATGTTTTACAAAACTATAATGCAGTGCAATATCACAACCAGGATGTTGACATTGATATATCTACTAATCCTATTCAGATTTCCTCAGTCTTATATGTACTCATTTGTGTGTGTGTATGTATGTAAGAGAGATGGAGAGAGGTGTATTTAGTTCTATGCAATTTTATCATGTTTTGTGTGTGTGTGTGTGTGTGTGTGTGTGTTAGTTTCAAGTGTAGGGCGAAGTGATTCTGTTATACATATACATATATCCATTCTTTTTCAAATTCTTTTCCCATATAGGTTATTACAGAATATTGAGTATAGTTTCCTGTGCTATACAGTAGGTCCTTGTTGATTATCTATTTTATATATAGTGGTGTGTATATGTTAATCCCAAACTCCTAATTTATCCCTCCTCCCCACCTTTCCCTTTGGTAACCATAAATTTGCTTTGGGGGACTTCCCTGGCGGTCCAGTGGTTAAGACTTCACCTTCCAATGCAGGGGGTACAGGTTTGATCCCTGGTCAGGGAGCTAAGATCCCATATGCCTAGTGGCCAAAAAACCAAAACATAAAACAGAAGCAATATTGTAACAAATTCAATAAAGACTTTAAAAATGGTCCACATCAAAAAAAAATCTTTAAAAAAATTTGTTTTCGAAGTCTGTGAGTCTGTTTCTGTTTTGTAAATCAGTTCATTTGTATCACTTGTATGTGGAATCTAAGAAGATGATACAGTTGTATCATGTTTATGTTCACAAATCCACCACCAGTCAAGATACAGAATAGTTCCACCACCACAAGGGTCCCTTGTATTGCCCTTTTATAACCACACCCACCCGCATCCATCCCTAATCCCTAATAAATACTAAAACGTTCTTCATCTATAATTTTGTCATGTCAAGAAGGTTATATAAATGGAATCATACAGGAAGTAACCAGTTGAGATTGGCTATTTTTACTCATCATAATTCCCTAGAGATTCATCCAAGTTGTGTCTATCGATAGTTTTTATTATATTATTATTGCTGAGTAGTAATCCATGGTGTAGATATACCTCAATGTATTTAACATTCATCTGTTAAGGACATCTGGATTGTTTCCAGTTTTTGCCTATTACTAATAAAGCTGCTGTGAACGTTCTTATACAGGTTTCCGTAAGAACACAATTTTTTTTTTTTTTTTTTTTGCGGTACGTGGGCCTCTCACTGCTGTGGCCTCTCTCGTTGTGGAGCACAGGCTCCAGATGCGCAGGCTCAGTGGCCATGGCTCACGGGCCCAGCTGCTCCACAGCATGTGGGATCTTCCCGGACCGGGGCATGAACCCGTGTCCCCTGCATCAGCAGGCGGACTCTCAACCACTGCGCCACCAGGGAAGCCCCACAAGTTTTTATTTCACTGAGATAAATCCCTAGTGGTGCAGTTGCTGGGTTGTATGGTTAGTTGTACACTCAGATTTGTAAGAAACTGACAAACTGTTTTCCAAAGTGACTGTACCATTTTCTATCCCCACAGCGATGTGTAAGTGAGCCAGTTTTTTCACCTTTTTTGTTTTGTTTCGGTATGTTTTTTAACATTACATTAGTCTGTGTGGATGGTAAAATTAGTAAATAAATACACAGCCCATATAAGAACAGCCTGTAAAAAGTCAATTCAAAAAGTCCAAAGGGTAAAAACGTAGGAGTTATATAAAAAGGCCATCTCATGCAGCAGCCTCTCTGACTTGTCTCAGCTCATACGGCCTCCAGGTATGCAGCAAATGCTTCATATACCTGTAAAGTACCCCATATGCCCTAAAGCTTTGCTCAGTCTAAATTAAAATAAATAAATCTTTTCTTTCCAAAACAGGAATCATGGCCTATAAAATGCTTCAAGTGGCCCTGTGTTCAACATTGCTTATAGGTAAGAGTCTATTTCTTTTTTTTTTTTACCATGTCTTTTACAACTGTTAGGTTGATTGATAACCCCTTTTGACTTTTTAAAGAAATGAACAAACATGTTTTGTTCATAGACCAATTCTAAAGCATTGGGGAAACCAAACTATTGTGTCATGCTGTGGTTTTGGACATGTTAGTGTTAATTGTATGTGCGATCATTCTATTCCTAATTATGTATTAACATGTTATTGTTGCTAAGAAGTCTATTTAACTGCTACCTCCAAAGAAGTGCTCTTTGAACAAAGAAAAATTTTCAATGTCTTTTATAAACTGTAATACTTACATGATACAATTATGTGGAAACCTAAGGGACCTTGAGAGTGTGAATTCATTAACCTTTTAGGCAAGCTGTAGCTCAGAGAAGTGCTGAAGGCACCAAAGGCCAGATGATTTGCTGCCAAAGTGACCCAGTAACTCAGTGGCTTATATCTGAATTGAACTGAGAGGTCATTTTGTATCCAAAACTGCAAATACTTATAAAGGTGTAAATTATTTTCATGCTTAAATTTTTATAATTTATAAATACTTCTGATGAAGGTGCTTAAATCAGAATAAATTTCTAATTTTATGATAAGCTTGAGACCCAAGCAAAAGAAATACGTATTTCGCTTGAGATACACACACAGATAGATATAGATATATATTTAGAGTATGAATCTAGATATGTGTGTACACATATATATGTGCATATGATTAGCCCTTTATTCCTAAGCATATGAATAATTTTAACAAAGAGTTTTAATCATCTGTATTGCACTTTGCATTTAGGACATGTTTAAACAAAGGATTTAGCAAATTTTAGCCAAGTTATTATTAAGAAGTTATCATCAAGGCAAATACAGTCACACCCAGTTACAGCCCACACATCCAGCTGAGGTAAGTGAGGCTGGCTCAGTTTAAGAGTGTGTCTGAGGAGCAACTGTAAACTGAAGTCAGGGGCTGGTTATAATCCATCAGTACAATGCTTTGCCTTAACTGCTTGTCCATGCAGCTGACTTTAGAGTGGGTGATCGTGGATGATCGCAAGGGTAAAAGCACTACAGTTGGTCCACATTCACCTGTGAACACTGCAGAGTCAAAAATACCGGCCGGGGCTTCCCTGGTGGCGCAGTGGTTGAGAGTCCACCTGCCGATGCAGGGGACACGGGTCTGTGCCCCGGTCCGGGAGGATCCCACATGCCACGGAGAGGCTAGGCCTGTGAGCCATGGCCGCTGAGCCTGCATGTCCGGAGCTTGTGCTCTGCAACGGGAGAGGCCACAACAGTGAGAGGCCCTCGTACCACACACAAAAAAAAAAAAAACGGCCAAAAGGAAAATGGTTCTGTAAACTGACTTTCATTGACTTTCTTTAAAAACAAGTTGGAATTAACTTTAACTCCAGATGAGATGAAAATATGTCTACCTATAAAGATGACTGGTTTGACTAACTTTACTTGATTGATAAATAAATAAGTAAGTAAAATTAAGTAGTTGAAGTTCATGAAAGAACAAGTTGAGGATCAGAATCCAAGGACAGAGGGAGGTTTACACTGCTGGATTAACCCTACAGATCTCAGGAAAGAATCCTTTACTGCTTACAGGAGGAGGGGACTGCAGTCTTTAGAACCGGATTCATTTGTTACACTAAAAACTAGTTTAACTGACATTTTCTAAATCACATAGCTCTAAAGTAGGAAACAGTAGCTTGAACCAACTTTTTTCTTTCCCCACCCACTCCCCCCCTCCTTTTTCATTTAAGAATGTAGCCTATTCATCTGCACTTTCCTGGAGCCCTTCTGCTTGTCATAAGAAAACAACAATTTTTAAAAGTTCATTTTTATTATTTAAAAAAGTTTTCTCTGTTACACATTAGTTGTCTAATAAATTACTTTTGTCTAGAACTTAATATGAAGTAAGTAGGGAAAAGATCTCATTATCCATTTCCCTAGTGGTAAAGCTGAAGCCAAAAATGATGAAGAGCCTACTCGGGTAATTAAATTTATGAGCAGAGTCCCCAAATTATTTTACTGATTTTCCCAAAATAGTAACTTATACACATTGGGGCTGATTCCCTGGTCAGACAATTAGAAGTCTAAGTGTCATGATTTGATTAAAAAAACAAAACAAAAATCCTCTCTTTAGCATTTAGGTCCAGAATTGCCTTCTCCTATAATAAGACATCAAATAGTAATATTACTATTTTAAATCTTTATTATGTGTCAGGGTCTTTCCATATGTTACTTCAACTCACATAATCACTCTGAAAATAGGTGTTATGAGTCTCATACAAAGAGGAAACCGAGGCTTAGAGAAGTTAAATGACCAAGCTACACAGTCAGTCAACGGTCGATGCCAGGGACTTCCCTGGTGGTGCAGTGGTTAAGAATCCGCCTGCCAATGCAGGGGACACAGGTTTGAGCCCTGGTCCAGGAAGATTCCACATGCCGCAGAGCAACTAAGCCTGAGTGCCACAACTACTGAGTCTGTGCTCTAGAGCCCGTGAACCACAACTACTGAGCCTGCATGCCACAACTACTGAAGCTCATGAGCCTAGAGCCTGTGCTCCACAACAAGAGAAGCCACCACAGTGAGAAACCTGCACACCACAATGAAGAGTATCCCGGCTCGCTGCAACTAGAGAAAGCCCGTGTGCAGCAATGAAGACCCAATGCAGCCAAAAATAAATAAATAAATAAATAAATAAAATTTAAAAAAAATTATCAATGCCAGATATACATCTAAATTCTACATCCAGGTCTTCTGAGAACAAAACTCTTCTTTCTGCCACACAAACTGTCCCCTCTGTCACTGCACTGCCGGGTATGGGATATGCAGGCATCAGATAGGCAGCAGAACACACAACAAGACCTCCTCCCAAAAATGTAATATAGCCAATATGGTAGCCATTGGTTCCACAAGAAAAGGTCAGAAGTTAGGGAGCTGGGTGATTTTATCTGAGAAAATAGAGTCAAACCAGGACATAATCAAGAATAGTTCCTCGTTGTACTGATTTAAAGAAAAGTCCCAAACCCAACTTGTTCCACCTCAACAGGGCACTTTTATTTTAATTTTTAATTTTTTTGAAGTATAGTTGATTTACAATGTTGTGTTAGTTTCAGGTGTATAGCAAAGTGATTCAAATTCAGAGTTTTTTTCCATTATAGTTTATTACAAGATATTGAATATAGTTCCCTGTGTTATACAGTAAGTCCTTGTTGGTTATCTACATTATATGTAGTACTGTTAATCCAAAACTCTTAATTTCTCTCTGCCCCTTTCCCCCTTTGGTAACCGTAAGATTGTTTTCTATGTCTGTGAATCGATTTCTGTTTTGTAAATAAGTTCACATGTATCATTTTTTAGATTCCACAAATAAGTGATATCATATGATATTTGTCTTTGTCTGACTTATTTCACTTAGTACAATAATCTCTAGGTCCATCCATGCTGCTGCAGATGGCATTATTTCATTCTTTTTTATGGCTGAGTAATATTCCACTGTATGTATGTACCACATCTTTATCCATTCATTGATGGAAACTTAGGTTTCTTCCATGTCTTGGCTATTGTATAACACTGGGGTGCATGCATCATTTCGAATTAGAGTTTTCATCTTTTCTGTATATATGCCCGGGAGTGGGATTGCTGGATCATATAGTAATTCTATTTTTAGTTCTTTAAGGAACCTCCATACTGTTCTCCATAGTGGTTGCACCAATTTACATTCCCGCCAACAGTGTAGGAGGGTTCCCTTTTCTCCACACCCTCTGCAGCACTTGTTATTTGTAGACATTTTGATGATGGCTATTCTAACTGGTGTGAGGTGATACCTCATTGTAGCTTTGATGTGCATTTCTCTAATAATTAGCAATGTTGAGCATCTTTTCACGTGCCTGTCGGCCATCTCTATGTCTTCTTTGGAGAAATATCTATTTAGGTCTTCTGTCCATTTTTTGATGGGGTTGTTTGTTTGGTTGATATTGAGTTGTACGAGCTGTTTGTATATTTTGGAAATTAAGCCCTTGTTGGTTGCATTGTTTGCAAATATTTTCTCCCAATCTGTAGGTTGACTTTTCATTTTGCTTATGGTTTCCTTTGCTATGCAAAAGCTTTTAAGTTTAATTAGGTCTCATTTGTTTATTTTTGCTTTTATTTCTTTTGCCTTGGGAGGCTGACCAAGAAAACACTGCTATGATTTATGTCAGAGAATGTCTTGCCTATGTTCTCTTCTAGGAGTTTTATGGCATCATGTCTTATATTTAAGTATTTAAACCATTTTGAGATTATTTTTTGTGTATGGTATGAGGGAATGTACTAACTTCATTGATTTACATGTGGCTATCCAGCTTTCCCAACACCCCTTGCTGAAGAGACTGTCTTTTTTCCACTGTATATTCCTGCCTCCTTTGTCGAAGATTAATTGACTGAAGGTGTGTGGGTTTATTTCTGGGCTCTCTATTCTCATATGCCTGTTTTTATGCCAGTACCATGCTGTTCTGATTACCATAGTTTTGTAGTATTGAAACAGGGCACTTTTAAAAATGAAACAGCCCTATTTCTCATAAAGAGGAAATATGGACAATGCACATATTTGGAAAGTGCTTCACTGGGTAAGTAAAGCAGTCCTTGGGGTTGACCCATCCATGAAACAATTTGAGGGTTCATGCCCATATTGTTGGCTTATGGTCAGATCTATCCATAAAGTACAAGTATGCCTTCCGGTTTTAGACAGGGGAAGAAATAAACTGCCTTTGGCCTGTTTCTCTAGCATAGTTCCACCTCTTGTTTTTCAAACCAGAGTTAGTAACCAAGTCCTCTTTGTCTTGGAAGGTTTTTGTTTTTGTTTTTGTTTGTTTGTTTGTTTGTGCTGTACATGGGCCTCTCACTGTTGTGGCCTCTCCCAGTGCAGAGCACAGGCCCCGGACGCGCAGGCTCAGCGGCCATGGCTCACGGGCCCAGCCGCTCCATAGCATGTGGGATCTTCCCGGACCAGGGCACGAACCCGTGTCCCCTGCATCGGCAGGCGGACTCTCAACCACTGTGCCACCAGGGAAGCCCTGTTTGTTTGTTTTTGACGAGAGCTTTTAAGCTCACATTTTCTTCCCCACAACACTGTCAGCACCTCCAATCCTTCCCTTTGCCTTCCTCTCTGCATAGAAGGAATGGACCTTCTCAGTCATCACTGCAGCCCTCCACTTCCTCGGAGAGCCTGTATTCCCTGATATAGTTTTAGTTTATTATATAAGATTTTGTTCTTGGGACTTCCCTGGTGGAGCAGTGGATAGGACTCCACGCTCCCAAGGCAGGGGAGCTGGGTTCGATCCCTGATCAGGGAACTAGATGCCACATGCATGCCGCGACTAAGAGTTTGCATGCCACAGCTACCGCCCGCCGCAACTAAGACCTGACACAACCAAATAAAAAAAAAAGAACTCAATTTTGAAAGGCATCACCTAACCAGATGGGAACTATAAAAAAAAAAAAAGATTTTGTTCTTAATTTTACCTACTCACTTTGGCTTAAGATTGATTGATGCTGTCAAAGAGGTGGGTAGTGAGAGTAAACTGGAAAATAACTTGGTGGGAGAAAAAATGCCACTGCCTGTGACTAGATTCACTGAGCACTCTTGATGTTGTAGAAAAATTGTTTTCCTACCCACGTGCCACCATTGGTCATGGCTCTAGAGTTGGGAATCCCGTCCACACACACATAGGCAGTGACACAGAAGGGGTCACCATTGATTGAATCATATAAAATGCTGCCTTTTGTGAGTCACAGATGTCTCTGTCCACAAAATTCAGAACTAATAAAAGGCCTGCCAGCGTCAAAACTATGTCCCAGGGAATTACATGGCCATGCGTGTGAGCACGTATGTGGGTGTATGTTAGTGCACTGAGAGCGGGTTAAAACAGATTGAAGTTAAACTCAGGTAATACCAGTTTCTGTTTGCTTTTCAAAGTACTCGACACATTGGCAATGGTAACGTCAATAAAGCCGAAGTTCCCGAGTTAAAAGTTCAGTTTTGAAGTGTTTTATTAACAGACCGTTTAATAAAATCATGGGGATTTGTAAGCTAGTCCTGTAGTTCAGCATCTTTTTTTTTTCCAGTTTGCTTCCATCAACCCTCTTTGTTTTCTGCCTATACTTCCCCTATTTGCCCTGCCCCTTTTCCCATGGCTTTTCACCGTTTGTAACCTTTGTAACCTCCCTTCTTCCAGCTCTCCTTCCTTTGATTTCTTTTCTTGATTTCTCTGTTCACTTTCATCCTTTCTTTTTCTTCTTCACAGTTTTTCTCTCACAACCCAAATTTCTCCTCTCTCTCTCTCTCTCTCAACTTTATGTGAATTGCAGCCAAGTGAGAAAATCTATTATACTAAAATACAACTCTTCAGTCTTCTGCCACAAAGTTTTGGGTCAGTGACTAAAGTTTAGAGTGGGAAGGAAAAAAATAACAATTTCATTATTTGTAAAGAAAATTCTTTACAACGCAGAGAATATCCAAGTCCAAAAACTATGAACCTAAACATGCGTATTTTAATCTCTCATAAAATTATAAAATTTCTCCAACAATTAGAGAGATCTTTGAAAATTTTATCATATTTCCAAGACATCTGTATATCCTTTACTCCCCATCCTTTTTTGTACTTAATTACTAGTGACCATTTATACTTTATTTTAGTACTTAATTTATAAGCACACATAATTGCCTGGGCACTTATTTCATTTTTTTTTAAGACATAAACATTTTAAGGACAGGGATGGAGACTCAGTCCAACAAAATAGTAAATAAAAAATATTATTCTTTACTTGCTTATACTGAGTGCTAAGTGCTTTACTTGCAGAATCCCATTCCTAAGTATTTTTGAGCTTGTGGCAGGACTGTACTGCTAATCTCCATCTCCAGTACAAACTTCAGTATCACCCAGCGCCTAAGGGAAATAGCTAGATGAGGGCCTATCCTGTGAATCTGCCAGACTTCTAGTGTCTTTTGTCCCCATCGAATCCTTCATAGACATTGAAGGTTACATGAGGGAAGGAGTTTACAGTTGCAGCCATCCAGGGAAGACAAGCTCCTGCTAGTTGAGTGCCCTGGTCTATGCTCTCTTTTTAATTTTTTTTTCCCTGTTTCTTAGTGAGGCTCTGTGACAACACACCTGTTGGATTCTCTGACACCTTCTGACACACAACACTCCCCTTCTGAGTCCTGGTTTTGATCAAGTTGAGAAATAAACCAGAGTTGATTATGTAAAGCAACCCATTTCCTTTATCACTGAGAGGCTAACTAGGAAAATATAGCATAGTATAAGTATGTACAGGGCCAGGTGATGGGACCCCAGAATTGGGCGAATTTCATATACGATTTCAGGTTGCAGAACCAGAACCTCAAGTTCTGAGAAAGGGCAGCTCACTCTCAAGAAGAAAAAGGAAGAATAAGCTGGACATGCCAAGTTATGTCTCTTGGATTTACCAAGAGGGAGCTCTAAATGAGACCCCTCTGCATGGGAGAAAAAGGAATCTGCCATCAGACTCTGCCCTTCCATTCTGCGTCTTAAGTTGCACATCAGGCTTTCTGATCTTTTCAGTGTATAGGTTCTTACCACAAGTAGGAACAGTTATGAGTATAGTATATAGACCAGTTCACGGTCATGAGCATAGTATATAGACTATTCAGTCATTTCCTCATTATCAAATTTAAAGACTCTTTTTCAACCTCCTCTGGGCGATGGCAATATAGGAAGTCTTTCCACTTCTAATTATATAGCTTCCTTACTTCCACACTGCCTATCAGCCCGTGATGGGCACTCATCTCTTTGTGCCTAATGGGAATACATTTTTATTTGTTTTGCTTTAATTATTGGCCAGGTCTATTTTGACTTCCCTTTCACTTATTTCTGTCTGTCTCAGTTTGGACAGAAATAAGTCTCAGCATGTAAAGTCCTTGACAGTAGTAGGGGTTGTGCCCATTTAGCATATTCTGTATGCTTCCAATGATATAATACCATACAGAGAAAGAAATTTTCAGTTAAGGACCTATTTGTTATGAATATATTCCAGTTCAAAATATTAGAGCTGAAAGAGATCATATGATCCAGCCTTGTTTTGCAGAGCATAAAATGGAGATGCAGGAGTAAGAAGTGACTCTGGATCTCTGATCCTTCTGGGCTTGCATGGGGAGAGCTGTGATCTCAAATCTCTCCACACTCTTAAGTGTCTGCCTTATTTCTGTCATACAGACTTTTCTGCAGAGGATATTCCAGAAATGTTTAGATAATAGGACGAAGCTTGACAGGTCCTATTACAACTGACTGTGATACAGCATGAAAGCAAGGAGGGTATATAGGGAGTTGGAAAGGAAGAGAGGAAGATTTTTTTTACAACTTATGATTATAAAGTTTAAGACTAACCTGGCTGATACTGCCTACATTAAAACACACACACACACACACACATACACACATATTTAAAAACCGAAAGAATAATAAAACTCAGGGTTCAGTTTCAATCCCCAGCAGTATTATCTAGGCTTACAAACACAAAACTCTGATCTTGCTCTCACTAACTTTCAGGGTTGATCAGACAGAATGAAAAAGGGAGGGAAAATTTCTCAAGCAGAGAGGATAATAGCATGCCCTTCTATATTACTTCCATTTTATTTCCAGCCCTGCCACTGACTTACTATGTGACCTTGAGTGAGTCATTTCATCTCTGTGTATCAATTTTCTCATTTGTGAAGTAGGATAATAAATACTGCTTTCTGTCTCTCTCATGGGTGATGTTATCACCACCAATTAATATTTATTGGGTGCCTGTTGGGCGCATAATGCTGAGGTAGGAACTTTGTTCTGGGAGGTGGGGGGAAGAAGAGATGGAACATTTTCCATGAGCAAAGAGATAGAAGATTTACAAAAGACAGAATTATTAGAGCTTAAAATAGCTATGGCTTATATTTTAAAGCATGCCTCTCTGCTAAGATTTATGAATAGCATTTTTTTCTTAGTTATTGTACAATGCACCAGGATAATTATGGTACAGAATATTGGTTTTACTTTTGGATGATTCCAAGTAACACCATTTTAAGCAATTACTGTAATTTCTTATGTGGCTGTAAATTATATTCTAAACATAGTTTTTTTAGAAATATTTATTAGATATTGATGGTATTGGGTCTACTTGCCTAGCCACTACCTTTGTTTCCCTTTTTTTAATAGAAAAAATCTACATTAAACATGTAGCACTGTAACTGACACATTTTCTTCAAAAAGAATGAAGAGAAATTTGAAAAGTCACCTATTAACACATCCCAGGTAAAACCAAAATTTTGATGCTGGTTCATCCAGAGAAATCAGCCCAGATGAATGAGAGTTTTCTGTTCTCTCCAAATCAATCCTGTCTTCCCATTCCTGCTATCACTTACCTGATTCTGGTCCTACTAATCTCTCATCTGGACTATTCGAAGAGCATCGACTTTGTATCTCACTCTGCTCTCTTCCTTTTACCACCTGTCCTCCACAATACTGACAATGGACTTTGCAAAGGTTAATCTGTGAATAGATAAACAAAACGTTGGCATATACATACACAATATTATTCAGCCTTAGAAAGGAATGAAATGCTGGCCTATGCTACAACATGGGTAAACGTTGAAGATGTTATGCTAAGTGAAGTAAGTCAGACACAAAAGGACAAAGGTTGCATGGCTCCTCTTACTTGTGGTACCTAGAATAAGCAAATTCATAGAGACGGAAAGTAAATGGTGGTTACAAGGGCCTGGAGGAGAGGGTAATGGGAGTTATTGTTTAAAGGGTACAGAGTTTCTACTGGGGATGATGAAGTCTGGAGATAGTGGTGATGGTTGCATAGCACTGTGAATATATTTGATGCCACTGAATTGTACAATAAAAAATGGTTCAGGGCTTCCCTGGTGGCACAGTGGTTGAGAGTCCGCCTGCCAATGCAGGGGACACAGGTTCGTGCCCCGGTCCGGGAAGATCCCGCATGCCGTGGAGCGGCTGGGCCCGTGAGCCATGGCCGCTGAGCCTGCGCATCCGGAGCCTGTGCTCCGCAACGGGAGAGGCCACAACAGTGAGAGGCCCCCGTACCGCAAAAAAAAAAAAGGGGGTTCAGAGAAGCAAGAAGAACTACAGTCCTGCAGCCTGTGGAACAAAAACCACATTCATAGAAAGACAGACAAGATGAAAAGGCAGAGGGCTATGTACCAGATGAAGGAACAAGATAAAACCCCAGAAAAATGGTTCAAATGGTAAGTTTTATGTTATGTATATTTTATCACAATAAAACAACAATTTTAAAAGTATATCTATCCTATCATTTTCTTGTTCAGAAATGATAATTATTTATAAAGTCCAAACTCCTTGGTATGATGGCAATAATCCTTCCAAATGGAGCTCCAGCTCATCTTTCCAACATAACCTCTGACACATCTACACCACAAACAACCCTACCTTTCAATCACATGGGCAAAGCGAGGGTCATTGAACACGTGCCTTACTCTGCTCCTCTGTGCCTCGGCTCTCCAGGCTTCCTCAGCCTGACATGTATGCTCTTTGCTTCCACTCCCTTCCTCCTGGCTGTGGAAACTTTACATCCTTTGAAGGTTAACTCAAAACCAACTTCTCTGTGAGGTCTTCCTGCCAGTATTGGAATTAATCACTCCCCCTTCAGATACCTAGTCACAATAGATCTTTTTATAATTATTTTAAAACTCTGAATATAATGTGAGTTCCTTAGTGGCAAGGATTATTGTTTGTCTTTCCATGCAATGATGATTTTCAGAGTAGGAACTAGGGTGAGGCAAGTGGAGGTCTTATGGCACAAAATTTGTATAACCTTAACAGTTAATTCCTTCTTTTTTGTATTTTTTTTAATTGAGGTATGATTCATTTACAATGTTGCATTAGTTTCAAGTGTACAGCACAGTGATTCAGCTATACATATATATATTCTTTTTCAGATTCTTTTCCATTATAGGTTATTACAAGCTACTGAGTAGAGTTCCCTGTGCTAAACAGTAGGTCTTTGTTGTTTTATCTCTCTGCCCCTCCATCCCCCCTGCTATCCCCTTTGGTAACCATAAGTTCATTTTCTATGTGAGTTAATTCCTTCTTATATTTTATGCCCTACTGACCTCACTTCATCCTAGTCTCAACTCTGGTGATTAACAGTTTACCTTGACATTTGTTAGTGCTTATAATGCATTGTGTTAGTTATCTACTACAGCATAACTAATTTCCCCATACCTTAGCAGCTTAAAACAATGAACACTTATTATTTCACAGTCTCTAAGGGTCAGCAATTTGGAAGTGTCTTAGGTTCTGACTTAGGATCTCTCATGAGGTTGCAGTAAAGACATTAATGGGGGCTGTAGTCTTCTTTAGGTTTGACTGGAGCAAAAGCATTAGATTCCCAGGTGGTTCACCTACATTACTGTTGGTGGGACACTTCAGTTCTTTGACATGGGGGCCTCTCCCTCAGGGCTGCTTGAGTGCCCTCTCACATGGCAGCTGACTGCCTTTAGAGCAAGTGATCCAAGAGTGGGGCACTGCAGGAGCTGTAATGTCTTTTATGTTTTAGCCACAGAAATCACACACTGTCATTGCCTCAGTATCCTGTGGTTATACATGTCAACCCTACTAAGTGAAAGAGGGGACAACACAGGATAGGAATACTAGGAGGCAGTGATCTTTGGGGGTCATCTTAGAGGATAGCTTCCACAGACATGCTAGTTTGATTATACTGATTAGATTACCTAGCAGCGGGTCAGTATTACTTCTGGCATCTGTTACTATTATCTTCTGAAGTTGACATTTGCTTTTTATTTTTAGATCATTGAATAAATAAAATTGCTAACTTTTTATAAATGGACAATACATCTGAGTCATTCTCCTTTTTTCTTTTTTTAAAAATTTATTTATTTTCTTATTTATTTTTGGCTGCATTCAGTCTTTGTTGCTGCATGCAGGCTTTCTCTAGTTGCGGCGAGTGGGGGCTACTCTTCATTGTGGTGCACGGGCTTCTCATTACATTGGCTTCTCTTGTTGCAGAGCATGGACTCTAGGTCGGCGGGCTTCAGTAGTTGTGGCACGCAGGCTCAGTAGTTGTGGTGCACGGGCTTAGCTGCTCTGCAGCATGTGGGATCTTCCCGAACCACGGCTTGAACCCGTGTCCCCTGCATTGGCAGGCGGATTCTTAACCACTGCGCCACCAGGGAAGTCCCCTGAGTCATTTTTCAATCCTCCATTAGTAGTACAGTGTTTTGCACCCAGAGGCAGCTTGATTGATGTATAATATCCAGAGAGGCTGTCATTTTCAATACCTGTTTAGAACTAGAGCTGACTAGATTGACAAATTAAACTAGAAATAATAGAGCTGATAACTAGAATGCTGCTTAGAGCTCAAGGCCAAGCTTGGGGAAGCATGAGATCATAAGGAATGTGTAAAGAATGATTATTTCCTTTTTTCTGTAAATACAAAATATTTGTATAATTACTGTTACTGTTATCTGGCCCCAAGCATTCCTCTCTCTTAGTAATAATATAGTGCAGTGGCTCTGAAGAGAGAATTCCATCTCCCCTTCCCACTAGCTCTGTAGCCTTGAACATATTATGTAACTTTTCTGTGCCTTAGTTTCCTTGTCTACATAATAAATTAGACAGTACCACTTCTTAGGTTTGTTGTATTAAATAAGGTAATTCAGGTAAAACATTCAGCATAATGCTCAATAAATGTTAACTAATTTATTTATTTACTTACTTATTTACTTATTTATTTATTTAAAACTCTAATCCAGCCACCTCTAACCATTGTTTTCAGACATTGGTCTTTAGATTCCTAATGTCATACCTTTGTTCACATCATTCTTTCAGCTTCAAATTAACAGACTTGCCCCTTCTCCCATTATGCTAAATATATTCTTTTCTTCAAGGAATAGGCTAAGCAATTTCCCTGACCATGAAAATGTCTGCTTGTGCTCCAGTGCTCCAATGCTTCATATCAACACCTTCTCCTAAGCTCCCTTAGCACAATCAAATCCTGTGTTGCCTTGTTTTATTTTGTATCTTGGACCCTTCATCCCCTCTCCTATAGAAGGGAGGTTTCATATCTTATAGCAAACTCACTGTAACCCTGATCTATAGAGATTATTGGTCAATGAAGGCTTGTTAATGATGAAGATGTAGAGTGTCTAATGTAACATTACTTACAATTAGATTCTTAATAAATGCTTCTTTATCACAAGCAATGAACAGATTATATTGTTATCATGAATAAGTCAGGAGTATGTTCTTCCTTTATATTGATTCAAGTTACAACTCTGAACGTGATTGCATTTTTTTTAAGAATGAAAGCACAGGGCTTCCCTGGTGGCACAGTGGTTGAGAGTCCGCCTGCCGATGCAGGGGACACGGGTTCGTGCCCCGGTCCGGGAAGATCCCACATGCCGCGGAGGGGCTAGGCCCGTGAGCCATGGCCAATGAGCCTGCGTGTCCGGAGCCTGTGCTCCGCAACGGGAGAGGCCACAACAGTGAGAGGCCCGCATACTGCAAAAAAAAGAATGAAAGCACAATACAGACTGTTAAAATTTCAAGATCCTAAAGAAGTATGGGTTTTAAAAATTATTTTTTTTCTTAATTCTAGAGTGGGAAGAAGATAGAAAATGCAAGCCTGTTTGATTTAAAGAAGGCTCTATCAATGTTAACAATTTTAACTACAGTGTCAGATTTGGGTCAGTCTACTTCAAAATGAAAGATATGTTCTATTTTGGAAGGCTAGGAAAGCAAGAATAAGATTGTAGACTTCCAGGTTTGAGCCAAGTGGTTTATATGTATTAATGTATGCAATCCTTATAGTAAGGCTGTTATTGTCTTACTATGTTATTATTGTTTTTATTATTGTTGTACCCTTTATAGACAAGAAATCTAGAGCTCAGAGAAACTAAGCAACTTGCCTAAAAAAGTGACAGAGCTGAAATTTGAATTTAAGTCTGCAGGCTCCCATGCATGAACAGAAATTCTGAAAATCTTCTCCACCACCACACAGCACTGGTTTTCATGCTGTATGATATGCAGGTCACATAGGGTTGTGACAGTACAATGATGCCAAAGGACTGAGGAGCAGACTTCTCCCCCAGGGCATAGCTTTTCCAGAGTTTCCTTCTCAGTTGTCCATCCTCCCAAAGATCACAGCTGCTTTAAAAGGACACTCTTTAAGAGGAAACACTGAAATGTAAAACATTGCCTTAAGAGATGCTGTGCTTTTGGACTCAATTACAGGAGCGTTGGGAGCACCATTTTTATTGGAGGACCCATCAAACCAGTTCCTACATCTCAAAAGACACATATATTTTCAGGATTACTGGAACCCAGACCACAGTCTGAATACATGGGGAAACACACTGGCTGATCAGGTATTTGCATTAGAAACAAATGGCCTTTCACCATCTCTCTTTTTATTTTATTTTATTTTTTTAATTTAATTTTTTTATTTTTCAAACTTTTTATTTTATATTGGAGTACAGTGATTAACAATGTTGTGTTAGTTTCAGGTGTACAACAGAGTGATTCAGTTATACATACACACCATCTCTCTCTCTTTTTTTTTTTTAAAGAAGATGTTGGGGGTAGGAGTTTATTAATTAATTAATTAATTTTTGCTGTGTTGTGCTTACCTTTTTGATGGAAGATGACATTGAAACTCCGGGTAAAACGAAACTGCTGAATTATCTGAGAATTTCAATTATTCATGATTTCCCTCTACAATTTAGCAACTTAGAAAACAAAAATGTACAATTAATAAATTAATTAATTCCTTCCCTTATTCTTCTTTCTTTTCACATGTATCAGGCTCTCACTATCACCAGGCATGAGGGTTGTATAATGTCATAAAGAAATTGAAGTCCTTGTTCTTCTGGGGCCTGGGTTCTATCCTTATTCTGCTTGGCTGGGTTTTAGTTCATCCACAAGGATCAGTTTCTGCTTAGCATTTGTTGATGAAAACCACCAGCTTGAATAATGCATTTAGTTTTATACCTGTTTTTCTCCAACAGGTATCATGTAGAAGTATTAAAACAAGACATTTGTTTATTCAGCAAATTAAATAATTACATAAGCTGGTAGACTGTGTCTTCTTTATGGAATATTGAAATTTTCAAGTACACTCCTGCCTATAATTGTAGACCATTGCTGTAATCAACTGACAGACACCATAACGTAACAAGACCCTACTACATTTGTTCAGACTGTGGCCCCTCACATACTCCAAAACATTTGAGTACTGAAGTAAACAGGTCACTAAAAGTGTGAAAACCAAACCTTACTCAGTATTATTATTCCACTGTATTTCTCTCAGTCTTTTAAGAATACCTGCATGATAATCAGAATAATTGATGCAACATGTGTTCTAAATACTCAGAGATCGTGACTTGAGTTTCCTCTTGTTGCAGGCTCATGAAACATGGACTGCTTTGAAAACAACAGCACAGTATTATCTGAATGTGAATACTTTCACCCTTGACGTGTCTACTGCCCAGTAAATGTGCTTTGCTGGTTAAACCAGGATAGCAAGAATAGAGGGAGCCAAAAAGTGGTGATGTACCCAAACAACCAGCTTTGGAGACCTGAGGGCAAATCCATACCATCTACTAGGTTATTTATTATGTCTGCCTCGTGGAGCTGTTGAAAGGAGTAAATACCAAAACCCACATACAGACCTAGAATTAGAAGTTCTCAATAAATAGTAGCTCTTAAAATGAGAACTAAAATAGAGACTGTAGTAATAACATTTACCAAAAAGGGGCTTTCATGGGAAAAGGAACTATAAAACAAAACAGTTGTGTCATTAAAACTGTCTGTCCAAAAAGAAAAAAAAAACTCTCTGTTCATAGCTCCTGCTTTCTATTGCCTCTTCTTTGGGAGAGTTAGTTCACTTTTAATTCAAGGAAGGAAAAGGGATCTCTCAAATGGAGCTCATCCTCTCCTCTTTTCTTCAATACTTGTTGTTTCCTAAAGCCAGTCTATTCCAAGACCATATTTTTGAAACTGTTTTTAATCAATGCTGTACTGCTGGACTTCCCTGGTGGCACGGTTGTTAAGAATCCACCTGCCAATGCAGGAGACACGGGTTCGAGCCCTGGTCCAGGAAGATCCCACATGCTGCAGAGCAACTAAGCCGGTGCACCACAACTACTGAAACCCAGGCGCCTAGATCCCGTGCTCCGCAACAAAAGAAGCCACCGCAACGAGAAGCCCACGCACCGCAATCAAGAGTAGCCCCCGCTCGCCACAACTAGAGAAAGCCCACATGCAGCAGTGAAGACCCAATGCAGCCAAAAGTAAATAAGTAAAATAAATAAGTTAAAAAAAAAAGCTGTATTGCTGTGGGCAATAGAGAATCAAATCTTAACTCATACTGGGAAACATGATGATTAGGAATCCACTGGAAGCCACGTATCTGTAAAGTCTTCCTTAGCAATTTTGTAAAATTTGTGCAGGTTTTGCATTCTGGTCCGTAATATATTTATGTTTGTTTCACTATGAATTAATTTTGAAGAAATCTCACACCTGTTATCAGTCACTCCCCAACCCCCCCATGCCCCAGCCCCTAGTAACCACTAATAAACTTTCTGTAGCTATAAAAAACTGAAAGAAATAACATTTTAAACTTACTGGCCATGTGCTTTTATTAATGTTTCCAATAAAGCTGAAAAATTGACTCTGGAAAACTGGACTACATTTATCCTATAGTTTCCCATATATCCATGGAATACTTTAGTACTCTAGCTTGAGAAGTACTGAGAGATGATATACCCAATCACCAAGACTGCCCCCTGTAATCACAGATACGTGGATTTTTTGCCTTCAGAAGTCTACTTCTCTGTATACATAGGTCAACTGGTCTCTGCAGGGATTTCTTTTGGTAAATAGAAGCATCCCCCACAAGACCATAGTTGGTCTTATGTGGTCTTAAAACAGTCTTAAGCACTTTTTCAGCAACAAAAATCAGATGCCAAGAAGCTGCACTGTAAGACTTTGGCTCAGCATTTTCTTCTCCAAAAGGGCACCAGCAGCTACTCAATATTCCGCATTTCTTATCCCATCCCTTAGAGGTATTCTCAGTGAGAAATTTGAGGCTAATACGTAATTTATTGCGTTAACTGTTATTCATCTCTAATACATATAAACGTAGATTTTTAAATTATGTAGCAGAATGGTGAGTTTAGTAAAGGTGGCTATAAATAGGAAGATAGAATATTGTAATAATAAAAAGAACTACTTGAAAATTGATGTTAATTATTTAAATATAAGAAAATATCATTAAAAAATAAATAAATCAAAACACAACTGAATGGACAAAAGAAAGAAAACGAATCATTTGGTTTTGCATTAAGAACAAATTTGACAACAGTAATATACATTTTGCTACCAAAAAGTTCTACTCTTTGACTGTTTAATAAAAAATTACAGAATGCCTATGTATTGGTCAGGGTTTCTCAGAGAGTTGGAATCAATAGAATGTGTATATAAATATAAAGAGAATTATTTTAAAGAATTGACTCATGTTTACAGATGCTGGCAAGTCCAAAACTACAGGGTAGGTTAGCAGACTGGAGACGAGAAGAACCAACATTGCAATGCAGGTCTAAAGGCCATTGGGCTAGAAAATCACGGAAGAGCCAATCTTGCAGTCTAAGTCCTCAGGCCAAGTGCTGGTAGAATTCCCTCTTGCTCAGAAAAGGTTGGCCTGTTGTTCTATTCAGGCCTTCAACTGATTGGATGAGGCCTACCCACATTATGGAGGGCAATCTGCTTTACTCAAAGTCCACCAATTTAAGTGTTAATCTCATCCAAAACACACTTGCTGAAACACCCAGAATTACGTTTGACCACATATCTGGGCAGAGTCGCCCAGCTGAGTTGACACATAAAATTAACTATTACAACATATTTTAAGTTATTTAGATTGTCAACACACACTCACCAAGCTGTGATTGGAGCAACATATGGTGGAAAAATAAAGAAAAAGACTTTCATCCATTCATTTCAGTATACCACAAGAAAGAAGCTTGGTGGCTTGTGGGGCACTAACAATGGGAAATTATAAGTTAGCTGCCAAGTTGATTTTGATTTAGATAACACTAAGAAGCAATTCTGCAGTTAGGTTGTTATCTGATCAAACAAGCATGGAAAGGCAGTATCTTATCTAAACAATTTAAAGAAATTAACAGAATGTCAGAAAACGAACAAACAAAACAAAGACAACCTAGGTCCACCTAAGATAATTTATGTAGAAATCTAGTAGTTAACTTCCACATAGCTGAGCAGGAAGAGGTGAGTACTCAGTTGTACAGATAGGATTTAAGAAAACCCAGGTAATACGTATTTAGCATCTGCATACAAAATTGCCTTAGACTACAAGAACTCTGAATTCAGGGCTTAAAGATATTGATCATATTGAGGTACCAATCATCTGGCTGACTCACTTTAACTGATTATTTTCCCAGTGGTATGTGAATTGACATAGTGATTTTTTTTTTGGCGGGGTGGGAGAGTCCTTTATATCTGTATCTAATTTATAAATTGTATGTAAAATCTGCCTTTTTAAAGACTGAAGATTCTTTCAACATTTTTAAGAGACCAGAACAAAACTAAAGCAATCTGGACAATATTAGGAAAAATAGAGAGGATCAGAGATGACACTTTTCCTCACTTACTTCCTGAGCCTCTACATGATCTCCATGGTTGGGTGTTTACATGTTCTACTACAGCATTAAGAACATAACTGCTGTGGTGACTCTGAATTCTTCTAAGTAGAAGGTTTTCATTTTAAGGTCTAAAGGGAACCATGTTGATTTGCCCTCTTTGTCTGACTGATTAAGTAGGCACAGTATTTAAGTGGAAGTGACTGATAATGATATTCCCACTAAATTCAGACTCCCCTGAGACTTCAGTGCAAATTTGAGGCTCACCAACTTCACTCTTATTACATAAACAGTATTTGTTAAGTTTTCCTGCATTTTTATAGAACCAGTCAACAAATATGCCAAAGATCAGACTGACCCTTTTAATGGTCTCTTGGACGCTCTACCCTCTAGTATTCCTGTAATTCTGTTTCATAGTTTCCCAGTGGATGTTCCAATGCTAACCTGGTCCAAGGAAATAAGTCCAAGTCTTCCTCAATGCAATTCATGAGAAGCATGGTTCTAATATTGTTATATATCCTGCTCAAAAACCTGTTGTTTTAAAACTTTTGGCTGATGAAGAGGGGAGGAAATAACATGTTTTTTTATTGACATAGACTTTGCTGTGTACTATACTAGACAGTTTATACTTTATTATATTAAATTATGATAACATTCTCATAAGATAGGTCCTGCAGATCCCATCTTAAAGAAAAAAAATAAGGCTTAGATATATTCCCCAGATAGAGCTAACTAGAGGTAGCTCTAAAATAGTAATTAGAATGTCTACATTTAAATTCTGGCTTCACCATTGCTAGCTATGCCATCTTGTGGAATTAATGACCTCTCTGGGCCTCAGTTTCCTCTTCTGTAATACGGGAATAATTGGACTTACTTAATGTGAGGAATAGTTAAAATGATGTACATAAAGCACTTAGAACACTGCTTGGCATGTAAATAAACACTCAATAAAAGTCAGCTATTCTAAAAAAAAAAGTTAGCTATTATTCTTACCTTGCTGAAGGTTTTTTTTTTTTTAATTTAATTTTATTTATTTATTTATGGCTGTGTTGGGTCTTCGTTTCTGTGTGAGGGCTTTCCCTAGTTGTGGCAAGTGGGGGCCACTCCTCATCGCGGTGCGTGGGCCCCTCACTATCGCGGCCTCTCTTGTTGCGGAGCACAGGCTCAGCAATTGCGGCTCACGGGGCTAGCTGCTCCGTGACATGTGGGAGCTTCCCAGACCAGGGCTTGAACCCGTGTCCCCTGCATTGGCAGGCAGACTCTCAACCACTGCGCCACCAGGGAAGCCCTTGCCGAAGGTTTTATGACAGTTCATGCTCTTTTCATTGTATCACAATTTTTCTCCTGATTTCTGTTGCCCAGAACTCAAAGCTCCCCATGATCTCGCCCCTCTCCTATTATTTCCTCTACTCTCCTCAAATACTCTTGCTACTTTGCATCCTTTATTGATTCATTTATTTACTTATTTAACAAACACCATGGCCATCTTCCTTTGGCCTAGTCAAGGTAGAGGTACAAAGAGGACTGAGACACACTCCCTTCTCCACAGAGCTTTAAATTCAGGAAGAGAGATAAGTATCCACTGTATTAATACAGATGAATTACAGAAACTCAATTTACAAATCATGTGTGCACAGAGGATAGACAGCTTACTCAGCCTGGGGACGTCAGGGGAAGCTTCACTGAGGAGATAGCTTTAGATTTAGGTTTCAAAGGACACGTAAGAATAACATGTAGGGCTTCCCTGGTGGCGCAGTGGTTGAGAGTCCGCCTGCCGATGCAGGGGACACGGGTTCGTGCCCCGGTCCGGGAAGATCCCACATGCGCGGAGCAGCTGGGCCCGTAAGCCATGGCCGCTGAGCCTGTGCGTCTGGAGCCTGTGCTCCGCAAGGGGAGAGGCCACAACAGTGAGAGGCCCGTGTACCACAAAAAAAAAAAAAAAAAAAAGGAATAACATGTATATGCCATCACTATAATGACAGCTTTTCTATGATACTATATTTTATACTTATAGTATATATTTAAACTAATATTATTATAGTCTAAATTTATACTATTACACTATTGTAGTATGTGTTTTAAGATCAAGATTTACATGAGATTTGTATTTGCGACTCCACCCATATCCAGGACGGTGCCTGGTATGCAGTGAGAATTTGATGAATCAATTGGTACTGTTAAGAAGCATGACTATCAGGGAGGTAAGTAGTATTCACAAGAGTTTCCTGTTACCCTTTGCTATCGACTGAACGTTTGTGACTCCCCCCAAATTCATATGTTGTATTCTAATCCCCAATAATGGGTTTGGAGGTGGGAACTTTGAGGTGATTAGGTCAGAGAGTGGAACTTTCATGAATGGGATTAGTGCCCTTATGAAAAAGACCCCAGAGATCTATCTACCTTTCCCTTTCGGCTATGTGAGGACACAGCAATATGGCCACCTGGGATCCAAGAAGCAGGCTCTCACCAGACACCAAATCTACTGGCACCTTGATTTTAAACTTCCCAGGCTCCAGAACTATGGGAAATAAATTTCCGTTGTTTATGGTGTTCTGTTATAGCAGCACAAATGAACTAAGGCACCTTCTTGTATCAGTGGCTGGACAAACAAATAAGATGCAATATAATTTATCCAGTGAATCAATAAGAGAACTCAATAACTTTTTTTTTTTCATTTCTAGCCTTTAGTTTCATCCACAGAGCAGACCCAATCTCAAAAGACATCCATCCTCCTGTGGCAATTCATTATAATTTAAATAGAATAACTAATGAATGGGAGTACTGTACATATAGAAAAAATTAAAAATGAAGTTATTTATTTTCATGTGTTGATTTTACTTATTCTATTTATTTTCTTCAAACTGATCTAGGACATCTTAGGCAACTGAACCAGCAGAGACTATATCTATCTATCTATCTATCTATCTATCTATCTATCTATCTATCTATATATATATATATATTATCTTCAATGATAGTGGCAGCCTGAATTAATTTTGTTGAAAGTAATTTAGCATTGACTGGTTAAATATATAAACTACCCATCTGAAGCAGAGATATTGCCAGACTCCTTCAAATTAGAGACAAAAAACAAATCTTTGGAGATTACATCACAAATTGGAACTGTCTTGGATGGCAGTTCAATTGTAAAAATAAAAAATAAAATAAATTATCTAAATTCAAAATATTTTATGCCATCCATCACAGTGACAAAAGCAGCTGCATTTTCTCCTTATGATCATAATGTTAGAAAACAAGCTAATTAGTTTTTAGCAGACAGTTTCAGGAAAGGTATGCCTTCTTAGGCCTACCCTCTTTTGCTCCATCAAAAGTATATTTTAAAAGGGGTTCTTTGATGATCTTTAATCCAGGCAGTAACTACGGAGAGGAAAACAATGACTTGTAGTATAGTTGAAATTTTAGAAACCTTTAAATTTACCATTCACAGCTCTCTGACATTTTTCCTGAGAGGCTTAAAGTTTAACTCCTAATTCTGCCTCTTCCTTGAGGGATGGGAAGGATGTAGTCTGGTATTTAAGAGTGTAATCTCTGGAGCCAGAGGCCTGGGGTCATGGTTCCTTGGATAGCACTGTCTCCTTGGTCATGTCACTTATCCCCGCTGTGGCTGAGTTTGCCATCTGTGAAACAGGAATGATAAGTGCACCGACCTCAGTGGGGTGGCACAGGGCTTGCACGAGATAAGCTTCTGGCACAAAATAGGCTTTCTACAAATTCTTGCTTGCAGTAATGGAATGCATGTATCTCCACTTTGTTTTCCAAAATAGATTTAACTATTAGGAAAATTCTTCATCCTATAAACACACAAGGGATACTTCCTTTTTTAAGCTATAAATATACCTGATTATGATAACAGTGTTGAAAACATTTCCACTAAGGACCCCAGTCAACAATTTTATCACCTGAATTTCTGCTTTTTAGTTCACAGACCAACATAGATCATTTTCCCTTAATGTACCATAAAATGGTTACCCAAATGATGACAAGCAAGAAGAAATTAAAACTCAGGGAGCTCCCAAGTGCGGGTATTTCCAAAACAACAGAGATTAATCTTACTATTGTTCTCTTTTTCTAAAGAATCTCAAACATCGACCCCACAGCTATACATTTGTGACTTGCTATGTTTGAACCACTACAACTACTTTGTGTTGGGTGTCAGAGATGAATGGGAGCAGTCCCTGCTGTTAAGGATCTCAAGGGACTCAAGTGTAATGAGGGGTCTCCTTAGGTGTAAGCTGGGGTGATGAAAGTGCCACAGTGGTAGATATAGCAGCAAAAGGCTCTCAGTGGCCCGGTGTCTGCCTGTACCTCTGATCTCATCCTGGGCTCCCACTCATGACATGTTCCAGTCACACTGGCCTTCACCATTATTGTAAAGCATGCCAAGTCTGCTCCAACTGCTCCAGGGACCTATACTTCCCTCTGCCTGGATTCTTTTTCCCATGAGGTTCACAACGTTGGCTTCTTCTTATATTTTGATCTCAACTCAAGTATTCCTCCTCAGTGAAAGCATCCCTGACCAACTGGTCTTAAGTAGCTAACTGCATCAGTTTACAGACGTAGTGGCTTCAACAATATGAATTTATTTTTTAACATCCTATTGCAGTATAATTGCTTTACAATGGTGTGTTAGTTTCTGCTGTATAACAAAGTGAATCAGCTGTACATATACATATATCCCCATAACCCCTCCCTCTTGCGTCTCCCTATCCCACCCCTCTAGGTGGTCACAAAGCACCGAGATGATCTCCCTGTGCTACACGGCTGCTTCCCACTGGCTATCTATTTTACATTTGGTAGTGTATATATGTCCATGCCACTCTCTCACTTCATCTCAGCTTACCCTCTCCCCTCCCCATGTCCTCAAGTCCATTCTCTACATCTGCGTCTTTATTCCTGTCCTGCCCTTAGGTTCTTCAGAACCATTTTTTTTTTTTAGACTCCATATATATGTGTTAGTATACAGTATTGTTTTTCTCTTTCTGACTTACTTCACTCTGTATGACAGACTCTAGGTCCATCCACCTCATTACAAATAACAAAGTGATAACTCAATTTGTTTCTTTTTATGGCTGGGTAATATTCCTACAATATGAATTTATAATCTTACAGTTCAGTAGGTCAGAAGTCCAACACCCATCTCACAGGTGTCAAACATCAGCAGGGCCGTTTCTTTCGGAACAACCTTGGTGAGAATCTGTTTCCTTGTCTTTTCCAGATTCTAGGAAATCTTTGGCTCACGGTCCCTTTCTTCCATCCTCAAAACCAGCAGTGTTGGGGCTTCCCTGGTGGCACAGTGGTTAAGAATCCGCCTGCCAATGCAGGGCACATGGGTTTGTGCCCCGGTCCAGGAAGATCCCACATGCCGCAGAGCGGCTAGGCCCGTGAGCCACAACTACTGAGCCTGCACGTCTGGAGCCTGTGCTCCGCAACGGGAGAGGCCACAACAGTGAGAGGCCCGCGCACCACGATGAAGGGTGGCCCCCACTCGCCACAACTGGAGAAAGCCCTCACACAGAAACGAAGACCCAACACAGCCATAAATAAATAAATAAATTTATTAAAAAAAAAAAACCCAGCAATGTTACATCCTTTCCCCCTTTATTAATCATCATTCTCTCTCTCTTTCTCTTCTCCCCTCACACTTTGACCAGAGCTGGGAAATGTTCTCCTTTTTTAAGGACTTGTGATTAGACTGGATGCACCTGAATAATCCAGCATAATCTCCCCATATCAACCTTCTTAATCTTTTTTTTCTTTTCTTTTCTTCCTTCCTTTCTGCGGCACGCGGGCCTCTCACTGCTGTGGCCTCTCCCACTGCGGAGCACAGGCTCTGGACGCGCGGGCCCAGCGGCCATGGCTCACGGGCCCAGCCACTCCACGGCATGCGGGATCCTCCCAGACCAGGGCATGAACCCGTGTCCCCCGCATCGGCAGGCGGACTCTCAACCACTGCGCCACCAGGGAAGCCCCCAACGTTCTTAATCTTAATCACATCTGCGACATCCCTTTTGCCACGTAAAATAACATGGTCACAGATTCCCAGGATTACAGTGTGGACATCTTTGGGGTCTCACAGTTCTGTCTAACACACTGCCACACTTAACTCTCCCCTATTCTCTGTTATATTGCCTTTTTATTTCTTATTATTTTTTGTAGCATCATATGAAATCCTCTTATTTATTTTTTTTGCTCATTTATTTACTTATAATTTACTTATTATTACATATTCCTTTATTATATGAAAGTCCTTTCATCTACCCATTTCCCCGACACTATTCTGTAATATTGAGAATAAGAAATTGGTCTCTACCTTGATGACAGCAGCACCAACCCCTAAAGCAGTTTCTGGCATAACATAGGCACTCAGTGAATTCCCTGTTAAATGAATAAATAAACTCAGCTTTGGTAACTGATGTAAGCTTTAGAGAAAAGGTGCTCCCTAAATTAAGTCTTGAAGATAGGTAAGGAGATTATGGGGTGAAAATTAGGGATTGGACTTTCCAGCCTGTGCAAGAGAAAGCATCGTCACTGTAGAATGACAACAGTGCTCTTGGAGGAGTGGCCAAGGATGAGAGAGGCTGGAAAAAATGAGTCAGAGGCAAATCACCAAAGACTTTTCAGACTTCATCTTGCGTGTAATGAGAGCCATTGAAGGTTTGGGGTTTTGTTTGTTTGTTTGTTTGTTTGTTTTGCGGTACGCGGGCCTCTCGCTGTTGTGGCCTCTCCCATTGCGGAGCACAGGCTCCGGACACGCAGGCTCAGCGGAATGGCTCACGGGCCTAGCCGCTCCGCGGCATGTGGGATCTTCCCGGACCGGTGCACGAACCCGTGTCCCCTGCATCGGCAGGCGGACTCTCAACCACTGAACCACCAGGGAAGCCCTGGGTTTTTTTTCGACTTTATTAATTAATTTTCTTTATTTTGGCTGCGTTGGGTCTTTGTTGCTGCGCGTGCGCTTTCTCTGGTTGCTGTGAGCGGGGCTACTCTTCATTGCAGTGCACGGGCTTCTCATTGCGGTGGCTTCTCTTGTCGCAGAGCATGGGCTCTAGGTGCGCGGGCTTCAGTAGCTGTGGCATGCAGGCTCAGTAGTTGTGGCACATGGGCTTAGTTGCTCTGCAGCATGTGGGATCTTCCTGGACCAGGGATCGAACAAGAGTCCCCTGCATTGGAGGCGGATTCTTTAATCACTGTGCCACCAAGGAAGTCTCACAGACCTTGTAATTCTTGAAAGAATTCTACGGTGGTTATACCTAAGAAGCTCATTACATGGTACTGAGGTAGTAGAAAGTAGAGATTATATGTAAAGAGAGTTTTATTTATAAAACTCCTGAGGATTTTTCAATAAATTACGATGATGTCACAGTTATTTTCTGTTTCATCGCTGGGTCATCTGACAATAATGACGTCTATAATTCATTATTGCCCATAAGTACTGTGATAGGTAGCACCCAGATCTATTGTCTGATCTCAGCAGAGAAAAGCTATTAACCTGTGTCACCATATCTCTGCAGCCAGGAATGAATCTTTGGGGAAGTAGAGAGTCCTGTGGGCCATGGCAGCTCACTGTTCTGGCTGACTGGAAACAACAAACAACCCTTTCCTTTTTTAACTCTCATTACAGCTGGGCTCAGTTCAAAGACTGCAGTTTCCCAGCCAGGTCTCCCATACACATTCTTCTCCTCCACTTCCAGATTCTGAGAGTACATCAGCCATCCCAACCGCTTGCTATCATTCCAAAAAAGAAAGGCCTGCCTTAGGATAATACTTTCAGTTGTGACAGAATACCCTGGATTGGGAGTTGTCTTGTAAAGGATCTCTTCAAAAGATGATTACACTTTCTTACCTAGGTGGAACCTTTGAAAAGTGGGTAAGAAATTCACTCTTTGTGTCGTGCTTTAGGAAGCAGGTTATGTAGTAGGTATGAGCATCATTTCTGGATCAAGTACCAGCTCTGCCATTTTGAATTCTGCTAATAGTACCTCAATATTATATTTTCTCTGGTCCTCAGTTTCCTCATGTGGGACATGGAAGCAATAAAGCAGCCATTTCATAGGGTTGTTGTGAGCTTAAATAAGGCATGTAAGAGAATGAGACTTGCAATGTAAGTTCTGTGAGGGTGGGAGAAGTTTGACTCCACTCTTACATATCCAGTTGAGTACAGAAGTTTTTAAAGCGTGGTCTGGGGATTCCTAAGGGGTCCCCAAGACTCTGGCAGGGTGGGGTCATGAGGTCAAAACTATTTTAGTAAAAATAGTAGGACACTATTTGCCTTTTTTATCTCATTCTCACATGAGTGCAGAATGGAATTTTCCAGAAACTAGACGGCGATAGATATTGCAGTAGATAGAATGAGGAAGCAGACATGAGAAAATCCAGCTGCCTTCTATTAAAGATATTTGCAAGATTATAAAACAATGACTGTCTTCTCACTAACTTTATTTTGCTTTGGAAAAAATAGTTTTTCACATTAAAATATGTTTTATGTTAACGTGTAATGGATTTATATTATTACTGTTAAGAGAATTAATAAATACATATTTTAATGTACTTTTTAATATAGTAAATATCAATGGCTATAGCTCACATAATCAAAGTTTCTTTGAGGCCTTAAACAATTTCTAAGAGTGTAAGGGGGTCCTGAGACCAAGAGAACCGAGAACCACTAATTTAGCACAAGCCTGGCACATGGTAACCTCTTAATAAAATAATGATTGGATTGCTAGAATAGGGCTTGGCTTAGGGTAAGTACTCAATAAATGAGCGTTCCGCTGCTGCTGCTGATGATGATGATGTGTTGATGGTGGTGATGAAAATTATGATGTGAAGTTTGCTGGGAGCCTTCTATATGACTGGAGTAAATATAACAGTAATTTTTAATAGAAATCTTATCTTGCCTTAGGCATGGCAGATGTTAGAGTTTAATGTAACACAGAATTATTTTCAGTGTTTAGACTCTCTTTTTCTTAGCTTATTCTTTTCCTTATGGGGTTGCTCATTCTCATCCTACCAGAAGCACTTTGGAATTGAGCCAAATTCAAAGTACTATGTATGGCACCAGATTGAATGATACGAAGGTCAGGATCTCTGTGTTCCACAAATTAAGGAGTCATGGACATGTACTTAATATTTACTGTGAAAACTAGAGGGAGAACATGCCTCTAAAACTTTTCAACAGACAGGGTGATGGAGGTTTCCATGCCCACAATCCTCTTCTCAATTTCTCCTTCCTTCTGCATTGTCTAGTCCAGCTACTAGAACATAGACTTACATTTTGTCTAGATATGCCACTACACTGGCTCTCCAGGAAGAAAAACATTTCTGGGTAGTGCTTGCTGATTTCCGTGGTGTAAATACTCCCACCATGACCAGTTTCAAGCTGCTTCTATGATGTTATTAAATTCCAAATTGGGAGGAGAAAAATATAATCAGCTCATAGTTGGTTTGAGCTGGTCCACAGCATACCATGGTGCTGGCCCTGTACTCTGACATGAAGTTCAATTAAGTTCTGGCACTAAGTTCAACTACTTGCCTGGCTTTCCTAGATCTTTGATCATTGGTCCCACCCTCTCACCCAATTGTGCTGTCCCAACACCTCCAACTAGTCAGTGTCCTCAGGTCCCAGGATTATCTCCTGCTACTTCTGCTTTTGCACTTTGCTAAACTATCACCTCTGGGTTCTAAAATCCCTTCTTCATCCTTCTGCTTATTCATTTGCTATGCAATTTTTTATTGACAAACTAAAGGCCTTCTTCCTCAGTAAAATCTTCTCTGATCACATAAAGGTATCACTAATGTCTTTCCTCTGAAATGATGGGACATATTAAGGGATAATATCTAATCTGAATACTGGTGAGATTATTGGTTATCCAAAATATATCTATATGGTGTTGTGGAAACAGCTCAGGACTGCTTTGAGAGAACTGCATTCCTCCCTCACTGCTAATGTACTGAGTGGTCATTGGCAAATCACTCAGATGCTCTGAGCCTTGATTTTCTCATTTGTAAAATGAAGGCAATGGAATACATGATTTCAAAGAACACTTTTCTGGGGCTTCGCTGGTGGCGCAGTGGTTGAGAGTCCGCCTGCCAATGCAGGGGACACGGGTTCGTGCCCCGGTCCGGGAAAATCCCACATGCCACGGAGCGGCTAGGCCCGTGAGCCATGGCCGCTGAGCCTGCGTGTCTGGAGCCTGTGCTCTGCAACAGGAGAGGCCACAACAGCGAGAGGCCCGTGTACCGCAAAAAAAAGAAAAAAAAAAGAACACCTTTCTTTCCTTAAATTCCACTATTCTATAGTCAACATACTTTATATAAACAAAAATCCTACGACCTACTCCCATTAAAATTCAATATCCTTTTGATTTTAAAACAAGTAGATTCACCATGTTTTATTTTTAAAAATTTTTTAATTTAATTTTTTTTATACAGCAGGTTCTTATTAGTCATCAGTTTTATCCACATCAGTGTATACATGTCAATCCCAATCGCCCAGTTCATCACACCAACATCCCCACCCCCCACCGCTTTCCCCCCTTGGTGTCCATATGTTTGTTCTCTACATCTGTGTCTCAATTTCTGCCCTGCAAACCGGTTCATCTGTACCATTTTTCTAGGTTCCACATATATGCATTAATATACAATATTTCTTTTTCTCTTTCTGACTTACTTCACTCTGTATGACAGTCTCTAGATCCATCCGTCTCTACAAATGACCCAATTTTGTTCCTTTTTATGGCTGAGTAATATTCCATTGTATATATATATATATGTACCATATCTTCTTTATCCAGTCGTCTGTCGATGGGCATTTAGGTTGCTTCCATGACCTGGCTATTATAAATAGTGCTGCAGTGAACATTGGGGTGCATGTGTCTTTTTGAATTATGGTTTTCTCTAGGTATATGCCCAGTAGTGGGATTGCTGGATCATATGGTAATTCTATTTTTAGTTTTTAAGGAACCTCCATACTGTTCTCCATAGTGGCTGTATCAATTTACATTCCCACCAACAGTGCAAGAGGGTTCCCTTTTCTCCACACGCTCTCCAGCATTCGTTGTTTGTAGATTTTCTGATGATCCCATTCTAACTGGTGTGAGGTGATACCTCATTGTAGTTTTGATTTGCATTTCTCTAATAATTAATGATGTTGAGCAGCTTTTCAGGTGTTTCTTGGCCATCTGTCTATCTTCTTTGGAGAAATGTCTATTTAGGGCTTCTGCCCATTTTTGGATTGGGTTGTTTGTTTTCTTAATATTGAGCTGCATGAGCTGCTTATATATTTTGGAGATAATCCTTTGTCCGTTGATTTGTTTGCAAATATTTTCTCCCATTCTGAGGGTTGTCTTTTTGTCTTGTTTATGGTTTCCTTTGCTGTGCAAAAGCTTTGAAGTTTCATTAGGTCCCATTTGTTTATTTTTATTTCCATTACTCTAGGAGGTGGATCAAAAAAGATCTTGCTGTGATTTATGTCAAAGAGTGTTCTTCCTATGTTTTCCTCTAAGAGTTTTATAGTGTCTGGGTTTACATTTAGGTCTCTAATCCATTTTGAGTTTATTTTTGTGTATGGTGTTAGGGAGTGTTCTCATTTCATTCTTTTACATGTAGCTGTCCAGTTTTCCCAGCACCACTTATTGAAGAGACTGTCTTTTCTCCATTGTATATCTTTGCCTCCTTTGTCATAGATTAGTTGACCATAGGTGCGTGGGTTTATCTCTAGGCTTTCTATCTTGTTCCATTGATCTATGTTTCTGTTTTTGTGCCAGTACCATATTGTCTTGATGACTGTAGCTTTGTAGTATAGTCTGAAGTCAGGGAGTCTGATTCCTCTGGCTCCGTTTTTTTCCCTCAAGACTGCTTTGGCTATTCGGGGTCTTTTGTGTCTCCAGACAAATTTTAAGATTTTTTGTTCTAGTTCCGTAAAAAATGCCATTGGTAATTTGATAGGGATTGCATTGAATCTGTAGATTGCTTTGGGTAGTATAGTCATTTTCACAATATTGCTTCTTCCAATCCAAGAACACACCATGTTCTATTTTATAATTACCCATTCCTAATATTTCATGCTAAGAATAATTCTGTTCACCATAAGCTTTCATCTCAGTTCCTCTGTAAGGTCATCCTCACCACTTTCCAATAGATAAAACAACCTGTAAGTGCTTTTGATGAGTGATTAAAATGAATATTAAAATAATAATTTTTAACTAACTTTATAAAAATGATTATGTCAAAGAACTAAAAGTAAAAAGGTGTCCATGCAGGAAACTCCTTAAAATGAAAGTCTGTGGTTCTTAAATATTTTTAATATGCTGCTGATGAAGTATTTCTGTATGACCTCAAGGTCTAAAAGGAGCCACTAGGAAAAAATGATTTGAGAAAGTATTTTGTTCACATGCAGTTTCATGGGAATTATATGATGATATGGTAGGATTAAGTATAATATTGACTGGTAAGACCAAATGATATGTTTTTTCATTTCAACTTTATTGAGGTATAACTGACATACAAAATTGTAAGATTAAAGTGTACCAAGTGGTGATTTGATATAGGTATACATTGTGAAAAAATTCTCCCCATCTAGTTAATAAACACATCCATCACCTCACATATTCATTTTTTTTTTTTTGGTGTGAACTTTTAAGTTCTACTCTCTTAGCAAATTTCAGTTGTGCAACACAGTATCATCAACTATAGTCATCATGTTATACATCAGATCCTCAGAACTTATTCATCTTATAGCTAAAAGTTTGTACCTGTTTACCAACCTCTCCCTATTTCCCCCACCCTCCACCCCTGGCAATCACTTTTCTACTCTGTTTTTATGTTTGACTTTAGTTTTAGATTCCACATAGCCAAACCATATTCTTAAATAAAACAAAACTAATCTATGATTAAGCCCCACAGTTCTTTCTTTTATATCTTTCTTTCATCATCACTAAACTCAAGTCTAGTTCCAATCATTTTGGAATCTTGTGCTTATTTTCTCCTTGCTCCTGTTAACACACCGTGTGTGGTGAGGTAATTGCAAGGCAAGGAGCTGTGTTTAATCCTTTTTTTGCATGGTTTGACCTGGCATTCTGAAATGCACATTTTCACGCATAGAGACAAGCAGAATGACTCAAGCTAATATTGAATGAAAATTTTTAGCCTGTTTCTCAGCATGCTAGGTAGTAAAATCAAGGTTCTACAGGTTGTAAGTGAATTTAGAGGTCATCTATTTCCTTGCAACTTTCAGTGTAGTTAGGAACCAGCAGCATCAGCAGCATCAGTTTGTTCAAAATGTAGAACCTCAGACCTCATCTCAGACCCGCTGAATCAATCTGTCTTAACAAGGTCCCCAGGTGATTTGCTTACTTGCAATATACCACCTCTGATTAAGTGGAAAACCAGCCTCTACTTGAGTGTGTGCAGTCACAGGAACTCATTCCAATTCCTTCTTCCTCCAAAGCATTCTAACCAGTACTTGAGATTCATTTAGAAATATTATTTTAATGGTAGCTTTCTGTTGCTCAAATGAATCACTTGATTCCACATGTATTACTCCAGGATTTGTAGCCAAACACAATATGAATTTTTCCATTCTTATTTTCCAGTCTTCTTTATATGGTGCCTCTACTCTAACAAAATTGACTACCTTAAAAGGACCCTAAAAAAACTGATGTACCTGTGTCACATAACAACCCTAGCAGTCAGTTTTGTAGGTATCCTGTTCCGTATCATTCTTCCTCTCTGGAACCCTCTTTCCCTATTGCTCTGCTTGTGTAGATTCTACTCACCCATGAAACCCCACCTCAGTGCTCTCCAGAGGACAATCCCACTCACCTGTACTTCCAAAGACATTCACTGGAGCAGGGCCAAAGGACCAGTGCCTTATTGATGTGTTCCATTTAACCTGTATGGGGGCTTTAGAAAATGAGAATTTCAGTGCCTTTAAACAGGACATGCACTGTCTACTTTGACCACAGTCCTCACTTTTTGTATCATCCTTGAACAGATTCATACATTTACAATACCAGCTTTTCATTTAGCATCCTTTGACTTAGTAATTCTCCCCTAGAGGGCTCCTCCAATGCTCTTAGCCCAATTCCCAAATTATACACAATTTTTCTTTCCACATTTAATCTTTTTTTTTTTTTTTTTTTTTTTTTTTTTGCTGTACGCGGGCCTCTCACTGCTGTGGCCTCTCCCGTTGCGGAGCACAGGCTCCGGACACACAGGCTCCGCGGCCATGGCTCGCGGGCCCAGCCGCTGCGCGGCATGTGGGATCTTCCGGGATAGGGGCACGAACCCGCGTCCCCTGCATCGGCAGGCGGACTCCCAACCACTGCGCCACCAGGGAAGCCCCACATTTAATCTTTTGACCACACTCTTTCACCTGTATTAGTCTGCATAGGCTGCAATAAAAAAAATACCACAGATTGGGTGGCTTAAATAACATAAATTTATTTTCTCAAATTTCTGGAAGCTAGAAGTCCAAGACTGAGGTGCTGTCAGGGTTGGTATCTGGTGAGACCTCTCTTCTTGGCTTATAGGCAGTCACCTTCTCATTTTGTCCTCACAGGTCTGTTCTCTGTGCATGCACAGAGAGAGAGAGATCTCTGGTGTCTCTTCCTATGAAGGACACCAGTTCTATCAAATTAGGTCCCACCTTTATGACCTCATTCACTTTAGTTACCTCCTTAAGGGTGCTATCTCCTACTATAGTCACAGGGGTTAGAGCTTCAACATATGAATTTGGTGGGGGGTGGGGGGCATAACTCAGTCCATAACATTATCAAAACACATTTGTATCCTGAAGAATCACACATGATATTGTACAAAGTTCCTCTATCTTTATCATCTAAGGAGTTTATCATCTAAGACATTCATGCAGACTTGCTAGCTGAACTGAGGGCAGTATCAGGGCTGCTTTCTACACCAAGAACAATTCACAGGAAACAGAAACAAGCTGGTTTCAGCTTCGTTGCCACTGACATAGAGACAGCAACAATAATACCTGCTCACAGAGGGTTTGCTATGTGCTAGACACTGCTGTAAGCATTTTTACATATATACAGCTAAAGACTTTTGGCTTCATGACACCGTATGATAAAAGTACTGCTTATATTGTTCCCGTATTACTGATGAGAAAACTGATACATGCTAAGTAAATGGATTGTCTAAAGTTACACATTAGAACATGCATGGCTGGGATTCAAGACCAGGCTGTTTGGCTCCTAGGTCTGTGCTCTTGGCCACTAAACCATACTCTGCTTCTCAGCAATGGAGACAAAGGGATGGGGTGGACTTTATTGGAAAGGATTATTGCGCAGCCCCAACATAAATGTATATTCAATCATAAATATATATTCATCTCACATATATTTAAGTAGTAATCAGCACTAAAAGTTTAAAAATACATTCATTGATAGACCAATTTATTGTCCAAACTTGAAACTCTGGGTAAAATAGGGGTGCTGTTCATAATTATGCTAGAGCAATAGGAGTAAACAGAGTATCCCAGGCAAAGCAACATGTACAGTCACACTATTTATTTGGCCTCTACCATATGCCAGTACTATGCTAACAACTTTACGTATGCAATCCTTATAAAATCCCTCTAAGGTACGTATTGTTATCCCCATTTCACAGGTGAAGAAACTGAGGATTGAAAAGGTCAAGTAACTTGCCTAAAGACACAACTAATAAGTAGTATAGCTGGTATTTAAACTAGGTCTGTCTGAATCCAAAACAGTGCTCTTAACTAGCACCCAATATCACTGTCCTCTCCCTACAGATAGCAAACAAGTTATGGATGCTCCAGAAAATTATATCTTATTATAAATTCAGGGAAATAATTAGGTATTTATTAGGCTTAGAAATTTACTTGTCTAAAGAAAACGCTTAGCAGTTTTGCAATTTGGGGCTCATCACAGTCATACAAAGTTATCTGCAAAGAGGAAGTTCAGAAAGGAAAAAAAGTAAGATCTTTGTAAGTTTTGGATCAAATTTAATAAGTTACATCTGTTCATTCATTCATTAACTCATCAGTTATTGTTGAAGATACTGAGAATTATACCCTGAGGAAATTTATATTTCAGTTGGAAGAACAAGATATACACAAGAAATTTAAACAACAGACATATGGTATCAGGAAGGAACATGTTTAAATGTCAAATGAGAGTCGTAGGCAATAATGCTGGATGTTCATAGGAGGATGAGTTCATTGTAAGTTGATGAGGTCAGGGAAAGTCTCATGGAAGAATTACACCTCAAGGGATGGCCTCTTATGATTTGCTACTCAGTATAGCATGCTCTCCCTGTTTTAATTGGTTTTATCATTGTTTAGGTATGGTAAGGCCAACAAATCAGGAGATGATTGCCACTGAAATGATAGTTTGTTACTCATAGTTCCATGAAGATGGGGCATGCCACGTCATAGAGGGCCACAGGGAGAAGCACCAGGGTCAGTTAGGAGACAGAGGGAGTAGGGGAAAACATGGACCAGAGTCTTTATTAGGTTTCCATGGGAAGAAATGAGAGAGACAGAGTAAGCAGGCTTAGGACTGGCTAGGTTAAATAATTTCAGTGGGTTCTGGGGCACAGGGGCTGTCCCTAGTTGTCTGGAGACCTGTCCCTGGGCTGATTAGGCTGGTGGATAGTAGCCCAGGGTGTGAGGACCTGATAAAGGAGGTGACTAGGCATATGAGCTCTGGATTGATTGGTTTACATTTGAAAGGTATCCTAATGGATGAGTTGTTTACTATGTCTTGGAATTGGCTAGCCCTGAAAGGAACAGACCCTCCAGGGTCAGCAAGACCCCAAATGTCAAAGCATCAGAATACAGAAAATAAAATACATGTTTAACACATTTCCTAAGAAACTCAGAAGTGTTTTTGTCTTAGTCTGCAACAGGAACATTTGTCTTTGTACTTTCCATAGGAGGCTAAGGGAGGGAAATTTGAACAATCCGATCTTCCTGCAATAGTACCTCCAGCTTACCCTCTTAAAGATAACAGTGCATAAGGCCATCACGGGCACAAAGGAAGATTAATGGGAAATCCAAAGCTACTGATAAGAAAGTCCTTCCCCATGCATTTCTCTCTCTCTCTTTTCCTATAGTAAAGCTAGAGATGCTCTCTAGAGATTGTATATAGGCTTTAGTTCATCAACCAAGATGTTCACTGATGACAAAACTGGTAGACTTCTGCTGGACTGTCACATAGATGGCTCTGAGTTTAGCAGATAGGGCATCTCTTCTAGGGTTTTGACTGCTTTGCCAAATTCCTGATTTCTCAGGAAGAAAAGTCAAAGTGCACCAGCAGACTGGCCCATTTCCTCTCAAAAAGCTTGACAAGCACTCACTGGTTTGCAGTGGAGCATGAGTATGAGTGCATGCATAAGTATATAGGTACACATGTGCATACACATGCACACATGCATGCACACTCAAAACAGCAGATGACAGAATACTTTGACCTAGATCCCAGTCAATACAGGTCTGAACCAGGTCCCCTTTCAGTGTGACTGGAAGCCTCACATTGTTATAGGCAGTTAGGGAATGTGGTGAGGATTTACATAGGTGTTTGTTTAGTTAAGGATCATAGGCAAAATCTTAAACAAGGGAAAGAGGACAAAGGCATGGATAATTTAAAACAGCAAATAATCCAGAATCCATTTTTATAATGTAAAATTACTATTCAAAACTGATTTCTGGTTTCTGGTTATCCTTGACTGCCAATGCACTCAAAAGAATGAGTTGCTAAGAAGTTGATTGAAAGCTCTGTGTTGCTCAATCAAACTGGCTTGTTCACTGTAGGTGGAAGGGAAGGATCTTGAGCCATTTCATTTAAAGATCCCCAGTTGTCACAATACAGAGGTCTTCTCTCTTGGTGTGTCAGATTTCCCAATGTCCTAACTGGGGAGGTAGGTGTAGGTATAAACTTAGTTGCTGGGGTTCTGGGATGCAAGAGGGAAAGAGGAGCTGAAGAGATGCACCATTCAATATAGACTAGTTTTCTTTATTCACCAGTTTTCAGATGGGATTCCTCCTACTCCAACCGTGACCATTCTCCACTCTAGAAAGTAAACTTCTCAGCTTCCTTGACAGTGAGGGAGGGGAAACTGCCTGATTACTTGGGCTGGAGGAAGGAACCCAAGGTATTAGCTGTTCCTTGAGCAGAATTTCAATCAATCCCATTTCCAACTGTATTTGCACTCTTGCCTCCAGACATACCTGCTGAGTCTGTTGAACTTCTATAGCAAGAATCAGCTTGCTTCTTCTTAGTTTCTCCCACTGCAAACACCGATGTCTGCTAAGACAATTACTACACTGATCCATTACTGTCCCAGTTGTAAAATTCTCTTGTCTTCCCTTGAATGCTGTCATCACCTCTCTTGTCTTCTAGGTTCATGATATTTGAGAAAGTGAGGGATAGGACCATCTGTTAAAGAGGGATGAGTTAATCATACTCCTCAGTTCATGGCACATCAACATTGTTTTCCAAGACAAGGGTCTTCTCTTGTATATTTTTTATATGTATATTTATTCTCTTCTATCCTTCTCCCACTCCCATCTCTTTCCCATCTTTTTCAAAGGCAGTGATACCTTGTAGGTTTAATGCATGTTTTTATTTGACTTCTTAGAAATGTGTATTTTTGTTTCATGTATATGAATTTAAACTTATACATATGGTATTGTGTTATAGTTCTTATTCAATTTCTTGCCTTTTTTCCAGCATAATGTTTTTAAGATCCAACCACATTACCATGTTTATATCTAGTGATTTGTATCTTTTCTTATTCCTTTTTTTGGTAATTCCTTTAATCATGGTTCTATCAATTAGAGTTCCATATTAGTTTTATTTCTTAAAACATACCTATATTGCACTGTACAATCTCCAGTTTTAGGGGCTTTCTTTTTTTTTTTTTATAGCGGTACGCGGGCCTCCCACTGCTGTGGCCTCTCCCATTGCAGAGCACAGACTCCGGACGTGCAGGCCCAGCGGCCACAGCTCACAGGCCCAGCCGCTCCGCAGCATGCGGGATCCTCCCGGACCGGGGCACGAACCCGCGCCCCCTGCATCGGCAGGCAGACTCCCAACCACTGCTCCACCAGGGAAGCCCCTAGGGGTTTTCTTAATGGAGCAAGAACCTGAAGATGTTTTTCAAACAATTCGAGTGCAAAATTATCCCAGATTTTCCTAACTGCTCAGATCTAATCCAAGAGTAATTATTTTTGAGGTTCTTTTTAAAATTCCTTTCCTGACTATTCTTAGTTCTTATTGAGAAAATAATTTTCTTTCAAATTCATATTTTAATAAGTATTGGCAAAATGTGATCAAATTAGATCATTGCAACAACAAACACAACTAGCCTAATCCAGTTTGACTGTAAACACAACAGGATCTTGATAAATATACAACTCAACTCAAGCGAGATGTATGTCAGCATAGTAGAGAACTGTGACTATGAATTATGAACACAAGCATTAGTTTATAGGGAGTCCTCTAAGAAAATGTCTACTATAGCTTTTGTTTGCTTGCTTGTTTTTGAAAACACCCAATTTAATTCCTTTTTGTCTAATTTATTTGGGTTCTATTGTGCTTAAGTAAGAGTAGCTCCATAACAGGACAAAATGGAAAAGACTTAAAGGTAGACATCTTAAAAGCTGAAAGGAAGATACAGGTACTGTTGTGAGATTATTTATTCCAAATATGTGGTATCAGGCTTCCCTGGTGGCACAGTGGTTGAGAGTCTGCCTGCCGATGCAGGGGACACGGGTTCATGCCCCGGTCCGGGAAGATCCCACATGTCGCGGAGCGGCTGGGCCCGTGAGCCATGGCTGCTGAACCTGCACGTCCGGAGCCTGTGCTCCGCAACAGGAGAGGCCACAACAGTGAGAGGCCCGCGTACCGCAAAAACAAAACAAAACAAAACAAAACAAATATGTGGTATCAAAGTTCTATCAAATCAAATCTCCTCTTTCACATAGGATTTAAAATGGGATAATGGGGGACTTCCCTGGTGGTCCATTGATTAAGACTCTGTGCACTTCCACTGCAGGGGGAACAGGTTCAATCCCTGGTTGGGGAACTAAGATCCTGCATGCCACACATGCAGCCCCTAAAAAACAAACAAACAAAAAAAACAAACAAAAAATAAATAAATAAAGTAAAATAGGATCATGGTTGAAGAAAAACTAAAGAGATGTTTGAGCCAAAAAACAAATAATACAAGGCTTTGGGTTGTTTCTGACCATCATCCACCCAGGAAGATTCATATTCCCAGTCTGTGTTCTCAGTGGCAGTTCCAGTACCATCTCAGGTGAATCCTCATGTTCTTCTAGAAAAATTGTCCTTGAAATGCTACAAAGGACCTCTCTTCCAAGAAACATAAAACATTCTATGGACATTATCTCATTCTCTCTTCAAATGGCTTCCACAAGAGATAGATAAATGACAAATTGATGCTCTGTTTTACAAGAAAGGAAACCGAGGCTCAGCATAGAAATTGGTTATTCAGAGACCCCACCACAAAGGTGACAGGAGTTGACTGACAACAGTCTGGTGCCACTTTTTATGGAAACTCCTCTTCTCATTCCACTAATAAAAAAGCAAAGGGAAAATAGACACATGGATAAAGTTAACCACATGTGTGACACTGGTGTCACAATCCTTATTGTTTTAATCTAACATGACTAATCTAAGAAGTGTTTATAGAATTAATGTTGAAGGCTCTTTTTCTCCTAAACCTAAAGAAGACATTACTTTGTTGCTGTTTTTAATTGACACTTGGAAAAGAAATACATATAGCTGATTCAGTTTGTTATACAGCAGTAACTAACACAACATTGTAAAGTAACTATACTCCAATAAAGATGTTAAGAAAAAAAGAAATGGAGTGATAAAGCGCAAATTAATAAACAAACCAGTAGCACATGGCACATGGCAAAGTTTTTATTTTTCTTGTGTTTTAGCACCTTAGGATATTTTTTGTCATACGGAACTTTTATCTACCAGTGATGAGCTAGCAAACTACCACCCAGAAAGGGCACAGGAATTTAAATTTCAAAGGCAAAGAAAATATAAATGAAAAATAATCATCCTACCATTTCCAAGAAATGTTTATTAAATTTTACACTTAGGTCTTAAAGGAAATTTGCAGCAAAGAGGAAGCAAATATTTATACTTGGTCTATTCAAAACCAAATTGAGATAAAATTAAATAGAAATCAAATCTATTTTCATGTGTATCAGGAGCCTCAGTTTGAATCTAAACTATGTTTTTCTTCAGATTCACTTCTCTTGGCAGAACTGAAGACTGTGGTTCAAGAATCCCAAGAGTCTATCCAGAGAAGCCTGAAGACCTCTACTCTGGGAGGAAGGGGTTCCTCGTCCTAAGGGAAGAGCCATGTAAAGTGCTCCCTTTAGGTTGAAGAATAATGGGACAGGGTGTGAGAGGATGGCGTCTCCCTCCAATGGCAAGTCAGGCACTAAGGCCAGAGGCAGCCCAAGGTCATGATGGCTGGAAGCAGAGCCATCGTCTGCTGTGGCAGTGACAAATCATCGCCAGATGAGACTCATTTCTCTATGCTTTTGATTCCCATCATGATGAAAAATGCAAGATTTTAATAAGGTTGCAGAACAAATGGAACTGATTTATAGTTTACAGTTACATAGTTCATATTGTGCATTGCTATATTTCCCATTTCTAATTGTTGCATTTTGTTTTCCTTCTAGGACAAGAGTACAGAAACTCTATAAAGAGATAGGCAGCAAATATTTTAGGCTTTCTGTGTCACATGGGTCTGTGTAGCAGATTCTCCTTTGTGTTTTGAGCTTAAAACCTTTTAAAAGTATTAAAATCATTCTTAGCTTACTGATCAAACAAAATCAGGCCATGGGTTGACCCTTGCACTAGGACACTGGGCACTTGTGGAGCGTGTCGTGATAGTCTGGGGCTTGGTGAGCCTCCTTTCTACCTTACCTCCTCCCTTTTCCACAATTATGACTCTTGCTTGGTCAAATAGTCCAGGTGCCTTTCCCCAATCTTGGAGAATCGTATCTGAGACATTGAGTTGTGATTGAGACTAAATCAAGAGATAATTCTGCTTTACTGGAGACTTAGGAAGAAATGCCTGTCCCCTGAGGTCCAGAACACGGTGACGAGGTGCAGGGGATTCTCTCTATTTCAGGTAAATATGGAAATATGGACACCACACAGTGGCTCTTAACAATGAGCTGACCGGCGTACAAGAATCCTGCAGAAGAAAGGAGGAGACACCTGAGGCTCTGCAGGTGTGCCAAGCATACAGATGTCCACCTGGCAAGCCCTGACTATGGATCTCATGCTAGAAATTAAAATAGAAAGGGAATGAAATGACAGGTGTCATGTGGGAGCTAGCAGAACTGTGTTTGTAATCACATGTAAGACACCACCTGGCGACATCTAGAAAAAAAGGCAGCAGGAACTTTTACAGGAGGGAGGGGTCAGAGCCAAAGAAACACCCTTTCCTATTGTTAGTGTTAGCCAATTTTATATTTTAATTGCCTGGAGAAACACAAGTTTGTCAGATTGGTTCTGGTGTAGTTTCCTCTCACAGAAATGGAAGCAATCGTTTTCAAATAAGAGACTAGTGTTGTGAGATCAGGAAACCAATGTGCTGGTCTAGTCATGCTACTCAATAGCTGCATAACTTTGGAAAAGTCCCTTGATTTCTCTTGGCCTTGGGTTTGTTCCTCCATATAGTAAGGGGTTAAAACAAAAATGTCTAAGGAATCTTCTCATTTTAAATGTGTTATGTAATAGCTTAATATTAAGCCATTAATTAATTAACAGTTGTTTACTAAATCACCCATCATGTTCCAAACATGGTGCTAAGTAATGAGGCTACTGAGAGAGAGTCTTTCCCCTTAAGAATCTCTCTAAAAGTAAACTAATAATTACAACACAGGTTATTAAAAGTTAGGATAGAGATACACCCTCGTTGCCACCCTGGTTGTTAGAGGACAGAACCTTCCACAGAAATCAGAACCTAGGCCAGAGCTCCTGTGTTAGCATTTTATCGAGGAGAAAGAGAGAAGAAGGGAAAACAAAGGTTTTAAGAAACACATCTAAAATTTTGGTCACACTAAACTTCTCCAGAAAGCTGTATGGACACCTCTGTGCTTCAGAATAGTCTGAATGGGTTTAGGGCACAGGGAGGAAGAGATAGGAATAAGCCTGTCTCTCATTGGTTGAAGTTCATACTGTAAAAGGAATCCCCTGCCTTGCATTTCTGGATTATATGACCTCACCCCAGGGCCAGAGCGTCAGAACCCAGGCCCCGCTGCAAGGTGCTTCATTTGACTCTGAAGTGGTTGGGGTAGCTGAAACTCAGGGGGCGCAGTGGGTCAGGCTCTGGAACCAGGGTCCTTGCAGTGCCATCATGGTGGGTGTGATGGAGCCATGCCAGAGCCAGTCCTCACCTGGGAAAGGCTGAGAAAGATGGCACGTTAGGAGTTGTGGTGATGGTAGAGGAGTGTTCTCCTCTAAGCAAGTGACCGAGGCCTGCAAGTAGGCCCAGTGAATCTGGAGAGGTGCAAAACTTGGGGCCAAAACAGACTAAGGCAGAGTTGAAAAGGCTGCCCAGAGGAGGTAGGTGATGCTTGAATCGCTGCTGGAAAGAAATAAGGAATTTCCTGGCAGACAAGCTAGAGGTGAGTGAGAGGTCGTGGGGGTCAAGGGGATTGGTAACAAGCAGTTTTCACAGTGAGAGAATCGTATTTGCAAAGGCACAGGGTGTGAAAGGATATCAACAGTCTAATGAGCTGCAAGCGTCACCTGGGTGGGAATGGTGACGCATGAACAACCAGAAGCCTCTTCATTCTAAACAGCCGTTCTACCATCACCAATTACCAACCAGAAACTGAACCTACACGGGGCAGGCAAAATAGGACAGCTTTTATCACACACAAATGTCACGTCGGAGAAATGACTCCTTGTCATCATTTATTTATTCAAACAATTCACTGAACAAATATTTGTTTTATGCTTACGGTGTATAAACCATTTTATTGTACTCAAGATTTAGACCACAGAACGGAAGTCTGCATTCTACATAAGCTGCTTTCTTTAGATATTCTGACCCGAGGATAGTTCCAGTGACTGCTCTTCAATCTTTTTAATTTCCTCTGTCCACAGTTTTAATGATCATGTGAGATACACATAGATTTAATTCCCATGTTTTCCTGACAGGGATTCATTATTTCTTTATTCTATAGCTAACACTCTCATATCGTGCCATCTGTGAAATGAGAATGGCAATTTGTTAATTAAATATTGACTCTTGGAGTATTTTTAAACACTGACACATTCAGTCATGAACAGACTACTGCTCTTTTCTTGCCTCTGAGCAATGATAACACACATTCAATTGTTGTTCCCTCTAAGAAAATGTGTAAGGGGATTTTTATTGACAACTTCAAATATCATCATTTGAATTCACATGAAGAATATTTCAGTGAGCCTTGGGGTTTTGTGATTGTTTCTTTTTTGGGCTGTGTTGGGTCTTCGTTGCTGTACACAGGCTTTCTCTAGTTGCAGCGAGTGGGGGCTTCTCTTTGTTGCAGTGCACAGGCTTCTCATTGCAGTGGCTTCTCTTGTTGCGGAGCACGGTCTCTAGGCTCATGAGCTTCAGTAGTTGAGGCACGTGGGCTCAGTAGTTGTGGCTCGCAGGCTTAGCTGCTCTGTGACATGTGGGATCTTCCCAGATCAGGGCTGGAAACCGTTTCCCCTGCACTGGCAGGGGGATTCTTAACCACTGCGCCACCAGGGAAGCCCAAGCCTTGAGTTTTTACTAGGCCATTTGTGCTGCTGGATTTAGATGTCTAGGGATGAAGCAGAGTTGGTATGCCCACCATGACGCACTGTCCTTCCTCTGCTCAGGTCCTTCCTTCTTTACTGGGCTTAAAGGTCATGGCTCATTATTGCAACACTTTTTTGTATACACCCACAACCCCTTACATGTTTTCCCAGTCTATTCTTCTGAAAAAACATCTCCAATTCTGATTAATCCAACTTTGCTTACTCCACACCTGTACTTGTGCTGTTGGTGGGAATAAACACACACACAACTGTGCTGACATATCTCACTTTAAATTTCATGACCAGTAATCTCTAACATGGGCCTTTGGCACTGCCTAGAAGGTCAACTATACTTCCCTTATCCTTTCCTTCTCTCACTCTTCTAGACAGGTATTTAATACTCTCCCCTCTTACAAAGCTCAAGTATCTCCTCCTCCATCCTAACTCTTGGCTTTGGTTTCTATTTCTCTAAGACAGTAGAATCAGTAAGAAGGAAACTACACACTCCCAACTACATCTACCAGCCTACTTGCACCTGTGCTCCTATACATTCACACTCCTGTTAAACAAGGTATAAATTGTCTGGACTCCTATATAAGGACAATCCTCTACTTGTCACTGAACCCCATCCTCTTCACCTGCATTCAAGGATATCATTACAACCATTCTCTTTCCTCTCCCCTGCATTATCAATTTTCACTCTCTCCATAGTTCCTTCCCATCAGCCTATAAATCTGCCTTATTTCTCCCACTTTAAAAGAAAAGATAAAACCTCTCTTGACCATATTCTCCTTCCTCTCCCTCTCGCATTTCTGTTCCTATTAACACCATTCCTCTCCTCCCACTCACCCATAAAACCACATGTGGGTTTTTGCTCCCCAAGACAGTCAAAATAATTCTTGCCCTGATTACCAATTTGTAAGTCTGATGGCCAATTCTCAATTCTTATTTTACTGAACCCATCAGCAGGATTTAACTGAATTGATCACTTCTGCTTCATAAGGCATGTTCTTTACTCGCTTTTTCTGACATCTAATTCTCTCCCTACCTCACCAACTCCTCTTTTTCAGCCTCTTTGGCTGATTTTTCATATCTCTTTGACCTCTAAATGTTGGAGTACTCCTGCGTAAGTCTTTCTCTTTTCCATTTACATTCTCTTTCTAGGGGACTCCATCCTGTCTTGTGGCTTTAAATACCTTCTACATTCTGACAATGTCCAATTTCTACCTCCAAATTGAAATTTCCCCTGTAATTTCAGGTTCATATATCCAACCACATACTAAATATTTATATGTTGTTGTCTAAAGGGCATCTCAAACTTAATATATCTACAACTTCTGTTCTCTTCCTCCACTCCACAACTCCCTTGACTCCCTTGACCCCATCCTTCCTATGTTGGTAATTGCCAATGCATTCTTCCAGTTGCTCAAGACAAAGGCAGTTCAGTAATCATTATTTTTTAATTGAGATATAACTCACCACCATAAAATTCACTCTTTTAAAGTATACAATTCAAAGGTTGTTAGTATATTCACAAGGTTGTGCAACCACCATCACTATCTAATTCCATTTCAATCATTCTTTTTTTGTTTTGTTTTGTTGTTGTTGTTGTAAGGGTATTTTTAGAGAAATGCAAATTAAAATCACAGTGATATACCACTACCCACTTATCAGAATGGCTAACATAAAAAATAGTGACAACACCCAATGTTGGCAAGGATGCAGAGAAACTGAATCGCTCATACGTTGCTGACACACATGCAAAATGATATAGTCACTTTGGAAAACAGTTCAGTAGTTTTTTGTTTGTTTGCTGTTTCAGTCATTCTTGACTCCAATTTTTTACACACTATACATTCAATCATCAGCAATTTTGGTTAACTTTACACTCAAAATATATCCAGAATCTAAACATTTCTCATCATTTACAGTTATAAAATTGTGATATGTCATGAATATTATAGAAATAGTGTCCTACTAGGCTCCTTGCTTCTCACCCTTGTTCTCCTCTCTACAAAGCAGCCACAGGGAGCCTATTAAAAATCTAAGTCATTTTAACATATTAAATCTTCCTAACCATGAATATGGGATATCTTTCTGGTTTTGTATCTTTTTAACTTTCTTTCATCAATGTTTTGTAGTTTTCAGTGTATATCTCTTTTACCTCTTAACTGTATTCTTAAGAACTATTTTATTCTATTTGGTGCTATTATAAATGGGATTATTTTCTCAATTTTTTTTCAGATAGTTTGTTATTGGTGTATAGAAACAGCTGACTTTTGTATGTTGATTTTGTATGCTCTAACTTTACTGAATCTGTTTATTACTTCTGTTTTTTTGTGGAGTATTTAGGATTTTCTATATATAAGATCATGCTTCTGCAAACAGGGCTAATTTTACTTATTTCTTTCTGATTTAGATGCCTTTTATTTCTTTGTCTTGCCTAATTATTAGCTAGGAATTCAAGTACTGTGCTGAATAGAAGTTGTGAGAGTGAGCATGCTTACATTATTCCTGATCTTAGTGAAAAAGCTTTCAGTTTTTCACTGTTGAATTTGATGTTAGCTTTGGGCTGTTCATAATGGCCTTTATTATACTTTCCTTCTGTTCCTAGTTTGTTGAGAATTATTTTTTAATTGAGGTATATTTGATTTACAATGTTGTAATGCTGTGTTAGTTTCAGGTGGACAGCAAAGTGATTCAGATATATATATATATATATATATATATATATATATATATATTCCTTTTCAGATTTCTTTCCATTATAGGTTATTGCAAGATATTGAATATAGTTCCCTGTGCTATACAGTAGGTCCTTGTTGTTTATCTATTTTATATGTAGTAGGGTGTATCTGTTAATCCCAAACTCCTAATTTATCCCTCTCCCCCCACTTTCCCCTTTGGTAACCATAAGTTTGTTTTCTATGACTGTGAGTCTATTTCTCTTTTGTATAAGTTCATTAGTATCATTTTTTTAGATTCCACATATAAGTTATATCATATATTTATCTTTCTTTGTTTGCCTTACTTCGCTTAGTATGATAATCTCTAGGTCCATCCATGTTGCTGCAAATGACATTACTTCATTCTTTTTATGGCTGAGTAATATTCCATCATATATATACGTACCACATCTTCTTTATCCATTCCTCTGTCAATGGACACTTAGGTTGCTTTCATGTCTTTGCTATTGTAAATAGTGCTGTCATGTACATTGGGGTGCATCTATCTTTTTGACTTAAAATTTTAGAAAAAAATAGACAATTTTTTTAATCATGGAAAGGTGCTGAATTTTGTCAAATGCTTTTTCTTCATCTATTGAAACAATTTTGTAATTTTCATCCTTTATTCTGTTAACGTGGTGTACTACATTAATTGATTTGCATATGTTGAACCATCCTTGCATCCCAGGGGTAAATCCCAGTTGGTCATGGTGCATGATCCTTTTAATGTGATCTGGAATTTTTCAATGTGATGTTGGATTGGATGGGTTTGATAGTATTTTCTTGAGGATTTTTTCGTCTATATTCATCAGGGATATTGGCCTGTAGTTTTCTTTTCTCATGTATCTTTTTCTGGCTTTGGTATCAAGGTAATGCTGACTTCATAAAATGAGTTTCAGTGTTCTCTCCTCTTCAATTTTTTGGAAGAATTTGAGAAGGTTTGGCACTAATTGTTATTTAAATATTGGGCAGAATTCACCAGTGAAGCCACCTGGTCCTGGGCTTTCTTTGTTGGGATATTTTCATTTACTGACTTAATCTCCTTACTCATTACTGATCAGTTCAGATTTGCTATTACATCATAATTCAGTCTTAGTAAGTTGTATGTTTCTAGGAACTTATCTTGTTTCTGAAATCAATCTTGAGAAAGAACAAAGCTAAAGACATCATACTTCCCAATTAAAAAAAATATTACAAAGTTGCAGTAATTAAAACAGTATGGTACTGGTGTAAAGAAAGACATATTGACTAGACAGCCCAAAATCAACCCATGCATATATGGTTAATTTATTTCCTACAAGGTTTCCAATAATACACAGTGGAGAAAGGATAGTCTCTTCAACAACTGGTGTGGAGGGAAATTCCCTGGCAGTCCAGTGGTTAGGACTCCATACTTTCATTGCTGAAGGCCCAGGTTCAATTCCTGGTTGGGGAACTAAGATCCTGCAAGCTGTGTGGTATGGCCAAAAAAAGTTAATAAAAATTAAAAATTAAAAAATAAAAGCTAGGCTTCCCTCGTGGCGCAGTGGTTAAGAATCTGCCTGCCAATGCAGGGGACATGGGTTCGAGCCCTGGTCTGGGAAGATCCCATATGCTGCAGAGCAACTAGGCCCGTGAGCCACAACTACTGAGCCTGCGCGTCTGGAGCCTGTGCTCCGCAACAAGAGAGGCCGTGACAGTGAGAGGTCTGTGCACTGCAATGAAGAGTGGCCCCCGCTCGCCGCAACTACCCGCTCGCCGCAACTAGAGAAAGCCCTTGCACAGAAATGAAAACCCAACACAGCCATAAATAAATAAATAAATAAATAAATAAAATTTTAAAAAGTAAATAAATAAAAGGCAACTGTGCCAAAAAAAAAAAAAAACAAGAAAAACCTTGTGTGGAAAAATTGGATATCCACATGCAAAAAAATTAAATTGGACCTTTATCTTACACCATACAAAAAAAATCAACACAAAGTAGATTAAAGACTTAAATGTAATACCTGACGTTGTAAAATTCAAGAAGAAAATATAGGGACAAATCTTCATGACATTGGTCTTGGCAATGATTTCATGACACCAAACACACGGATAATGAAAACAAAAATGGATACATCAAACTACAAAGCTTTGAAAATTATAGGGAATAATCAACAAAGTGAAAAGCAACCTACAGAATGGGAGAAAATATTTGCAAACCATGTATCAGATATGGGGTTAGTTTCCAAAATATATAAGGAATTTCTAAAACAATAGCAAAAATTAATAACAATTTTTATTATTTATTTATTTATTTTTATCTATTTATGGCTGTGTTGGGTCTTCATTTCTGTGCGAGGGCCTTCTCTAGTTGTGGCAAGTGGGGGCCACTCCTCATCGCGGTGCGCGGGCCTCTCACTATTGCGGCCTCTCTTGTTGCGGAGCACAGGCTCCAGACGCGCAGGCTCAGTAATTGTGGCTCACGGGGCCAGCTGCTCCGTGGCATGTGGGATCCTCCCAGACCAGGACTCGAACCCGTGTGCCCCGCATTGGCAGGCGGACTCTCAACCACTGCGCCACCAGGGAAGCCCAATTACAATTTTTAAATGGACTAAAGACTTCAAGAGACATTCATCGGAAGAAAACATACAAATAATTTATAGATATATGAAAAGATGCTCAACATCACTAGTCATCAGGGAAATGAAAATCAAAACTGGAATGAGATATCACCTCATACCTGTTAGGATGGCTATTATCAAAAAAAAACAAAAGACAACAAGTGTTAGTGAGAATGTGGAGAAATTGGTACCCTCATACACTGTTGGTGGGGATGTAAAATAGTGCAGTCACTATAGAAAACAGTATGGAGATTCCTCAAGAAAGTAAAAATAGAACTACTGTATGATTCAGCAATCCCTCTCTGGGTATTTATCCAAAAGAACTAAAATCAGGATCTTGAAGAGACATTAGCATTCCAATGTTCATTGCAGCACTGTTCATCAAAGCCAAGATGTGGTAACAACCTAAATGTCCATCGATGGATGAATGGATAAGAGAATGTGGTATATACATTCAACACCATATAATTCATACTTAAAAAAATAAGGAAATTGGGCAATATGTGACAACATGGACGAATTGGAGGATATTATGCTAAATAAATTAAGTCAGTCACAGAAGGACTAATACTGCATGATTCTACTTATATGAGGTATCTAAAATAGTGAAACTCATAGAATCAGAAGGTAGAATGGTGTTCACCAGGGGCTGGGAAGAAGGAGGAAATGGAGAGTTGCTGATCAGTGGGCATAAAATCTCAGTTATGCAAGATGAAGAAGTTCTAGAGATATGCTGTACGACATTGTCCCTATAGTAACTCTATTGTATTGTGCATTTAAAAACTTAAGAGAGGGCTTCCCTGGTGGCACAGTGGTTGAGAGTCAGCCTGCCGATGCAGGGGACACGGGTTTGTGCCCTGGTCCAGGAAGATCCCACCCCACATGCCGCTGAGCGGCTGGGCCCGTGAGCCATGGCCGCTGAGCCTGCGCGTCCGGAGCCTGTGCTCTGCAACGGGAGAGGCCACAACAGTGAGAGGCCCGCGTACCGCAAAAAAAAAAAAAAAAAAAGAGAGAGAGAGAGTAGATCTCGTGTCAGGTGCTCTTACCACAATTTTTTTAAAAAAGTGAATGTAGGCTTGTAGAAGTGAGATCTCACACACAGAGCATAAAGTGATTACAATTTCTTCAGATTGAAAACAGACCAATAAGTACCAAAGCTCCAAAAATTTTTCTTTTGAAGAGTTTTAGCATAGCATGATCTTTTTTAGAAAAATCTAAAGTCATAGGAATCTTTTAGAAATACACTATATATGAAAAGAATATATATTTTATAAATTACCTTTAATTTCATATTGGCACTTTATTAGTCTGCTCAACAAACATATCTTGAATACATAATATGTGCCAGGCTCTGTGAAAAGAAGTGAACAAAATAGACAAGGTTCCTGCCTTCATGAGACTTACAGTCTAGACTGGTGTTGATTAATAAATATGGTAGCTACTACACAAATGTGACTACTGAGCACCTACAATGTGGCTAATACAAATTGAAACATGATGTACCCAGGAGGCTCCTCAGGAGACTGGAATGGAAGACCCATCTGTCTCCTTCTCCAAATCCAAGAAAAAGAAATCTTTTTCCAAGGAGAAGCTGGTTAGTAGTGATCTTGAAGAGACAGCTGGCAGTGGAACTCTTCCCAAGAGGAAGAAATCTTTCCCCAAAGAAGGACCAGTTAGTGACCCTGAAGAGTCAGGAAACAAGAGTGTCTCCAAGAAAAAGAGGAAATTCTCTTTCAAGGAGGAGCCACTCAGCAGTGAACCTGAAGAGGTTGTTGCCAGCAAGAGCAGCGGCTCTAAGAAAAAGAAAAAGCTCTGAAAGCTATCCCAGGAAAATTAGAATGGACATTTCCCTAATGAGGCATAACTTGCAGAGATATTTCCCAACCCATCCCCTATAGCCCAATAAAAATAAAAACAAAACAAAGAAACAAAAAAAATGCTATAAGTGTAAAATGCATTCTGAATTTCAAACACTTAATACCAAAAAAGTTAAATATCTTATTAAATTTTTATATTGATTACCTGTTGAAATAATAATATTTTGGATATAATAGGTGAAGTAAAAATATTATTTTTAAAGTCATTTGTGTTTACTCTTTTGTCATCTACCTGTGTTTGTCCTTTACCCATTTTTCTACTAGTTTCTTGGTCACTGTTTTCTTACTTATTTGTAGATGCTCTTTAGGCAATGAAGCAAAGAATCTTGGGGAAAAAATTAAGTCCAATTATCTCAATACTCTTCAAAATCTGCCTTTGGCTTTCCTTCCCCTCAGAGTAAATCTAAACTTTACAGTTTCTTCCAGATCCTGTGTGATCTGCTCCTCCGGTTCTCTGACCTCCTCTCCCACCACCCTCCTGCTGCTAATATGTCCCAGCCACATTAATCTCCTTGCTATTCTTCAAATATACTAGCTATCCTCCTAACTCAGCCTGCCTGAATCTCAGTTCCATCAGATAGCCATATGGCTGCCTCCCTCAGTTCCTCCAGGACTCTGCTCAAATGTCACCTTATGCATGAGTCCTTCCCAGACACTTTACATTAAATAACATTTACCAGAACTCCCAATACTCCTAGCCTGCTTTATTTTTTTCCATAGTACTTCTTTCCGTTTGGCATAACACCTATGATCTTATTTATGTACTTATTGTCTAACTCTTCACACCTAGTAAGTAAACTCCATGATGGTAGGGACTTTGTCCTAAAATAGTGCATGGCACGTAATAAGCACACAATATTTATTTGTTGAATAAAAGAAAAAAGGAAGAGAAATATGAACCAGCGTGGGGGCGTTGGGGGGGGGAAGATAGACTAAGCAAAGACACAGACACTACCTCTATACCAGGAGAACTGAATCTGGGGATGTTTGTGAGGAATTGTGATGGGACTGATGGAAAAAAAATAAGTTTAAGTAGTATAAGGAAATGAATATAACTGATTGCATACTGTGGTAAATAAATGCCAAAGAGAGAGAGAGAACTCATACCTGAAAATGTTTAGTGAATACCATAATTGGCATAATAATGGCTCTTCATCCAAGCCTATTCAGTCTTTATCCCACATGTCCTAGATGGCCAAGAGAAAGGTAACAGAGGCTGGATGAAGGAGGAACATATTCTGACTTTTGGATACTTATCTAATTGTGAGACAGCAGTTTTTTGATTGTGCTATCTATCCTGCCTCCAAATATACAATTCGGCACTCAGGGTTGTCTCTGGAAAGCCATCTCCTGAGTTGTTGGGTACTCAAGTGTAAAAAAGATAAACTAGCATTGAGAAAGGAGAAATTTCCTCTAGAGGTTCATGTCTTAATAAACGAGGGCTATAACACCAGGAAAAACCTATTTCAAAAATTAAAATCAGAAGAAAGAAGAATTTTATGCTAAGAAGGAGGGGGGTCAGAAGGGAGACTGGCCAGCAACAAGATAAACTACAGAAAAACAATCACGATTGTGTGAATCATTTCCAGAAGCATGTGAGTCAAAAGTGATGTGCACGTCTGAAGAGCTAGGCACCTGCAGAGGAATCCTTCTAGAGCAAGGAAAAAACAATATTAATAAAAGTTTATATTTATTGAACATTTGCTATGTGCCAGGTCCCTCCATAAGCCTTTTATCCATGTTAATTCATTTGATTTTTACCATAGCCTTATCAAGTAAATATCATTATCTCTGAGAGACAGGGAGATTAAGTAACCTGTCCAAGGTTACATAATTACGAAGTAGAACATCAAAAGAAGAAAAACACAAAGTTTCTGAATTGTAAGAGGCAATAATAACCCAAAAATATTTCTTTAGATACAGTTGTGACATCAGACCTGCTGCATGAAATACTCTGTGCCAGGTGCCAGAGGGGCAATGATTAAGAAAGAATACGCAGGAGACTGGTCAAGATGCCAGAGTAGGAAGACCCCAAGCTCATTTCCCCTCATGACCACACCAAAATCAAAACTATCTGCAGAACGACTATTAATGAACATGACCAGAATCTAACATAAAAGATCTTCCAAAACTAAAGACATAAAGAAGGAACCACAACAAGATGGGTAGGAGGGGCAAACTCTCGATATAATCAAGTCCCACATCCCCAGGGGGGGCAACTCACAAACTGGAGAAAAATTGTTTTGTAAAGGTTTTCCCACAGGAGTGAGAGTTCTGAGCCCCACATCAGGCCTCCCAGCCCAGGGGTCATGCACTGGGAAGACGAGCCACTGAAGCATTTGGCTTTGAAGGACAGCAAGCCTTAAATTTGGAAGTCCCAAAGGACTGGGGTAAATACAAACTTTACTCTTAAAAGATGCACATAAAATCTCACACATACTGGGACCCAGGGCAAAAGCAGTAATTTGATAGGAGCCTGGGCCAGATCTCCACGCTGCCCTTGGAAAGTTTCCTGGAGAGGCAAGAGTGGCTGTGGGTCATCTTGGGGACATAGACATGGGTGGTAGCCATATTTAGGAAGGTTATACCATGGGAATACTGATGTGGGTGGGTGCCATCAGGGTATCCTCCCTCTAGCTCATTAGTGATAAGGCCTGGCCCCACCCAATAGCCTGTAGGTGCCAGTGCTGGGATGCCTCAAGCCAAACAACTAACTGGCAGGGACACAGCCCTACCCATAAGCAGACAGACCACCTAAGACTTCCTGAGCCCACAGCCACCTCTAGACATGCCTCTAGACTTGGCCCTGCCCACCAGAGGACTAACACCCAGCTCCACTCACCAGGGGGCAGGCACCAGCACTGCTCTCCAGGAAGTCTGCACTAGCCTCCAGACCAGCCTCACCCACCAGGGGGCAGACATCAGATGCAAGAAAACCACAATCCCACCACCTGCAGACCCAGCCTGCCGCCAGCAGGCCAGACCCTGCAGTGGGACCAGCTGGGCTCCTAGTTTGCCTACTAGGAAGCCAACACAAGTTTCTGGAAACCCCAGATCCCATACCCAACTGTGTAAGGAACAAGCTCCCCACCCTACCAGTGATCTGACACCAGTCCTGGGATCCATGGGCCCTGCAGCCAGATTCCAGGACCTGGCTCTGCCTTCAAGTCATCCAGCACTAACTCCAGAACCTGGTTTCAACCACTGGTGGGTGGAAAACAGCCCTGGAGTCATCTGGACCCTGGTTCCACCCACCAGTGAGCCAGCACTAGCTCTGGAGCTGCCTGGGAGTCTGTAGTCAGCCACCTTGTGACCTGGCCCCACCAACCAGCAGCCAACAGCATGTGCACAAGGCAGGGCCTGGCAACCAAAAGGGCTAGAGGACAACAAAGCCTACCAGACCACCCACACAGACAACTCACCACAACAGAAGGACCCACACAGCCCTCTTATGAGGAACTCACAGAGCATGTAGCTTGGGTGATGAGAGGGGAATGCGATGCTGGGATGCAAGAGACATCTACAGAAAGTCATTTCTCAAAGGTCAAGAAATGTAACTAACCTACAACATACATAAAGATACAAATAGCAAATGAGACAGCAGAGGAACATGTTTCAGATGACGGAACAAGATAAAACACCAGAAAAGCTAAGTGAAGTGGAGAGAGGCAATCTATCCAAGAAAGAGTTCAGAGTAACGATCATGAAGATGATCAAAGAACTTGGGAGAAGAATGGATATACAGAGTGAGAAGTTAGGAAATTTTTAACAAAGAGTTAGGAAATATAAAGAACAACCAAACAGAGATGAAGATACAATAACTGAAGTGAAAAATACACTAAAAGGAATCAATAGTAGACTAAATGTTACAGAGGAATGGATCAGTGAGCTGGAAGACAGAGTAGTGGAAATCACTGCTGCTGAACAGAAAAAGAAAAAAGAATGAAAAGAAATGAGGACAGTTTAAGAGAGCTCTGGGACAACAATAAGCACACTAATAGTCTCATTATATAGGTTCCAGAAGGAAAAGAGAGAGAGAAAGGGGCTGAGAACATATTTGAAAACAGAATAGCTGAAAATTTCAGTAATCTGGGAAAGGAAACAGTCACCCAAGTTCAGAAAGCACAGAGAGTTCCATACAGGACTAACCCAAAGAAGAACACACCAAGACACATAGTAATTAAAATGACAAAAATTAAAGATAAAGAGAGAATATTAAAAGCAGCAAGCAAAAAGCAACAAATAACATACAAGGGAATTCCCATAAGGCTATCAGCTGATTTTTCAGCAGAAACTCCGCAGGCCAGATGGGAGTAGCACAATATGTTTAAAATTATGAAAAGGAAAAACCAACAACCAAGAATACTCTACCCAGCAAAGTTCTTGTTCAGATTACATGGAGAGATCAAACACTTTTCAGACAAGCAAAAGCTGAAAGAGTTTAGCACCACCAAACCAGCTTTACAACAAATGTTACAGGAGCTTCTATAGGCAAAAAAGAAAAGGCCACAACTAGAAACAAGAAAATTACAAAATGAAAAAGCTCACCAATAAAGGCAAACATACATTAAAGGTAGGAAATCATCCACACACAAAGCTAGTATGGAGGTTAAAAGACAAAAGTAGTAAAATCATCTATAGTCACGATAAGCAGCTAAGGGATACACAGAACAATTAGATGTAAAATATGGTATCAAAAACAGTACTCTTGAGGGAAGGAGAGTACAAATGCAGGATATCTAAAATGCATTTGAAATTAAAACACCTGGAAACTGCAAACCAAAAATCTATTAATAGATATACACACAAAAAAGAAAAAGGAATCCAAACATAACACTAAAGATAGTCATCAAGTCACAAGAGAAGAGAATAAAAGAAGAAGAAAGGGGAAAAAAATCTATAAAAACAAATCCAAAACAATTAAGAAAATGGCAATAAGAATATACACATTGATAATTACCTTACATGTAAATGGACTAAATGGTCCAACCAAAAGACATACAGTGGTTGAATGGATACAAAAACAAGACCCATATATATGCTGCCTACCAGAGACTCACTTCAGATCTAGAGACACATATAGATTAAAAGTGAGGGGATGAAAAAAGGTATTCCATGCACATGGAACTCAAAGAAAGCCAGAGTAGCAATATTCATATCAAACAAAATAGACTTTAAAATAAAGACTGTTACAAGAGACAAAGAAAGATACTACATAATGATCAAGGGATCAATCCAAGAAGAAGATATAACAAATGTAAATATTTATGCACCCACCATAGGAGCACCTCAATACATAAGGCAAATATTAATGAACATAAAAGGAGAAATCGACAATAACATAATAATAAGGGATTTTAGCACCCCTCTTAAATCAATAGACAGATCATCTAGACAGAAAATCAATAAGGAAACACTGACCTTAATTACTTAATGACATTAGGTCAGATGTACTTACTTGAGTATTCCATCCAAAAGCAGCAGAATACACATTCTTTTTAAGTGTACAGGAAACATTCTCCAGGATAAATCACATACTGGGCCAAAATCAATCCTCAGTAAATTTAAGAAAACTGAAATATCAAGCATCTTTTCCTACCACAATGCTATGAGACTAGAAATCAACTACAAAAAAAAAAAAAAAAACCCTGCAAAAAACCCCATAAACACGTGGAGGCTAAACAGTATGCTCCTAAACAACCAGTGGATCACTGAAAAAATTAGAGGACATAAAAAATAGCTAGAGGGCTTCCCTGTTGACGCAGTGGTTGAGAGTCCACCTGCCAATGCAGGGGACACGGGTTTGTGCCCCGGTCCGGGAAGATCCCACGTGCCGTGGAGCAGCTGGGCCTGTGAGCCATGGCCACTGAGCCTGCGTGTCCGGAGCCTGTGCTCCGCAATGGGAGAGGCCACGGCGTTGGGAGGCCCGCATACCGCAAAAAAAAAAAAAAAAAAAAAAAAAGAGCTAGAGACAAATGAAAACGAAAGTACAATGATACAAAACCTTTGGGATGCAGTGAAAGCAGTTCTAAGAGGGAAGTTTATAGCGATATAAGCTTACCTCAGGAAACAAGAAAAATCTCAAATAAGCAACCTACCTTACACATAAAGGAACTAAAGACAAAAGAACAAACAAGCCCCGAAGTTTAGAAGGAAAGAAATCATAAAGATCAGAGCAGAAATAATTGGAATAAAGACTAAAAGAACAAAAGAAACGATCAGTGAAACTAAGAGCTGGTTATTTGAAAAGAAACAAAATTGATAAACCTTTAGCCAGCCTGATCAAGAAAAAAGGGAAGAGGGCCCAAATCATTAAAATCAGAAATGAAAAAGAAGTTACAACCAACACCACAGAAATACAGAGGATCATAAGAGACTACTGTGAACAACTATATGCCAATAAAATGGACAACCTAGAAGAAATGGAAAAAATTCATATAAAGGTACAATCTCCCAGGGAACCAGGAAGAAATATAAAATATGAACAGACCAATTACTAGTAATGAAATTGAATCAGTAATTTTAAAACTCCCAACAAACAAAAGTCCAGAACCAGAAGGCTTCACAGGTGATTTCTACCAAACATTTAGAGAAGAGTTAACACCTATCCTTCTGAAACTATTCCAAAAAATTACAGAGGAAGGAACACTTCCAAACTCATTCTATGAGACCAACATCACCCTGATACTGAAACAAGACAAAGATCTCACACAAAAAAAGAAAATTACAGGCCAATATCTCTGATGAACATAAATGAAAAAATCCTCAAAATTCTCAAGGAAATATTGGCAAACTGAATCCCACAACACATAAAAAGGATCATACACCATGATCAGGTTGGATTCATCCATGGGTCACAAGGATGGTTCAACATACACAAATCAATCAATGTGATACACCACATCAACAAAAGAAAAGACAAAAACCACATGATCATCTCAATAAATACAGAAAAAGGTTTTGATAAAATTCAACATCCATTCATGATAAAAACTCTCACCAAGGAGGTATAGAGGGAACATATCTCAGCATAATGAAAGCTATTTATGACAAGCCCACAGCCAACAAAATACTCAATGGTAAAAAAGCTGAAAGCCTTCCCACTAAAATCTGAAACAAGACAAAGATATTCATTCTCACCACTTCTATTCAACATAGTATTGAAAGTCCTAGATAGAGCATCAGATAAGAAAAAGAAATAAAAAGGGGTATCCAAATTGGAAGGGAATAAGTAAAACTGTCAGTATACACCAAGGACATGATACTATATATAGAAAACCCTAACAAGACTCACAACAGTGAGAGGCCTGCATACCGCCAAAAAAAACACCCCAAAAAACTACCATGAGATATCACCTCGCACCTGTCAGAATGGCTATCATCTAAAAGAACACAAATAACAAAGGTTGGCGAGGATGTGGAGAAAAGGGAACCCTTGTATACTATTGGTGGGAATGTAAATTGGTACAGCCACTGTGGAAATCAGAATGGAGGTTTCTCAAAAAGCTAAAAATAGAACTGCCACACTACTCAGCAATTCCATTCTGGGTATATATTTGAAAGAAATAAAAACATTAATTCAAAAAGGTACATGCACCTCAATGTTCATAGCAGCTTTATTTACAATTGCCAAGATATGGAAGCAACCTAAGTGTCCATCGACAGATGAGTGAATAAAGAAGATGTGATATATAGCACACACACATATACATACAATGGAATACTACTCAGCCATAAAAATAGAATGAAATTTTGCCATTTGCAGCAACTTGGATGGACTTGGAGGGCATTATGATAAGTGAAATAAGTCAGACAGAGAAAGATAAATACTGTATGATATCACTTACATGTGGAATCTAAAAAAATAAAACAAACTAGAAAATACAACAAAAAAGAAGCAAACTCACAGATATAGAGAACAAACTAGTGGTTACCAGTGGGGAGAGGGAAGAGGGGAGGGGTAATATAGGGATAGGGAATTAAGAGGTACAAGCTATTATGTATAAAACAGGCTATAAGAATATATTATATGACATGGGGAATATAGACAGTATTTTACAATAACTGTAAATGGAGTATAACTTTAAAAAATTGTGAATCACTATATTGTACACCTGCAACTTATATAATAATAGTACATCAAGTATAGTTCAATTTAAAAAAAGAACATGGATTCCTAAACAAGTTAAATGTTGAGTTACCCTAGACCCAGACATTCCATTTCTAGGCATAAACCCCCACAAAATGAAAATACATGTCCTCACAAAAACTTGTGCCTAAATGTTCACAGCAGTGTTACAATAGCCGAAAAGTACAAGTAACTCAATTGTTCTTCAACTGATACAATAAGGAGCCACACAGGTGTGAGGACTCCAAAGAAAAGGTAGAGCTAGGAGAGCAGAAGGTGCTGGAGATGAGAACAGAGGGACCAGATCACACAGAGCCTTATAGGCCAAGTTAAGATATTTATTTTTTAATATTATATAAAAGAGGAGGCAAAAGAATTGAAAACAGGGACTCAGTTATATGTGAATGGTCACTGCAACATTATTCACAGTAGTCAAAATGTGGAAACGAATAAAGCATTCTTCAAGAGATGAATGAATCAATAATTTGTGGTATATTCTTAAAATGGAATATTATTCAGTCACGAAAAGGAATGAAATTCTGATATATACCACATGGATAAATCTTGGAAATATTATGAAAAAAGCCAGATACAAAGGGACAAAAATTATATGATTCCATTTGTATGAAACATCTAGAATAGATAAATTTATAGAGAAAGAAGGTAGATTATATGTTAGTAGACACTGTGGTGAGGGGAAGTGAGAAGTTATTGCTTAATGGTTATAGAGTTTCTGTTTGTGAAGATGAAAAAGTTTTAGAAGCAGATAGTGGTGATGGCTGCACAGTATGAATGTACTTAATTTCACAGAATTGTACACTTAAAATGGTTAAAATGGCAAATTTTATGTTATATCTATTTTTGCCATAATAACACATTAAAAAAAGAAAAAAAGGGAAGCTATTGGACTTCCCTGGCAGTCCAGTGGTTAAGACTCTGTGCTTCCAATGCAGGGGGCATGGGTTCAATCCCTGGTCAGGGAACTAAGATCCCACGTGCCATGTGGTGCCGCTAGAAAAAAAAAAAAAAAAAAAAAGGAAATCCATTAACAAGTTTACAATAGGCTGTGCAGGAGTGTGGGGCATGACATGATCAAATTTAGGTTTTGCAAAGATCACTTTGGTTTTAGGGTTTTAGTATAGAGGAAGGATTGAATGAGTTCCGGGATATATGTGAGGAGACCAGTTAGATTTGCAGTGGGGGTGGACAGAAGTGGACAGATTTGAGATGTACAAATTTTATTTTTTATTTATATAAAGTTTGGCTTGGTGATTGGGTGAGAAGTAGGGAGGTAATAAAGATGTCAGGCTAGGGAATGCTGGAATAAGTCCAACTTTGAGTATGATGCATTGTGTGATGTCCATGGAGTGATATCAGGTAGAGAGTTTGCCATATGAGTCTGGAGCCCAATGGAAATGTATAGACTAGAGATATAAAACAAAGACTTGAATCTCTCTTCTAAAAAGTGTGATATTGTTGAGGCCACAAGACGAGACAATATGGACAAGTTAGGAAAAAATACAAAATTATAGTTGATTAAATACCAAAATGTTAGGTATCCAATAATAATTTTTTAAAACTATGGAAATATAGAAAAGGAAAAGACAAATGTAGTCCAGAGTTAGTAGAATATATTACTAGAGGGATGGAATTAGCGGTCCCTGGGAAGACAGGCAAGATTTGGTTTATCTGAGAGAAGGCACAAATTTCAACAGGGCCAGTGGTGGAAAAGCTATACTAATTAGTGAGAGACTTAAAAGGCTCAGCAAAAATAGAACTAAAGAAACAACTGGGGCTATGATAGATGGCATAACACAGTTAGACATCACCACCCACTGGGCACTTCAGACCATGGACTTAAGTCCAGAGAAGGCCAGGTGTGCTGGCCTCTCACCCCAGTGCCTCTGAAGCAGCCTGGCTTCCTAGCAGGACTCCAGCTCTCCTGCTGAACCTCTGTTCTGAGAGCCAACCCTCACGCCCAACTTGGCGCTAAGAGCCTCACCACTCTGCAGAGCACTCTTGCTGCTCCCTGTAGGTGAGGCCACCTGGCCTTGGGAAAGAGCCACTAAAGACGCAGGGCTATCAATGACTGCCACAGAATCAGCTAATGGAGGTGAGCCAATGGGAAGGCAATGTTCAAAGAGGAGCATCACTCTGGGGCTCTGAGCACAGCGGATCCCTTTCAAGCACAGTGATTCATAATACATCCCTACTTCTGCATCAGTGTGCAGGTTATAATCCTAGATCCATTGCATGGAACTTGGCATAATGAAGGTCTGATGCAGTGTAACAGGTTTAGTGCCTCTATCCATACCTACCTATTAAGACTTATGGTTTTGAGATGGGAAAATGCACCAAATCAGATGAAATTTCAAAAAGGAAGAAAATATCCATGGTTGAAGAAACTGTGAAACAAGCACCATATATATATATATATATATATATATATATATATTTTTTTTTTTTTTTAAGCAATTTGGCAGTATAGTAAATTTTCCTTAAAATTGGCACATTCTATCTCAAGGAAATGATCCTTAAGAAATAATCTAAAACACAAAAATAAGTTTTATGCACAAAGATGTTCATTATAGAATTATTTAAAATAGTAAAAAGTTGGGAAAATCTTAATGTTCAGCAATTAGGGAGTGGTTAAGTGAATTAAGACATTACCATGCATTATAATACTAGTCACCAAAAATATTTTCATAAAGATTTATTATTTTTATTTGTTAAAAATGTTTATATTTAGCATTAAGGCACAAAACCAAAGCAGGAGAACTGTATATAGAATGTGAGTTTAAATATGCTAAGAAGAAAAAAAGACAATGGTTAAACAACAAAATAAATAGTAAGTTATCTCTGTGGTTCATGGAATTACAAGTGACTTTTTAAATCTCCAGCAGGACTTTACAGATTTTCTGCAATGAGCAGATATTTATTTTGTCACTGTAAATAAATAAACATCTAATTAGAAAAAGCAGAAAACAAAAATGGGAGGGTAAATTAGAAATTATGATGGAATTATCTTACTTATATGGGATTCAGAATTATGCTACAATTTGTCCTGTCTGTTGACCACAAACACTGTCTTGCTTCTACGCAAAGTCACCCCCTTTCATCCCATATCACGTCAGTGGAATACCACTGTCAGAGGAAGTCCCAGGGCAAGCAGTCGTTTTATGTTTGTCCTCAGGGAAGCTGGCTGGCCTGGGTTTGGGAGGAAGCTTTCCCGCCTCATGAGTGTCAGACTGATTTCAGCATGGTCCCTGTGCTATCACACCTAGTGTTGCAAGGTGCAAGGTCAGCGGGGGCAGCCTAGACTGACAGCTGGTGCGTTGGGCTTTACCAACCTTGCTGAGTGGCTAGCCAGCTTGAAAAGGCAACAGGAAGCAGATGGCCAGCAGTCCCTTCTTTTGCTGGCCTGTGAGAACCATCTGGAGAAAAGGAAATTGATCCGCCCCCTGGAGAGGAAGGTGCCAGTAATAAATAACTCTGATCCTCACATTTTACAATGTACAGTGTCCAGGGAGGAACTCAGGAATACCTGCTTCAGGAGCTGATGGGAAAACAATCCCAAGCATCACAACTCATAGGATATATATGGCAACCTTACTGGAGGGAGCAGCTCTCTGTGGGCCAGGAGCCCACAAGCCTCCACAACCTCACTAAAACAATCAGTGACTCACAGTGGCATCGTGAATGCCAGTGAAGCAGACGCAGAGGATGCAGATAGTTCTTTCTTCTCCCAGGACCGCAGGCTGGACCATGACCACGCTATGTGGGATTCTCCATCCCCCTGCATTTGCCTCTCAGTCTCCAAGTTCTCCAGCTGCCCTCCATGCTGCTGACTTAAAGTAGGTTCAGCAAGGAACCATTTGCAGCCTCAGAACAGTCACTCCAAGTGGCTTCAGATGCTTTCCCTTTGATTTAAATTTCTGGCTCTCCACATGGAGGCTATAATCCCCAGTTCTTTAGTGGTGGGAGTACCTGTGTGCTGGAAGTTGAAATGTAAATAAAGGGGTGCTCAAGTGACGGCCAGAGGAACAGAGAGAAAGAGGTGAAATGAGATACTCAGTCTCCTGTTTCTGAGGGTCAATGTGATGATCCTTCCTTGTGCTTTCCTGCAACTCTGTAGCCCACAGATGGCCAGGTAGACACCGCTCCCTGGTTAAGGGCCTCCCAAGCCTCTTAGCCACCACCATGCACAGCCCAGTGTAAGCCCATATAGTAACTCTGGGCAAACAGAAAAAATACTCCCTCCAGGCTGATGCAGCCCCTCTCCAGGGCACATGATATGGGGGGGAGGAAACAAGGCCTGAATTTCAGACCTCAGTCATCCCTCTGGTTGTGTTAACGCAGTGACCAACCAGCACAACCATATGCAGAGACCCTGCCTGTGAGGTTTAGCCAGACTGTCTTCATCACCAACACAAAAATAGGGCCCAAATTTTATCATTGGCATAAACTGCTATTCACTCAAGGACCTCAAAAACCATGGTTTAATAATGCATGCATGCATGCATTCACTTATTCAAAAAATAATTATCAAGGACTTACTCTGTGCTAGATGTCAAGATAAAATGTTGAGTGAGCCATGATCTCTACCTATAAAGTCTTCCATATGGTAAGGGAAATAGAAGTAAAAAAAAAAAATTAAAATACACATGTATATGTATATATCATACATATATATATATGTATCTCACATATTTGAGATACATAACAAGTGTTTGATAAGCATGGGAGGAAAAACTTCTGCAAGTTAGGGGAAAAGTAAAGGCATTTTAGTTGATTTTTAAAGCTATGGGTTAGACTTTGCCTTTCTATCAGAAACCTTACATTTATGGAGGGTTGGAAACAAACCCAGCTCAAAATCTACATTTTGCAGCTTCTCAAGTAACTCTGCATGGCCATGTGACAAAGTTCTATACAATGAGATGTAAGAATATGATGTGAGACTTCCAAGAAGTTTCCTTAAAGGGAAAGGAAGGAATATTTCTTCTTCTTGATGTCAGTTTGGAACTCAAATGTGATCATTAGAGCTCTGGAAGCCACCTTGGGTTCTGAGCATATTTAAGAAGTATGGAAGCAATTGCTGACAATGGTAAGACAGAAAGAGAGGAGTCTGGGGCTGAGATAATTGTGGGGCTGCCACACCATCCTCGGACTGCCTATCTCTCAACTTCTTTTATGTGAAAGGAATTCAAATTTATTTCTTGTGTGAGCCACTTATAACTTTTTTTTCCTGTCCCGTAAGTCCAAATTTAATTCTAACGACATAGAGACTTAAAAGGGCATGTTGTGTTTTTTAAAATGACATAATGTTCATAATGGTTAGCAAGAGTGGATAAGGAGTATAGTAAAAAAAAATATAGATAGGTATTCTAGAAGTAGTTCAATTAGATTTGGGATGTCACTTGAAGGAATTTGGATGTCTTTGCATACAAAAGGGACATAAGCATAATTGTTTCTTTGGAAACTGTATAAAATGAAGGTGGATTAGAGAGGGGAGAAATCTGTGGCAAGGAAATCATTTAGAAAACTGTTGCTAGAGTTCAGGTGACAGATAAAAAAGGGTAGGGGAAGGTAGAAGCAATAAGGATGGAAAGGATGTGACCAGTTCAGAAGATAGTTCTGAGGTAGAATTAAAACACTTGCCCTCCCGACGGATAAGGAGGATGGAGTTCATGATTCCATCTTGGCGGATGGTCATAGCATTAGCTAGAACAGGGACGCAGTAGGAGAAATAGATCAGGAGGCAGGTTCTAGTCAAGCTCCCCTATTAACTATTTGTCCTATGATGTTAGGCAAGTCACTTAACTACACTACCTCCAAGAGTTAAAGTCAAAGAAGTAACAAAATGGGCACTGTGATGAGGTAAAGACAGGAAGTGAAGCCTAAGGGTTTCCCTGGGCTTCTTAAGGTGACTGGTAAAGTGTCTTTTCTGATGGCTTGCTAGGTTACAAAAGCAGAGGATGAGGTATCATGGAAAGCTGCACAGACATCAGGGAGCTAAATTTTCTTATGTGTTAAAGAAACATCCACTTTCTACCAGATCTTTTTGTTTCTACCTTGATTTGAAATTCAGCTTATGAGAACAGAACAAAAGAGAACTGACTTCAGGGATTGCTAGGAATTCAGTTCTGTTGAATGGTCTTCCTAAGAAAGATGTACTATTTTTCATTTTTATTTAGAATAAACCCAATACCCTTGTCCATAGATGAATTATGACCTCTAACAGTCACTTATAGAGTATGGTGCTGCAAGAGAAATACCCGTCTAGTGTTTCCCCAATTGGTTTCCGCCTTTTTTTTTTTTTTTAGTAAGCCCATTCCATCATCCCATTCAGCCTAATTCCTATTGCTGGCTGTGTTCTGCAATCAGTTCTCAACTCACAATGAAATTTTCATCAGCTGAGCCATTGCAGTTGAATGGAGGTAGTTGTGTCTCCAGGAAGTGGACAAGATGACCTAATCGGACTTTTTCATTTCTATTTCCAGGGATGCCATGAATACAACGCAGCCTGCAGCATGCTCAGCATTGTGAAAGAACTGAACTTTTATATCTTTAAAATAATCAGGACTCATTAGAAGCAGAATAGTGTAAATTAGTGACACTATCACTGGAAGTTAGAACATGAACGTTTTATTCCTAGCTTTATTACTGATTTACCACGAGACCTTGATTGACATGCTGCATTTTCCTCGGCCTTATTTTCTGTACCTGGAGAATCTGAGCCTACTTTCATTCTGTACCTTCTGATTATTGGCACTATCAGAGATGAATGGGAGTACAGATAATCAGAAGTCATTTTCGGGACTTCCCTGGTGGCGTAGTGGTTGAGAATCCACCTGCCAATGCAGAGGACACAGGTTTGAGCCCTCGCCCAGGAAGATCCCACATGCCCCGGGGCAACTAAGCCCATGCGCCACAACTACTGAGCCTGCGTGCCACAACTGCTGAAGCCCGCATGCCTAGAGCTCGTGCTCTGAAACAAGAGAAGCCACCGCAATGAGAAGCCCCTGCACCGCAACGAAGAGTAGGCCCCACTCACCGCAACTAGAGAAAGCCCACGTGCAGCAACAAAGACCCAAAGCAGCCAAAAATAAATAATAAATAAATAAATAAATTTATTTTAAAAAATGTCATTTTCATTTGGCTTAAGAATTATTAATTTATGTCTGTGAAACTGACTTTTGGGGAAGTCACACTTCTTGAAATCAGAAAATAAAGCCACACTGTAAAAACCGATTTAGGAAAAATTGGAATATATATATAGAGAGAGATATAGATATATCTCCATATATCTATATCTATCTATCTAGCTTTTGTATCTCATCTTCCTCCCTCCCTTCCTCCCTTCCTTCCTTCCTTCCTTCCCTACCTGAAGTAAATTTGTCCTTCCTCTTTCTTTCCAAACAAGCATTCTAGATCTCACCTTGTCTAGAGGCTGGAAAAGAAATGAGTTAGCTTTTAAGAATGGAAGTTGAAACCTCCTGTACTTTAAACACTCATGTTTATAATATCTGTTGCCAAGTAAGATAGCCTGTAAAACAAACTGGATCAGATTACAAGCACCAAGTCCAGGGTCAGAAAAATCCATGCACACTGATTTCAGAGGCTTCCTTCTTTGAATAGTCTCCAGGTAAGTAGCCAGAATGGGTTTCCATGACTGCCTGGTCACAGGCTTTCAACCAGTAATCCCCGAAAAGTTGGAGAAGAAACATGGCCATATAGCCACATGCTGTGGCCTTCCTTGAGGGGGTAATCTGTCAAATTGTTAATGGTTTAGCAATTAGGGAATACTCTTCAGTGTCCTCTAGTCATCACTAACCTCAAAGAAAGTTTTTAATTTGATGTTATTGGGACTATCAGATATTTTTTTCAGGAACTGTGAACTTTATGCTGTGTCTTTACTTGCCCATCATAATTAATAAAGGTTTGTCAGCATTAATATTTATCAGGGAACATCCAAAGCCTTGCCCTTCCTAACTTTAAGAAGTCTTTGCTCTAGTTTTTCCAGAATCCTGTCAAAAATGATTATGTCATCTAAATAGATAAATGCCTCTAGGTAGTTTACCCCCCCAATTACCTTCTCCATTAAACTCTGAAAACTGGCAGAGGCCCTGGAAACACTTTTGGGCACCCTTTCAAATTGATACCCCACCCCATTTCATACACAGGTCAGATGAAGTAGATTTTTCTCTTGATCCTCCTTAGCCCTGGGTATTTGATCATTCTTACTCTTCAAGTCCAGCTATGACCTCCAATGTCTCCCTGGAAGACAGTACAAGGTGGCTCAAACTCCAGGGACAGAATACTAGTTTATTTTAGTGCATGATTACTTAGAATGCCATAGTCCATGGAATTATACTTGGTCAGGTTCCTTTCATACCACCATGCTAGACCATACCTAAAGCTCTGGGATTTGGATATAATGCTGTTGATGAATAACTCTTTAGTATGCTCACATATGTCTTCAACTTCAGAACTTGCAATCTATCTAGAATGCCTCTGGGAAGTGAGTGGATCATTTTTATCCTATTATTTGTTGTCTCTCTGAACATAACATATTTCTCATTCTTAGAAGAACAACTGCTGGTGTCTTAAAATTTTTTCTTCCTGGTCTCTTGTTCCCTTCATCAGGTACTGAGATGTCCTAAAAATCCAAACATTTTAACTTTAATCTGGGAAGCACTATGGATGCAACTCTAGTTAGAAAAGCAAGGGTTTTATGGTGTACATCTCTGTTTGGCCAATATGCCCACTCTCTCTTTTCTGAGGCAGCAGCAAATAAATATGAGGAGAAAAGCACATCTAAATATGAAGGTCAGCCTGTGCTGACACTGCTGGACCTGCCCGTAGAGAAAACTGGAATTTGTTCTCATAAGTAATGACACACTCCACGGGCCTCCCAGATTGGTGCATATAATGCTAGATTATCTACCTGCTAAACGACCCCATAGCCACTGAGAGAAATTCTAGTCTAAAATTAAAAATAAACAAAAGCTAAGAATAATTCTCCAAACTTAAGACAGGCAGGCTCAAAACCAACTACCTCTGCATTGTGGGATGGCATCAATATTCCCCCTTAGGGCTGGATTCAGGTTTTTAGTGGCTTCAAACTGATGCAATTTAGGATCTCTCTTTAAGAGAAAAAATACAAAATTACATATGCAATATTTCATACAAGGATGTTGGCCGGGGAGAACAAAGATGAATATTTTAAGATATTTTCTCCCTACTCTTAAGCATCAAACAGGAAGTCCCTCATCTTCTCTCAAGAATTTTGCTCCTTAGTTATCCCTTCTCTCTTCTACAATCAACCAACCTTTCCTCCCTGCTGAATCATTCCTCTTATGCAAAGATGTGCTATTATCATTCATCCTTAAAAGCATCACCATAAGAGCCTATTAACAATTCTCAGGAAATAAAAATAGAATCTGGGTAATAAAATGAACTCTAACCTTTTTCTTTGTCTTAGTCTAGTTTCACTTGTTCATAGGGTACCACACGCAGAGGTCCTGCACCCGGCACTTCAGACCAGAGTTCCTGGTGCGAAATGGCTGCAACTGACGCTTCAGCTCTTCAGGCTGTTTGCAGAGATGCTGCATCTGGCACCTCAGTCTGGAGCACTGTGAGCAACAAAACTGCACCCCATCTATAAGAACTCTGCCTCCCTCCCTCCCCTCCCTGCAGACAAGAACTCTATAAAGCAGCCATGCTCCTCATGCCCTTTCAGGGAGAGCATGTACTCTAGAGTACAAGCTCACACCACTCGATTCTCTGATCAAAGAATGAAGGCTTCCTTTGCTTCTAAACTGAACTTGGTCTTGTTTTATTGGCTCAAATGACACCAGGCAGAAGTAGTCTTGTTGGGCACCTGTAGGAGGGTTGGTAACAAACTTTTGGCAACCACAAAGGGATAGATCATGGCCTTTTTGCCTACACCTATTCACTGGGCTCGCCAGCCTCCAGGGTTCAACAGTCGCATTCTCCATAGTCACTTTTGGTTTGGTAAAGGAAAGTGGCCAGACCTGTGAGCCAAGAGGCAAGACCAGGAAAAGGCCAGTTATTAAAGATCGCTAGGCAAAATGGAATAAGGATGCTCAATCTGAGTTCAAGGAAAGGCACTGAAGATGCCTGAGTGTAAAAGGGTCCCAAGGTAGGTATGTGACAGTGGCTTGACCTCTTTCAGTCAGTGCCGGTTTCTCTGAAGTGGGCTAGGGAGCTCTGTGAGCCACTCACAAGACCAGGAACCCCATTATTAAGAAGCTGTGAGCTGCTGGCAAAAACAGGAAATACCCACTGTGCAACCTCTCCTTCCCTTTCTGCTTGTGAGGTGAATCTTGGGTGATTCTTTATCAACTGAAGTTCCAAGGGCTCTCCTCCCAGTACCAACAGAGAATTCCAGCTGCCCAGCAATATGGTGAGTATCCTGTTGGGAATCCCACGTGCTTTTAGCTCTCACCAAGCAGGAAGTCTGCAAACTCCTCCTTTTCTGCAGAAAGGACAAAAGAGAAGACCACCATCTCAGACAGCTGTGCCACTCCCTAATGCACCAAGTTGGTCAGGAACTAATGTGGCTAACCTGTTCTGGCCCAGAGGCAGTCCCATCTAAACTCTTGTGGGATATTCTGACTGAGGAAAGACTAAATACAAATTCAAGGGGGAGGAGTCTGACATAGCCTATTGCAGGGAGCTCCGTGACCTGGCGGTACCGAACCGCCCCCCTCGAACATGATCTAACTGATGTTTAAATTGATAGGCTCCTGGATCAGAACTGACCTTTAAATGGTAGCAATAAAAAAAGCTTTTTGAGGAGTTGACCCACACCTAATCCTAACTTGCAAAAGAAGGAAAGCTGAAATTGAAGGTCTGAGGCCATCAATCTTGTGGCATATCTTAGACAGAAAAAATCAGCAAATTAGCCAAGAAAAGGATTACTGACCAAAAGTGAAGGAAAAGGGCTAACGGGACTTATGTGAGATTGATTCATTTCAAGGAATTGGCTGACTGGCTCATGCAACTACAGAGGCTAACAAATCCCAAGATCTGTAAGGAGAATGAAGACGATTAAGAAATGGTTTATAGGGCTTCCCTGGTGGCGCAGCGGTTGAGAGTCCGCCCGCCGATGTAGGGGACACGGGTTCGTGCCCCGGTCCAGGAAGATCCCACATGCCGCGGAGCGGCTGGGCCCGTGAGCCATGGCCGCTGAGCCTGCGCGTCCGGAGCCTGTGTTCCGCAGCGGGAGAGGCCACAATAGTGAGAGGCCCCTGTACCGCAAAAAAAAAAAAAAAAAAAAAAAAAAAAAAAGAAATGGTTTATAATCCACCTTCCATGGAGGAAAGACAATCTGGATACAGTTGTGGAGAGCAGGCATCCTCTGGACACACTCAGATTGGTTCAAGGTGGCAGAGTAGAAGGATGTGCGCTCACTCCCTCTTGCGAGAGCACCAGAATCACAACTAACAGCTGAACAATCATGGACAGGAAGACACTGGAACTCACCAAAAAAGATACTCCACATCCAAAGACAAAGGAGAAGCCTCAATGAGATGGTAGGAGGGGCACAATCACAATAAAATCAAATCCCATAAACGCTGGGTGGGTGACTCACAAACTGGAGAACAATTATACCACAGAGGTCCACCCACTGGAGGGAAGGTTCTGAGCCCCACGTCAGGCTTCCCAACCTGGGGGTCTGGCAACAAGAGGAGAAATTCCCAGAGATTCAGTCTTTGAAGGCTAGTGGGATTTGATTGCAGGACTTTGACAGGACTGGGGAAAAAAGAGACTCCACTCTTGGAGGGCAAACACAAAGTAATGTGCACATCAGGACCTAGGGGGAAGGAGCAGTGACCCCACAGGAGACTGAACCAGACCTAAATGCTAGTGTTGGAGGGTCTCCTGCAGAGGCGGGGGGTGGCTATGGCTCACCACGGGACAAGGACACTGGCAGCAGAAGTTCTGGGAAGTACTCCTTGGCATGAGCCCTCCCAGAGTCTGCCAAAGAGGCTGTAGGCTCCAGTGCTGGGTCACCTCAGGCCAAACAACCAACAAGGAGGGAACTCACTCCCAACCATCAGCAGAGAAGGAAATTAAAGTTTAACTGAGCTGTGCCCACCAGAGCAACACCAAGCTCTATCCACCACCAGTCCCTCCCATCAGGAAGCTTGCACAGACTCTTAGAGAGCCTCATCCACCAGAGAGAAGACAGCGGAAGCAAGAAGAACTACAATCCTACAGCCTGTGGAATGAAAACCACATTCACAGAAAGGTGGACAAAATGAACAGGCAGAGGACTATGTACCACATGAAGGAACAAGATAAAACACCAGAAAAACAACTAAATGAAGTGGAGATAGGCAACCTTCCAGAAAAAGAATTCAGAATAATTATAGTGAAGATGATCCAGGACCTTGGAAAAAGAATGGAGGCAAAGATCAAGAAGATGCAAGAAATGTTTAATAAAGACCTAGAAGATTTAAATAACAGACGTCTAGAATAATTAAAGAACAAATAAACAGAGATGAACAATACAATAACTGAAATGAAAAATACACTAGAAGGAATCAATAGTAGAATAACTTAGACAGAAGAACAGATAAGGGACCTAGAAGACAGAATGGTGGAATTCACTGCAGCAGAACAGAATAAAGAAAAAAGAATGAAAAGAAATGAAGACAGGCTAAGAGACTTCTGGGACAACATTAAACACAACAACATTTGCATTCTAGGGGTCCCAGAAGGAGAAGAGAGAGAGAAAGGAACCAAGAAATATTTGAAGAGTTTATAGTCAAAAACTTCCCTAACGAGGGAAAGGTAATAGCCACCCAAGTCCAGGAAGCGCAGAGAGTCCCAGGCAGGATAAACCCAAGGAGAAACATGCCAAGAAACAGAGTATGCAAACTGACAAAAATTAAAGACAAAGAAAAATTATTAAAAGCAACATGGGAAAACAACAAGTAACATACAAGGGAACTCGCATAAGGTTAACAGCTGATTTCTCAGCAGGAATTCTACAAGCCAGAAAGGAGTGGCACGATATATTTAAAGTGATGAAAGGGAAGCAATTACAAACAAGATTACTCGACCCAGCAAGGATCTCATTCAGATTTGATGGAGAAATCAAAAGCTTTACAGACAAGTAAAAGCTAAGAGAATTCATCACCACCAAACCAGCTCTACAACAAATGATAAAGGAACTTTCTAAGTGGGAAACACAAGAGAAGAAAAGGACCTACAAAAACAAATCCAAAACAATTAAGAAAATGGTCATAGGAACATACATATCAATAATTACTTTAAATGTGAATGGATTAATGCTCCAAGCAAAAGACACAGGCTCTCTGAATGGATACAGAAACAAGTCCCATATATACATTGTCTACAAGAGACCCACTTCAGACCTAGGGACACATACGGACTGAAGGTAAGGGGATGGAAAAAGATATTCTATGCAAATGGAAATCCAAAGAAAGCTGGAGTAGCAATACTCATATCAGATAAAATAGACTTTAAAATAAAGAATGTTATAAGAGACAAGGAAGGACACTACATAATGATCAAGGGGTCAATCTAAGAAGAAGATATAACAATTATAAATACATATGCACCCAACATAACAGCACTTCATACATAAGGCGAATGCTAACAGCTATAAAAGAGGAAATCAATAGTAACACAATAATAGTGGGGGACTTTAACACCTCACTTACACCAATGGACAGATCATCCTAACAGAAAATAAATGAGGAAACACAAGCTTTAAATGACATAATAGACCAGACAGACATAATTGATATTTATAGGGCATTCCATCCAAAAGCAGCAGATTACACTTTCTACTCAAGTGCATAAGGAACATTTTCCAGGATAGATCACATCTTGGGTCACAAATCAAGTCTTGGTAAATTTAAGAAAACTGAAATCGTATCAAGCATCTATTCTGACCACACTGCTATGAGATTAGAAATCAATTACAGGGGAAAAAAAACGTAAAAAACACAAACACTTGGAGACTAACCAACACAATACTAAATAACCAAGAGATCTCTGAAGAAATCAAAGACGAAATCAAAAAATACGTAAGAGACAAATGAAAACAAAACCACGATGATCCAAAGCCTATGGGATGAAGCAAAAGCAGTTCTAAGAGGTAAGTTTATAGCAATACAATCCTACCTCAATAAACAAGAAACATCTCAAGTAAACAACCTAACCTTACACCTAAAGGAACTAGAGAAAGAACAAACAAAACCCAAAGTTCGTACAAGGAAAGAAATCATAAAGATCAGAGCAGAAATAAAAGAAATAGAAACAAAGAAAACAATAGCAGAGATCAATAAAACTAAAAGCTGGTTCTTTGAGAAGAGAAACAAAATTGATGAACCTTTAGACAGACTCATCAAGAAGAAGAGGGAGAGGATTCAAATCAATAAAATTAGAATTGAAAAAGGAGAAGTTACAATGGATACCACAGAAATACAAAGCATCATAAGAGACTACTAGAAGCAACTCTATGCCAATAAAATGGACAACCCCAAAGAAATGGACCAATTCTTAGAAAGGTATAACCTTCCAAGACTGAACAAGGAAGAAACAGAAAATATGAACAGACCAATCACAAGCACTGAAATTGAAACTATGATTAAAAATCTTCCAACAAACAAAAGTCCAGGACCAGATGGCTTCACAGGTGAATTCTGTCAAACATTTAGAGAAGAGCTAACACCCATCCTTCACCAACTCTTCCAAAAAATTGCAGAGGAAGGAACACTCACAAACTCATTCTACGAAGCCACCATCACCCTGATACCAAAACCAGACAAAGACACCACAAAAAAAGAAAACTATAGACCAATATCACTGTGAATCTAGATGCAAAAATCCTCAACAAAATCCTAGCAAAGAGAATCCAACAACATATTAAAAGGAGCACACACCATGATCAAGTGGGATTTATCCCAGGGATGCAAGGATTCTTCAATATATGCAAATCAATCAATGTGATACACAATATTAACAAATTGAAGAATAAAAACCGTAGGATCATCTCAGTAGATGCAGAAGAAGCTTTTGACAAAATTCAACACCAATTTATGAGAAAAACTCTCCAAAAGTGGGCATAGATGGAACCTAGTTCAACATAATAAAGGCCATACATGACAAACCCACAGCAAATATCATTCTCAATGGTGAAAAACTGAAATCACTTCCTCTAAGATCAGGAAAAAGACAAGGATGTCCACTCTCACCACTATTATTCAACATAGTTTTGGAAGTCCTAGTCACGGAAATCAGAGAAGAAAAAGAAATAAAACGAATACAAATTGGAAAAGAAAAAGTAAAACTGTCACTCTCTGTAGATGACATGATACTATACATAGAGAATCCTAAACATGCCACCAGAAAACTACTAGAGCTAATCAACGAATTTGGAATGAAGTTGCAGGATACAAAAATAATGCACTGAAATCTCTTGCATTTCTATACACTAACAATGAAAGATCAGAAAGATAAATTAAGGAAACAATCCCATTCACCACTGTAACTAAAAAAATAAAATACCTAGGAATAAACCTACCTAAGGAGGTAAACACCTGTACTCAGAAAACTATAAGACACTGATGAAAGAATTCAAAAATGACACAAACAGATGGAGAGATATACCATGTTCTTAGATTGGAAGAATCAACATTGTGAAAATGACTATACTACCCAAAGCAATCTACAGATTCAAAGCAATCCCTATCAAACTACCAACGGCATTTTTCACAGAACTAGAACAAAAAATCTTAAAATTTTTATGGAGACACAAAAGACCGTGAATAGCCAAAGCAATCTTGAGGGAAAAAAAGGAGCTGGAGGAATCAGACTCCCTGACTTCAGACTATACTACAAAGCTATAGTAATCAAGACAATATGGTACTGGCACAAAAACAGAAATATAGATCAATGGAACAGGATAGAAAACCCAGAGAGAAACCCACACACCTATGGTCAACTAATCTATGACAAAGGAGGCAAGGATATGCAATGCAGAAAAGACAGTCTCTTCAGTAAGCGGTGCTGGGAAAACTGGACAGCCACATGTAAAAGAATGAAAATAGAACATTCCCTAACACCATATACAAAAATAAACTCAAAATCGATTAAAGACCTAAATGTAAGACCAGACACAATAAAACTCTTAAAGGAAAACATAGGAAGAACACTCTTTGACATAAATCACAGAAAGATCTTTTTTGACCCACCTCCTAGAGTAGTGAAAATAAAAACAAAAATAAACAGATGGGACCTAGTGAAACTTAAAGGCTTTTGCACTGCAAAGGAAACTATAAATAAGACGAAAAGACAACCCTCAGAATGGGAGAAAATATTTGCAAATGAATCAATGGACAAAGGATTAATCTCCAAAATACATAAACAGCTTATGCAGCTCAATATCAAAAAAACAAATAACCCAGTCAAAAAATGGGCAAAAGGGCTTCCCTGGTGGTGCAGTGGTTGAGAGTCCGCCTGCCGATGCAGGGGACACGGGTTCGTGCCCCAGTCCAGGAGGATCCCACATGCCGCGGAGCGGCTGGGCCCATGAGCCATGGTCCCTGAGCCTGTGCGTCCGGAGCCTGTGCTCCACAATGGGAGACACCACAACAGTGAGGCCCGCGTACTGCAAAAAAAAAAAAAAAAAAAAAAAAAATGGGCAGAGGACCTAAATAGACATTCTCCAAAGAAGACGTACAGATGGCCAAAAGACACATGAAAAGCTGCTCAGCATCACTAATTATTAGAGAAATGCAAGTCAATATTACAATGAGGTATCATCTCACATCAGTTAGAATGGCCATCATCAGAAAATCCATGAACAACAAATGCTGGAGAGGATGTGGAGAAAAGGGAACCCTTTTGCACTGCTGGTGGGAATGTAAATTGATACAACCATTATGGAGAACAGTATGAAGGTTCCTTAAAAAACTAAAAATACAATTACCATGTGACCCAGCAATCCCACTACTGGGCATATACCCAGAGAAAACCATAATTCAAAAAGACACATGCACCCCAATGTTCATTGTAGCACTATTTACAATAGCCAGGTCATGGAAGCAACCTAAATGCCCATCGACAGACGAATGAATAAAGAAGATATGGTACATATATACAATGGAATATTACTCAGCCATAAAAAGGAGTGACATTGGGTCATTTGTAGAGACGTGAATGGACCTAGAGACTGTCATACAGATGTGGAATCTAGACAAATGGTGCAGATGAACCAGTTTGCAAGGCAGAAATTCAGACACAAATATAGAGAACAAACGTATGTACACCAAGGGGGGTGTGGTGGTGGGATGAATTGGGAGACTGAGATTGATATATATACACTAATATGTATAACATAGACAACTAATAAGAACCTGTTGTATAAAAAAATAAAATTCAAGGGCTTCCCTAGTGGCGCAGTGGTTGAGAGTCCGCCTGCCGATGCAGGGGACACAGGTTTGTGCCCCGGTCCAGGAAGATCCCACATGCCATGGAGCGGCTGGGCCCGTGAGCCATGGCCACTGAGCCTGCACGTCTGGAGCCTGTGCTCCGCAACGGGAGAGGCCACAACAATGAGAGGCCCGCGTACCAAAAAAAAAAAAAAAAAAAAATGGACCTTGCACTCAGCCCGGAGACCCTATTCACTGGGGAAAGTAGAGAGGTCCAATAAGACCTTGAAAAGGGCCTTAGCCAAACTATGTCAGGAAACTGAAGAAAATCAGATTAAGTTGCTTCTGATTGCCCTGCTCCACATGCAGTTAGCTCCAAGGAGTAAGTTGAAGTTAAGTGCATTTGAGCTCATGTATGGTAGACCCATTCCCAAACCCAAGAGAAGGGACACTTTAGCCCCCTTGAAATGGAACAACTCAAGTATGACCTCCAGGTAGGAGAAACCATGATAGCCCCTATGGAATATGGTAACCAGGTGCTGCCTGCACCCACTGACCTGGCCCTGCACCCCTTCCAGCCAGGAGACTGGGTGAACCTAAAAACCTGGAAAGCTGGCAGTCAACAAAACCAACTCACTCCTAAGTGGAATGACCTCACTTGGTGATCCTAACCACCCATTCTGCCCTGAAGTTGCAGGGATCATTCTGTGGGTATATCACACTCACGTGAAGAGGGCTCCTGAGGCCCAACCTCTGAGAGACAACCTGGGGCGATGGAACCCCTTGACTACTTGTGTGAACCACTCTCTGCCCTGAAGCTTCTCTTCTGAAAAACAACAAAAGTGTGACCAGGGATATTTAGGCCAAGGCAGTGAGCCTCAACATCAGGGCACACTTCTGCCTATAAGCAAAAGACCTAGATACCTGCATTTTTAGGAAAAAAGCTGTCATGTGACCATTATTCTCTTGTTAATATTTGAGCCATGTATCTTAAATTGTCTGGTGTCCTTTGCCTCCAAAAGGTTAGACAAATGGTGGGTGCTCAGGGGTATGAACAGTTAGTGTTAAGGCCTGGTGACAATCAAATGTATCTACAGGCAGCTGGGGAGAAGTTCTGCTCCTCTAACCAGGATTATGGTGACTGACACCCAAAATTAGCAGGAAGAAGTTACAGAACATGGACCTTCGCCCCTCAGCGCCCCTCAAGAGTGAGGAGCAGGTCAAAAGACAGAGGAGGGATCTTTAACTGGCAATGCTCATTAACAACTCCCGGGAAATAAAAATAGAATCTGGGTAGTAAAATAAAGTCTAAGTTTTGTTTTTTCCTTTGCGCTTCGTCTAGTTTCACTTGCTCATAGGGGGCCACTTGTAGAGACCTTGCACCCAGCACTTTGGACCACAGTTCCTCAGCAGCAGGTTGCGTGTGGAGATGCTGTGCCTGGCACTGCGATCTGGAGCATGAGCAGCACAGCTGTGCCAGCCCCGGGAGAACTCCGCCCTTTCCCTCCCTGCTGAGGGGATCCCTATAAAGCAGCCCCGCCCACGGCCTGTCGGGAAAAGTGCTAGTTCGCACCTCTTCATTCTCTGATCCAAGAATAAAGCTTTCCTTTGCTTCTGAACCGAACTTGGTCTCGTTCTATGGACTCAAACGACACTGCACAGAAGGACCCTTGTTGGGGACCGACTCGGGAAGGTTGGTAACAAAAGCAAAATGAAATAAAACATCTCCTGACCTTACAATTCCCTCCAGTTACTGTACCAACTCTCTTTTCTCCCTTACAGTAAAATATCACAAAAACTCTCTACACACATCATTTCTACTTCTTCACTTTCCATTACCTTCTCAATCTACTTCAGTCTCAACAATAACCTGAAAGTTCTTCACGCTAAGATTACCAAAAACATCCACTCCTCTGACATCATCTGACTTGACCATGTAGAAGCACTGACCCCACTGTATACTGTCTCATTCTTTTTTTTTTTAATAAATTTATTTATTTTATTTTTTGGCTGTGTTGGGTCTTCATTGCTGTGCACGGGCTTTCTCTAGTTGCAGCAAGCAGGGGCTACTCCTCGCTGCAGTGCACGGGCCTCTCACTGCAGTGGCTTCTCTTGCTGTGGAGCATGGGCTCTAGGCGTGCGGGCTTCAGTAGTTGTGTCACATGTGCTCAACAGTTGTGGCTCGTGGGCTCTAGAGCACAGGCTCAGTAGCTGTGGCGCACAGGCTTATTTGCTCCACGGCATGCAGGATCTTCCCAGACCAGGGCTCAAACCCATGTCCCCTGCATTGGCAGGCGGATTCTTAACCACTGCGCCACCAGGGAAGTCCTACTGTCTCAATCTTGAATTGCTCTCCTCTTAGTTTCCCTGACATCATCTTCCAGTGTGGCCACTCTATTTCAGTCTCTTTTGCCTGCTCCTCATCTAAATGTTAGAAATTCACCTGGATCAGTTTTCTCCCCACATTTTCTTCAGGTGATCTCATCTAATTATGTAGCTTTTAAAACCATCTATGCTGACAACTCCCAAATTTATGTATCTGTTTCACACTCTGAGCCCCCACGGTTGTATATCCAACTACCTACTTGACATCTCTCAGCAATTTTACATGCATCTCAATATACCAAAATAAAACTTGAAGATGGCATATTAAGGAGTGTAGGCAAGTTGACAAAATTCAATAAGACATTTAACAGCTTCTGATGCATTCTGACCCAGCGTTTCTCAGAATTAATATTCTAGCGTCCGTGGAATTTTGTATTAGGCTTTAGTAGATCTATTTGATTTGTTAGAATTCAATCAACACTAAATGCAGCATGGCATTTAGACTGTTAATTTCAGCCCCTCTTTAAATGGTGGATATTATTCCAAATGACCTATCATATTGAACAAAAATTGTCTTCTAAGACATTTTTTAAAGCTTCTCACTAGTGTCTAGTGAATTAGTGGTCAAATATTAAACCATAAAAACCATCCATTAGTAGCTAGGAACATACAATCCAAGATGGAATAAACTTGGTAATCTTTTTTTTTTTTTTTTTTTTTGCAGTACGCGGGCCTCTCACTGTTGTGGCCCCTCCCGCTGCGGAGCACAGGCTCCGGACGTGCAGGCTCAGCGGCCATGGCTCACGGGCCCAGCTGCTCCACGGCATGTGGGATCTTCCCAGACCAGGGCACGAACCCGTGTCCCCTGCATCAACAGGCAGACTCCCAACCACTGCGCCACCAGGGAAGCCCTTGGTAATCATTTTGACAAGGGCAAAACTGAAGTGAGAGACCTTACCTCATCCACAGAGCAAAGTGTGAGGAAGTGCGATAAAGACACTGCCCTTCAGCACTGTGCTCCACCAGACACTCGTGTCTGGGGTTGAAGAAGCGGAGCCACCAGAAGCAGCCTCACTCCATGTGGGTATCTGCAGTCGGCTGAGTTTTGAACAAGCTGGCACCCAGTCCCTACTTCGGCACGGGCACACAATCTAAAACCTGCTCTTCGGCACAGATGCACTGGCATAAAATCTGTCCTTAGGCCCAGAAACTGGGAATTTTGGCTATAGTTAGATAATGCGTCATTCCAACAAAGTGATTGAAACTGCATGGGGTGGGCAAATTTGATAAAATGCAGCAGGCAGAGCAGGAAGAATTCAGACATTTGTTGGCAACAGATCCAGAATTTTAAGGAGGAAAAAAATACTTTGTGTGGAAAATTTCTGGAAGAATGTATGCCAAACTGCTAAGAGTAGTTATCAAGAAAGGATTATTGGAAATTTTTAAAGTATATATTTCTATTATTTTGATTTTTAAAAAAAATAGATATAAGGAAAAAATACAAATAATTGGAAAGCAATTAAAAAATGCCACACCCATAACCTATTCACCAGCAATCAATTCCCAGATCTTTACTTTTAGATCTCTGGAAGGGAAATTTGGGATTTCTTCCTTGGGATAGTATATAATTTCCTTCACTGATGTAAAAAGATTCCTTTTTTCCTTTACAGAGCAAACTTCCCACAAAGTTTCAATGTGAGGCTGAATCATGCGTATAAAATAAAAGACTTTTAGTTCATCTTCAATAAAACAGAATATTCTTTAAACCAATTATTTTTACTAGGATGGAAAATGATTTCAGTAACTGAAATGTTTAGCCAAGATACTGGATAGTGCTTTTTACCTGCCATAGCAATTAAAATATCTCTAATAAAATACCACTGAGATAGAGTCCTTTATTCAGAGTCCATCAGAGAAGATCTAATTTATAGCATTGACTATAACATGTTAAAAAGTCTCTATTTGAAAACTAATTCCATGATAAATTTTAATCATGTGGATAGAACTAGCTTCAAAGCTGTATTAATTATACATTTAAGCTCTACATACAAACTCATACATTACAGTACAGACAGAACATATAAAATATAGTCTGAACCAAATTAAAATATGCCAATTTCCTCAGCAGTTATTTGCTTTTGATATACTATAGTTATTTCAGCCCATTCTTTATAAACATTAAATTACTGCTGTGTTTTCTTAGCCATTTTGCTTCCTTAGAAAGAACTCCAGGCTCTGGTTAACTCCACGGCCTGATTTTCTACTTTCACAGAGTACAAAGCAGATATCCATCCAAGATAAATACCTTAATAAAAGGGGTGAAAATTGCTGGCAAGTTTCACCTCCTTATCCCAAAGTCTGTTCACCCCACCCACTGTAATTCCTAGTCTCACCCTCCTATTACTCTCTCTCTAGGTTTTCATCTCTGCCATCGAAATCACAGGGCACGGGGCTTCCCTGGTGGCGTAGTGGTTGAGAGTCCGCCTGCCGATGCAGGGGACACGGGTTCGTGCCCTGGTCCGGGAAGATCCCACAAGCCGCGGAGCGGCTGGGCCCGTGAGCCATGGCCGCTGAGCCTGCGCGTCCAGAGCCTGTGCTCCGCAACGGGAGAGGGCACAGCAGTGAGAGGCCCGCATACCGCAAATAAAAAAACAAAAAACAAAAAACCTACTCTCCGTATGGGGACATGTGTATGCGTATGGCTGATTTGCTTTGTTGTGCAACAGAAACTAACACAGTATTGTGAAGCAATTATACTCCAATAAAGATCTATTAAAAGAAAAAACTACTCTCAGAAATGATGTTAATTTGGGAATTCCCTGGCAGTCCAGTGGTTAGGACTCTGCTCTTCCACTGCAGGGAGTACGGGTTAGATCCTTGGTCGGGGAACTAGGATCCCACATGCCACATGGTGGGATCAAAAAAAGATGATGTTAATTTTTAATAAGTATTGATAGCCACCAAAAATATTTTTCATGAAGTTTAATCTTAGAACTTAAGGGAAAAATCACAAAATCTACAATGTTTTTCAATAATTACACCTATGCTCTAATTGCAGTTTTGACTTTGCACTCAAAAAAATTTAAAAGAACATTTTTTTAATAAATTCATCTCTAATGGACAAACTAGCTGAAACGATCATTTTAAAATAAATACTATCCAAAAGCTACTCACTTTCCAACTCCTAAGTAACATGCAATAGTTAAAAATATGAGAACCTAAGGCACAAATACCATCATTATATTAAGATGGTCTTCTATGTAAACATGAATCAACACATGCCTGACAGACTACAATAGTCAATTTGGAAACATGGAAGTTCTTGTTTCAATGGATGAAATATGCACGCTTTTGAAAAATTCAAATGTGAGCTTTTTCTTTTTTTATCTAAGAGATTTCTTCTGATCTGAAAGGGTAGAAAAGATCAGGTTAAAAATCTGCATGAGGGCTTCCCTGGTGGCGCAGTGGTTGAGAGTCCGCCTGCTGATGCAGGGGACACGGGTTCATGCCCCGGTCCGGGAAGATCCCACATGCCACAGAGCGGCTGGGCCTGTGAGCCATGGCCGTTGAGCCTGCGCGTCCAGAGCCTGTGCTCCGCAACGGGAGAGGCCACAACAGTGAAAGGCCCGTGTATCGCAAAAAAAAAAAAAAAAAAAAAAATCTGCATGAAAACGTACACCAAATCTTTAAAAAGTAAAGATCACAGTTGATATAGGATGGTTTCTAGAGAGAAAGCATTTATTGTACAGCCTTGTAATTGTTTCCATTCACATGGAACAACTCCAGCTGCTTTCAAAAATCAACAAATGATAAGCAAGATGGGAAGAAACAACAGCACTTTTGTTATGTCCAACTGATAAACACTGGGCTGCAAATATATTATGCTAAGCATAATTAAGCATAGAATTAACATTATTTGTAATGCAGTGCAATAAGGCAGCTGAGACAAATGCAAAAAAAAAGGTCTCCAACACATTGCTTTGATGATCTATATTGACACTGCCAAGTTATGTATTTACAAAAAATATGGACAAAGGGTCAAATAAATAATTTTTTTCTAGATGTATGTGCATAGGCTATGACTAAAGGTCTGAAGCAATTTTCATCCTGTTATTCACCTAGTTTGATAGATCTTAACCTTCCATGAACCATGTCTCTCACAGTGTATCTAATTACCTAGAATGGATCCAAAAACAGTCCTAACCCTGCATTTTAGTAGTTAAAGCATCATAAACAAAAGATAAATCTTTTCCTTGATAAAACTTTGGAGATAAAAATTTACAAAAGAAGTCAAGAACAAATGATTGAATGTTTTTAATGTTTTAACTACCGGGCAAGCACTTGAAATATGTCATTAATTCACTCAACAAACATTTACTGAGTTCACACTCTTCGATGAGCAGGTACTCTATTTAAGTGTTGAAGACATAAAGGTTATAAGGATATCACAATCTAGTGGCAGTGACAAGTATATATAGATGCAATTTCGATACGATAAGAAATGCAGTGATAGCAGAAGGTCCTGGTGTAGAGTGGGAATAAGTGTAGGAGCGGGAGGAATGCCCAGAGACAAGGTATTTTACCTAATTTTGTGGGAGAAGAGAGTCAAGAATAGCTTCTCAGAAGAGATGATCACACTGGGCCACAAAAATGAATAACAGTTGATTTTCATCATAATCTCTATCAATCCCCGTAAGGTAACATAATTATTCCCATTTTATAGATGAGGAAACAGATGCACTCTGACTTAGAGATAATAACTGGTATGACCAAGTCTACCTGATCCCAATATCATACCTTTTCTATTGTCTCTGAAGATCGAGGAATATACTCTGTATGTCTCTCCAAGTTACAGAAGTTTTTCACCATTACTTATTTCATTTAGCAATTCCAGCACACTGTTCCCTTCTTGCAATTCTCACCATGCTCAGCTAAAATAATATATAGTAATTGCTGGCTTGTATTTCTGCCATATACTCTTAGAAATTCTCATGAAAACCCAAGATATTACAGTTGTCACAGAGAAGAATAGATATGAAAATCTAAAACTGTCATTGGGAAGAATGGAAGCCCTATTAAGACTTTTATAATAAATGTCTGGAAACATTTCCTTTACTTGATCAAATAGTCTCAGATTTAATCAGAGGGAGAGGCAGTAGTCTAAAGATCATCTAGAAAAAGAGTTTATTTATTTCTCCTCATGATGGGATACAGTAAGATTTTCTTGATCTTCTGCCTACCTCAACCCACTATAGTCTCCAATTGCAAGAGACTATGTCAGAGCTGTAGGAATTTAAGAGCCATCCTGAGTAGGAAAAACTCACTTTCTTGTGTATCTCCCCTTTACTACTCACACAGAACACTTCACTTCTGACACTTTCTGGTCACCAAATGTGTGGGAATTTTTCCCACACCAAGCAATTCTGTGACACCAGCTGGGCGTCCCACAATTTAACTCAACCCTGACACTATCAACCTGGAGATAGAGCCAGATCCATAGTTTACGGGCTCAGTCCCACAAGACTGCTCCCCACCCCAATTTCAAATAGCAAGTCCAGGTTGTCACCTGTGTTTCTGACCAATCAGCTATAAATCCCCAAAACCCTCACCTTGGGTTCAATTAATTTGCTAGAGTGGCTCACAGAATTAAGGAAAGCAGTATACTTGCTGTTTACTGGTTTATTATAAAAGGATATGCTAAAAGATACAGATGAACATCCAGATGAAAGAGATGTGTAGGGCAAGCTATGTGGGAAGGGGCACAGAGATTCCATGCTCTCTCCCAGAGCAATGCTCTCCTAGCACTTCCGAGTAGTCACCAACCCAGAAGATCTTCAAACCCATACTTTAGGGATTTTTATAGAGGCATTATCACCTAGGCATCATGGATCATTAACTTCATTTCTAGCCCCTCTCCTTTCTCTGGAGGAGGGCTGAAAATTCTAAGTTTCTAATCGTGGCTTGATCTTTCTGGTGACCAGCTGCCATCCAGGAGCCCACCAAGAGTTACCTAATTAGAACAGAAGGCAGAGACCAATATATATATATTTTTTTTTTCTTTTTTCCGGCTATCTCACACATCGTAATCACCTACTGCCAGCAGTTCATGATACTTTATACTTAGCTATCTATGGAAGTACACTAAGATACGTCATCAACATCATCATCATCACTGAGCCATAAAATAGGAGATCTGGAGGGATCCACAGATGTGTCCATTTAACAGATATTTACTGATTATGTACTATGTGCAAGGCAACATGCTATCCACTAAGTAATTAAAGTTGAGCAAGCCATAGTGCCTGACATTAGGGGTTTGCCATCCATGGTGGGAGACAATCAGGCAGGAATATAAGTGCATGTGCTCCAGCCCGCTTATTTAACACATGTGGAAAAGAGGATAAGAAAATAAGTAGTTTATCAAACTCTGATTATGCATTGTTGGTGGGAGTGGAAGCTGATATAACCTTTTTTTGGAAGACAATTTGGAAATGCCTTTTAAATTTGCAAATGTTCTTATTCTTTAACATAGACATCCTAAACAGAAATTTATCCTTCAGATGTACTTGCAGAAATTCCAAAAATAAGTGTTTGAGAATATTAATGCAGTTTTGATTGTATTAGAGAAACACTGGGAACAATCTAAATGTCTATCAACTGATTGATTGAATGAACTATAGAATACTGTATAGCAATTTAAAAGATGAAATAGATTCAACATAATGTAAACACAAGAGGTTATTCAAGAGCTATTGGTATGTGAAAAAACACATGGATGGTATAGTTCTATCTTTGTTTAAAAAGGAAAAAATCACCACAAGTAAATGTTTAGAAAAATAAATAGAGAAATGTATACTCAACTATAAACAGTGGTTAATACAATGGCTTCAGGTACTTTCTATCTTTTAAGTTAATATTTTGTAATGCTGGATTTTTTTTCTAAATAAAAAGTGTGTTTGACCAAGCTGATGTGATTTATAAATGCTGTATCTTTCAAAAAATTTGACATTTCTAGGTTTTTACATTTATGAAAGTTATTTAAAAACTGTAAAGGCTTAAATAAATTATGGGATTATCTATTTATATTAATGCTAAATAATATTAGATATTATTTTGAGGTACTCTGAAAGAGAATATACTTATACAGAAAAAAGATTTTAAAACCATTAAAAATAACATTAAGAATTAGGATGACATAGTTTCCTAGTTTCTTTCAAGAATTCCTGAACTAAAGGTCTCTGGAGTCCTGGTCTAGTTCTGTTTCTATGCAGTTATCTCTTGCTTATGGGTAATCTCTTAAAACTCTTGCTCAAAGGCAAAAACTCTTCTAAGCAACACTAATTCTCATTACAGAAAATGCAAATACTGGAGTGTTTCTATGAACGGAAAAGAAAGCTGCTATTATTGCTAATAAGCACTTTTGATGATACACTGTGGAAACTGTAAACTTTATAACACAGGAAAGTAAAGCTGAAACAACCAGTGACTTAGCCTGTCAACACGAAGGCCTCACAGTTATCTAGAACACATAGCTACCACAGCATTTGTCAGCTATTTTTGTACAAAGTAATCATAATCTTATACAAATAAAATGTTTATATTTGGCTGGAAGAAGATGTAACATGAGGGTCCCCTCTTGCCCAAACAGAAAACTATCAGACTGAGATCAGAAACTCTATGTGTAAGAATGAGAGGAATGACTGAACAATTGAAGTTCCCATGCTTCTGGGCAAACTGCAGCCAGGTTCTGAGCTCACTTACAGAAGAAAAGTTTGCTTGAATAGCAAAATCAAGTGTAAAACCATCTAACAGGGACTTTAATATATGCTGAATGTTCTCTTTGCAAATGCATAGAATTCACACCATAAATTGAAGAAGGTAAATTTTAAGGAATGTAAAATGTATCAGTCTTCAGATTTGGCTACTTCAGTGTATAGAAGTGAAAAGTGAAGATATAATTTTATTCAACTCAGGCTTTGAATTGCCCATTTGGGTGGCTGACTATATAAGGGGATGTTAAGATAAAAAATTTCTGCTGAGACTTTAAGACAAGAGACATGAGATAACAAAAACACTGTGGAACAGGCCAGCCACGGTGTGTTCTGATATTTACAACTGAAAACACTCCTAAATTATATAGGTGTCTAAATCTTATGTCTCCAGCTTTGAAGGCAAGAATCATGTGCTTGGACTCATTCAGTGTTGGACTTCGACTAAGTCATTGACATGACTCCTATTTCCCATTTTCCATGTACATTTCCCTAAATTTACCTTTAGAGAGCTGCATGGAAAACTCCATTCTAGTGAGCTCTCAGCATACCTTGAGGCAGAAATTGGCATCTTACTAGAGGGAGTATGGGAGATAGTTTTTGCTTCCCCACAATGGCTGAGACTTACAGGAGTCAAGGACATCTATAAAACAACCATATCCATTTCTCTACTTTCTGACAATAATGACCAAATTTATAAGGCTATATGACACTTTCAGTGTGCTATTTGTTCCAAGTTTTATTGTTATAACAACATAATGACATCAATACTTTTAGTTCCTCCATTTTACAATGATAAAACTGAGGCACAGAGAGGTTAAGAAACTTGCCTGAGGTCACACAGCCGATAAGTATTAGCAATGACATTCGAATCTAGGCACTTTGAAACTGGATGCTAAGTTCGGACAGTTACAGAAACACTTCTCATTTGCAGGTTCCAGTTTTGGGTAACTAGTTTAACCAATATTTCCTTTCACCCAAAAATACATATTGAACAGTATTTTATTAAGACAATCTACAGGGACTTCCCTGGTGATGCAGTGGTTAAGAATCCGCCTGCCAATGCAGGGGACACGGGTTCGATCCCTGGTCCAGGAAGATCCCACATGCCGCAGAGCAACTAAGCCCATGCGCCACAACTACTGAGCCTGTGCTCTAGAGCCCGCACACAACTACTCAGCCCATACGTCGCAACTACTGAGCCCGCGTGCCACAGCTACTGAAGCCCGTGAGCCTAGAGCCCGTGCTCCACAACAAGAGAAGTCACCGCAATGAGAAGCCCGCGCACTGCAATAAAGAGTAGCCCCCACTCGCCACAGCTAAAGAAAGCCTGTGCGCAGCAACGAAGACCCAATGCAGCCAAAAAATTTAAAAAAAGAAAAAAGAAAATCTACAGCACACATTCAAACAAAAAAAGAATTAGGGAGCATTTGTACATGATATATTTGCTAAATATTGTGATCAGTGTTGTTCAAAACATAATTTGACATTACATTTTACAATTATTTTGATGAGCTTTCATGATGTTATAGCATCATCTTAAGAAGTACATCACTTGCGAGAGAAATATAACAAAACCTGTTTTATCTTTATTCTGCCTATAACTAAATTTTTGCTTTAGGATAATTCAAAGGGTCATAAATATTGTCTAGAAACACAGAAAATACAATTATTAATGAATAATGGAATCTAAGGGCAAGTATCCACATATGTGAAGGGAAATACTAATTATCTGTGACATTTTTCAGGGTTCTATCATTATTTTCGTATTTTTTCCATAGTCTATTAAAATTGTTCAATACCACAAATAAAATCTTTACACTGAGAGTCTCAAATTTTCTGAATTTAGAAAAAGTACTAAACATACACCAAGAAGCCAGAGAAACCAGCTTTACCCTAAACTAACCGTATCACATTTGGAAAATCAGCTGTTTTCTGATTCAATCTGGAAAGTTAGGATAATGATTCAGCTTCTTGAAAAATAGCAGAAGCCTAGTGGCTGTCAGGAAATGTCAGTGGTTACATATGATAGATGGGAGCAACTTAGTGTGCATAGAATTATGTCCTTTCCTCCAGCTTTGGTCTGTATGCTGTTTTCCTGTTCAGGAGTGTGGGAGTTTAAAAGAAACCTCCTTAAAAGGAACACAAAGACTCTATTCCACTATGCATGATATTGAGAAAAAAAAAGTTCCGATAAGCCAAAGAGCTTTGGTTATGTGGAAGTGAGGTCAGTGGGTTCCAGAGTCATTGGTAAATGGCCTTCTGAACTAGGATGAGAAAGGAAAATAAATGCTGCCCCTGATTCTGGACCCTAGGAAATAAAAAAATCCTTCACTGCCTTCCATGCACATTGTAGCTGACTCTGTTCATATCGTGTTCATTTTCCACATAAAATATTCCAATAATAATTTTGAAAAGAGGGTCCCCCTCAGAATGGATATTCCTAGCCTCCCATGCAGCTAGAAGTGGCCACATGTACAGTTTTGATCAACGATACATAGGTAGAAATCTGTTGGGTCTTTCTGGTAAAGTTTTATTTTCCTGGCATAGGCATGAGTCTTCCTTGCTGTTGTACCTTTTGCTTCTTTGTCCCGCCTAGAATGCAGGTATGAAGTTGGACTGCGACTATGAAGTAATACTGGGGTAACGCTGCTTACTAAGGAGGTTGGAATAAAAAGAGAAAGGCAGACTCGGATGTGGAGGACTCAGCCCTCAGCTGCCTATATCTAGATTCTCATTTAAGAGGGAAAAATATTCCTGTTTTATAAAGCACTGTGGTTGGGCTTCTGTTACCTGCAGCTGAAGGGCATCCTTAATGATATATCCTTAAGTGGGATCAGTCTCCAGGGAAATTGTAAAAGAAGACAGTTTTCAATACTGACAATTATTTCCCTTCTCACCCTCTGTGCCTCTGTTCATGCCATTTCTTCCATCTGGGTATCTCTGTCCTCTGATCATCTCTGCTAGCATGCATTCATTTATGTATTAGTGTAGCAAGTGTGTGCCAGGATATGTGCTATTAAAAATAATCACATACTGGGCTTCCCTGGTGGCGCAGTGGTTGAGAGTCCGTCTGCCGATGCAGGGGACACGGATTCGTGCCCCGGTTCGGGAAGATCCCACATGCCGCGGAGCAGCTGGGCCCGTGAGCCATGGCCACTGAGCCTGCGCGTCTGGAGCCTGTGCTCCGCAACGGGAGAGGCCACAACAGTGAGAGGCCCGCGTACCGCAAAAAAATAAATAAATAAAAATAAAAAATTAATCACATACATACACTCAAAGTTTGGACAAAGTCTAATGAGGGAAGTAAGATGTGCAAATAAATCCTCAAGATTAAAGGTGCTAATTGCTGAAATAGAGAAATCTCAAAGTCTCAGGTCAGAGAAGACTGGGCAGCCAGCAACAGGGGGTCAGAGACGGCTTCCCAGTGGAAATGGTGATTGACCTAGCTCTTAAAGAATCAGCTGAAAAAAAAAAAATCTTTCACAAAGCAGCCCTACAATGGCCTCCATCAGGAAAGATTTTTCCTATGAAACCTTATTTGTCTTTGATAACATCAATTCCTTTCTTCCCTGAAGGTTGTTTAAGATTGTGTCTTCCCTCCTGTAAAGGAGGGAAGAAGGCAGGGACTACATCTGACTCAACCTCTTAGTCTCCCATGGTGCCTGGTTCATCTTAGATCCATGGTAAATATTAGTTGAATGGCATTACTGATCTTCCCATGACTTTAGACATCCAGGGCCTTAGCTGCAGCTTCCCTGATATTAGGCTTTTTCCTCGGATGAAGCCATCTAACAGACATTTGTTAATAAAATTTGTCAAACTAGGAGAAAAGTTTAAGAAAATACAAAGCATTTTTGTAGCACATAAATATTTAGAAAAGTGTTATCTGTTGGCTGACTATATATACTCTCTCCTGAAGAGAACTGGACAGGGGGCAGGGAGACAGCAGACCCAGCTGGGCGAGGGCTCTGCTGAAAACAGTCAGACTGGAACGGCTGTGTATCCTTTACCTGTAATCCTTTTCCTTTTCTTATGGTAATAAGAAATTCCCACAGACTGGGTGCCTTAAAACAATAGGAACTTTTTTTTTTTACAGTTCTGTAGAGCAGAAGTCTGAAATCTATGCCTCAGCAGGGTTTGTTCCTTCTGGAGGCACTTGGGAGAAACTGTCCTATGACTATCTTCTAGTTTCTGGTGGCTGCAGGCAATCCTTGGTATTTTTTGGCTTGTATGTGCATTGCTCCAATCTCTGCCTCTATCATCACATGACCTTCTCCCCTGTGTGTCTCCTCTCTTTCTCTTCTAATTACACTTGTCATTGAAGTTAGGGCCCCCTAGAATCCAGAATGATCTCATCTCGAGATCCTTCACTTCGTTACAACTCCAAAGACCTTTTTTTTACAAATAAGGTCACATTTACAGGCCCCAAGTGGAAATATCTTTCGGGGGGACACGATTCAACCCACTACAACTTCTGTTGCTGCCTTCCCTCCCCACAAGAAAGGATTAACAAGACTGGCTGGGAAGCAAGGTTTTTTCTTCAATAATCACGTTTTAAGGCTCTTAAGGGAAAAACTAGAAGGCTCCTAGGATGTAACAAAGAAATAGAACCACTTTGGAAATGGATGCCTAGCCCGTTAGGTCTCATTTCTGTAGAAACTCAACCAGGCAAGATTCTTTATTCCAGAGAATAATTTTCTCTATCCAAATTTATTTCACCTCCACAACTAAGCCCCACAGACATAAATAGGCTATGGGAAAATTATCTCCTACCCAAGTACAAACTGTCTGATGTCACTCTTTCATTTTTTAACAGAAGGAACTTTTTACACTAAAGTTCTCAGACCTGGGGCTTCCCTGGTGGCGCAGTGGTTAAGAATCCTCCTGCCAATGCAGGGGACACGGGTTTGAGCCCTGGTCGGGGAAGATCCCACATGTTGTGGAGCAACTAAGCCTGTGCGCCACAACTACTGAAGCCCTCGTGCCCAGAGCCCGTGCTCTGCCACAAGAGAAGCCACTGCAATGAGAAGCCCGTGCACCACAACGAAGAGTAGCCCCCGCTCGCTGCAACTAGAGAAAGCCCGCTCGCAGCAACAAAGATCCAACGCAGCCAAAAATTTAAAAATTAATTAACTAATTAAAAAAAAATAAAGTTCTCAGACCTGAATCTGGGGGCAGTTGCTTAAATCTAAGTCTGTGGGCTTATACTCTTGGATCTGTGTTACTACCATCCTGTGACAACACTTCTATAATAGCACCAGACACAGTTTTCTAGGTATGTTATAACTTTATTTAATAGGTCACCTCTGCTGTAAGACTTTTCCTTATTAAAAATAAGTTCTGTAACATAAAAGCTATGAAATTACAGAGTTCTTCAGAGAAAGAATGATTCTCCTCAAAGGGCTTTTAGTAAAAGAGAACACATTTTCCTACAACAAGCTTGACTGTAACCCACAATATATGTTTATTATGAAGAAGATTATATTAAGAATTCAGTCTCTGGAGAATTCCCTGGTGGTCCAGTGGTTAGGACTGGGCACTTTCACTGCCGGGGCCGGGTTCAGTCCCTGGTCAGGGAACTAAGATCCCACAAACTGGGCAGGGCAGTCAAAAATAAATACATAAATAAAGAATGTAGTCTCTGAGCGGTCTCTGACTTTACCACCAAGGCACAACTGCAAATAGCCCTGAAAGCTATATTATGATATTTTCCAGCTGAATTTTCTTACGGGCAGGTAACCTATTTTTCCAGTTAGGTCTGCCTATGGTCACATCATCACCCTCTGAGATTACGTCAATTGACAGACACTTATTTTTATAAAGATTAAATACAAAACTCTCAAACTTTCCACCAATTCTTTTTGAAACTTTCCCACATCAAAGCAAGGGTTTTGGCATCAACACTGAGAACCCAGTGTTGAGGACTGAACTGTTTATGTTAATGTCATTGTTTAACCTCTCTTCTTCTAATTTTATTCTTTTTAACATACATTCTAATGCCAAATACTTCTATATGGCTTATTACGAAAATAAGTAATCACTTGACCCCTCCATTATCTTCCACAGAGGCAACCATTCCCAACTATTTTGGCTTTTTTCTTTTAGCATTTAACTCCTTATCTCTAAATAATATATTTATAATGCTACTTAATTTTTTTCAGTTTTAGTCATTTTTAATGAATTTCCTATGTATAATAGAACATGAGAATTTAGTTCCCTTTCATGCTTATCCCTTCCCAAAGCACAGACTTTTCCCTTTCTTTAATCCTTCCAGGAGAGTTAACCATAATTTTAATTAAATAAAACAGTATTTGCATTATTATGACTGTGTGAACACCATCTACACCTGCATCATGATGCTCTTTTTTCACTTCTTTTAATTTTACCTCTATTTAATAACTATCCCTTTTTAAATAACCTGGATTTCTGTGTACCTATCAGACTCATTTTCCTTGGTAGAAGTACATTCCACCAGATTCATCTTCTTGCAGCGCTCTGCCCTCCTGGTCCACTCTGGACTGCTCATCCCTGGGCCTGTTGCCCAGCCATCATCATAGCGTCTCCCTTATCCATCTTCCAGATGACTTCCTTTTCCTCTCACTTGTGTTGGATCTACTGGATCTCATGTTTTTCTCCTTCTTAGCTTATTTTCTCCTTCTGGAATAGAACATTCTCCCATAGCTTCCTAAGAAATGGTACACTATAGATTAATTTTGTAGGAACACTCATTTCTGGAAATGAACACTTTATTTGTTCACTAGACAAGTCTTGACATATCTCTCAAGACAGGTCAATTTTTACCTTCTTCAGAAAAATTTTTCTAACTATCTCAGGCAAAATTAAGCTCTTCTACCTATGCACATCCATAACACTTCATTTATTACTTTATTCATTTATCTATCCATTCACTTTTTCACTCATACATCCAGCAAATACTGATTGAGTACTGGGACAGGCACAGAGATGAAGAGAACAAACTTGATTTGAGTTTGTTCATGCAGGAGAGGCCAGGAAAAAAGACTGAGAAAGAGTGACCAGTGAGAAAGGAGGCCAATCAGGCAAGAATGATGTTACAAAGAAAGGAAGGAGTGTTTCGTGAAGAAAATAATAATCAACTTCGTTAGATTATGTTGAGAGGTATAGTAAGATAAGAAGCAGAAATATCTATTGGAGATGACAACAAAGACATCACTGGTGGCTTTGGCAAAGGCAGTTTCTGTAGGAATACTAGGCAGGAAACCTGACTGGAGTGAGATGAGAGGAGAAATCAAGGAAGTAGAGATAGTAAGCATAGGCAGCTCTTTGGGGGATTTTTTGTTTTTTTCCCTGGCAAGTGAAGCAGAAAAATGGAGTGGAAATTCAGAGAGGACTGTGCAGTTTAGAGAGGGCTTTAAATCATGGAAGGAACTGTGGCATGCTGAATGCTCCTGAAACTGATCCTACAGTTTCTGAACTGACACAGCCAGAGAGGCTAACACGTAGCAAGACCAAGATGTAGCTCTTGGTCTCTGGCACTCTCTGTTTAACCTTATGTAACTTCCTTTGGTAATTTTTTCTTATTTTGTTCATTGTTCCAAATTAATGATAAGAGGAACATTTAATAGATTTCTCAGTATCTGGGAATTCCCTGGCAGTGCAGTGGTTGGGACTCTGCGCTCTCACTACGGAGGACCCAGGTTCAATCCCTGGTCAGGGAACTAAGATCTCACAAGCCTCGCTGTGCGGCCAAAAACCACCACCAACAATAGATTTCTAGGTATCTAAATTAGGTTCATTTTTACTAATTCAACCTTCAGTTTTGTTTTGTTTTATTTTTCTTGTCTCTGTCATGGCTCATAACTGAAAAAAAAAAATTCCCAGGCTACTGAGAAGTTATCCTTAGGATAAAGTTCTGACACTACTTGAAAATTATTTTAATTTGGAAAAATTACACAAGTTGTTTTTGCTACAGTTTCATGAAAATCTGTTTAATAGTAATACCCAATCCACAAACTGTTTTAAGGATTAAATGAAACACTAGTAAAGCATAGAGAATAATGCCTGATACACATTAGAGACTTGGATAAACGTTAGCTGTTGTAACTATTGTTGTCACCATCATTTTATTTTCATCATGGTTGGCATCATCATCATCATCATTTGATGCTGAGAGGGGAGGGGAAAGGATGGCTCCAGTGAAATGTAATTTTGCTTAAAACCTGGTCCCTTAGGTGGAGGTAAGGGTACACTGTCACTTTGACCTCCATGCAAACACAAGCTGATACACACATGCACATACACGCTCACACTCACAGTTATAGGATGCTCACGTGTGGCACAAACTCTGATGTCAGAATGTTAGATTTTTTTATTTATGTTGGGGTTTTTGTTTTAAAATATTAAGCCAAATATAATCTTCTATGAAAAATACGTATTAGCTATTTCTGAAGTCTCTATACATTTTTCATATGTGGTAAAAAATTAAATTTTGAGTTTATTACTTTCAATTATAGCTGAAGAAAATAACAAAATAGCAAAACCAGGCTAGTCTCACCTGCAGTTGTGGGTCCTTTGCTGACTTTGTGGAAAACCTACTTATTATATCTGTGCACTTTGCCTATACGGGTTTGTTTCAGGATGCCCTCTCAGGCTCCAACCCTCTTCGATGGTTCACTACAATTCTATCCCCTGCCAAAGCACTTCATTTTTTCACAGTAAACAAAAAATATCAATCAAGAAATGCTAATTAACAGTCACAGACAAGTTAATGTTTGTAAATGTGAGAAAGGAAAAGTTTGAAACAAAACACAGGATGTGGAATATTTCAGACTGATACGACTTAAAGAAATTCAAAGAATGAAATTTTATAATGTTTCCATAAGCCAAAAACTACAACAAAAACATGAGCTAAGGGATGAGCACCTGAACCCCAGTAAAACCAGTATCCTAACAGATTTGTTTCCCAAATGGTAAATGCCTCACATTAGCAGTACCAGCAAATTAAAGTTTAGTTTCCTTATTTGCAAACGGTAGTTTTAAATAATGTTTACTATCTCCATACTATTGCGGAGTGCTTAAACACCCTTTAAAGAAGTCAAGTACAAAAATGGCTGAGTTCTTCTATGCCAATGATAAAAATGACAAAGCCAGTTAGAGTATTAGAATATCAATGAAGAAACATGAAAGGAATGTTAGAAATAATCTCACTCTAATCTCTTAAATTACATAGAGGAAAATTGAGTGTCAAAAATTGTGAAGGGATTGAGATGTTGCCCTGCTTAGCCTGCTCGCAGTTTCATAGATGCTGGTAGAAGACAGGAGACATCCGGGTCAGAGACAAAGGACTTTAGTGCCCAGGGCACAGCAGGCAACATGAGCTTCATGTTCAAGTCGATATCCATTACTCCCCAAGTCCCATGGGGGTATGAGGATGTGAACTCAGGTGGATGCTGGACATGCAGATGATTTGTGTCACAGCTGAGGAATTCTGAGTTTAGAAAACCCTTAGTTTTATAAGAAGGATGCTAGCAAACTTGCCTAATGTTTTACAAGAAGGAAAAACTATCTTTATCACCCTGGTCAGGAAACAAATCTGTCATCTGCCCTGGAGGGAGACAATAGCTATACAAACATCTGTGCAAACAGAACAAGGAAGTTAATGCCTCTTGCTCAGAAGATGTGCAGAAATGTGAGAGACATATAGAAAACTGTGTCCTAACACTGAGATTTAGTGAAAAGAAAGAGATTATTTAAGGTCACCAACTAAAGTGCTGAGTTGTTAATTAGTGCAATAAAATATGGTAGAAATATATTATTTAATATTTGTTAGTTAGGTGGACACACCCTAAGGTGAGACCTAATGAGTTAATCTCCCTTCCTTAAATGCAGGAAGAACCTGTGACTTGCTTTTAACCAAAAGAATATGCCAAAGGTCATAGGATGTCATGGCCATGATTAGGTTACCGTTTCTATCTGCCTATCTATCTATCTATCTATCTATCTATCCATCTATATCTTAGGAGACTCATGGCTTATAGATTAGATAGACAGATAGATGAATATATCACCTAAGATCATATACATATGACTCTTAGCAGACCATGTCCAAGGCCTGCTGGTCCAGAAAAAGCAAACTGCCACAGTGTAACTGCTTGTGGAAAGGTTCATGTAGTAGGAAATTATGAGTGTCCTTTAGGACCAAAAGGCAGCCTCCAGGCGACATCCAATAAAAAGCTGCGGTCCTCAGTCCTATAGCCAAAGGATCAGAAATCTGCCAATAACCTAAATGAGTTTGGAAGCAGATTTTCCTCCACTCGGGCCTCCAGATGCAGCCTGGTCAACATCCTGATTGTGGCCTTTTGAACCCTAAGCAAAGAACCAAGTTGAGCTATGCCCATAGTTTCTCTTGACCCAGAGAAACTGTAAGTTAATAAATATGTGCTGTTTTAAGCTGCTACATTTTTGGTGATTTGTTATGCAGCAATAGAAAACTAATACAATAGCTTAGCACAGCCCAGAATTTAATCTGTTGAACACCTCTTCTCTTTTATCTCAATGAGATAAAAATCAGATCTTTTTGAAATTTATCTTGTATCTTTATTTGTCTACACCTGGAAGGCTTAAACTGACCCTACTTAGATCATTATAAGTCATTTCTACCAACAAATCTGGTTGTTTGGTTGTTTATTTATTTTGCTTTACAGTCATCCCACCCAGAATAGAACCAAGATTAATAAGCATACAGCTAATTCCCCATTTCCTTTGGTAAAACCTTATTAATTATTCCAATCCACAAAAAGTCTCTCTTTATTGAACCTACAGTTGTATATTACTACAAAATTTAGCATTTAATTGTTCTTAACAATTGTATTATTTCTCCAGCATGACTGTAGATCCTCTATTTGTCTTACAGATATTTTTATATTTCCCACAGTATTTGCAACAGTGTCAGGCAAAAGGAAATGCTCATTAAATTCTGTTGATTGATAAACATGACCTGATTTTTCAGAAGTTCCTGCTAACAATCAATCTTCCTGGATACTGCAGAATTTACTCAGTATGAAATTGCTCCCTCACCCCTCCCACTGTGAGTTGTTTTGACTCATCCCCAAAGTCTGGGACTGAAATAACCTCTGTAAAAAAATGAGGTCTTATGTCAAAATCACTTTCTGGGTTAATTCTATTTTCAGTCACTATGTGGCATAATTTATCCCCACGTCAGAGGACATATCCATCTGATTACTCAGGATCAGTCTTTATATATAAATTAAATTAGAATTTCAACATATTTACTCTAAAAATAATAATGGAATGGTGGGGACTTTTCTGGTGGTCCAGTGGGTAAGATTCTGCGCTCCCAATGCAGGGAGCCCGGGTCCAATCCCCGGTTGCGGAACCAGACCCTGCATGCATGCTGCAACTAACAGTCCGCATGCCGCAACTAAAAGATCCCACATGCCACAACGAAGATCCCACTTGCTGCAACTAAGACCCGGCGCAGCCACAAATAAATAAATAAATAATATTTTTAAATAATAATAATGGAATGGACAATTGGATAAATCATAAAAGTGAGGAGGAAAGAAATTTCAAAGATACTTCTAAAAATACAGACTCTGCTGTAAATAAATGAACATGTACCTATGATTATTGGATGCTGATAAATCTAGGTTATAATTTCATTGGCCAGTTACTTCTCATCCCTAATACTTTCTGTAATGGCAAGAAGCCAACATTCTTTGGATGATGTATTATAATAATTTTGCATCATAAATCTTTGCATTTCACCTCATACTGGAATATATCTGACAAGATAAAATAACAAATAGTGCCAGGTTTAGCTTTATGCCTAAGAAAGAACTAATTAGGCCAAAAAGATTGATAGTAATTGCTATGATTCTTATATGCTTGTTCATTTTCTACAGTGACTAGGAAGGGACAAAAGCCATACATTTGAAAAAACCATTTATTAAAAACAACAATACAACTTTCTTAACCTAGAAATAAGGTACCATAGGGACATTTTTTGACCCACTTATATTTGAGAAGTCTCTCTCTCTTCTCTCTCTCTCTCTCTCTCTCTCTCTCACACACACACACACACACACAAACACATACACATAATTTGAAATTTCTGCTTATCTCTTATTTACATAAACCTGTTTGAGAAATTTTAAAATTGTGAAAACACTGAACCAATCACCTGCCACTCTGGCCTTAAGCCAGTAGCTATTTACTGCTTCCTTTTGTAAATAGCTTTGTTAAAACAACTGTTATCTGGGAATTCCCTGGTGGTCCAGTGGTTAGGACTCCACACATTTACTGCCAAGGGCACAGGTTCAATCCCTGGTCAGGGAACTAATATCCCACAAGCTGTGTGCCACGTCCCCTCGCCCCCCCCAAAAAACTGTTATAATTCTAAATCATAAAGTGTAAAGAAAGTGATAATGTTAATAACTTAAATAGGATTTTTTTGTTACTTACATTTCTTTGAATGAATCACCATTCTTTTCCATGAAATTACTTGAATTTCAGTTTCTTAGTGGCTTTTAGTTTTAGTTGATCCTGACTTGCTGTTGCTATCTATCTTTCAGTCTAGAATAAAAGCAAAGTATTTCAACATGGAAAATGAAAACAGTATCAAAACAAATGACTTTCCTTATGAAGAATACATTAGACAATTACTTAGTGTCTTGCTCATATTTTGTGCTCAGTATATTTTTGGAGAATTAACAATAGCAAAAAAAAAAAAAAACCTAGGAGAGCTAATTACAAGCAGAACTGTCCTACAATAAATACTGAAGAAAAGTTTTCAGACTAAAGGGCAATGACACCAGATAGAAACTTAGCTCAGTAGGAGGAAAAATGAAGAGCACTGGAAATGCTAATTTTAAAAAGACAATAGACTGTTTAATACAAATATTATAATACTGTATTCTGAGGATTATAACATATGTAAGTTTAAAATATGTGACAATAACACTACAAAGAATGAGTGGGGTAAGTAGAAATATAGGGTTACATGATTCTGACTACACATAATTTGGTATAAGTTATGTATTAATTCAAGGTAGACTGGGACAAATTATAGATGCATAATGTAAACTCTAAACAACCACTAAAATATAAAATATAAATAAGTATTTAAAAACCAATAGTGAAAACAGGATGATGTTAGCAGGCAGCAGTACAGGAATTTCTAGCACTTGTACCCTCCCAGAAACTATATTGAACAACTATATGGTAAGATACATACTAATCTTATACACTGTTCCTGAAAAATAAAGGAAGATGGAATGTGTCCCAACTCATTTTATAAGGCCAGTATAATGCTCTCACAAACATACACACAAACATCCTTAATAAAAGAAAGGTAAATTAAAATTAGCAATATATAGAAAGGATTATATATCATGACAATTGGAGTTATCCTAAGAATGCAAGGAAGGCTTAACACTTGAAAATCAAAAAAAAAAAAATCATCTCAATAGATATAGAAAAAACAGTTGACAAAATTCAACAAGTTATGACTAAAAAGCAAAAAAAAAACTTCAAGCAAAGTGGTGATAGAAGGAAACACTCTAAATTTGGTATGAGGGTTATGTCAGCCTTAAAACAAGACAAATTTATTATCTTACAGTTCTGAAAGTCAGAAGTCCAAAATGGGTCTCACTGGGCTAAAATCATGGTGTTGACCAGACTGAGTTCCTTCCTCAAGACACTAAAGGAGAATCCATTTACTTGCCTTTTCCAGATTCTAGAGGCTGCTCACCTTCCTTGGTTTATGGCTCTCTTCCATCTTCAAGTTAGCAACAACCAGTCAAGTAAGTCTTTCTCACAGTGTATCACTCTGACTCTGACTCTGACTCTCTCTTCCAAATACAAGGACCCTTGTGATTACATTGATCCCAAATGGTTAATCCAGAATAATCTTATTTTAAAGTCAACTGATTAGCAATTTTAATTCCAACTGCTACCTTAATTCCTGGGGATTAGGACACAGACATTTTGGTGAAGCCACTATTCTGCCTACCACAATCTATACCTCCACATAATATCCACTCACCCTCTGGATTATTTCAGAGAAAATCCCAGACGTCACATCATCTCATTCATAACTACTTCAGTATGGATTTTTAAAAGATAAAAATTATTTTGAAAAGAAAACAATCACACCTAAAACATAATAACAATAATTTCTTAGGATCATCAACCATCCAGTAATTATTTAAATTTCCCGGGACTTCCCTGGTGGTCCAGTGGGTAAGACTCCACACTCCCAATGCAGGGGGCCTGAGTTTGATCCCTGGTCCGGGAACTAGATTCCATATGTATGCCGCAACTAAGAGTTTGCATGCCGCAGCGAAGATGCCGCATGCTGCAACTAAGACCACGTGCAGCCTAAATAAATAAATAAATAAATAAATTTCCCTTATTTTTTTTTTTTTTTTTTTTTTTTTTTTTAATTTATTTATTTATTTATTTATTTATTTAGGGCTGTGTTGGGTCTTCGTTTCTGTGTGAGGGCTTTCTCTAGCCGTGGCAAGCGGGGGCCACTCTTCATCACGGTGCGCGGGCCTCTCACCATCGCGGCCTCTCTTGTTGTGGAGCACAGGCTCCAGACGCGCAGGCTCAGCAGTTGTGGCTCACGGGCCTACTTGCTCCGCGGCATGTGGGATCTTCCCAGACCAGGGCTCGAACCCGTGTCCCCTGCATTGGCAGGCAGATTCTCAACCACTGCGCCACCAGGGAAGCCCCCCTTATTTTTTTTTAACTGGGATATAGTCCCTTATGATTTTTAAGATACTTTACAGTTTGTTTGTAAGAGAATTCAAATAAGATCCATACACGGCATTGAATAATATTCAATAGCATTGAATAATGTGAATTATTCTTTTAATAATATTAAAAGAATAATATTGGGACTTCCCTGGTGGGCCAGTGCTTCCGTGCTTCCACTGCAGGGGGCCTGGATTCGATCCCTGGTTGGGGAAGTAAGATCCTGCATGCCGCACAGTGCAGCCGATAAATAAATAAATAGATAGATAGATAGACAGATAGATAATTAAAAAAAGAATACTATTTCTGAGGATCCCTAACATTACTTTAAATCATTTTAATTATATTAAATTAAAATTTCAACTGTTAAATACAGTTAATACAATTAAATACATACAAACATGAAACTGGATATAAATTCCTCATGTGTATGTATCATATATCTACAAAATAAAAAATATTCTTGAAGAAACCTGTGGGCCCAGTTTGAGAAATATTGTTCCTATATCATTGTACACAAAGTTCATTTTAAAATTAGTTGTATCATGTCCTGTGAGAGTACTTCATTGTTGCCTAAAACTGTTGCTTAATTTCATCATTTAATTACCATTCTTCAGTAACATTTTTGTTACCTACTATCTACCATTCACTTTTCCTGGGTAGGGAAACACAAAGGTGAAAAGAACTTGGTCAGTTGCTCATAGTGGATTTTTCAAAAGGTTATGTATTATCCAAACAACTAGAATGTAAGCTATGTGAAGGTGGGAACCAGGTCTTACAAATCTTCATGTCCCCCAGGGGCCTAACAAAGTGCTTTTATAAAGTTGGTACTCAATCAGTGTTCAGTAATTGATTAGACTTGAAAGCCTATATTTTAATTGCTCAGTTAACTTTAGCAGGCATACCTAGAGAGAACAAACCATGCCACCATATTTCTCTTTTTTGCTTTAGGATGAAGAAGCAGTGAGTGTGCGTGTTTGTGGGTTGGCAATTATGATGAAGAGAAGGATGCTTGGTGATAGTGACGGTGCAACAGCCACTGTGGTAACTTGGAGCTAAGCAAGTCATAAAGCTGACCTTGGCGGGTGCAGAGCCTCACCAGTCAGTGTTATAGATGGATAGCTATTATGGGTCAACAGTGATAGATGGAATTTTCTCAGAATAGTACAACACATTCAGCTCTTTGGAGACAATGAACATTTATCACTGATGATTAATCCTTTCATGAGTCCATTTTGAGGTTTAACAGCACTCTTTTCTTGCATTTTTGTTCCTTGTATATCAGTCCCATGGTCCCGCTCATTCAGGAAATGTTTACTTTCTGGGACTATGCTATGTATATAGCTCCTGAGTATTTAATCATAGAACTGCATGGCAGATTTCTCCCAGCTTCTAGGACTCTCTCACAATCTACTTTCCAGCATGTGCACAGCCCTTATAATTTCTCCTACCATCAAAATTTTGGGCTTATGTCGTCAGACAACCTGGTACAAATTTCAATCTAATATCTGAAAGGGATTAAACATTAATATACATTAACATATTTTAAAATAATGATTAATATGTTAATTCTCAAAGAGGAAAAATCTCAGGGAGGGTAATATTAAGGGAATGCAGGTGAGTTTTGAAACACATGGCACATGCTGCTAACTGTCCAAGTGGGTAGGTAAAATTTGGTGACCTTGAGGAGAATAGGACTATAAAGACACTAAAAAAGGAGAGCTATTTCACAATTACATAAATCTGGGGTATTCTATTCATGCCCATGCTTATCCCTGATGACATTATAAATCCTTTAAAGGTGGAGGCCTGATTATGCACATCTTTGCATTCCAACAGTAGAACTCAGTGTGCTTCATAGACCAACATCATTGCCATCACCTGGGAGCTTATTAGAAATACAGAACCACAGGCCTAATCCCAGACATACTGAATCAGAATCTGCACTAAAAGAAGTCTCCAGGTGATTTCAATGTACATTGAAGTTTAAGAAACACTACGGGGACTTCCTTGGTGGCGGCAGTGGTTAAGAATCCGCCTGCCAATGCAGGGGACATGGGTTTAAGCCCTGGTCAGGGAAGATCCCACATGCCGCAGAGCAACTAAGCCCGTGCGCCACAACTACAGAGCCTGTGCTCTAGAGCCCAAGAGCCACAACTACTGAGCCCGCATGCCACAACTACTGAAGCCTCTGCACCTAGAGCCCATGCTCCGCAACAAGAAAAGCCACCACAGTGAGAAGCCCGGGCACCACAACAAGGGGTAGCTCCCACTCGCCGCAACTTGAGAAAGCCTGCCGGCAGCAACAAAGACCTAACGCAGCCAAAAATTAATTAATTAATTAATTAATTTTTAAAAAAAGAAACACTACGGTACTAGTATAGTGCCTTATACACCTTAAGATTGAACACGTGTTAATTACCCTCAAAACACAAAGGCTTCATAGCTTGTAAAAATACCAGGTGTGAAGGTCTGAGAGACAAAACGTGGTAACAGTTTAAGAGAGAAAGATAAAAAGCAGGCACTATATTAACATGCACATACCAGGAATATTATCCTTTTTGGGGAACCTGCCATAATTATATGCCAAAAGAATAGGATATCCTGGAGGACCTGTCTTCAAAGTGAGGTGTTTGCCCCTGGATGTGTGCAAAACAATCCAATGGAGTATAGGCATAAAATATTAGAATTTTTATTTTTAAAAGGAGCTATACTAATATTTAATATTCAGGTTGACATTGTTACCTATGCTCAGTACGCCAGATAGTTCATGAGATTAGTAGCAGCGCTCTCAGTTTATTGAAATTTTCTGCACTTTATGTGTGCCTTGTTAAGTGACTGTAACTAAATGAACAAATGACTTCAAAATGTTCCTTCAAGGGATATGTAGATTGAAGATAATACATAAGGAAAGCAATGGCAAAAAAAAAAAAAAAGCAGAATAGGCATTTATATCCTTATGCAGGCTCTTTGTCAGTCACATTCAAGACAAAAGCAGTGGCAATAAAATCATGTGTGACCTGAAGTCAGCCCAAAATTCCTACATTTTTTTAAAGCTTCATTGAGGTATTATTGATAGACAAATAACTGCACATATTTAGTGTGTACAATTTGTTTGTAAGGTTGGTTTGTTTCAAACAATTTGTTTGAAAGGTTTATCCTTTTTTTTTTACTAAATATATTAAACATTTTGAAAAATTATTTAAAAGTACCATATAACCCCACTATCACTCATGATGGAGCTTGCCCTAAGAGTACATTGTCATCTCTGTTTACTATGCTTTGTGAGACAGGCTTTCCAGTAAGGACAGCTGATATGCTGAGATCTGAGGATATACTTAGTGAAAAAAAGCAAGGAGCAGAATGGTGCAGAAAGTGACAAATTTCTTTTAAAATTTAATTACACATCACTGTGAAACTATAGAAAACTGAAGTCAAAGAGAAGGACCTACAGTATTCTAGAAAAGGGGGGGGAAAGTCATATTTAAGAATAGGAATCAGAATAGCTTTAGACTTCTAAATGGCAATACTGGAAATGAGAAGACAATGAAAAAAATGCCTTCATAATTCTGAAGACAAATTACTTTTCTTTTAGAATTATATATCCAATGAAACTATTAATTAGTGTAAGGATAGAATACAGACATTTTCTGACATGCAATTTCCTTAAAAAAAATTACCTCCCAGAAAACTCTTTCTCAGGAAGCTATAAGATATTCTTCATTAAAATAGTCATAGGCCAACAAAGAGGAAAATATGGAGTCCAGAAGAGAAGGGATCAAAACCAAAAACAAGGGAAGATGAAGGTAAAAGATGTTGACAAAAAATTAATCAGCTAATTTAAGAAAGAAATGGAAATTTTTATTCTATCCAAACTGGGGATTATAACCTGGGAACAGTCTCTCAGAAAGCTCTGAGAACTGCTCTGCCCATTAGAGGTCAAAGCACAGTTACATAAGTTTTTGAGACAGAGGACTGTACATTAAACATGGTTTACACAATCCAGATCTACAGGTATAAAGGGAGTAGTGGGTTGTGGGTCATTCATGGCCCCGTACAAGATTAAGAAGAAAGGTTTATCTCCCGAGGAGTTGTGACCCTTGATGGGATTAAGAAAAATGGTTAGGAAAGTTATTTCCTAAGGAGGTCTGGTTAATGTGGATGCACAATGCACACTAAAAGGAAGGGAGGAGGCCCAAATGAGCAAAGAAATTTTATGTTAAATTTTTCTTGTCTTGCAATAAAATGTGAATTTTATTTCACCAATGGAAATCCTGAATAAGAGTTTGCACTGTCCGTCCTAGGTTGGGTGAACACTACTGCGTGGGGGCAGGTTGGAAGAATCTGGGAGACACTTCCCCAAAGATGAAATTGACAGACTCACTGTGGTGAGTGAACATATTAAGAGACTCAGACAAACTGACAGAGTGTTTGGGTTGAATTAGTGACTAATAATATAAGTAACATTTATGGTATGCTTCCTATGTGGGCAAACACTCTTCTAAGCACACTGCATCTAAACCTTAGGCAATGGATGTATGTATTGCCCCTATTTTACAGATAAGAAAAAGGAGGCAAAGCCAATTAACTAGCTAGCTCAAGGTCACACAGCTAGTAAGAAGGAGCACTGGGACTGAGACTCAGGCAACCTGACTCGTAATCCTTATTCCACCCTAGTTTTCCAAGGGTACAGAAATGCCACCAGTTAAGAAAAAAACAAGAAAAATCAACTTCAGGAAAAACAGAAAATGGCATAAGGAAAAGCAATGATAGTTTTCTATATGGTTGTGATGTGAATGGCATTTTCACAGTCATAATAATGTGAATATTAAATACTGATATTATGATACAGTGTTATTTAAAGCACTGAGGCATTTGGAAGGTGCTTATGCACAGTGGACACAGGAAGGAAGAGGAGAGCTAGATCCTTATCTTTCATAGTAGAGAGCCAATAAAGTCTAAAATAAAAAGTCAACAAGCAGCAGTACAAGCCTGTTAATCAGCAATATAGAGGCTAAAATCAAACAAAATCAACTTAAAGTATTAAAAGTATTTTCTTCTGGGGAAAGAAAAATGGAGTAAAAGAACTAGAGACTTCTGTTGATCTTAGCAAATCTTTTGGAACTGACTGATTCTTAATGTATATACGTTTAAACTATGTGTGTGCATTTAAACTACACAGATGCATAATTAAATAAACAGTATAAAAGAGAAAAAGATGAAGTAACAAATTTTAAGATAAAGGAGGAATCGTCTACATTTTCTTCCAGTCCTGTCCTTGTCCCTGAAGGAGTTCAGGACATGCACCCCAAAATATGTCACTTTGACATATTAATTATTCTGAGTTCAAAGCATTTGAGAAACAGTAGATGCAGGAAGGGCTCTCTGACCTACCCTTTTCTACCTAAAAACAGGCCATAAAATTTCCCATGAGGGTACAGGTGCCCTCCCAGCACCAGGAAGAGAAGAACATCCTTATCCACAGAGACTGGGAATCGATGCTGAAATGCATCTGTACAAACTTGCAAAATGTATAAACCCTAGTTTTGCACCCCAATATATCTCCTAGTCACTTCCCCACAATTTACTGGCCCTGCCCCAAACTCCTTTGTTTTGCCATTCCCTCACACATTTATCATTTCTTTGTCTAAAAGTTATAAAACCTTTCTGCTCTGGCCACTTCCTCAGGTCTTCATTCTCTAATAAAGGTCTCCATGTACATGTAAAAACAATAAAACTTGTATGCTTTTCTCCCATTAATCTTTCCTCTTATGTCAGTTTAAATCTTAGGTGCAGCCAGAGATCCTAAAAGGGTAGAAGAGAATTTTTCCTCCTCTACATCCTTTTGAATGTATGTACTGGTTCAGGTTTTTGGGAAGCAGGAACTGAGAATTAATTAGGAATGCAAATGGTTATTGGGAAGGAAAACCTGTGAAAGAGTGCAGGACACAGGATTGGTCAGAGGGTAGACTGTCATGCAGACCTGACAATGCCATGCAGAATAGCCCAGTCGGAATTCTGGAGCAAAGGTTAGAGGAGACTGACATTGGGAGGAAGTGGCCTGGCCCTTGTTCCACCACCTCACTCAGTCATTAACAGGGCACGTGAAAAAGAGAATGAGCTCAGCTTGAATACTTGGAGGCTGTCAGCTAACTTCTCTACTTATAGATGGGCAGTGAGATTTTTCTTGAAGGAATATTTGAGCTGTGCCTTTTAGTGTTGGCCATAATATATTTCTTAAAAAGCAACAATTTGCAGCCATAGTGAACATGTGCTGCTTGCTGTTTTTCTACATACCTATGTTCTATTTCTACTTTCATATTCTTTTAATGTTAATGAAGTTTTCATTACATTAAAATTAAAATTAAATACAATGCAATGTGTATGTTAATTTCAAACCAATAAAAACGGATTCAGTGAAAACTAAATCTCTAGGTCAGACTCTAGTTGCTCCAGACACCCTTTCCAGAGGAACCATGATGACCAGTTTCTTGCATATCCTTTCAGAGATAGCCTGTAGATTAAAAGACTTAATACACGTGAACAGCTTAGAACATTACCTAACTCAAACCAACTGCCATGCAAATTTTGCTACTAATAACAATAAGAGTGGAGGTGGAGGTGGTAGTACTGGTGGTAGTGGTGGTGGTAGGTAGGGTGAATATCTATCTACCTCAATCTTTTTTAGTGGCTGCATGGTATTATAAGATAACACCACCCTGGTGGTGCAGTGGTTAAGAATCTGCCTGCCAATGCAGGGGACATGGGTTCAAGCCCTGGTCCAGGAAGATCCCACATGCTGTGGAGCAACTAAGCCCATGTGCCACAACTACTGAGCCCACACTCTAGAGCCTGTGAGCCACAACTACTGAGCCCGTGCGCCACAACTACTGAAGCCTGTGCGCCTAGAGCCCATGCACCGCAACAAGAGAAACCACCACAACTAGAGAAAGCCCATATGCAGCAACAAAGACCCAATGCAGCCAAAAATAAATTAATTAAAAAGTAAAAGCCTTAAAAAAAAAGATAACAGGGTAATACAATTTTTTAAACATTTTCTTTACACAAGAGACACTGAATGACAAAATTTTACTATAGTTACCATAATCACCTAAAATAATGTAATAAACAAATACAGAAATTAGATGTGTCAAAAAACAAATTATCCATATAAAACTCTGCATGCCCTAAGATCTGAATTAAAGCATTAGAGTGGGAACTGGGAAGACCTGTGCTAATGTGATGCTGAGTGTGGAAGAGAAACGGGAGTCAAAGAATTGTTCAACCTCACCTCTAGTTAAGTGTATGTACTAGAAACTGAACACCTAGCAAAAGTGCTTATTTACAGAGATTTTATAAGCAGGGCCATGAACAAAAGAGATTCTTAATTAAATCAATTCCATTAGAGGGATAACTACTTAAGGTCTCTGCTCAAAAGATAAGGTGACACCAGCAGCCTCCATGTTACCTTGGCATAATACACTCTAAACTACAGGGGTATCTTAATTTCAGTAACTTATTTCACAAACAGATATGCTCTCTTCCAGAATAGTTTTTAAGAGAAATAACTGGGTTCACAGTGTCTTGGGGTTTGAATTGTGGCTCTACCATTTATAGTTGGGTGACTTAGGGTAAATTACTTTTCTTTTCAAGATTTTTTTTTTGATGTGGACAGTTTTCAGATTCTTTATTGAATTTGTTACAATACTGCTTCTATTTTATGTTTTGGTTTTTCAGCCGTGAGGCATGTGAGATCTTAGCTCCCTGACCAGGCATCAAACCCACACCCCCTGCACTGGAAGGTGAAGTCTTAACCACTGGACCACCAGGGAAGTCCCAATTACTTAATTTTTCTCAGCTTCAGTTTTTTCTCAGTAAAATGGGGAGGGGGGGTTATGTGAAGGACCATTTCAGTATTTGTGGCTATTAGCAATGGTGTACGATTTAATCCAATTTTCCAATTCAATCCAGTTCTAGTCACTGAATATTTATATGCTCGGTTAGGATTAAAATAATTTCATTTAAAAGAGAACCATATCCAGATATGGGTCTTAAGTAATTTATGAAGCCATGAAACTATACCTAAAACCCAAAGTCATGATCCCACCAACAGGAAAGTTTTAGCTTTGACACATATGACAACAGAGCTGAAGGATATGGCTCCATCCTTGTAGTAGACCTGAGACACACTCAAAAGCAGTGCACAGCATTTCCCAGAGGAAATCAGACCCTGGTACTTTAAAAATGATTAATAATGTTAATGACTATTTAGCACTCTTGGAAGGATAGCTTAATTGACTACATAGTCCTAGGGAGCTAAAAGTGCAATGTAAGAATAGAAACCTGGGGCTTCCCTGGTGGCGCAGTGGTTGAGAGTCTGCCTGCCAATGCAGGGGACACAGGTTCGAGCCCTGGTCTGGGAGGATCCCACATGCCACAGAGCAACTAGGCCCGTGAGCCACAACTACTGAGCCTGCGCGTCTGGAGCTTGTGCTCCGCAACAAGAAAGGCCACGATAGTGAGAGGCCTGCGCACCGCGATGAAGAGTGGTCCCCACTTGCCACGATTAGGGGAAGCCCTCGCACAGAAACGAAGACCCAACACAGCAAAAATAAATAAAAAATTAATTAATAAACTCTTACCCCCAACATCTTCTTAAAAAAAAAAAAAAAAGAATAGAAACCTGGATTTACCTGAGTCAACTTTTAAAGCCAAGAAAATTAAACAATAGGAATCCATGTGCTTCACATATGTAATTTGAATAGTGTTCCACTTAAAAAGTCATCAAAAGACCAGAGGGCAGATAGCAGAAACAAGAAGAACTACAATTCTGCAGCCTGTGGAAAGAAAACCACATTCACAGAAACACAGACAAAATAAAAAGGCAGAGGACTATGTACCAGATGAAGGAACAAGATAGAATCCCAGAAAAACAACTAAGTGAAGTGGAGATAGGCAACCTTCCAGAAGAAGAATTCAGAATGTTACTGAAGATGATCCAGGACCTCAGGAAAAAAATGGAGGCAAAGACTGAGAAGATGCAAGACATGTTTAATAAAGACCTAAAAGATTTAAAGAACAAACATCTAGAAGAACTAAAGAACAAAGAAACAGAGATGAACAATACAATAACCGAAATGAAAAATACACTAGAAGGAATCAATAGCAGAATAAATGAGGCAGAAGAATGGATAAGTGTGACCTGGAAGACAGAATGGTGGACTTCACTGCTGTGGAACAGAATAAAGAAAAAAGAATGAAAAGAAATGAAGACAGCCTAAGAGACCTCTGGGACAACATTAAATGCAACAACTATCGCATTATAAGGGTCCCAGAAGGAGAAGAGAGAGAGAAAGGACCCAAGAAAATATTTGAAGAGATTATAGTCGAAAACTTCCCTAACATGGGAAAGGAAATAGCCACCAAAGTCCAGGAAGCGCAGAGAGTCCCAAGCAGGATAAACCCAAGGAGAAACACTCTGAGACACATAGTAATCAAATTGATAAAAACTAAAGACAAAGAAAAATTATTAAAAGCAACAAGGGAAAACGACAAATAACACAGAAGGGAATTCCCATAAGGTTAACAGCTGATTTCTCAGCAGAAACTCTACAAGCCAGAAGGGACAGGCAGGACATATATTAAGTGATGAAAGGGAAGAATCTACAACCAAGATTACTCTACCTGGCAAGGATCTCATTCAGATTTGACGGAGAAATCAAAAGGTTTAGAGACAAGCAAAAGCTAAGAGAATTCAGCACCACAAAACCAGCTTTACAACAAATGCTAAGGAAACTTCTCGAAGTGGGAAACACAAGGACCTACAAAAACAAACCCAAAACAATCAAGAATATGGTCATAAGAACATATATATTGATAATTATTGATAATATTGATAATTACCTTAAATGTGAATGGATTAAATGCTCCAACCAAAAGACACAGGGTCACTGAATGGCTACAAAAACAAAACCCATATATATGCTGTCTACAAGAAACCCACTTCAGACCTAGGGACACATACAGTCTGAAAGTGAGGGGATAGAAAAAGATATTCCATGCAAATGGAAATCAAAAAAAAGCTGGAGTAGCTATACTCAGATAAAATAGACTTTAAAATAAAGAATGTTACAAGAGACAAGGAAGGACACTACCTAATGATCAAGGGATCAATCCAAGAAGAAGATATAGCAATTATAAATACATATGCACCTAACATAGGAGCACCTCAGTACATAAGACAAATGCTAACAGCTATAAAAGAGGAAATCGACAGTAACACAATAATAGTGGGGGACTCTAACACCTCACTTACCCCAATGGACAGATCATCCAGACAGAAAATTAATAAGGAAACACAAGCTTTCAGTGACACAATAGGCCAGACAGACTTAATTGATATTTTTAGGACATTCCATCCAAAAACAGCAGATTACACTTTCTTCTCAAGTGTACACGGTACATTCTCTAGGATAGATCACATCTTGTGTCACAGATCAAGCCTTGGTAAATTTAAGAAAATTGAAATCATATCAAGCATCTATTCTGACCACAACGTTAAGAGATTAGAAATCAATTACAGGGAAAAAAACGTAAAAAACACAAACACATGGAGGCTAAACAATTTGGTACTAAATAACCAAGAGATCACTGAAGAAATCAAAGAGGAAATCAGAAAATACCTAAAGACAAATGACAATGAAAACACGATGATCCAAAACCTATGGGATGCAGCAAAAGCAGTTCTAAGAGGGAAGTTTAAAGCTATACAAGCCTACCTAAAGAAACAAGAAAAATCTCAACTAAACAATCTAAACTTACACCTAAAGGAACTAGAGAAATAAGAACAAACAAAACCCAAACTTAGCAGAAGGAAAGAAATCATAAACATAGAGCAGAAATAAATGAAATAGAAACAAGAGCAAAGACCAATAAAACTAAAAGCTGGTTCTTTGAGAAGATAAACAAAATTGAGAAACCATTAGCCAGACTCATCAAGTAAAAGAGGGAGAGAACTCAAATCAATAAAATTAGAATTGAAAAAGGAGAAGTTACAACAGACACCACAGAAATACAAAGCATCCCAACAGACTACTACAAGCAACTCTATGCCAATAAAATGGACAACCTGGAAGAAAGGGACAAATTCTTAGAAAGGTATAACCTTTCAAGACTGCACCAGGAAGAAATAGAAAATATGAACAGACGAATCACAAGTAATGAAATTGAAACTGTGACTAAAAATCTTCCAAAAAACAAAAGTCCAGGACCAGATGGCTTCACACATGAATTCTACCAAACATTTAGAGAAGAGCTAACACCTATCCTTCTCAAACTCTTCCAAAAAACTGCAGAGGAAGGAACACTCCCAAACTCTTTCTATGAGGCCACCATCACCTTGATACCAAAACCAGACAAAGATACTACAAAAAAAGAAAATTACAGACCAATATCACTGATGAATATAAATGCAAAAATCCTCAACAAAATACTAGCAAACAGAATCCAGCAACACATTAAAAGGATCATACACCATGATCAAGTGGGGTTTATCCCAGGAATGCAAGGATTCTTCAATACACACAAATCAATGTGATACACCATATTAACAAATTGAAGGAGAAAAACCATATGATCATCTCAATAGATGCAGAAAAAGCTTTTGACAAAATTCAACACCCATTTATGATAAAAACCCTCCAGAGGGGCTTCCCCGGTGGCACAGTGGTTACGAATCCGCCTGCCAATGAAGGGGATATGGGTTCGAGCCCCGGTCCGGGAAGATCCCACATGCGCGGAGCAACTAAGCTTGTGCACCACAACTACTCAGCCTGTGCTCTAGAGCTGCATGCCGCAACTACTGAGCCTGCGTGCCTCAAGTACTGAAGCCTGTGCACCTATAGCCTGTGCTCCACAACAAGAGAAGGCACTGCAATAAGAAGCCTGTGCACCGCAACGAAGAGTAGCCCCCGCTCACCACAAATAAAAGAAAGCCCGCAAGCAGCAATGAGGACCCAATGAAGCCAAAAATTAAATAAATAAATAAATAAGCAAGTAAGTAAGTAAGTAAGTAAGTAAATTTTAAAAATCTTCCAGAAAGTACGCATAGAGGGAACTTACGTCAACATAATAAAGGCCATATATGACAAACCCACAGCAAACAACATTCTCAATGGTGAAAAACTGAAACCATTTCCTCTAAGATCAGGAACAAGACAAGGATGTCCACTCTTGCCACTATTATTCAACATAGTTTTGGAAGTGCTAGCCATGGCAATCAGAGAAGGAAAAGAAATAAAAGGAATAAAAACTGGAAAAGAAGAAGTAAAACTGTCACTGTTTGCAGATGACATGATACTATACATAGAGAATCCTAAAGATGCCACCAGAAAACTACTAAAGCTAATCAATTAATTTGGTAAGGTTGCAGGATACAAAAAAAAAAAGTCATCAAGAGCCTTCGGGGCATAGTGGGATTAGGAGGAAAAAAAACACTACTAATTTACACTGGGGTTGCATCATTGCTTTAAGCATCCTGTTTTTGCTTGTAGACTGAAACTTTGGTACAGAGAAATGAGGCTATCCTTAAATTAACAGATGTGCTCTAACAGCCACTTGCCCAATAGGGGGCGCTCCTGAAATAGACTGATTTACAGTGGAATACTTGGAGAAAATAGTTCTTTAGGCAGAAATAGCTGAGGGAACCTCAGACCCATGTGGTTTTTGGATTTTAAAAGTCCTAATTCCTTAGATGCATTATCAAAATTATCAGAAAAGGGGTAATTGGACCTGCAGACTTCTTTGTAGAATTCTCTAAGAAACATAAATTACAGATATTAGCATCCTGGTTGGACAATAAGAAATATAACAGAACAGTCACCACCTTGAGGAAACACTCTTATTGAAAAGACAAGTGATACTCCTAATGCAAAGTTAAATTACAAAAAAAAAATTCAGAAAACATGAAAATCAGCTCTCAACTCTTATGTGGGAGGGCATTGCTGTTCGGTCTTTTTACTGGGGATGGGGACTGGGAAAGGTGAGTGCAGATGACAGGGCAAGGTGGGAAGACAGTTGGAACTGAAGCCTAGAAGTGGACAAGGAAAAGAGCATCTCCAGTGCCAGGCAGCAGGAGTAGAGGTTTTGCCCTGGGAAATTTGAAAAAAATAAAATAACAGATTATGAACAGACATGAACCTCCTATTAAGACACTGGCAGAGGGAGATAAAGAGATTTCAAGCAGGAGAGTTAAATGAGAGAAAAAGCTTAAGATTATTTATTTGATGGTCAGGATATTTTGGAGAAAACTGCTACCGGAGGTAACAAAGTGCTATCTCAGTTCCTGCTATAAACTCTTCATAATTTTCCAAGGTTCCTGCTTAATATTGGTGTAGGCTCTCCATTTTCCACACTTTCTCTCCTGTCTGCTAAGAATAACAATAATAGCTACCATTTACTGTTACAGATCTGTTTTCTGCATGGAGTTTTACAGACATTCTCTCACAAAGCAAGAGCCAGCCTGGTAAGAAACATCACTGTCCTTTTGCTGATGAGGAAGGGTAAGGAGCACTCTACCTTCTCACAGCTGTTAAGTGGTGAAACCAGAAGTTGACCACTTCTCTGTTTAACTTCAACATCAATATTCTTTTTACTATGCCTTTAAAATTCAGGGACGCTGAAGAAGACTACGGATAAGTGCTGTCTTTCTGAAATTTAGCTACCTGTGGGAATTTTTTTAATGACTACATTTCATGGTTAAACATCTTCATGATACTCCTTCTTTTGCTGTTAGTCGTATCTAGTGGGAAAAAAGTGAAGACTGAGAAATCTAGCCCCCTTAAGTATCACTTGATTTTTTATGTATAAGCTATTCCTTCATATGTTAAAGACATAGTTATTTAATATCTACCATCTACTAGGCATGGGGGGATCATAATCCAACAGCGAAGGTGGAAAATATTCTTGAGCTGTCTCAATAACACACATTTACATGCAACAAATAGGCAACTGTGCATTTCATTACCTCATATACCACTGTCTAACTTGAAGGGCAAGTTCAATTTTTAAAATAGGAATAAACTTTATGGAACATTTACTGCTTATATTTAGAGTTTCAGAAAGTATATTTTGCTAACAGGAAAGTGTGGTCTTTTTAGAAAGCCTCCTCTTTTTTTTACAATCTAAGATCACTTTAATGTTAGGTAATTTATAATTTTGATCATATATCCACTAATTTACCTTCATGCAGTAGATGATAAATAGCAGAAGGTCAGCTGTGTTTGCACTAAATTGTTAATCTCCTTCCCTGGCTAGTGAACGCTTAGTATTATAGATTAATAACATGGCAACTCTGATGCCACACTCATTTTCAATTACTTGTTAATTCACTTGTAACATTTTTTCAAAAGACAGACCACATGGTGTTTTGCCTTCTTTCCCCTGGCTTCCTGAGAGCCTGACTGGGAACTAGACTAAGGTTCTAAATTATATTTGAAAGGGAATGCATATAAATGTTCCCATGCATATGCACAAGCATCTCTAGAAGACCATTTAAGTAACTCCAACATTGATTCTCTCTGGGGAGAGAACCAAGTTGATAGAGGACTGAGGATTTTCACTCTGGTATCTTAAATTTTGAACTGTGTGAATGAACTCTCTATTCAAAAAATTAAAATGAAGGTTAATGAACTACATTTGTTGTACGTAGTCTCACTTCCAGATTGGACTTCTGCTAAAATAGATTTTGACTTTGGACCACAGTGGCTCTAAGTTTAGAGAGTCTCTTTGCCTAGATTCAAAGTCTTATTTTAATTATACAAAAGAACTGTAGTTCACAAAAAATGCAGTTTCTCAAAAGAAATTTTTTTCTCAAACTTTAATCAATGGAAACAAAAAATGGGGTATTTTCAAATTTGTATTAATGCACCGTGAGTTCTTTGTGGTAGGATTATAGTGATAATGGCCCTAATTAGTTCACATCTCTTTACACCCCTCCCTTGGGACGTCCCCTCCCTCTCTGATGTTGTGCTTGGCTGTGTGACTAGTTTTGGCCAGCTGTAAAATGGAAAATGTGACTTAGGCAAAGGGTTAAAAAGAGCTTGTGCATTAAGACTTGCCTCCTCTTGCTGCAGGGAACCCTCTGGCCATTATAGGAAGGAGCTTGGGCCAGTCTGCGAGATGGTGAAACTTATGTGGTCATTGCCCAGCTGACATGGAGCCGACTTCCACATTTATGAGTGGGAGTCCCCCTAGACCAAGTAGTGTGTACTCTCCAGAGTGTAAGTGAGGCGTCCTGAACCTAAACACCCCCACCAAGAGAACTGCCCAGGGATTGTTTTCAGTGTCTATGTTTTGGGGGATGGTTTATTAAGCAGCAAATACTAACTGATAAAGTCTACAACATATTGATGCATTAAGATTCAATTTCAATTAGAAAATATAGTTAAGTAAATCTTGGAACTATTTTAGAAGTTTCTCTTTCACTTAATATGTGTCAGATAGCTTTCATAACAGTAAAACTATCTCATTCTCTTTCATAGCCCTATTATATTCCATGGTAACATGATTTAACATTCACTACTCGGTATATATTGTATAAAATTCACCTTAAATGACAACAATCCAAATTAAATTCTTTCCAGGATAATAATGGGGCACTAACAATCATTAGCTCACTGCCAATTCTCCAGTAGCATCAAGTGTGTCTAAATTTTTGGATCACATTCACCAGCAACATATTCCCTACATCTCTCAGCAAAGCCTCTTTCTCTTAAGTTTATGTATTAAGATTTGTTTCCTCTTAGATCTCTACATTATACTTTTCATTATACATTTCACCCCAAAGTTTCTCTCCATCTTTCCTGAAACAGACATACATTCAAGATTGAAATTCAACTTGAAAGCTCAGAATTCCATCAAATAGCCAAGTTCTAGCCAATGTGCCTTATAATAGCTATAGTACTTAAAACAGGTATTTTCCCATGAGAAATTCACACACCAATGTTATCAATTTGTTTCTCTGTTTGTTAAGCAAGAAGGACAAGATCTGATGATTCATCTACATGTCACTATTTCTTCAGCTAAGGATATGCAGTTTATTAATTTTGATCACCTGTGTTGAACAGAAATTTTATTTTTTAAATCCCATTCTTGCTTTAGATTAAAAAGATATATATTATATTTATTTGTATGAAATTGAAATACCATGCCTTGAACAAAATTAGGTGTTTCACTCCTACACTTTATATTTAATTAAAATAAAGCCAGGGACTTCCCCAGTGGTCCAGTGGATAAGACACCACCTTCCAATGCAGGTTTGATCCCTGGTCAGGGAACTAAGGTCCTGCATGCCATGGGGTGCAGCCAAAAATTTTAAAAATAAATAAAATAAAGACAAATATTTGCAAATGCATTTTATTTTATTTAAGTTAGATTTTTTCAAACTGGCAAGTAGCAGAGATTCTCTTCAGAGTCATACATGAAATCCATCTAAATAAAGTATAGCTGCCTGATTTTAAAAGGCCCATTTCAGGCAGCAGACCTGAATAGACATTCTTCCAAGAAGGTATACAGATGGCCAACAGACACATGAAAAAATGCTCGGGGCTTCCATGGTGGCGCAGTGGTTGAGAGCCCGCCTGCCGATGCAGGGGACATGGGTTGGTGCCCTGGTCTGGGAAGACCCCACATGCCACAGAGCAGCTAGGCCCGTGAGCCATGGCCACTGAGCCTGCGCGTCCAGAGCCTGTGCTCTGCAATGGAAGAGGCCACAACAGTGAGAGGCCCGTGTACCGCAAAAAAAAAATGCTCAACATTACTAATCATCAGAGAAATGCAAATCAAAACCACAATGACAGGGGCTTCCCTGGTGGCGCAGCGGTTAAGAATCCACCTGACAATGCAGAGAACATGGGTTTGAGCCCTGGCCCAGGAAGATCCCACATGCTGCAGAGCAACAAAGCCTGTGCGCCACAACTACTGAGCCTGTGCTCTAGAGCCTACAAGCCACAACTACTGAGCCCATGTGTCACAACTACTGAAGCTCACACACCTAGAGCCCACGCTATGCAACAAGAGAAGCCACTGCAATGAGAAGCCCGCACACCACAACGAAGAGTAGCCCCAGCTCACTGCAACTAGAGAAAGCCTGCATGCAGCAACGAAGACCCAATGCAGCCAAAGATAAATAAATACATAAATAAATAAATATTTTTTTAATTTATTAAAAAAAACACAATGACATATCACCTCACACCTGTCAAAATGGCTATCACCAAAAAGTCTACAGATAACAAATGTTGGCAAGGATGTGGAGAAAAGAGAACATTTATACACCGTGGTGGGAATGTAAGTTGGTGCAGCCACTGTAGAAAACAGTACAGGGGTTCCTCAAAAAACTAAAAATAGAACTACCATATGATCTAGCAATTCCACCATTGGGTATATATCTGAAGAAAACGAAAACACTATTTTGAAAAGATACACGTACCCCAATGTTCATTTACAACTGCCAAGCTATGGAAGCAATCTAAGTGTCCTTCGACAAATAAATAAATAAATAAGATGTTATATCTATATGTTGTATATTTACATATACATACACACAAAATACTATTCAGCCATAAAAAAGAATGAAGTTCTGCCATTTGCAACAATGTAGGTGGACTGAGAGTATTATGCTTAGTGAAATAAGTCAGAGAATACTCTGCTATCACTTATATGTGGAATCTAAAAAATAAAACAAACAAATGTATATAACAAAACAGAAACAGACTCATAGATATAGATAATAAAACAGTGGTTACCAGTTGGGAGAGGGAAATGGGGAGGGGCAAGGTAGGGGTATGGGATTTAGAGACACAAACTGCTATGTATAAAATAAATATGGGGCTTCCCTGGTGGCTCAGTGGTTGAGAGTCCGCCTGCCAATGCAGGGGACGCAGGTTTGTGCCCCGGTCCGGGAGGATCCCATGTGCCGCGGAGCGGCTGGGCCTGTGGGCCATGGCTGCTAAGCCTGTGTGTCCGGAGCCTGTGCTCTATGCAACGGGAGAGGCCACAGCGGTAAGAGGCCCCCATACCGTAAATAAATAAATAAATAAATAAATATGCAATAAAGATATATTGCATAGTACAGGGAAATATAGCCATTATTTTATAATAACTTTAACTGGAGTGTAATCTATAAAAATATTGAATCACTATATTGTACACCTGAAACTAATAAAATATTATAAATCAACTATACCACAAGAAAAAATCAAAAAACAAAAAAAATAGAATGCCTAAGACTCTATTGAATCCTGGATTTTTCAAAGAAAACTACAAAACATATTTTGGGGACAATTAAGCATATTTGAATATGAACTAGACATTAAATGCTATTATGGAACGGCTGTATATTTCTTAGGTTTTTTTTTTTTTTTTTTGCGGTACGCAGGCCTCTCACTGTTGTGGCCTCTTCCGTTGCGGAGCACAGGCTCCGGACGCACAGGCTCAGTGGCCATGGCTCATGGGCCTAGCCACTCCACGGCATGTGGGATCTTCCCGGACTGGGGCATGAACCTGTGTCCCCTGCATTGGCAGGTGGACTCTCAACCACTGTGCCACCAGGGAAGCCCTATTTCTTAGGTTTTATAATGATATTGTGATTACATAGAAGAATGTCCTTATTCTTAGAAGATGCATGCTGAGGTATTTAGGGACCAAGAATGTGTCTGCTTACTCCTGTGTCTGCTTATCTGGCAGGGTAACCAATCAACAACAAATAGAAAAAGAGGTTTATCAAATATGGCCAAAATGTTAACAAATGGTAAATTATTTCTATTCTTTCAACTTTTCTTTGGTACAAAAATTTTCAAATAAAACATATAAAATATAATCATAAAGTGAATCATAAGTTAGCAGTATAAAAAACACAAGTGTGTTTCTACATTTGAAACTGATCAGTTTTATTTTACCACACTAATTAACTAAGGGGGAAAAGTAATTTCTTTCAGCAATGTTTCATAGTTTTCTGTGTACAAGTCTTGTACCTTCTTAGTTAAGGTTATTCTTTAGTATTTTATGCTATTTTTGATGCTATTGTAAATGGAATCATTTTCTTATTTTCCTTTTCAGATCATCACTGCTAGTATAAAGAAATACAACTGATTTTTGTGTTGATTTTTATATTCTGCAAATATAATTAGCTCTAATAGTTTTGTGGGGGGGGTGGTTTTGGGTTTTTTGGCCACACCACATGGCCTGTGGGATCTTAATTCCCCAACCAGGGATCGAACCTGTGCCCCTACCATGGAAGTGCGGAGTCTTAACCACTGGACCACCAGGGAAATCCTATAATTAGCTCTAATAGTTTTTTGATGGATGATTTAGAGTTTTCTATATGTAACATCATGTCGTGTGTATAGACATAACTTTATTTCTGCCTTTTGAAGTAAGGTTACGTTTATTTCTTTTTTTCTTGCCTAACTTCTCTGGCTAGAACCTCTAGCACCATGTTGAAAAGAAGTGGTAAAAACGGGCATTCTTGCCTTGTTCCTGACTTTAGGGGAAAAACTCAGCTTTTCACCACTGAGAATGATGTTAGTTGTGGGCTTTGCATATATGACCTTTATCATGTTGAGGAAGTTCCCTTCTACTCCTCGATTATTCAATGTTTTCATCATGAAATGGTGTTAGATTTTCTTAAATGTTTCTTCTGAAACAATTATGTGTTTTTTTTCCTTCTTTCTATTAATGGATATATTGCACTGATTTTCATGTTGAACCACCCTTGTGTCACAGGGATAAATCCCACTTGGTAATAGTGTATAATTCTTTTAATATGTCATTGAATTCATCTTCTTTTTAGTATTTTTGTTCAGGATTTTGCTATCTATATTCACAAGGTACATTGGTCTATCATTTTCTTATAGTGTCTTTGGTTCTGGTATGAGGGTAATGCTGGCCTCCTAGAACAAGTTAGAAAGACTTTGAGAAAGACTGGTATTAATTCTTCTTTAAATGTTGGATAGAATTCAGCAGTGAAGCCATCTGGTCCTGAGCTTTTCTTTGTTGGGAGGTTTTGATTACTGATTCAGTCTCCTTGTTATTGACTTATTATGTTTTTCTTGAGTCGGTTTTGGTAGTTTATGGGTTTCTATGAATCTTTCCATTTCATCCAACTTATACGATTTCTTGGTATACAGCTATTCACAATATTTTCTTAATTATCCTTTTTATTTATGTAAAATTGACAATGCCCGCCTTTCATTTCCAATTTTAGTATTTGAGGTATTTTTGTTTTGTTTTTTAATCTAGCTAAAGGTTTCTCAATTTTCTTGATATTTTCAAAGAACTTCTGGTTTCATTAATTCCATTGTTTTCCTATTATTGATTTCATTTATATCTGCTCTAATACTTATCATTTCCTCCATCTCCTAACTTTAGGTTTAGTTCTTTTTCTGGTTTGTTAAGGTATACAGCTAGGTTATTGATTTGAGATCTTTCTTCTTTTTAAATGTAGACACTTACTGTAAAAATTTACCCATGGGGCTTCCCTGGTGGCACAGTGGTTGAGAGTCCGCCTGCCAATGCAGGGAACACGGGTTCGTGCCCTGGTCCGGGAGGATCCCACATGCCGCGGAGCGGCTAGGCCCGTGAGCCATGGCCGCTGAGCCTGTGCGTCCAGAGCCTGTGCTCCACAACAGGAGAGGCCACAACAGTGAGAGGCCCGCATACCGCAAAAAAAAAAAAAAAATTTACCCATGAGCACTGCTTTCACTACATCCATGAGTTTTGGTATGTTGCATTTTCATTCTCATTAATCTCTAAGTATTTTCTAATTTCCCTTGTGATTTATTCTTTGATCCATTGGTTATTTTATGTTATTTTTTTAAAGATTTATTTATTATTTATTTATTTTTTGGCTGCATTGGGTCTTAGTTGTGGCATGCAGGATCTTCGTTGAGGCTTGCGGGATCTTTAATTGAGGTATGCGGGCTTCTCTCTCATTGCGCGGGTGTCTCTCTAGCTCTGGTGTGCGGGTTTTCTCTCTCTAGTTGTGGAGTGCAGGTTCCAGGGCATGTGGGCTCTGTAGCTGTGGCACATGGGTTCCAGAGCGTGTGGGGTCTGTAGTTTGTGCCATGCAGGCTCTCTAGTTGAGGCACATGAGCTCAGTAGTTGTGGCACATGGGCTTAGTTTCCCTGTGGCTTGTGGGATCTTAGTTCCCTGACCAGAGATTGAACATGCATCCCCTGCATTGTAAGGCAGATGCTTTACCGCTGGACGACCAGGGAAGTCCGTCCATTGGTTATTTTAAATTGTGTTGTTTAATTTCCACATAGATGTGAGTTTTCTAGCTTTCCTTCAGTTATTTCTTCTTATATTATTGATTTCATTTATAACTGCTCTATTTCCTTCTATTATTGATTCTATTGATTTCTTCATTCTATTTTGGTCAGAAAAAATACGCTGCATGATTCCAATTTTTTAAAACTTACTGAGACTTGTTTTGTAGCCTAATATATTGTCTATCCTGGAAAATGTTTTAGGTATACTAGAGAAGAATGTGTATTCTGTTGTTTTGGGGTATTCTACAGATATCTGTTAGGTCTAGTTGGTTTATGGTATTATTTAAGTTTCCTATTTCCTTACTGAACTTCTGTTATCTATATATTATGGAAAGTGGGGTATTGAAATTTCCAAATATTGTGGAACTGTCTATTTATTCTTTCAATTCTATTTGAGTCATACGTTTCTGGGCTCGTGTTTGGTACAGATATAATTGTTATATCTTCTTGATGAACTGACCCTTCCATTAATATATGATTACTTATTGTCTCTTGGAAGTTCAGATATACAGTTTTTACTTTCTATGTTTCTTTTTTGAATATAATGAGCATGTAATCATTTTATAATAGAAAAAAAAAGAGTAAGGTAAAGGGAGTAATATCTTCTCACTCAGAATGTAGGACCCATAGTGGGAAAATACCTCAACATAATAAAGGCCAAATATGACAAACCCACAGCTAACATCATACTCAACAGTGAAAACCTGAAAGCATTTCCTTTAAGATCAGGAACAAGACAAGAATGTCCACTCTCACTACTTTTATTCAACATAGTTTTGGAAGTCCTCGCCATGGCACTCAGAGAAGAAAAAGAAATAAAAGAAATTCAAACTGGAAAAGAAGAAGTAAAACTGTCACTCTTTGCAGATGACATGATGCTATACATAGAAAATCCTAAAGACACTACCAGAAAACTACTAGAGCTCATCAATGAATTCGGTAAAGTTTCAGGATACAAAATTAATATACAGAAATCTATTGCATTTCTATACACTAACAATGAACTATCAGAAAGAGAAATTAAGGAAACAATCCCACTTACCATCACATCAAAAAGAATAAAAATACCTAGGAATAAACATACCTAAGGAGGTAAAAGACCTGTACCCCAAAAACTATAAGACACTGATGAAAGAAATTGAAGACAACACAAACAGATGGAAAGATATACCATGTTCTTGGATTGAAAGAACAATATCATTAAAATGACCATACTACCCAAGGCAATCTACAGATTCAATGCATTCCCTATCAAATTACCAATGGCATTTTTCATAGAACTAGAACAAAAAATTTTGAAATTTGTATGGAAACACAAAAGAACCTCAACAGACAAAACAACCTGAGAAAGAAGAACATGGCTGGAGGAATCCCTGACTTCAGACTACAATGCTATAGTAATCAAAACAGTATGATACTGGCACAAAAGCAGACACATAGATCAATGGAACAGGACAGGAAGCCCAGAAATAAACCCACACACTTATAGTCAATTAATCTATGACAAAGGAGGCAAAAATATACAATGGAGAAAAGACAGCCTCCTCAACAAGTGGTGCTGGAAAAGCTGGACAGCTACATGTAAACAAATGAAATTAAAACATCTTCTAACACCATATAGAAAAATAAACTCAAAATGGATTAAAGATCTAAATGTGAGAACAGATACTATAAAACTCTTAGAAGAAAACATAGGTAGAACACTCTTTGACATAAATCACAGCAATATTTCATTGGACCCATCTCTTAGAGTAATGGAAACAAAAGCAAAAAAGAAAGGGGGTGAACCTAATTAAACTTAAAAGCTTTTGCACAACAAAGGAAACCATAAACAAAACTAAAGGACAAGCTACAGAATGGGAGAAAATATTTGCAAAGGATAGGAGTGGCAAGAGATTAATTTCCAAAATATACAAACAGTTCATAAACCTCAATATCAAAAAACAAACAACTCAATCAAAAAAATGAGCAGAAGACCTAAGCAGACACTTCTCCAAAGAAGACACACAGATGGCCAAAAGGCACATGAAAAGATGCTCAACATCACTAATTATTAGAGAGATACAAATTAAAACTACAGTGAGGTACCAACTTACAGTGGTCAGAATGACCATCAGCAAAAAGTATACAAATATGGAATTCCCTGGTGATCCAGTGGTTAGGACTCAGCAATTTCATTACCGGGGCCAGGGTTCAATCCCTGCTCAGGGAACTTCAGGGAACTAAGATCCCACAAGCTGCATGGCATGGAAAAAAAAAAGTTTACAAATAATAAATGCTGGAGAGGGTATGGAGAAAAGGGAACCCTCCTACATGTTGCTGGGAATGTAAATGTTGCTCCACTATGGAGAACAGTATGGAGGTTCCTTACAAAACTAAAAATAGAGTTGCCATATCATCCAACAAACCTACTCCCGGGCATATATCCGGAAAAGACAAAAGCTCTAGTTGGAAAAGATACCCACACCCCAGTGTTCATAGCAGCACTATTTACAATAGCCAAGATGTGGAAACAACCTAAATGTCCACCGACAGATTAATAGATAAAGAAAATGTGGCATATATATAATATATATATTATATATATATATATATATATATATATATATATATATATATATATAAAATACACATACACACACAATGGAATATTACTCAACCATAAAAAAGAAAGAAATAATGCTATTTGCAGGAACATGGATGGACCTAGAGATTACCATACTAAATGAAGTATATTAGACAAAGACAAATATCATATCACTTATATCTAAAAAATGATACAAATGAACTTATTTACAAAACAGAAATAGACTCACAGACATAGAAAACAAAATTGCTACTGCTGGAGTATGAGGGATGACTCGAATTCTGTTTGGAGGCATCTTTGAGCCTGCTGAGTAGACATCATGAGCAAAGGTCACCCTCCCGAGTTGAAGAAATTTATGGACAAGAAGTTATCATAAAAATTAAATGGTGGCAGACACGTCCAAGGAATACTGTAGGGATTAGATCCCTTTATGAATCTTGTGATAGATGAATGTGTGGAGATGGCAACTAGTGAGCAACAGAACAATACTGGAATGGTGGTAATACGAGGAAATAGTATCATCATGTTAGAAGCCTTGGAAAAAGTATGAACAATGGCTGTGTTCACCAGAGAAAGCAACTGCTTCTACGTGTCCCCTCTCCACATTTTACTATGATAAAATCTGAGTCATGTACATTTTCTTACTGAACTTTTTTGCTAAATAAACTTTTGTAATAGTCCAAAACAAACAAACAAACAAAAAGAAAACAAACTTATGGTTGCCAAAGGGGGGGAGGGATAAATTGGGAATTTGGGATTAACAATTACACACTACTATATATAAAATATATAAAATACATAAACAACAAGGACCTACTGTATAGCACAGGGAACTATATTTAATATCTTATAAAAATGTACAGTGGAAAAGAATCTGAAAAAGTATATGTATGTATATGTATACCTATAACTGAATCACTTTGCTGTATACCTGAAATACTATAAATCAACTATACTTTAAAAAAAAAAAGGAGGGGGCTTCCCTGGTGGCACAGTGGTTAAGAATCCACCTGCCAGTGCAGGGGACATGGGTCCAAGCCCTGGTCCGGGAAGATCCCACATGCCGTGGAGCAACTAAGCCCATGCACCACAACTACTGAGCCTGCGCTCTAGAGCCCGTGAGCCACAACTACTGAGCCCGTGCACCACAATTACTGAAGCCCACGTGCCCTAGAGCCCACGCTCCGCAACAAGAGAAGCCACCACGATGAGAAGCCCTTGCACCACAACGAAGAGTAGCCCCTGCTCCCCACAAGTAGAGAAAGCCTGCGTGCACCAACAAAGATCCAACGCAGCCAAAAATAAATTAATTAAAAAAAGTAGGACCTTCTGCAAAACAACTGGCTTAGACTCTTCAAAAAAAATTGTAATTGGGAATTCCCTGGTGGTCCAGTGGTTAGGTTTCCCTTCTTTCACTGCCCAGGGCACAGTTTCAATCCCTGATAGGGGAACTAAGATCCCACAAGCCACAAGGCAGGGCCAAAAAAAAAAAAAAAAGTAATGAAGAAAGTAATGGGGGAATTGATCCTGAAAAAGTTTTAATAACCAAATATAATGTGTAAACATTGACTGGATTTTGTTTAGAAACATTTTGAACAAATGTGAAAATTTGAAAAACTCTGGTTTTGATCTCTACAACTTTTAAATAATTTAGTAAAAAAATTATATATGACATGTCAACTTTAGAAAAATATTAACACACTAAATTTAGGTAGAGGGAATACAGGTATTCATTGTATTGTTTTCTTCAGTTCTTCAGTGTGGGTTTTATTTTAATAAATTTATTTATTTATTTTTGGCTGCGTTGGGTCTTTGTTGCTGCGCGGTCTTTCTCTAGTTGCGGAGAGCAGGGGCTCCTCTTCTTTGTGGTGCGCAGGCTTCTCATTGTGGTGGCTTCTCTTTGTTTCAGAGAATGGGCTCTAGAGCGAAGGCTCAGTAGTTGTGGTGCACGGGCTTAGTTGCTCCACAGCATGTGGGATCTTCCCCGACCAGGGCTCAAACCCGTGTCCCCTGCTTTGGCAGGCAGATTCTTTCTTTCTTTCTTTCTTTCTTTCTTCCTTCCTTCCTTCCTTCCTTCCTTCCTTCCTTCCTTCCTTCCTTCCTTTCTTTTCTTTCTTTCTTTCTTTCTTTCTTTCTTTCTTTTCTTTCTTTCTTTCTTTCTTTTCTTTCTTTCTTTCTTTCTTTCATTTATTTTTGCGGTACGCGGGCCTCTCACTGCTGTGGCCTCTCCCGTTGCGGAGCACAGGCTCCGGACGCGCAGGCTCAGCGGCCATGGCTCACGGGCCCAGCCGCCCCACGGCATGTAGGATCCTCCCGGACCGGGGCACGAACCCGTGTTCCCTGCATCGGCAGGCGGACTCTCAACCACCGCACAACCAGGGAAGCCCCTTCAGTGTGCTTTAATGTTTTCCTAATGAAGGTCTGGAGGAGAAAAGGGAAATTTATGGCTTCTCTTCGGGAAACATGCAAGCAAGAAAAGAGTGAAGCGATATTTAAAGTATCTAAGGGGAAAAAAAACTTAGAATGTTATGTTTGGCAAAATTATCCTTCAAAAGTGAAGAAATACTTTCTCAGACAAAAACTGAGGGCATTGGTCACCAGTAGATCTGTCTCGCAAGAAATGTTAGAAAATTTTCAGAGGAGGGTGAGGAAAGTGATTGGAAGGGCTGGAGAAGTTTCCCGAGGGGCGGCGGCAAGAGGCTGCTGTCACTGGATCTTACCCACTTCTTATGTCACCGCGGGACCGCCGCGAAGTCCATACGCTTCCGCATGACCCGAGCACTCTCACTACCTGCGCAGCCAAGTCGGCGTGCGCCGCCCAGTAATTCCGTCCGGAACCGCAACGGGAGCCGTGCAGGTTCCGGAGAGGTGGTGCGCCCCACTCCGGACGTAAAGGGGAGAGGACCACGGCTCACTCTCGCCTGGGGCTCCGCCCACAGACATATCTCAGGTGCAAACCCCGCCCAGCCAGGGATCTTTTGAAGGATCGTTTGCACAGAAAGCTGACTCTGCTGGGATGCTTGGACTTGGGAGAGGCTGTAAAGGTCCCTAATCCGGTTGGGGTTTCAGGGAGGATCGGGAGCTGAGTACTTCAAGAGTTATCTAGGCAAAAGGGGACGGGAAGAGCCTTCTGGGCAGAAATTGTACGGAGAAAGTTCTTGAGGTAGAGAAAAAAGAGGCTAGACTTGTAGGCAGAGGAAGATTTATAGTGAAGCTAATGAAGCTTAAGTTTCAGAACCTGTCATTTGCACTACCCCTTTCAAGGCTCGGTACCTAATTTTTGCATTATTTTTCTCAAAGAGGGCCTCCCGAATTGTGTAAGGTTTAGACCCCACAAAACTTGACTCCACATAGGGAGCCAGTGGAAAAGAGGGACATGATCAGATAATTGTTTATAAAAATGATCATCTGATAGCTGATGATCGGAGTAGGTAGGAGTAAGGCGAGGAGATCAGATGAGAGAAGGTAATGGTCTGGATTAGTGTGGTGGCAGTGAAGATGGAGAGGAGAGAATGGATTCCACTTACAGTTAAGAGAGAGTAGTGCAAGACTTGACTGGCCCTATCTAAAACAGTACCATAGTACACCACCAGTTAATAGCTGTCCTTTTGCCCTGTTTTATTCTTTTGACTTATTACCACCTGATATGTATTTTATTTTCTTTTAGTCTGCTAAATAATTTCCAAAAGGTTGAAAACATATTTCATAAAAATAAATAATGAACACATGACAAAGATTTTATTCATCATAATAAACTACTCATCCATTATTATCTTAAATGATGAGGGAACCAGTAAGATGGTAGGTAAGATTTGTTCAAATGAGAATTTGAGTTTCAGAGATTTAGATTATCAGCCAAAGGAATACTGAAATGAATTTGCTAATAGTTACAACAATACTAATATCCTATGAAGCAAAAAACTGTAATTCTGGGAGTTATTTCTTCTACCAGATGGAAATGAATTCCATCTTTACTAGACAAAATCCATTTGCATTACTAGGAATAGGAAGTATTTGCATTGCTATCAGTTTTCTACCAGTTAGCCTCTACCCCTACAAATTTGTAAGATAGCTTAATCAATATAAAGTCAATCAAAGGTATACCCCAGCACTACAATGAAAGATCACCCAGTAATCCTCTTCTGCCCATTTACAAGTTCTGGACAATTTTTCTGGACATGTCTACCCTCACTAGAATGTAAGATTTAAAAGAACAAGGATTTTGTTTAATTCATTGTTGCGTTATGAGCACCTAAAACTGTATATGGTAGGTACATAGCTATCAATAAATACATATTGAATGAGTGAGTGAAAGATGAGAAAGTAGGGATATGAGTGTTAACAATTTCTTCAAGAAGTTTGTTACAATGATTTAGCAATTGTAAGGTGGAAGGAGGTATACATATAGAGAAAGGCCTTTTAAAAAGTGTTCAAAGACATTTAAATCCAGATAAGGATCCAATGAAGAGAGAGTGAATACACCGGAGAGGAGGTATCTTTTTCAAAGGCTTTCACCAAATATGGAGTGTCAGGACCACAGCCACAATCTCCCTGGGAAGGGCCCCTTCCCACTCCAAGCCTCTAAAAATTGGGGGAACAAGAGAGAGAGGGTTGGACTAGATCAACTATTCTCAACCATTTTGGTCTTGGGACTCCTTCACACTCTTAAAAATTATTGAGAATTATTGAGATTTTGTTTGTCTTTCAATATTTGCCAGATTAGACATTAAAACTGAGTAACTTTTAAAAATATTTTTTCACTAAAAATAATAAACCCATTACATGTTAACATAAATATCTTTATGGAAAATAATATATTTTCATAAAAGAAATTTAGTCAGAAGGGTAACATTGTTTTACAAATCTCTTGCAAATTAATGTCTGGCTTAATAAACCTGGATTCTTTTAAAAAAAATCTTCAGAAAGACTATGAAATAGGTCAGAAACTCAGCTCTAAAGAAGAGTTCTAGAGAAGAAGTAAAAGGAGATAAAATCTTTTATTTTTCTTATTCCTAATTGATCTAACATATGTTTGTTCAAAATAAATAAATGGATAAATAAAATGAATGACAGCAATGTTATAAGGGAGAAGTAGGAGTTGGAAATACTATATTACAAGGCACTTGCAATACTCGTGAATTGCTATATTGTTATTTGAAAAAGAGCCTGGGGACTTCCCTGGTGGCACAGTGGTTAAGAATCTGCCTGCCAATGCAGGGGACACGGGTTTGAGCCCTGGTCCAGGAAGATCCCACATGCCATGGATCAACTAAGCCCACGTGCCACAACTACTGAGCCTGAGCTCTAGAGCCCGCAAGCTACAACTACTGAGCCTGTGTGCCACAACTACTGAAGCCCGTGTGCCTAGAGCCCATGCTCTGCAGCAAGAGAAACCACCGCAATAAGAAACCTGCACACTGCAACAAAGAGTAAACCCTGCTCGCCGCAACTAGAGAAAGCCCACACACAGCAGCAAAGACCCAACGTAGCCAAAAAGAAATAATAAATAAATTCCATTTTTTAAAAATGACTTATATTTAAAAAAGAAAAAAAAAGAAAAAGAACTTGATTGCTAGTAACCATAGCAAACTCAAGGGCAAGCACACACAAAGAAAAAACAGTAGTGAAAGTGTAATTGATATACAGGAGAGGGGAAAAAAATGGAGTCATATAAAATGTTCAACTAAAATGAGAAAGAGGGGAAGACAAAAAATTCAAAAAGAGGGTGATGAAAACAAATACAGATCTTAATCCATCTATATCAATCATGTTGAATATCAATTTTCTAAATATACTAATTAATCTAAAAAAATTAACAAAAAGAAGCCACCGCAATGAGAAGCCCGCGCACTGCAACAAGGAGTAGCCCCCACTTGCCGCAATTAAAGAAAGCCTGCGTGCAGCAATGAAGACCCAACGCAGCCAAAAATAAATAAATAAAATAAATAAATTTATTTTAAAAATAAGATAGAATGGCCCAAATCCAAAGCACTGACAACCCTAAATGCTAGTAAGGATGTGGAGCAGAAGGAACTCTCATTCATTGCTGGTGGGAATGCAAAATGGTACAGCCATTTTGGAAGATAGTTTGGCAGTTTCTTATAAAACTAAACATACTCTTATGATTCAGAAATCATGTTCCTTGATATTTATCCAAATGAGTTGAAAATGTATGTTCACACAAAAACGTGCACACAAATGTTTATAGCAGCTTTATTCATAATTGCCAAAACTTGGAAGCAACCAAGGTGGCCTTCAATATGTGAATGGATAAATTATGGTACATCCAAACAATGGAGTATTCAACATTAAAAAGTGGGCAATCCAGCCATGAAAAAACATGAAAGAATGTTAAATACATTTTCTGTTGTGAAAGAAGTCAATCTGAAAAGGCTACTGTATGATTCCAACTGTATGACATTCTGTAAAGAGGCAAAGCTATGGTGACAGGAAGAAGATCAGTGGTCTGGAGTTGGGGGGAGAAAGCATTAAATAGGTGGAGCAGAGAACATTTTTATAGCACAGTGAAACTATTTTGTATGACACTAAAATGATGAGTATGTCATTATACATTGGTCAAAACCCATAGAGTGTACAACACAAAGAATGAACCCTTATATAAACTATGGGCTTTGGGTGACAATGATGGGTCAATGTAGGTTCAACAACTGTGCCACTCGGGTGCAGGATGTTGATAGTAGAGGAAATGGGGTGGGGAGGAGGGGTGGTATTTGAGAATTCTGTACTTTCTGCTCAATGTTTCTGAAAGCTTAAAACTGCTAAAAAGACAAAAATCTATTAACTAAAATAAAAACAAATTACATCCTATATAGCTAGTACCTGAAGCAGCAGTAACAGTCACTTTTTGGTAAACCTAAGTACAGAATCCAGACATTCCCATCGGTACTTAAGGCATCAGGCAACATTGAGGATGGTGAGGACAGAGCATAGCAATCACTGGGATGCAAGTCACTTTAACTGTGGGCTCTCCATCATTTATCTTTTTTTTTTCATGATTACTAGTAAGGAGATTGAATCATAATCAAAGACTTCCCAACAAACAAAAGTCCAGGACTAGATGGCTTCACTGGTGTATTCTAACAAACATTTTTTTATATTGAGGTAAAATTGGTATATAATGTTATGTTACAGGTGTACAACATAGTAATTTGATATTTGTGTACACTACAAAACTGATATAAGTTTAATTACCATCATTACCATACAATTATCCCCCTTCACACATTTCACCCACACCCCACCCCTTCCCCTCCGCTAACCATTTATTTTGTATTAAGTCATGGCCCATCTAAAAGCAATGATGTTGGTATGTCCAAACCAGGTTTCTTCCTCTTCCCCATTGCAATTAATCTTTTCATAATTTTCTTGTTCCTATAAAGCAAGTCAGAAAAACATTTTGGAAAATGGTTAGAATAAGATAGACCATTACATACCAACCCCTTGAAAATGACCAATAAAATGAGGAATACCCTTCTGGAGTTTGTGAGTAGTTTGTCCCACAACCCAAGGATGGTGGGCAAAAAGATTTTATGCAGTAAGCAAAGGAACAACATTGTCCACTTAATATCAGGGCTCCTATTCTCTAAACTACAATTGGTTCTACTTCCTTTATCTTTATACTTTCCCTTTCCTCCTCACACCTTCTCCCCACATCCCCTCTCTGTTCACACATGCTCTTGGTTTTCCCATTAAAAATTAAAAAGAAGAAACAGAGGAGGGAAGGAAAGAAGGAAGGAAGGGAAGACACAAACAAGCTCCTTTGATATTACTGCCTCAACTAACTACTATCTCCTCTAGCTCAGGTAGTAGAGATCATCAATATGACCTGTTCCTAGTTCTTCACATGCTCTGTTCCAACTATCACCTGACCCTCTCAACATACTCTCAAAAAGGCTGCCAATGGTGTACCAAATTGACGTTCCCAGCAACACTACATTAACCATAATCTTACACTCACTACCATCTATTTCCTTCTGAAACTCTCAACCCATTGCTTTTTTTCTCATTTATCTCCCAACCTCTAACTGCACCTTTTCAGTCTTCATTGCTCACCTGCCATCGATAAGCTGATTCTCTTTTAAGGTTCTTCTGCAGTCCCTTCTAATTCTTACATATTCTTATGTTCAATTTGCATGTTAATGACTCCCAAAGATGTTTCTCTCTAACCCATACTTCTCTGAACACTAGACCCATGTGAAGCATGTCCCATGTATCATTCTTTGCCCTTGAACTGAACTTCTGCCTTTCGTCTAATAAGGTGGCATTCTGTTCTCTATACTCCTGCAACTCTTACATTTGTCCCATTCCACTTCAAATTCTTTGCCAAGGTCATAAATTACATCTTTCCAGAATTATTATAGTAATTTCTTACCCTCCAATCTAGTCTCTGTCATAAGATTTCAATCTACTTTCTTAAAAAACAAAAAAACCTCAGGACTTCCCTGGTGGTCCAGTGGTTAAGAATCTGCCTTCCAATGTAGGGGATGCGGGATCAATCCCTGGTCTGGGAACTAAGATCCCACATGCCACGGGACAACGAACCCCACATGCTCTAGAGCCCGCGTGCCACAACTACTGAGTCCGCGTGCTCTGGGCCCCTGTGCTACAACTACTAAGTCCTCACGCCACAGCTAGAAAGAAGCCCATGAGCCGCAACAAAGAGCCCGCACACTGCAATGAAAGATCCCATATGCCACAATGAAGAGCCTGTGTGCTGCAGCTAAGACTTGACACGGCCAAATAAATAAATATTTAAAAAATATGTAACTATAAAAAAATAAAAATAAAAACCTAATTTTCCTTCACACCCATCTTGCATCACCTCCATCCAATTCTATCACCAAAAGCTGAATTTTGTGCTCATGAGTTCCACGTCCATATAAAACCTAAAGCACTGCTTATGTGTATGCACAATGTGTATTTTCTTGAGTGGAGAAGATGTTGTTATCATTATTTTCTCAAAGAAATCTATGTCCCAAAAGTGACTGAGAAACTATGACCCCCAGGATAATATGAGACCTTTAATATAGATATAAAACATTCAGTAGTCTGCTCCTTCCCTTCCCAGACTTATTTGTCAATATAAGCTTCAATCATATAGGCCTATTTGCAATCTCTAAGCAGGTCATATTCTTCCATGTATTGGTAGGGGCTGTTTTGACTACCAAAATGCCCAAATTTTTACTTTCTAACTGGTAAACTCTTCCTCAGTACATGTAATCCCTTCTGAAGTTTCCCTAAGTCACTTCAATATAGGTACTTTCCAGAGAGTTTCATAGCATCTCTTACTCATTTTCGTCTCAGCATGCTACATGGGTTTTGTCTTACTAATTTTTGTATCCCCAGCTAAGTATCTGACATATGGTAAGAACCTAATTTTTTCTTTCTTAAAACAGATTTCTCTAAAGTTGAGGCAGTTAAGGTCTTAACTTGTCAGCTACCTTGTTAAGGTTGCTAAGAAGAAGCTACGTTTATCTGGGTTCTAATCCACTGCTAAATTATTTTTGCTTCCTATTTTTGCCTGATCTATATGGCAAATTAAGGAAACAGCATGTTTGCCCTCTGCCTTCTCCTACTAAATTTTTCAGAAACCCATCTAGACATCTATTGTTCTCTGTGTCATATTTAGAAAGATACTTAAGGGTTACCTCTTAGCACATTCAGGACATAACATATTATCTTCTAGGTCTGGGGATGGGAAAGTGCAGGCAGGTAACATGAAGAGAGAGATCATCCTCCTGGGAGTGTTAGGCACCCAGGTCTGACCTGCATGGAACTGCAGGCGAACCCAACCTTCTGTGTCTGCCAAGAGTGGTCTGCCATGGACCACACACCACCGGACACCTAGGCAAGGAAAAAGAAGCAAATATAAACTGCTACGATCAGGTAAGAGTACCCCAATCCAATCTCTCAGTGAGTCATTCTTGAATCAACTGAATGAGAAGCATGAAAAATGTAGACCAAAAGACACCGTAATCTAACTTCACAAACTACATAGCACAGAGGACAATAACAATTAACTTTTGGAAACCTTGCTTTGTGTCCGGGATTTTGCTAAGTGACTTACATGTATTAATACATTTATTCTTAAGAACATTATTAATATTTACCTTTTATTTACTTTTCTTATTTACAGGTGAAGTAAGTGAAGCTTACAGTGTTAAAATATCATAATTTTCCCAGAACCAAAACAAGGATCTAGGTATTCTGATTCACAGCCAATTTGCCTAACCATTACATTGTACTGCCTCAACTATAGAAAACAGGCAAAAGGATCTTTTTTAAAAGTCTAAGGAACAATCTAATTGGGGAGATGGGATATTTGAGAGACAACAGAGTAGTTAAGTCCTACAGATATCAAGTGTCTGAAATTGAGAGAAAGGAGCAATCACTGTAGGCTTAAATATCTATAAAATCTCCCCAGTCAGACTGTAAAATAAGAGTAGAGATTACCACGCTCTTGGATTGGAAGAATTAATATTATTTAAATGGCCATACTACACAAAGCAATCTACAGATTTAAGGTGATCCCTATCAAATAACCCATGATTTTTCACAGAACTAAAAAAATAATCCTACAGTTTATACTGAACCATAAAAGACCCAGAGTTGCCAAAGCAATCCTGAGGAAAAAGAACAAAGTAGGAGGCATAACTCTCCCAGACTTCAGATGACACTACAAATCTTCAGTAATCAAAACATCATGATATTGGCACAAAAACAGACATATGGATCAATGGAACAGAATAGAGAGCCCAGAAATAAACACACACACTATGCTCAATTAATCTTTGACAAAGAAGGCAAGAATATACAATAGAGAAAAGACATCTTCTTCAGCAAATGGTGTTGGAAAAGTTGCACAGCTGCATGTAAATCAATGAAGTTAGAACACATACTCACACCATACACAAAAATAAACTCAAAATGGTTTTAAGACTTAAATATAAGACATGATACCATAAGAGAACATAGGCAAAACATTCTCTGACATAAATTGTAGCAGTGTTTTCTTAGGTCAGTCTCCCAAGGCAAAAGAAATAAAAGCAAAAATAAATAAATGGGACCTAATCAAACTTACAAGCTTTTGTACAGCAAAGAAAACCATAAACAAGCAAACAAACAAAAAACTTATGAACTGGGAGAAAAAATTTGCAAATGACAAGACCGCCAAAGGCTTACTTTTCAAAATATACAAACAGTTCATAACAAAAAACAAACAACCCAGTCAAATAATGGGCAGAATACCTAAATAGACATTTCTCCAAAGAAGACATACAGGTGGCCAATGGGCACATGAAAAGATGCTCAATACCACTAATTATTAGAGAAATGCACATCAAAACTACACTGAGGTACCACCTCACACCATACAGAATGGCCATCATTAAAAAGTCTACAGGGCTTCCCTGGTGGCGCAGTGGTTGGGAGTCCGCCTGCCAATGCAGGGGACGCGGGTTCGTGCCCCGATCCGGGAGGATCCTGCACGTCGCGGAGCGGCTGGGCCCGTGGGCCATGGCCGTTTGGCCTGCGTGTCCGGAGCCTGTGCTCCGTAACGGGAGAGGCCACAGCAGTGAAAGGCCCAAGTACCGCAAAAAAAAAAAAAAAAAAAAGTCTACAAAATAACAAATGCTGGAGAGGATGTGGAGAAAAGGGGGAACCCTCCTACACTGTTGGTGGGAATGTAAATTGGTATAGCTACTATGGAGAACAGTACAGAGATCCTTAAAAAACTAAAAACAGAGCTACCATGTGATCCAGCAATCCCACTCCTGTGCATATATCTGAAGAAAACATGGTTCGAAAGAACACATGCACCCCAGTGTTCATTGCAGAGCTGTTTACAAATAGTCAAGACATGGAAACAACCTAAATGTCCATTGACAGATAAAAAAGATGTGGCACATATACACAATGGAGTATGAACCATAAAAAAGAATGAAACAATGCCATTTGCAGCAACATGGATATACCTAGAGATTATCATACTAAGTAAGTCATAAAGAGAAAGATAAATACCATATGATATCACTTATATGTGGAATCTAAAATATGACACAAATGAACTTATCTACAAAACAGAAACAGACACACAGACATAGAGAACTTGGGAGTTTGGGATTAGCAGTTGCAAACTATTATACACAGAATGGATAAACAACAGGGCCTTACTGTATAGCACATGGAACTATATTCAATATCCTGTGATAAACCATAATGGAATAGAATATGAAAAAGAATGTATACATATATGTATAACTGAATCACTTTGCTGTACAGTAGGAATTAACACAACACTGTAAATCAACTATACTTCAATAAAATAAATTTTAAAAAATAAAATTTAAAGAATAATTTAAAGAGTGTGGCTAGGCACACTCCTGGATCCCAGTAGGTGCTCGATAACTGCTGAATGAAGAGGAATTAAAAGGATGAGTAGGGCTTCCCTGGTGGCGCAGTGGTTAAGAATCCACCTGCCAGGGCTTCCCTGGTGGTGCAGTAGTTGAGAGTCCACCTGCCGATGCAGGGGACACGGGTTCGTGCCCCTGTACGGGAAGATCCCACATGCCGCGGAGCGGCTAGGCCTGTGAGCCGTGGCCGCTAAGCCTGTGTGTCCAGAGCCTGTGCTCCACAACGGGAGAGGCCACAACAGTGAGAGGCCCGCGTACCGAAAAAAAAAAAAAAAGAATCTGCCTGCCAATGCCGGGGACACTCGTTTGATCCCTGGTCCAGGAAGGTCTCACGTGCCTTGGAGCAACTAAACCTGTGCACCACAACTACTGAAGCCTGTGCACCACAACTACTGAAGCCTGCGCACCTAGAGCCCCTCTGCAGCAGGAGAAGCCACCGCAAGGAGAAGCCTGCACACTGTCACAAAGAGTAGCCCCGGATTGCAGCAACTAGAGAGCGCCTGCCCGCAGCAACAAAGACCCAATGTAGCCAAAAATAAATTAATTAATTAATAATTTTAAAAAAAGGGGGCTTCCCTGGTGGTGCGGTGGTTGGGAATCTGCCTGCCAATGCTGGGGACACGGGTTCGAGCCCTGGTCTGGAAAGATCCCACATGCCGCGGAGCAACTAAGCCCGTGCGCCACAACTACTGAGCCTGCGCATCTGGAGCCTGTGCTCCGCAACAGGAGAGGCCGCGACAGTGAGAGGCCCACGCACCACGATGAAGAGTGGCCCCCGCTCGCCGCAACTAGAGAAAGCCCTTGCACAGAAACGAAGACCCAACACAGCCATAAATAAATAAATAAATAAATAATAAATTTAAGAAAAAAAAAAAGAGGATCCAGAACACCTCTGGAAATGGGATGGAGAGAGGAAAAGAATTCAAGCCAATAAAGAGAATGACTTTGTGCTGGCCTGAGGTAGGGTCTGATGGAAATGAAACAGAAGTATCAAAGAGTGGAGCAGGAATTGGAGAAAGATGGGGCTAAGTTATTCTCGAGATTTCTCAAGAGGACAGGGGCCCCAAATATTTTAATTATCATTGCCTACTTTTAGGATACCAAGCTGTATTTCATAAGGCTCACAATCATTCTATCAAGTAGAATAGTTGAAATCTTCATTTTATAAATCAGGATACCAGGGTTTATTCTGAGTAACTTGCCAATGTCACATACCTAGGAAGTGGTAAGACAAGGGTTTGAACCATGGTCATTTAAATTAATTCTTCCAATCCAATAGAAAGGGGAAGACCTCAGGCTGTGGCTGACCACATTACCAGATTATGCTTTCTTCCCACCTTGGATCTGTGCTCAGCGATGAGAAAGTGTCCCCACTCAGCCACCTGGCTCAGAGAGCCATTCAAGCAAAACTTGGCTATCTATCAATCACAAGATAAGCCCTCTATGAACCTAACTTCCCATCTGCAGATATTTTAACTAACGCTTTCCCTTTAACTACCATCAGTATTGGACTAATAAAAGTGTGTCTTCTTTCTCTGGCATGGTAACCATTCTTTAAGGTTGATCTTACCAGAAGCTTGCGGCAGAAAGGACTCAACAGAGGTAGGCAGGGGACGTGAATTTATAGCCTTAGGTTGAACAGCTCTTGCAGCAATCCTTGACCATGCTGCCAACATGGCTGCCTGAGCTGAAGTTATCACTTCAACCACGTTAGTCCTTTCCTCATTCTCACTCATCTTCCTTTTCTGCACACTTGCTCTCTTGGTCACCATCTTGTGTTTCCCTGGACATGACTGCAATCTGGCCTCCCGTGATGATTCAGGAATATACTGCAAATGGAATTCACAATGAGTATGCAGTGAAGCGTCACCGCCCCAAGGACATTTGGGTTGATTTTATCATTCTTCATACATGTATGAAGATGTACCTGTGTTCATACATGTATGAACATGTGCCTGTGTATGTCAGTGTGGGAAGGGTTTAGGAATGTTAGTTCCCTCAGAGCAGTGGTTCTCAACTGGGAGAAATTTTGATTGTCAAAACTGTGTATAGGGGGAGGGAGATCACTAACACATTGTGGGTAGAATCCATGGATATTTAGGCTACTAAACATCCTAAAATGCACAGGACAAGCCCCAGGACAAAAAGAAATTAATTGGCCCGAAATGTCAATTGTCTTGGGTGAGAAACCTTGCCACCATATAGAGATGGTGGAGAGGAGGAAAAATTCACAGTCAGAACTTAAATCATGACACTCCTCACTCACCTGATCTTTTTCAGGATAAGCATGTTTCTGGAGTCTCAGATAAACATCTATTTTCTAAGGAAATTAAGAAGGGAAATAAACATTAAAACCTGCAGACTTCCCTGGTGGCACAGTGGTTAAGAATCTGCCTGCCAGTGCAGGGCACATGGGTTTGATCCCTGGTCCGGGAAGGTCCCACATGCCGTGGAGCAACTAAGCCCCTGCACCACAACTATTGAGCCTGCGCTCTAGAGCCCCAGGCCCACAACTACTGAAGCCCACATGCCACAACTACTGAAGCCTGCACACCTAGAGCCCATGCTCCACAACAAGAGAAGCCACCATAATGAGAAGTTCATGCACCACAATGAAAACCCCCAAAATAATTAATTTAAAATTAATTAATTGATTGATTAAAATTTAATTAAAAAATTAAAAGCTGGCAGAGCTCCCATACTTGTTGCAAGCACCAGAGATTCCTACCAGTGCACTCACCTGACCATCGGTACTCAAATTAAGTTGTTGGCACCATTTCCGCAAAGTGTCCCGACTCACGTTGTTAATTGGAGGCAGTATGGCTGGCAAGGGAGAAATTGGTTTACTACGACTAGATTTTGGGCAAGCTTTGACCTGTGCATCTGTCTGAGGAGGATGAACTGAGAAAAGAAGGGAAACAAAGTAGTAATAATGTAATATTTGTAAATTCTTTAAGATTTTACAAAGTTCTCACTTATTTCTCATAACCCAATTTGTACATATACATATCAACTATTATTCATCTTACAAATAAGGTAATAGATTCAGGAGTTAAAGGACTTGCCCAAGATCACTCCACCATTAAAATGGCAGACCTGGGACTCAAATACACATTTTGAAATTCTAAATTCCACTTTTTTCACACTACCTATAGCAACCTGCTTTTTGCAGCCATAAACAACCACCTGGATAGAACATTATATTGGATTGCTCCCCCAAAATGTGTAGATGTTGGACCACAAAATATCTGTCCCTACAGAAATAATTAAAACCACCCCATCCAACAATGGTCCTCCATTCTGTCAACCTGCCTCATTTTTCTCTACAGAGAAAATGTACCTTGTCTCACATCACTTTGCTTAACTTAACTTATCACTGTCTACTTTATCTGGAAGTCCTCATTATTTGCCCCCAAAATAAAATCATTCTGAAAATACTTATTCAATGCCTTCATATGAAGCCCTGATACAAAGGGTCATGATATTAAGAGCCGCTAGATATTTGATCAGTAATTGCTCACCAAGCAAAAGATTAGATGCTTTTCAAGATGATTTAGTCTCCCAAATACCATCTGATCTTATATGTGGAATCTAAAAAGGCTGAACTCAGGAATGGAGAGTAGATTGGTTGTTGACAGGAATTGGGAGTAGGGGAAATGGGAAGATGTTGATCAAAGGGTACAAATTTTCAGTTATGAGTAAGTTCTAGGGATCTAATGTATAGCATGGTGACTACAGTTAATACTATAATGTATGCTTAAAAATTAAGAAGACAGTAAATCTTAAAATGTTCTCACCACAGTGGGGGAAAAGTTAACTGTGTGAGGTGACGGATGTGTTAATTAACCTTAATTTGGTAATCATTTTGCAATATATATGTACATCAATCATCACCCTATACACCTTAAAATTACACCATGTTTTATGTGTCAGTTATATCTCAAAAAAGCTCGAAATAAAAGAAAAAGAAAAAAGCTCGGAATGACTTGGTTTTCATAAGAAGTATGTAAAAATGGAAAGACGATTGAGCTTCATGGGTTGGGAATTTGAGCTCACATCTAGCTGCCCCATGAGGTCATGCTCTGTCCAAAGCACTCCACATGCCTAGTTTTTGTGTCTTTTTAAAAGTAAGACAGTAATGTGGGGCTTCCCTGGTGGCGCAGTGGTTGAGAGTCCGCCTGCCGATGCAGGGGACACGGGTTCGTGCCCTGGTCTGGGAAGATCCCACATGCTGCAGAGTGGCTGGGACCGTGAGCCGTGGCTGCTGAGCCTGCACGTCCGGAGCCTGTGCTCCGCAACGGGAGAGGCCACAACAGTGAGAGGTCCGCATACAGCAAAAAAAAAAAAAAGTAAGACAGTAATGGTGCTTAGCAAATGAGCAGTATGAGAGTTTGAGAATCTCCTACCACAGATAATCAAGGTGAGATTTAAGCTGGGTGTTGCATAGTTAAAGGACAGGGGAAGAAGAATCTTACTTTTCCTGGGCTTCCAGAGCTGGAGGAGCAGCAAACTGAGCTCACCCTGTTGTTCTCATACCTTGATCATCTGGACTCAGTGACTCCACTTTGACTTCTGAAGTTGAAGAAACACTTGGTTCGGTTTGATGGTCTTCAACAATTTCCTCATTAACTGGAAGCAATGTAAGAACCATATTTTCTTCACCTAAGGCCTCTTCAAAGAAATTCTGGAAAAGCAAGGCTCAATCACTGATTCTCATTTAATGCTGTACAACTAAAATATTTATTTTCATGGCACAACTAATGAATAAAAGCCAATAGCTGGATGGAAAAACTGAGATTCCCTGAATTTGATATTGATTCATTGGCCCTTTATTAGATGAGGAAAACAATGAAGAAATGGGCAAAAGCAGATTTACATGTGGATGATAAGAGGAAATTAAAGCATAGATCTTGAGTTTGGGGAAACCATTTTCTTCATGGTCTTCCTCTCCATCAGTTAGAACACCAAATGCTTTTATCTCCTAAATCTGTGTAGAAGGTGTTTCTGCCTTTTCATCTTCTGTTGTGTGATTCACGTTATCATCACTGGCAGAATCAGTAATCTCCTGTGATCCCAATCCATTCTGGCTCCTTTCTGCAGACTGCTCTCCTGCTTGTTTAAAATACTTCAGTTAAAAGACAAAACTCCCTGGTGTAGCCTATAAATTGTTGAACAGCCAGGCCCCTGCCTGCCTTTCCAGCTTAAGAGCCCTGAGGTTTCTGAGCTTCAGCCATACCAACCTTGTTTCAGCCCCACGACCTGAGGGGAGCAAATATATCTGTCTTACTCTCCACTGCTATCGCAGGGCTTACACAGTGCCCAGCACAGAGTGGACACTCAGTGTTCTTTTAACAATTTCATGAATGAAAGATAAAGTGGATAGGTAGGAAGGAACTGATATTTACTGGTTTTGTACAGTCCACATGCACTGTGCTAGGACCTTTTTGTATTTCTCATTTAAACCTATAACATACTTGTAGTAATTTATTAGTTTTCATATTTTAGAAACTAGGCAACTGAGGCTTAGAAATTAAATGACAATAACATAGAGTCACATATGCTTAAGTTTCTAGTTTTCCTCTGCAATCCAAGGGTGAATAAACTCCATTCCAGCTCAATTGTAATATTCTCTTCTCTGAACAGCTAAGTGAAGCCAATGTGGCCAGGCCCGTCCCCATCCGCCCGCCCGCCCGCCTGCCCCTCCGCACCCAGTTTAAATCTCTTCCCCTTGCTCTGCACTTCAGCTAGCAAAAGGGATTTTGCATTTGTACACCACTTTTTCAAAGCACTCCAGGAAACATTTCACTGGTCAGCTTAAAAAAAAAAAAAGGACATTATTGAGAGAGTATCACTCCACTCAAGAGGTAAGCAGCTATATGACTTGCCCATAATCATATACTTCATATTGGCCAATTCAGTTCTCTAGCCCGGTGCAGTGGCCCCTGCAAATACCTATGAAACCTACTCAACTTATGTTCTCCTCTAGTCCAGGACTACCCAAGCCTAGTCAGGAAACCCTTTGGTACCAAGGCCATTGGGAGTAGGTTTGCTTCTTACTCCTGGGGGAAATAAACCTACTAGTCACGTCACTTTCTGACCTTATCCACATTACCCTTTTCACTTTCTTTTTATGGCAGCTCTCCATTGCTTTACCGTTTTATCTTGCCCAGCTACAACATGTCTTTCTACAAAATAAATATCTTACTTTGAACTAGGAACAGAAATATTTAGTTTCTCCTTTTTTACTTTCACCCAAGTTGTATACCGCAATCACATGAAAGAAAAGTAATAATTCGCTTGCAAAAGAGGGAGATTCTCAGATAGAGATTTCTTACATCCAGAAAGAGGGAAATTTAAGTGAGCTCTAGAAAGGCTTTAAAAAGTGAATCTGTGGGAAAATAAATGAAATTCAAACCAAACTTACCTTCTCATAATTCGGGTGTGCCATTCCAAGAAACTCTCAGAGAAAGGCAGAGCCGGCAATGTTAAGGACATCTGCAATTTAATCCTCTTAACCTGAGGTTTCTAGTCCAATTTCTCCTTTTATAAGCAAATGTCTCCTACTTCCTGTTTTCCAGAAGAGCTGTTTTCCTTCCTCCTCTTTTTCCCCCTCCCTTGTTATCTGACAGTGTGATAATTTCATCAGTTTTATACCCAGGCTTTTCTGTTAGGCGAGAGTTAAGTTATTGGGTAATTAATATCACTCCTGATTTTTTAAAACATTTTTGGTTTTTATTCCTTTAAGGTGAGACTTAGGTGAAACTTGAAAATGACAAACACTTGTTGACAAGTTACAAACAAATAAACAATCTTTGTAAACAATATTGGTGATAGATTGAATGATGCTTTGTGGAGGGAATAGAAGTTCAAAGGTATTTTATAACTGCTTTATGCCCATGGGTGTGTCACTCACTGGGAGATTGGATTTAGATTGTAGGGACTGGATAACATGATCTCTCCTGGATCTAGCTCTAAACACAGAGTTTATGCCTGCAATAATGGCGGGCTGAGTAGAAGGGAAAGGTTTGGCTATTCAGAATAAGAACAGCAGAAGCCAAAACGCTAAGGCAAGTGATGTACTAATGAATGCAGGAGAAGGAGCTGCAAAAAGTTGGGAATTGCTGGAGGATAATGTTGGGGGCAGGATGTGATGAGACATGAGGCTGGAAAAGTCACAGATGTTTTCATAGGTCACTCTAAGGAGCCAGAGTTTCTACAGGAAAATATTCACAAACAGTATGGCAACTCTGACATTTGTTAGTCTCACAAAGGGCTTTCTCTTCCCCTAGGTAAATGGTCTGGTCCATCAGTCTCAGGACCCAGGGAGCCGGGGTCAGTTTAACTTAAATATTATATTATATTCAAAGTGCAAGGGCTCTGCCTCAGTTTGCTGAAGAGCTGGTTGGAAAATTAAACTATGAGACTCCACCCCAGACCTTCAGAATCAGATCCTTAAGGGCAGGACCCAGAAATCTGTGCTTCAACCAGCCCTCAGGGTTGTTCTTATGCACCTAAAAGTCTGTACACATTGGCTAGATCAGGGTGTGACCAAATGGTTTTGGATTAGGCAGATAATGCTTGGAATCCTGGCTCCTCCCTTCCAAGATGGAAACTGAATTGGCCTATAGAGATTCAGCCAAGAAAACACTCTATCTCCCCACTTGGGTGTGGCCCCAACTTACAGGTTTTTTCTGGATGATTTAGAAGGGAGTTGACCTGGTAACCTGAACAGATTGATTCCTGTGCCTTAGGTTAGGATGGGACTTCAAGTGGGAAGACTATTCATTACCATATTTCTTTTCTTAGCGTTTATTACAATATAATTATCTTATTTATTTTCTTGGGTTTTCCCCTCTGCTTTTTGAAAATATTATATTATGGGAAAGTTCAAACATATAAAAGCAGACAGTTCACAGTGTCTACCTATATCAAATCATCACAATGTACACCTTAAACATCTTAGAATTTTATTTGTCAATTATACCTCAATAAAGCTGAAAAAAAAGAAAAAAAATAATAAAAGAAGACAGTAATATCACCAGCCCTCATGGATCCATCATCCAGCTTTGAACAACTATTGACTCCCAGCCAATCTGTTTTCATCTAAACCACCACCTATTCCTCCTCTCTTGGGTTATTTTAAAAGAAATACCAGACTTCATAGCTATCATTCATAAATTCGGGGAAAAAAAAGACTTTTTCTAACTATAGTTACAATATCTTTCTCATATCTAAAAATAATTTAAAATAATTTTTTAATATTATCACACTATTCAGTCTGTTTAAACATCCAGCAGTATTTAAATATGCAATTATCTCATACTCACATTTTCTTGTTTTAACAATCTGTTGGAATCAGGATCCAGATAAGGGCTACACACTGTGATTACATATGTGCCTTAATATAAAATAGATAAGGACCTACCGTATAGCACAGGGCACACTTCTCAAAACTCTAAAATGACCTATATGGGAAAAGAATCTAAAAAACAGTGGATATAGGAATTCCCTGGCAGTCCTGTGGTTAGGACTCTGCACTTCCACTGCAGGGGACACAAGTTCAATTCCTGGTAGTGGAACTAAGATCCTGAAAGCTGCGCAGTGTGGCCAAAAAAAACAAACAAAAAAGAGTGGATATATATATGTATAACTAATTCACTTTGCTGTACAACAGAAACTAACACAACATTTTAAATCAACTATACTCCAATAAAAGATTTTTTAAAAAAGGATATGTGCCTTAAATTTTCTTTTATTTTATTTTTTTTTTTTGGTCATGCTGCACGTGGGATATTAGTTCCCTGACCAGACCAGGGATCCAACCCTGGGCCCTAGTCTGGGAGAGCACGGAGTCCTAATCACTGGACCGCCAGGGAATTCCCACCTTAAATTTTCTTTAATCTGTAAATTCCCCCTCCATCTTTTATTTTCCTCACAAGTTTTGTTTTTGTTCTTATCATTGCTTAAAGAATTGTGTGAATTTCCTGTAGTTTTATATCTAGGTTTTGCTAATTTCATTTGTACTTCCACTTTAAGCTAGTCTTCTATCCTCTGCATTTATTGTAAATTGGCTTGATCAGATTCAGTAGGAACTTCTTTTTTCTTTTCTTTTTTTTTTAAAGAACACTCTTTCCCTTTCTCTTCACTCATTTGACTCCACATTCTTTAAACTTATTTTTAATTCAAGTATATCTGACATATAACATTGTGTAAATTTAAGGTGTACATGTTAATTTGATACATCTGTATATTGTAATACTGTTGCCATTGTAGCTACAATTAGCATTCTATCCTGTTCTTTAAGTGTAAATGCCAATTTCTTGTAGTGACCCTAAAAGAGTTTACTCCTGTTATTCTCTTACTCCTTTTCTTCATAGAATTTCTTTAAATCTGTATATATTTGAAATTTTGATTGTTTAACTTCATCTCCCCAGTTAGACAGCAGACTCCAGAGAGCAATGGTCTAACCTAGAGCATTGCACTGTATCTGGTTCAGAACAGAGGCTCAATCAATGCTGGTTATTCATCCTGCATCAGCCTCTATTCCCTGCCCCCCACACCATGCCACCAACTCCCTTTTGAGTAGATGGTCCTCTCTGTGCTGCTGCTCTAATGGATATGCTGCAAATGCTGATAACAGACTGACCTGACTCTCTCCTGTCAGACTGTGACATTGTGAAGTTCTCAGACTCACCTTTATTCTCCCCATGCTCAGCTCAGTGCCTGGTTTAGAGAAGGCTCTTAATTAGGCACAACAAAGGACTCAAATCATATGATGCCAATTTCAGTTTAGGGCTCAGTATATACCTCAAAGCTGAAAAGCAGCCACTAAATGGATGTTAAGCTATAAAAAATAACCTAGACTCTAGGGTAGAGATTTTAAAAAGAAAAAAAAATTGTTTATGGATACTTGGATTCTAATATTTATTCCAATAATAGAGAATAGTTCTGAAATAAAAATGCATTACCTATTTCAAATATATTTTATTTACCATATTGTAAGTTAAATATTTAAATACATTGTATTTTTTTGTTTAGATAAATGTTTTTCAAAAGTTTTTCTTTTTTTTTTTTTTTAAATCAAAGGAACATGTTCTGTGATAGTAAATGTTTATGGAGCACCAATATGTAACAGATAAAAGTGGAGCAACTCTGGTTGAAAAATAAAACACCATAAGACACCCCCACAGAATCCTCAGTTGCTGAGAAACAGTTTGGAAACTATGGTTCGGTATCATTCTCATGTGGAAGGGACAGCTACTGAGTTCAGTTTTCTGAGGAGGAAGATAAAAGATGCACTCTGAAAGATGTTCCCAACTTTGCTACATCCTTCATTTCAAGAAATTCCCACTTCCAAGGACTACTGAAAATTCATTTCTACTTTAGAGCAGTAGTTACAGATCTTTGTCTTCTGATTGAGAATAAATAAACATTTTTTTTTCTGAAAAAAATATCTCTTCTCTGTCATGAAGGAACAGTCACAATTAGGAGAATCTTAAGTTCAGAATCCAGACAAGTAAGGTCTATCCTCTGTTCTGTATGACTCAGAAGATGTGGTTAGGACAGAGCATGGCAGTCAGGGGAGATGAGGTGGGAAGGACGATTTTTGATGAATGGACAGGGAGTTGATTTGGCTGTAGATTCTCCAATAATAGTTGCAAATTTAGTTCCCCCCAGCAAGTGACCTTGACCAGTCAAACCGAGTCTTTTCTCATCCTCCTCTTTCCATATTGAATGCATATTGCATTTTCATCAAGATCTGTTTCCTATGAGACAGATCAAATGTATGTGAAACATGCTGGAGTTGGAAAGCTTAATTCATGTTGTCCTTTTGAAGTGGCTGAAGACTGGTGCCAAGGACTTTTGGACCCCGAGCAATTGCCACTATATAAGGATTGTGGGTAAGAAAGGATGGGGACTCAGGCCAAGAAAAGTAAACTGAGGTTACTCCCTCCTACGTGCCTATCATTTGTTCCTTCCTGAGTTTTCCACCTCTCACTCTTCACAAGTCTTACCCTACTAGCACACAAACATTTTTAACCTCATCCTACTTAAAACACACAGCTCTTTTGACACTATCATTTTATTTAACTACTATTCTCTCTTCCTTCTTTCACAGTTCAACTTTTTGAACATAACTTTTTATCCTGTCTAGTTCCTTTCCATTCCGGTCTAATGGTTTTTCTGTCTCCTTTTCCCCACCTAACTCCTAAAACACTGATGTCCCATGAGGTTGCATTTCTCTACTCGTGATCATGCTTCATGCTTTTCTAGAGCAGCTTCATCCATTTTTCCAATTTCAACCTCCACCTACATGCTGATGACTCCCATATATGTATTTCTAGCCCAATCTTTTTGCCTGCCTTACTGACCCAAGTTTTGGCATATCGGGCTATGCACTTCAAACATAGTAAGAAGTAAACTCAGTGACGTCCTTACCAACTTTCACCTCCTTTGGTATTTCTTCTTGAGTTGTGTTATCATCCACCCAGTAATCTAAAGGCAGAAACGTAACAACTACTTAAAACACCCCTTCTCCTTAAACTCCAATAGGTCAAAGTCCTGTGGAGTCAAACATGTACACATCTTGCTTGATTTTGCCTCTCCTATAATTCTACTGCCATTGCCTTATTTCTTGTCTAAAGCATCTCTAATCCGTTATTGAAATCTCTCACTGACCACATCACCTCCCAGCCCACCTATGCTGTTTTTTTTAATTGAAGTATAGTTGATTTACAATGTTGTGTTAGTTTCAGGTGTACAGCAAAATGATTCAGTTTTACACACACACACACACACACACACACACACATTCTTTTTCAGATTCAACCCATTCTGTGTGTTTGTTTTGTTTTTCTTTTGTCTGCATCAGGTCTTAGTTGCAGCCCGCGGGCTCTTCCTTGCAGCGGCGTGAGGGCTCCAGAGTGCGCAGGCTTAGTTGCCCCGTGACATGTGGGATCTTAGTTTCGCAACTGAGGATCTAACGTGTCCCCTGTATTGGAGGGCAGATCAGGGAAATCCCCAACCCATTATTTTTTCTTATTTATTTATTTATTTTTAATTTAATTTATTTATTTATTTTGGCTGTGTTGGGTCTTTGTTGCTGCACGTGGGCTTTCTCTAGTTGCAGAGAGCGGGGGCTACTCTTTGTTGCAGTGCACGGGCTTCTCATTGCAGTGGCTTTTCTTGTTGTGGAGCACAGGTTTTAGGCGAGGGGGCTTCAGTAGTTGTGGCGCATGGGCTTAGTTGCTTTGCAGCATGTGGGATCTTCTTGGACCAGGGACTGAACCCGTGTCCCCTGCATTGGTAGGTGGATTCTTAACCACTGCGCCACGAAGGAAGTCTCCCAACCCATTCTTGATGATGCTTGATGTATGTTACCTCAAGTTGAGTTTCATAACTAGGGAATTTAGTGTCTGTTCTGTGCACACCAGGGTGAGATAGGAAGCAGTTTTATTTATTTATTTTTAATGAAATTACTCTGTTTATTTATTTATTTATTGGCTGCACTGCGTGGCATGCAGGATCTTATTTCTCCGACCAGGGATCGAACCTGCTCCCCTTGCAGTGGAAGTGCAGAGTCTTAACCACTGGACCACCAGGGAAGTCACAGGAAGCAGTTTTAGAGGTTTAGAATTGGCGTCCCCACTGTGATAGCTCTTATCCCACAGGCCAAGGACCCAATGTGGTGGTTACATCATCTGTGAAGTATATCAGTTCCAATTATACATTCAGAGACTGAGAAAATGATCTCTGGGTGTCTTCATAAAAACAGTGGGCCTTCTGGAGCTAGACTTTAGCCAGGACTCAGCTATTACGGGGCTCCTTTAAGCCCCCAACCTAACAAAGAGGGGGTCATGATGATAATTTGGGTATCAAAGTCAATTCAGATCCTGTGTCCAATAGTCTTTAAAATGTCTCATTTCTCTTTTCCAGTGTACAGTCGCATTGTTAAATGCCTATATATCCCTTTGGAGAAAGACAGAGGGAATAATAATAAGAAATACGTGTTATGGTGGTTACAGGGTCCTTCTTCACAGGAAGCTGGCCATCTCAGCTCTTAGTGGGTTCTGGATCTGAAAATCAGCTCAGGTCTGGGAGCTAAGCAAGAGATGGTGACTTTTTACTAGAATGACTGCCCTCAGCCTCCTGCTCCTCTATCCTTGACTTTGACTGTAGCTGTTAAGAAGCATCCTTTTTCATAATAGATACATGTATTAAATCATTATGTTGTACACCTCAAACTTGTACAATGTTATATGTCAATTATATCTCAATAAAACTGGAAAAATTTTAAATACAAGTAATTGTTTACTTCCACATTTAAAAAAAAAGAAGCATCCTTGTTGGCTTCCCATCTACTTTGCCCCTAGCTGTCATGAGCTACTAACCATCTCCACAGCCTCCTATGAATCAAGCTCCCTTGGCTGCCCTCCAACCCTCCTGGTAATTGCAGCCTCCTGGTTTCTGCTGGTTAAGAGCCACCATATGACTCATTTACTTCAGGGACCATAATCCCCAGAATGACATTAACAACCCCAACTCTGTGACTGCCTCACCTACCATCAGCCTTGTCTCAGCAATACTGGTGCTCCCTTCTCCAGCATGTTCCTGTGGCCTTGGTGAATGCTGGGCCCCCCTGAGGAACATTCTCTGGTAGGTGTCTGGCCTCATATAACTTGTCCATCCCTGCAGATTCACTTTCCTCCGCTTCTTTATTCCCTCCTCTACCCTCTGCCAGGGCAGCTTGGGCATTTATACTTTGCTCAGTGTTGGCTGTCACTTGCCCTGGGCCTCTAAGAATCATCTTAGCAGTGAATTTGTCCCACCTCCTGGGATCCTTGCTAGGATATTGAATCCCGTTCAAAGAGAAAATATCCCTCCAAGACAATAAATTCTTTCTTATCTAATGTTGTATTCCAGTCCTTTTGGTCAGTTGCTTTTAAAACCTAACACAAGAATTGCTTCCCTAGCTCCTGCCAAAACATGCTGGCTAATGTCTCCGGATCCTTTGGTGGATATTGTCTGTCCTCCCTTGCCAGGCCCATCACTTCCTCAGCTGGGTTATGCTGGAATATAATTCTCAGTTATTGGCCTAGTAGCTGGGAGAGGAGTTTGGAGGAACTTTTGAGGGGAGTACCTGTCACTGTTACCTTTCGGGGGAGGGGCCTGTGCAGCATCCTCCAGCGTACAGGTAGTGTTAGTTCTTACTAGGGAACCACGGACCAGCTCTGTAAAGTCTGAGAATTCACAGGGCTCTACAGAGCTGACACTCTCAGGGGCACCCACTCCCATACCCCCACCGGATGTTTCAGGGTCCAAGATTTTCCCAATCAGGTTGCTGACTTTAGCATAGTAGACCTGCCTTGGCTAAAATTTTAAGTTTCTGTAGCTCTGAGACTTTATCTGTTAGAGCTTCTATTTGCTGTGTCCATTTATCTAACAGCAGGAGATGTGGGTCTCTGTAAATTACTAGGGGCTGTTTGGCTCTCACATCTCATACTTCATCTTCCAATGCTTGTTAATGGCCTTCAGTTTCTCATTATCCCATTGATGGACATTAATATGACTTACAAGTAACCAGCCAACTCCACTAACTTTGTAGTTGCTTTTACAACTATATTTTCCAAATGCCTGAATTACTGCATTTGTGAGGGCATTCCCTTTTACAAGGACATTTTCCCAGATCACCTCCAGTAAAATCTTCAGCAGTTGGACCATCATTGTGGGCCAGGGATTATCCATCCCCCATATAGCACTCAGAATGTTCTCCTTTTGTGTTCACCAGCAGGTCAGTGAGCCAGTTCCAGAATCTCATCTTATTACCTGGTTTTTCCTGACTGCTCCTGGCACAATAGGTATTTGTTCATATGTTCCAAGAAGCAGATGGCAAGAAGAGACTAGGTATGCAAGAGATTCGGTATAGAAAATAACTGCGAATGAAAGTAAGAAGGGAGCTGGAAGGCTGGGAGAGTTGTCAGACCATGATGTAGGTCTGACCTCTCTGAAGGAGAAGGAAGGGAGTATGGGTAGGAAGAGTCTTGAACTGCAGTGCAGTTCTAAGAAAGTTTCAGCAAGGCTGATGAAGAGTCCTTGAGTCTAAGCCATAAGAATGCCCCTGCTTTAGAATCCCTGCTACACTTAGTGGCTGGGAGGAGCAGATGGGAGTTATAGCATAGGTGTGAACTTCACAGCAGTGGTGTTAAAGAGGGGGCCAGTGACCTGCAGTACAGAGTTGAAAGGCACATTTGCATGATCACCACACCATAATGCTATACTCCCTTTGCTTGAATGCCTTGAAGAAAGGGAAGAGAAATAGAGTATACTTAAGTTGGGGCATTCCTCTTCTGAGCACATCAACATTTTATTCTTCCCTCTGAAATTATAATTACACTCAATGATGGGAAAAGAGCAGGGGCCAAATCACTTGGCTTAGAAATCAATTCAGGAAAAACGTTGACATCTGCCCGTAGTAAGTGAGCTGCCGCAAATGGAGAGAAGCTTTATGGAAAAATATTTCCCAACCTATAGACTGTTAAATAGTAAGTGGCTTGTTCCATCACTTTATTTCCATCTGAAGCTATTTTAAATTGAGCTTCTTACCTCTTCCTGACCAGCACTATTATCAGTCTTACCAGAGACTTTCTGGGTCCAGGACTCAGAAGTGGCAGTAAAAATAGGGAGGGCAACTACAATAGGGTTGTCTTATCTTGAACCTTTTCTTGAATGTAATAGTTGTACAGTCCCTTTGTCTGAGTTATTTATCACAAATCTTTTAACCATGTCGAGGGTAGTGACCACTGCAACCTTCTTCCCTCTTTTAGGTCTGCGCTGAGGCTTTGCTGGAGTAGCTAACATCAGGTCTCTCTCTCTCTTGCTCTCTCTCTTTTTTTTGGGGGGGGGAGGGGTTGTTTTAGTTGAGTTATATATATATCTTTTTTTTCTTTTTTTTTCTTCCAGTTGTATCTGGATAATATCTGGTCTCCTCTCAAATGTGACAATTTCTGGACCATTTCTGCTGAGGTGAGCATATTCTGCAAACAGGTCTCATGATCAGTGTTCAAAAGTAAGGTATTACTACCATTTTTTAAAAGATGAACATTATTTATCTTAATAGTTCAAAATAGAGTATGGAGAGAGTAAGGTATGGTAGTAGACACTAAGAATAATAGCCTCCCCTTCTCTATCTGTCTGCTTTCTCTGGCCTTGCTTTATACCAAAATTAGGCAAAATGATTCAACGTAAGAATTATGATTTTGTAGCATTAATATCTTCCCAACAAGTGACTTTAAAAAAAATGCACGTTTATACAATCTCTCATAAATTGTTTTTTTCTGGAGAGAATAAGAGGGAAATAAAAGTTAATAAAATGATTCACATTCCTGTCTTTGTTCTGAGCAGCACAAATTCCCAGTTTACTAACCTTGCTATCACTACTCAAATTATGTTGTTGGCACCAATTACCCAAAGTGTTCAAGATAGCCCATCCATAGGAGGCAGACTGCTTGGCTAGGGAAGTATTCTGTTCGGGGCAACTTAACACTGAAGAACAGAAGTTAAGAAAGAGTTTAATAAAATAGTCATAAAGAGCATTTGCATAGACTGTCAATTTATGAAATATATTATATATATATTATCTCATTAATTCTTATAATCCTGTGAGATAAATATTATGATCACTGCTATTTATTTAGGTAACAGATACTCAATATCAACCATCTACTAAAATAGCACATCTGGTCTCAAAACTAGGTCTTAGACTTGTTACTTTCTTAATCTTTGAGGGTCATTAACACTTTGCCCAACATACATGTGTGTCATTGTTTTGTTTCTATAGTCCCCACTCGCAGGTCAGATCATTGCATTAGATTGTAGTTGAGTTATATTAACCATCTAGGGCAATGAAGTCTTAGAATTTAACACAGTTGACTGTTATCTTCATTTCCTAATACCTTCCACACTACATACAACCCACCTGCATTCCATTAGTGCCTTCTGCTACTTTGCAGAACTCCTTACACACTGCATTCTACTTAAGGCTAGATATTTTCTTACGGAGGAACATACTTAAATGCATTCTTCTTGCAACAAACATAACTATCCCTAATACATTACAACACAATACCATATATCATTTTTCTAGAGTTAGTCTCTCCTGTTGGACCTGCAACAAGCTGCTTTTCCCATGACTCATTGACCCAGAAAGCTCATCAAAATCCCTAAAGGATTTTTGCTGCAGAAGGTGACATGCTGATTCTAAATTTATATATAAAGAACTCCTCAAGCTCAATAATAAGAAAACAATCCCCCCCCAACCCCGCTGCCAAAAAAAAAGAGCAAAATACTTTAACAGCCACTCCATCAAGAAGCTATATGGAGGGTAAATTAATACCACAATTAAGATACCACTATACACCTATTAGAATAGCTAAAATTAAAGTCTGATCATATCAAGTGTCGATGAGGATATCATACGTTTCTGGTGAGAATGCAATATGTCACCACCATTTTGGAAAACTGTGTGAGAGTTTCTTGTAAAGCTAAACATACTTAATGTATGACTCAGCAATCTCCCTCCTTAGATATTTACCCCCAAATGAGTGAAACTTGAATGTTCACACAAAAAACTGTATATGATGGTTTATAGAAGGCTTATTTATAATCACCAAAACCTAAAAATAACCAAATATCCTTCAACTGGTGAATGGTGTAGGAGCAGAAAACTCTTCTAGGTAGTTTGGCTGGTCTAATAATTAAATTGACATGAGACAAATTAACAGGAGAAAATCAAATTTTGTATGTGTGGGAGCCCCATAAAAATATGTGGACTCCCTGGCAGTCAGGTAACTGAGGCATATATACCATCCCAAGCTAAAGAGAAGGGGTAGGGGTCTGGGGCTTCAAAGCGGAGGAAGACAATTCTCAGGAAGACGAGAAGAGCAAATGTTTGGTAAACAAATGTTTGCTCTGCCATGTAGATAAGTCTTTTATTTTTTGACCATGTCATGCGTCATGTGGGATCTTAGTTCCCTGACCAGGGATCAAACTTGTGCCCCCTGTATTGAGAGCATGGAGTCTTAATCACTGGACTGCTGGGGAAGTCCTGTTAATAAGTCTTTCTTATATAAAATATTATCTCTAGTAATAGCTTTCTTCCTAGTATAGGTCCTCTATCTAAATTCTTTGAGACAGCTAAGGGGAAGGTAAAAAGCTCTTTCTGAATCTGCTGGTCCCTGCTTGTCTTCAGCTCAAAATAATCCATATGCCAAAGCCACATTCTGGAGTGGCATATTCTGCTCCCCCTCAATGGATAAACAAGCATGGTATATCCACACAATGGAATACTACTATTCATCAATAAAAAGGAACAAATTGGTGATACATTCAAAAATATGAGTCAACCTCAAATGCCTTATACTAAATTAAAGAACCCAGTCTCGGGCTTCCCTGGTGGCGCAGTGGTTGAGAGTCCGCCTGCCAATACAGGGGACGCGGGTTCGTGCCCCGGTCCGGGAAGATCTCACATGCCGCAGAGCGGCTGGGCCCCGTGAACCAAAGAAGAAACTATAGGAACAGAAAATAGACCTTTGGTTTTCAGGAGTTGAGGAGGGGAAAGGAGTTAACTACAGAGGCAAGAAGGAATTTTCTGGAACAATGGAAGTTCTAGCTCTTGTGATGGTAGTTACATGGCTGCATGCATTTATCAAAACTCAAAGGATTATACATTAAAATGGGTGAATTTCACTCTATGTAAATAAACCTGACTAAGGCTAGAGAGATTAATTAAATTCCTAAAGCCACACAGCTTTGAAATGGCTAATAAGTGCTTGGTAATTACATATCAGCTCAGTGCAGAAAAGAAAGAGACAAAATATAGTAGAAATTACAGCAGTTACTCTTGGCTGAGTGCCTATCACTTTCCTAACATAATTGTTTTACATACATTATTTTTTTCAATCTAGAAACCTCGCAAGTGTGAGCTGTTACCTTCATTTTAAAAATCAAGTGAACTGAGCTTTCAGGATAGAAACTTGTAAACATATCTAGCTGCCCCCAAAGCTTGGGCTCTTGTGTTTCTTAACAGTAAGAAATAAGTGGTGCCTTCCAATCCAGTATGGATAAAAAAGGTAGCAGTTTTAGTAGTTTTAAGAATTGAAATATAGAGACTTCCCTGGTGGTCCAGTAGTTAAGACTCTGTGCTTCTGGGATTCCCTGGTGGCACAGTGGTTGAGAGTCCGCCTGCTGATGCAGGGGACACGGGTTCGTGCCCCGGTCCGGGAAGATCCCACATGCCACAGAGCGGCTGGGCCCGTGAGCCATGGCCGCTGAGCCTGCGCGTCCAGAGCCTGTGCTCCACAACGGGAGAGGCCACAACAGTGAGAGGCCCACATACCGCAAAAAAAAAAAAGACTCTGCTTCCACTGCAGGGGGCATGGGTTTAATTGCTGGTCTGGGAACTAAGATTCCCCCATGTTGCTCTGCGCGGCCAAAAAAAAAAAAAAAAAAAAGGAATATATCAAATAAAGTTATCAGAGAAGATTTAATCAGGGCTTTTGAGGAAGAGCAGAACGAATCAAGTTCTGACCTTCGTTTTCCAGTGTTAGAGCTACAGCAGTTCTGAGTTACTGAGGAAATCTTGTCCAGTCTCTGTGACCTTCTATAACCCTTCTCAGTGTTATAAATCTCCCTAATGTATGGGGGCACTCCTCTTTGTCATCCGTCATGGGAAAAAACAGGACCTCCTCAAACTCTACTCTGAGGCCTCTGTATACAAATCCTAGGAGTAGAGTCATGTGACAGATGCAATTTCCTCTTCGATCTCCAAACGAAACCTTTTTGTTTTCCCTTTGAGGTAAAATTTACAGTAAAATACACAGATTTTTTTTTGATGTGGACCATTTTTTAAAGTCTTTATTGAATTTGTTACAATACTGCTTCTGTTTTATGTTTTGATTTTTGGCCATGAGGCATGTGGAATCTTAGCTCCCCGACCAGGGATCAAACCCACACCCCCTGCATTGGAAGGCAAAGTCTTAACCACTGGATCTGCCAGGGAAGTCCCAAAATACACAGATTTTAAGTGTACAGTTTGAAAAGTTTTGAAAAATGGTAGGCAACTCCCTAGTCGAGACAGAAAATATTTCCATCACCACAGAATTTTCTCTTTGCCCCTTCCAGGAGATTCTGGCCACTCCCGCCCCATGGGTTAGTTGGATAAAGAAGTGGCATCTTATTTACTTTAGGTAGGTGGACTGTCCCTCTTCTTACTCATCTTGATTACCAAATGGTTTTTTTTTGTTTGTTTTTTTTTTTTGTGGTACCTCTCCCGTTGAGGAGCACAGGCTCTGGACGCGCAGGCTCAGCAGCCATGGCTCACGGGCCCAGCCGCTCCGTGGCATGTGGGATCTTCCCGGACTGGAGCACGAACCCGTGTCCCCTGCATCAGCAGGCGGACTCTCAACCACTGCGCCACCAGGGAAGCCCTACCAAATGGTTTTTAATATAAAATATGATGAAGAAAACACAACATTGTTAATCAACTATACTCCAATAGAAAATAAATTTTTAAAAAAAATGATGAAGAGACTAAAAAATTGAACAATGGAAGTGGTAATTTGTTGATAGACATCAGTTTTAGAATCACTTTTTCCTTACTTTCTATTATCCTCCCTCCAAAATCCCGTCCCATTACAGCTTACCTCCATCTGCACGTCTAAGCTGCCAACATCTCTTGCTAGAAATAAATAACTCCTAACTGGTCTCCTCTAATTCACACCCTCTTCCTCTGGTCCTTCCTCCACACTAGAGGCAAATCATCTTTGCAAAATGCAAATCTAACATTTCAGCCCAGCCCCTTGAACTCCCAGTGCCTCCCTCTATTTTTTAAGATAAAGGCAAAACAAAGGATTTCTCTTGTCTGGGCTTCCATTCCTTCCCAGCCTCATCCAATATCTATGTTCCCTGGTTCTGAACTCCCAACACACTGGCCTTTCAGTTTTCTTGATTCCCACCTCAGGAGCCTCACAACCCGTTCTCCTGGCTGGAATGTCCTCCTTTTTAAATTCTTATTTGCCATTCAATCTGATGTCAGCTCAAAACTCTTTCTCAGAGAAATCTGTCCCTTTAAGTAGTGGACTCAGAAATGAAAAGTAACATCTTTTGGAGCGATTTACCTCCTTCAGGCCATTCCAATCTAGGTTTTCCTGGCCAGGAACAAAAGATGACTCAAGTTAATTCTTCTAAAGAGAAGTGTCTTCTGGACCCATTTACTTCATCTTTTGTCATCTGATGTCTACCCCTTAGTAATAGAAGATCTTTTTCCTCTTCTTATCTTTCAAAAAATACAATTTCAGCTATGTCCTTCAGGTAAGGCTGATTGAAATACTGGGTGATTACTGCCATTCTTAACACTTCGGTCCTTCATATTCTAAAACAGGAGGGTGGCTCATGGGGGAAAACACAAATCCTGCTAAACAGTTTTAAAAGAATTTACTAGAGACCTTCCAAAATTGTATTTTGGAGGAAATTAAACTATGAGATTTATGGCGGAAATAGAAAACAGAATAATGCGTGTTACAACAGAGAAGTTTTTTTCTTTCCAAAAGGTAACTCAAAGCAATTTATTTTCCCAGAGAATATAGACAGACAGGACAGAGGTCTATTTTTTTAATATTGGTTTCCAAGAAACTTGTAATGTGTCAGGCTGTTCTACGAGGTTGTGATAACTAAGTGCACAAAACCGACAGAAATCCTTTTTTTAAAAAAAATTAATTTATTTTTATTTTTGGCTGTGCTGGGTCTTCGTTGCTGCGCGCAGGCTTTTTCTAGTTGTGGCGAGCAGGGGCTACTCTTCGTTGCAGTGCGCGGGCTTCTCATTGTGGTGGCTTCTCTTGTTGCAGAGCACGGGCTCTAGGCACGCAGGCTTCAGTAGTTGTGGCACGTGGGCTCAATAGTTGTGGCTCACGGGTTCTAGAGCACAGGCTCAGTAGTTGTGGCTCACAGGCTTAGTTGCTCCGAGGCATGTGGGATCTTCCCGAACCAGGGCTTGAACATGTGTCCCCAGCACTGGCAGGCAGGTTCTTATCCACTGCACCACCAGGGAAGTCCCCCAGAAATCCTTTTGTATTGTTAGGGGAAGACAAACAATAAATTACAAATTAACATGTTAGAGGAGACAAATGTTATGGAAAAAGAAATAGGGACCCAAGGTGCTTATAGGGCTGGAGAAACAGCTTGTGATTTTAAATAGGGGGTCAGAGTATGCCTTTTTGACAAAGTGGCATTCGAAGAAAGAATTAAAAGAAAGTTTACCATATTGACATGTGGGGAAAAGAGCATTCCAGCCAGTGACAAGGCCCTGAGGTAAGAGCATGTGAGGCATGGTCGAAGAACAGCAAAGACAGGGTGTTGGAGATGAGGCAGGAGATGAAGGGGCACGGGGTAGAATGCACTTTAGTTAAGGTCTTGGAGGTCATTACAATGACTTTGGTTTTCCCTCTGAATGGGATCCATGGGAGGGTTTTGAGCAGTGTCGTGATCTGACATATTTCAAAAGGGTCATTTCACATACACAATTGAGAATTTTGTTTTAAAATAAAAGCTTTAATTTCAAAATTTTCTAGTTGCCTTTTTACTAGAGGCACTATAATTTATCATTCAATGTAGGACACTTAAAAAAATTATATATAATTTACATATAAGTAAAATACAGACATCTTAAGTGCATAGCTCTGTGAGTATTTACATATGGGTGCATCTAAGTAACTGCCACCCAGAACAAGGTAAGCTCACTTAATTATGTGGAGACAAGAGGCATAATCAGGCCTGATTGCTTCCTTGTGAATAGATTCTTTGGGGCAAGAATATTATCAGTGATATATTGTATCACATCAGGAAACACATCGCTACTCTTACCATTCCTGGTGATGATAAGTTTGAATACTTGGTTAAGGTGTACATAACCAAATTTGAACTTTTGCCTATAAGCCCCATCTTTGCCAATGTAGAAATTTATTTGCGGCACTTTCAAGTAAATTAATTCCATTCATCGAATTAGCATTTTTAAAATGTCCCCATCTCCTTTCTCATCTGCTCCCTTAGGGCTGGGAATCTTTGGAGAGTTAGCCACTTCCACTTTTGGCCGTTCATAGGCTTTTTTTCACGCAACCCTGTAAGCAGGAAGCATGGAGAGTGCAGAGTGGCCCAGAGTTCAGCTGTCAAATAGCACCGTGGAGTTGATTTGTAGTCACTTCTCTATCATTAATTATAATCATAGCTGCACCCTTTTTACTGGTATTGTGATCTCACTGCAGGCTTTTCATTAATACTTTATTCCTAAAAAGCAAAGGAAATGTTTTAGAATCAAGACGAAATATCAAGTTGCATTCTTGAAAATAACCAAGAAACCCACTCCTGGAATGCCAATAAAATTGCCCTTGGGACTTCCCTGGTGGTCTAGTGGTTAGGACTCAGTTCTTTCACTGCCATAGCCCCAGGTTCAATCCCTGGTCAGGGAACTAAGATCCTGCAGCTTGAGCTCCCCGCCCACTCCGCCCCACTTGAGGCTTCTATCCTCTGCCAGCTGCCCTAGATCTCTGGTGTTCAGTCATCATGACGCCAAAAGTGGGTCCCCAGCGAGCCAACAGAGAGCACGGGATGAAGCCCAGGATGATTCCTGGACAATTACAGGCTGAGGAGATGGATCCCTGGGAGCCACGTCTGGGCTGCTCCAAGCCCCTCTATTCAGAGGGATGGGCTTCTTTCCATCCTCCTCCTCTGCAGGCCCCTCTCCCAAGCTAAGCCCGGAAACACACGTGGCCCAATTTAACAGAAAACACATGGCAATCCCCTCCAAGCATCCTACTGCTCCCCTCCTCCATTTGTATCTTTCAGAAAATACCTCCAATTGTAGCCTCTATTTCTCTCCTCCCCTTATTCAACCACCCCCAAATTATCTATATTCTTTATTGCTTTGAATCCCTTATCTTTTCCAAGCAAGTATGTTATCTCTACCTTCTTTATAAGACAATTTCTCCATGCAAATTCTCCCCACTGACTTCATATTTCAGGTTTTCTCCTTGTTTCTTTTGTCCTTTAACATGCCCCTAAAACACTGCTGTTCCTTGAAGCTCTGTCCTCAACCCAATGCAACTCTTCTCCTTATCAGTTACCGAAAAACCATCTAGAAGCCAGGTTTTTCTTACTTCCTCCTTTCCATCTAGACAATTCTTCCCTTAAATTAAGAAACCTCGGGCTTCCCTGGTGGCGCAGTGGTTGAGAATCTGCCTGCCGATGCAGGGGACACAGGTTCGGGCCCCGGTCCAGGAAGATCCCACATGCTGCGGAGCGGCTGGGCCCGTGAGCTACGGCCGCTGAGGCTGCGTGTCCGGAGCCTGTGCTCCGCAACGGGAGAGGCCACAACAGTGAGAGGCCCCCGTACCAAAAAAAAAAAAAAAAAAAAAATTAAGAAACCTCTTCTTTGATACCAGTCATCACATGGTGATACAGTTGTTTACGTACCAGTCATCCCCCTTAGACTGTAGGCCACCTAAAATAAGGGTTTTTTTGCCAGTCATTATTTCTGTGTAGTGCGTATACCGGGAATATAGTAATTATACAATTGGTTACTGCTCCAAAAGTATGGGTCTCCAGGTAGAAGCATTATGCCTTGACATAAAAATGCCCTTTCTCCTACAAATACACTTACTCCAGTAAAACCTGTTGTGAAAATCTTTATTGACAACTTGTGCTTGAAATACAGGGCTAAATAAGATGAATATGTATCTCCTCTTTCCCCCAACTAAAACCCAGATGCCCACTTTTAGTGTGTAGAAGGGTACCAGGTGGTTACCTGTGCACGCACTCAGGGCACAGCATGTTGTCCTCCAGGTGTGGGGGAGGAAGATTGCCCGCAGGCGGCAAGAAGAGCGCAGACACCCTCCTTCGTTTTTCAGGCACCCAAGCCTGTCCGGCATGAAATTGTAAGTGAACCCAGCCCTCTGTGTTAGCAGGGAGACCTCTCCCGTGAACCACACACCAGCAGACCCCTGAGGAAGGAAAGAGAGGTTCAGTACTAGCATAGCAAGACCAAAGTCTAAACTCTGAGTTTGCATCATGGCCTTTGATGCTACTGTCTTCCTCAAGTGTCAGCTCCCAGATATGAACCCTGAAACCTAACTTTCTCTACCCTGTTCCCCTTTAGAAAATAATGCAAAAACAGTTCCTGTTAAATATTTTCAAAGAAACAAAAAATATATCTGGATGTGTAGAGGCAAGTGGGTAGATGACACTGTGGCTGGGAGGGTGGCAAAGCTTTTCCTCTGCCCATCTTAGCTTTTCACCTGGGACTCTAACAAAAAGACTAACAAGGGGAAAACAGTGGATGAATTCATGCAGTGCACATAGTGCAGGAAAAACGCAAAAACTAGCTCAAAATGGCAGCTTAGAATTCCATCTTATGTAACATCTTTGACAAAGAACAATACATTTGCAAAGAAATGACAGGACAAAGGGAAGCAGTTTTAGGCTCCCAAGGGTGGCAAACAGTGAGAAGGTAAATATATGGGAGTAAACTAATGGATGAGTTTTCTTTGCTGGTTGCTCTGGTGCCCACTCTCAGTGGATAAGTCTGTCTCCAACAAAAGGAGAATAGATAATCCTGCCTTAGGCTGAAAAGGAAGAGCTTTTTTGGGTTTGCTGCTTTTTGATTGCCTTCAGCTCAAGATTTTTATGGCAAAGAGGCAGATTTTGGGGTGATGTTCTGGTTTCCTTCAATAGAAGACTAAACCAGAGTGGTCTGGGAAGGCCCTCATAAAATAAGTTCAGAGGTCTCAACTCATTTTTTTTTTTTAGCGACATCAGTGGTTTAATGGATGGGGGATCTTACGTGTCTGAAGCAAGATCCTGGAGCAACACCCCACTATGTGCAACAGACAGTGGGCAGGGCCTGGCCCCAGGCTTTGCTCCCAAGGGGAGGGGGAGGTTACCAGTTATAGGGGGACAGGGGTCTCAACAGGCATTGTAATGTGCTAACCAGTGCATGGTCTTAATTTTATTTCCTGTAACTCTCACAATAACATCATGAGGTAGGTATTATTATTAACCTACATTACCACGAGCAAACTGAGAACTAGATTAAATAACAGTTAATGCCACTTGACAGATGCTAGAAGATCCAAGGCTTTAGCTCAGGCAGTTGACTTTAGAGACTGCTTTTACTTTTAATTCTTTAAAGGAGGCAAAAAGAAATGAAGCCATATTTCTATCCCCTTCTGATGACCTCATTAATTTAGATCACTGGTTCTCAAAGTGTGGTCCCCAGATTAGCCATGCCTGGGAGATTGTTAGAAATGTAAATTCCTGGGGCCTACCCAGAGCTGAACCAGAAAAATGTGTGGATGGGGCCCAGGAATCACCAGGTCTTCAGATGATTTTGATAATACCCTGAAGTTAATCAGCAATTAATATCAATTAAACTTATTTTCCCACCTGAACCAGAAGCAGTTCTTAGTAATGAGCTTACCACAGGTCTCTTGTGATTGCGCCGACTCCATCTTCATGGCCCTGGCTGTCATTTTGCTCCAAGAGGCAAACACAGCTCCTGTGTCAGAGGCAGAAGTTGATACAACTTCCTGAAGAGTAGGAGCTCCTTCAAGGGCAGGTGCTTCCTCCTCAGGAGGAGGAGCCACTTCAGAAGACATCTTTTCATCAGAACATTCCAGAGGTAGTTCCCCCTTGTCCATCTTTGATTTTCTTCTCGATAGTGATAGGATCCTGGCCTCCTGGGCTGTGGCAGGAATGTTCTACATAGAGGGTTTAAAAGATTAAAGACAATTCTTCTACTCACCTTTTTTTTTTTTTTTTTTTTTTTTGCGGTATGCAGGCCTCTCTCTGTTGTGGCCTCTCCCCTTGCAGAGCACAGGCTCCGGACGCGCAGGCTCAGCAGCCATGGCTCACGGGCCTAGCCGCTCTGCGGCATGTGGGATCTTCCCGGACCGGGGCACAAACCCGTGTCCCCTGAATCGGCAGGCGGACTCTCAACCACTGCACCACCAGGGAAGCCCCCTACTCACCTTTTGACGCTAAAATAGGTGATTAGGATGAGAATAACTAAACCTTCGACTTGGCCAAATTCTCTACAAATTACTCACTTTTTGATGAGGGTAGGCATGTTCACAGAGTCGTTTATATCCGTCTAGTTTCTAAGACAAGAGAAAAATGAGTTAATAATCAAACTGAGACTCGTAGTCTTCCTCCCAAGAGCATCAACTCCTACCCTGGACACTCACCGGGCCTTTGGTGCTCAGTTTTAACTGCTGGCACCAAGCGCGCACAACATCCCTGTGAATCAGATTGACAGGCGGCAGTGTAGAAGGTAAAGGAGGAATCGGCATTGCCTTCTTCTGAGGTTTCACACTGTCACAACATTGTGGCATTTTTCGTGGACAGCAAGCTGAAGGAGAATGAGATAAAATTAGCAACAGTTAACTTTTGTGTAGCCTTTTAAAATGTCAAAAGTACAATCACTTTTAGTTCTGATCCCCACTGTAAAATTAAATGACTTGCCAAAGACCTCGTAACCTTCAAGGGGTAGAACCTCAAAACTAAAACTGACAATATTTCTGAATCCCTCAGTATTTTTACTTCCTAAAACTCCCCACTACTCACGCACACTTGCTCTTTTGTGAGAGCTCTAAACCACAGACCCTGAGGAGGTTGACCTAGAGATTGCACTTCCGATGCAGGGAATGATAGAAGTTTTAGACCTGTGGTCATAACTACTAGGCCATGCCTTGCCCTCTCACCACAAAACAAAATAAGCCACCCAGAAATGCTACACAATGACTAATACCCATAATTCTGGCAGCCCACCTCACTAGGGCAGCACTCTGGTCTCCTGCTTCACCTCACACGCTCTCACCATTCAGGAAAGACTGATGCTAATGGTCACTAGGTTTGACTGAGCGCCCATTACAGTCAGATGAAGTGTAGGCTGTTTACCTAATTCTTCTGTGTAAATTACAACTGACCCTCCACCCTGACCTCAATCCAACTCAGCAAGGTAGCTACTTTCCTCATATTTTTAAGACAGGAAGTAGAGTTTCAAGGATGGGATTTTGAATGTATAGGTCTCTGTCCCCAGATCATTGCACATTAAGATCCTTAACTCCCAGAATCTAGAGTAGGCAAAATAGTGATTAGAACCAGGAGGTGAGATTTAAACTAGGCTTCGAAGGAAGTGTAGGATTTGCAGAATACAGGACTGAAATTTCTTCCCTACTTTTTCAGAAAAATCCCTCAGTCTTCTCAGACCCAGGGAAATAGGATTTAAGGAACTGTAGATCTCTTACCTCTGTTATTTTTTATAGATCTTTTTCTTTTGGTCCCCTTTGCCGAGGTTTCTAGTATATCTGGTTTACCAGAAGCCCCCTGTCCCTCTTCGGCATCTACTGATGTACCTTTGAATTTGCAACTCATATATTCTTCCTCTGTCTTCTTTGTGGAGTTGCACTGGGGATAGAGGAACCAGAAAGTCACTCCTCTGGGCATCCAACCCACCACATACACTACCTGACTTATGACACCTCACATCCAAGGTACCAAGATAATCATTGAGCTCCACTGGCAACATGGATTCTCTTCTGGGTATCATCTTAATACTCAGGTTTATTTATAAGAAAGGGAAGCAGTGATAGAGAAGTGGAAGGCCAATCTGAAAGTATGAGAAAAGGGGAATTCCCTGGTGGTCCAGTGGTTAGGACTCAGCACTTTCACTGCAAGAGCCAGGGTTCAATCCCTGGTTGGGGAATTAAGATCCCACAAGCCTCGGCGGCAAGGTCCAAAAAAAGAAAAAAAACCATATATATATATATATATATATATAAACAAAAGTCATAGAAGAAGCTAGCCTCTGCTTTGGAGAAAGCCCTTACATCACCCACAATATCCATTATCCCTCACCTGGAAGGTTTTTTTTCCCCCCTTTCCCCATCCCCCCCCCCATTTACCTCTTCTAGATAAACCGTTCCCATACTATTGCCCCAAGCTACAAAACTACTTTCCTTTCCAACCTAGTTACTTTGCCTGAAATCACTCAGCTCCACACACACCACCTTCCCTTATATTCATATCCTTAAACCCTTAATCCTCTTTCAGAATCTCACTTCAAGTGTTAGTTCAGCTGGTAACCTTTTCTCCACTTTATAGACCAATACAAATCTACTGCACATTGCCACATTCCTACCACTTGTCAGTTGCAGTTTTACATTTGCTTGTGTGATTTGATCCATGTCTGGTACTCCATTTGATTATAAACTCCCCAAGGGTAGAATTCCTTTCCCTCTGGTTGTAGGCACTCAATAAATATTGGTTAATTCAAAAGAAACAAGAGAACAGTGAGAATAAAGCTGTTTGATACAAATAAACAACATTTTTTGAGCCTATAGTTTCCATCAGGCATTGTTCCACACCACAGACTCCTTCCTTCTTTTAATCCCCACAGCAATCCAGCAACAATCTATTATTTTGTTTTTCAGATACAGAAGCTGAGGCTCAGAGGTTACATAACTAAGGGCACACAGGTAGGCACTTTCGATAGAAATTAAACCCCAAGTCAATATTAAATCCCAGATTTGCTCCCCTATCTAATCCTATCACCTCCAAGAAGGGAGTACAAATTATATTTTTACATCTCTATAGCAGGTTTACATTCATATTCAAATCTCACATTGGCATAACACTTACACAAAGTGCTCACTTTGTACCTCACTCACTTTGGGGCCTCCCAAAAGTCTTAGTTAAAATTGGGAGGGCAAAAAATGGCCTAGCTCTAGGAAGGAGACCCGGAGAGCGGTCAGGCTGCACTGGCAGAGGGGTTCAATTTTTCTCAACAAAGCCCCACAGCCTGTCTGACTTCAGTTGCTGTCCTCGGTGCTCCTCAATACGTCTGGTTTCCCATTGTTCCTTGGCCCTAACGACCCTCAGAAAAGATGAATCCAGATGCAGCAATTTTGGTCTCGAACCTGTGTCTGTAGAAGCGAAATGAAAGGATCTGGTCCAGTATACCAGGGAGCAATTATACCCAGGAAATTGATTTTTTTTTTCAACAAGTGAAAGGAAGGAAATTCTAAGGGACCTTCTTTTCTCCTCAAAAGAGGGAGTAAGTGTGCCCAAGAGAAAGAGAAACACGAAGATTGACAAAGACAGACAAAAGCAAACCCGTGCAGATTGTACTTACCTCCTGGTTCTTTGCACTCTCCATGCTCAGAAATCTCAAGCTTGATAAAACAAAGACTCTCCTTTCTTCTGAAATGGCCCCTGGCCCAAGATTGCTCTTTTAAAGGCTCCTCCTCCTTCCGGCGCCCGTAAGCACTTTTCCTTTTCTCCTCCCCTCTGCTCCTTCCCCTACACCCTGTGAAAGCTAAACTTGCACACTTTCTTATTCATGAATGACTATTGTATGAATGAATACATAATAACATTCCGGGCCCTTTCCTGTGAGTTTTTTAACATTATTACGGAGGGTGTGGTTCCGGAGACACTGGGAAGTTGAAAATTCCTTCAGAAAAATTCCAAGGGGAAAAGAAAAGTTGCTAGAGACTTCTGAAGGGGCCGTGTGACAGGACTGAATGCTGAAACTTGTGGAAACAACAGAATTCTGGGCCGAACCAGTGGCTTGAAGAAAGCAAAACTGTTTTCTTGTACCATATACGTTTCATTTCTTAAGCAAGTTACTCAACTTATTAAAACTTCAGTTTTCCATCAGTACTACTAATAACTAGAACCGTCCCATCTGCCAGCAACTAACAATAATAGTTTTAAAAGTCCATTGAGGGGGCCTCCCTGGTGGCGTAGTGGTTGAGAATCTGCCTGCTAATGCAACTACTGACCCCGCGCACCACAACTACTGAAGCCCACGTGCCTAGAGCCCTAGCTCCACAGCAAGGGAAGCTACCACAATGGGAAGGCTGAGCACCGCAACGAAGCTCCCGCCCACTGCAACTAGAGAAAGCCTGTGCACAGCAATGAAGACCCAATGCAGCCAAAAATAAAATAAAAATTTTTTTAAAAGTCCATTGAGTATTTGTTTAATACTAATTCTGGGTTTAAAGGTTCACAGCTATTATTATTATTTTCATTATTAATTTTTTTTCTTGGCCATGCTACATGGCTTGCGAGATCTTAGTTCCCCAACCAGGGATCAAACCCATGCCCCCTGCAGTGGAAGCATGGAGTCTTAACCACTGGACCACCAGGGAAGTCCCACACAGCCATTATTTTATTGTTCTCCATTTCATAGATGACAAAAGTGTGTATAAGATTGTGTTGGTAACTTGCTTGGCACAGTAAGTGAAAGAACTGAAATCAAGTTTAGGTTTGCCTGATTCAAGTATTTCATTGAATCATCTTCCTTTTCCCAATGTAATTGAAGGTAACATTACGGAGTTCTAAATTAAGAGATACTGGGGCTTCCCTGGTGGCGCAGTGGCTGAGAATCTGCCTACCAATGCAAGCGACACGGGTTCGAGCCCTGGTCTGGGAAGATCCCACATGCCGCGGAGCAACTGAGCCTGCGCGTCTGGAGCCTGTGCTCTGCAACAAGAGAGGCCACGATAGTGAGAGGCCTGTGCACTGCGATGAAGAGTGGCCCCCGCTTGCTACAACTAGAGAAAGCCCTCGCACAGAAACGAAGACACAACACAGCCATAAATAAATTAATTAATTAATTTAAAAGTTCACGACATATGTTAATATTTAGCTAGTGTTGATGAATTTATTTTAAAAAAATAGATACCTAATCCTGGGCAAGATATAATCCGTGATTTGTGTGTTAATAGATGGGAGTCTGTGTTGAGATTATAATTTAGAAATTCTTAGGCCAACTGCTATTTGGGGAAACACAATTCTAAAAGAATTGCACCTGGAATTCCCCAGTGGTCCAGTGATTAAGACGCAGGCTTTCACTGCCGTGTTCCCTGGTTCGATACCCAGTCAGGGAACTAAGATCCCACAAGCTGCACGGCATGGCCAAAAAATAAAAATAAAGACAAAAAAAAAGAATTGCACCAACCATTCAAAAAAAAAAAGGGTTAAATAATGTCCTATATATTCAATATAAAGAGGATTAGTACAATTTAAAATATTTGAGCATAATTAATACTACTGAATTATTGAATGAAGTAAAAATCCAAATATCTTTTTATCTTATATATACATAGGTATTATCCAAACAAATGTAAACTATTCAATTATGACCCTTGAAAAGGAGGAAAATTTCCTACATTTGGCAGCTTGCAACAGGGGTTTAGACTTCATGGAGGAAGTCAAGAAAGTAGCAGATCTGAAGGACCAGGTGAGCTACCTAATTGAATAGAGGAAGGTGGGGAGGGATCAGCCCAGGTCTGTTCTGATGGGGAGGAGGAGAGTGTAAACTGAGTCTGGATAGTTTGGCCTTTTGATCTGTAGGCTAAGAGCAATGGAAAGCTATTGAAAAGTTCAAGATAGCTGTGGGGATGGGATGGGGGTGAGTGAATTCCGATGAGCATATTTTCAAGGTCTCTCAACTACAATGTGGAGAAAGTGGAGATGAATCAGCACAGACCCTGGAAGATGAGTTAGGAGGCCACTGAGGCATTTTTAGGCCTGTGAAAACTTGTGACTGGGTGGCGATGTAGAGTTGTGGTTAAGAAAACAGACTCCAGGGACTTCCCTGGCAGTCCAGTGGTTAAGACTCTGTGCTCCCAATGCAGGGGGCACGGGTTCGATTCCTGGTCGGGGAACTAAAAAAGAGCAGACTCCAAAGCCAGACTGCATTTGAACCTCGACCTCTCCTCTTCTAGCTGTGTGACCTTGGCCAAGTTGTCTAACACCTCTGGGTCTTTCCCTTTCTTCACTTGTAAAATGGGGGTGATGAAAATGATACCCCTTGCTCAAAGGGTTATGGGAGAGTGGAGTGGGCTCTCACATGTTCCAATATATGGTATCTGGCACAGCACGTGTTGGATCAATGTTAAATGTTTCTATTATTAGCATGTTGGAAAGGAAGACAGATTTGAGAGATATGGGGGTATTTCTGCCAGGTTTTCTTTTGTCTTTATGTGTATTTTCTCTTCCCTAAAAATTTTGATTGAATAAAATGAGCTGAGTTAATGAGGCCTACAGTTGTTTACCTGGAGGCAATGATGCTTAAAAAGCCATTAATCTGCATTTACACTAGATGAAACAGGATTATATCATACATAGCCACCATTTCATATTTGATGGAATAAAGAGATTTTGTGGGAGGTGTGACTGTGGAGGCTGGCTGGAGAATTTGCCTGAATCTCTCTACACTGTGTATTCCTAGAAGTGCTGTGTCCAAAGTTAGGCTTATTTAAAATTTACGCATAACTCAATTCATATCCAGAGAGATTTTACCAATTTAAAAGTGTATGAGAACACCTCTTTCTCCATATCCAAGAGACTGGTACTTTAACAAGTACACTGGAACTTGACACACCTAATTTATGACAATGTACCTTTTAAATAGTATCTCTTATAGTGGGAAATTATTGCTCTTTATTAGGTTATTTTATTTTAAGAAACAGGCCAGTCATTTAGAAGTAAATCTAAACAGTAAAATAGGCCATCAGCTTTGTTAATAACTTTGGTTTAAAAAGGGAAAAGTTGGAGGTAGCTGGTAGAGCTGATAATGAAATAAAAAAATAAAAATAAACCTGTCTCTTTATAAACTATCTCTCTCCCAACTTCTCTCCTTCATTTCTGCCTTCCTTTCTTTGTGTATTAGGCACTGGTAACAAAATGGTGGTTTTGGTCCTTAATTTCTTCACAGTAGAAGAAGTTCCCAAAATGTGAGCAAACCTAGTGGTGTGAATTATACACCTAGTTTTCTTTGGCATCTACTTTAAAGAACAGGATGCTTTGTGCTAATCAGGGCAGATTTACCATGAAGCTACTAAAGCTTAAGCTTTGAGTACTTGACTTGCACTGGCCCATCCCAAGTTCCTGTGAGGGCTCTAGCAATTGTGCATTCATAATTTTATATTCTTTTTCTTAAAAAGGGAACTCCAAAATTGTATAAGCTTCAGACCTTATAGATCTGACCCAGTGATTATACATAAATACTGAAATGTTTGCATAAAACAATAACATTCCTTGACAATCTCGCCTAATATGTTCTCCTTTTGCTTCCCCTTCCCAGCTTCCCCTCTCTCCTCCCAATTAACTACTCCAGGAGAATCATTACTCAATTATTAGGCTTCTAGCTTCTGATCTTCCTGTATGTGCTAAGTGCCAAAGTAATTGTGTGTCCTAGGGCCATTATCAGCCCTTATGAAATTTAGTATACATCTGAAACCCATGACACTTGGAGCTGACAAATTGCAAAAAAGCATCCACTCAACGGGACCAGTTAGAAAAAAGTTGCTACTTTCTCCAGGCTGATGCAGCTCTGAGTGAGGCACAGGGATTGACAAGAGGCTCCTGAGCTTTATTCCAGCTTCAATTCACATCCTTTCTCTGGAGCTTCCGTATGGAGACCACTACTTGTACTATTACCACGGCAGTTCTGTGTGCCTGGTTTATTTCAAATATGTTATTGAGGACATCTTCAAAAGCTTTTTGAAGCCAAAATAAATTATATCTATCAACACTCCAGGAGATTCATCACTGCCTTGGAGGATATTGATGTTTCCCAAAGCTTGTTCTTCACCAAGCCAACTGATAGTGTCTGTAGATAGGTGAACGTTGATTTCCCAAGTCTTTGTTTGTATGTTACTGGGGAAGAGAGGCAACTGTGAGCCTGTAGGCCTTAATGAACCTATTTGAACTGAAAACAGAGAAATACCTGGCTCTGTACTAGTCTTTGTGATCATATAAACTCGCCTGGATACAGTGACCTACTTCAAAGTAAAGGAAAGAGAATACAATAGGGAAGAACATTTTGTATTCTAGTACAAATTAATCGCTAAAGGGATGTTGCCTATAAGCTTAGACTATACATAATCCCCATCTCTGGGAACCCTGTCTCCCAGGTAATGACCATTAAGCTAAAATACCTTTGTTTAGCTCACAGGAAACACCCTGAACAGGTCCACCTGTGAATGACTACAGGGAGGAAGAAATTAACACATCTCCTCCAGAGGCTGACAAGGAAATGTTTACTCCCTCTCCCTGTAGCATAAAAGAAGCCAGAATTCATTTTTTTTTCTCTTGGCCATGTCATGTGGCATGCGGGGTATTAGCTCCCCCCAGGGATCGAACTCGTGCTCGTACAGTGGAAGCACGGAGTCTTAACCACTGGATCGTCAGAGAAGTCCCAGAAGCCTGAATTCTAACTCAGACAAGATGGTTCTTTGGGGCAGAAGTCCACCATCTTTTCAGTCTGCTGGCTTTTTAAATAAAGTCACTATTCCTTGCCCCCAACAACTCGTCTCTCAATTCATTGGCATATTGTGCAGTGAGCAGTATTAGCTTGGACTCAGTAACAAGACCATTCCTCCATTTCCCAGTGTGAGGGATGAATCCCTCCTTCCTCATCCTCATTCCCCACCAAGTCCTATTGGGTCCACCTCCTCAATGTTTCACAACACTGCCATTCCTCATCTTCATCCCCGCAGCTACAATTGTACTCAGGATTTCATTTCTTCTCACCTGCACCACTGTAATAGCCTCCTTATTGCTGTTCTACCTTCATTCAGCCTGCCCCTTCCAAACCATCCTCCACGTGAGGCTTACTATAGAAGGCTGTGCTCTCCACCTCCAGGGGACACGAGTATGACGTGAATGGTGTCCCCTACAGTCCTTTCAGCTCTAGTGTCCCAGTGATGCAGGGAATAGAAAACATGAGTACATGAGGCTTTTTTACCTAGATGACCATCTCAAGGAATTTAGGAGTGAGACTTTGTATAAAAGCAGGCTTAATTTAATTCTGTGGCATGTATGCATTTTTGCTCAGAAGCCTTAACTGCTGTTAAATATAATTCACTTTATTTGACTTTCAATGTTACCCAGCTCTGAAATAGGGTGGCTTTTATAAGAATTGCTTTCCTCCTGAGCTAAAAGCATAACCATGCAGAGAACACTAAGAGTAACTTAAGTGAGAATGATCACTAAATAACTGCAACCTCAAAGAGAAGATAGGTAATATATTGCATTCAGACAAGCCTGCCTTTCATCTGAGTATCTCAAAGGAAGGCAAAATGTAGCTGATTCTGTGTTATGGTTGAAGATTACAACTGTGCAATTTCCTTATTCCTGAGTGTTTCCTTTCTCAAATATGATAATGAGTTAAAGCAGCTCTAGAATTCAGTGTATATTGATTTTGAACACAGGTTTGTCTCTTTTCCTCCCCTCTAACGTCAACCTCAAGGTGCAAAGGCATCGATGGACTACCTGCCTTTGTGGCACTGAGGCATTTGCTGTCATGGGAGAAAAACATAATGATAAGTGATGAATGGACATCTTTCTGAGCTGTTCTAAAGTTGCAGTGGAAAAATACAGAGATGAAGAAGGAGATAAAACATCTTTTGCTCCCCAGAATCAATTCAATCATGGTGCTAACAAACACGTCAAGAATGCGTCTGAGAACTGGCCTCTTCACTCTGCTGAAGCAAAAGATTTACAGGATGTGCTCAGTGGTATAAATGGAAATTTTGCCTATTAGAGCCCTGAACTGCAATACTAAAGTGTTAAGTGTTCTGCATATTGATAGTAGGTCTAGAAATTTCCAGAAATACATTGCAACTGATCCTCTTCACACACTTTCTCTTGTGAGGTTGTAACCTTGTATTTTTTTGGTGACTTTAAAATGTTCATATTGTACCTGTCTATAGGTACATGCATTTTTTAAAAAAATTTATTTATTTTTGGCTGCGTTGGGTCTTCGTTGCTGCGAACAGGCTTTCTCTAGTTGCAGTGAGCGGGGGCTACTCTTTGTTGCGGTGTGCGGGCTTCTCATTGCAGTGCTTCTCTTGTGGCAGAGAACGGGCTCTTGGCTCACGGACTCAGTAGTTGTGACTTGCAGGTTCTAGAGCGCAGGCTCAGTAGTTGTGGCGCATGGGTTTAGTTGCTCTGCGGCATGTGGGATCTTCCCAGACCAGGGCTCGAACCCGTGTCCCCTTCATTGGCAGGCAGATTCTTAACCACTGCGCCACCAGGGAAGCCCGGTGCATGCATTTTTGATTCCTGACATAACAGAAGTTAAACAGTGAGACTCTAAATTTCTAAATAGATTGGAGGAAAAAAAAAAAGACCTTTTTTGAAGGTTAATCAGTCACAGAAAAATTAAAATAAGCAAAGAGTAAACAATATATTTTTCCCAAGGTAATTAAAATTTTCACGATAAATAAGAACAGGTGTTACCATCGATGAAATAAAATTCATATTTTATGGCAAGACGAAAAAAATTTAAACGTAAAATTTTTCTCTGTCCCTTTGGGCCTCCTCCCTCCCCTTTAGTGTATATTGTGCATCCACATTAACCAAACCTCCTTAGGAGATAACATTCCTTCTTAATCTCACCAAGGGTCGCAAATCCTTAGGAGATAACCTTCTTGACCTACTACTCACTCTGTATGTGTAGATATGGATTGTGCAAACTGTCAATAATACATCATTTAATGTATAGCTGTCTGTCTCAAAAACTTATATAACTGTGCTTTGACCTCTAGAGTGGAACAGTTCCTGGAGATTTCTGAGAAGCTCTTCCTCGGTTATAATCCTCAGTTTGGCTCCCATAAAATTTTCCACCTCTTTCTTAGATTGACTGATTTTTTTGTCAATGCCATAAAGGAAACCAAGAGATCCAAGCTTCGCATTTTCAAAGAGCCTCACGTTTAGACAGTTGAAAGATCTCCAAAAGAGATTATCCCTATAGCCAGAGATGTACCATCAGGATTAAAAGAAAATATATATCAATTGTTCAATTTAACTGTTAGAAGTAAATACTTTCTACAATTGTACAACATTTTCTGTAAATTTACATTGTCATATCTTCATTTTTCTATATACATGGAATTTCAAAAAATGGTATTGTCTTCGACCTTTCTCATTGTGATATTGTGATTTATAATAAGAAATACGAATTTTGTCTTCATTCCCCTTTTCTGGGGCAGAGCTTCTAAAACCCTTGGAATTTCCTAATTGACAGAGCAGTAAAGGCATCTTTTGTTTTGTTAATGAGGTGACCTTTGGAAAGCTCTCAAGGGATGGGGGCTGGTTGCCAGGATAACCAACTACAGGATTAGAGGATTGGAATTTCCAGTCCCTCCCTCACCGCCAACTGACTTCTGGGAAGGAGAAAGGGAATGGAGATGGAATCATTCACCAGTGGCCAATGATTTAATCCAGTGTACCTAATGAAGCATCCATAAAACCCCCGAAAGGGTGGGGATTGGTGAACTTGGGAAGTGCTGGGAGAGTGACACTTGTGCCTCTTCCCCATGCCTTGCTCAATGCATCTCTTCCATCTGGCTGTTCCTGAGCGATATCCTTTTATAATAAGCCAGTGATCTAGTAAGTACAATGTTTCTCTGAGTCCTGTGAGCTGCTCTAGTAAATTAATAGAACCCAAGGCGGGGATTGTTGGAACCTCCAATCCCTAGCTGTTTGTTCAGAAGTACAGGTGATTGCCTGGACTTGCGACTGGCGTCTGAAGTGGGGCTAGGGGCAGTCTGTGGGACTGTGGGGTCTGAAGCGATCTCTGTGAATATAGTGTCAGAACTGAGTTAAATTGTAGGACACCCAGCCGGTGTGGCGAGCGGGTGCAACTCTTCGTGCGCGGGCTTCTCACTGCAGTGGCTTCTTTTGCTGCAGAGCACAGGCTCTAGGAGCACGGGCTCAGAAGTTGTGGCGCACGGGCTTAGTAGCCCAAAAGCTACCTGTTTTTTGACTAATTTCCTCTAGTTGTGAGTCAGTTAGGCAATAGGATTCAGTTTTGTCTAGGAATCAGTTAGGTACTAGGAAAACTAGGTAGACATAAATAATTATAACAATGAACATTTATTGAGTGTATATGTGATAAGTATTATATTTACATTATTGCATTATTGTTCCTATTTTACAGATAAGAAAACTAGTGCCCAGAAGTTTACTCAGTGTCATACACTTAATGAGAGGTGGAGTTAAGATTCAAACTCAGATGTTTCTGTCTCAGTAATCTGAGATGTTAGCTCCTAAACCAGTGCTTATCAAAATGTAGACCCTGGGCTTCCCTGGTGGCGCAGTGGTTGAGAGTCCACCTGCCGATGCAGGGGATACGGGTTTGTGCCCCGGTCCGGGAGGATCCCACATGCCGCGGAGCGGCTGGGCCCGTGAGCTATGGCCGCTGAGGCTGCGCGTCCGGAGCCTGTGCTCCACAATAGGAGAGGCCACAACAGTGAGAGGCCCGCGTACCGCAAAAAAAAAAAAAAAAAAAAAAAATGTAGACCCTGACCAGAGGCATCAGCATCACCTGGGAACTTACTAGAAATGCAAATTCTCTGTCTCTACCTCAGATCTAATGGATAAAAAACTTTGGGACCCATCTATTTTTCAAGCTTTTTTTTTTTTTTTTTGTCCTGCAGGTGATTTTAAAGCACATTAATGTCCTAAATTATAGAGCAGAGTTGTCCAATTGAACTTTTTGGGTTGATGGAAATGTTTTATACAATATGCCATCCAATAAGGTAGCTACTAGCCACATGTGGCTATTGAGCATTTGAAATGCAGCCGGTGTAACTGAGAAACCCCCCCTTTTTTTCTGTCTCTGCTATGTGGCTTGGGGGATCTCAGTTCCCCGACCAGGGATTGAACCCAGACCACGGCAGTGAAAGCACCAAATCCTAACCACTAGACCACCAGGGAACTCCTGAGAAACCACATTATACATTTTATTTAATTTTAATTAAAATTTAAATAGCCACATATGGTAGTGGCACTAGGTTGGGTGGCACAGATATTGCCTCCTTATATCCTGGCCTATGGTTCTTTTTTAGATCATCCCTCATCTCTAAGGAGGACTACTAATGCAGTCAGTCAGCAACAAGCATAGCAGAATGGTGATAAGAGTACATTGGAATAAGTGCAGCCTTGTGTGGGATACATTATCCACGAAGTTTCCCATATTGCCTATGTGTAGAATTAGTTTTAAAAAGAACAGGTGAGAGCATTCAAACCACATGACCCTTATATTAGTCCACACAATACCAAATGTGGTGATTAGCTTGTTTACACAGATTGGTGATCCTATACAGACAGTGAATAACAGTTCTGATGCATGAGTAAGATGAATCCCATAAATATTGACCTAGATATGACTTTGGTAAAGGGTCATAAAAATCCTTACGGAATATATCCTTTTCTTTCTTTTTTTTTTAAAGCATGCAAGGGACTTCCCTGGTGGTGCAGTGGTTAAGAATCCACCTGCCAATGCAGGGGACATGGGTTCGATCCCTGGTCTGGGAAGATCCCACATGCCCTGTAGCAACTAAGCCCGTGCACCACAACTACTGAGCCTGCGCCCTAGAGCCCATGAGCCACAACTAAACTGAGCACGTGAGCCACAACTACTGAAGCCCATGCACTCTAGGGCCCACATGCTGCAGCTGCTAAAGCCTGAGCACCTAGATCCTGTACTCTGCAACAAGAGAAGACACCACAATGAGAAGCCTGCGCACCGCGATGAAGAGTTGCCCCTGCTCACCACAACTAGAGAAAGCCCACGCACAGCAAGGAAGACCCAATGCAGCCAAAAATAAATAAATAAATGTAAACAAATAAATAAATAAATAAAAGTCACAACCACGATACCCAAAAAATAAAATAAAACATGCAAGTATATACAGGTATGATAACTCATCTGATGTGCTTCAAAGGCAATTTTCTGACAAGAAGGCCCTTTATACCCCTAGGAAGTAGTCAGCCTGAAATACAATAAATGTTAAAAAGTCTGTAAACTTCAAAATGGTAACCCAGTTTGAAAGTGGTGGAAATGCAGAGAGGCAGTGTGATCATGCCCTGTTATAAACCAAAGAGTAGGGTAGAAAAAGAGAACATGTCAGTACTTGAATTTATTTACAACTGTCCAAAGGAGAGAGAAACTCCAGCTACTGGACATAAACATTCTTGATACTGTAGAGAAGCAGATCCTGTGAATATTAAATCCCCTCTGCTTACCTTGGGAAGTTCGTTAGCAGGAGCCAGGGGTCAATTCCAACAAACATTTGTTGACTGCTTATGGGTCAGCACTGATGAGAATTTAATGATGAGCACGGCTGTGTTTCTTAGAGAGGCATGATGGGAATTGGGCTTTAGGAAAATTACTCTGGTAAGGAGCGATTGTGGGATTCCCTTCAAGGGACCATGAAGACCAGCATGAAGTGGTTTTTGGTGGAACTGGAAAGGCAAGGAAGATTATGTGAAGCATGATGAGGTAGAATCCCATGGGAACTTATTAGGTATCAGGGGATTGAAATTTGTTATAAAAGTGAGGTTTAAATATGGGTACCAGGAAAACGGTGGTATTATTAACACCATGTTTGAACCAAAGAGAATGTGGAAGGGAGATGTGTCATGGACTTAAGAGATCACAGCACTTAGTAACTGTTGATAGGTGTTATTTCCTGCAATGATCCACCTGGCATAAAATAAATCCACAATTATGTAATCAAGTGTCTCCCAGGCTTTAGCTAAGATTCTGAAGACAGCGTAGAGGATAGAACTATAATATATCTTTCTTTGTTAAAGAACCTGGAATTGCAAATTCTGGAGTCCATTTAGTATAACCAGCTTGATAAAATGTCCTTGTTAGTTATCTGACAAATTGCTTCACCCCATTTAATTCTTCCCTTCTTGACTTTTGCAGATCTTGCACGACTTTTATTCTATAGTATAATGATTTGCTAGATTAGGATTTCCTGGATTAAAAGGACTCTGTCTTATTTAACTTTGTATTGCCAGCCCTTGTCTAAGAGCCTAGCACACAAATAAATATTGGCTAAGTAATGAGTAGATGACTGAATGGATGAGCAAATAAATTTTCCAGTGCTTGGTTTAGCTCTTCTCATTGTTGCTGGGACTAAGTTTGGGTGTGTGGTCACAGAAATCCTGACATTGGCTCAGATTGCTCCTCTAGTTGGTGTATATTGATGTTGGGTATGTGTGACTAGTTAGGGCTTTAGTTGACAAGCGGTGGTGGTGATGGTGGTGTGGTGGTTTGTGGTATGAGCTCAGGGGAGGGTATTGTGGTGATGGGTGTAAAGAAAACAGAATAGAAGACATCTAAGTAGGTACATTTATTTTTAGTGCCCTCTACTTCCCTTTCTACTACTCTGATCAAATTTTGATTTTCCTTTTCCTAATTCTTATATCCCTATACCGAAGAGGTAATAGGTACCAGGAACTGTTTTAAGCACTGGGATACGAAATAAAAAGAGCAAGTCCTGGAGTGCAAGGTATTCCATCCATGGGGCCTGCACTGTTCTTTTATGGCTCATGTTGGCATGCCCAGTTAATCTTATTAACCTTTTATTCTTTTTGGCCGTGCCATGCGGCATGCGGGATCTTAGTTCCCCAATCAGGGATCGAACCCGTGCCCCCCTACATTGGGAGCACGGAGTCTTAACCATTGGACCTCCAGGGAAGTCCAAGCCCAGTTACTCTTTATTAGCCTTCTTGCTTTACAGTGCAATATGATATCTCATGTTCATCTTATATTGCATCATTTCTTTTTGAAAGATTTTCTCTTACTTCAAAGAAATGCATAATAAAATCCATCTTACTGGGCCTCCCTGGTGGCGCAGTGGTTGGGAATCTGCCTGCCGATGCTCTGCCTGCCGATGCGGGGGACGCGGGTTCATGCCCCGGTCTGGGAGGATCCCACATGCCACGGAGCGGCTGGACCCGTGAGCCATGGCTGCTGAGCCTGCGTGTCCGGAGGCTGTGCTCCGCAACGGGAGAGGCCACAACACTGAGAGGCCCGCGTACAGCAAAAACAAACAAACAAACAAGCAAAAAAATCCATCTTACCTAAAAATCTTCTCAACGATCTTCTATCTCATGGGAAGAATGTTTTAACCTTAATAAAAACTAACATTGGGGTTTTACTGTATATGTTACTGTTGTAAGATATGCATTTACTTTCCTTTTCAATTTAATGGCATCTTTATAATTGTCCATGAGATTCAGCAAAGTTCCAATAGTAATATTTAATATTTTAAAGCAAGCCTCTTTCTCAGTGATTCTCATATAGGTCCAATATCTGCTTTGGATTTATGATGCTCTCAAGTAATATATTGGTTAAAAAACAGATTTAAATGTACTTTTTTTTAAAAGCACTGACCTTGCTTTGGGAAGCAATTTTTTTTTTTCGCCCACTGTAAACAAAGCAGCAGTTACAAATGAACTCTATCATCCTTGTCCCTTATCATTTTATAACTGTTTGTTTGAGAAATAAATATATCACATTTTCTTACATGAAAATTGGATACTTATTTTTATGACTCGTATGAATATTTTACTGTTTCTACTTTAAAATTATACAAGAAAAATGAAAGAACTTAAACTGTCTGCAAACTCTGAGATGAGCACATTGAAACTATAGACAGTAACAAAACAACAAAGCTGAAAAAAAAACTTACATAAAAAGAAAAACAAAAAACCAAAAAAACAAACAAAAAAACCTTACATATTTATGGCCTCACTGGAAAAGGATATAAAACAAGCTTGTCATTCTAAAGTAAAGCAGGTTATAATAATAACAATGAATGAGTGGTTAATTCAGGTATGATTTAGCCCACCAATCCTCATACTTTGGTGGGTATCAGAACCACCCTGAGGGCTTGTTAAAACATATCTTTCTGGGGCTTCCCTGGTGGTGCAGTGGTTGAGAGTCCGCCTGCCTATGCAGGGGACATGGGTTTGTGCCCCGGTCTGGGAGGATCCTACATGCCGCGGAGCAGCTAGGCCCGTGAGCCATGGCCGCTGAGCCTGCGTGTCCAGAGCCTGTGCTCCGTAACGGGAGAGGCCACAACAGTGAGAGGCCCGCGTACCGCAAAAACAACAACAACAACAACAACAAAAAACATATCTTTCTGGATTTCATCCACAGAGTTTCTGATTCAGTAGTTCGGGAGTGAAGCTGGAGTATTTGCATTTCTAGTAAGTTCCCAGGTAATGCTGATGATGCTGGTCCAGGGAACACATTTTGAGAACCATTAATCTAGCCAAACAGTAGAACACTAGACACCATTGAAATCAATGATATTGATGTATATTTAATAGAGAATGATAAATTCATAATGGAACTAATGGGAGGGAAAGTAGAGAGAGCCTCTTTCTCGGTCCCCACCAACTTCATCCCCTCCAACTTATTGGACAGCATTGGTACCTGCTAAGACATCAACTTTTTATCCTACATTTTACAATTAAATGAAGAGAATTAAGGTTTCCTCGTACAATGTGTCAATTTAAGCAATAGTCCCAGTAAGTGTCACTTCTCCTCTACAGAAATTACAGATAGAGAATATGGAAGGAATGATAGTCACTATTTTGCAAGTCCTAATGTAATAATTCAGGCAACAATCAACAATGGATGAAACCAGTAGGTGACAGGCTGATGGTGATCTTTACAAGGGAAGGATTCAGTAGTTACTGCACAAATACACTGATCAGTCTACATAAATATAGAGAAGCCATCAGACATGGTGGTGCTTAATGTGAAGCAATATCACAAACACCACACACTATGTATTATTGCCCAAAGTAATGAACTTGAATCTAATCAAGATTCTGGGGCACACTTCCATTTACAAAAACTATGGGAGAAAGGAACAAATTAAGTGATTGCACAGAGAATGAAACAGACACACCCAGAATATGGCATATTCTATAGCAGGGGTCCTCAACCCCGCTGGGCCGCACAGCAGGAGGTGAGCGGCGGGCTTCATCTGCCACTCCCCTCACCATCACTCCCCCCGCCCCCCACGTTGCTTGCATTACCATCTGAACCGTCTCTTCTCCCCCTCCAACGCCCCCCTTCCCCCCGCCCCCATAGAAAAATTGGCTTTCACGAAACCGGTCCCTGGTACCAAAAACGTTGGGGACCACTGTTCTACAGGACAAATCAATGACACAGGGGGAAAAGTTTGAGCAGTCTACTTTATTTTTATTTATTTATTTATTTTTGACCACGCCACACTGCACGCGGGATGCGACACAGGGGATCTTAGTTCCCCGACTAGGGATTGGACCTGCGCCGCCTGCAGTGGAAAGATGGAGTCTTAACCACTGGACCGTCAGGGAAGTCCCTTGAGAGTAGTCTACTTTAGACATTTTAAGACAGGGAAATGCATGGCCTGGGTATCAGCCAACATCAAATATTATTCTTAATTTTGTTTGGTTGATTTTGACTTTCCAGTCAGTAGGAAAATGGCCACATTTTAAAGAGACGCATGCTAAAATATGTAGATACGAAATAATATGATATCTAGGATCTGTTTTAAAATAGGGTTGCAAAGGGAAAAAAAGAATAGGTGAAGGAAAGTGACAAGTTTGGTGAGATATATGTGGATAATTGGTTTAAGAATGCATTTTAGTGTTCTCTCTACTTTGCGTGTGTTTAAAAGTTATCATAATAAAAATAGAAAGAGAAACCCAGCCTCCATAGCTTTTCCTCTCTTAATCCTGATTTATGAAAATTTAAAAATTCAAGGTAAATTTCTTTTTTTGTTGTTGTTGTTGTACGCGGGCTTCTCACTGTTGTGGCCTCTCCTGTTGCAGAGCACAGGCTCCGGACGCGCAGGCTCAGTGGCCATGGCTCACGGGCCCAGCCGCTCCGCGGCATGTGGAATCTTCGCGGACCAGGGCACGAACCCGTGTCCCCTGCATCGGCAGGCAGATTCTCAACCACTGCGCCACCAGGGAAGCCCCTCAAGGTAAATTTCTATTGTCCTGATATTCTATTTAGAATCTTACCTGCATTACGAATCTACCATGTGACCTTGGGCAAAGTAATTATCAGGTTACTTTTTGGTCAAATGGCAGTAATAATACTATCAACCTCAGGGTCCTTACGAGGATTAAAAAGATAATGGATGTAGGGAATTCCCTGGCAGTCCAGTCCAGTGGTTAGGTCTGTGAACTCTCACTGCCAGGTTCAATCTCTGGTTGGGTAACTAAAATCCCAGGAGCTGCGAGGGGTGGCCAAACAAACAAACAAACAAAAGATAATGGAGGTAATATCTCTTTACACAGGGTCTGATACATAGTATCATACCATTCAATTAACATTAGTTATTATTATTATATAAATGTTTTTCTTTCCTATTCTTCTAGTGAATTGGGAGTGACTCTTCTCAGTTTGAGCATTTGTAGAGGAGATTAACTAATAGTAAGGATGTTGTCTAAATAATGAATTTTAATGTGATGAGCTCTACTGGCATAGTTGATTTATAAGCTTAGAAGATTATTTAAATATATAACATTTGTTAATGATATTAAAATATTTCAGTGGGTTTGGGGGCTTGGGAAAATGATTTGAAACATACTTTCATGATTCATTGATGCTAGTACAGCATGACTTGCTCTTAGTTTGCACAAATAATCTATGTGCATTCTTCAGGAAAGGTAAACATCTTTGCTAAAGCTCTTTATGAAGCCTAGCTGAACTTAGAAGTAAGCTATAATCCCAGTTGATTTAGTCAGCTTCAGAACTGTCTTACCCTTACAGATGGGATGACAGTACTGCAACTGTGATGCTTTTAGTACAATGGGAGGAGATCCAGAGGGTCCCGGGAGGTGAATGCAGATGACTCCCAAGTTCTGTGTGGACAAGGAAGTAAAAGCTAAGAAAAAGTGGCATGTTTCTTGGGAAACATTTCAATATTGTTATTTATACAAGGAAGCAGAGAGCAATACAGCTGGAGAATTAAGGGGAGAGATGAGCACACAGATGGGTAAGAAAGCACTGTTTTGCCAACTGCTTAACATCTGGTACATTACAGTCAAGTTAAATACCTAACAAGCTAAACAAAAGTCCAAGTAGCAGATGATTTCTTTATCTTTCTCGGGAATATAACAGCCCAAAGTAAGTCATGTTATATGTGAAAACCAGAGTTACACTTAAAGAAAAAATTCTCCTTTAAACATATATGGAATACACAGCTGGAGTTAAGACAGTATGGAATATGAGAAGAAGGCAGTTTATAGAAAACCTAAATGTTGTATTGACTCTGGTAGTGGGTTACAGTATAAATACAGCAAATTTCTCCTCCTCCTAAAATTGCTATGGTTTATCAGAATATCAGCAGTGCTTACAAGGCAAAGCTTATATAAATATTTTTTTCAGAAACAAAACATATTGGTAACCAATTACAGACCCATGGACCCATGACTGCAAAAAAACTTTTCTTTGAGATAAATTTACTTGTAAAATGCTCTGTGAGTTATCAATATTATTAAGATGCGTTTCATGCCAAGATTTCTCTTCTTGATCCTCTCTATATTTTATATCACCGTGGCTCGGGATATCTTTCTGAGACAGTGAATCCAATGTGAGTTTTAGTCACAGTGACAGAAATTAAAAAATAGCATCAAAGATCCAATCTCTTTTTTGTTATCCTCTGACTTTGAGGGAAAAAAAATTCCTCAGGTTTGCAATTCTACTTCCATAATTTGATGTTTCATTATTGAAGAATTGTAATTTTCAAGTCTTTTAAAAAACAATAATATATTGAAAAGTTTCTGTTTTCTTTCTGATGCATTAAAGGTAAAGATTCATAATGTTTTGTTACAGTTACCACAACTGGATGAGATGGTGACAGCTAATCCACACCATGTTTCTGAAAGATAGTCAGCCAGTATTTACTGAGCACCCAGTATGTCTCAGATAGAATTCTAAGTGCTAGGGATACAGCTGTAAGAAGACAGACAAGGACCTCAAGCATAGGAAGCTTCATTTTAGGGAAAGGAGAGACCAAAAAATAAGCCAAACCATTTCAAACAGTGCTCAGTGCTGGGGGAAAATAGCATAGGGTGGTCTGATAGAGAGTGTCTGAGGGACTACTTTAGATTGAGCAGTCAGGCAAATGCTCTCTGAGGAGGGAACATATAACTGAGAATTAAAAAACAAGCAGCCAGTTATATTAAAAGCTGAGGCAAGAACATTCTAGACAGAGAACAGAGCTAGTGCTAAGGCCCTAGGGCAGAAATAAACTTGATAAGGGACAAAGCATGGGAAATATAATGCACATGTAATGAAGTCACCGATTGTGTTACATATGCTTAAGATGACAGTACTAACAGTGGAAAAACTCGTTCTGAGAGCAATTAAATTCAAAGTATCCAAGAGTGGTGCTCATGATCTCAATGTGCTGCAAGAATAAGCAAGGCCGGTTGACAAAGGCCCAGATATTACAGGATGAATGAACTTAACTCCTGAATTAATTCCAATTATTCTTGGCCTAGACTCAAAGTCAACATAAGAACACCATCCAAATGGACTCAAAGAGTAGAATATGTTTTCACTGACTGAACATTAGGGAGCAGGCAGACTATAACATCACCATTGCAAAAGGCAACGGCTTGTAATAACTCCCATCTCATTTTAAACCTGTCCTGAAAAAGCACTGCAAACATATTTCATAAAATATCTTTCAGTTCCCTTGCAGTATTGTAAGCAGATAGAGTAGGAGGTCCCCAGAAAAAGAGAACCAGGAATGGCTTTCTTGACATAAGAGAAACCATTTTTGGCCTAAGCAATTTTGTGATCTAAGCCTGGCCACAATGCTTTCCCTGGAACATTTTTCATAATTAATGAAGGCACAAAGGAAAAACAATCAAGAAACAGTGGTTCCGTGATAAAACAGAGTCCTATTTCCTCTCTAAGGCATATACATAACAATCTGATACATACCTTTGAGTTCTGCAGGACCTAGGGCCTCCACTCTGGTGGAGGATGGTAACTACAAGCTGAGACCCCAGACTGGCTGGAACCTAAGGGATGATGATGTTGACCTTTTCTGACCCTCATGACTTCAATCAACTAAAACTTTGACTCTGGCAACCTTTGTCCCAATTCCATGCTGAATTCTCTTCTGCTGAAGCCCCTTCATGAATATTCATGTACCCTTAGCTTAAAACTTCCCCAATTTTGCTGTTGGGGAGACACTGTTTTGGGAAAGATTCCCGGTTAGTCTCCTTACTTGATGCAAGTAATAAAACCTCCTTCTGCTGATCTTTGACTTGGCTGTGTCTTTGGTTGTATCTTTTGACACCTACCAAGAGGTGAACCCACTTTTTCAGGTAACAGTGTTGGTCAGTAAATATTCATATTCATCATTAGTAAGGGAAAGGTGTCTTACATTTCCACTCCCTTCCTAATCTAATTATTTTAGATTAGTTTTGAGCAAAGTTTGCATTCTCATGAAGTTATTTGTCAGCCTAGTCTGATTTGTCATTGGTAGTTTCAATGCTTTTGCTGTTAAGTTGTCAAACGGTAGATTTAAATGATAACTACTTGTTGAGGCTGAAAGTTTAGAAAACCTAAAGACAATGAGCTGCTCTCTTGGCAGTTTTCCTCTTAAATGAGTAATGATCTTTTAGAAAGGCTATTTAAGCTAAACCTTTTGCAGTACTACATTGAAGCCCCGAGGCTAAATCATTGTGTGAAAATTTGGAGTGTCCCTTTCCCTTTTCCCTTACACTCATATTGCCCCAATATGAGAAGTTTAATGTGAAAAGAAATCACTTCATTAAAGAAGGGAGAGATGTTGTAGACCCTTTGCTGCAATTTAGGGATCATGGGACCCTACTTGTTGGCTCCAGAAGTCAGCCACAGAAGTGACTAAGCGGGTTGGCAAAAAATGCCCAGGGGGCTCATTCCTGTGCTGGGTGGGATTTGGGAGGAACCAACTCCTCAGAGATGCACAATTACAGTCTCCCTTGGAATCTGCGGGGTTGGGGGCTGGAGGGGAATTGGTTCCAGGAGACCCCGCGGATATCAAAATCCTTGGCTGCTCAAGTCCCTTATATAAGAGGGCGAAGTACCATGAATACAGTCTGCGATACTTATTCCCAGGTTTCGCATTTGCAGATTCAACCAGCCGCAGATCCACTGGTCATATCTGCCAGTGTCTTGGTAGAATCTGCGGATGCGAAACCCGGGGATTGGGACTGCTGACTGTATTCAGTTTGAGGAAAAAGTCTTTCCTGAATGCAGGACACCTTGGACTTTTGAAAAGCTGAGGACTGATGGAGAGTGGAATTCTTCATTCTAGGCCTTCTATTTGAAGGGAATTAGGCACTTTAGACTCAGGGTCACTTTTGTAAGAACATTGTTAGTTTTGTAACTTGTTCAGCGTTGTTCTATTTGACAGCCTGTGGCCTAGTAGAGAAAGCAGTTAATCCTTAACATTAAAAGCCAGTGTGTCTGTCTTCAGGGACAGCAGGACTGCTCTCCTTCAGCATGGGCAGTTGAAAATCCCCAGAGAGAGAAGTACTTTTGCTAGTGACCAGAGAAAGGAAAACAAGGTGAACGCCTGGGGACTGCTAGGAGGGAAAATAAAGAAAAAAGGAGCAGAGGAAATCAGCTGAGCAGGAAAAACAGCTGCTGGTCACCCACTGTGCCTTTTAGGCAGTGGTCTTTAGCCTTTGGAAGATGAATGACTTCCAAATTTCCCGATGCCCTGGTTGCACCCCGGGCCGATTACACCAGCCTCTCTGGAAAGATGCTGGCATCCGTATTTTTTATATCTCCCCCAGGTGATTCCAGAATGCAGTCGAGGTTGAGACTCCTGGCTTAGGAAGCATTCCCCAAACTTTAATGTGCTCATGAATCACCTGGTGAGCTTATTAAAATGCAGGTTCTGGGACTTCCCTGGTGGCGCAGTTGTTAAGAATCTGCCTGCCAATGCAGGGGACATAGGTTCGAGCCCTGGTCCGGGAAGATCCCACATGCCATGGAGCAACTAAGCCACAACTACTGAGCCTGCGCTCTAGAGTCCACATGCCACAATTATGAAACCTGCGTGCCACAACTACTGAAGCCCACGTGCAGTAACGAAGACCCAATGCAGCCAAAAATAAAATAAATAAATATAAATAAATAAAAATGCAGGTTGTGATCCAGTCTGGGGCAGGACGTTTCCAGTCCAGCTCCCAGGGGTCACCCATGCTGGGAGGGGGAGGGGAGCTGGGCAGCGCAAGCCTTTGGATATAAACTCTAGACACCGGCTGATTCTGTGCAGTGACCTCGCTGTCTATCATTAAACCAGTGATCAGCATTTGAATGCCACACCTTTTAAAATAGAAATCTTGAAAATCCCATTAAACTTACAGTAAAATCTAACCGTGTGACTGTGGCTTACCAATATTTTAATGTGGTGGTGGGGATTCAGCCCACCTCTCTGAACTCTCCCCCACTCTCCTCTGGCTCCGCTGCTCCAGGGAGCAGTTACTCTTGCTGTTCCTCCCACACCTGACCTCTCCCTTCAAGGTCTTCATTCGTGCCATGCCTTCTGCTTGGAATACTTTCCCCCTACATAGCCTCATGGCTCCTCCCCTCTTCATTCGGCTCAGATGTCACCACCTTAGCCCTCCCTTGATCACCCATTCTGAAGAAGCCATCTCCCCCCCACCACTCTGTCTCCTGACTCTCTCGCCACAGAGTGCTGATCACTATTTGAAACTGGTCTGCCTATTTGTTTGCTTATTGCTTTTCTCTGCACCTCCACAAGAATATTAGCCATGAGAGAAAAATCTGCTGTCTGTCTGGGCCATCAGTGCTACAATCCCAGCCCCTAGAGAACAGCCTGTCACATAGAGGAATATACACATACAAAATGAAAATGAATGGTAGGAATATCAGGTGTGTGTGTGTGTGTGTGTGTGTGTGTGTATATATATATATATATATATATATATATATATATATAGAGAGAGAGAGAGAGAGAGAGAGAGAGAGAGAGAATGAGAATTTTCAGTGAATACAAGCTGTTAATTAAGAGATCTTAATCTGGGTTTCTCTGATAGTGTTGATTAATATAGTAGAAGTATGGTTGAAACAACTCCATAGTGAGCCTGACCTTGGTTCACATGGGACTTCTAATCCATGTTTTTAGGAAAAAGAAGATGAATTCACATTTGCATTAAGGAAGAACATTACCCAGTTTATTAAAAAAAAGACTGCAGGCATAGGGGCCTTCCCTGGTGGTGCAGTGGTTAAGAAGCCGCCTGCCAATGCAGGGGACATATGTTTGAGCCCTGGTCCGGGAAGATCCCACATGCCCTGGAGCAACTAAGCCCGTGCGCCACAACTACTGAGCCTGCGCTCTAGAGCCCATGAGCCACAACCACTGAGTCTGCATGCCACAACTACTGAAGCCCCCGCACCTAGAGCCTGTGCTCCACAACAAGAGAAGCCACCACCATGAGAAGCCTGCACACCGGAACGAAGAGCAGCCCCCACTTGACGCAACTAAAGAAAGCCCACGTGCAGCAACGAAGACCCAACGCAGCCAAAAATAAATAAATACATACATAAATACATTTATAAAAAATAAAATAAAAGACTGCAGGCATAAACTGAAGCAATAGGCTTTTGCTTTTCTTAGGCCTTTTGTCTTGGTGAAAACCATAGTCCTGGGAAATGATTGCTGAGCCTGGTTTCTTGGTGCGAAAGCTTTGACACTTAGACCAATTGAATACTCAGGAAACAGTCACTTTGGCAGATTACAGGTAATAAGCTAGGAAGACATGTCTGTGATTAGATTGGAAGGTACAAATTGTTCAGTGGTTTTTATGCTTTGATTTCTAGTTGATCTTCTCTCAATTACTCTTAATTAAGTGCTCGATTGTACTTAATGTACTTGAGTTTGTGCTCTTAACGCTGTAGTTTTGCAGATAGCCCCTATGTATTTTTATAGTTAGTTTGAAGTGGTTAGCAGATGACATATTCACATTGTAACAAAATTCAATCTGTATAAAAAGATAAACAATGAAAATCAACCTCCCTTTCATCCCTGACCTTTGTTAAAGGAGACAATTTAGCTGATAACAAACACTTTAACACTTCACGAAGCAGGCAGTCTCTGTTCCTAAGAGAATTGCAAACTGGGGTGAAGGTAGGAAGATTTATAGGAAAAGAATAAGGAGCAAGGAAGTAAGTCAGAGATGGTTTGGTGTTTGGGGATTGGCTGATTGGATATACCACATTTCTGGTCAAGCAGAGCATTTACAGGGACACAAATATCACCTCAGTGTTGGTTTGCTAATGTGGTACCCTGGGCAGGAGTGGTGCTATCTTGGGCCTAGAAATTTATTTCCACGCCTTAACCCCTAATTCTTCCTCAGGAGACCATCACTGTTGTCAGTTTCTTGTGTACCCTTACAAAAACGTTCTATGCAGCATCCGTGCTTCAGTTTATTAATCTGCAAAATGAGGTAATAATAGTGCCTATCTTATCAGGTTCATACAAGAATTAAATGCATTAACGCATGTAAAAGCACTTGCAAGGGTATATACCATGAATTTTATGATCTTTAAAAATTGTTATGTGTATACTAGTATGAAGTATAGCAGTGCTGTCCAAATAGAAATATAAAGTGATCCACATATGTAATTTTAATTTTCTAGTAGCAACATTGGAAAAATAAAAAGAAACAAATGGAAAGGTTTTAGTAATATATATTATTTACCTGAATATATCCCAAGTAATATTTCAACATGGAATTAATGTGAACGTATTTTAATGTGATAATCTATAATCTTTTTTGGTATTAATTATTTGAAATTTCATGTGCATTTCATGCTTAAAGAACACCTCACCTGACACGATCCCCAATTCAAGTGCCCACCAGCTGCACGTGGCTGGTAGCTACTATATTGGACAGAGCAGGTCTGTACGTATTAATCTATAAACTTAACTTTTTTACTCTATTCAAACAATAGCATTTCTTGTTCGCTTGGATATTGTAAAATATTAATATTTCGGATGAATTTGGAGAGAAGTAAATAGTATTTAAACTAACGTGGTTTTAGAATTTCAAATGCCTACAACAAACATTGATTTCTAAAACGCTTAACGTAACTGAAACCACAAGGGCTTCTCATTATTCTTATTTATTTATTTATTTTTAAAATTTATGTATTTATTTATGGCTGCATTGGGTCTTCGTTGCTGTGCATGGGCTTTCTCTAGTCGCAGCGCGTGGGGCTACTCTTCATTGCGGTGGCTTCTCTTGTCGGGAACATGAACTCTAGGCATGCGGGCTTCAGTAGTTGTGGCATGTGGGCTCAGTAGCTGTGGCTCACAGCTCTAGAGCGCAGGCTCAGTAGTTGTGGTGCACGGGCTTAGTTGCTCCACGGCATGTGGGATCTTCCCAAACAAGGGCTCGAACCTGCGTTCCCTGCATTGGCCGGCGGAGTCTTAACCACTGCGCCACCAGGGAAACCCCCATTATTCTTCAGAGAAGAGTAGGTTCCTCGCTGCCGATCTGCTGCAGGGACTGGTCTGCCTGGCCTGCCCCCTGCTGGCTCTGCACCAGCCGTGCTCAGGCCTGCCTAGTTTCTCCTGCGGGAACGTTGTCTCCCGTGAGCCTTCTCAACTCCGTGGAGGCTGCTTCCTCCCGCTGACTTCCAACGCGCACACACACTCCCTCCTTGCTTAGTGAGTAATGCAACAACCACTTTCGAGCAAAAAATGTATACCTTCTGGTGTTCAGCTATTGATTTAAATTACTTTATTACAATGTAAAATAGTACAGACATAAAATTGTAACTCCTTATGTTGGCAGTTCATATACAACATCACATCCAAAATAAAAACAATAACTAAAAAGAAAGAAATTATGTAATTACTAAAAACGTACAAAAGGGTATATAAAAAAAAGCAATTCTCCTTCTTACACCTTGTCTCAGCCTTGCAGTTCCCCTTCCTAAAGGGGAAATATATATATATATATATATATATATATATATATCCAGAGATATATAGGTTTTTTAGCCTTAGTTTATTTTTACTCAGATTTGCTGCATTCTTTTTCAAGTAAGAATTCACATTACTAACTTAGTGGAGTAGACGATGTTTTGTTGAAGTCCCATTTGCACAGTGCCTGCACCTGACTCCCATGGCCCAGGGCCCAGGTTCTTTTGAGTTCAGCATGGCCAGTGCACTGGTGACATGCAATGACACACTTCACCCACTGCTGCCCCCTATTCGAACTACCATGAAACTTTCATTCTTGCAGCGTTTATGGGTGGGCATTTGATCTTCACTCGGCAGGAATGCAATATAGACACATTGTCAGTCTCTGTTCTTTTCATATTAGCCCGAGACAGAGTAGTACTACTTGTGGCCAACTCAATCAAAAGCACACATGTTCATGTAGGCTTTTGAAGCTTTGGGCAGAACCCAGTCATTAAAAAAAGAAAAAAATCCAGAAAATGTTTCTTTTTTCTTTTTTTTTTTGGCCACACTGCTCGGCTTGTGGGATCTCAGTTCCCCGACCAGGGAATGAACCCAGGCCATAGCAGTGAAAGCATCAAATCCTAACCACTAGACCACCAGGGAACTTCCAGAAAATGTTTCTGTCAATCTTTAAGGTTGTCATCAAAATGAAAATAGGAAATTTAAAAAAAGTATTAGAGAGGACCTATGGGCCCAAGAATATCTTAGGTTGAGAAACACAAGCCTTATTAGTTCTGTATATGTACTCTTCAGCTGGAGTAAGATTTATGTGACAACCCTCAACTGCCCCCAGACTAAGCCAGGTCCCCCATTTATTTGTATATATACAAACAGGTTCTCCTTTAATACAATCAGAGTTATTAATTATATGGGCATGTGTTTAATACTGTCTTTCCCATTACATTGCAAGCTCTAGTTTATCCACCACTGTGTCTCCAGTGCCTACCACAATGTTTTTCATATAAAAGGCATTTAACAAATAGTTTTGAGTGATTAAGTAAAGCAGCTATAAGTCAAGAGACCAGGGTTCAAGTCCTATCTTTACCTCTGTCTGTGTAAATTTGACCAGTAATTTAATGTCCTTAGGTCTCAATCTCCATATTTCATGAAGTGAGACAAGTAGAATTCTCAAACTTGGCATCGCCTGGAAAGACTTTTAAATAATACAGAAGGTGTAGTTCCACCTATAGCCACTCTGATTTACTAGCTCTTGGGCAAGGCTAGATAACCTATTTCAAAAGCTCTGGAGGTTACAGTGTGCAGCCAGGGTTGGAAATCCTGAATTAGTTCTAATACCCTATAGTTCTTTGTATATATTAGTCCTTGGCTTGAATTCAGCATATTGTGATTGAGGACCTACTATATGCTAAATATTTCTAGCACTGGGACTAGTATATTAGGAATATTTAGATTTCCTGACATTGAAGACTTGTTGGCTGAGAGATACTTAGGTGATTCAACAGCATTTTGAACATGTTGGTAGCACAGGATGGGAAAAAGGCAGACAAAAAGCATTCTTCTCAATCTGAGGTTTAGGGAAAGATTGCAAGAGGAGATGACACTTGAGTTGGTCATTGAAGGTTGGGTGAGAATTAACCAAGAGGGAAAGGTACATAAACAGAAAGGGCAGAATGTGCAAAAGTCCAGGAACATGAGAAAATCTAGTTCACTAGACTCCTATAAATGATTCCCAAAGTTGTAGCACAGCCAGAGTTGGTAGAGTTTAGGAGAAGTCTCTGGAGAAGAAGCTATTGTTCTGGCTCAGTAGCTGAGAGCAAGAGTTTTTTTTTTTAATGTAATATTTATCTATCTATCTATCTATCTATCTATCTATTTATTTATTTATGGCTGTGTTGTGTCTTCGTTGCTGCACGCGGGCTTTCTCTAGTTGCGGCAAGTAGGGGCTACTCTTCGTTGTGGTGTGCGGGCTTCTCATCGTGGTGGCTTCTCTTGTTGCAGAGCATGGTTTCTAGGCTTGTGAGCTTCAGTAGTTGTGGCACGCGGGCTCAATAGTTGTGACTTGAGGGCTCTAGAGTGTAGGCTCAGTAGTTATGGCACACGGACTTTGTTGCTCCGCGGCATGTGGGATTTTCCAGGACCAGGGCTCGAACCCATGTCCCCTGCAGTGGCAGGCAGATTCTTAACCACTGCGCCATCAGGGAAGTCCCAGAGCAAGAGTTTTTGAATCATAAAAATTTGGTTTAAATCTTGGTTTTGTCACCTTTTTTCTCTCTCTGTGACTCAACAAAATAAAATTGTTCACACTCATTTTCCTTATCTGTAAAGTGAGGACAATAATACCTGTCTAGTAAGATTACTATGAAGGTTAAATGAGGCAATATGTGTACAACTCTTAACACAGTGCCTGGTAGATTGTAACCAAAAAATATGCCAAAGAGGGGAAGTTCATTGCAGCTTTGCCTTTTCAATTTTAATGACTACACAGTACTGAATTGTAATTAAAGCTTTTTAAAAATAAGTATTGTGGGACTTCCCTGGTTGTGCAGTGGTTAAGAATCCACCTGCCAAAGCAGGGCACATGGGTTCAACCCCTGGTCCAGGCAGATCCCACATGCCATGGAGCAACTAAGCCCATGTGCCACAACTACTGAGCCCACGCTCTAGAGCCCATGAGCAACTACTGAGCCTGCGTGCCACAACTACTGAAGCCCGCATGCCTAGAGCCTGTGCTCCGCAACAAGAGAAGCCTCCGCAATGAGAAGCCCGTACACCACAAGGAAGAGTAGCCCCACACGTCGCAACTAGAGAAAGCCCGCGCACAGCAATGAAGACCCAACACAACCAAACATAAATAACTAAAATAAATAAATTAAAAAAAAATAAATATTGTAATTGTTGTTTCTTTCACATACAAAAAATTCAAATAGTATAAAAGGATGTTCAGGGAAAAGTAAGTTTCCTTCTCAAACCCAGATTTCTATTTTATGATTTGTTCTTCTTAGAGGCAACCAGGATATACCAATTTTTAATGTGTCCTTTAGAGATATTCTGAAGCACATTTGAAACAGCAAAATATAAGAAATCAAAGCATTCATCAGTATGGGAAATGTCTGTGGAATAAGTACCCTTTGGATACTATGTAGCAATTAAAAAAAGTAAATTGCAGAATGATGTGTTCATTGTGATATCTTCCTTTTAAACACATAATAATGTTACATAGAAATATATATACAAATAAATAAATAAACATATATATAATTTCATGTTTACAATCAATAAGTAATGATTAAGAATTAGGTGCTCTTTATTGTGGTATTTCCACAATCTAACTTAACCTTTTAAATATTTATAGCTCAATAATATAACAGTGTGCTTAATGAATAAATGTATTTTGTCTGCTAACTTGAGGGGTTGCTCTGAAAAGTAATGTACACACTGTGAAAGTACTGCTGACTAGGTCTGTGTAAGTCAATTCCCATAACCTTAGACACCAACACATCATTTGGAATTCTGTAACTGTCTTTGACATAGTGGCTATGGATACTCTGTAATTTTATTGAATTATGCTTCACTAGTAGAAACAGGTGAATGCTTTAGGTATGATGAGACATAACTTACTTCCTTAGATATCGTGACTGTAACGTTCATCCCTGATTTATACATAGCTATTTTTCTTATACACTAAACCTACATATTAATTGTAAAATACATTTGGATTTCAGAAATGATCAGATGTGAAAAAAGTCTTAAAATCAAGTATCTATGATATTTAAAAGACATTTCTCTTTACTTTGATAGGGAGAAATGATGAAAGAGTGTAGCTTGTTATACTATGGAATCTCATAGATTTTTCCGTGTAGTATGGTTATTGTTTCCCAATGCCATATTTTTATTTTTTAGTCACTTTTTAGTGGATGAGGGCATTGTTTGCATTACTTTTCTTTTGCCTTTAACAGGTCAAGAGGCCACAGTTTCCTTTAGGATTTTTCTTTTTAAAAACATAAAAACCTGGGACTTCCCTGGTGGTCCAGTGGTAAAGAATCAGCCTTCCAATGCAGGAGACATGGGTTCAATCCCTGGTCGGGGAACTAAGATCCCACATGCTACGGGGTAACTAAGCCTGTGTGCCACAATTACAGAGTCCTTGCACCACAGCTAGAGAGAGAAAACCCACACACCACAACTAGAGAGAAGAGCATGCTGCAACTAAGACCCGATGCAGCCAAAAGACTAAATAAAATAAATAAGTATTTTAAAAAATAAATAAAATAAAATAAAAACATAAAAACCTATGTGTGTTCACTATACTACAGATTTAATATATATGCCACACTACATGACACACCCAGGAGGTCAGGGGTCATACAACTTTTTCAAACACATAACATTTCACCAGCAAAATCTAGTTATTTATAATATTTACATAATAAATAAAGACTATATTTAGCTTCATATAGGTTCTGGGCAGGTCTTACTGCCAAATGAATTTGTGCCAAACCTAGGAAATATATTTTATTGCATTGCAGATATGGGATTATATGACCATAATATATATACATATATGTGTTTGCATACATACATACACACACACATACACACACACCTATATGCAGTTCTTATATCAATCCAGGAATGTTAGATTTAGTAGCTTCATTATTTAATAAACAATTAGATTTAACTCCATCTTCATTCATATACTTTGCTTGGCTGTGTGAAGGGCAGTTTTTTTTTTCCCTGTCAAGGTGCAGTGTGGGAACCCCTGTAATTTGAAGAAATAATTATGTTTTCTTTTTCTTAGCAATTTTACTATGTCAGTAGGGAATAAAAACAACCATTAGGAACATTCCAAAAGCATAGGCTTTGTATATAGAGTCAAATTTGAATCCCAGCTCTACCATTAGTTGGCACAATAATGAAATACCAACAGGAGCTCAAGTAAGTCAAACTTGGATTCATGTAGATCACAAATTGTTAGAGGTTGGTTAGTGGTTAACTTCGGGGAGAAGGAAAGAAGTAGTGACTGTAAGGGCAAAGGGAGGCTGTTAGATGCTAATATTTTATTTATTTAGCTATTTTTCGCCACACCACATGGCTTGTGGGATCTTAATTCCCCGACTGGGGATTGAACCCAGACCCAGGCCACCACAGTGAAAGTGCCGAGTCCTCACCACCGGACAGCCAGGGAATTCCCGATATTTTATTTCTTGATTTTGGTGGTTGTTACATGAGTATGTTCATTTTGTGATAATTCATCAGGCTGTACAATTATGATGCCTACATCTTTCCACATGTACTACTTCTGTAAATATATTTAATGTTTGTTAGTAAAAAAAAAAAGTGGATTTTCAAAAGTAGTGACAGACTAACTTCTATAATCCACAAATCCAATGGGGAAAATATTTTATAAAATCCGTGCATAAAATCAAAAACATTGAATAATATCACAGCTATTATTAAAATTAGATAGAAAATACAAAAAATTTAGTGATTATCAACAAGATGATATACAACTAGGTAGTAGTTAGTAAATGCTGTTTAGGGGTCAGTTTGCAGACAGAATAAAACCCTTTGATTAGGAGATCTTTCCTGCTACCTCTGGAGTTCTAAGGTGTAACTCACCCATCCTTCAGAGTGAATATCATAAAATAATAGACAGAACAGTGTAAATGGCTTAGTACTTTTATTACATAAGTATTTCAAAAATAACTCAGAAGAAAGTTTGCAAGCATCGTATTTTTTCTACTCTGAAGACTAGTGTTTTGTGAAACACAATTTGGGAAACGTTGGCTTAGATTTTAATTTTATGGGCAATGGGAAGCTATTTCGTATTTTAAGAATGGGAATGACAGCCTCATTTCCACTAATGGAGGATGAGAAGGCTAGACTAGAAGTAGAGAAATAACAGGCATGGGACTGTTTCAGCAGTTAAGGCAAGAGATGATGAGAACCTTAATTCTATTGATTAGCAGGGTCAATTGAGAAGAGAGAATTGATGCAAGAAATTTCAAGGTGGTAAAGAGGACAGGCTTGGTGACTGTGGTGGATACTGTGATCCAGGCCCAGATGCCTCATGAGTGATGTTCAGTTGCTCCAGTTGTTAGGAGTGCCATTGGCAAACAACCTTCAGCTGCCAGCCCCTTCAGGGATGATCTTAACTACAGAGAGACCTTGACCACATGCACTGACTGATGAGGAACAGCCCCAGCTTCATGTACATACAACCTATGCAGTCACACAGTGCCCCATGCACAGAAGGGGTCTACCGCTTGGTTTAATGTTCTGCTGTCGCCCTCTTGGAAATCTTAATTTTCGAATAGAGTCTTGTATTTTTGTCTTGCACTGGACTCTGCAAATCATGTAGCTGGTATTGATGATGGAGCATAAAGGCCTTGCTACCTAAGCCCATCTCAGGTAACTCAGAAAAGTCGCTTCTCAGCTTCAGAGCCCCAATGGAGTCAGCTCAGGCAGTTGTTGGGACTGCATTAAAACTTGACTTTGGGCTTCCCTGGTGGCGCAGTGGTTGAGAGTCTGCCTGCCGATGCAGGGAACACGGGTTCGTGCCCCGGTCCATGAAGATCCCACATGCCACGGAGCGGCTGGGCCCGTGAGCCATGGCCGCTGAGCCTGCGCATCCGGAGCCTGTGCTCCGCAACGGGAGAGGCCACAACAGTGAGAGGCCCGTGTACCCCAAAAACAAACAAACAAACAAACAAAACTTGACTTTATGTCTCCTCTAGCTTAATCTGCTTGATTCCCCTTTCATCTACAAGTGCCAAGGGTATTCCTTCATAAGCTTCTGACCCACTAACCTCCATCTCAGAGCCTGCTATCTGGAGAACTCAACCTGCACCCATGACCTTTTGAACGTGGGAGAGAGAGGAGTGAAGGACCACTCTGAGCTGGTTTGCTTGTCCTAGTGGACAATGATACCATTACTTTAAGGGCTCCCAAAAGGGCGAGAGAAGGGTACCCAAAAGAGGAGGGGCAGTTTGAAGAGGAAACGTATAATGAGAGGTTGTCGTATTAGAGTTTAAGATTTCAGTTTTGTACTTTTATTTTATTTATTTATTTAATTAATTAATTTATTTTTTGCGGTACGCAGGCCTCTCACCGTTGCGGCCTCTCCCATCGCGGAGCACAGGCCCCGGACGCGCAGGCCCAGTGGCCATGGCCCACGGGCCCAGCTGCTCTGCGGCATCTGGGATCCTCCCGGACTGGGGCACGAACCCACGTCCCCTGCATCGGCAGGCGGACTCTCAACCACTGCGCCACCAGGGAAGCCCTGTACTTTTAATTTTGATGTGACTGAAGGCTACCCAGGAGGAGATGACCAACTGTGAGATATTAATCTGGAGCTCTGCACAGAGGTTAGGGTTGGGGTCATGGGCTGATATTTCAAGGAGTAAATGTCATTGTCCAAGAATAGTATATAGGGAGAAGGCTAAGAGGAGACAGCCACCATTTAAGAGCTGAGCCAAAAGATCCAGCAAAAGGGAGGAGAAAGAACAACCTGGGAGAAAGGAGAACCAGGAGAGCATGTGTGTGGTTGGAAGCCTGATGGAAGTGAGTTGACATGTATGGTATTTGGAGGTAAGAAAGGGGAGACCAGTGATTCAGGCCATTTCATCCTGAAATGTGGTTTATGTAAGGAAGGCAAGAGATTGGGGCAGTTGGTAGAGGTACAAGCTCAAGGAAAAGATTTAAAAAACATTTTTTTAAAGATGGAAAACAATAGAGAATATTTACTTTGCTAAAGAAAAGAATTTTATTTTGCACATCTTTCTTGGAAGAGGCATGCTTAGATTCTAGAACGAGTGACATAAAATTAAGTGGTAGCTTGTCTGTTAGTCTTTGAATGAAGCCTTCACCTCTCTACCCCATACCCCCTTTAAAGTGGTTGTATTTAATTGTAGCTTTTGCCAAGTGGAAATTTCCTGGAAATCCTTTGAAGCGGATGGGGCTTTTAAACCAAGGAAATGATGAACCCAGTCTCCCCAGTACATCCCGGTTTCAGACTTTTGCAGAGCGGCAAATCACTAGAGGGCGGACTTGTCACACTCCCTTGGAAATGGGATTGATATTGGTGAACAACAGGAGGGCTGAAAGGAGTCAGGAGGGAAGGTTTTAATACTATGCCTAGGTGTTTCGGTCTAGATCAAGGCCAACGAGTCCCCATGAATCACCTCTTGGTTTTGGCTATCATAGTAGGACATTATTGACAAGCCAGGGGATAATAAGGATATCCCCTTCCTTTTTGCCTTCAAAAATTATTTTATTTGCCTTCATTGTTTTCATCTGGTCTGATCCATTTCCCCTGTAGTTTCTTCACCAAGTGTTTACTGAGCACTATCATGATTGCTCAGGCATACCAGATGCTGGTGACACAACAGTGAACAAAACAGACAAAAGTCTTTGCCATCATGGAGCATATATTCTAGTATAAGGGGACCAAAAGGAAACAAAATAAGTTAGTTTATATAGTATATTACAGGCTGTTATATGCTGTGGAGAAAAATAAAGCAGGGAAAAAGGATCAGAGAGAGGGTAGAGGGAGTTGCAATACAGTTTGTCCTACATAAGGATGCTTGAGAGGCATAAGTAGGGGCTGCAATGCAGCCAATCTGCCGGGGAGAAGGGTGCCTTTTCCTGACTAATCATGGTAGGGCTTCAGGAGGCTGCAGGTGGTTACCAAAATATCTGTCTTTAAATGGGGCACTCTTGCAATGTCCTTTTGGCAATATTGAATTCCTGAACTTTTGAACACTTCACCTAAGTTTTACAAATCCTATACTATAACTCTAAGCCTTTTTTGTTGATGAAAAAAAATCTGGTATTACAGAATTACAATCTTACTCAAGTCCACAACATTCCATCAGTAGTAAGTCACCTTATCTACATAACCTGGCATGCTGTTATAGAATAGGAAGTGGGTTTGATGGCATTTCTTCTTCATAGAGTCAGGCTGAGCATTCTTCTGTGTATGACACTGTTGATATTTTTGCATTGATTATATGAAGATTAAATCCAGTACCTTCTGGGGACTCCAAGTGAAGCTGAACAGTCTATAATTTACAGGGCTATCATAATTTTTCATTAAAAATAAACATAACTTTTGCCCTTTTCAAGCATAGCACATATGTCCTATCTTCCAGTGTTGCTTAGTAAGCTAATGTCTTGGCGGTGTAGGCTAATTTCTTAAGTATTTTAAGTTGGATGCCAATTAGCCCTCCCTATCTAAAGCACATTTCAACATTTTCCCCCCAAGACAAGTCAGTCTTGATTTGTCTGCCACTCTCTTGGTACAGCTGGCACATATTATGTGTATTAAATTGCAGTTACTTTTTTTTTTTTTTTTTTTGCGATATGCAGGCCTCTCACTGCTGTGGCCTCTCCCACTGCGGAGCACAGGCTCCGGACACGCAGGCTCAGCGGCCATGGCTCACGGGCCCAGCCGCTCTGCGGCATGTGGGATCTTCCTAGACCGGGGCACGAACCCGTGTCCCCTGCATTGGCAGGCGGACTCCCAACCACTGCGCCACCAGGGAAGCCCTGCAGTTACTTTTTAAAAAAGTTAAAATTAAGGTTTGAGAACTTCTAGCCTACTTAGAGATATCAGTTATGGAGTATGCCATGTAAAAAGAGGGCAGCATTTTCACTGCACTTCTTTTCCCTGGTATCATTAATAATGTTTTATTCTACTTAAAAAAATTTTTTTTAAAAATTTATTTATTTAATTTATTTATTTTGGGCTGCATTGGGTATTTGTTGCTGCACACGGGCTTTCTCTAGCTGTGGCGAGAGGGGCTATTCTTTGTTGCAGTGAGCGGCCTTCTCATTGCTGTGGCTTCTCTTGTTGCTCTAGGTGCACGGGCTTCAGTAGTTGTGGCATGTGGGCTCAGTAGTTGTGGCTCGTGGGCTCTAGAGTGCAGGCTCAGTAGTTGTGGCACACAGGCTTAGTTGCTCCGCAGCATGTGGGATCTTTCTGGACCAGGGCTTGAACCCGTGTCCCCTGCATTGGCAGGCAGATTCTTAACCACTGTGCCACCATGAAAGCCCCATTTCTACTTTTTATTTTCCTTGCAATTTGTTATTTTGCTTGGGTCAACTGATTTTGCCCTATAAGTCTTTGTACTCTCTTTTTATTTTTTATTTTTTTTATACAGCAGGTTCCTATTAGTCATCCATTTTATACACATCAGTGTATACATGTCAATCCCAATCTCCCAATTCATCACACCCCCACCCCCACCCCCCGCCGCTTTCCCCCCTTGGTGTCCATACGTTTGTTCTCTACATCTGTGTCTCAATTTCTGCCCTGCAAACGGGTTCATCTGTACCAATTTTCTAGGTTCCCCATATATGCGTTAATATATGATATTTGTTTTTCTCTTTCTGACTTACTTCACTCTGTATGTATAAGTCTTTGTACTCTCTCTTAATGAGAGTGAGACCTTGTGGTTAGTGTCAGAATGGTAGAAAAATCCAACTGAGAGTTGGTAGAGGAAAAGACAGAGAGGGACAATGGGTTGTGTGGATGAAGATCATTCTGACCCCTTTGGATAGAAAGAAAGTTAAATGCTAGTTAGAATTATTGAGGCTCGTTGTCTTTTCCTGTTTGTCCTGTTTCTTTCCATCTCTGTCCCTCTCCAGCACCTTGCCAAGAATCCCCCATGACCCTTTTCTTGGGCTAAAGCCCGTCGACCAGTCACTGCAAGAGTCCTTCCCAGTGAAAGCACCAACCTGTTGTCTTGAGTCTATTTTCATTTACCTTTAGATTTTTCTCCCCTTTATTCATCTTCATTACATTCTCTTTGTGTCTATTGGCGAAGGGATGCAGTTCTTCCTCAAATATAGTCTAACTGCAGCACAATTAAATTGGAAACAAAAAGGAGAAGCTGACTATGCTGAAAGTATTCTATATTCATTCTGAATTCCTTTAAACCTCAGGCACATATGCCTATATTTATGACAATGCGGATATATAAGAAAAGGAGGAGAAAAAGTTCTATCCTTTCTTCCCTGAAAAATGGCATCACACATGACCATGAGAACTGAATATAAAATGGACAACGGCTGGACCATATTTACAAATAGAACTCTGACTCACAACCTGCAGCAACCTGTGCAGGAAATCAACCCCCTTATCTATCTATAATAAACAGCCCAGGAAGCCAACCTGCTATAAATGGTGGGGACCCATTTGGAATTCCAGAGTTGATATGAAGATTATTTTAAGCTGAAGACGTATGAGATTCAACAGATTCAGAGAGAAGCCTTCTTGGAGCTTCCTTTATCTGACAAAAAGCAACAACTTCTAGGAAATGAGGCTAACTGTTTGGGACACTAAGAGGTGAAATCCCTGGGAAAGTGAGGAGAGTGAAGAGGAGGATATTGTGGCGACTGACAATGAAATGGACAAAATGCCCAGCACAGTCTGACCCTTAATACAAAGGAAAGGCAATGCACAGCAACCATAACTCCAGCCAGCAGGGCAACCCCCAATTCATGTAATGTTCATGATGAGAGAATATACTCCTGCTGAGCTTATTGACACAGCCACCAAGTTCCAGGGAAAGGCCAGGGAAGGTATCCAGGCCTGGTTAGTGCAGCAGTGGGATATGGGGTGTGATGGCATTTCTCTGACTGGGCGGGAGGGAGAGAAAATGAGCCCCTCTGGCAGTTCCTGCTTGGTTCTAGGGTGTGGGGGGAGTGTTCGAGGAACTCACTCCCTTGTAGACTGGACTATTGTAGCTGCAGGGAGCCTTGGTCCAATGAAGAGGATCTCCCTGGGCATGTGGGACCCTGGAAATCCACAGAGGAGAGCAACAAATTCTTAGGGAGTTGACTTCTACACCCTCTTTTTTTTTTTTTCTTTGTGGTACGCGGGCCTCTCACTGCTGTGGCCTCTCCCGTTGCGGAGCACAGGCTCCAGATGTGCAGGCTCAGCGGCCATGGCTCACGGGCCCAGCCGGTCCGCGGCATATGGGATCTTCCCGGACCGGGGCACGAACTTGTGTCCCCTGCATCAGCAGGCGGACTCTCAACCACTGCGCCACCAGGGAAGCCCTACACCCTGTCTTTGAAGGCTCTGATCCAGTCACATTCACTGCAGGAGTGAAAGCCAGATAATCCATTGCTCACCTGGGGGAAACTGACAACTCCTGGGAACAAGTATGAGCTATGGGAAAGGCCCAAGAGAGAGAGAGGGAAATTGAAAAGCCAAGATGCTATCCCAATCCTCTATAGAGAGTCTGGTAAAAGTAACCTGGAAACAAATGTAGTTTGACCTCATTGCTACCAGGACCCCACCTGAAAAAAATAGACCAGCAACCCAATGATGCATTAGTTGGCCTGTGGACAGCCTTAAAACCTGAAGAGCAGTTCAGAGCTGCTCCACCTGCCCCTACCATTCCTGATGCCCCACCTGCTCCAGCAGAGGCCTCAGGGATACAGTCCTACTCGGGGTGGTTGCCTGCACAGCCCAGGTATAGGATGCAGGCCAAGACAGCCTCCAGGGAGGGCTGTTGGAGGTGACTGGAGGCTTCCTGTTGAAATCAGTATTCACTGATCCCCGGAAACAAGCAAAAAGGGATGGCTCTGTTGATATTGGAACCAAATGTATTCCAATACATGGTCACTCCCAGAAGTTTTCTGGCCCCCTCAGTGCCATTGATGGTTATGGAGGATCAACTGTTATGGTCAAAAAGGTCCCTTTGACTCTGAAAATTGGGCTTTCTCCCCTATGAGAACACTAGGTGTTTATCTCTTCAATACCAGAGAATATACTGGGCATTGATATCCTAACAAGGTCAAACTCTGCAAACCTCTGTCAGTGAATTCTGCTTTCAGTGAGTAATCAAACCAGCACTGAGGGGAAACACCAACTGAGAACCAGTAAGGTACCACCCCCTGTGAAGAGTGGTAACTGTCAAACAATATAAATTGTCTGGGGGCAAAGGGAAGTAGGAGAAACTCTTGAAGAACTGCACTGAGTGGGCTTTGTACATCCTGCCCGTAGTGCTTTCAAAACAGCTCAGCGAAGCCGGAAAAAAGCCAGATGGCTCATGGCGGATGACCATGAACTACAGAGAACTGAACAAGGTTGTGGCCACATCCATGTGGCTGTGCTCAACATTGCCACCATCTTAGATGCGTTGGCCCTGGTCCTAGGAGTGTATCCTACTGTACTGGACTTAGCAAATGTTCTTTTTAGTATACCCCTTGTCACTGAGTCACAAGATCAATTTTCCTTCACAGGGGAGGAACAATGGACTTTTCAAGTGCTTCCCCAAGGCTATCTGCCCAGCCCCACCATATGTCATGGGATGGCAGCCTGAGATGTATCTCTGTTCTCCTTCCCCACGTTAGTAAAATGGGCTCATTGTGTTAATGATAAACTGTTAACATGTGAAGGCTTGCCTCTGCTGCAGGACACTCTGCAGACTTTGTTGGAACATCTATGTGTGAGGGGATGGACAGTGAACCCACAGAAAATTCAAGGCCCAGGCACTGCTGTAAAGTTTTTGGGAGTCATTTGGTTGAGTAAGATCTGAGTTGTCCTAGAAACTGTGATTGATAAAGTACTAGCCTATCCAACTCCCCCAAACATGAAAGAGGTACAAGCCTATTTAGGGATTTGGGGGCTTTGGAGGACTTTTATTCCTCACCCAGCACAGTGCCTCCATCCCCTATACCACCCGGTAAGGAAAGAGCACATGTAGGACTGGGGATCAGAGCATCAAGCCACCTTCCAGAAGCCAAAAATACCAGTGAAGCAGACTAAAGCTCTGGGCATCTCCCAAGCAGGGTACCATCTGAGTAGATGTGTCTGTGACTCTGGAAGGGATGGGCTGGGCATTGTGGCAGAGACAACAGAAGGAGAGACACCCCTAGGATTTTGGTCCCAGCTCTGGAAGGGGGCAGATACCCCAAATACCCCATAGAGCAACAGCTCCTAGCAGTGTACACAGCATTCCTCCAGGTAGAGCCTCTTATGAAGTAACTTCCTTCCTATGGTAGGAAGTTCTTATCATGGTAAGAACTTCCTTTCCTATGAAGGGGTGGTGGGTTGAGAATACATTCCATCCACCCACCTCTGCCATGGCTCACACTCCCAGGTTAACTGAGTGGCCTACTTGCAGCAGAGGAGCACTGTGTCCACCAGCCACTGTCTCTAGAAATGTGGGTGCTACTAGGCCCTGTGGAGTATGTTGATCCCCCAAACATAGATCCCCCTGTTCCTGCGGAGGCCCCTGCAGCCCGTAGAGAGGGAGTGGGGGAATTCCCGCTGACACCCGCTATACAGATGGTCTATTGGGGGCAACCCATCCACAGGGACTGCAGTTGCTATTCAGCCCAACACTGACACCATCTGGATGGAAACAGGAACAAACCACAGCAGCCAGTGGGCTCAACTCAGTGGTTTGGCTGAAGCTCACTCTTGAGCCCTGGCTGTTAATTCTTTGCATTGACAGTTGCACTATTCTAAAGGGATTCACTAAATGACTTGGACAATGGGAAGCCAAGAGGTGACTGATCATGAATAAGCCATTATGGGGTCAGGATATGGGGAAAGACATTTAGGTTTGCCTGCCAGAGCCTGAGGTAGTCTCACTGCCTTCTGTGTCCCAGCTGATAAGGCACTGACATAACCTAGCTCCCTACAAGCTCTAGCAACTAACCCTTCAGTAGATACAGCAGATTGCATGTATAGAGAGTGGCCACCATAGTGCCTGGGTGGGATGGCATATTGCCAAGGATGCCGGATTGCCCTCGAAATACAGTGACTTCATTAATGCAGTAACAGCGTGTCCTATGTGTTCTAAGTAGTGCCCAAGGCATTGTTGCTAAAAGATGCCAAGGGCCATCCACTTGGAGTTCCCATCTGGTGAGGGATTGGGCAATTATTTATATTGGCCTCTTCCCTCTGAGAGAGGGTTCCAAATATGCCTTGTTTTGTTTGGGCACTGCATCTGGCCTAACCCAGGCTTTCCCCTGTCACCATGCAAACCAGGCTGCCACTGTTAGGGGATTAGAGAAGCTGAGTACCATGTACAGATACCCTTACCCTTGCTGAATAGACAGTGATGGGCAGGGTACCATTTCAAAGGCCATGATATGTAAGACTGGGCAAAAAAAAATGACATTTTTTTTTGTCATGGAGGTTCCATCTCCCCTAGAACCTGTAAGCAGCAGAATTGGTAGAAAGGAAAAAATAGGATATTAAAGCAGCAGATTAAATTACTAACAGGTAAAACCACTTTGGCTGGGAGAACTAAAGTACTGTCCCAGGTTTTGACACATTTGAATGATTAACAAGTAGGGCCTGTTGCACCATATGCCAGACTGGGTACCCTTGCTGAGACACCCAGCACCGTAAAGGTATGGAAGTCATGGGAGACACCCATTGCTCTGACTCTCAGTGTGAACACATGTGCTATGCTGCTGAGAACACCAAGCCCCAGCACAACTGGGAAAGGCATTACCTAAGGGAATTTGCAATAGGACATCTCACCGGGATGGGTGAGTTACTTGCTTCCTCCGGGTGAGGGAGAACTACTCAGTCTCCACTAGGACCCGTTGTTTTACTGCAACCTGGACCCGTTGAAATGCACTGCACCTGAATGGAACACAGCATTGAAAGAGGGAGAAGGTGGGGGTCCTCTATTAAATCACATGAAGACAGAAGTGAACGTCTTGAGTGATCTGACCCTCAGCCCAGGGGATTTAATAAATCTAGTGGTTCAGATCAGGAGGCTCTTGGTGGAGAAAAATCGTTACTTATTTTGGGAATCATTATTTTGATCTGTGTTTTCTCTTGCATGTGCCTCTGTTGCTGCTGTGGTATCTGCCTCCAGGGCTGCCCGATAACCACCTAATGACCCACCTCCAAGCTAGTGGAACGCCTGGCTGACTGCTCAGGGCACATTGCCGAAGAGTGGGGGCTGTGAGATGGGAAGAGCCGGTCACGAGGGGTGGAGTGTTCCAGGAGGTCATGCAGAGGACAAGACCGCCGGTTGACCTGGGAGCTGGATCCGGGGAATCAGAGGCCGCTCACCCCTGCGCCCCCAGCCCGCCTTGGAATGTACCTTCTACCCACCCTTCCTACAGCCAGAGCCGTGTTCACGGATGCAGCCTTGAGAGAGCAAGGTGTTGTTGAGACCGTTTCGACCATGTACATGACAGAACCCAGGTAAGGCTTTTGTATAAACTTTTAAGATTCTGATGGCGGGTGCGGAGATCTACTTTTGCGGAGGCCCACGAAAAGCCTCGTAAATTCCGTTGCTTCCCCCCAACCCCGTTGCTTATTAAACCTACCACCTACCAATCTGGAGTGGCCTACGTCTTTCTTTGTCCTTTCCTTGCCCTCCCTGTTTGCGGGTCAGTTTCAGATTTCACCCGCGAAGCCTCCAAGCATTTGAACCAATGCACCATTGCTCTAGCAAGCTCTGAATGAATAGCTTTTACTTTTCTCCTTTGGTTGGTCTTGGTTAATTTCCTCAACCATGCGTTTCATTCATACTTTTTAGAAATCTCTTTGGAATAAGTTGCAAAGCAAAATAAATATTTATTAGCTATGATACTTTCTATTTTTTTTTATTTCTTTACGTTCTCTATTGAGGTTTTGAAATTCTCTCTGATGCAGGTAGTACAAAAATCGTATTTGACGCAAATCGGTTAATCCTAAAGATGACAGAAAAATCAATGTGAGGTAGCTGCAAATAAACCTACCATTCTCTAAGCTCTTGAAAAGCCTCAAACAGCACAAACCTTCTGCATTTTAATAAAAGTATTTACACACTGGTTTTAATTGTAAAGAAAATGAGGAAATTCAAGTAGTAAAAGCCTGGGAGTATGAAAATGAAGTGTTTTTTCTAAAAGACCTTTTTTAGTTTAAGAAAAAAGATCTTCAGAAATTTCATACAGTTTTAAATTTGCAGCATCCTTTGTCAATAGCCCTCCACACACACAAACACACACATACACCGCCATCACCACCACCAAAATGGAATAGAGAGTAAATGCCCCAGGTTAGCTAAACCTGGAGCAAGTAAAATATCATTATATTCCACATAGATTAATGTTTACATTAATACTTTACACAGTAAGATTTGGGAACTGAGCCTTGCCCTCAACTGCTCAAAAATGGGCTGGTGCAAATGGACTTGGACCATGGAGTGGGAGTTGGGGGTAGGGGCTGGAATATGTGGAGATATCATATTCGATTTTCTGTTAATAATTAAGTTCCTAGTTCAGTGGTGGGAACCTGAGGCACAATTTAGAAGTAAGTGGTGACATTTCTCTTTGGGAATGCTGTAAAGGAAATTGATAATTTGATAAACTGATAATTTTTGTAGAAGGTCACTAAATGATCTCTTGTCTCTTCTAATTCCAATCCTGAGGTATTCTGATTTGCTCTCATTTCTGGATTTCCAGTCAAGTCTTCTTTGCTACTAGTGCTTCTATAATTTTTAGAATTGAAACACATTTAAGCATAACTACATGTGTATTCAAAAACATTATTAATACAGGCTAAATTTTTTTCTATCCCAGAATAGTGCTTGTAAAAAAAGCAAAACTCAACATGCAGAGTGGAAAGAAGCCAGACTGTGCACTCCACCGGCTCATGATGATTAGTATATGGTTTTGGGGTTGATTCACCCTGTGTTTGTGTGCGACCAAAGTCAAAGGCTCTGTACACCCTGTTTGCAAATCTTTTAAACTGGTGTAAAAATAGTTATCTCCCAAAGGGTTTGGTGAGAGTTAACTGTAAAGCACATAGAATAGCTCAAAGCAAACAGTAGCAGAGAAATCTAATTTCTTCCTCTCTTTCTCCACCCATTGTTTGGTCTACAAATTCCAGGCTAACTTTCAAACTAGGTCTGTTGAGTTCCAAATATCAGATGTCTCCCAGGGTCGTAATTAGGCCCTCACGACCATTTATACTTTGGGAAACTCAGTTACCTTTTGTGGTTTGGTTCTTTTTTTTTTTTTTCCCACTGACCAGCAGGATTGAAAGGAGATGGCGGCACCTGGTTGTATGACTCATATCCCTAACTAACCCGCTGGCCAAAATATAAGCTTGTTCATGAGTTATTCTGAGACCCCTGTCCCTCCAGGACACACTTCCTGTCACGGTTATGAAACTTAGTAGCTATGAGTTTCCAGTTTTCTTTTGTGATAAAGCTAATTAGGCAACAACAGTAGAGAAAGCAGTCTTTTTTAATTTTTTGACTGTGTTGGGTCTTCGTTGCTGCGCTGCGCGCAGGCTTTTCTCTAGTCGCGGCGAGCAGGGGGCTACTCTTCATTGTGGTGCGGGGCTTCTCAATGCAGTGGCTTCTCTTGTTGCGGAGCATGGGCTTTAGGTGCGCGAGCTTCAGTAGCTGTGGCTCGTGGGCTCTAGAGCACAGGCTCAGTAGTTGTGGCACACGGGCTTAGTTGCTCCTCATCATGTGGGATCTTCCCGGACCAGGGCTTGAACCCATGTCCCCTGCATTGGCAGGCGTATTCTTAACCACTGTGCCACCAGGAAGCCCCAAAGCAGTCTTTATTTATTTATTTTTTTATTTCAGAAGTTATCTGTTAATTAAAACCATTCCCATTTTCTAGGTAAATGAGTTGAACCTGTTGATGAACGTGTGCACCTGCTTTTAAAGGCGTGGGAATTACCGTCTAAAGCACTTGCTCCATTTCTTTGGTGTTAAAGCAGAGCTACTTATCTGCTTTATCACAACATGAAGTTGAGTACACTCCAGCTAGCACAGGCGCTTTCAATGGAGGGTTTCAGTTTGAATCATGACTCCCCCAGGCTCAATTCTTTTGGTATTAGCAGCTTAAGTGTGCACAGCACAGAGAGAGGCTTTGTTTGGGGCTTGGAAAAGAGTAGATCATTCAGCATCTTTTAAAATGTCTGGAATAGTTGAATAAAGGCAACTGCACTGCAACTTGCTAATATAAAATATTAGATGCACCCTAAGTAACAACAGCTTGGAGAGACTCTAATTGTCCCTCTTCAATTTTGTTGCTAACACCTGGCAACATTCGGAGCTATAAAGGGAGTAGCTGGGAGGGAGAAGGAAAGCCTGAAAGATTTCCTGTTGCTGTGTTAATATATAGAATGAGAAGAAACAAGGGAAAAAATCGCATCTGGAAAAGAATTAGGGGTCCGTTCTATAGAAGCATGGCTGCTGCAGGGTACTGTAGTTTAAACACCCTGAATTTTAGTTGGATTTGCAAGACTCCTCATAATTATGGGTGAAGCTACAGGAAGCTGCTTAATCTTTCCAGGTATAAACCCAATTGTAAATCCCCAGGACTCTAGGCTCTGAAACTAGGGGTCAGGAACACTGTCTCCTCTATTAGGCTTTTTCATCCCCAGCTATCCAGTATTGAAGAAGGCAGAGGGGCAGACAAAGAGGGGAGTGGTAGAGTGAAGAGGGGAGGTTGAAGGTTCCCGGATGGTCTGGATTGGGTCCTGGGAAAGGATCTAATTAGTAGTGTCAGCAAAGCAATTTACAGCCAGAGGGCATTCTAGAAACCAGTAACTAGACTTCAACTTATTAGCAAGGTAGATAGAAATAGAACCTCTGCCTGTGTCTCAATATGGATTGACTTTTTGCTTCTTTTTTTTTTTTTTTTTGCGGTACACGGGCCTCTCACTGCTGTGGCCTCTCCCGTTGCGGAGCACAGGCTCCGGACGCGCAGGCTCAGCGGCCATGGCTCACGGGCCCAGCCGCTCCACGGCATGTGGGATCTTCCCAGACCAGGGCACGAACCCGTGTCCCCTGCATCCGCAGGCGGACTCTCAACCACTGCACCACCAGGGAAGCCCTAGACTGACTTTTTAAAAAGCTATTTCTCTTTGAGAAATCTAGGATTATATGGAGGCAGAAAGCATCACTTTTGGTAGCCTAATAATCAGTTAGCAGGTGTGACGTTGTAAAGAGCATAAACTGAGAAGGCTAAGCAGACTGGTTCCAGTCTCAGCCCTGCTTCCACTAGCCTCATGGTCTCAGACATGAGACCTAGGCTTCCCAAGCCTTCGTTTCCAAAATCTCCCATCTCATAAATATACTGTGAGAATGAAATGAGATGATCCCTGTCAAGAGCCTAGTAGAATACTGGCAATTATCTTTAGTTTCTTCCCTTCCCCTGGAATACAAAGAGACACTTATGTAACAGATAAATTTATTTAAATATTTCTTATTTTATTATTTATTTAATAATAAATATATTTATTTAAATACCAATATTTTATATAAGTATTTATAATCTACAATATATAAATATTAATATAAATATATAAAATATTTATTAAATAAATATGTTTATATTTTAATATTTAATATTTTAAAATATATTTAGATATTTAAATAAGTATAAATATATTTATTATTATTGAGCTATTATTATGCTAGAAGGAAAAAATATTACAGTGCTCCCTTCATCAGGGAACAGTCTTGCAACCTCGAATTTAAGAGTAAGCATGTACAGGTCTAAAACATTCTCTATAGTCAGGTTTCTAATCCTTGTTTTGTACCAAAGGAGTCTAAGAGATTTGAACGTTATATCCAGCTATTTTAATGGATTTTCTAAGAGTGTGAATTGACTTATAATACAGGCAGCCCCATCTTTTCATGCTAGAGTTGAAAAGGTCAACATTTTTTCCTGAGGATTATAGGATTACCTTTAATACTGTATTTCATAACCTGTTATAAGGCCTAAGGAACTCAATAAATGCTAAATAATGATATCTAATGTGAATTTTTTCTTTTTTTAACATAAGCATATTAAACTGTGAATTCCTAAATTTCTCTATTTAAGCCACTTGCTCTTATAACTTAGTTCAGTAGAAAAAAAATCTGGAAGGTTCACAGAATCTTATATTTACCAGTGGTCATGCAAAACCAAATTGACCCATGACATCCCTCTTAACTAAACTTATGATATTTTCTCTGCATGTGGTTCAGCCTGAACGGGGCTTCTGTTTCTGTTGACCTTAGCTCTCTTATATTAACCTCTGATAGCAACATCCACATGAGTCTAAAGGTCTATTGCCTAAACTAAAATCTTTCCATGCCGTTGAGTAATAAAAGATAGAGTCTGTGTGTCACAGCACTTAGTAAGGAGAGTAGCAGTGTACTCATACCAAAACCAAACAGGGTGATTTTCCTACTGGTACCTAACAAAGGCAAAGTGAAGTTTGTTACTATATGTTATGTATCACATTTTGCACATTTTAACATTTTAAAATTGAGGTATGCCTCACAATCTAGGGTATCTTATAATTGTCAACCAGAGGGGCAGACATGACCTTGTTACCATGGCTGGGACATCAGAGTCTCAGATTATTCCTGGTGGCGTGACTGCAAAACTGCAACTCAAAGTTTCAATCAACAGGCCATTTCAGGAATATTTGAAAAAGACTGTATAACTCCTGCTCGTAGTTTGGAAACCATACACTGACACTTTATAGTAAGATCAGGAAAGCGCCCAGAGGTCACGGTTGAGTATTTTTTTGCTCTGCTGGCAAAATGGACGAAATTGGTGGAAAAAACATGGGCATCAATGAGACCAAGTTGAGAAGTGATTCAAACGAGTCAGGCTTTGAATGCGAAGTACTAGAAATACCTTGACAGATTTATTTCACTTATATCATGCTTTTTATATAAGTGCAAAAATGCTATATGATAGAAATTTATGTCCAAGTAAATCCGAAAAACGTTTTAAATAGGCATAAAATAAAAATTCTAAGTGATAGAAAAACATTTTGTCATAATTAAATGAATGGTATTTTTTCTTTTTTCTTTTTCTTAGTGATGGATAATATAATGGTGAGCTATACTATTGATAGCACCTTAGATTTAATGTAACACAGTATCGTTATTTTGGAGAGTATGTGGATTATTTTATGGATGATTTTCTTGAGGAGATTTAAACAATCCTCCAAATTTCACACCCAATTAGTTTAGTATGCATATGTTCTACATCACCAAAAGCCATTGAAGTATAAATATTATAACATTATCATTGTTTTTTTTTTTTAATTTTATTTTTTTTATTAGTTTCTGCTTTATAACAAAGTGAATCAGTCATACATATACATCTGTTCCCACATCCCTTCCCTCATGCATCTCCCTCCCTCCCACCCTCCCCATCCCACCCATCCAGGCGGTCACAATCCACCGAGCTGATCTCCCTGTGCTCTGCGGCTGCTTCCCACTAGCTATCTACCTTACGTTTGGTAGTGTATATATGTCCATGCCTCTCTTTCGCTTTGTCACAGCTTACACTTCCCCCTCCCCATATCCACAAGTCCATTCTCAAGTAGGTCTGTGTCTTTATTCACGTTTTACCCCTAGGTTCTTCATGACATTTTTTTTTTTAAATTCCGTATATATGTGTTAGCATACGGTATTTGTCTTTCTCTTTCTGACTTACTTCACTCTGTATGACAGACTCTAGGTCTATCCACCTCATTACAAACAGCTCAGTTTCGTTTCTTTTTATGGCTGAGTAATATTCCATTGTATATAAGTGCCACATCTTCTTTATCCATTCATCCGATGATGGACACTTAGGTTGTTTCCAGCTTCGGGCTATTGTGAATAGAGCTGCAATGAACATTTTGGTACATGTCTCTTTTGGAATTATGGTTTTCTCAGGGTATATGCCTAGTAGTGGGATTGCTGGGTCATATGGTAGTTCTATTTGTAGTTTTTTAAGGAACCTCCATACTGTTCTCCATAGTGGCTGTACCAATTCACATTCCCACCAGCAGTGCAAGAGTGTTCCCTTTTCTCCACACCCTCTCCAGCATTTATTGTTTCTAGATTTCTTGATGATGGCCATTCTGACTGGTGTGAGATGATATCTCATTGTAGTTTTGATTTGCATTTCTCTAATGATTAATGATGTTGAGCATTCTTTCATGTGTTTGCTGGCAGTCTGTATATCTTCTGTGGAGAAATGCCTATTTAAGTCTTCTGCCCATTTTTGGATTAGGTTGTTTGTTTTTTTGCTATTGAGCTGCATGAGCTGTTTATAAATTTTGGAGATTAATCCTTTGTCAGTTGCTTCATTTGCAAATATATTCTCCCATTCTGAGGGTTGTCTTTTGGTCTTGTTTATGGTTTCCTTTGCTGTGCAAAAGCTTTGAAGGTTCATTAGGTCCCATTTGTTTATCTTTGTTTTTATTTCCATTTCTCTAGGAGGTGGGTCCAAAAGGATCTTGCTGTGATTTATGTCATAGAGTGTTCTACCTATGTTTTCCTCTAAGAGTTTGATGGTGTCTGGCCTTACATTTAAGTCTTTAATCCATTTTGAGCTTATTTTTGTGTATGGTGTTAGGGAATGATCTAATCTCAACCTTTTACATGTCCCTGTCCAGTTTTCCCAGCACCACTTATTGAAGAGGCTGTCCTTTCTCCACTGTACATTCCTGCCTCCTTTATCAAAGATAAGTTGGCCATATGTGCGTGGGTTTATCTCTGGACTTTCTATCCTGATCCACTGATCTATCTTTCTGTTTTTATGCCAGTACCACACTGTCTTGATTACTGTAGCTTTGTAGTATAGTCTGAAGTCAGGGAGCCTGATTCCTCCAGCTCCGTTTTTCGTTCTCAAGATTGCTTTGGCTATTCGGGGTCTTTTGTTTTTCCAAACAAATTTTGAAATTTTTTGTTCTAGTTCTGTGAAAAATGCCAGTGGTAGTTTGATAGGGATTGCATTGAATCTGTAGATTGCTTTGGGTAGTAGAGTCATTTTCACAATATTGATTCTTCCAATCCAGGAGCATGGTATATCTCTCCATCTATTTGTATCATCTTTAATTTCTTTCATCAGTGTCTTATAATTTTCTGCATACAGGTCTTTTGTCTCCTTAGGTAGGTTTATTCCTAGATATTTTATTCTTTTTGTTGCAATGGTAAATGGGAGTGTTTTCTTGATTTCATTTTCAGATTTTTCATCATTAGTGTACAGGAATGCCAGAGATTTCTGTACATTAATTTTGTATCCTGCTACTTTACCAAATTCATTGATTAGCTCTAGTAGTTTTTCGGTAGCATCTTTAGGATTCTCTATGTATAGTATCATGTCATCTGCAAACAGTGACAGCTTTACTTCTTCTTTTCCAATTTGGATTCCTTTTATTTCCTTTTCTTCTCTGATTGCTGTGGCTAAAACTTCCAAAACTATGTTGAATAAGAGTGGTGAGAGTGGGCAGCCTTGTCTTGTTCCTGATCTTAGTGGAAATGGTTTCAGTTTTTCACCATTCAGGATGATGTTGGCTGTGGGTTTGTCATATATGGCCTTTATTATGTTGAGGAAAGTTCCCTCTATGCCTACTTTCTGCAGGGTTTTTATCATAAATGGGTGTTGAATTTTGTCGAAAGCTTTCTCTGCATCTATTGAGATGATCATATGGTTTTTCTCCTTCAACTTGTTAATATGGTGTATCACATTGATTGATTTGCGTATATTGAAGAATCCTTGCATTCCTGGAATAAACTCCACTTGATCATGGTGTACGATCCTTTTAATGTGCTGTTGGATTCTGTTTGCTAGTATTTTGTTGAGGATTTTTGCATCTATGTTCATCAGTGATACTGGCCTGTAGTTTTCTTTCTTTGTGACATCCTTGCCTGGTTTTGGTATCAAGGTGATGGTGGCCTCGTAGAATGAGTTTGGGAGTGTTCCTTCCTCTGATATTGTTTGGAAGAGTTTGAGAAGGATGGGTGTTAGCTCTTCTCTAAATGTTTGATAGAATTCGCCTGTGAAGCCATCTGGTCCTGGGCTTTTGTTTGATGGAAGATTTTTAATCACAGTTTCAATTTCAGTGCTTGTGATTGGTCTATTCATATTTTCTATTTCTTCCTGAGTCAGTCTTGGCAGGTTGTGCATTTCTAAGAATTTGTCCATCTCTTCCAGGTTGTCCATTTTATGGGCATAGAGTTGCTTATAGTAATCTCTCATGATCTTCTGTATTTCTGCAGTGTCAGTTGTTACTTCTCCTTTTTCATTTCTAATTCTATTGATTTGAGTCTTCTCCCTTCTTTTCTTGATGAGTCTGGCTAATGGTTTATCAATTTTGTTTATCTTCTCAAAGAACCAGCTTTTAGTTTTATTGATCTTTGCTATCGTTTCCTTCATTTCTTTTTCATTTATTTCTGATCTGATTTTTATGATTTCTTTCCTTCTGCTAACTTTGGGATGTTTTTGTTCTTCTTTCTCTAATTGCTTTAGGTGCAAGGTTAGGTTGTTTATTCGAGATGTTTCCTGTTTCTTAAGGTGGGATTGTATTGCTATAAACTTCCCTCTTAGAACTGCTTTTGCTGCATCCCATAGGTTTTGGGTCGTCCTGTCTCCATTGTCATTTGTTTCTAGGTATTTTTTTATTTCCTCTTTGATTTCTTCAGTGATCACTTCGTTATTAAGTAGTGTATTGTTTAGCCTCCATGTGTTTGTATTTTTTACAGCTCTTTTCCTGTAATTGATATCTAGTCTCATAGCATTGTGGTCAGAAAAGATACTTGATACAATTTCAATTTTCTTAAATTTACCAAGGCTTGATTTGTGACCCAAGATATGATCTATCCTGGAGAATGTTCCATGAGCACTTGAGAAAAATGTGTATTCTGTTGTTTTTGGATGGAATGTCCTATAAATATCAATTAAGTCCATCTTGTTTAATGTATCATTTAAAGCTTGTGTTTCCTTATTTATTTTCATTTTGGAAGATCTGTCCATTGGTGAAAGTGGGGTGTTAAAGTCCCCTACTATGATTGTGTTACTGTCGATTTCTCCTTTTATGGCTGTTAGTATTTGCCTTATGTATTGAGGTGCTCCTATGTTGGGTGCATAAATATTTACAATTGTTATATCTTCTTCTTGGATCGATCCCTTGATCATTATGTAGTGTCCTTCTTTGTCTCTTCTAGTAGTCTTTATTTTAAAGTCTATTTTGTCTGATATGAGAATTGCTACTCCAGCTTTCTTTTGGTTTCCATTTGCATGGAATATCTTTTTCCATCCCCTTACTTTCAGTCTGTATGTGTCTCTAGGTCTGAAGTGGGTCTCTTGTAGACAGCATATATATGGGTCTTGTTTTTGTATCCATTCAGCCAATCTGTGTCTTTTGGTGGGAGCATTTAGTCCATTTACATTTAAGGTAATTATCGATATGTATGTTCCTATTCCCATTTTCTTAATTGTTTTGGGTTCATTATTGTAGGTCTTTTCCTTCGTTGTGTTTCTTGCCTAGAGAAGTTCCTTTAGCATTTGTTGTAAAGCTGGTTTGGTGGTGCTGAACTCTCTCAGCTTTTGCTTGTCTGTAAACGTTTTAATTTCTCCATCAAATCTGAATGAGATCCTTGCTGGGTAGAGTAATCTTGGTTGCAGGTTTTTCTCTTTCATCACTTTAATTATGTCCTGCCACTCCCTTCTGGCTTGTAGAGTTTCTGCTGAGAGATCAGCTGTTATCCTGATGGGGATTCCCTTGTGTGTTATTTGTTGTTTTTGCCTTGCTGCTTTTAATATGATTTCTTTGTGTTTAATTTTTGACAGTTTGATTAATATGTGTCTTGGTGTATTTCTCCTTGGATTTATTCTGTATGGGACTCTCTGTGCCTCCTGGACTTGATTAACTATTTCCTTTCCCATATTAGGGAAGTTTTCAACTATAATCTCTTCAAATATTTTCTCAGTCCCTTTCTTTTTCTCTTCTTCTTCTGGAACCCCTATAATTCGAATGTTGGTGTGTTTAATGTTGTCCCAGAGGTCTCTGAGACTGTCCTCTGTTCTTTTCATTCTTTTTTCTTTATTTTGCTCTGCAGCAGTTATTTCCACTATTTTATCTTCCACCTCACTTATCCGTTCTTCTGCCTCAGTTATTCTGCTATTGATCCCATCTAGAGTATTTTTCATTTCATTTATTGTGTTTTTAATCGATGCTTGATTCATCTTTAGTTCTTCTAGGTCCTTGTTAACTGTTTCTTGCATTTTGTCTATTCTATTTCCAAGATTTTGGATCTGGGAAATAGAATCTTGGATCATCTTTACCATCATTATTCTGAATTCTTTTTCAGGTAGACTGCCTATTACCTCTTCATTTGTTAGGTCTGGTGGGTTTTTATCTTGCTCCTTCTCCTGCTGTGTGTTTTTCTGTCTTCTCATTTTGCTTATGTTACTGTGTTTGGGGTCTCCTTTTTGCAGGCTGCAGGTTCGTAGTTCCCGTTGTTTTTGGTGTCTGTCCCCAGTGGCTAAGGTTGGTTTAGTGGGTTGTGTAGGCTTCCTGGTGGAGGGGACTAGTGCCTGTGTTCTGGTGGATGAGGCTGGATCTTGTCTTTCTGGTGGGCAGGTCCACGTCTGGTGGTGTGTTTTGGGGTGTCTGCGGACTTTTTATGATTTTAGGCCGCCTCTCTGCTAATGGGTGGCGTTGTGTTCCTGTCTTGCTATTTGTTTGGCATAGGGTGTCCAGCACTGTAGCTTGCTGGTCGTTGAGTGAAGCTGGGTGCTGCTGTTGAGATGGAGATCTCTGGAAGATTTTCGCCGTTTGATATTATGTGGAGCTGGGAGGTCTCTTGTGGACCAGTGTCCTGAAGTTGGCTCTCCCACCTCAGAGGCACAGCACTGACTCCTGGCTCCTCAATTTGGAATGATTTGTTGTCTATTCATGTATTCCACAGATGCAGGGTACATCAAGTTGATTATGGAGCTTTAATCCGCTGCTCCTGGGGCTGCTGGGAGAGGTTTCCCTTTCTCTTCTTTTTTCTCACAGCTCCTGGGTCTCAGCTTTGGATTTGGCCCCGCCTCTGCGTGTAGGTCGCCGGAGGGCGTCTGTTCTTCGCTCAGACAGGACAGGGTTAAAGGAGCAGCCTCTTCGGGGACTCTGGCTCACTCAGGCCGGGCGGGAGGGAGGGGCACGGAGTGCGGGGCGAGCCTGCAGCGGCAGAGGTCGGCGTGACGTTGTACCAGCCCGAGGCGCGCCGTGTGTTCTCCCAGGGAAGCCGCCCCTGGATCCCGGGACCCCGGCAGTGGCGGGCTGCACAGGCTCCCGGAAGGGCGGTGTGGACAGTGACCTGCGCTCGCACACAGGCTTCTTGGCGGCGGCAGCAGCAGCCCCAGCGTCCCACGCCCGTCACTGGGCTCCGCGCTTTCAGTCGTGACTCGCGCCCGTCTGTGGAGCCCCTTTAAGCAGCGCTCTTAATCCCCTCTCCTCGCGCACCAGGAAACCAAGAGGGAAGAAAAAGTCTCTTGCCTCTTCGGCAGCTCCAGAGTTTTCCTGGACTCCCTCCCGGCTAGCTGTGGCACATTAGCCCCCTTCAGGCTGAGTTCTCGCCGCCAGCCCCAGTCCTCTCCCTGCGCTCTGACCGAAGCCCGAGCCTCAGCTTCCAGCGCCGCCCGCCCTGGTGGGCGAGCAGACAAGCCTCTCAGGCTGGTGAGTGCTGCTCGGCACTGATCCTCTGTGCGGGAATCTCTCCGCTTTACCCTACCCAGGTATGTGGGGAGTTTCTTGCCTTTTGGGAGGTCTGGGGTCTTCTGCCAGCATTCAGTAGGTGTTCTGTAGGAGTTGTTCCACGTGTAGCTGTATTTCTGGTGTATCCGTGGGGAGGAAGGTGATCTCCGCGTCTTACTCTTCCGCCATCTTACCCGGAAGGCTGCATTATCTTATCATTGTTTTTTAAAATGCATGACAAAATATCACTTTCAATAGGCAATAATGAGAATGTATTAATAAAAAGTTATCTCTAGGTTATTCCTTTTATGGCCTGTCAAATGCATAAGTTGAAGATGTGACATGGAAAAAAGAAACTCTTCAGTTTTAAGTTTGGCTTATAGGCTATATGAAACAATTCATTCCTGAATAGAAGTTCTATTTAATATGTGAATACTACAATGAATGTTTGCCAACATTCATTCATTGAGAAAATATTTATTGTTACTGTCAAAGTACTTGGGGACACAGCAGTAAAGCCCTGCCATCAAGGAGCTAGCTTAGATTCTTTTCTTAAAAAATATTTTTTTATAAATTTATTTTATTATTTATTTATTTGTTTTGGGCTGCATTGGGTCTTGGTTGCTGCTCATGAGCTTTCTCTTGTTGCGGCAAGTGGAGGCTACTCTTCCTTGCGGTGCATAGGCTTCTCATTGTGGTGGCTTCTCTTGTTGCAGAGCACGGGCTCTAGGCATGTAGGCTTCAGTAGTTGTGGCTCGCGGGCTCTAGAGCGCAGGCTTGGTAGTTGTGGTGCATGGGGCTTAGTTGCTCCACGGCATGTGGGATTTTCCCGGACCAGGGATCGAACCTGTGTCCCCTGCATTGGCAGGTGGATTCTTTTTTTTTTTTTCTTTTTGTGGTATGCGGGCCTCTCACTGTTGTGGCCTCTCCCGTTGCGGAGCACAGGCTCCGGACGCGCAGGCCCAGCGGCCACGGCTCACGGGCCCAGCCGCCCCGCGGCATATGGGATCCTCCCAGACCGGGGCACGAACCCGTATCCCCTGCATCGGCAGGCGGACTCTCAACCACTGCGCCACCAGGGAGGCCCTGGCAGGTGGATTCTTAACCTCTGTGCCACCAGGGAAGTCCCGCTAGCTTAGGTTCTAATGGGGTAGATAATAAATTAAATAAATAAGTAAATTTTATTGTATGATAAACTAATAAGTGCTAAGGGGAAAAATAGGGAAGGAAGTTAGGAAATTCAGGGAAGAGTTCAAAATTTTAGATTGGTGGTCAAGAAAGCCCTTTCTAAGAAAGTGGCATAAGAGCAGAGTTCTGAAGAAACCGAGGAGTCTACCCATGTGGATATCTGAAAGAGAGAAGCACATTCTTTTTTTTTTTTTTTCTTGGTCACTTTGCAGCTTGCAGGATCTTAATTCCCCGACTAGGGATTGAACACAGGTCCCGTCAGTGAAAGCTCGGTGTCCTAACCACTGGACTGCCAGGGAATTCCCAAGAAGCACATTCTAAGCAGAGGGAACAAACAGCAAGCCCAAAGGCCCATAAGCAGAAACGTGCCTGGTGTGTCCTAGGAATGAGAAGAGGCCAGAGGGGTTGGCACGGGGTGAACAAATCTCAATGCATTAGAGGAGGTCAGAGAAGTAAAACAGGCAGAGCAGACCCTGTGAGTGTGTGGTAGGTCAGAGAAGGGACCTTGCCTCTTCCCTGTGAGTGAGCTGGAAAGGCACTGGAGGCATTGGTGCGAAAGTTCGCCCTGGTCTGACTGGCATTTTATGTGGATGTTTTGGCTACTATGTTCAGAGTAGACTGGAGGAGTGTAAACAGAGAAACCAATTAGCAGCTTTGTCATAATTCAGGTGAGAGATGGTAATGACTTAGATAGTAGTAGGAGGTATTGAAAGGAACTCCAAATTATGGATATATTGGAAAGATGTGCTATCATGATTTACTGAACTGGATGCAGGGTGAGAAGAAGACGAGTTCAATGATGACTCTTAAGATTTTTGGCCTGAGCAACTGAAGAAGAGCTGCCATTTATCAAGGATAGCAATAGGAACATTGTAAAAGGAGTAGAATTATGGGAAGAGGGTGAGGAATATTAGAGATGTAATCCTGGATTTGTTAAATTTGAGATGCCTTTGAACATTTACAGAGAGGTATCGGGTAGCTGGATACACAAGTGAGGAATTAAGGAGGAGATATTAGTGTCAGAGTCATTAGCATATGGATGATATTTAAAACCGTGAGACTGAATGAGATCACCAAGGGAGTGGAGCTTGGTGTCCTGAGAGCCAGGTCAGAAAGCATTTCATGGAAAGAGGCACCAAGTGAGTCAGATAAGTGAGATGAGGCCCGAGAACTGACCACTGAATTTAGCCGTGCAAATGTCCCTGGAGGCCTGATTGGAACAGTTTGGTGTGAGGTCGGCCTTATTGTAGTGGGAACTAGAGAGAATGCAAGGAGAGGAATAGGAGACAGAGCGTATAGACAATGATTTCAAAAAATGTTCCTGTAAGAAAAAGAAGAAAGGGAGGACACAAATAGGTGAGGGCAATTAAAAGGTACAAACTTTCAGTTATAAAATAAATGAGTCACAGGTATGAAATGTACAGTGTGGGGAATATAGTAAATAACGATGTAATATCTTTATATGGTGACAGAGGTTAACTAGACTTATCATGGTGATCATTTTTAAACGTATATGAGTATCGACTCACTATGTTGTATACTAGGAATTATCGTAGTGTTGTAGGTCAATTATACTTCAAAAACAAATAAACTCATAGAAAAAGAAATCAGATTTGTGGTTACCAGAAGTGGGAGGTGGGGGGAGTGGGACTTGGACGAAGGTGGTCAAAAGTTACCACACGAACTTCTGCTTATAAGATAAATAAGTACTAAGGCTATAATGTCCAACGTGATAAATATAATGAAGACTGCTGAATGTTATATATGAAAGTTGTTAACAGAGTAAATCCTAAGTGTTCTCATGAGAAGGAAAAAAATTTTTTCTATTTCTTTAATTTATATATATATATATATATATATATATATGATGGAAAGTCACTGAACTTGTGGCAATCATTTCATGATGTACTTAAGTCAAATCCATATGCTGTGCACCTTAAACTTATACAGTGCTGTATGTCAATTACATCTCAATAAAACTGGAGAAAAAAGGAGAGATGGAACAAAAACTAGAGCAGAAGTAGTTTTGGTTTTGTGTTTTAGATGATAGAAAACAATGTTGATGAAATTATCCAGTGAAAAGAGGAGAGAAAATAATGGAGAGAAGAGATTTGCTGCTGGCACAGGTTCTGATGGAGAAGTGAAGTTGGCTATAGGGAGAAGCCTCTAAAAATGCATTTTTCAGACATTCCAATCATGTTTTACGCCATTTTCTACTGCTCTTCCCTTTGCCTGAGTCCTTGGTTTTCATTAAGACTCTACCATTTTATCTGTTTAGTGAAGTGTTTCCTTTCTATCTCAGCCAATGAATTCACTGAAATCTCTCCCTTCTCTGCATTCATTGCTCTTGTAGTCTGTTCCATTAAGTTGATTACTAGTCATCTTTTTATGTGCAAGCTGTCTTTCCCATTAAATTGTAAGCCCCTTGATAGTAGTGATTATGCCCTGCCTATGGGAAGCGCCCAATAAAAGCTAGCTGACTCTCTCTCTACCACTTTCACTGAAAACAATTTCCTCCCTTATAACTCCCTAAGGAGAAGAGTCTATTTTTATTCTCCATGTAAAAGTCCTCTATGTACTAAAAATATTACTAAACTGCTTCGTGGTCTCATCTTTTTCACTCTTTTCTTTAATACTATCTTTTCATCTCAAATTTTGTTTTTGGTTTCTTTCCTTTGGCACCTCCACAAATGCATCCTTTTTCTTTTCTTTCTTTTTCTTTACATTTTAAAAAAATGTTCTTCTTTTGTTCCTCTTTGAGTTTAATTAGGGAATCTGAGACGTGTGCAGAAGGTAGCAATTCAGAATAGTTCGAGCAATAGCTGTGTTTTACTATCCTGAGTGGAGATAGTGAGAATTGACCAGACTACAGAGTGTGTGTGTGTGTGTGTGTGTGTGTGTGTCTGTGTGTGTGTATGGGTACATTCTCAGCAAAAGGCGTAGCATGTGAAAAGGTACAGAGGTAAAACCATAAAATTTTATCTCATCCATAGCTACATATTCATCCTTTAGAACAGTGCCTAACCCTCATTTACTAAATGAATGTAGCAGTGAATGAATTACTCCCATGATGGTTAGAGGCTTCCATTACTTTTCTTTCTTTGTAAACGTGAGGCCCATCTTTAGCTAAACATTTCAGTTACAATCTGACCACTACCCTAAATTCCCAAGCAGTAAAAATAATATTAACTACACAAGTATATGAGGCAGTAGAGCAGAGAGATACAAAGTTTATACCCAGGAGCCATGTACCTCAGCCATACGCCGACGATCTCAGGCTGCCATTTTTTAGCTGTGTGACTTTGGGCAAGTTATTCATCCTCTCAGCACCTATATCCTCATCTGTAAAATGGGAGTGGTAATACCTACTTTATATGGCTCTGGGGAGGGTTAAATGAATTAATATAAAATCTTATAGTAATTCTAAATCTAAATCTTAATCTTATCCTCATTTTTTTAGATGAGTTAACTGAGGCTTAGAGAGGTTAAAATAGCTTTTCCATAGCTAACCAGCTAGTGGACAACTGGGGTTCATCTTAACTGCATGGTCTGTCTAATGTGGTGGCAGGCGAGACCTAGACAAGGAATAAAATGTTGTATGTTAGGGCCTCCCTTTAACATAAAAAAGCTAGGCTGGGCATTGAGAGACCAGAGGCAGTACAAGTAAAGTGTTGTTGTGCCTTAGGAAATGATTGTAAAGAGCAAATCTGAGGAGCAGGGAAGTAATGGAAAAGTAACTGGAGTGTCTGAAGGATAGTGTTTGACCAAGTTGAGGGGTGATCATCTAAGAAGAAGACAGTAACAAATGTTCCTGCATTTGGGGCACAGCCCGCTCCTAGTTCTTGAACTTGTCCTTAGCTGCTAGGTTTTTGAAAGCCCCAAAGACCATATTCACATTAGGATATTATTTCCGGATCTTCCTCATGGAGCTAGGACTCAATTGGACATCACATGAGTGAACAAAGCAGGATGGTTGTGTTTGTAATCCCCATTTGGAGGAATTTACTGCTATCATTTCTTTTGAAAATTATAGTTTTAAAATTATGCTCTCTGAGAATAGCAGAGCCATAAACTTCAAATTAATGGGTCAACAACTTACTCTTTTAAAGCTGCTACTTGGGCAATATTTTGGTGAACTTCTGAAGCTATTTTAGCATCTTTATTATTTCCATATTCCTCTCCCTTCCATTACCATAGTCCTGAAGAAGGAATTCTAGAACAAACCCTAAAGAAGAAGACAAGCTGTGAAACAGAGAAAAGAGTACACCGTTTGAAAACTAGAAAAAACTGGGGGGAAGAGGGAACAAGTATTAGGGAGACTGTGCCATGAGTAGACCATCCTGTTCCTCTCATAAGGGCTGTTCATTTCACTTGATGTAATATAGGGACCATAAAATGGAAACATTGAAGGGCGATGTCTTCCTTATTTCTTACCTGCATTCCCCACTTTTGGGTTGAATGTGCTCTGAGGGTGGCATTATCAGGCCTAGAGTAGAGAAAGCTGGGAGGTGGTTGAGATTTCTCTATTGCACAAGGTATATAAACAATGACTCTATGGGATTCTTCAGAGCCTTTCTTTCTGGGTGAGAATTTGTACCTGGATCAGTGCTGGGAGTACAGTGGACCCTTCAACAATACAGGCTTGAACTGCATGGGTCCACTTATACGTGGATTTTTAAAAATAAGTATAGTACCTCTTGCATTCCTATACACTAATGATGAAAAAGCTGAAAGAGAAATTAAGGAAACACTCCCATTTGCCATTGCAACAAAAAGAATAAAATACCTAGGAATAAACCTACCTAAGGAGACAAAAGACCTGTATGCAGAAAGCTGTAAGACACTGATGAAAGAAATTAAAAATGATACAAACAGGTGGAGAGATATACCATGTTCTTGGATTGGAAGAATCAACATTGTGAAAATGACTCTACTACCCAAAGCAATCTACAGATTCAATGCAATCCCTATCAAACTACCAATGGCATTTTTCACAGAACTAGAACAAAAAATTTCACAATTTGTATGGAAACACAAAAGACCCCGAATAGCCAATGCAATCTTGAGAAAGAAAAGCAGAGCTGGAAGAATCAGGCTCCCTGACTTCAGACTCTACTACAAATCTACAGCAATCAAGACAATATGGTACTGGCACAAAAACAGAAATATAGATCAATGGAACAGGAATGAAAGCCCAGAGATAAACCCATGCACATATGGTAACCTTATCTTTGATAAAGGAGGCAAGAATATACAACAGAGAAAAGACAGCCTCTTCAATAAGTGGTTCTGGGAAACCTGGACAGCTACATGGAAAAGAATGAAATTAGAACACTCCCTAACACCATACACAAAAATAAGCTCAAAATGGATTAAAGACTTAAATGTAAGGCCAGACACCATCAAACTCTTAGAGGAAAACATAGGTAGAACACTCTATGACATAAATCACAGCAAGATCCTTTTGGACCCACCTCCTAGAGAAATGGAAATAAAAACAAAGATAAACAAATGGGACCTAATGAAACTTCAAAGCTTTTGCACAGCAAAGGAAACCATAAACAAGACCAAAAGACAACCCTCAGAATGGGAGAAAATATTTGCAAATGAAGCAACTGACAAAGGATTAATCTCCAAAATTTATAAACAGCTCATGCAGCTCAATAGCAAAAAAACAAACAACCCAATCCAAAAATGGGCAGAAGACTTAAATAGGCATTTCTCCAAAGAAGATATACAGACTGCCAACAAACACATGAAAGAATGCTCAACATCATTAATCATTAGAGAAATGCAAATCAAAACTACAATGAGATATCATCTCACACCAGTCAGAATGGCCAGCATCAAGAAATCTAGAAACAATAAATGCTGGAGAGGGTGTGGAGAAAAGGGAACCCTCTTGCACTGCTGGTGGGAATGTGAATTGGTACAGCCACTATGGAGAACAGTATGGAGGTTCCTTAAAAAACTACAAATAGAACTACCATATGACCCAGCAATCCCACTACTAGGCATATACCCTGAGAAAACCATAATTCCAAAAGAGACATGTACCAAAATGTTCATTGCAGCTCTATTCACAATAGCCCGGAGCTGGAAACAACCTAAGTGTCCATCATCGGATGAATGGATAAAGAAGATGTGGCACTTATATACAATGGAATATTACTCAGCCATAAAAAGAAACGAAACTGAGCTATTTGTAATGAGGTGGATAGACCTAGAGTCTGTCATACAGAGTGAAGGAAGTCAGAAAGAGAAAGACAAATACCGTATGCTAACACATATATACGGAATTAAAGAAAAAAAAAAAGTCATGAAGGACCTAGGGGCAAAACGGGAATAAAGGCACAGACCTACTTGAGAATGGACTTGAGGATATGGGGAGGGGGAAGGGTAAGCTGTGACAAAGCGAAAGAGAGGCATGGACATATATACACTACCAAACGTAAGGTAGATAGATAGTGGGAAGCAGCCACAGAGCACAGGGAGATCAGCTCGGTGCTTTGTGACCGCCTGGAGGGGTGGGATGGGGAGGGTGGGAGGGAGGGAGATGCATGAGGGAAGGGATGTGGGAACAGATGTATATGTATGACTGATTCACTTTGTTATAAAGCAGAAACTAATTAAAAAAATTAAAAAAAAATACATCTAAAAAAAAAAAAAAGACAATATGGTACTGGCACAAAAACAGAACTATAGATCAATGGAACAGGAATGAAAGCCCAGAGATAAACCCATGCACATATGGTAACCTTATCTTTGATAAAGGAGGCAAGAATATACAACAGAGAAAAGACAGCCTCTTCAATAAGTGGTTCTGGGAAAACTGGACAGCTACATGGAAAAGAATGAAATTAGAACACTCCCTAACACCATACACAAAAATAAACTCAAAATGGATTAAAGACCTAAACGTAGAGCCAGACACTATAAAACTCTTAGAGGAAAACATAGGCAGAACACTCTATGACATAAATCACAGCAAGATCCTTTTGGACCCACCTCCTAGAGAAATGGAAATAAAAACAAAAATAACCAATGGGACCTAATGAAGTTAAAAGCTTTTGCACAGCAAAGGAAACCATAAATGAGATGAAAGGACTACCCTCAGAATGGGAGAAAATATTTGCAAATGAAGCAACTGACAAAGGGTTTATCTCTAAAATATATAAGCAGCTCATGCAGCTCAATATGAAACAAACAAACAACCCAATCCAGAAAAGGGCAGAAGACCTAAACAGACATTTCTCCAAATAAGATATACATATTGCCAACAAACACATGAAAGAATGCTCAACATCACTAATCATTAGAGAAATGCAAATCAAAACTACAATGAGGTATCACCTCACACCAGTCAGAATGGCCATCATCAAAAAATCTACAAACAATAAATGCTGGAAAGGGTGTGGAGAAAAGGAAACCCTCTTGCACTGTTGGTGGGAATGTAAATTGATACAGCCACTATGGAGAACAGTATGGAAGTTCTTTAAAAAACTTAAAAAGGACTACCATATGACCTAGCAATTCCACTACTGGGCGTATACCCTGAGAAAACCATAATTAAAAAGAGTCATGTACCACAGTGTTCATTGCAGCACTATTTACAATAGCCAGGACATGGAAGCAACCTAAGTGTCCATCAACAGTTGAATGAATAAAGAAGATGTGGCACATATATACAATGGAATATTATTCAGCCATAAAAAGAAACGAAATTGAGTTATTTGTAGTGAGTTGGATGGACCTAGAGGCTGTCATGCAGAGTGAAGAAAGTCAGTAAGAGAAAAACAAATACCATATGCTAACAAATGTATATGGAATCTGAAAAAAAATGGTTCTGATGAACTTAGGAGCAGGACAGGAATAAAGACACAGTTGTAGAGAATGAACTTGAGGACATGGGGAGGGGGAAGGGTAAGCTGGGACGAAGTGAGAGAGTGGCATGGACATATATACACTACCTAATGTAAAATCGGTAGTGGGAAGCAGCCGCATAGCACAGGGAGATCAGCTCGGTGCTTTGTGACTACCTGGAGGGGTGGGATACGGAGGGTGGGAGGGAGACACAAGAGGGAGTGGTTATGGTGATATATGTATATATATAACTGATTCGCTTTGTTATACAGCGGAAACTAACACAACAGTGTAAAGCAATTATACTCCAATCAAGATGTTAATAAATAAATAAATAAATAAATAAATAAATAAAATATACTGCCATCTCACATTAAAAATAACAGTAAAATAGAGACATGGAAGAGTTTTTAAAGACCCAAAGTTAACTTTAAAGATGAAAGTGACAATGTCATCATAACAGCTTTACTTGTAATATCAAAAAAATGGAAACAATACACATGCCCATCAACAAACCTTGAAATAGCCATACAATAAAAACTACTCAGCAATAAAAGCAGTGAACTACAGAGTCATGCAACAAAATGAATGAATGTGAAAATAGTTATGCTAAGTGAAGGGAACCAGATGAAAAAAAGAGTACATACAAAACCCAAATTCATCTACAGTGATATAAAGCAGATTAACAGTTGCCTAGGAATGGGAGTAGGCTGGGATAGCCAAGGGTCATGGGGAAATTTTTGGTAGGTGAGTGAAAGATTTGTTCATCATTTTGATTTTGATGATGGTTGCATGGGTGTATACATTTGTCAAAACTTATAACATTGTACTTTCAATATGTGATGTACAGTTTATGGCATGCTACTTATACCTCGAGCAATTTTTTTAAAAAGGCTAGACTGTTAATAGGAGTATTTAAGAGTTTCAAAACTGATCTCCTTCTGGAAGTTGTTACACACTAACCCGTACTTACGCTTAGTTTATACTCTAAAACAATAATGTGCAGTTGCCATATCAGTGACTTGCTTTGATGTGAAGTTTTTCTATCCACATACCCTAAGTAGGAATGCTGGCTATCATTGGTCTTCAACTTTGTTCCCAGCGAATCTTCTCTTCCTGACAGGATTTTTGCAGCCCTTGTAGCCTCATGTGATAGTTAGAGGGTGAGACATTTTGTTAATTGCTAACATTCTCACCAGCTGGGTCAATGGAAAAAGGAGGAGAAGAGAATAGAGTCTGCTGACATTACATTACAACTAAGTAGACACACCTACAGGTAAAGTGTTCTCTATTTGGTGATGGTCTGCTTTCAGCTTTCCAGCATTGTATTCTTTGTGTAGAATCTGGTACCTGAAAATCTTCCAGATCTCCCATGAAATATTTAATTTTATAACATCCTTGTGAAGAAAAGCTGTAACAATCAAGACTTGCTGATTAAGAATGAAGTCAGCAACAGATTTTTAGAATCTCTTATTTTTTTCTCTCCTAATTTGTTAAATAATTCAGGAAATATCTAGTGGGCACTTATATGCCAGGCACACTTATCTGTTATATACTTCCAGAGCGTTGTTATTCAAAGTGTGTTTAGTAGAGCACAGCATCGACATCACCTGGGAGCTTATTAGAAATGCAGAATCATAGTCCTCCTCCAGACATCCAGAATCAGTATCTGCATTTTAACAAGATCCCTCAGTGACTTGTGTGTATATTTAAAAGGCACTGTTCTAGAGAATCCTCCTTAGCTCTACCACTTAAATACTGCTATGACTTTGAGAAAGTAACTTCACTTCTGTAAGCTATTAACAAATGAGAGGATGGAAATAATAGCAGAAACCACTTCATGTATTATTGGGAAGATATAATTAGATAAGCTTCCTAAAGCACTTAACACACTGGCTAGTGTCTAGTAAGTGTTTTTAAAAAAGAGTTAGTCATGGTATTGCAAAGCTGAAGACCGTCAGTAGACCCAGGTCCTGGCCTTCTTTGAGTTTCTGGCAGAAGCAACCATTTTCCTGCCTTTCTTTTGTTCATATTGGCTTCATCACTCCCTTCTACCATAGACTTGTCCCCAGCTGTGCTGCACTGAAGTTTGCTAACTTAGAGTATGTCATCGTGTCAGGGGAAAATAACTTCCCTTCTTTCACATTCATGACATTTAGACTTACGTTTGTTTTCTTTTTGCCCACAAAATAACTGTAGAGTTTTACTTTCTAAGAAAGTTGCAGTGAGAAACAAAAAAATCTAAAAAAAAAAGAGTAAGCCATAATTGTTATTATTATTATTATTTTAGTTGAAAGAAAAATCTTTTTTGTAAAACTTCCCTTGTAGCCACTTCCCTTCTAATTCATTTATTTGTTCATAATGCTGATAGATATTATTCAAAGAGACATGACAATTAAGTACAAAATTCAATCCTGGATTGGATCCTGAATTGGAAAGGGAAGAGGAAAAATCAATGTCTTAATCAACTCCAGATGCCATAATAAAATACCATCTGGGTGACCTAAACAACAGAAATTTATTTTCTCCTAGTTCTGGATACTGGAAGTCAGAGATTAAGGTGCCAGCCTGCTGGGTTCTGGTGAGAGCTCTTTTCAGGGCTTGCAGATGGCTGCCATCTCACTGTGGACAAATATGGCCTTTCCTCTCTGTCCCTCTTCCTCATTTTATAGGGTCACTAATCCATCATGAGGGCCCTACCCTCATGATGTAATCTAACCATTATCACTTCCCAAAGGCCCCACTTCCAAAACCATCACATCGGGGTTTAGAGTTTCAACATGTGAATTTTAGGGGACACAAACATTTAATCTGTACAGGGGGTAAGGTTTGTTCATAAAGTTGTTGCTATTTCTTTCTAAAGGTGACACTATTGGACATGAGATTTTGTGATGTGGAATTAGATGATGAATCTTTTCTAGATGAAATGCTGCACAAGGAATTTTCAGAAAATAACTGGATGTACTTAAGGGCTTTACATAACAACAGTGTTGTTATCCAGAGGTTTAAGTGGGATGCCTACTACTGCAGATTCTCCTTTCCTTTTGTTCAGTTTTATCAAGGACTTTAGTACAGAGGTGGCTGGCCACCTTGGACTCCCTAATGCTAACGAGCTCCAGACCATGCCCATTCCATTCAAGTCTACATCCTCAGACACTAATACAGTGCCTGGCACAGGATAGGCATCCCGTGCATCTGTGTTGAGTATGAACAACTGGGTTAGGCCAGACCCCAAAGAAGCATCTCTCCTTCATCTTCCCGATGTTTCCATTACCTGTGTTTTTCTGGGGGGAAACTAATTTCAAACCTACAGAAAAGAATGCAAGAATAATAAAAAGAACTCTCATATACCCTTTACCCAAATCCCCCAACATTTGTCAGTTTTTAACATTTTATTTTAAAATAATTTCATACTTAAGGAAGATTTGCAAGACAAATACAAATTAATAATGATACAATGAACTACACCCTTCACCCAGGTTTCCTAAGTATCAACAGTTTACATTTGTCTTTTTTAAAATTAGTTTCTGCTTTATAACAAAGTGAATCAGTCATACATATACATCTGTTCCCATATCCCTTCCCTCCCGCGTCTCCCTCCCTCCCACCCTACATTTGTCTTTTCATTTTCTCCCATATATCACTATTTTCTTTCTGAAACATTTGAGATTAAATTGCAGACATGTTGCCAAATTACCCCTAAATACTTCAAGGTATATTGATTAAAAACAAGGACACTCTCACATGTAACTTCAGTACCCTCATTGAACTTAGGACATTAACATGGCAACAGTACTTTTATCTAATCCACAAAGTCCACGCAAATTCCTCCAGCTGTCTAATAATGTTACCTATGGAAAGGAACAGTAATAACAAACTAACTGCCTTTCCTTTCTGGTTCAAAATCCAATCCAGAATCATGCATTGTATTTAGTTGTCATGTCTGTTTAGTTTCTTTCAATCTGTTCTTCCTTAGTTTTTCTTTGTGTTTCATGATTTTGGCATTTTTGCAGTGCATAGGTCAGTTATTTTATAGAATTTCCTTCAGTTTGGATCTCTCTGATGTTTCTTCATGGCTAGATACAGGGTATACTTTTTGAAGTGAATACCACAGCAGTGATGCTGTTTTCTTTGCAATGCCTCATATCAGGAGGCACACAACATCAATTTTTCTCATTACCAAGGATATTAACTTTTGTCACTTGGTCAAAATGGTATCCATGATATTTCTCCACTTTAAAGTGCATTAATAAGGAATGAATAGATTTTGGATTTTCTTTTCTCATCAGAATTTTACTCCGTGATTTTAACATCCATTGATATCTTTTGCCTGAATCACTTATTACAATGGTGGTTGCTGAATTAATGTTCTAAATCTATTATTCCTTCTACATTTATTAGTTGGAATTTGACTTAAGATATAGCTTTCTCTTTGTATTTATTTACTTATATCAGTATGGACTCATAAATTCTTATTTTATTGAACTACCTGTAATATAGTATCATTAATTATTATTTTATTACAGCTTTACTGAGGTGTACTCTACACATAATAAATTGCATATATTTAAAGCATACAGTTTGAGGAGTTCTGGTGTGTATATACAGTGAAAAAAACCACCACTGCAATCAATAAAATGAAACCCCAACTTTCTTTGTAGTTCTTTAAAATCCAGTTTCTCTCACTTCCTCTCCCCCCATCCTCAGGAAGCCACTAATTTGATTTCTGACATTATAGATTAGTTTTCATTTTATTCTTCAATTTTATATAAATGGAATTGTACAGATGTGTGTTTTTTGGTGGGGTCTGGCTTCTTTTACTCTGTAATTATTTTGAGATTCATCCATGATGCTGATATATTAATAGTTCATTATTTTTACTGCTGAATAGTATTCTATTTTACTGATTTGCCACAGTTTGTTTACCCATTCACCTATTGATGGACATTTGTTTTTTCCTAGTTTGGGACTATTACAAAGTTTCCAAGAACAGGTACAAGTCTTTGCACAAGTCTATGTACACGTCCTTGTATGGACATATTCTTAATTCTCTTGGAATGGCTGGATCACACAGTTGATATATATTGAGCTTTAAGAAACTGCTAAATTATCAAGTTGTTTGTAGTGTTTAGATTCACCCAGCAACATAAAAATACTTCTATTGTTTGATGTCCTGACCAACACTTGGCATGGTTAGTCTTTTTTAGCTGTAGCCATTTTACAGTGTGCATAATAGTGCCATTTATGATTTAGTTTGCATTTTCCTAAGAACAAATGATGTTAAACATTTTTTGCGCCTTATTTACCATTCCTGTGTCTTTTTGGTGAAGTGTTCATTCAAATATTCTGCCCATTTTTATTGGGTCATTTGTCTTCTTATTGTTGAGTTGTAAGAATTCTTTATATATTCTAGAAACAAATCATTTGTCAGATTGTATACTTTGCAAATATTTTGTCCAGTATTCAGCTTGCCTTTTCATTTTCTATGTTACTGAGAGTACAAAGGTTTTAATTTTTTTTAAATCTATGAACCAATCAAGATTCATGAATTTCTTTTTATTATTATTATTATTATTTGGCTGTGTTGTGTCTTCGTTGCTGTGCACGGGCTTTCTCTAGTTGTGGCGAGCAGGGGCTGCTTTTCGTTGCGGTGTGCACGCTTCTCATTACGGTGGCTTCTCTAGCTGTGGAGCCCGAGCTCTAGGCATGCGGGCTTCAGTAGCTGTGGCTTGTGGGCTCTAGAGCACAGGCTCAGTAGTTGTGGCACACAGGCTTAGTTGTTCTGTGGTATGTGGAATCTTCCTGGACCAGGGCTCGAACCAGTGTCACCTGCATTGGTAGGCGGATTCTTAACCACTGCACCACCAGGGAAGCCCTAAAGGTTTTAAATTTTGACGAAGTCCGAAGTACCAATTTTTTTCTTCTGTAGTTTGCTTTTTGTGTTCTATTTGAGAGATCGTTGCATAATCTAAGATCATTGAGACTCTCTTCTATGTTTTATTTTTTTAATTTAAATGTTTATTTATTTATTTTTGGCTGCGTCGGGTCTTAGTTGTGGCTTGCAGTAGCTTTCGTTGTGGCATGTGAGCTTCTATCTAGCTGTGGCGCGCGGGCACTCTAGTTGTGGTGCACAGGCTCCAGAGCACTGTGGGCTCGGTAGTTGTGGCGCATAGCCTCAGTAGTTGCAGCAAGTGGGCTTATTTGCCCCTTGGTATGTGGGATCTTAGTTCCCCAACCAGGGTTCCAACCTGCATCCCCTGCGTTGGAAGACAGATGCTTAACCACTGGACCACCAGGGAAGTCCCTATGTTTTCTTGTATAACTTTAATAGCTTTATATATAGTTTTGAGGAAACCACATGTATATTGTTTGAGAAAATGGGAATTTTTGTATATGGTTTGAGGAAATGATAAGGAAATGATTGGATTTCCCTTCCTTCCTTCCTTTGTTCCTTCCATCCTTCTTTCCCTCCCTCCCTCCCCTTGCCCCTCTTTCTTTCCATATGACTTTGTAATTGTTCCAGCTCCATTTGTTGAAAAGATTATCCTTTTCTCATTGAATTGCTTTGGCATCCTCATAGAAAATCAACTGTCTTAGATATGTGTGTCTCTTTATAGCTTTGTATTCTAGTCTATTGATCTATATGTCTCAATGTCAATATCACTCTGACTTGATTGCTATAGTTTTATAATAAACCTTAAAATTAGATAATTAAATTCTGCAACTTTGCTATTCTTTTTATAAAATTGTCTTGTATATTCTAATTCCTTTGCATTTCTATTTAAAAATCAGTTTGTCAGTTTCCACAAAAGTCCTGCTTGTATTTTGATTGACATTATATTGACTCTATAGATTTTTTTTTTTTTTTTTGCGGTACGTGGGCCTCTCATTGCTGTGGCCACTCCCATTGCAGAGCACAGGCTCCGGACGCGCAGGCTCAGCGGCCATGGCTCACGGGCCCAGCCGCTCCGCGGCATGTGGGATCCTCCTGGACCGGGGCACGAACCCGTGTCCCCTGCATCAGCAGGTGGACTCTCAACCACTGCACCACCAGGGAAGCCCTATAGATTTTTTTAAAGTGATTTCCTTATGGTTTATAGTTTACTTTTATTATTTTTATTTTAAATTTATTTTATTGAAGTATAGTTGACTTACAATGTTGTGTTAATTTCTGCTATACAGGAAAGTGATTCAGTTATACCTATATATATTCTTTTTCATATTTTTTTCCATTACGGTTTATCACAGGATTTTGAATATAGTTCCCTGTGCTATACAGTAGGACCTTGTTATTTATCCATTCTGTATGTAATAGTTTGCATTGCTAGTCCCAAACTCCCAATCCACCCTTTTCCCTATGGTTTGCAGTTTATATCTTAAATTACCACACTCTGAACTTCAAGTATTATATCACTTCACCTAAACTACATACTTTCTCTTAGCATATACACCAAATCAGTATATTTCTTGGCCTTTTGCTATTGTTTTTATACATTTTACTTTTAAATATGACGTAAATCCTTCAACATGTTTTTTTATTTAAATTGTCAATCATTTTTTACAAGGTTTAAAAAATAATTTTTTTTATATTTACCATTTCTTTTCCTCACTATTCTTTTACATAGATCTACATTTTCATCTGATATTATTTTCCTTCTTCTTGAAGGGTTTTATTAATTGTCATTGTGAGGGTGGTCTGCTGGTGATGAATTTTCTCAGCTGTCTTATGTTTGAAAAACAAGTTATTTCCCAATTATTTTGAAATATATTTTCACAGGTTAAAACATTTGAGGTTAAGATTATTTTTCAGTATTTTAAGAATGTTGCTCTACTGTCTTCTGGTTTGCAGTGTTTCTAATGAGAAGCCTGTTGTCATTCTTAACATCCTTGCTACATTGTGTGTCTTTCCTCTGGCTGCTTTTAGGAAATCTTCTCTTTATCACTCTGTCATGGTTTTAACAAATTCCACAATTTTTTTGTTACTTCTCTTCAAGAGGTGAAGATTAGTTGATCTCCCTTTGAGTGTAGACAAAATTTAGTGACTTGTTTTTAACAAATAGAATATGGAAGAAGTGATGGTATGTCACTTTCAAAACTAGAATATAGAAAGATTGGTTTCCATCTTGTACCATAAGTAGTTTTTCTCTCTCTCTGTCTCTCTCTCTGTCTGTCTCTCCCTCTGTCTCTCTGTGTCTCTCTCACATCTCTGTCTCAAACTCTATCTCTCATCACTTGCTGAGAAGTTCAGAGGAACCTGCCATGTCATGAAGATGACTCAGTCAGTCTATGGAGGGGCCCAAGTCATGAGGAACTGAGGTATCTGGCCAACTCAGCAAGAAACAGAGACCTGCCAACAACTATGTGATTTAGCTTAGAAGTAGATCCTCCAATCTCAGATGACCCCCATCCCTAGCCAACAACTTAACTCCAACCTTGTGAGAAACCCTGAATCAAAACCAACCAGTCATTGGACTTGCCTGGTGGTCCAGTGGTTAAAGACTCCATGATTCCACTGTAGGGGGCGTGGGGTCAGGAAAGATCCCACATGCTGTGTGGCCCAAAAATCCCCAAAACCAGTCAATCTAGTCCTGGACTGCTGACCTTCAGAAACTGTGAAATAACAAATGTTTTTTAAAATTTCCAGCTATTAAGTTTGGGGATAAAATGATATGCTGCAATAGATAACTAATATAACTGATTTAAATCAAATTGATTATGACGTGCCTTGGTGTAATTTTCTTCATATATATTTTCTGTGTGGTGTTCACTGAGCTTCTTGGATATGGGGGTTAAGAGGTTTCATCAAATCTAGAAAAAATTTTGCAGTTATTTTTTCAAAAGTTCTTTTCTCTCCTTTCCTTCTGGTACTCTAGTTACATGTATATTAGGCGTGTTTTTTTAAAAAATAAATTTATTTATTTATTTTTGGCTGCATTGGGTCTTTGCTGTGCGTGGGCTTTTGTCTAGTTACAGCTAGTGGGGGCTACTCTTTGTTGCACTGCGTGGCCTTCTCATTGCAGTGGCTTTTCTTGTTGCAGAGCACAGGCTCTAGGTGCTCGGGCTTCAGTAGTTGTGGCTCATGGGCTCAGTAGTTGTGGCTTACGGGTTAGTTGCTCTGCAGCATGTGGGATCTTCCTGGACCAGGGCTCAAACCCGTATCTCCTGCATTGACAGGTAGATTCTTAACCACTGAGGCACCAGGGAAGCCCTATTAGGCTTCTTGATGTTGTCCCACTGCTCATTGATGTTCTGTGCTCTGTTTATCTATTGTATCTCTTTATCTATCTACCTAGCTATCTATTTTCTATTGCTGTCTTTTCAAGTTCACTAACCTTTTCTTCTGCAGTGTCTACTGTTAATTTCATCTAATGCTTTTTTTTTCTTTTCAGGTATTGAGTTTATTATCTCTTGAAGTCAACTCCTGCCTTTTAAAATATTTTCTGTCTCTCTTTACCACACTTAACCTTTACCTTCTTTAATATGTGGGGTATATTTTTAATAGCTGTGTTAATAACTTGTCTATTATTTATGTATTTATTTTTGGCTGAGCCACGTGGTTGCAGGATCTTATTAGTTACCTGACCAGGAATTGAACCCAGGCCCATGGCAGTGAAAGCATCGAGTCCTAACCACTGGACTGCCAGGGAAACCCCTCTATTAGTTATTTTATTTCTGTCATTTCTGTGTCTATTTCCAATAATTAACCTTTCTCTTTATTATGGGTCATATATATATATTTTTTCTTGCTTCTTTGCACACTTTGTAGGTTTTGATCAGATGCCAGGTATATATTTTGAATTTTATGTTGTTGGTGCTGGAGTTGTTTGTATTCCTTTAAATATTTTTGTTCTTTTTTTCTCTGGGAAGCAGTTAAGTTATCTGGAAACAATTTTATCTTTTGGAGGCTTGCTTTTAAGTTTGTTAGGTGGTTTCAGAACATTTGGTCCTAGTGCTGAGGCAACACCCTTCTGAGGAACTCTACTCCATGCATCATGTATTAAGATGTCTTTCCACACTGACTGATGGGAATACGGGCACTTCCTGACCTTAGGTAAGCTCTGGAGATTGTTCCACCTGATTCTTTTTTTCCCCCACAGTTTTATTGAGATATAATTGATATATAACATATAAAATTTTGTAAGTTTAAGGTATATAACATGATAAATTGGTACATGTATATATTGTGAAATAATTACTACAGTTGGGTTAGTTAACACTTCCATCACCTCATATAATTCTTTTTTTTGTGTGTGGTGAGAACATTTAAGATTTACTCAATTAGCAACTTTCAGGTATATGATGGATTTTTTTAAACAATAGTCACCATGCTGTACATTAGAGCCCCAGAACTTACTCATCTCATAACTAGAAGTCTGTATCCTTTGACCAGTGTCTCTCCATTTCCCTCATCCCCGCAGCCATAGCAACTACAATTCTATTTCTATGAGTGCAGATTTTTAAGAATCTACATGTAAGTGATATCATACAATATTTCTCTTTCTTTTTCTGACTTAATTCATTTTGTGTAACACCCTCAAGTTCCATCCATTTCAAGTTCTTGAAAAAGGTAGGAGGATTTCCTTCTTTCTCATGGCTGAATAATATTCCATGTGTGTGTGTGTGTGTGTGTGTCTGTTTATAGATAGATAGATAGATATCACATCTTCTTATATCTGTTCATCCATTGATAGATATTTAGGTTGTTTCCACATCCTGGCTGTTGTGAATAATGCTGAAATGAACATGGGAATGCAGATATCTCTTCAAGAGACTGATTTAATTTCCTTTGGATGTATATCCAGAGTGGAATTGCTGGATCATATGGTAGTTCTAGTTTTAATTCTTTGAGGAATGTCGATAATGTTTTCCATAGTGGCTGCACCAATTTACATGCCCACCAAGAGTGCACCAGTGTTTCCTTTTCTCCACATCTTCACCAACACTAGTTATCTCTTGTGTTATTTTTTGTTTGTTTTTCTAATTTTTTAGTTTAATTTTATTTTTTTATACAGCAGGTTCCTATTAGTCATCCATTTTATACACATCAGTGTATACATGTCAATCCCAATCTCCCAATTCATCACACTACCACCCCTGCCCCCTGCCGCTTTCCCCCTTTGGTGTCTATACATTTGTTCTCTACATCTGTGTCTCAATTTCTGCCCTGAAAACTGGTTCATCTGTACCATTTTTCTACGTTCCACATATATGCAGGACGATATTTGTTTTTCTCTTTCTGCCTTACTTCACTCTGTATGAGAGTTTCTAGATCCATCCTTGTCTCTACAAATGACCCAGTTTTGTTCTTTTTATGGCTGAGTTGTATTCCATTGTATATATGTACATCTTCTTCTTTATCCATTCGCCTGTCAATGGGCATTTAAGTTGCTTCCATGACCTGGCTACTGTAAGTAGTGCTGCAATAAACATTGGGGTGCATGTATCTTTTTGAATTATGGTTTTCTCTGGGTATGTACCCAGTAGTGGGATTGCTGGGTCATATGGTAATTCTATTTTTGGTTTTTTAAGGAAGCTCCATACTGTTCTCCATAGTGGCTGTATCAATTTACATTCCCACCAACAGTGCAAGAGCGTTCCCTTTTCTCCACACCCTCTCCAGCATTAGTTGTTTGTAGATACTCTGATGATGCCCATTCTAACTGGTGTGAGGGAGATGTAGTTTTGTAGTTTTGACTTGCATTTCTCTAATAATAAGGGATGCTGAGCAGCGTTTCATGTGTTTCTTGGCCATTGGTATATCTTCTTTGGAGGAATGTCTATTTAGATCTTCTGCCCATTTTTGGATTGCATTGTTTCTTTTTTTAATATTGAGCTGCATGAGCTGTTTATATATTTTGGAAATTAAGCCTTTGTCCATTGGTCTGTTTGCAAATATTTTCTCCCATTCTGAGGGTTGTCTTTTCGTCTTTTTTATGGTTTCCTTTGCTGTGCAAAAGCTTTTAAGTTTAATTTGTTTATTTTTGTTTTTATTTCCATTACTCTAGGAGGTGGATCAAAAAAGATCTTGCTGTGATTTATGTCAAAGAATGTTCTTCCTATGTTTTCTTCTAAGAGTTTTATAGTGTCCAGTCTTACATTTAGGTCTCAAATCCATTTTGAGTTTATTTTTGTGTATGGTGTTAGGGAGTGTTCTCATTTCATTCTTTTCCATGTAGCTGTCCAGTTTTCCCAGCACCACTTATTGAAGAGACTGTCTTTTCTCCATTGTATATCCTTGCCTCCTTTGTCATAGGTTAGTTGACCATAGGTGCATGGGTTTATCTCTGGGCTTTCTATCTTGTCCCATTGATCTATATTTCTGTTTTTGTGCCAGTACCATATTGTCTAAATTACTGTAGCTTTCTAGTATAGTTTGAATTCAGGGAGTCTGATTCCTCCAGCTCCATTTTTTTCCATCAAGACTGCATTGGCTATTCAGGGTCTTTGTGTCTCCATACAAATTTTAAGATTTTTTGTTCTAGTTCTATAAACAATGCCATTGGTAATTTGACAGGGATTGCATTGAATCTGTAGATTGCTTTGGGTAATATAGTCATTTGCACAATATTGATTCTTCCAATCCAAGAACATGGTATATCTCTCCGTCTGTTAGTATCATATTTAATTTCTTTCATCAGTGTCTTATAGTTTTCTGCATATAGGTCTTTTGTCTCCCTAGGTAGGTTTATTCCTAGGTATTTTATTTTTTTGTTGCAATGGCAAATGGGAGTGTTTCCTGATTTTCCTTTTCAGATTTTTCATCATTAGTGTATAGGAATGCAAGAGATTTCTGTGCATTACTTTTGTATCTGCAACTTTACCAAATTCATTGATTACCTCTAGTAGGTTTCTGGTGGCATCTTTAGGATTCTCTATGTATAGTATCATGTCATCTGCAAACAGTGACAGTTTTATTTCTTAGTTTCCAATTTGTCTTCCTTTTATTTCTTTTCTTCTCTGATTGCTGTGGTTAGGACTTCCAAAACTGTTAAATAACAGTGTTGAGAGTGGATATCCTTGTCTTGTTCCTGATCTTAGAGGAAATGCTTTCCGTTTTTCACCATTGAGAATGATGTTTGCTGTTGGTTTGTCACATATGGCCTTTATTATGTTGAGGTAGGTTCCCTTCATGCCCACTTTCTGGAGAGTTTTTATCATAAATGGGTGTTGAATTTTGTGAAAAGTTTTTCTGCATCTATTGAGGTGATCATATGCTTTTTATTCTTCAATTTGTTAATATGGTGTATCACATTGACTGATTTGTGTATATTGAAGAATCCTTGCAACCCTGGGATAAATCCCACTTGATCATGGTGTATGATCCTTTTAATGTGTTGTTGGATTCTGTTTGCTAGTATTTTGTTGAGGATTTTCGCATCTATATTCATCAGTGATATTGGTCTGTAATTTTCTTTTTTTGTCGTATCCTTTTCTGGTTTTGGTATCATTGTGATGGTGGCCTCATAGAATGACTTTGGGAGTGTTCTTCCTCTGCAATTTTTTGGAAGAGTTTGAGAAGGATGGGTGTTAGCTCTTCTCTAAATGTTTGATAGAATTCACCTGTGAAGCCATCTGGTCCTGGACTTTTGTTTGTTGGAAGATTTTAATCACAGTTTCAATTTCATTCCTTGTGATTGGTCTGTTCATATTTTCTACTTCTTCCTAGTTCAGTCTTGGAAGTTTATACCTTTGTAAGAATTTGTCCATTTCTTCCAGGTTGTCCATTTTATTGGCATAGAGTTGCTTGTAGTAGTCTGTTGGGATGCTTTGTATTTCTGTGGTGTCTGTTGTAACATCTGCTTTTTCATTTCTAATTTTATTGATTTGAGTTCTCTCCCTCTTTTTCGTGATGAGACTGGCTAATGGTTTATCAATTTTGTTTATCCTCTCGAAGAAACAGCTTTTAGTTTTATTGATCTTTGCTATTGTTTTCTTTGTTTCTATTTCATTTATTTCTGCTCTGATGTTTATGATTTCTTTCCTTCCGCTAACTTTGGGTTTTGTTTGTTCTTCTTTCTCTAGTACCATTAGGTATAAGGTTAGATTGTTTATTTCAGATTTTTCTTGTTTCTTGGGGTAGGCTTGTATAGCTACAAACTTCCCTCTTAGTACTGCTTTTGCTGAATGCCATAGGTTTTGGATCATCGTGTTTTCATTGTCATTTGTCTCTAGGTTGTTTTTTTAAATTTCCTCTTTCATTTCTTCAGTGATCTCTTGGTTATTTAGTAACGTATTGTTTAGCCTCCATGTGTTTGAGTTTTTTACATTTTTCTCCCTATAATTGATTTCTAATCTAATAACATTGTGGTCAGAAAAGATGCTTGATATCATCTCAATTTTCTAAAATTTACTGAGGCTTGATTTGTGACCCAAGATGTGATGTATCCTGGAGAATGTTCCATGCACACTTGAGAAGAAAGTGTAATCTGCTGTTTTTGGATGGAATGTCCTATAAACATCAATTAAATCTATCTGGTCTATAGGTCATTTAAAGCTTGACTTTCCGTATTAATTTTCTGTTTGGATGATCTGTCCATTGGTGTAAGTGAGGTCTTAAAGTCCCCCACTATTATTGTGTTACTGTTGATTTCCTCTTTTATAGCTGTTAGCAGTTGCATTATTTATTGAGGTGCTCCTATGTTGGATGCATATATATGTAAAATTGTTATATCTTCTTCTTGGATTGATCCCTTGATCATTATGTAGTGTCCTTCCTTGTCTCTTGTAATGTTGTTTATTTTAATGTCTGTTTTATCTGATATGAGTATTGCTACTCCAGCTTTCTTTTGATTTCCATTTGCATGGACTAGCTTTTTTGCATTTCCTCACTTTCAGTCTGTATGTGTCCCTAGGTCTGAAGTGGGTCTTCTGTAGACAGCATATATATGGGTTGTGTTTTTGTATCCATTCAGCAAGCCTGTGTCTTTTGGTTGGAGCATTTAATCTATTCATATTTAAGGTAATTATCAATATGTATGTTCCTATGACCATTTTTTAATTGTTTTGGTTTCATTTTTGTAGGTCCTTTTCTTCTCTTGTGTTTCCCACTTAGAGAAGTTCCTTTAGCATTTGTTGCAGAGCTGATTTGGTGATGCTGAATTCTCTTAGCTTTTGCTTGCCTGTAAAACTTTTGATTTCTCCATTGAATCTGAATGAGATCCTTGCTGGGTAGAGTAATCTTGGTTGGAGTTTCTTCCCTTTCATCACTTTAAATATGTCATGCCACTCCCTTTTGTCTTGTAGAGTTTCTGCTGAGAAATCAGCTGTTAACCTTATGCGTGTTCCCTTTTGTCTTATTTGTCATTTTTCCCTTGTTGCTTTCAATAAGTTTTCTTTGTCTTTAATTTTTGTCAGTTTGATTACTATGTGTCTCAGTGTGTTTCTCCTTGGTTTGTCTTGTATGGGACTCTCTGCACTTTCTGGACTTGGGTGGCTATTTCCTTTCCCATGTTATGGAAATTTTTGACTATAATCTCTTCAAATATCTTCTTGGGTCCTTTCTCTCTCTCTTGTCCTTCTAGGATCCCTATAAAGCGAAGGTTGTTGTGTTTAATGTTGTCCAGAGTTTTCTTAGGCTGTCTTCATTTCTTTTCATTCTTTTTTCTTTATTCTGTTCCACAGCAGTGAATTCCACCATTCTGTCTTCCAGGTCACTTATCCGTTCTGCCTCAGTTATTCTGCTATTGATTCCTTCTAGTGTAGTTTTCATTTCAGTTATTGTATTGTTCCTCTCTGTTTCTTTGTTCTTTAATCCTGTAGGTCTTTGTTAAACATTTCTTGCATCCTCTCTATCTTTGCCTCCATTCTTTTTCCGAGGTCCTGGACCATCTTCACTATCATTATTCTGAATTCTTTTTCTGGAAGGTTGCCTGTCTCCACTTCATTTATTTGTTTTTCTGGTGTTTTATCTTGGTCCTTCATCTGCTACATGGCCCTCTGCCTTTTCATCTTGTCTGTCTTTCTGTGAATGTGGTTTTTGTTCCACAGGCTGAAAGATTGTAATTCTTCTTGCTTCTGCTGTCTGCCCTGTGGTGGATGAGTTTATCTAAGAGGCTTGTGCAAGTTTCCTGATGGGAGGGACTGATGGTGGGTAGAGCTGACTGTTGCTCTGGTGGGCAGAGCTCAGTAAAACTTTAATCTGCTTGACTGCTGATGGGTGGGGCTGGGTTCTCTCCTTATTGGTTGTTTCGCCTGAGGCGACCCAACACTGGAGACTACCTGGGCTCTTTGCTGGGGCTAATGGCGGACTCTGGGAGGGCTCACGCCAAGGAGTACTTCCCAGAACTTCTGCTGCCAGTGTCCTTGTCCCCACGGTGAGCCACAGCCACCCCCCACCTCTGCAGGAGACCATCCAACACTAGCAGGTAGGTCTGGTTCAGTCTCCCCTGTGGTCACTGCTCCTTCCCCTGGGTCCTGATGCGCACACTACTTTGTGTATGCTCTCCAAAAGTGGAGTCTCTGTTTCCCCCAGTCCTGTTGAAGTCCTGCAATGAAATCCCACTAGTCTTCAAAGTCTGATTCTCTAGGAATTCCTCCTCCAATTACTGGACCCCCAGGGTGGGAAGCTGACGTGGGGCTCAGAACCTTCAGTCCAGTGGGTGGACTTCTGTGGTATGTGTTCTCCCGTCTGAGTCACCCACCCAGCAGTTATGGGATTTAATTTTATTGTGATTGCACCCCTCCTACCATCTCATTGTGGCTTCTCCTTTGTCTTTGGATGTGGGGTATCTTTTTTGGTGAGTTCCAGTGTCTTCCTGTAGATGATTGTTCAGCAGTATGTTGTGATTCCAGTGCTCTCGCAAGAGGGAGTGAGAACACGTCCTTCTACTCCGCCATCTTGGACCAATCAGATTAAAAGCTTATACATAAGACCAGAAACAATAAAACTCCTGGAAGAAAACATAAGGAAAAATTTCCTTGACATTGGTCTTGGCAAAGATTTTTTGGGTATGACATAAAAAGCAAAAGTAACAAAAGCAAAAATTAGCAAGTTGGACTACATCAACATAAAATGTATCTGCACAGCAAAAGAAACAACCAGAAAAATGAAAAGACAACCTATGGAATGAGAGAAAATATTTGCAAGCTACCTATCCGATAAGAGGTCAATATCCAAAATATACAAGGAATTCATACAACTCAATCACAAAATCCAAACAATCTGATTAAAAAATGGGCAAGGGAACGCAAGAGACATATTGCCAAAGAAGACATACAGATATCCACAGGTACATGAAAAGGTGATTAACATCAGTAATCATCAGGGAAATGCAAAGGAAAACCATAATGAAATATCAACTCACATCTTTTAGAATGGCCATCACCAACCAGACAAGAGATAACAGAAACAATAAGCAAATTTCAGAAGCCTGGGAAGTCCAAGATCAAGGTGTCAGCAGATTTGGTGTCTGGACTGACTTTAAAACTTTATGAGGAGCTGCCACATTCTGTCATCATTTGAACAGTGCCTTATAAACAGTTCTCAAGTGACCAACAAAGAGCTGCTTGGTTTATGGATGGCAGTTGTAAGCAGGACTTCTCAAACTTTCATGTTTATGTGAATAACCCCAATCACCAGGGGATCTTATTAAAATGCAAATTCTGATTTGATGGCTGAGTAGAAGGACATGCTCTTACTCCCTCTTGTGAGAACACTGGAATCACAACTAACTTCTGAACAATCATCCACAGGACTGGGGGAAACAGAGACTCCATTCTTGGAGGGCACACACAAAGTAGTGTGGGCATCAGGACCCAGGGGAAGGAGCAGTGACCCCATAGGAGACTGAAGTAGACCTACCTGCTTGTGTTGGAGGGTCTGCTGCAGAAGTGGGGGGTGGCTGTGTCTCACTGTGAGGACAAGGACACCATCAGCAGAAGTTCTGGGAAGTATTCCTTGGTGTGTGCCCTCCCAGAGTCCGCTATTAGCCCCACCAAACAGCCTAGGTAGGTTCCAGTGTTGGCTTGCCTCAGACTAAACAACAAACAGGGAGGGAACACTGCCCCCCACCCCCATAAGCAGACAAGCAGATTAAAGTTTTACTGAGCTCTGCCCACCAGAGCAACAGCCTGCTCTACCCACCACCAGTCCCTGCCATCAGGGAACCTGCACAAGCTTCTTACATAGCCTCATCCACCAGAGGGCAGAGAGCAGAAGCAAGAAAAACTACAATCCTGCAGCCTGTGGAACAAGAACTACATTCACAGAAATATAGACAAGATGAAAAGGCAGAGGGCTATGTACCAGATGAAGGAACAAGATAAAACCCCAGAAAAACAACTAAATGAAGTGGAGATACGCAACCTTCCAGATAAAGAATTCAGAATGGTGATAGTGAAAATGATCCAGGAACTCGGGAAAAGAATGGAGGCAAAGATCGAGAAGATGCAAGAAATATTTAACAAAGACCTAGAAGAATTAAAGAAAAAAGAAGATGAACAATACAATAACTGAAATGAAAACTATACTAGAAGGAATCAATAGCAGAATAACTGAGGCAGAAGAATGGATAAGTGACCTGGAAGACAGAATGGTGGAATTCACTGCTGTGGAACAGAATAAAGAAAAAAGAATGAAAAGAAATGAAGACAGCCTAAGAGACCTCTGGGACAACATTAAATGCAAGAGCTTTCACATTATAAGGGTCCCAGAAGGAGAAGAGAAAGAGAAAGGACCCGAAGAAATATTTGAAGAGATTATAGTCGAAAAGTTTCCTAACATGGGAAAGGAAATAGCCACCCAAGTTCAGGAAGCACAGAGAGTCCCATACAGGATAAACCCAAGGAGAAACACGCCGAGACACATAATACTCAAAGTGGCAAAAATTAAAGACAAAGAAAAATTATTGACAGCAGCAAGGGAAAAACAACAAATAACATACAAAAGAACTCCCATAAGGTTAACAGCTGACTTCTCAACAGAAACCCTACAAATCAGAAGGGAGTGGCATGACATATTTAAAGTGATGAAAGGGAAGAAACTCTAACCAAGATTACTCTACCCAGCAAGGATCTCATTCAGATTCAATGGAGAAATCAAAAGTTTTACAGGCAAGCAAAAGCTAAGAGAATTCAGCATCACCAAATCAGCTCTGCAACAAATGCTAAAGGAACTTCTCTAAGTGGGAAACACAAGAGAAGAAAAGGACCTACAAAAATGAAACCAAAACAATTAAAAAATGGTCATAGGAACATACATATTGATAATTACCTTAAATATGAATAGATTAAATGCTCCAACCAAAAGACACAGGCTTGCTGAATGGATACAAAAACACAACCCATATATATGCTGTCTACAGAAGACCCACTTCAGACCTAGGGACACATACAGACTGAAAGTGAGGAGATGCAAAAAAGCTAGTCCATGCAAATGGAAATCAAAAGAAAGCTGGAGTAGCAATACTCATATCAGATAAAATAGACTTTAAAGTAAAGAAAGTTACAAGAGACAAGGAAGGACACTACATAATGATCAAGGGATCAATCCAAGAAGAAGATATAACAATTTTAAATATATATGCACCCAACATAGGATCACCTCAATACACAAGGCAACTGCTAACAGCTATAAAAGAGGAAATCGACAGTAACACAATAATAGTGGGGGACATTAACACGTCAATTACACCAATGGACAGATCATCCAAGCAGAAAATTAATAAGTAAACACAAGCTTTAAATGACCTATAGACCAGATAGATTTAATTGACATTTATAGGACATTCCATCCAAAAACAGCAGATTACACTTTCTTCTCAAGTGTGCATGGAACATTCTCCAGGATAGATTGCATCTTAGGTCACAAATCAGGCCTCATTAAATTAAGAAAATTGAAATCATTGCAACATCTTTTCTGACCACAACGCTATTAGATTAGAAATCAATTACAAGGAAAAAAACATAAAAATCACAAACACATGGAGGATAAATTTTACGTTACTAAATAACCAAGAGATCACTGAAGAAATCAATGAGGAAATTAAAACATACCTAGAGACAAATGACAATGAAAACTCAATGATCCAAAACCTATGGGATGCAGCAAAAGCAGTTCTATGAGGGAAGTTTATAGTAATACAATCCTACCTCAAGAAACAACAAACATTTCGAATAAACAATCTTAGTTTTCACCTAAAAGAACTAGAGAAATAAGAACAAACAAAACCCAAAGTTAGTAGAAAGAAAGAAGTTATAAGTATCAGAGCAGATATAAATCCAATAGAAACAAATAAAACAATAGCAAAGAACCATAAAACTAAAAGCTGGTTCTTTGAGAAGATAAACAAAAGTAATAATCCATTAGCCAGACTCATTAAAATAGAGAGGGAGAGGACTCAAGTCAATAAAATTAGAACTGAAAAAGGAGAAGTTACAATAGATACTGCAGAAATACAAAGCATCCTAAGAGATTACTAGAAGCAACTCTATGCCAATAAAATGGAAAACCTGGAAGAAATGGACAAATTCTCATAAAGGTATAACCTTCCAAGACTGAACTAGGAAGAAGTAGAAAATATGAACAGACCAATCACAAGGAATGAAATTGAAACTGTGATTAAAAATCTTCCAACAAACAAAAGTCCAAGTCCAGATGGCTTCATAGATGAATTCTATCAAATATTCAGAGAAGAGCTAACACCCATTCATCTCAAAATCTTCCAAAAAATTGCAGAGGAAGGAACACTCCCAAACTCATTCTATGAGGCCTCCATCACCCTGATACCAAAACCAGACAAAGATACAACAAAAAAAGAAAACTACAGACCAATGTCACTGATGAATATAGATGCGAAAATCCTCAACAAAATAGTAGCAAACTGAATCTAACAACACATTAAAAGGATCATACACCATGATCAAGTGGGATTTACCCCAGGGATGTGAGGATTCTTCAATATACATAAATCAATCAGTGTGATACACCATATTAACAAATTGAAGAATAAAAACCATATGATCATCTCAATAGATGCAGAAAAAGCTCTTGACAAAATTCAACACCCATTTATGATAAAAACTCTCCAGATAGTGGGCATGGAGGGAACCTACCTCAACATATTAAAGGCCATATGCAACAATGCCACAGCAAACATCATTCTCAATGGTGAAAAACTGAAAGCATTTCTTCCAGGATCAGGACTAAGACAAGGATGTCCACTCTCACCTCTATTATTCAACATAGTTTTCAAAGTCCTAGCCATGGCAATCAAAGATAAAGAAGTAAAAGGAATACAAATTGGAAAAGAAGAAGTAAAACTGTTACTGTTTGTAGATGATATGATACTATACGTAGAGAATTCTAAAGATGCCACCAGAAAACTACTAGAGCTAATCAATGAATTTGGTAAAATTGCAGGGTACAAAAGTAATGCACAGAAATCTCTTGCATTCCTATACACTAATGATGAAAAATCTGAAAAGGAAAATCAGGAAACACTCCCATTTGCCATTGCAACAAAAAAATAAAATACCAAGGAATAAACCTACCTAAAGAGGTAAAAAAGATCTGTATGCAGAAAACTATAAGATACTGATGAAAGAAATAAAAGATGATACAAATAGATGGAGAGATATACCGTGTTCTTGGGTTGGAAGAATCAACATTGTGGAAATGACTGTACTACCCAAAGCAATCTACAGATTCAATGCAATCCCTATCAAATTACCAATGGCATTTTTATAGAACCAGAACAAAAAGTCTTAAAATTTGTGTAGAGACACCAGAGACTGAAGAGCCAAAACGGTCTTGAGGGGAAAAAATGGAGCTGGAGGAATCAGACTCCGTGACTTCAGAGTATCCTGCAAATCTATAGTAATCAAACAGTTTGGTACTGGCAGAAAAACAGAAATACTGATCAATGGAACAGGATAGAAAGCCCAGAGATGAACCCACGCACCTATGGTCAACTAATCTATGACAAAGGAGGCAAGGATATGCAATGGAGGTCAGTTTCTTCACTAAGTGGTGCTGTGAAAACTGGACAGCTACATGTAAAAGAATGTAATTAGAACACTCCCTAACACCATACACAAAAATAAACTCAAAATTGATTAGAAACCTAAATGTAAGACCAGACACTATAAAACTCTTAGAAGAAAACATAGGAAGAACACTCTTTGACATAAATGACAGATCTTTTTTGATCCACCTCCTAGAGTAATGGAAATATAAACAAACAAAAAGAAATAGGACCTAATTAAACTTAAAAGCTTTTGCATAGCAAAGGAAACTACAAACAAGACGAAGAGACAACCCTCAGAATGGGAGAAAATATTTGCAAACGAATCAACAGACAAAGAATTAATCTCCAAAATATATAAACAGCTCATGTAGCTCAATATTAAAAATAAACAACCCAATCCAAAATTGGGCAGAAGACCTAAATAGACATTTCTCCAAAGAAGAGATACAGATGTCCAAGAAGCACATGAAAAGCTGCTCAGTATCCCTAATTGTTAGAGAAATGCAAATCAAAACTACAATGAAGTATCACCTCACACCAGTTAGAATGGGCATCATCAGAAAATCTACAAACAATAAATGCTGGAGAGGGTGTGGAGAAAAGGGAACCCTCTTGCACTGTTGGTGGGAATGTAAATTGATACAGCCACTGTGATGAACAGTATGGAGGTTTCTTAAAAACTAAAAATAGAATTACCATATGATCCAGCAATCCCACTACTGGGCATATACCCAGAGAAAACCCTAATCCAAAAAGACACATACACCCCAATGTTCATTGCAGCACTATTTACAATAGCCAGGATGTGGAAGTAACCTAAATACCCATTGACAGACATATGGATGAAGAAGGTGTGGTACATATATACAATGGAATATTACTCAGCCATAAAAAGGAATGAAATTGAGTCATTTGTAGAGACGTGGATGAATCTAGAGACTGTCATACAGAGTGAAGTAAGTCAGAAAGAGAAAAACAAATATCATATATTAATGCATGTATGTGGAACCTAGAGAAATGGTATAAATGAACCAGTTTGCAGGGCAGAAAGTGAGACACAGATGTAGAGAACAAATGTATGGACACCCAGGGGGGAAAGTGGCGGGGGTGGTGGTGGTGGTGTGATGAATTGGGAGATTCAGATTGACATATATACACTAATATGTATAAAATGGATAACTAGTAAGAACCTGCTGTATAAAATATAAAATAAAATTCAAAAATTCAAAAATTAAATAAAAATTAAAATAAACCATTTTTCTTATAAAAAGTGTTTAATATATTTTGAGTTAATTTTTTTATGACTGGTATAAGACAGGGATCCAATTTTATATTCTGCATGTGATTATCCATTTTTTCCAACACCATTTATTTAAGAGACCATTATTTCTCCATTGGGTATTCCTGTCTTCCTTGTCAAATATTAGTTGACTGTAAATACATGCTTTATTTTGAGGTTCTTAATTCTGTTCCATTGGTCTGTGTGTCCCTTTTTACTCCATTATCATAGTGTTTTACTCCTATACCATAGTGTTACTATAGTTTTGTAATATAGTTTGAAATCAAGAAATCTGATGCTTTCAGCTTTGTTCTTTCTCAGGATGCTTTGGCTATTCAGGGTCTTTTGGTTTCATATGAACTTTAGATGTTTTTAGATTGTTTTTTCTATTTCTGTAAAAAATGCTATAGGAATTTTGATAGTGATTGCATTGAATCTTTAGATGGTTTTTAGTAGTATTGTGTTACCTGATTCCTTCTGGTATTCTTTTCTTGGCTCTGGATAGTCTTCTTCCACATATGTTCTAATCAGCGCACAGCTGATAAGTCAAGGGCAATTTTCTACAGATCTCTGAAGCTCCCTCTAATCTGCTCTGTACATTCTAGCTATCTTGGAGTCCCCAGTCTCTGAACTTAGTCTCTTTGACTCAAGGGACCTGTGGCTTTTGTTAGGGTCTCCCTTCCTGAGCTGCAACTCTCACATACTCTATAGGAAGAGCGTTGGGAAATCTTAGGGTTTATGTTGTTTGTCTACCTTCTCTCAAGTGTCACTGCCCTGTGATGCCTGTTTTCCAATGTCTGAAGACCATTGTTTTATGTTTTTTCATTTTTTAATACAGATTTTATTTTTTAGAATAGTTTTCAATTTACAGAAAAAATTGAAATGATAGTAGATATTGTTGATAGTCCAATACCCCACACCTTGTTTCCCCTGTTATTACTATTGTTCATTAGTACCATACACTTGTCATAATTAATGAACCAATATCAATACATGACTACTAACTATTTTTCATAGTTCATTTATATTGCTTTAGTTTTTAACCTGATGTCCCTTTTCTAGGACCCCATTCAGGATTCTACATACATTTAGTTGTCATATCTCTTTAGACTCCTCTTGGTTATGGCACTTTTCAAATTTTCCTTGTTTTCAATTACCTTGACACTTGAGAAGTTCTAGTTAGATGTTTTGTAGGATGTTCTACTATTGGACTTTGATATTTTTTTTCATGATAAGACTGGGATTACAGGTTACTGGGAGAAAGACCACAGAGGTAAAGTGGTCATCTCACCATAGCAAGGCTACACACTATCGACATGATTTGTGACTGTTGATGTTGAGCTTGATCACCTGGCTGAAGTAGTGTTTGTTTCTCAGGTTTTTCTACTGTAAAGTTATTCTTTTCCCCACTTTCCATGCTGTACTCCTTGGAACGAAGCCACTATTTGCAGTCCTCACCTAAGGAATGGGGAGGTGTATTCCCCCTCCTTGAAGGCAGAATATCTACATAAATTATTTGCAATTCTTCTGCACAAAACACTTGTCTCTTCTCCCTCATTTGTTACTTTATTCTGTCATTTATTTATGTTAGTGTAGACTCATGGATATTTATTTTATACTTTACTTTATAATCCAGTACTACTTTATTTTCTTTACCAATTGTTTCAGCTTTGGCCACTGGGAACTCAGTGGTTTCTGTACTCATTCGATATACACCCATCTATGTGGCTTTTTGGGTTTTTTGAGTACTTCCCCACTTTCTGACAGTACAAAATGCTCTAGGCTCATCTTCTGTAATTCTTGCCCCAGTCTTAGAGTCAGCCATTTCTTGAAGGAGCCCTTTCTTTTTATTGGAAAATCATATTAGAAACCAAGATCTGGGCACTAGGTATGCTTGTTGCTACAGGGGTATCTTTACTTTTTTTAGGTCCTCTAAGTTGACAGAGCAAAAAATATAGGTGTGCATACTAAGCTGTGTATATATACATATCTATGAATATTTCTATATGTAACCATCTGTACCTATATTAAGCCAGACATGAATTCATACTGATGTCTCAAGCTATAATCTATTACTACATGGATCATTTGAGGAAATTATTTTTAATTAAGTTTTATTTATTTTTTTGATTAAAGTAGTTCAGAAGAGTAAAAGGGCATGTAATGAAAATCTTCCTTTCTACCCTTTCTTAACATCCAGCTGGTTTCCGTCTTGGAGGTAACAAACCTTACCATTTTCTGTAGGGGAATTGAGATGGGCAGAAGACCTTTGTAGGACCTGTGAAAAAGTTAATTTTTTTAAAATAAATTAATTTATTTTATTTATTTATTTTTGGCTGCGTTGCTGCGTGCAGGCTTTCTCTAGTTGTGGCGAGCGGGGGCCACTGTTCCTTGCAGTGAGTGGGCTTCTCATTGCAGTGGCTTCTCTTGTTGCAGAGCACAGGCTCTAGGTGCGCGGGCTTCAGTAGTTGTGGCTCGTGGGATGTAGAGCGCAGGCTCAGCAGTTGTGGTGCACGGGCTTAGCTGCTCTGGGGCATGTGGGATCTTCCTGGACCAGGGATCGAACCCGTGTCCCCTGCATTGGCAGGCAGATTCTCAACCATAGTGCCACCAAGGAAGCCCAAAAAGTTAATTTTTAAAGCAGGTTTACATATCTACTTCAATTTTAACCTACGTGAGAATCAATCGAAGAAGACAGTAACAATACCATTTTATTTTTGAAGGTATCTTTTTTCTTTTCTTTTTTTTTTTTTGGCTGCACCCCAGGTGGCCTATGGGATCTTAGTTCCCTGGCCAGAGATCAAACCTGGGCCCCCTGTAGTGGAATTGTGGAGTCCTAACCACTGGACCGCCAGGGAATTCCCCCAATATCATTTTAACAGTAAGGAAACTGGGGAATAAAAATCTGTTTTCCTCCTAAATTAAAAAAAAAAAGTGTAAACGTGTTTTGTGGATAATTTAATAAACAATATAGGAACAACCAAACTTTAGAGTCAGGATTTGACTGTGTTATATAAATCCCATCTCTGCCGGTTTCCAGTGATTTGACCATGTTGTATGTTTTAAACTCTGAGTCTCAATATTTTTATCTGAATATTGGGATAATAATAACCATCTAATACAGCCATTAATTATATTTGCAATGCACTCAATTTTGTGCCTGGCATAAACTAACTGCTCAATGAATGATAGTTATTATTATTTTTGAGTTATAGTGGTTGAGCATAAAACACTGAACTGTTTTATTATATGCCAGTGAGATTTATTTAAGTTAGCCTCAAATATTGGATAGCAGGAACTCTAGCTGTTTCTTTTCCCCTGCCATCTAGGCAGGTCCATTGGCAGGAAAGTATCATGTTCTGTATTTTAACAACAAATCTTTGGGGCAAGGTTCTTGCTTCCACCTCTTGATAGAAATGCAAAGTCAAATTTTTATAAAATAAGTTACTAAAATTCCCTTTTGCCTTCAATAACTATATATTGGAGTTCCCTTCCAGTATTTAAAGCATTTGGGGGAAGGCCTTTAATTTGTACCCTGATGTGAGAACTTTAAATAGGGATGAAATTCTAAATAAATCTAAGTGACAATTTGACAGTAAGAGAGGACATTTCTCTCTACCTAAGCTGCTCTTGACAATGGACACTTAACCAGGCTAATCAAATGTGACGTCTATCATCAAAATTAGTAAGGCATGAAAAACCTTTATCATATCATTCATTACATTGCCCATTTGAAAATATGATCTCTTGTGCTTTCTTATGCATATGGCTGATTTGCTTTGTTGTGCAACAGAAATTAACATGGTATTGTGAAGCAATTATACTCCAATAAAGATCTATTTAAAAAAGAAGAAAAAGAATGGTCACTTGGTGTTCCCTCTGCAAAGTGAGGGTTTTAGGTTTTTAGGAGAATGTTTAATGGTCCAGGATTTGCCAGTCCCTGTGGAAGTCCTTTTATGTTCATGTTTGCAAAAGAGCTACTGACCTCTTGCATAATTAGAGTTCTTTATCTTCTACTATTTTTAACTTGGGCAGTTTGTAAATAATTTAGTGCTACTTTCTCCAAAGGTTATATCCTTTCCCAAGTTTATTTCCATGGTGGTCTTATATAATCCTTATTAAGAAGAGAGAACTCACTGATATCCATTGTAGGGATGAGTTAATTAAGGCAAAGAGGATATGCAAGTATTTCCAGATTTACTCATAGTCTGACCCTCTTTTCCTTTTGTATTTAACAAATACAGCTATTAAATCATATATATATATATATATACACACACACACACACATATATCCAAGTTAGTGTATTATATTTCTTTTTATTTTATGCTTTTTTTTTTCTTTTTTTTTTTTTTTTTGCAGTATGCGGGCCTCTCACTGTTGTGGCCTCTCCCATTGTGGAGCACAGGCTCTGGATGCGCAGGCTCAGCGGCCATGGCTCACGGGCCCAGCCGCTCCGCGGCATGTGGGATCTTCCCGGACCAGGGCACGAACCCGTGTCGCCCGCATTGGCAGGTGGACTCTCAACCACTGCGCCACCAGGGAAGCCCTTAAGCTTTGTTTTGCTTTTCATTTCCAGGTGCGTTTTCAAATTAACCTCTCATTTTGTCATAAAGTCATTCACTTTTGTAATTAGTCATTATGCAATGGTGCTTGTCCTGTTTATGTCTCACTTTTTATAATTTACCAAGGGATTTCCAGCTAACTAAACCTCAGTCAGCTCATTTTATGATTTAGGAAAATGCAGATTTCATCTAATTGGTGAGCCAATCTCTGTCTATTAGATAACCTCATGAAGTGCAGAATCTAAGGAATAACTTTTTTAAACCAGAGACTTGCCAGTTTGAATAAAAATGCTTCTATATGGGCTTCCCTGGTGGCGCAATGGTTGAGAGTCCGCCTGCCGATGCAGGGGACACGGGTTCGTGCCCCGGTCCGGGAGGATCCCACATGCCGCGGAGCGGCTGGGCCCGTGAGCCATGGCCGCTGAGCCTGCGCGTCTGCAGCCTGTGCTCCGCAACGAGAGAGGCCACAGCAGTGAGAGGCCCACGTACCGCAAAAAAAAGAAAAAAAAAGAAAAAAAAAATGCTTCTATGGGCATTTGGAAATAAAATGCAACTTTGGCTTGGTAATTGTGGCTGACAGATCTGTTACTAAATTCCAGCACACAGGGAATTCTAAAGGTGAATTGTCAACTTGCTACGAGGTTTTCAACCAGTGTCCATAACAGGTGTATGCAAGTCCACAAATGTCAGGATTTGGCAGATATTGCTTGATAAGATTGTACTAGGAAACTTCCCTGGTGGTGCAGTGGTTAAGAATCCACCTTCCAATTCAGGGGACATGGGTTCAATCACTGGTCGGGGAACTAAGATCCAACATGCTTCGGGGCAACTAAGCCCATGTGCCGCAGCTACTGAGCCTGCGTGCCACAACTAGAGAGAAGCCTGTGCACTGCAACGGAAGAGCCCACATACCGCAATGAAGATCCCGCGTGCTGCAACTAAGACCTGATGCAGCCAAATAAATAAAAAAAAAAAAAAAAAAAAAAAAAGAATGACAGATGATGTTTTAAAAAAAGATTGTGGGCTTCCCTGGTGACGCAGTGGTTGAGAGTCCGCCTGCCGATGCAGGGGACACAGGTTCGTGCCCCAGTCTGGGAAGATCCCACATGCTGCGGAGTGGCTGGGCCTGTGAGCCATGGCCGCTGAGCCTGCGCGTCTGGGGCCTGTGCTCCGCAATGTGAGAGGCCACAATAGTGAGAGGCCCGCGTACCTCAAAAAACAAAACAAAACAAAACAAAAAGATTGTATTGGGTTTTGAAAGACTGGGTAAAAATACGTGATAATATATAGTTCTGGTGTTTCCCAGTGGTTGCTAGACCTATGTGTACAAAATTATCTTTACTAATTTAATAAATAAAAATATATTTGACCCTTGAACAATGTGGGTGTGAGAGGGACTGACCCCTTGTGCAGTCGAAAATCCATATATAACTTTTGACTCCCCCAAAACTTAACTACTAATAGCCAACTGTTGACCGGAAGCCTTGCTGATAAACAGTCTATTAACACATGTTTTGTATGTTACATGTATTATATACAGTATTCTTACAATAAAGTAAGCTAGAGAGAAGGAAATGTTATTAAGAAAATTATAAGGACTAGAAAATACCCTTACTGTACTATACTGTATTTAGCGATACCATAGGTTTATGTCATCTGTTTACAAGATGAATCATCTGTTAGTAACTACCTCATTATTATTATTATTATTTTTTTGCGGAGGCATTGAAACCTCTTGATTTATTCAGATTATTTAACATACAATGATGCAACTGTGACCCCAAAGTGTGCAAAGTTAAAGCCTTCAACTGCAGCTGAGAGGAGAGGGCAGGAATGGTACACCTGGGCACGGGGGTGAATCAGGAATGACGGGCAGCCTCCTCCCCAGGGCCAGGGATGGAGCGACCTGAGGAGCAGGGCCTGGATAGTCCAGGGCCAGGGGAAGGGGGCAGAGACCTCCCTCTGGCCTAGGTCAGGAGCCCAGAAGTGCCACATGGCTGAGGGGGCAGCAGCCCAGGAAGGGGCCAGAGGCAGGGCCAGGAGAGCACCATTTCTGGGGTGGGGCTAGGGAGGGAGGTGCCCTACAGGAGAAGCCAGGGGGCCACCTGTCCCAGGGGTAGGAGCCAGGCTGGAGCAGACTGCAGTGAGAAAGACCTGAGGCAGGGGGAGGGCTTGAGAGCCCAGGCTGGCTGGGCTCAGGGGAACTAAAGAAGGGGGAACCTGGGGGGGCTCCCAGGGCAGCCCGGCCTGGGAGCAGTCCTGAACCTGTGGCGGAAGCCCAGGGAGGGGCCTCAGAGCCTCAGGGCCTCCCCTCCTCTCTCCCTGGAAAGGAGCTGGGGAACCAGTAGTGCAAATCTGTGGACAATTTGCACTCAGTTATGGAGGGAGTTATGGAGGGAGGCTATGCCCAAAGAGGGACCTTGGGACCCAAACCCTCTGCCACCTTGGCCTCCACCACCGTCCTCAGTACAGCTGCTTCTCGTAAGAGTGCAGGCCGTGGACACCACCCTTCATCTGAGTTGACATGGCCTGCTTCTCAAACTTGAGCTCTCCTGAGTACATCATGGACCTCAGGACAGACAGGCTACGGGCACCAAACCCGTGGCAGCCGTGCTGGATCCCACTATGAGGTAGGGCACGAACTTCTGAATGGAGCCTTTGTCCTGGATGGAGCCCGCGACACCCTGCGTGATCTTCACCTTATCTCCCTCGCTGAAGTAGCGCTTCTGGCTGCTGCTGATCTTCTCCATGGCGTCCAGCGAGCCTATGCCCTGGTACTTCTTGAGCCTCACACCATCCGAGAAGAAGTACTCTCCAGGGGCCTCCGTGGTGATGGCGAGCAGGGAGCCCGTCATCACTGTGGAAGCTCCAGGGGCCAGGGCCTTGACCACAGGCCCCACGGTCTGGATGCCACCATTGGCTATGACTGGCACCCCGAAGCGCAGGGTGTACTCAGCCACCTTGTACATGGCAGTGCCCTGGGGCCGACGACAGGCCATCACTTCTTCTTGGTTGATGCAGATGGAGCCGCAGCCCATGCCCACACGCAGCCCGTCCACACCAGCATCAATCAGGTTCTTGGCCTGAGCTGCTGTCACCACATTTCTCCCAGTCACCTGGAGGTGGGGGTACTGTGTGGTGGTACCCCTTGATGTGGTGCACCATGGCGATCTGATACACAGAGTTTCCTTGGGATGAGTTCAGCACTATGACGTCAGCACTCGCCTGGGTGAGCAGGTCCAGGTGGTATTTGTCATCCTCATGGGTGCCCATGGCCGCCCCACACAGCAGCTGCTTGTGGGAATCCTTGGAGGCCAGAGGGTAGTCCTGGTTCTTCAGGTCAGTGCGGACAATGATGGCCACTAGCTCGTCTTGATCATTGACAATGGGAAGCTTCCCTTTCTTGCTGTGCTGCAAGATCTCATTTGCCTCTTTCAGTGTCATACCCACTAGAGCCACCACCAGCTCATTCCACGGTGTCATCACCTCACTGAGGAGGGTGTGTGGTCCTTCTCGGTGAGGGAGTCGATGTCTTGGGAGGTGACGACGCCCACCGGCTTGCTGCTCATGGTGCCCGTCTCAGTGATGGAGATGCCGGAGAAGCCATCCTGGATCTTGGCCTCCAGTGCCTCGCCCACGGTGTGTGAGGGACTCAGCACCACAGGGTCCGTGATGAAGCCCTGTTCAAACTTCTTGACCTTCCGGACCTCGTTGGCCTGGAACTCTGGAGTGCAGTTGTGGTGAATGAAACCGATACCGCCCATCAGATCCATTGCGATGACCATGTCAGCCTCTGTCGCAGTGTCCATGGGGGAGGAGATGAGTGGCGTCTTCAGCATGATCTTCCAAGTCAGGGCTGAAATCAGGTCCAGCTCATCAGCTGTGAAGTCTATGAATCCTCAGAGAATCAGGAAATCTCTGTGAAGAGAGGAAATTGAATGTTACTGGGTGAGGAGGGGTCCCTGAAAAGGGAAGGGCCTGCCACGCCAGGGGAAGCATCACAGGGGGTGGGGAGAAGAGCAGAGCCTCTGAGCCCCGTGCCATGTCATGACTGAACCACCCTCATGTCCCTTGCTAGCATCTTGTCGACTTTAGCCCCCATTATTGTCTTAAATGATACAAAAAACTGTAGATGTTACATGTACTACTAACGCTAGACATCAGAAATGAAATAAATTGGAATTCCCTGGTGGTCGAGTGGTCAGGACTCCGAGCTTCCACTGCAAGGGGCACTTTTTTGATCCCTGGTTGGGGAACTAAGATTAGGCATGCCATGTGGCACGACCAAAAAAAAGCAATGAAAAAAAATAATGTGAAAAAGAAATTCATATTTATTTATAGGTATAATGATTCTTGCATTGATAACAAAGAAGCAGCTATATGATTGCTTTATGGTAGCCTAGTAATTTACACAGTTGCTTCATGGTAGCCTAGCACATACACAAATGAATTAATAAGCTGTACGTGTTTATGTGCATAAGTTTTGATAAATTTTAACTTTTTAATAATGGATATGTGTATATTTTATGGCAGTAAATGATAAAATAGGCTAGTTCCTACATATATTTTATGCATTTGTGACATACTTAATTTTTTCTTAATTTTTTGATATTTTAGGCTATATAGTTTGTCTATGAATTTTTTTCAAATTGTCTCAAATCTCCAAGAATTTTTCCAAAATATTTATTTAAGAAAATCTGTATATACGTAGACCCATGCAGTTCAAACCTGGGTTGTTCAAGGTTCAGCTGTATTTGGGAGGAAGTGAGATTTATCAGAAACAAAGTTGATTTGCCTCCTCTAGATGCTGAGTTGATATGGAACGATTTAGCTCTGTGTGTGTGTGTGTGTGTGTGTGTGTGTGTGTGTGTGTATGCACCATGTCTTATTTCTCTCATTTATAAAATTCTGGCTACTTTTATGTTTTAATGTAGCATGGTGTGGAAGAGACCTGTACAATCGAATTTTCTATGATGATAGTAGCCACTAGGCTCCTGTGGCTATTGAACTGTGGCTAATGCAAATGAGTAACAGAATTTTAAATTAAATTAAATGTTAATTAGTTTAAATCTGAATAGCCATCTGTGACTAATGGCTACTGTATTAGACAGTGCCGTTTTAGGCACTGACATACCAGCAATGCTCCCAATACAGTGAGAACTGCTAGGTTAACATGTATTGTAGGGGAACGGCTACTAAACACTGCTATTTCAGGTGTGAAACAACAAAATTCTCTGCTCTCTTACCCCAAGATAAATATTACCTGTATCATTGATTTGATTAGTATCATGTGTTGTATCAACTCTTTCATTTTCTGTCTTTTCTCCGTAAGAATGGCTAGCCTTGACTTCACTGTATTTCTTCTTCATTTAGCACATGTTTAATGAGCACCTGTTATGTCTCAGTGCTGGGTATGCAACAGTGAATAAGAATGATCAGGTCTGTTCCCACAGGGAAGGGTTAGCTTGTCTACTCCCTAATCTCAACCTTCCCCCTCCCCATGTCCCCAGCATCTGGGATAGTAACAACTGGACATACTGCTAAATGAACAAATAAAGAATATTTCTGGATTATATTCCTTTGAGATTCATTGTTTCTAGACTGCATGAGGAAGTTATTTGATCTTTTATGCTTCTACTGTCCTTTTGATTCTTCCTTTGTTCACTTTTTCCCTTCAACCAATTGAGTGCTTTGGTAGGGCAGCCTTGTCCAAATTGAAGTCACTGAAAATAAATAGAATTATCCTTCCATCATGCTATTTTTTTCTTCTTTACCTCTTGGTCTTTTTTTCTTATTTTCCACATTAAATTTGAGATAAGAGATGAAGAAGGGGACAGATGGCCAAGCAGAGGACTCATGGGCAGGGTTGTGAGGTGCACAACTCCAGTCCTTTTCTCTCTAATTTACTCTCTTTTCCCTTCAAGCCATGGATACACGACTGACTTTACCCTTCATGTTCCTTCTATTAGAAGACTGTTTCCCAATATTCCCAACACTTTCCTCTTTCTACTCTAAAAAATTGTCTCACTTTCCTTTGAAGGACAGATCAACATAAAAGAAAACTAAAAATCAACCTTGAGGTCATTCATTATAAAGTTTACATTCTTGATTGATCTCATACTCTTAAAATATTCCTCTAATCAACCTAACATTTTTAGTAAATGCCCCTATAGGAGTTTTCTTCTGTACTTTTTTGACTTTGTGGTGATTATCAATGTAGATATTTAACGAGATCTGCAGGAAATCTATATTTGTTCCAATAGGAGCACCTTTATTTTGTTTGGTTGAGCAATTGTTCTGTGGTGGTCAAATATACTCAAAATAACTATACCATCAAAAGTCAATCTTGATTCCATTTAAAAATCAAATTTGAAACTGCAATCACATTTTTAATAACCTCATTCCAGAGGCTCTGTATTTTTTCATGAGCATGGGGATCTATCCAGGAGGTCGATCTCCTTACTGCATAACTGGTTTTGAATTGTTCGTAGGATTAGGAGGCTTTCAGTCATGTGCCAGAAAGCTAACTGCTTTCTTTCCTATTGCTTCTGTAACAAAGTATCCCAAACTCAGTGGCTTAAAGCAACACACATGTATTCTCTTACAGTTCTGGAGGTCAGATGTCCAAAAATTAATCTTGGGCTAAAATCAAGGCATCACGAGGCTTGAGTTCCTTCTGGATGCTCTTGGGGATAATTGGTTTTATTGTCTTTTCTAGCTTCTAAAGGCTGACCACATTCCTTGGCTTGTGGCCCTGCATCAGTCCTACCTCTGCCTCTGTTGTCATATCTCCTCTCTAATCATGACCCTCCTGCCTCCCTCTTAAAAAGCCTTTGTGATTTGGACCCACATGCATAATCCAGGATAATCTCCCACTGTCAAGATGCTTAACTTAATCACATCTGAAAAGTCACTTTTATCATGTAAAGCAACATATTCACAGGGATTAGGATGTGGGCATCCTTGGGAACCCATATTATGTTAACCATATCAACTCTAACTTAAACAAAAAAAGAAAGGGCACACTTGGTGCAGAGCCTCATTTGTTCTTTTGACATGTCTTCATCCTTTTTTTTTTTTTTTTTTTTTGTCCCCAACCTTTTTTAAGCACTTCCTTACCTTTTGGGTAGCCATGACTCTTGATATCAGAGTTGTGTAAACGTTCTTTATTTTTTTAATTTTTTTAGTTTTTTGGCTGCACCCCGTGGCTTGTGAAATGTTAGTTCCCCAACCAGAGATTGAACCTGGGCCTGGCAGTGAAAGTGCCGAGTCCTAACCACTGGACCACCAGGGAATTCCCAAGGTTCTTTAAGTCATTAAGAGTGGCTGAAGGAACTGCAAACTTGGGTGCTAAGGTGCAAATTCAAGCTAAGAAGGCTCTTGTTATTGATTTTCACCTTGTATTTAAGGCAGACATTAGGAGAACATTTCTTTTGCTAAAGGACAGCTGCTTTTCTTTCTGCAACTCCAAACTCTACATCCTTCTTTTTTAATTTTTAAGTCTCAGCCTCATAGTCAATCAATCTCTTCTGATCCAAGTGGATGAAAGATACAGTGTCCCTTGTTTCCTTTCTCTCCCTCATCTTCCACATCCAATCTCTCAGAAATTTCTTTAATTTTTGCCTCCAAAATATCTATTGAATTTGGTCTATTCCTCCCATCCCTGCTGCCACCATCTTTGCCCAAGTGCCCATGATCTTTCAGCAGAACTTCTAGAATAGTCTCCCAAAAGACCTCTCTGCTTCCATAGTTGTCTATCTCCAATCCATTTCCAAAGAACAAGTATAGTGATTAAAAATTTAATATATGTATGTATGTGTACGTATCTACATCTTTATATCTGGATGTGTGAATCTGGTTATGTCACTTCCCAACTTAAAACATTTTCTGAAGGTTTACTTTGTACTTAGGGAAAAAAAAATCTAAATCCTTTATAATAAACTACAGACTCCCTGCTTACCTCTTCAACCTTATCTCCTTGTTCCTTGACTACCATGTCCCTATCAGCCTGGACATCTTTAATGTTTCAGAGATGCCCAGCTATAATCCACACTGGGGACATCTATTTGTACAAACGGCTCTCTTTTCCTGAAGCTCTTTTACTTCCTGTTTTCAATGACTAACTCCTTTCCATCCCTTCAGTTTCAGTTCAAGTGATACCTGATCAGCACTACTTTCTAATACTCTCATTTGTGCTAAGGCCCCACTTTTCTGTCACTGAAATTTCTCCCACGGAAATTTTTACAGTTTGAAAATTTATATTTATTTATTAGTTATCTTGACTATTCTTTGTCTTTCTCATTGGTTTGTAAACTCTGAGAGGAGGGTACCACTTTTATTTTATTCCCAGAATGACCAGTGCTTAGCATGGTACCTTGCATATGATAATTATTCAAGAAATATTTGTTGAAAAATGAATTAAATATAGAATAAATATTTGGGTAACTGGTGAAATATCTTTTTAAGACTTTATTTTTGCGAGTTGAGAACCACAATGTTCAAGCAAGATGTGTTGCTAACTGGGAGAGTGAGAAACCAGTTTAAAGGTATACAATGTAGTTCAAGGTACTTTTTTTTTTTTTTAAAGAAGATGTTGGGGGTAGGAGTTTATTAATTAATTAATTTATTTTTGCTGTTTTGGGTCTTTGTTTCTGTGCGAGGGCTTTCTTTAGTTGTGGCAAGTGGGGCCCACTCTTCATCGCGGTGCGTGGGCCTCTCACTATCACGGCCTCTCTTGTTGCGGAGCAAAGGCTCCAGATGCGCAGGCTCAGTAGTCGTGGCTCACGGGCCTAGTTGCTCCGCGGCATGTGGGATCTTCCCAGACCAGGGCTTGAACCCATGTCCCCTGCATTAGCAGGCAGATTCTCAACCACTGCGCCACCAGGGAAGCCCTCAAGGTACTTTTTAATTAAATATTAAATGCCACAACTTGTTTCACTTTGGTAGAAAACACACCAAGGAGTAAGAGTTTGTTTATAATTAAAATAACACCAAAAATAGCATTTTGATTAAAATTTGAGAAAGTTAGGATCTAATGTATAACCAAAATGAAAGATACTCAAAATGCTTATAAGAAAATCAAAACAAAGCAAATAAATAACATAAACAAGTAAAAGAAACAAAAGCAAAACCAAAAGCTCTCTATTAACAAAGGAGGATGGTAGTGGGGTGGGGAGCATTTCTTTTTCTCTAAAATGTCAACTACTGCAAAAAAAGCATGTTTACTAAAACTTTTTCAGGGCTATGTTAAGGATTCAATAGTATTGAAAAACAATGGCAAATGTGCTTATTTTGCTTTGGTCTCCTGATTATTTTAGTAGGGGTGATTTTTAGGGTATTATAAGTTGTCTTCAGGGAGGCAGTTAGAGGCCTGGGTGCTACTGGTATATAATAGAAACAAAACCTTGAGTACGGAGGGAAAAGCTTTGCTATAGCTTAAGGTCAAACTAGAGCTGGAATATAGATTGAAAAGCCCAGTTTATAACACCAAAAGTAGGGACTGTGGTGCCATAATAATTGAACTTCTGACAAAAAGAAAGTTACTTCAGGGCTTCCCTGGTGGCACAGTGGTTGAGAGTCTGCCTGCCGATGCAGGGGACACGGGTTCATGCCCTGGTCGGGGAAGATCCCACATGCCGCAGAGCGGCTGGGCCCGTGAGCCATGGCCACTGAGCCTGTGCGTCTGGAGACTGTGCTCCACAATGGGAGAGGCCACAACAGTGAGAGGCCTGCATACTGCAAAAAAAAAAAAAAAAAAAAAGAAAGTTACTTCAGGATAGAAATATAGAGAAAGTTGACTTTATTCTTTAATAAATGTAAAGTATATAAAAACTTAAATTCTAAGTACCATTTTAATGTTCAAAGACTATATAATACGTTTGTGTGTGTGCAGTGTACATTTAATAGCTAAACATACTGAAATTCTTATGAAAATATTTATTTCTTACTAATTAAAAAATGCACTGGTCCATTGGTTTTATCCTATGGGTTCTCATACTTTTTTTTTTTATGGCATGAACTATCTTGGTGACTCATTTTTTGTTTGTTTGTTTTTTAGCATCTTTATTGGAGTATAATTGCTTTACAGTGGTGTGTTAGTTTCTGCATTATATCAAAGTGAATCAGCTATACATATACATATATCCGCATATCTCCTCCCTCTTGTGTCTCCCTCCCACCCTCCCTATCTGACCACTCTAGATGGTCACAAAGCACTGAGCTGATCTCCCTGTGCTATGCAGCTGCTTCCCACTAGCTATCTATTTTACATTTGGTAGTGTATATATGTCCATGCCACTCTCTCACTTCTTCCCAGCTTACCCTTCCACTCCCCGTGTCCTCAAGTCCATTCTCTATGTCTGTATCTTTATTACTGTCTTGCCCTTAGGTTCTTCAGAATGATATATTTTTTGAATTTTAGAATTTTATTCACTTTTTTATACAGCAGTTCTTATTAGTTATACATTTTACACACATCAATCCCAGTCTCTCAATTCATCATACCACCACCACCACCACCCCCGCCACTTTCCCCCCTTGGTGTTGATACATTTGTTCTCTACATCTCTGTCTCTATTTCTACCCTGCAAGCTGGTTCATCTGTACCATTTTTCTAGGTTCCACATACATACGTTAATATACGATATTTGCTTTTCTCTTTCTGACTTACTTCACTCTGTATGACAGTCTCTAGGTCCATCCACATCTCTACAAAGGCCCCAGTTTCGTTCCTTTTTATGGCTGGGTAATATTCCATTGTATATATGTGCCACATCTTCTTTATCCATTCATCCGATGATGGACACTTAGGTTGCTTCCATGTCCTGGCTATTGTAAATAGAGCTACAATGAACATTGTTGTACATGACTCTTTTGAATTATGGTTTTCTCAGGGTATATGCCCAGTAGTGGGATTGCTGGGTCGTATGGTAGTTCTATTTTTAGTTTCCAAGGAACATCTATACTGTTCTCCATAGTGACTATATCAATTTACATTCCCACCAGTGGTTCAGGAGGGTACCCTTTTCTCCACACCCTCTCCAGCATTTATCATTTGTAGATTTTTTGATGGTGGCCATTCTTACTGGTGTGAGGTGATACCTCATTGTAGTTTTGATGTGCATTTCTCTAATGGTTAGTGATGTTGCGCATTCTTTCATGTGTTTGTTGGCAATCTGTATATCTTCTTTGGAGAAAGGTCTATTTAGGTTTTCTGCCCATTTTTGGGTTGGGTTGTTTGTTTGTTTGATATTGAGCTGCATGAGCTGCTTGTAAATTTTGGAGATCAGTCCTTTGTCAGTTGCTTCATTTGCAAATACTTTCTCCCATTCTGAGGGTTGTCCTTTTGTCTTGTTTATGGTTTCCTTTGCTGTGCAAAAGCTTTTAAGTTTCATTAATTCCCATTTGCTTATTTTTTTTATATCCATTTCTCTAGGAGGTGGGTCTAAAAGGATCTTGCTGTGATTTATGTTGTAGAGTGTTCTGCCTATGTTTTCCTCTAAGAGTTTGGTAGTGTCTGGCCTTACATTTAGGTCTTTAATCCATTTTGAGTTTATTTTTGTGTATGGTGTTAGGGAGTGTTCTAATTTCCTTCCTTTACATGTAGCTGTTCAGTTTCCCCAGCACCACTTACTGAATAGGCTGTCTTTTCTCCATTGTTTATTCTTGCCTCCTGTATCAAAGATAAAGTGACCGTATGTGCGTGGGTTTATCTCTGGGCTTTCTATCCTGTTCCATTGTTCTATATTTCTGTTTTTGTGCCAGTACCATACTGTCTTGATTACTGTAGCTTTGTAGCATAGTCTAAAGTCAGGGAGCCTGATTCCTCCAGCTCCATTTTTCGTTCTCAAGGTTGCTTTGGCTATTGGGCATCTTTTGTGTTTCCACCCAAATTGTGAAATTTTTTTTTTAATTAGTTTCTGCTTTATAACAAAGTGAATCAGTCATACATACACATCTGTTCCCACATCCCTTCCCTCATGCATCTCCCTCCCTCCCACCCTCCCCATCCCACCCCTCCAGGCGGTCACAAAGCACCGAGCTGATCTCCCTGTGCTCTATGGCTGCTTCCCACTATCTATCTACCTTACGTTTGGTAGTGTATATATGTCCATGCCTCTCTTTCGCTTTGTCACAGCTTACCCTCCCCCCTCCCCATATCCTCAAGTCCATTCTCAAGTAGGTCTGTGTCTTTATTCCCGTTTTGCCCCTAGGTCCTTCATGACTTTTTTTTTTTTTTTAAATTCCGTATATATGTGTTAGCATACGGTATTTGTCTTTCTCTTTCTGACTTACTTCACTCTGTATGACAGACTCTAGGTCTATCCACCTCATTACAAATAGCTCAGTTTCGTTTCTTTTTATGGCTGAGTAATATTCCATTGTATATATGTGCCACATCTTCTTTATCCATTCATCCGATGATGAACACTTAGGTTGTTTCCAGCTCCGGGCTATTGTGAATAGAGCTGCAATGAACATTTTGGTACATGTCTCTTTTGGAATTATGGTTTTCTCAGGGTATATGCCTAGTAGTGGGATTGCTGGGTCATATGGTAGTTCTATTTTTAGTTTTTTAAGGAACCTCCATACTGTTCTCCATAGCGGCTGTACCAATTCACATTCCCACCAGCAGTGCAACAGTGTTCCCTTTTTTCCACACCCTCTCCAGCATTTATTGTTTCTAGATTTCTTGATGATGGCCATTCTGACTGGTGTGAGATGATATCTCATTGTAGTTTTGATTTGCATTTCTCTAATGATTAATGATGTTGAGCATTCTTTCATGTGTTTGTTGGCAGTCTGTATATCTTCTTTGGAGAAATGCCTATTTAAGTCTTCTGCCCATTTTTGGATTGGGTTGTTTGTTTTTTTGCTATTGAGCTGCATGAGCTGTTTATAAATTTTGGAGATTAATCCTTTGTCAGTTGCTTCATTTGCAAATATTTTCTCCCATTCTGAGGGTTGTCTTTTGGTCTTGTTTATGGTTTCCTTTGCTGTGCAAAAGCTTTGAAGTTTCATTAGGTCCCATGTGTTTATCTTTGTTTTTATTTCCATTTCTCTAGGAGGTGGGTCCAAAAGGATCTTGCTGTGATTTATGTCATAGAGTGTTCTACCTATGTTTTCCTCTAAGAGTTTGATAGTTTCTGGCCTTACATTTAAGTCTTTAATCCATTTTGAGCTTATTTTTGTGTATGGTGTTAGGGAATGATCTAATCTCAAACTTTTACATGTCCCTGTCCAGTTTTCCCAGCACCACTTATTGAAGAGGCTGTCCTTTCTCCACTGTACATTCCTGCCTCCTTTATCAAAGATAAGTTGGCCATATGTGCGTGGGTTTATCTCTGGGCTTTCTATCCTGATCCACTGATCTATCTTTCTGTCTTTATGCCAGTACCACACTGTCTTGATTACTGTAGCTTTGTAGTATAGTCTGAAGTCAGGGAGCCTGATTCCTCCAGCTCCGTTTTTCGTTCTCAAGATTGCTTTGGCTATTCGGGGTCTTTTGTTTTTCCAAACAAATTCTGAAATTTTTTGTTCTAGTTCTGTGAAAAATGCCAGTGGTAGTTTGATAGGGATTGCATTGAATCTGTAGATTGCTTTGGGTAGTAGAGTCATTTTCACAATATTGATTCTTCCAATCCAGGAGCATGGTATATCTCTCCATCTATTTGTATCATCTTTAATTTCTTTCATCAGTGTCTTATAATTTTCTGCATACAGGTCTTTTGTCTCCTTAGGTAGGTTTATTCCTAGATATTTTATTCTTTTTGTTGCAATGGTAAATGGGAGTGTTTTCTTGATTTCATTTTCAGATTTTTCATCATTAGTGTACAGGAATGCCAGAGATTTCTGTACATTAATTTTGTATCCTGCTACTTTACCAAATTCATTGATTAGTTCTAGTAGTTTTTCGGTAGCATCTTTAGGATTCTCTATGTATAGTATCATGTCATCTGCAAACAGTGACAGCTTTACTTCTTCTTTTCCAATTTGGATTCCTTTTATTTCCTTTTCTTCTCTGATTGCTGTGGCTAAAACTTCCAAAACTATGTTGAATAAGAGTGGTGAGAGTGGGCAGCCTTGTCTTGTTCCTGATCTTAGTGGAAATGGTTTCAGTTTCTCACCATTGAGGACAATGTTGGCTGTGGGTTTGTCATATATGGCCTTTATTATGTTGAGGAAAGTTCCCTCTATGCCTACTTTCTGCAGGGTTTTTATCATAAATGGGTGTTGAATTTTGTCGAAAGCTTTCTCTGCATCTATTGAGATGATCATATGGTTTTTCTCCTTCAACTTGTTAATATGGTGTATCACATTGATTGATTTGCGTATATTGAAGAATCCTTGCATTCCTGGAATAAACCCCACTTGATCCTGGTGTATGATCCTTTTAATGTGCTGTTGGATTCTGTTTGCTAGTATTTTGTTGAGGATTTTTGCATCTGTGTTCATCAGTGATATTGGCCTGTAGTTTTCTTTCTTTGTGACATCCTTGCCTGGTTTTGGTATCAAGGTGATGGTGGCCTCGTAGAATGAGTTTGGGAGTGTTCCTTCCTCTGATATTGTTTGGAAGAGTTTGAGAAGGATGGGTGTTAGCTCTTCTCTAAATGTTTGATAGAATTCGCCTGTGAAGCCATCTGGTCCTGGGCTTTTGTTTGATGGAAGATTTTTTATCACAGTTTCAATTTCAGTGCTTGTGATTGGTCTATTCATATTTTCTATTTCTTCCTGAGTCAGTCTTGGCAGGTTGTGCATTTCTAAGAATTTGTCCATCTCTTCCAGGTTGTCCATTTTATGGGCATAGAGTTGCTTGTAGTAATCTCTCATGATCTTTTGTATTTCTGCAGTGTCAGTTGTTACTTCTCCTTTTTCATTTCTAATTCTATAGATTTGAGTCTTCTCCCTTCTTTTCTTGATGAGTCTGGCTAATGGTTTATCAATTTTGTTTATCTTCTCAAAGAACCACCTTTTAGTTTTATTGATCTTTGCTATCGTTTCCTTCATTTCTTTTTCATTTATTTCTGATCTGATTTTTATGATTTCTTTCCTTCTGCTAACTTTGGGGTGTTTTTGTTCTTCTTTCTCTAATTGCTTTAGGTGCAAGGTTAGGTTGTTTATTCGAGATGTTTCCTGTTTCTTAAGGTGGGATTGTATTGCTATAAACTTCCCTCTTAGAACTGCTTTTGCTGCATCCCATAGGTTTTGGGTCGTCCTGTCTCCATTGTCATTTGTTTCTAGGTATTTTTTAAATTCCTCTTTGATTTCTTCAGTGATCACTTCGTTATTAAGTAGTGTATTGTTTAGCCTCCATGTGTTTGTATTTTTTACAGCTCTTTCCTGTAATTGATATCTAGTCTCATAGCATTGTGGTCAGAAAAGACACTTGATACAATTTCAATTTTCTTAAATTTACCAAGGCTTGATTTGTGACCCAAGATATGATCTATCCTGGAGAATGTTCCATGAGCACTTGAGAAAAATGTGTATTCTGTTGTTTTTGGATGGAATGTCCTATAAATATCAATTAAGTCCATCTTGTTTAATGTATCATTTAAAGCTTGTGTTTCCTTATTTATTTTCATTTTGGAAGATCTGTCCATTGGTGAAAGTGGGGTGTTAAAGTCCCCTACTATGATTGTGTTACTGTCGATTTCTCCTTTTATGGCTGTTAGTATTTGCCTTATGTATTGAGGTGCCCCTATGTTTGGTGCATAAATATTTACAATTGTTATATCTTCTTCTTGGATCGATCCCTTGATCATTATGTAGTGTCCTTCTTTGTCTCTTCTAGTAGTCTTTATTTTAAAGTCTATTTTGTCTGATATGAGAATTGCTACTCCAGCTTTCTTTTGGTTTCCATTTGCATGGAATATCTTTTTCCATCCCCTTACTTTCAGTCTGTATGTGTCTCTAGGTCTGAAGTGGGTCTCTTGTAGACAGCATATATATGGGTCTTGTTTTTGTATCCATTCAGCCAATCTGTGTCTTTTGGTGGGAGCATTTAGTCCATTTACATTTAAGGTAATTATCGATATGTATGTTCCTATTCCCATTTTCTTAATTGTTTTGGGTTCGTTATTGTAGGTCTTCTCCTTCTGTTGTGTTTCTTGCCTAGAGAAGTTCCTTTAGCATTTGTTGTAAAGCTGGTTTGGTGGTGCTGAACTCTCTCAGCTTTTGCTTGTCTGTAAACGTTTTAATTTCTCCATCAAATCTGAATGAGATCCTTGCTGGGTAGAGTAATCTTGGTTGCAGGTTTTTCTCCTTCATCACTTTAATTATGTCCTGCCACTCCCTTCTGGCTTGTAGAGTTTCTGCTGAGAGATCAGCTGTTATCCTGATGGGGATTCCCTTGTGTGTTATTTGTTGTTTTTGCCTTGCTGCTTTTAATATGATTTCTTTGTGTTTAATTTTTGACAGTTTGATTAATATGTGTCTTGGCGTATTTCTCCTTGGATTTATTCTGTATGGGACTCTCTGTGCCTCCTGGACTTGATTAACTATTTCCTTTCCCATATTAGGGAAGTTTTCAACTATAATCTCTTCAAATATTTTCTCAGTCCCTTTCTTTTTCTCTTCTTCTTCTGGGACCCCTGTAATTCGAATGTTGGTGCGTTTAATGTTGTCCCAGAGGTCTCTGAGACTGTCCTCTGTTCTTTTCATTCTTTTTTCTTTATTTTGCTCTGCAGCAGTTATTTCCACTATTTTATCTTCCACCTCACTTATCCGTTCTTCTGCCTCAGTTATTCTGCTATTGATCCCATCTAGAGTATTTTTTATTTCATGTATTGTGTTTTTAACCGATGCTTGATTCATCTTTAGTTCTTCTACGTCCTTGTTAACTGTTTCTTGCATTTTGTCTATTCTATTTCCAAGATTTTGGATCTGGGAAATAGAATCTTGGATCATCTTTACCATCATTATTCTGAATTCTTTTTCAGGTAGACTGCCTATTACGTCTTCATTTGTTAGGTCTGGTGGGTTTTTATCTTGTTCCTTCTCCTGCTGTGTGTTTTTCTTTCTTCTCATTTTGCTTATGTTACTGTGTTTGGGGTCTCCTTTTTGCAGGCTGCAGGTTCGTAGTTCCTGTTGTTTTTGGTGTCTGTCCCCAGTGGCTAAGGTTGGTTTAGTGGGTTGTGTAGGCTTCCTGGTGGAAGGTACTAGTGCCTGTGTTCTGGTGAATGAGGCTGGATCTTGTCTTTCTGGTGGGCAGGTCCACGTCTGGTGGTGTGTTTTGGGGTGTCTGCGGAGTTTTTATGATTTTAGGCCACCTCTCTGCTAATGGGTGGCGTTGTGTTTCTGTCTTGCTAGTTGTTTGGCATAGGGTGTCCAGCACTGTAGCTTGCTGGTCGTTGAGTGAAGCTGGGTGCTGGTGTTGAGATGGAGATCTCTGGAAGATTTTTGCCGTTTGATATTATGTGCAGCTGGGAGGTCTCTTGTGGACCAGTGTCCTGAAGTTGGCTCTCCCACCTCAGAGGCACAGCACTGACTCCTGGCTCCTCCATTTGGGATGATTTGTTGTCTATTCATGTATTCCACAGATGCAGGGTACATCAAGTTGATTGTGGAGCTTTAATCCGCTGCTTCTGAGGCTGCTGGGAGAGGTTTCCCTTTCTCTTCTTTGTTCTCACAGCTCCTGGGTCTCAGCTTTGGATTGGGCCCCGCCTCTGCGTGTAGGTCGCCGGAGGGCGTCTGTTCTTCGCTCAGACAGGACAGGGTTAAAGGAGCAGCCTCTTCGGGGACTCTGGCTCACTCAGGCCGGGCGGGAGGGAGGGGCACGGAGTGCGGGGCGAGCCTGCAGCGGCAGAGTTCGGCGTGACGTTGCACCAGCCCGAGGCGCGCCGTGCGTTCTCCCAGGGAAGCCGCCCCTGGATCCCGGGACCCCAGCAGTGGCGGGCTGCACAGGCTCCCGGAAGGGCGGTGTGGACAGTGACCTGCGCTCGCACACAGGCTTCTTGGCGGCGGCAGCAGCAGCCCCAGCGTCCCACGCCCGTCATTGGGCTCCGCGCTTTCAGTCGTGACTCGCGCCCGTCTGTGGAGCCCCTTTAAGCAGCGCTCTTAATCCCCTCTCCTCGCGCACCAGGAAACCAAGAGAGAAGAAAAAGTCTCTTGCCTCTTCGGCAGCTCCAGAGTTTTCCCGGACTCCCTGCCGGCTAGCTGTGGCACATTAGCCCCCTTCAGGCTGAGTTCTCGCCGCCAGCCCCAGTCCTTTCCCTGCGCTCTGACCAAAGCCCGAGCCTCAGCTTCCAGCGCCGCTCGCCCTGGCGGGCGAGCAGACAAGCCTTTCGGGCGGGTGAGTGCCGCTCGGCACCGATCCTCTGTGCGGGAATCTCTCCGCTTTGCCCTACCCAGGTATGTGGGGAGTTTCTTGCCTTTTGGGAGGTCTGGGGTCTTCTGCCAGCGTTCAGTAGGTGTTCTGTAGGAGTTGTTCCACGTGTAGCTGTATTTCTGGTGTATCCGTGGGGAGGAAGGTGATCTCCGCGTCTTACTCTTCCGCCATCTTACCCGGAAGTCTCTTGTGAAATTTTTTGTTCTAGTTCTGTGAAAAATGCCATTGGTAGTTTGATAGGTATTGCATTGACTCTGTAGATTGCTTTGGGGAGTACAGTCATTTTCACAATGTTGATTCTTCCAATCCAAGAACATGGTATATCTCTCCATCTTTTTGTATCCTCTTTAATTTCTTTCATCAGTGTCTTATAATTTTCTGCATACAAGTCTTTTGTTTCCTTAGGTAGGTTTATTCCTAGGTATTTTATTCTTTTTGATGCAATGGTAAATGGGAGTGTTTCCTTAATTTCTCTTTCAGAGTTTTCATCATTAGTGTATAGGAATGCAAGAGATTTCTGTGCATTAATTTTGTATCCTGACTTTACCAAATTCATTGATTAGCTCTAGTAGTTTTCTGGTAGCATCTTTAGGATTCTTTATGTATGGTATGATGTCATCTGCAAAAAGTGACACCTTTACTTCTTCTTTTCCAATTTGGATTCCTTTTATTTCCTTTTCTTCTCTGATTGCTGTGGCTAAAACTTCCAAAACAATGTTGAATAATAATGATGAGAGTGGACAACCTTGTCATGTTCCTGATCTTAGAGGAAATGATTTCAGTTTTTCACCATTGAGAATGATGCTGGATGTGGGTTTGTCATATATGGCCTTTATTATGTTGAGGAAAGTTCCCTCTATGCCTACTTTCCAGAGGGTTTTTACCATAATTGGGTGTTGAATTTTGTGGAAAGCTTTCTCTGCATCTGTTGAGATGATCATAGGGTTTTTCTCTTTCAACTTGTTAATATGGTTTATCATATTGATTCTTTTGGGTATACTGAGGAATCCTTGCACTCCTGGGATAAACCACACTTGACATTGGTGTATGATCCTTTTAATGTGCTGTTGGATTCTGTTTGCTAGTATTTTGTTGAGGATTTTTGCATCTATGTTCATCAGTGATATTAGCCTGTAGTTTTCTTTCTTTGTGACACCTTTGTCTGGTTTTGGGATCTGGGTGATGGTGGCCTCATAGAATGAGCTTGGGAGTGTTCCTCCCTCTGCTATATTTTGGAAGAGTTTGAGAAGGATAGGTGTTACCTCTTCTCTAAGTGTTTGATAGAATTCATCCTTGAAGTCATCTGGTCCTGGACTTATGTTTGTTGGAAGATTTTTAAACACAGTCTCAATTTCAGTGCTTGTGATTGGTCTGTTTATATTTTCTGTTTCTTCCTGGTTCAGTCTCTGAAGGTTGTGCTTTTCTAAGAATTTGTCCATTTCTTCCAGGTTGTCCATTTTATTGGCATAGAGTTGCTTGTAGTAATCTCTCATGATCCTTTGTATTTCTGCAGTGTCAGTTGTTACTTCTCCTTTTTCATTTCTAATGCTATTGATTTGACTTTTCTCCCTTTTTTTCTTGATGAGTCTGGCTAATGGTTTATCAATTTTGTTTATCTTCTTGAAGAATCAGGTTTTAGTTTTTCTGATCTTTTTTTTTTTTTTTTTTTTTTTTTTTGCAGTACGCGGACCTCTCACTGCTGTGGCCTCTCCCGTCGCGGAGCACAGGCTCTGGACGCGCAGGCCCAGCGGCCACGGCTCACAGGCCAAGCCGCTCCGCGGCATGTGGGATCCTCCCAGACCGGGGCACGAACCCGCGTCCCCTGCATCGGCAGGCGGACTCTCAACCACTGCGCCACCAGGGAAGCCCAGTTTTTCTGATCTTTGCTATAGTTTCCTTCACTTCTTTTTCATTTATTTCTGATCTGATCTTTATGATTTCTTTACTTCTGCTAACTATTTTTTTTCTTGTTTCTCTAGTTGCTTTAGATGTAAAGTTAAGTTGTTTATTTGAGATATTTCTTGTTTGTTCAGGTAGGATTGTATTGCTATAAACTTCCATCTTAGAACTGCTTTTGCTGCATCCCATATGTTTTGGGTCCTCGTGTTTTAATTCTCATTTTCTTCTAGGTATTTTTTGATTTCCCCTCTGATTTCTTCAGTGATCTCTTGGTTATTTAGTAGTGTATTGTTTTTTATTTATTTTTTTAATTTATTTTATTTTTTTATTTTTTGCTTTATAACAAATTTAATCAGTTATACATATACATATGTTCCCATATCCCCTCCCTTTTGCGTCTCCCTCCCACCCTCCCTATCCCACCCCTCCAGGCGGTCACAAAGCACCGAGCTGATCTCCCTGTGCTATGCGGCTGCTTCCCACTATCTATCTACCTTACGTTTGGTAGTGTATATATGTCCGTGCCGCTCTTTCACTTTGTCACAGCTTACCCTTCCCCCTCCCCATATCCTCAAGTCCATTCTCTAGTAGGTCTGTGTCTGTATTCCCGTCTTACCCCTATGTTCTTCATGACATTTTTTTTCTTAAATTCCATATATATGTGTCAGCATACAGTATTTGTCTTTCTCTTTCTGACTTACTTCACTCTGTATGACAGACTCTAGGTCCATCCACCTCATTACAAATAGCTCAATTTCATTTCTTTTTATGGCTGAGTAATATTCCATTGTATATATGTGCCACATCTTCTTTACCCATTCATCTGATGATGGACACTTAGGTTGTTTCCATCTCCGGGCTATTGTAAATAGGGCTGCTATGAACATTTTGGTACGTGTCTCTTTTTGAATTATGGTTTTCTCAGGGTATATGCCCAGTAGTGGGATTGCTGGGTCATATGGTAGTTCTATTTGTAGTTTTTTAAGGAACCTCCATACCGTTCTTCATAGTGGCTGTACCAATTCACATTCCCACCAGCAGTGCAAGAGTGTTCCCTTTTTTCCACACCCTCTCCAGCATTTATTGTTTCTAGATTTCTTGATGCTGGCCATTCTGACTGGTGTGAGATGATATCTCATTGTAGTTTTGATTTGCATTTCTCTAATGAGTAAAGATGTTGAGCATCCTTTCATGTGTTTGTTGGCAGTCTGTATATCTTCTGTGGAGAAATGTCTATTTAGGTCTTCTGCCCATTTTTGGATTGGGTTGTTTGTTTTTTTGTTATTGAGCTGGATGAGCTGCTTATAAATTTTGGAGATTAATCCTTTGTCAGTTGCTTCATTTGCAAATATTTTCTCCCATTCTGAGGGTTGTCTTTTTGTCTTGTTTATGGTTTCCTTTGCTGTGCAAAAGCTTTTAAGTTTCATTAGGTCCCATGTGTTTATTTTTGTCTTTATTTCCATTTCTCTAGGAGGTGGGTCCAAAAGGATCTTGCTGTGATTTATGTCATAGAGTGTTCTGCCTATGTTTTCCACTAAGAGTTTGATAGTGTCTGGCCTTACATTTAGGTCTTTAATCCATTTTGAGCTTATTTTTGTGTATGGTGTTAGGGAGTGATCTAATCTCATACTTTTACATGTCCCTATCCAGTTTTCCCAGCACCACTTATTGAAGAGACTGTCCTTTCTCCACTGTACATTCCTGCCTCCTTTATCAAAGATAAGGTGACCATATGTGCGTGGGTTTATCTCTGGGCTTTCTATCCTGTTCCATTGATCTATCTTTCTGTTTTTGTGCCAGTACCATACTGTCTTCATTACTGTAGCTTTGTAGCATAGTCTGAAGTCAGGGAGCCTGATTCCTCCAGCTCCATTTTTCGTTCTCAAGGTTGCTTTGGCTATTCGGGGTCTTTTGTGTTTCCATACAAATTGTGAAATTTTTTGCTCTAGTTCTGTGAAAAATGCCAGTGGTAGTTTGATAGGGATTGCATTGAATCTGTAGATTGCTTTGGGTAGTAGAGTCATTTTCACAATGTTGATTCTTCCAATCCAAGAACATGGTACATCTCTCCATCTATTTGTATCATCTTTAATTTCTTTCATCAGTGTCTTATAATTTTCTGCATACAGGTCTTTTGTCTCCTTAGGTAGGTTTATTCCTAGATATTTTATTCCTTTTGTTGCAATGGTAAATGGGAGTGTTTCCTTGATTTCACTTTCAGATTTTTCATCATTAGTATATAGGAATGCCAGAGATTTCTGTGCATTAATTTTGTATCCTGCAACTTTACCAAATTCATTGATTAGCTCTAGTAGTTTTCTGGTAGCATCTTTAGGATTCTCTATGTATAGTATCATGTCATCTGCAAACAGTGACAGCTTTACTTCTTCTTTTCCGATTTGGATTCCTTTTATTTCCTTTTCTTCTCTGATTGCTGTGGCTAAAACTTCCAAAACTATGTTGAATAAGAGTGGTGAGAATGGGCAACCTTGTCTTGTTCCTGATCTTAGTGGAAATGGTTTCAGTTTTTTACCATTGAGGACGATACTGGCTGTGGGTTTGTCATATATGGCCTTTATGATGTTGAGGAAAGTTCCCTCTATGCCTACTTTCTGCAGGGTTTTTATCATAAATGGGTGATGAATTTTGTCGAAAGCTTTCTCTGCATCTATTGAGATGATCATATGGTTTTTCTCCTTCAGTTTGTCAATAAGGTGTATCACGTTGAGTGATTTGCGTATATTGAAGAATCCTTGCATTCCTGGAATAAACCCCACTTGATCATGGTGTATGACCCTTTTAATGTGCTGTTGGATTCTGTTTGCTAGTATTTTGTTGAGGATTTTTGCATCTATGTTCATCAGTGATATTGGCCTGTAGTTTTCTTTCTTTGTGACATCCTTGTCTGGTTTTGGTAGGTGATGGTGGCCTTGTAGAATGAGTTTGGGAGTGTTCCTCCCTCTGCTATATTTTGGAAGAGTTTGAGAAGGATAGGTGTTAGCTCTTCTCTAAATGCTTGATAGAATTCGCCTGTGAAGCCATGTGGTCCTGGGCTTTTGTTTGTTGGAAGATTTTTTTATCACAGTTTCAATTTCAGTTCTTGTGATTGGTGTGTTCATATTTTCTATTTCTTCCTGATTCAGTCTTGGCAGGTTGTGCATTTCTAAGAATTTGTCCATGTCTTCCAGGTTGTCCATTTTATTGGCATAGAGTTGCTTGTAGTAATCTCTCATGATTTTTTGTATTTCTGCAGTGTCAGTTGTTACTTCTCCTTTTTCATTTCTAATTCTATTGATTGGAGTCTTCTCCCTTTTTTCTTGATGAGTCTGGCTAATGGTTTATCAATTTTGTTTATCTTCTCAAAGAACCAGCTTTTAGTTTTATTGATCTTTGCTATCGTTTCCTTCATTTCTTTTTCATTTATTTCTGATCTGATTTTTATGATTTCTTTCCTTCTGCTAACTTTGGGATGTTTCTGTTCTTCTTTCTCTAATTGCTTTAGGTGCAAGGTTAGGTTGTTTATTCGAGATGTTTCCTGTTTCTTAAGGTTGGATTGTATTGGTATAAACTTCCCTCTTAGAACTGCTTTTGCTGCATCCCATAGGTTTTGGCTCGTCGTGTCTCCATTGTCATTTGTTTCTAGGTATTTTTTTATTTCCTCTTTGATTTCTTCAGTGATCACTGTGTTATTAAGTAGTGTATTGTTTAGCCTCCATGTGATTGTATTTTTTACAGCTCTTTTCCTGTAATTGATATCTAGTCTCATAGCATTGTGGTCGGAAAAGATACTTGATACAATTTCAATTTTCTTAAATTTACCAAGGCTTGATTTGTGACCCAAGATATGATCTATCCTGGAGAATGTTCCATGAGCAGTTGAGAAAAATGTGTATTCTGTTGTTTTTGGATGGAATGTCCTATAAATATCAATTAAGTCCATCTTGTTTAATGTATCATTTAAAGCTTGTGTTTCCTTATTTATTTTCATTTTGGATGATAGTAGTGTATTGTTTAGCCTCCATATTTTTGTATTTTTTACAAATTTTTTTCCTGTAAGTGATATCTAGTCTTATAGCATTGTGGTCGGAAAAGATACTTGATTGGGACATCCCTGGAGACCCAGTGGTTAAGAATCTTCCTGCCAATGCAGGGGGCATGGTTTCAAGCCCTGGTCCTGGAAGATTCCACATGCCACAGAGCAACTAAGCCCGTGCACCATAACTACTGAGCCTGCGTGCTGCAACTACTGAAGCCCATGAGCCTAGAGCCCATGCTCCACACCAGGAGAAGCCACTGCAGTGAGTAGCCTGCTCACCACAATGAAAAGTAGCCCCCGTGAGCTGCAACCAGAGAAAGCTCGTGCACAGCAATGAAGAACCAACATAGGCAAAAATAAATAGACAAACAAACAAACAAACAAATAAATAAATAAATTTATTTTTTATAAAAAGATACTTGATTCTATTTCAATTTTCTTAAACTTACCCAGGCTTGATTTGTGACCCAGGATATGATCTATCCTAGAAAATTTTCCATGAGCACTTGAGAAGAAAGTGTATTCTACTGTTTTTGGTAGGAATATCCTATAAATATCAATTAAGTCCATCTTGTTTAATGTGTCATTTAAAGCTTGTGTTTCCTTATTTATTTTCATTTTGGATGATCTGTCCATTGGTGAAAGTGGGGTGTTAAAGTCCCCTAGTATGATTGTGTTACTGTCGATTTCCCCTTGTATGGTTGTTAGCATTTGCTTTATGTTATTGAGGTGCTCCTATGTTGGGTGCATAAATATTTACAATTGTTACATCTTTTTCTTGGATTCATCCCTTGATCATTATGTAGTGTCCTTCTTTGTCTCTTGTAATAGTCTTTATTTTAAAGTCTATTTTTTCTTATATGAGAATTGCTACACTAGCTGTCTTTTGATTTCCATTTGCATGGACTATCTTTTTCCATCGCCTCACTTTCAGTCTGTATGTGTCCCTAGATCTGAAGTGGGTCTCTTGTAGACAGCATATATATGGGTCTAGTTTTTGTATCCATTCAGCCAGTCTGTGTCTTTTGGTTGGAGCATTTAATCCATTTACATTTAAGGTAGTTATCGATATGTATGTTCCTATTACCATTTTCTTAATTGTTTTGGGTTTTACTTATTGGAGGTGTCTTACTTCTCTTGTTATTGTAGGTCTTTGGGGCTGTTATTGTAAGTCTTGTTGGCCTAGAGAAGTTCTTTTAGCATTTGTTGTAAAGCTGGTTTGGTGATGCTGAATTTTCTTAGCTTTCACTTGTCTGTAAAGGTTTTAATTTCTCGTTTGAATCTAAATGAGATCCTTGCTGGGTAGAGTAATCTTGGTTGTAGGTTTTCCCCTTTCATCACTTTAAATATGTCCTGCCACTGCCTTCTGGCCTGCAGATCTTCTGTTGAAAGATCAACTGTTTACCTTATGGGGATTCACTTGTATGTTATTTGTTGTTTTCCCTGGCTGCTTTTAATATTTTTTTTTAGTATTTAATTTTTGATAGTTTGAATAATATGGGTCTTGGTGTGTTTCTCCTTGGACTTATCCTGTATGGGACTCTGTGCGCTTCCTGGACTTGATTGACTATTTCCTTTCCCATATTAGGGAAGTTTTCAACTATAATCTCTTCAAATATTTTCTCAGTCCCTTTCTTTTTCTCTTCTTCTTCTGGGACCCCTGTAATTCGAATGTTGGTATGTTTATTGTTTTCCAGAAGTCTCTGAGACTGTCCTCAATTCTTTTCACTCTTTTTCTTTATTCTCCTCTGTGGTAGTTATTTCTACTATTTATCTTCCAGGTCATTTATCTGTTCTTCTGCCTCAGTTATTCTGCTATAGATTTCTTCTAGATAATTTTAAATTTCTTTTATTGTGTTGTTCATCATTGTCTGTTTGCTCTTTAGTTCTTCTAGCTCCTTGTTAAACGTTTCTTCTATTTTGTCCATTCTATTTCCAAGATTTTGGATCATCTGTACTATCATTATTCTGAATTCTTTTTCAGGTAGATTGTTTATTTCCTCTTCATTTGTTAGGTCTGGTGGGTTTTTACCTTGCTCCTTCACCTACGTGTGTGTTTTTCTGTCTTCTCATTTTGCTTAACTTACTGTGTTTGGGGTCTCCTTTTTGCTGGCTGCAGGTTCACAGTTCCCGTTGTTTTTGGTGTCTATCCCCAGTGGGTAAGGTTGGTTCAGTGTGTTGTGTAGGCTTCCTGTTGGAGGGGACTGGTGCCTGTGTTCTGGTGGGTGAGGCTGGATCTTGTCTTTCTGGTGGGTAGGACCGTGTCCGGTGATGTGTTTTGGGGTGTCTGTGACCTTATTATGATTTAGGCAGCCTCTCTGCTAATGGGTGTGGTTGTGTTCCTGTCTTGCTAGTTGTTTGGCATAGGGTGTCCAGCACTGTGTCTTGCTGGTCGTTGAGTGGAGCTGGGTCTTAGCGTTGCGATGGAGATCTCTGGGAGAACTTTTGCCGTTTGATATTATGTGGAGCCTGGAGGTCTCTGCTGGACCAGTGTCCTGAACTCAGCTCTCCCACCTCAGAGGCACATGCATGACCCCCGGCTGGAACACCAAGACCCTGCCAGCCACATGGCTCAGAAGAAAAGGGAGAAAAAAAATGACCAAAAAAATAATAAAATAAAATAAAGTTATTAAAATAAAATATATATATATATTATTTTAAAAAATTAAAGTCATAAAAAAGAGAAAGAAAGAAGAGAGCAACCAAACCAATAAACAATAAACAAATCCACCAATGAGAACAAGTGCTAAAAATTATGCTGAAATAAAAAACCAAAAAAACAGACAGACAGAACTCTAAGACAAACGGTAAAAGCAAAGCTATACAGACAAAATCACACACTCACAAAAAGAGAAAAACAAAAAATATCTATCTATCTATCTATCTATATATATATATAAAAGGAAGAGAGTAACCAAATCAATAAACAAATCTACCAGTGATAATAAACTCTAAACACTAAACTAAGGTAACCAGAAACCAGAAACAAATTTGATGCAGAAAGCAAACCCCAAGTCTACAGTCCCTCCAAAGTCCACCACCTCAGTTTTGGGATAATTCATTGTTCTTTTCAGGTATTCCAGAGATGCAGGTTACGTCAAGTGTCAAGTTGATTGTGGAGATTTAATCCGCTGCTCCTGAGGCTGCTGGGAGAGATTTCCCTTTCTGTTCTTTGTTAGCACAGCTCCTGGGGTTCAGCTTTTGATTTGGCCCTGCCTCTGCGTGTAGGTCACCTGAGGCTGTCTGTTCTTCTCTCAGACAGGACGGGCTTAAAGTAGCAGCTGATTAGGGGGCTCTGGCTCACTCAGGCCGGGGGAGGGAGGGGTTTGGAATTGGGGGCGAGCCTGCTGCTGTAGAGGCCGGCATGACGTTGCACCAGCCTGAGGCGCACCGTATGTTCTCCTGGGGAAGTTTTCCCTGGATCACAGGACCTTTGCAGTGGCAGATTGCACAGGCTCCCAGGAGGGGAGGTGTGGATAGTGACCTGTGCTTGCACACAGGTTTCTTGGTGGCTGCAGCAGCAGCCTTAACGTCTCATGCCCATCTCTGGTGTCTGCGCTGATAACCGTGGCTTGCGCCTGTCCCTGGAGCTCCTTTAGGTGGTGCTATTAATCCCCTCTCCTTGTGCACCCTGAAGCAATGGCCTCTTGCCTCTTCTGCAGGTCCAGACATTTTCCCGGACACCCTCCTGGCTAGCTGTGGCACACTAGCCCTCTTCAGGCTGTGTTCATGCAGCCAACCCCAGTCCTCTCCCTGGGATCTGACCTCCGAAGTCGGAGCCTCAGCTCCCAGCCCCCACCCGCCCCAGCGGTTGAGCAGACAAGCCTCTCATGTCGGTGAGTGCTGGTCGGCACTGATCCTCTGTGCAGGAATCTCTCCGCTTTGCCCTCTGTACCCCTGTTGCTGCGCTCTCTTCCATGGCTCCGAAGCTTCCCCCCTCCACACCCCATGTCTGCCAGTGAATGGCTTTCTAGTGTGTGGGAACTTTTCCTCCTTCACAGCTCCCTCCCAGAGGGGCAGATCCTGTCCCTGTTCTTTGGTTTCTGTTTTTTCTTTCTTCTTTTGCCCTACCCAGGTATGTGGTGGTTTCTTGCCATTTGGGCAGTTTGATTTCTTCTGCCAGCGTTCAGTAGGTGTTCTGTAGTAGTTGTTCCACATGTAGATGTATTTCTGCTGTATTTGTGGGGAGGAAGGTGATCTCCGTGTCTTACTCCTCTGCCATCTTGAAGGTCCGCCGGTTCTCACACTTTTAATTAAACTATTTTTGATATATTTGAATTAACAATAGTACAATGAACGTCAAGGAAGTGAATAACTCTCAATCAGTAGGTAAAGAAAGAGGCAACAAGTTCAATATTCCAGTTTCTTCAACAGAGTGATTTTTTTCTTTCTCTGCGGGGATTTTCTAAAGACAGAATGTTAATGGGCTGCAGGCTAATTGTTGCGAAATACTCTTGTTGCGTAGCCACAAAGATCAGAGACCTGAGTGTAAATAGGCCTGGGTTCATTATGCTGCTAGGGGGCAGTGGCAGGTTCTGAGAGAAGACACTAATGCCTTCAAAGAGATGCTCTTATCAGAGTAGAGGGACCTGGGTCTACAGTCAGGCCAAAAGGATGCATTAATTCTATACAAGGTCCTAATCATGGGGAGATCAGCTATTGAATGAAGAAGAAATAAATACAGTGAGAATTTAAAAGAGGGCCTAAGGGAATATTCTTTCAAATAGGTGCTGTGACTTCCAAAGAAATCTTAAAATCTGACAGACTGATTTTTATTTTCCTTGCATGTTTGTATGGCTTTAAACTTTCTATAACTTTGGATAAGTGAAATCAAGCTAGGCACCAGACCTTGTAGTTTTGATATGAAATGAAGAATTCTCATTCGTTACATTTGACTAAGAGCTCAGTCCATTGCAATTATATGCAAAACTTTCAATGAACTTAAGTCCCAGGTCTTCCTTTCACTAGCCTAGGAATCTTGAACTAATCACTTTACCTCTCTTGGCTGCAGTTTCCTCATATGCAAAATGGAGTAATGGAGTAGGGGAGAAGAAAGCAAATTTTGATCTAGAGAATAAGCCAAGTATGTTAGAGCTCTAAAACCCTGTGACTGTGTAAACAGAAAACAGAACTGCTCCTTGCATCAATTCTTAGTTGGAGTAGCTGTTATTTCCTGTTGTAAATTTGGGACAGTGTCTAGTTGCACTGTAGGTGTTAGCATCTATGTAATGTGCATCAGTCTTAATACAGCACCTAGCATATAGTACATGCTAAAAATTATGGTTATGATTATTACTCACATTTTATTATCATTACCAATGTGGGGAAATTTTGAATCTTCAGAGGACTATAAAAGATATTTGTACTTGGCAAATTATGTAGCAGAGAACTTGTGCTTTGTGAAAGAAATTTCCATTATAAATAAAATACTCAGACACATTTATCCAAGGTTCATTTGGGGAAATATTCACAAGACCCTCTCACACAAACGTACAGATATCCAACAAGCCCATAAAAATATACTAAATCAAATTTTAGAAAAAGCATATTTAATCGGTATCTATTTATCTGTATACCCATAAGTACATGAACAATATATGCAGCATCCGCACTACACATATTGTCTGTATTGGGGTTTGCAATCTATCAGGCAAATCTAGTCTCCATTTATTTTTGTAAATAAAGTTTTATTGCAACACAACCAAGCTCCTTTGCTTATGTTTTATTTATGGTTGCCTTTGCACAACAGTGGCCGAGTTGAGTAGGTGCCATGAAGAATGCGTAGCCCTCAAATCCTAAACTAGTTACAATCTGGCTCTTTACAGAAAAGTTTGCTGATCACTGATATACTATATATATATATATATATATACATGTATGCATATATGTCTGTGTATCATATCTATACATGTATAAAGATATATAAATATATAGATTCATATTTAAATAAACATACATATTTTAACAACAGTATTTATATGCACATACATACAGAGAGGGAGAAAAGGCAATAATTAGCATTTATTTATCATTTACCTAGTGCCAAGAATTTTTCATGTTTAAGGTTATGTAATTCTCATAACATATTTATGAGATAGTTAAAATTATATATTTTTGTAGAGAGAGGAAACTGAGGTTCAGGGAGATAAAGTGACGTATTGAAGATTATGCAGCCAATAAATAGCAGAGTGGTGACTTAAACTCATGCAGTGTGACCTAAAGGTCCAGCTTGCTTAGACCAAATGATGGTGCAGCTTCATACAGGCCCTTACTGCATGAAGTCACATGTGGAAAGGGGGCCATGGGATTTAAAGCTTCTTAGCCACAAGTAGGACTTATGGTGGAGGAAGGGGTGTTTTGCTGTCCAAGTCATTCAGAAAGGTGTGTTTGTGTGTGTTCTGGAGAGTGTGTTGTGATCACTCAGAACTCCTGGAAAGCCACCTTTTGTTTGCTTTAAAAGGAAGGTAGGACTTCCCTGGTGGTGCAGTGGTTGAGAGTCTGCCTGCCAAAGCAGGGGACACTGGTTCAAACCCTGGTCCGGGAAGATCCCACATGCTGCGGAGCAGCTGGGCCCATGCACCACAGCTGCTGAGCCCGCTCTCTGGAGTCCACAAGCCACAACTACTGAGCCCTGTGTGCTACAACTACTGAAGCCCACATGCCTAGAGCCTGTGCTCTGCAACAAGAGAAGCCACTGCAATGAGAAGCCCATGCACCGCAATGAAGAGTAGCCCCTGCTCACCGCAACTAGAGAAAGCCTGTGAGCAGCAACGAAGACCCAGTGCAGCCAAAAATAAATAAGTAAATAAATTAATTTATAAAAAAAGGGAAGGTACATTTCAAGCTTCTCTGTGGTTGGTGTGAGTTTGCTCCAGCACATAAACATGTAAGCATCTGTGATCACATGGAAACTGTTAGTTTATTAAGGTGACACTGAAAGTGGCAGGAAGCTAATGACTTTTTATAAGAATTATAGGCAATTCTGCCCAGTTACGTTCTTATATTTTGAAAATAATTTTTAGAATTTCTGCCACCATGTAACATTAACTATGTGTCACCTTTTCAGTAATTTATACGATGAGCAGAAGTTTACAAATTGAACATTTTACTGAGTCTGTCCGAAGGACAAACTTTTGATAGAATCTGCTTTTATATTCCAAAATTTGTAGTTAGCCATGGGCACATGGCTCTTTCAAAGTTCTATCACTAGACTCATAAACATTGCATCAGAGAAGAAAAAAATTTGAGTATTTGTATTTACAATGAAATATCTAAGTAGGAGTTTAAAATGAGCTAGTATTTTATTAACAGTGTTAAGAGATACTAGATTTGTGCATAATAGTCTGGGTAGGGATAATTACTTTTTATAAGTCCCAGTCAGTGGCCCTGGTGCACATATTTGTTTTGGTGCACATATTTGTAAACCTGGTGTCTTCTTTTGTGCAGCCTATAGTATAAATAATTTTAAAAACTCTGAACCAGGTCAACTCTGTGAGTGTCTCATAGGTGGTTTAGTGCCCCTTAATTATCAAGATCAATCAATAAGTATATATCTTATAGCTATATTTTCAACTTAACAGCATGATAACAGCTTTATTACAAATGCAATTAGAGAATTGAGGAGATTGGAGCTTAAAATCATCTCTTTCATGGATCTTGAGATTTAAGCTAATTCCTAGTATGAATTATACTCAGTGTGGGTGCTTAAACACATTCATATTCTTGTGGTTGGTAAAAAATTACCAATAAAATGGTATATTTAAAAAACGTGTGAGTTTTTACTTCAGTGTGCAAAAACAAATATAGGTCGTTCCTTGGATCAACCTTTTTCAGGAAGTTCACTGGGACTTTGTATGTGTGGAGACTGCATCCAGCCAAAAGCAAAATTGTCTTTGAAGCTCATGTTGGGAATCTTAAGTGCAATATTTATTGCTTCCTAAGGCCTAAAATTTATATGTAGATATACTCTCTGTCATGAAACCTTATTTGATATTCAGATGTTTACTTTATATCTTCCACTCACCCCCAGGACTGTTTTTAATATCAACACAGCCTTTTTATGTGTTTTCTGGTTTTGTTTTTAATACCACTATTGACAAATACATTTTAACACTGGCAAATAATCATCATGGGAGAGTTATTTATGCTCCTAGAGATATAATAATTAAAAAAATATTTTTGAAGGGTTTACATCCAGACTTTGGTATGTCTCAAGCTTCAATTTCAAAAAGAATAAAGGAAAATCAAGTAGAGAAGAAACAAAAATTAGCTAATGGTGAGCTGTTGAACATATGGATGATATAAATTTATGTGAATCTCAAAAATATGAGGAAAAACAACTCAGCTCTCCATGGTTGAATAAACAAGGTGGGAACTGCCTCTTTCCAAAGTGTATTTTAATCTTTTTCAATTTTTCTGCTGTCTCTTCATATATTAGTGGTCGATAGTTATTAATTTATTTGGCATTTATCATGCCAATGTTAATTCATGCATATCGAATATGCCTTAATTAGAATTGGGAGGAATTTTCTGGTATGGTGGGCTAATTCTAATGTAGTATTTATTGAGAGAAAATGAATATTTTCACATGAATCCCACTTCAATTTACTAATTAATATACTTTAGGATATACAGAGTGACATTGGAATCTGTACTAAATTAGCAGCAGTTTGTAAATTGGTCAGTATTTATGTTGGTACTTAATGCATCCCTCTATGAAGCCATATATAAGAACAAACTACCCAGCAACCTGGTTTCCTTATGTTATACTTTGTAGATTGGAAATGTTATAGGTTGAGCTAGACTTCTGTTAGTGGTGAGATGATAGCTGAAATGAACACAAATTCTCTTGGTCATTGTTACCTGGACTCTCTACTCCTTCCTAAGCCCATCTTCCCTCTCCTGCCCCCTGCCTCTTGCTCCTCTTCCACATTTGAAACTCAGTGTTTGGCGTTTCTTCAATTTGAAATTTAATGTATGGTCTAAGACAGAACTCTGGAGAGTCAGCTTATGACAATTGAGTTCTAAAGAAACTAGTGCCCACATTTCATATAAAGCTCAATAAAATCAATACCTTCTATGGCCTTTGGTACAAATAATTACTTACTTATGTGATTTCTATGAGTTGACTCCATTTTTAATGCTCAGGAATAATTGTTTAAAACTCATGTTTTAAACAATTGTTTAAAAGTCATGTTTCCATGACCATGTTTCTAGGCTGTATTATGTGTTTCCACCTTTGCTGTTACCAATGAAATTTCTTATTCTATTTGTTCTTTTACAAAAAACATTCTGATCACTTGAATAGGCTTTAGGAATGAGAGTACAGTGTCAATTTAAAATCAAGAGTTACACACTGAACATCGTAGGCAAGTGTCACACAATAAGATGGACCTACATTTTATAATTCAGCACTTTATTATTCAGGGAAAACAGAGATATTTCCAAACTGACTACCGGAATTTTCAAAAACAAATTTTTAAAATATCACATAACTATGTGAAAATGTAAATTTACTACTAAATATGCTATCAGATGATAAACATTTTAAGAGTTGGGACTGTCTTTTTCACTTTTTTTTTTTTTGCCAATAGCATGCACTTAGCACATTTTTTAAGGGAAAGGAATAACTTTTGATACTAATTTTTCTCAGATTAAGACATATATAAGTAAAACATAAATGAATTTATGATCAATTTTCAACATATCCCCTAATTTTCTCACTTGAAGACTTTAGATTGTCCCTGATTTAAAAACATTTTAGGGCTTCCCTGGTGGCGCGGTGGTTGGGAGTCCGCCTGCCGATGCAGGGGACGCGGGTTCGTGCCCCGGTCCGGGAAGATCCCACATGCCGCGGAGCGGCTGGGCCCGTGAGCCATGGCCGCTGAGCCTGCGCGTCCGGAGCCTGTGCTCCGCAAGGGGAGAGGCCACAACAGTGAGAGGCCCGCGTACCACAAAAAAAAAAAAAAAAAAAAAAAAAACATTTTAAAATTATAACAAATCTACCTCTAAAATTTTAGGTAATTCTATTTGTTAATAACAATTAGCTTTCGTCAAGAATGGAACAGCAAGCAAGCCTACTATTTCAACATTTAAGTAGACTTACCCAATAGCTTCAAACTAGAAACTGTTTTTTCTGGGTATTGGTAAAAAATCAATCATGTAGTGCATGAGGTTGAGTAGCCTTTATGTTTCCCTTTAAAGACCATTACGTAGTGCCTCAATAACGCTAAGTGCCTCCCAAGCTTATGGTACGTAGCAAATACATAATTAGTATATAGATATTTTTTAGATTTCAGTCACCTTGTCATTTGCACTTAAAAAACAACTCCTTTTTATTACCCAGGAAACGTTACTCTCAATTTTTGCTATTCATTGAGAATTAGAGGTTAAATTCAAAGACTGAATCAGATTGTCCTTTCTAAAGGACTTGAAGAGACTCCTGCTGGCAAAAATGTCCCTTTCTCTCCAGCCCTAACACTGCAGACTTAATCAGGCCCATTGCTGGTCTCCCGGAATAAGATGTTTATTTCCCTAAAGTAATGAAATTGATAGTATTAGTAGCTACCATTTATTGAGTGGTTATTAGTGCAGGAAACTTATACTAAGTATTTTCATATATTATCTCTCCTTCAGCCCTTCCCCTGTCCTCCTAATTTCACATAGAGCAAATCCAAAAGATTTACTGACAAGATGCTCTTTTTTGAAGCAGGCCGACAGCCACAAAGTTTAATAATATCGGAAGTTGCAGAAAAAAAAATGCAACCAGTTGAACTAGCAGTATGAAGCTGCCTGTCAGACATAATCAAAATGCAAATGTCAATATTTAAATACTTTTTACTACAACACCGCAAAAGAGAAACAGTTCAATAATGTACACTGCAGGAAACTGGGGTGATAAATGCCTTTTCAATTTTCTGGAAGTTGTGTAAGAGTAAAACATATTCCAATAAATTAGGTGTTTACTATTACAGGTTTGGTTTTTCATTTAGGAAGGGAAAAAGAAGATCAAACATCAAATATATTCCCATTTCATCCACTCTGACAACTTTAAATGAAGCAAAGTAGTTTTTTTTTTGTAGTTTGTATGGAAACATTTTATTACATACTGTACATCACTGTGTATTGCTATACATGTTATATTGTAAAATATGTCAGAGTATGGAGGCTACACACATACACACACACACACACACAATTTAAAGAAGGAGAAAAATGACCCCTGAAGACCTCCACCCAAGTTAAGAAACAGATCAGAGCCTGTGATTGAAAGCTTCCTGTATCCCCTCCCATCACAGCCCCTGTCTTTCCACAGGCAAACACTAACTTTTGTGATACCATTCTATTGCTTTTCATTTTTTTAAACATCTTTATTGGAGTATAATTGCTTTACAATGGTGTGTTAGTTTCTGCTGTATAACAAAGTGAATCAGCTATACATATACATTTATCCCCACCCATTTCTACTCCCTCTTGCGTCTCCCTCCTACCCTCCCTATCCCATCCCTCTAGGTGGACACAAACCACCTAGCTGATCCCCCTGTGCCATGCGACTGCTTCCCACTAGCTATCTATTTTATATTTGGTAGTGTATATATGTCAATGCTACTCTCTCACTTCATCCCAGTTTACCCTTCCCCCTTGTTGTGTCCTCAAGTCCATTCTCTACATCTGCATCTTTATTCCAGTCCTGCCCCTAGGTTCTTAAGAACAATTTTTTTTTATTCCATAGATATGTGTTAGCATATGGTATTTGTTTTTCTCTTTCTGAATTACTTCACTCTGTATGACAGTCTCTAGGTCCATCCACCTCACTGCAAATAACTCAATTTCATTTCTTTTTGTAGCTGAGTAATATTCCATTGTATATATGTGCCACATCTTCTTTATCCAGTCATCTGTCAATGGACACTTAGGTTGCTTCAATGTCCTGGCTGTTGTAAATAGTGCTGCAATGAACATTGTGGCACATGACTTTTTTTTTTTTTTTTTTTTTTTTGCGGTACGCGGGCCTCTCACTGCCGTGGCCTCTCTTGAACCCAAGTCCCTGCATCGGCAGACGGACTCTCAACCACTGCGCCACCAGGGAAGCCCACATGACTCTTTTTGAATTATGGTTTTCTCTGGGTATATGCCCAGTAGTGGGGTTGCTGGGTCGTATGGTAGTCCTATTTTTAGTTTTTTAAGGAACCTCTATACTGTTCTCCATAGTGGCTGTATCAATTTACATTCCCACCAACAGTGTAAGAGGGTTCCCTTTTCTCCACACCCTCTCCAGCATTTCTTGTTTGTACATTTTTTTTTCGCAATGCTTTTAGCTCTTCCTAGATTGACCTCTCTCTTCTCTCCCCTCCAAATCATGCTGACTTGGTAAACTCCAATTCATCTGTCTTTATTCAGATGTGCCTTCCCAGGCACCAGATGGTTTTTCTTCTCTCCCCTAGAGTTTTAAAACATCTCTATTCTACCATTTGCAAGGCTGCTGCAACTATTTGCATTTCTGTCTGTCTCCCTTACCTCCCCCCCGCCCACCAGAATACCTCAAGGAAGAAATAGTTTCTTAATAATCTGTAAATCTTTATCTTTATAGTGAATATAATGAGATTATGAATATTATACTTGGAGTCTGCCTGGGTTTTTAAAAAAATTTTATTTATTTTTTTATACAACAGGTTCTTATTAGTTATCCATTTTATACATATTAGTGTATATATGTCAATCTCAATCTCCCAGTTCATCACCCCATCCTCCCACCCCACCCGCCACTTTCCATGCTTGGTGTCCATATGTTTGTTCTCTACATCTGTGTCTCAATTTCCGCCCTGCAAACCAGTTCATCTTTGCCATTTTTCTAGGTTTCACATATATGCATTAATATACAATATATGTTTTACTCTTTCTGATTTACTTTACTATGTACGATGGTCTCTAGATTCATCCACATATCTACAAATGACCCAATTTCATTCCTTTTTATGGCTGAGTAATATTCCATTGTATATATGTACCACATCTTCTTTATCCATTCGTCTGTCGATGGGCACAGGTTGCTTCCCTGATGTGGCTGTTGTAAGTAGTGCTGCAATGAATATTGGGGTGCATGTGTCTTTTTGAATTATGGTTTTCTCTGGGTATATGCCCAGTAGTGGGATTGCTGGGTCATATGGTAATTCTATTTTTAGTTTTTGAAGGAACCTCTATACTGTTCTCCATAGTGGCTGTAACAATTTACATTCCCACCAACAGTGCAAGAGGGTTCCCTTTTCTCCACACCCTCTACTGCATTTGTTGTTTGTAGATTTTTTGATGATGGCCATTCTGACCCATATGAGGTGATACGTCATTGTATTTTTGATTTTCATTTCTCTAATGATCAGTGATGTTGAGCATCCATTTATGTGTTTGTTGGCGACCTGTATATCTTCTTTGGAGAAATGTCTATTTAGGTCTTCTGCCCATTTTTGGATTGGGTTGTTTGTTTTTTTAATATTGAGCTGCATGAGATGCTTATATATTTTGGAGATTAATCCTTTGTCAGTTGCTTTGTTTGCAAATATGTTCTCCCATTTTGAGGGTTGTCTTTTCATCTTGTTTATTTCCTTTGCTGTGCAAAAGCTTTCAAGTTTCATTAGTTCCCATTTATTTATTTTTGTTTTTATTTCCATTTCTCTAGGGTCAAAAAAGATCTTGCTGTGATTTATGTCAGGGAGTGTTCTACCTATATTTTCCTCTAAGAGTTTTATAGTGTCTGGTCTTACATTTAGGTCTTTCATCCATTTTGAGTTTATTTTTGTGTATGGTATTAGGGAGTATTCTAATTTCATTCTTTTACATGTAGCTGTCCAGTTTCCCCAGCACCACTTATTGAAGAGGCTGTCTTTCTCCATTGTATATTCTTGCCTCCTTTATCAAAGATAAGATGACCATATGTGTGTAGGTTTATCTCTGGGTTTTCTATCCTGTTCCATTGATCTATATTTCTGTTTTTGTGCCAGTACCATACTGTCTTGATTACTGTAGCTTTGTAGTATAGTCTGAAGTCCGGGAGCCTGATTCTTCCAGCTCTGCTTTTCTTTCTCAAGATTGCTTTGGCTATTCGGGGTCTTTTGTGTTTCCATTTAAATTGTGAAATGTTTTGTTCTAGTTCTGTGAAAAATGCCATTGGTAGTTTGATAGGGATTGCACTGAATCTGTAGGTTGCTTTGGGGAGTACAGTCATTTTCACAATGTTGATTCTTCCAATCCAAGAACATGGTATATCTCTCCATCTTTTTGTATCCTCTTTAATTTCTTTCATCAGTGTCTTATACTTTTCTGCATACAGGTCTTCTGTCTCCTTAGGTACGTTTATTCCTAGGTATTTTATTCTCTTTGTTGCAATGGTGAATGGGAGTGTGTCCTTAATTTCTCTTTCAGAGTTTTCATCATTAGTGTGTAGCAATGCAAGAGATTTCTGTGCATTAATTTTGTATCCTGCTGTTTTACCAAATTCATTGATTAGCTCTAGTAGTTTTCTGGTGGCATCCTAGGATTCTCTATGTATGGTATCACGTCATCTGCAAACAGTCACAGCTTTACTTCTTTTCCAATTTGGATTCTTTTATTTTATTTTTTTCTCTGATTGCTGTGGCTAAGACTTCCAAAACTATATTGAATAATAGTGGTGAGAGTGGGCAACCTTGTCTTGATCCTGATCTTAGAGGAAACGGTTTCAGTTTTTCACCATTGAGAGCAATGCTGGCTGTGAGTTTGTCATATATGACCTTTATTATGTTGAGATAAGTTCCCTCTATGCTTACTTTCTGGAGGGTTTATATCATAAATTGGTGTTGAATTTTCTCGAAAGCTTTTTCTGAATCTGTTGAGATGATCATATGGTTTTTATCCTTCAATTTGTTAATATGGTTTATCACATTGATTGATTTGCATATATTGAAGAATCCTTGCATTCCTGGAATAAACTCCACTTGATCGGTGTATGATCCCTTTAATTTGCTGTTGGATTCTCTTTGCTAGTATTTTGTTGAGGATTTTCCCATCTATGTTCATCAGTGATATTGGCCTGTAGTTTTCTTTAGTTGTGACATCTTTGTCTGGTTTTGGTATCAGGGTGATGGTGGCCTCGCAAAATGAGTTTGGGAGTATTCCTCCCTCTGTTATATTTTGGAAGAGGTTGAGAAAGATAGGTGCTAGGTCTTCTCTAAATATTTGATAGAATTCGCCTGTGAAACCATCTGGTCCTGGACTTTTGTTTGTTGCAAGATTTTTAATCACAGTCTCAATTTCAGTGCTTGTGATTGGTCTGTTTATATTTTCTATTTCTTCCTGGTTCAGTCTTGGAAGGTTGTGATTTTCTAAGAATTTGTCCATTTCTTCCAGGTTGTCCATTTTATTGGCATATAGTTGCATGTAGTAATCTCTCATGATCCTTTTTATTTCTGAAGTGTCAGTTTTTACTTCTCCTTTTTCATTACTAATTCTATTTATTTGAGTCTTCTCCCCCCCCACCCTTTTTTTGGATGAGTCTGGCTAATGGTTTATCAATTTTATTTATCTTCTCAAAGGACCAGGTTTTAGTTTTTTTGACCTTTGCTCTTTTTTCCTTCATGTCTTTTTCATTTATTTCTGATCTGATCTTTATGATTTCATTTCTTCTGCTAACTTTGGGGTTGTTTTGTTCTTCTTTCTGTAATTGCTTTAGGTGTATGGTTAGGTTGTTTATTTGAGATATTTCTTGTTTCTTGATGTAGGATTGTATTGCTATAAACTTCCTTCTTAGAACTGCTTTTGCTGCATCCCATAGGTTTTGGGTCATCCTGTTTTCATTGCCATTAGTTTCTAGGGTTTTTTTTTTCAAATTTATTTTTTATTGAAGTAGACTTGATTAACAAGTTGTATATTTTTTTTCTGCTTTATAACAAATTTAATCAGTTATACATATACATATGTTCCCATATCCCCTCCCTTTTGCGTCTCCCTCCCACCCTCCCTATCCCACCCCTCCAGGCGGTCACAAAGCACCAAGCTGATCTCCCTGTGCTATGCGGCTGCTTCCCACTAGCTATCTACCTTACATTTGGTCTAGGTATATTTTGATTTCCTCTTTTATTTCTTCCATGATATCTTGGTTATTTAGTAGTGTATTGTTTCCTCCATGTGTTTATATTTTTTCCAGATTCTTTTTCTGTAATTGATATCTAGTCTCATAGCACTGTGGTCAGACAAGATACTTGATATGATTTCAATTTCTTAAATTTACCCAGGCTTGATTTGTGACCCAAGATATGATCTCTCCTGGAGAATGTTCCATGAGCACATGAGAAGAAAGTGTATTCTGTTGTTATTGGAAGGAATGTCCTATAAATATCAGTTAAGCACATCTTGTTTAATGTATCATTTAAAGCTTGTGTTTCCTTATTTGTTTTCATTTTGGATGATCTGTCCATTGGTGAAAGTGGGGTGTTAAAGTCCCCTACTATGATTTTTTTTTACTGTCGATTTCCCCTTTTGTGTTTGTTAGCATTTGCCTTAAGAGTCCTTCTTTGTCTCTTGTAATAGTCTTTATTTTACAGTCTATTTTGCCTGATATAAGAATTGCTACTCCAGCTTTCTTTTGGTTTCCATTTGCATGGAGTATCTTTTTCCATCCCCTCACTTTCTGTCTGTATGTGTCCCTAGGTCTGAAGGCGGTCTCTTGTAGATAGCATATATACGGGTCTTGTTTTTGTATCCATTCAGCCAGTCTATGTCTTTTGGTTGGAGCACTTAATCCATGTACATTCAAGGTAGTTATCAATCTGTTTGTTCTTATTACCGTTTTCTTAATTGTTTTGGGTTTGTTATTGTAGGTCTTTTCCTTCTCTTGTGTTTCCTGCCTAGAGAAGTTCCTTTAGCATTTGTTGTAAAGCTGGTTTGATGATGCTGAATTCTCTTAGCTTTTGCCTGTCTGTATTTTAATTGCTCCTTTGAATCTGAATGAGATCCTTGCTGGGTAGAGTAATCTTGGTTGTAGAATTTTCCCTTTCATCACTTTTAATATGTCCTGACACTGCGTTCTGGCTTGCAGAGCTTCTGCTGAAAGATCAGCTGTTTACCTTATGGGGATTCCCTTGTATGTTATTTGTTGTTTTTCCCTTGCTGCTTTAATATTTTTTCTTTGTATTTAATTTTTGATAGTTTGATTAATATGTGTCTTGGCGTGTTCCTCCTTGGGTTTATCCTGTATGGGGCTCTCTGTGCTTCCTGGACTTGATTGACTATTTCCTTTCCCATGTGAGGGAAGTTTTCAACTATAATCTCTTCAAATATTTTCTCAGAACCTTTCTTTTTTCTCTTCTTCTTCTGGGACCCCTATAATTCGAATGCTGATGCATTCAATATTGTCCCAGTGGTATCTGAAACTGTTCTCAAATCTTTTCATTCTTTTTTCTTTAATCAGCTCTGTGGTAGTTATTTCCACTATTTTATATTCCAGGTCACTTATCCATTTTTCTGCCTCAGTTATTCTGCTATTGATTTCTTGTAGAGAACTTTTAATTTCTTTTATTGTGTTGTTTATCATTGTCTGTTTGCTCTTTAGTTCTTCTAGGTCCTTGTTAAACGTTTCTTCTATTTTGTCCATTCTATTTCCAAGATTTTGGATCATCTTTATTATCATTACTGTGAATTCTTTTTCAGGTAGAATGCCTATTCCCTCTTCATTTGTTTATTGTGGTGGGTTTTTACCTTGCTCCTTCATCTGCTGTGTGTTTCTCTGTCTTCTCATTTTCCTTAAATTATTGTGTTTAGTGTTCCTTTTCGCCAGCTGCAGGTTCGTAGTTCCCGTTGTTTTTGGTGTCTGCCCCCAGTGGGTAATGTTGGTTCAGTGTGTTGTGTAGGCTTCCTGTTGGAGGGGACTGGTGACTGTGTTCTGGTGGTTGAGACTGGATATTGTCTTTCTGGTGGGCAGGACCGTGTCCGGTGGTGTGTTTTGCAGTGTCTGTGACCTTATTATGATTTTAGGCAGCCTCTCTGCTAATGGGTGGCATTGTGTTCCTGTCTTGCTAGTTGTTTGGCATAGGGTGTCCAGCACTGTAGCTTGCTCGTTGTTGAGTGAAGCTGAATCTTAGCATTGAGATAGAGATCTCTGTGAGAGCTTTTGCCATTTGGTATTACATGGGGCTGGGAGGTCCCTGGTGGACCAATGTCCTGAACTCGGGTCTCCCACCTCAGAGGCCCATGCCTGGGAGCCGGCCAGAGCACCAAGACCCTTTCAAGCACTCAGGTCAGAATAAAATGGAGAAAAAAAGAGAAAGAATGAAGGAAAAAATAAAATAATTAAAATAAAAAAAATTACTAAAAATAAAAATGTAGTAAAAAAAAGAGAAAGAAAGAACAACCAACCCAAAAAACAAATCCACCAATGATAACAAGTGCTGAAAGGTATACAAAACGAACATAAATAAGGACAGACAGAACACTAGGACAAATGGTAAAAGCAGAGCTATATAGACAAAATCACACAAAGAAGCATATACATACACACTCACAAAAAGAGAAAAAGGAAATATGTATATATATTTAAAAAAAATAGGAAGCAAGCAACCAAATCAATAAACAAGTCTACCAATGATAATAAGCTCTAAATACTAAACTAAAATAAACATAAAACCAGAAACAAATTAGATCCAGAAAGCAAACCCCAAGTCTACAGTTGCTCCCAATGTCTACTGCCTCAATTTTGGGATGATTCCTTGTCTATTCAGGTATTCCACAGTTGCAGGCTACATCAAGGTGATTGTGGATATTTAATCCGCTGCTCATGAGGCTACTGCGAGCGATTTCTCTTTCTCTTCTTTGTTTGCACAGGTCCTGGGGTTCAGCTTTGGACTTGGCCCCGCCTCTGTGTCTGTGTAGGTCGCCCGAGGGCGTCTGTTCTTTGCTCAGACAGGACGGGGTTTTAGGAGCAGCTGATTTGGGGGCTCTGGCTCACTCAGGCCGTGGGGAGGGAGGGGTACGGTATGCAGGGCGAGCCTGTGACAGCAGAGGCTGGTGTGACGCTGCACCATCCTGAGGCGCGCCGTGCATTCTCCCGGGGAAGTTGTCCCTGGATCACAGGACCCTGGCAGTGGCAGGCTGTACAGGCTCCTGGGAGGGGTGGTGTGGATAGTGACTTGTGCTTGCACACAGGCTTCCTGATGGCTGCATCAGCAGCCTTTGCCTCTCATGCCCGTCTCTGGTGTCTGCGCAGATAGCTGAGGCTCGCGCCCGTCTCTGGAGCTCGTTTAGGCGGTGCTCTTAATCCCCTCTCCTTGCGCACTCTGAAACAATGATCTCTTGCCTCTTCTGCAGGTCCAGACATTTTCCTGGACTCCCTCCCTGCTAGCTGTGGTGCACTAGCCCCCTTCAGGCTGTGTTCACATAGCCAACCCCAGTCCTCTCCCTGGGATCTGACCTCCGAAGCCGGAGCCTCAGCTCCCAGCCCCTGCCCGCCCCTGCGAGTGAGCAGACAGCCTCGGGCTGGTGAGTGCCGGTCAGCACCGATCCTCTGTGCGGGAATCTCTCCGCTTTGCCCTCCGTACCCCTGTTGCTGTGCTCTCCTCCATGGCTCCGAAGCTTCCCCCCTGCCCACCCCCCCCGTCTCTGCCAGTGAAGGGGCTTCCTAGTGTGTGGAAACTTTTTCTCCCTCACAGCTCCCTCCCAGAGGGGCAGATCCTGTCCTTTTGTCTCTGTTTTTCCTTTTTTCTTTTGCCCTACGCAGGTACGTGGGGAGTTTCTTGCCTTTTGGGAAGTCTGAGGTCTTCTGCCAGCGTTCAGTATGTGTTCTGCAGGGGTTGTTCCACATTTTTGATGTATTTGTGGGAAGGAAGGTGATCTCCACGTCTTACTCCTCCGCCATCTTTAAGGTCCCTCCCAAAGTAGTTTTTTGACTATTATGTTCCATCTTTTTTTTTTTTTTTTTTGCGGTACTCGGGCCTCTCAATGCTGTGGCCTCTCCCGTTGCGGAGCACAGGCTCCGGACGCACAGGCTCAGCGGCCATGGCTCACGGGCCCAGCTGCTCCGCGGCATGTGGGATCTTCCCAGACCGGGGCACGAACCCGTGTCCCCTGCATCGGCAGGCGGACTCTCAACCACTGCGCCACCAGGGAAGCCCCATGCATCTTGATAATGTTTTTCTCATACTTCTCTGGCACATATCATATATCCTTTGCTGTTGTCAATGTGTCATAGCATTTCCTTATTTATCTTGCTTTGTTATAAACCAACTGTATGAGGTAAATATAATTTCATGATGATACTTTTCTAGCACCATAATCTGCCATGGGAGTGGAAAACACCAGGTAAACAATTTAATTTTCTGAAGTGTTTTTGTTAGACTTTGTGGAAATTCAGATTTGCATTTTCTTTCATTTTCCACTGAGTTCTGTGCTGACAAGATAAGTGATCCTTTCTGGCCACCAACGTTTATCTAGATCATGGGAGTTCCCTGGTTTATGAAAACTGTTATAAGAAAATCTACATGCAAAAAAGAAGTTGAAGGATTTTTTTTCATAAGTGATTTTTAGTTTACTGAATGGATTTGCTGAGGGATTGCTTCCAAAAGCCAGCTCTAAAAGTACATCTGCTTATTTTACGCATCATTAACTATTTGTCAGAGAAAACAGGGCAGAGAAAATTAAAGAATTAGGAATCCACTGCCAATTATAGAGCAATTAAAAAATGAGAACCCTTTTATTTGATATTATAGTGGAAATAAACATGAAAACGTGCTTGACAAACCTAATGACAGAAAAGTCTGCTTGAGAACGTGACATTCTTGTTATCCATTGTGTCACTGGCTATCCTGAGCTGGGCCCTGTTTGAAGGACACAGAAGTTGTTATAGTTTAAATAAGATTTTTGTTCTCAAAGGATTTATAGTGTAGTGAGAAGGATCAAATCCATGAATGCTGACATAGTGGAGGGTGAACTGCTTTGGAAATGAGATTCGATAGTATAGTTAGTGATTCTTGGTTAATCACAAAAATCTTCTAGAAAACAGCCTTTGATTTGTGGCCTAACTATTGAAGGGAGATATCTCCAATCTTACAGAACAAACTGACAACTTAGTGAGATAAGGCAAGCATGGAGTTTGGCATCTGGGAACTAGATTTGTCTCTTAACTAGCCATGTGCTTTAGAGGAAGACACTTAACTTCTCCGAGCTGCACTTTTTCTCATCTTGAAACAAGACTAATAATCTTCATCTACTTCATAGCACTGTTGGGGAGCCAAATAAGATATAGTTGGAAAGAGCTTAGCACAGTCCTCGGTGCAATTTCCCTGACTGAGAATTTGGCGGTATTCTCAGTCTTCACATATAAAAGGTATCAAGCCTCCTAAATCTACACCTGCCCCTGAGTTGGAGCATCTGGTTCAGGTTAGTGGAAAATCAGCCAGAAGTAGAAAGGTGAGATTGGGGAGGCTGGGAGGAAAGCCTTGGAGAACATGATTAATGCTAATGAAGAGCAGCCTGTGGGTTGGGGCTGCTCAGGTTAGAGGCACTAAATGTGGCTAAATCAGGACTGGAAATGTGAAAAAACTTCATCAACAAGTAGAGGGGAAAAAATTGAAAACAAAGGTTAAAATGAAAAAGGATCTAAACAGAGAGACAGAGAACTCCTTTGATGAATGGTAGTTTTCTTGCCAACAGAGATCAATGTTCTGCAATTTAAAATTGGTTTGGGGAATTCCCTAGTGGTCCAATGGTTGGACCCTGTGCTCTCACTGCCGAGGGCCCAGGTTCAATGCCTGGTAGGGGAACTCAGGTCCCGCAAATCGTGGGGTGCAGCTTAAAGAAAGAAAGAAATGAATGAATGAATAAATAAATAAATAAAATTGGTTTGTAATTATTTAATGAAGGTATAAGTGGGAAATCCCTGTTTCTTGTGTACCAGTCATGGGTTTTCTGCACAGATGTGTCCAGACACTGACCACTGGCAAGATGAGTTAGGAACAGGGATTGTGTGTGACTTTCCCATGTCCACTGTGCTCATCAGTGCCTGCCCTGAATTTAAAGAAGAGATGATGGGGCTTCCCTGGTGGTGCAGTAGTTAAGGATCCGCCTGCCAATGCAGGGGACACAGGTTCAAGCCCTGGTCCAGTAAGACCCCACATGCTGCCGAGCAGCTAAGCCCGTGCGCCACAACTACTGAAGCCTGTGCGCCTAAAGCCTGTGAGCCACAACTACTGCAGCCTGTGAGCCTAGAGCTCGTGCTTTGCAACAAAAGAAGCCACTGCAATGAGACCCCCACACACCGCAACGAAGAGTAGCCCCGGCTCACTGCAACTGGAGAAAAGCCTGTGCACAGCAACGAAGACCCAACACAGCCAAAAATAAAATAAATAAATTTAAAAAAAAAAGAAGAGATGATGGCTTTTTTGAAATCCAGGTTGTCCAGTACTTGGAACTCCAACTTTCCCTTGATCTAATTAGAGAGGATTAGAAAAACAGAGGCCAGTAGTTAATTGCAGTGTTAGAAGGGACGAGGGAAACAATCCTAGAACATGATTCTTCTACCTATGGCTAGAAGGAGTCTGTGGGATAAATGGGAGTGGGACGACTTGACAGCTTGGAGAAAGTACCCCCTCCTCATCACTGGTAACACGAAGGTCCAAAAGTAAGACAATTTATGGAATAATTTTTACATTTCTGGGATCCTAACAAAAACCCAAGATTTTATCAGTTTTCCTGCTTCATAAGTTCTCCCTGCTGTCTGGTTAGGTCCTTGGCTAAAATATCCAACTAACAAAGGTAGATCTGAGATACTCAGAAGCTCTCTTCTATTTAATTAATTAATTAATTAACTAAGTGCCCAACAGCTGTCAGGTATGGACAGGTTTTTACCCACAAATAATAATAATCTATTAGAAGTATAAGCATACCTCAGAGGTATTGCAGGTTCAGTTCCAGACCACCACAATAGAGCAAGTATGGCAATAAAGCAAGTCACACAAATTCTTTGGTTTCCTAGTGCATATTAAAGTTATGCTACACTGTAGTCTATTAAGTGGGCAATAGTATTATTTCTAAAAATCAATGTACACACCTTGACTAAAAATAGTTTATTGCTAAAAAATGCTAACCGTCATCTGAGCTTTAGCTAGTCATAGTCTTTTTGCTGGTGGAGGGTTTTGCTTCAGTGTTGAAGGTTGCTGATTGATCAGGGTGGTAGTTGCTGAAGGTTGGGGTGGCCATGGCCATTTCTTAAAGCAACAGTGAAGTTTGCCACATTGATTGACTCTTCCTTTCATGAATGATTTCTTTGTAGCTTGTAATGCTGTTTGATAGTGTTTTACCTACAGTTGATCTTCTTTCATAATTGGAGTCAATCCTCTCAAACCCTGCTTCTCCTTTATCAACTAAGTTTATGTCATATTATAAATCCTTTGTTGTCATTTCAGTAATCTTCACAACGTCTTCACTGGGAGTAGATTCCATCTCACGAAACCACTTTCTTGCTCTATAGGAAGTGACTCCTCATCTATTCAAGTTTTATCATGAGATTGAAGAAATTCAGTCGCATCTTCAGACTCCACTTCTAAGTCTAGTTCTCTTGCTGTTTTCACCACATCTGCAGGTACTTCCTCCACAGGAGTCTTGAACCCCTCAAAAGCACCCATGAGGTTTGGAATCAACTTCTTCCAAACTCCTGTTAATACTGATATTTTGACCTTTTCCAACGAAGCATGTGTTCTTAATGGCATCTAAAATGGTGACTCCTTTCCAGAAGGTTTTCAATTTACTTTTCCCAGACCCAGCAGAGGAATCACTATCTATGGCAGTTACAGCCTTCCAAAATATATTTCTTAAATACTAAGACTTTACAGTTGAAATGACTCCTTGATCCATGGGCTTCAGAATGGGTGCTGTGTTAGCAGACATGAGAAACACACTAATCTCATTGTACATCTCCATCAGAGCTCTTGGCTGATGAGGTTCATAGTCGATGAGAAGTAATATTTTGAAAGGAATTTTTTCTGAGCAGTAAGTCTCAACATTCAGCTAAAATATTCACTAAACCATATTGTAAACTGATGTGCTGTCATCTAGGTTTTGTAGGCCTGTTATAGAGCACAAGCAGAGTAGAGTTAGCATAATACTTTTTTAAAAAAATAAATTTATTTGTTTATTTATTTATTTATTTATTGGCTGTATTGGGTCTTCGTTGCTGCACACGGGCTTTCTCTAGTTGTGGCGAATGGGAGCTACTCTTCATTGTGGTGCACGGGCGTCTCACTGTGGTGGCTTCTGTTACTGTGGAGCACAGGCTCTAGGTGTGCAGGCTTCAGTAGTTGTGACTCACAGCCTTCAGTAGTTGTGGCTCACGGGCTCTAGAGTGCAGGCTCAGTAGTGCAGTGCACGGGCTTATTTGCTCTGTGGCATGTGGGATCTTCCTGGACCAGGGATGGAACCTGTGTCCCCTGCATAGGCAGGCGGATTCTTAACCACTGAGCCACCAGGGAAGTCTCAGCATAATTCTTAAGAGACCTAGCAATTCCAGAATGGTGAATGAGCATTGGCTTCAACTTAAAGTCATCAGTTACATCCTAACAAGAGAGTCGGCCTGTCCTTTGAAGCCTGACATTGACTTCTCCTCTATAGCTATAAAAGTCCTAGGTGGTATCATCTTCCAATATAAGACTGTTTTGTCTGCTTAGAACATCTGTTGTTTGGTGTAGCCACCTTCATTAATTATCTTAACTAGATCTTCTGGATAACTTGCTGCAGCTTCTACATCAGCACTTGCTGCTTTGTCTTGCACTTCAATGTTATGAAGATAGCTTCTTTCCTTAAACCTTATGAACCAAACTCTGATAGCTTCAAACTTTTCTTCTGTAGCTTCCTCACTTTTCTCAGCCTTTATAGACTTGAAGAGAATTAAGGCCTTGCTCTAATTAGGGGTGGGACTAAGAGAATGTTTTGACTGGTTTGATCTTCTATCCGGATCACTAAAACTTTCTCCATATCAGCAATAAGTCTGCTTCTCTTTTTTATCATTTGTGTGTTCACTGGAGTAGAACTTTAAAAAAATTTTAAAATTTATTTTATTTATTTACTTTTGGATCTGTTGGGTCTTTGTTGCTGCACGGGGGCTTTCTCTAGTTGTGGCAAGTGGGGGCTACTCTTCATTGTGGTGTGCAGGCTTCTCATTGCAGTGGCTTCTCTTGTTGCAGAGCATGGGCTCTAGGCACGTGGGTTTCAGTAGTTGCAGCACACAGGCTCAGTAGTTGTGGCGCATGGGCTTAGTTGCTCTGCAACATGTGGGATCTCCCCAGACCAGCACTTAAACATGTGTCTCCTGCATTGGCGGGCAGATTCTTAACCGCTGCGCCACCAGGGAAGTCCCTGGAGTAGCACTTTTAATTTCCTTCAAGAACTTTTCCTTTGCAATCACCACTTGGCTGTTTAGCACAAGAGGCCTAGCTTTTGTCCTCTCTCAGCTTTTGACTTGCCTTCCTCACTAAGCTTAATCATTTCTAGTTTTTGATTTAAAGTGAGAGATGTGCAGCTCTTCCTTTCACTTGAATACTTAAAGGCCATTGTAGGCCTCATATTATTTGGCCTAATCTCAATATTGTTGTGTGTCAGGAAATAGGGAGGCTGAAGGAGAGTGAGACAGCTGGAAGGACAGTTGGTCAGTGGAGCAGTCAGAACACACATAACATTTATCGATTAAGTTTGCCATCTTATATAGGCACAGTTTGTGGTGCCCCAAAACAATTCCAATGGTAATATCAAAGATCACTGATCACAGATCACCATAACAAATATAATAATAATGAAAAAGTTTGAAATATTGTGAGAATTGCCAAAATATGACACAGGAACACAAAGTGAGCAAATGCTGTAGGAAAAGTGTTGTCTATATACTTGCTGAACATAGGGTTGCCACAAACTTAATTTATAAAAAACAATATCTGCAAAGTGAAATAAAGTGAAGCACAATAAAGTGAAGTATGGCTGTAGTTACTTACATGTCAGTGGACACATGGCCTCTCATATTAACTTTTCTTGAGTATTACCTTTAGACGTGGACTTGTCCCAAGAGGGATGGTAGCTGGAGGTCAAATTTTAATGCCTCAAGTCAGATTTATTTCTGAGAAGTCACTCATTCTGCAGAATCAGAAAATGATAGGGCTGAAGGGCAGAGTGAAAGGTCACCTACTTTATCCCTCTACCTCTGTGCAGTTCATGAGTGACCCAAATATAATACTCGTGTTAATTATACTTATTCTGCTGAGCTTGGTTGTATGCCATTTCCTGCCTCTGTCCCTCAGCTGCAAATTCTATAGCAGGACATTTGTTTCACTGATAGTACTGATAACTGCTGGTGAAATGTCATCTAATAAAACATGATCTGGTTTTGTGATTGAAATGTCAGATGCTACAATTATCTGATTTCTTACTAAAGATCCATTTGGCCTTTGCCTAATCCTCTCTGCTTCGGTTTTCCTAACATCCTAAGGCTGAGTGTATCCTGTCAATATATAAACAATTCTTAGGGACTGGGGAGGAAATTGGAATCCTGGACTTCTGGACCTCACAGCCTTCTTTTTGGTTCTTTTCAGTAAAAATGTGCTCTTGATAATACTTTTTAAATTGGAGAAAAGCAAAGGGGGAGCTAGGAGTCGACTTCATTTTTTCTTTCTGAGAAAAACATCTCCCAGACTTAAGTTTCCTGGGTTATACTGAAAGCGAGCTGAAGACCCAGGCCCCTCCAGCATATCTGCAACCTCCACGAGATCCAAAAAGGCCAGCTTATCTCTCTTTGCCTCCGACACTTAGACAGCTGGCCTGGTTTTCAGCATGATACAATCTAGCTGCAAATAGACTGCACATGGCAATATCTTTGTTGATCAAGTGTGAGTGAGACTCTCCCATAGCTCCAGGAGTTCCTGAGTCCACACATATATAATATATATTCTCATAAATATGTATATCTATAAAATTGTTGTTATCATTTGTTCTATGGAGTAACCACAAGTAGCATAACACAAAGGCATTCAGAAAGCAGATGTGCTGTTACTGAGATTCTCTTCTCATTTATTCTTTCCAGAGTTTAGAATTAGCCTACATGTAGCTGTATTTGTGTGTGTGTGTGTGTGCGTGTGAGAGAGAGAGAGAGAGAGAGAGAGATTGATTCTTCATACTCTACCATATAATTTAATAATTAGCATCTTCCCCAGTGATGGAATGGAGAGATTGCTCATTAAGTCTGCAGATGGGACTATGCTGGGCAAGCTAACAAGACATAAAGTTATTTTCGGAACTGCACAAAGCAATGGAGAAGCAGATGAGACTGTCACTAAGTGTGGAAACCAGGCTAGGTCATGAATGTGAAATAAAAGAACATGTAGGGAGAAGGCTAGGAAATTTAAATGACAAAGTGGAATAAATTTTTAGAAATGGAGATTTTAGGAAAATTCTCCAGTGACAATTGAGAAAGGAGCAAGGAAAATCTTTATCCCTTTTAGATATAAGACTGGAATAAAACTACTAAAAATGATTTAGAATGTTTGAATAATAAAACATCAACTAAAAGCAGATGACTATATCACATCTTGTGTTGGGAAGGTAAAAGTCAACTAAATCAGGCGACACTGTGCTTGATTTACATGTCAGATTATATTAATTTATTATTTAGACATATGCTTTGCTTGCCTACTATATAACTCCCTCTAAAACATTTCTCATATTGTAAACAAAGTAATCTCTTAAGGTTTTTATTTTGAAATCATTTTAGACTTACAAAAAGTTTCAAAAATAAAGACTTCTCATGTAATGTTCGAGATTTCCCAAATCTTAACATTTTACCACATTTATTTATCATTCTCTCTCTTGTCCTTCCTACCTCCCACCTTCCTTCCTTCCTTCCTTCTCTCCCTTTTCTCTTTATCTCTTTTTTTTTTTTTTTTTTTTTTTTTTTGCGGTACGCGGGCCTCTCACTGTCGTGGCCTCTCCCGTTGCGGAGCACAGGCTCCGGACGCGCAGGCTCAGTGGCCATGGCTCACGGGCCCAGCCGCTCCGTGGCATGTGGGATCTTCCCGGACCGGGGCACGAACCCATGTCCCCTGCATCGGCAGGCAGACTCTCAACCACTGCGCCACCAGGGAAGCCCTATCTCTTTTTATATTTATACCTTTTGAGGGGAATGGTTTGAAAGTAAACTGCACTCACGATACCTCTTTACCTCTAAACACCTCAGTGTATATTTCTTAAAAATGAGAAATGATTTTAAATAACCACAGTACAATGATCAAAATCAGAGACTAGGGCCTCCCTGGTGGCGCAGCGGTTGAGAGTCCGCCTGCCAATGCAGGGGACACGGGTTCGTGCCCCGGTCCAGGAAGATCCCACATGCCGTAGAGCGGCTGGGCCTGTGAGCCATGGCCACTGAGCCTGCGCGTCTGGAGCCTGTGCTACGGAACGGGAGAGGCCACAGCAGGGAGAGGGCCGTGTACCGCAAAAAAAAAAAAAAATCAGAGATTAATAATAACATAATACTATCATCTGGTCTACAGACTTTGATCAAAATTTCCATTTTTCCCACTAATATCTTTGGTACAATAATTTTTTCCTCTGGTTCAGAATCCAATCCATGTTCACTAAATTGTGTTTAGTTGTCATCAGAGTAATCTTTTAAAAAAACAAATCTGTTAGTATCACTACCTGGTTAAACATCCTATGATGATTTTGAATTTTTCTTTTTTTTAAATTCACCTTTTTAATTTTACATACAGTCAAATTCACTGTTTTTGGTGTACACTTCTATGGGTAGGACAAATGCATGCAGTCAGACCACCATTATCAACATACAGAACAGTTCCCTCACCCCCAAAGATTTCCTTGAGCTGCCCTTTTCTAGTTGGCCTCTCAAGCCACATTCACCCCCTGGCAACCGCTGATATGTTCCTATAACTTAGCATTTTCCACAATGTCATATAATTATAATCATACAAAACATAGTCCTTTAAGTCTGGCTTCTTTCACTTAGCACAAGGCATTTGAGCTTCATCCATGTCACATGAACCAGTAATTTGTTCCCTTTTATTCCATTCTGAATAATATTCCAGTATTTGGATGTACTACGGTTTGTTTATGTATTCACCAGTCAAAGAACGTTTGGGTTGCTTCCAGTTATTGGCATTTGTGTACAAGTTTTTATGTGAACAAAAGTTTCCAGTTCCCTTGTGTAAATAACTAGCAGTGGAATTACTGGACTATGTGTTAAGTATATGTTTAACTTTATAAAAAATTGCCAATTTTTTTCCCAAAGTGTTTGTACCATTTGCATTACCACCAGCAATGAATGAGAATTCCAGTTACTCTGCATCCTTGCAAGCACTTAATATTGTCTTTTTTTGCAGATTAGGAGTTTGTTTTTATTATTGAAAATAAGATAAGCATATTGGTTTTTTCTTCTAGTTTTATTAAAATATAATTGACATACAGCACCTTAAGGTGTACAGCATAAAGATTTGACTTACATCATGAAATCATTGCCATAATAAGTTTAGTTGAACATCCATCATTTCATATAGATAAAAATTAAAGCAATAGGGGCTTCCCTGGTAGCACAGTGGTTGAGAGTCTGCCTGTCAATGCAGGGGACACGGGTTCGTGCCCCAATCCAGGAAGATCCCACATGCTGTGGAGCGGCTAGGCCCGTGAGCCATGGCCACTGAGTCTGCGCGTCCGGAGCCTGTGCTCCACAACGGGAGAGGCCGCAACAGTGAGAGGCCCACATACCGCAAAAAAAAATAAAAATTAAAAAAAAATAAAGCAATAGAAAAAAAAATTTTCCTTTCTGATGAGAGAGAGCTCAGGATTTACTCTCTTAACTTCATATATAACATACAGCGGTGTTAATCATATTTATCATGCTGTACATTACACTGCTAATACTTATTTATCTTATAAGTAGAAGTTTGTATCTTTTGACTACATTTGTCCGATTCCCCCTCTACTCCACCCCTACCTCTGGTAACTACAAATTTGATCTCTTTTTCTATGAGTTTGTTTGTTTGTTTGTTGATGTATAATCGACCTACAACACCATGTTAGTTCCTGTTACACAACATAGTGATTCAATATTTCTGTACATTTCAAACTGATCATCATGATAAGTCTAGTTACAATATGTCACCATACAAAGATATTACATAGTTATTGACTGTATTCCCCACACTGTACATTTCATATCCATGTCTCATTTATTTTGCAACTGGAAGTTTGTACTTCTTAATCTCCTTCACCTATTTCTTCTCCTTACCCCCATCCCCTCTGGCAAACACCTGTTAGTTTTCTCTGTATCTATAACTCTGTATATGTTTTGTTATGTTTCTTCATTTGTTTTGTTTTTTAATATTTCACATATAAGTGAAATCATGAAGTTGGTTTTTTTTTTTTTTTTTTGGTCTGACTTATTTCACTTAGCACGATACCCTCTAGGTCCATCCAGGTTGTCCCAAATGGCAAGATTTCATCATTTTTATGGCTGAGTGATATTCCATTGTATATATATATATACTAAATTTTCTTTTATCCATTCATCTATTGATGGGTACTTAGGTTGCTTCCATATCTTGGCTATTGTGAACTGTGCTACAATGAACATGGGGGTTCTTAGATCTTTTTGAATTCGCGTTTTCGTTTTCTTCAGATAAATACCCAGGAGTGGAATTGCTGGATTGTATGGTAGTTCTATTTTTAATTTTTTCAGGAACCTCCATACAGTTTCCTGTAGTGGCTGCACCAATTTACATACCCACCAACAGTGCACGAGGGTTCCTGTTTCTCCACATCCTTGACAGTACTTGTTATCTCTTGTTTTGTTGATAGTCACCATTCTAACAAGTGTGAGGTGATATCTCATTGATAAAAATAAAATATCCATAGCTAAACCTGATATTTAGCTGGTATGCAGCACTAAATCTATATTGGTTTATTAATGGCTCTTCTGATTCTCTTGAGTTTATTCAGACTGGCTAGTGCCTATACCAGATGGTGTTAAATATTTGCAATATTTCTCCTGACCATGTCTCATAAGATCCTGCTTTTCTTTCCAGATTCATACTTTGCCATTCCAAGTTGTTTCACTCACCCTTGTCATGAAATGTGAAGGGGCTTAGGTTTTATGCTACAGTACTTGAAAGCTAACAATGTAGCCTGCTAACAAAGTAACAATGTAGCAGTTTCATAGATGCTAGCAGAAGACACAAGTTTCCTGGGTCAGAGACAAAAGATATCACTGTGCATAGCTCAGTTTCATGCTGGTTCTTCTTGCCTCCCAAGTTCCATGAGGGTGATGTGGATATAGGCTCAGCTGAATGCCATGCACGCAGTGGGTCTGTGTCACAGGGTTTTCCTGAGCTTAGGAAACCCTCTATCTTATAAGTACATTGTTAGCAAACTTGTCCAACCTTTGACCTGGAGGAAGATATTATATTTATTTTACTGGTCAGGAAAAAAATATGCTCTTTTGCCTCAGAGAGCGAGAGATATTATCTCTATATTCCAAGATGGTTGCTATACAAACATCTTTGGAAAGATGGTCCAGCATAAGAGCTGATATGCTGATACAAGATGTCCATAAATGCCATGGAGAATTTTCTCTAAACAATGCTGCCCATCTCTCAGTCTCTCTAATGGGCTATGCTCCCTCCAGGTGCCATGGCTTGTGCTGTGTTTCTTTTGGAAATATTTTCTTCTCCTTCCTCTGCCTCATCTAATTAACTTTTCATCATTCTTTGAATCTCTTATATTGATGATTTTAATTCAGTCCCCCATATTAAGTTAGGTTTCCCTATAGATCACTGTACATTTTATTAAGGGGACTTAACACACTCTGTGATTTATGTTAGTGTAGATATTTGATTAATGTTTGTTTATCTCTCATAGTAGATACAGTTTTATAATTGTCAGGGAATGTGCTGTGTTGCTTGACTTGAATCTCCATGATCTAGCACAGTAACTGACACATGGTAGAGAGTCAATAAATATTTGTGGAGTGAAAAAAAAGTATGTGTCAGGCATGTAGTATTTAAATTAGCAAGGCCTGTGGTCATGCAGTGTCTTGGCAGGTATCCTAGAATTTTCTAAGTATTTGATTTTGTAAAATCACCTGCAAATAATGAGAGTTTGGTCTATTTATTTCTACTATTTATACTTCATTTCTTTGGTGTGTCTCTGTGTGTGTGTATGTGTGTATATGTAACTGCAGAGGCTAGGATCTCCAGTGCAATGTTGCAAGTACTAGTGAGAGTGGATATTCCTCTTTGGTTTTGACTAAAACAAGTATAGTTCTGATCTTTCTTTAAGAACGGTTTTCTAGAAGCTAACTTTAAAGAAATTTCTTTCTATTTACAGTTGGCTAAGAATTTTCTTTAAGAATATGTATTGAGTTTTGTCAGTCACTTCTTTTCAGTATTTTCTCTTTTAACCTATTGATGATTGAGTAGAATAATTCTTACATTCCAAGAAAAAATTATATGGTTATATACCACTTAGGAAGGCTTTTGACTGCAAATAACAGAATAGCCAATTAAAAGTGAACTAAATAAAAAAGACAGACATTACCTCATAATACAAGAAGTCTGGAGTTAAGTTTTTCCAAAATGGTTCAGGCTCAACAGTGTTAGGACTCAGACACAAGTCTCTGAGATTCTCATGGCCTTCCTCTCATGATCTTTACATGACTCTAACAACTTTTAGCACCATATTCTCATACAGAAGCCAAAGCCATTATGTATACAACCTTTAGATGCAAGTATATATTAAAAAACATCAAACTTGAAATTTGTTTCACTTCAGTACATAAAATTAATCTACATGCCAATATATTAATTAAATAGCATAGAAAAACATGTACATCTCAAACATCAAGATATCAATCTAAAGGTTGCTGGTCATGTGCTAAAATGTCCATATATATATATATATATATATATATTTTTTTTTTGTGGTACATGGGCCTCTCACTGCTGTGGCCTCTCCCATTGCGGAGCACAGGCTCTGGACGCGCAGGCTCAGCGGTTATGGCTCACTGGCCCAGCCGCTCCGTGGCATGTGGGATCTTCCCGGACTGGGGCATGAACCCGCGTCCCCTGCATCGGCAAGCAGACCAGACTCTCAACCACTGCGCCAACAGGGAAGCCCTAAAATGTCCATATTTTCTTTTGTGGTATGCGGGCCTCTCACTGTTGTGGCCTCTCCCGTTGCGGAGCACAGGCTCCAGACGCTCAGGCTCAGCGGCCGTGACTCACGGGCCCAGCCGCTCCACGGAATGTGGGATCTTCCCCGTCCGGGGCACGAACCCGTGTCCCCTGCCTTAGCAGGTGGACTCTCAACCACTGCACCACCAGGGAAGCCCAGATGTCCATATTTTTGAAGATTAGGTTTATATACAATAAAACCCAATTACATTTTTAACACTTTTAGAGAATCTATGTATATCCTTAAATCACTCATTTAAAATATAAAAATTTTTATAAAGCTGTACGTAACACTATAATCCTATAATCCAGACTTCACAAATATAGTATATATATTGCATGATTATTTCAAAGTCCTAGATAAATTTATTTCTCCACATCCTTTAAACAAGTATTGACATGTAGCTTAATATTCATAGGTTGAAGTTATAGCCATTGAAATTTGATATATTTGAATGTATAACTTAATTTTTCAAAGCAGTTTTTATGATGGATTTGGATACATACATCACAACGCGAAGGCTGCAGTTTGAACATTTAATCTATAATTTAAAAACATTTATAAATATTATACTTGAAAAATAGTGTCTTTTTTTCCTATGTTGAACAGATGTTATGTTGAATCACAAATTTAACATATCTCTTAGGATACTACCTCAAAACTATGTTGAAAATACTTGCCTTTCTTGGATATATACTTGATTTAATTCCAACTGAATATTTTAGATAAGACATTTTTAAACTACAAAACACTTGGAAAATATAAGCAGTGTTTTATTATGAATCTATGTCAAACATGACATTTTTTGCAAATAAAATCAAGAAATAAAGAATTAAGGGACAATTAAATGATGAGGATAATAAAAATCTAAAATGTAAATTGTAGGGCTTCCCTGGTGGCACAGTGGTTGAGAGTCCACCTGCCGATGCAGGGGACGCGGGTTCGTGCTCCAGTCTGGGAAGATCCCACATGCCGCGGAGCAGCCAGGCCTGTGAGCCATGGCCGCTGAGCCTGAGCATCCGGAGCCTGTGCTCTGCAACGGGAGAGGCCACAACAGTGACAAGCCCGTGTACCGCAAAAAAAAAAAAAAAAAAAAAAAAAAAAAAAATTAATAAATAAAATGTAAATTGTAAAAATAATTATTTATTCAGTGATTTGAATAAAGGTAATAAATGCTAATGAGTATTCCCAAAACTTACCAGTAAGTATAATTAAATTCAATATTATTTAAGCTTATTTAGCTTTTTGAAATCTGGTATTTTTGCCTCTGTTTGTATGGAGGTTTAGATAATCTGAATGGTTTTCACATTACAATAAAACTATTTGTTAAATAAGCAAAAAAAAGTTTAAATAAGACAAAAATAGACCAAATGGTTTTAGAAATGACCATTTCTAGTGGTCTTATCATCTAGGATGAATTAAATAGCAACTGACACATACATGAATTTAAAATTAGTGAATGGGGACTTTCCTGGTGGCTCAGCAGTTAAGAATCTGCCTGCCAATGCAGGGGATGTGGGTTCGAACCCTGGTCCAGGAAGATCCCACATGCCGTGGAGCAGCTAAGCCTGAGCACCACAACTACTGAGACTGCGTGCCACAACTACTGAAGCCCGCGTGCCTAGAGCCTGTGCTCCACAACACAAGAAGCCACACAATGAGAAGCCGGCACACTGCAACAAAGAGTAGCCCCCGCTCACTGCAACTAGAGAAAGCCTGCGCACAGCAACAAAGACCCAGTGCAGCCAAAATAGATAAATACATAAATATTTAAAAATTAGTGAATTGAAGATAAACCTGAAGAAATTACACAGTAAAGCACCGAGAGACAAGGATAGAAAATATAAAATACAAGATAGAAAATATTTATAAAATAGAGACTAAAAGATATCAAAGAGAATAAATACGTCTGTCATAATTGAGAAAAGAGAGAAGAGAGAATGTAAAAGACAATATCAAAGAAATAACAGCAGACAGTTTTCTAAAAATAATCAAGTAAATTAATTCACTAATACAGAAAGCTCGAAGTATACCAATGAAGGTAAATAAAAATAAATCCACACCTGCAATATTGTGGTGATTTTTCAGTACACCACAGACAAAGAGAATATTTCAAACACAGTGGAGGGAAAAGACAGATTACCTATTGAGGAATGATAATTAAACTAACACCTGATCATTTTTAAAACAATGGATGATAATATACAAAAGAATAACTAAAAATCCTGAGGGAAAATAATTCTCAACTTGCTTTTTCATCCTTATTAAGTTTAACTTTCAAGAATGAGGGTCAAGAAAATTTTTTAAACAAACAAAAACTAAGAGAATTTATTAACATAGAGATTCATAAAAGGGACTTAAAAAAAATGAACTTCAAGAAGAAAAGCGAACCCTTAAAAACATCCTATATGGAAGAAGAAATGATGGGCAAAGACACTGGCAACCATGTATTGGGTTGGCCAAAAAAGTCATTCAGGTTTTGCATAACATCTTACAGAATAACCCGAACAAACTCTTTGGCCAACCCAGTAGATGAACGTAAAGTAAAAATTGTCCCTTCTTCATTAAATAAGTCTTACCCATTGACAGAATGATAAGTACTTGTGTTTTATTGGAAAGACACTCTAATCCCCTTTCAAACATGTATTACAAGCATATCTTTTTAATAACCTTTTGAAGATTGCTGACGTGATAACTTGGTCTGCTCTCCCCTCCCTGCTGAGCGTCATGAGATCTACCTGTATGTCAGAAGGCTTCTGAAAACCCCAAAAATTCTTGAAGGGCTATTTTAGGAAGTACCATATACTAAAGAAAGTTTGTGATTTTTGACATAACCATATCAGTAATTAAACTCAAAGTAAGTAGACTAAACTGTTCATCAGAAAGCAAAGATTATCAAGAAAAGCAAAGATTATCAAACATGATGACAAAGATAAATTTAATTATATGCTTTCTGTAAGAGATATATTTTAGTTAATTAATTTATTTATTTTATTTAATTTATTTTTAAAAAACTTATTTATTTATTTATTTATTTATTTATTTTTGGCCGCGTTGGGTCTTCGTTGCTGTGTGCGGGATTTCTCTAGTTGCGGCGAGCAGGGACTATTCATTGCGGTGCACGGGAGACTCCTTGTGGTGGCTTCTCTTGTTGCAGAGCACAGGCGCTAGGCACGTGAGCTTCAGTAGTTGTGGCACACGGGCTCTAGAGTGCAGGCTTAGTTGCTCTGCGGCATGTGGGATCTTCCCGGACCAGGGATTGAACCCGTGTCTCCTGTATTGGCAGGAGGATTCTTAACCACTGAGCCACCAGGGAAGTCCCAAGAGATATATTTTAGATTAAAAGATATACAAAGATTGAAAATAGCAAGATGAAAATATATATATATATATATATAACTATAAACATTAAGCATAATAGAACTAGAATGGTTGTATTCGTAAAATAAAATTTAATTTAAGGAATGTTACTAGAGACAAAGAGGGACAAAGAGACAAAGAGGGACATTTCATAATGCTAAAAAATCACTACATCAAGAAGATTTAACAATTATAAATTAATATGTATCTGACAATAGAGCTTCCAGTACATGAAGCCAAAGACAGAGTTGAAAGAAGAAATAAACAATTCAGCAGTCATATGTACATCTGTCACTATAATTATGAAATGTAAAATCTTTTCTTATTTTGTTCAGATTTTTAAAATATAAAAGAATTAAACCATTATAAATAAATTTAAATTTGCCCTCTTCAATCCTATCCTCTTCTTTCTCTCCTCTATGAAGAATTTAATTTATTTCGTTTTAGTTCATTGTTTTCCTACATGTGTATGTGGCCTAAAACCTTAGACTCCTTGTTTTTTAATGCATATAAATATCATGCTACACACATCTTTTTGCAGCCATCTATTTTACTTAGATCTGTCCCCATGCTGGTACATATAGATCAATTTCATTCACATAAATACATTGAATAAATATACCATATTTTATTCATCCACTGATGAAAAAAAATCTTCTTCATTAAATAAGTCTTACCCATTGACAGAATGATAAGTACTTGTGTTTTATTGGAAAGACACTCTAATCCCCTTTCAAACATGTATTACATGTATTACAAGCATATCTTTTTAATAACCTTTTGAAGATTGCTGACGTGATAACTTGGTCTGCTCTCCCCTCCCTGCTGAGCGTCATGAGATCTACCTGTATGTCAGAAGGCTTCTGAAAACCCCAAAAAATTCTTGAAGGGCTATTTTAGGAAGTACCATATACTAAAGAAAGTTTGTGATTTTTGACATGTTAAGGAACTGAGGTAGGGTGTTTGCCTAGCCTCTGGATATTAAGCATTTCCCTCCTTCCTTCCTGCAATGCCATTCATAGTGAATGACCAAGTTTTGTTTAAAATTCTACATCTATGGTTCTCTTTTCATAGCACCATTCTTTGATTAATTGACATTACATTCTCCCCAGTGATGCATTGTGCATATTTTTATGTGTCTCTTTGGGCAGAGTTTCTGTGTAAGAAACTGTGTGAAAGTTGATGTAGAAAAAATACTTAGAAGTTGAACTGTTGGTTTAGAGGGTTTGAGTATTTTTGGGTTTATCTAAATATTGCCAAATTGCTTTGCTAGAGTAGCTATTCTAATTTGTCCTACTTTCTATATAAGATTTCCCTCTTCCCACCACTCTTACCAGCAGGTGGTATTGTCAAACATTTAATCTGGTTTCTGAAAGTGGTATCTTTTTGTTGTTTTCATCTACACTTACATGGTTATTTATAGTACTGTTCTCTGTTCTGTACCATTGATCTGTCTAGTCTTACATGAATAACACACTATTTTAATTCCTATAGCTTTAAATAATAAAGAAATAACTTTAAATAATACATTTTGGTATTGGTAGAAACCTATGTTCTTTCTATTGTCCAACACTGCCTTGATATCCTACTTTTTACATTTACTTAACTCTTTCCAGTATCTTATCTCTGTAAAATATTTTAAGCTTCTGGAAGTGAAAGAATATTTATTAGGCACCGTCTGTGTACTGAATATGGGTTAATTTCTGTTGCATCTTTCTTAGCGCTTATTAAGGTGTGATACACATAGCAGGTAAATGAATGAATGAATAGACTAGCAGATCTCTGCCTCAATCTGTCATTGGGTGAGTGAAAGAAGATCTCATTAGGCTGTGGCCTTGCCTGATGCATTAACTCATACCATTACTGTACCAGCACTTGGCACCTACAGTAATGGGTCCTCTCTTAGCTTTATCAGAGTTCCTGGAAGGAGTGCTATTAAAGCTGGTTCCTGAGTTCCTGCTTTAGTTTTTAAAACATTATTCCACTGGGTCTTCCTGCCCCAGACTCAAGAGAGTATCACTGATGAGCTAGGACAGTAAGGGACCATCTCTGAGTGATACATAGCACCAGGTATGTGGTCCTTGCACCTTGCCTAATGTACACAATTAAAAATGATGAATAATAATAGTAATAAGAGCTTAGAGAAAGCTAGACCCAAAAGCAATAACAATAAATGACAATGTTTATCATAATAGTATTATCATTTACCTTGCTCATTTTTTATTAGGGGATTTAATATTTTAGCCTTGAGCATTATTTTTTTTTAACTGCTGAAATGATTTGCCCAAGGATACACAAATGAACCAGTAACTCAGTTTTAATGAAATTCAGATCAGTCTTTAATTCCTGACCCTCACAGTTTCCCGAATGCAAACCCCACTTGGAAAGGTGCAGCATGCTTTACATAGCTAATTTAACTTAACATAAATAGTGTTAAGTAGTAGTGAATTTGACACACTGGATTTCTGCATCATCTTATTAATCAAGACAGCCATCTGACATCACCAGGACTTTAAAAAATACTACAAGGACTCAATGGATTAAACCTACATAATTCTAGAAGTTTGCAGCTCTTTGTTACATGTTTTACTCTCGCTCCCAAGTCTGTTTTGTGGGAAAAAGCAGTACTGGCTGGATTTACTTCTTACTTTAGTATCTATGGTGAGCTAGAAGCTGAGTTGTTCTAATCTAGTCAAATAGTTCTAGTTTAAAGGATTTTCTAGTTGTATGGATTCTTATTAAACATAGAACAAGCCAGATGTGGCAGTAAAAATTTTCTTTCTGCCTTAAGTAGTAGTCTCTTGGGAAATAGAGAATTTTGTATCATTGAACAAAACTGCTGAGGAGGGACTCACAACTATCATAGGCTAGGTGGAGTCCCTGGTAGTGGAGGAATGACTTTCATCCAGAACAATGAGAAAACAAAAGTAGAATCCAAGAAGAGTCTGGGGAAATCTCATTCTGGAGTTCTGAACTGCAGCATGAAGAGGTGACGCAGTGCAGTTTCCAGAGGTACCCTTGAAGTCTCTATCTAAGATAAACTTATAGAGAAACTTCCTTCCTTTCTCTGAATAACAAAATATTGTGTGTGATGGGATACAGTAGTCATTTTAAATAAATGCTACAGAAAGACTTTCTAGAGGAATGCAGAGATAGTAATAATTCATCCTCAGGAATATTAGCCAGAAGATGGAGCAATCTTCTCATTACATTTTCATATTCAAAGAGCAGTGAGAAGTTTGAATCACTACGTTGCCTGAAATCCTCGCAAACTCACCGGCCCCCTATCTGTTGGGATATACATGATTTCAGATTTCTGTAAAGCTCTGGTCAAAGGAAGTTAAAATATAAAAAGAAAGGAAAAGAAAAAGGTATCCCCCTGTACTAAGATTTATTCTTATACAAATAACCTTAATTACACCAATAACTCTTAGGCCAATAACAATTAACTTACTGAGCTCACTGGGCAGGATGTGGGTCTCATGACACCATTGTTTTATTGTTTTGGGGCATGTCTCATGCTTCTGTTTCACGGTTTTGTTCCTAGGCAAGCCTGCTTGGTTTTGTGGTTAAGCAAACCTGCTTTCTTTTTTTTTTGCGGTACGCGAGCCTCTCACTGTTGTGGCCTCTCCCGTTGCGGAGCACAGGCTCCGGACGCGCAGGCCCAGCGGCCATGGCTCACGGGCCCAGCCGCTCCGCGGCATGTGGGATCTTCCCAGACCGGGGCACGAACCCTCGTCCCCCTGAATCAGCAGGCAGACTCTCAACCACTGCGCCACCAGGGAAGCCCAAACCTGCTTTCTTGAGTGATCATTAACTTACAGGGGTTTCCCATACTTCTTTTCTTTCTTTTTAAAAAATATTTATTTATTTGGCTGCACCGGGCCTTAGTTGTGGCGTGTGGGATCTTTGTTGCCACGTGTGAGATCTTTGTTGCAGCATGAGGGCTCCTTTAGTTGCAGCATGCACTGTACTTTTTTCTTTACTTACAATCCCCTAGTGGAATTAACTATTTAATTACCTACTTTGTCTCTCTACTCTGCCCCTATCAACCTCTGAGTGAGATGCAGGAGTTGGCAATTTTCAGCTTGCCCATGCATACTGAGCCAGTCTATACATGAATGAGGAATTTCTGTTATTTCTAATTCACCTAATATAGGTGATCACTTTATTTGTGCTTCCAAGGTTATCTGAGCAGCACACTAGCACCATCTCCTTAGGTCCTTGCAGAGTGTTAAATCCTGTGTCATAGGATAGTGCTCCCATACTGATAAATTCTCCCTTATCCAACTTTCTGTTCCATTCCCCCGTTCCAGCACCTGGAGATACAGGTCTAAATGTGCTTTCCCAGATCCTGCTAATGCATGTGGTATGTGATCCACATTTCAGGTAGCCTAGTTCAAGAATGGCTCGGTCCTGAAGGGGATGTGAGTTGTTTACCACTGCACCTTTGACAGGCACCCTTTTATGGCAGGGTCATCTTTCATTGACAATTATTTTTCTGCCTAATGGAGCACATTCATATAATAATAATAATAATAGCTACCATTTATTGAGCACCCACAATGTGCCATATGATATACCCATCAGCTTATGTATTATTAATTTTTAAACATATGCTTTGATATGCTATTATTTTATAAATATGGTAACTAAGTTTTAGTGACTTTAAGTCCTTTACTCATGGTTACACACATAGCTAGTATTTAAACTGAGGTCAAAATAACTCCAAAACTCATACTTCCCTTCTCTGTATTGCTGAAGTTGAAGAGCTTCATCTTTTTTTTTTTTTTTAGCCATGCCCTGCAGCTTGTAGGATCTTATTTCCCAACCAGAGATCAAACCCAGGCCCTTGGCAGCAAAAGTGCCAGTCCTAACCACGGGGAATTCCTGAATGTCATCTTTTTAAAACAAATTAATTATGGGCCTAGTTCAAATTACCAGGGCAGTAAGAAACACAATATAAGTCTTGATTGGGGGGCTACTCTATTTTATGGCTCTGTAAGACTTGAATTGGGGCAAGTGGAGATGAGCAAGTGAGCTGGTCAATAGCCCATATTGTCTTTGTCACTACCATTGTTTGTTCTGTTGCATGATGCTTTTACACAGATTGGTCTTCTGTCATTTTTCTGGCAGGACTGTTCTGGGTCTGCTCAGAGATCTCTGTTGGAGTGGTCCTCCTTCTGGCCCACACAAGACCTGATGCTTCTCTGCAGGTCTAGACCCTAGAGGCTGACCTCAGGTATCCCTCTCTGTCTCCCATCTGGGGCCCTGTGTGCAGCAGGGGCACGGATCTCATCCACTTGCTACAAATCCAACCCCATCTAGCTCTAGGTCTGAGGGATGCTCACCCTCTCATTTCTTCTAGACCACATTCTTCTCCTTCATCTCTCCTATTCCTTCCCAAATGAAATTCAGCCCTATTGCTTCATTAAAGGTTTTAGAAAACAGAAGTTGCTAATTCTCTCCTGGGGCAAGAGAAATTCTTACATGCTAGGATTGAAAATCTTGATACTTTTCTTGAAGGAGGAAAGATAAAAATATACAAAATCACTCTCAGCCTTTTGAATCTTCTGCATCAATGAGAAGAACAATATAAAACAGGTTAATATCTCAAATTATCCTGCCACAATTGCAATACCTTGAAATTTGGTAATCATATTAGCTGACATCTGTTGAGTGCATAGAATATACCAGGCACTGTCCTAAGGTTCTTTATTTTCTTACTTCATTTTATTCTTACAACAACACATGAAGTATATACTTCTATTAAACCCATTTTATAGATGAGGATGCTGAGGTTTGAAAGGTTAGGTAACTTGTGCTAAATCACTGAGCTACTTAATGGTAGACCCAAGAGTTAAACCCCAGGCAACTGATTCAAGCATTTCTGTTCATAAACATTATGATATATTTCCTCTCATATTAGCCCAAAACATAGCTACTAGAATCAAAGATAGTTTGCTGACTTGGCAAGAAGCATTTTTTTGCTTGTTTGTTTTTTTAAATTGAAGTATAGTTGATTTACAATGTTGTGTTAGTCTCTGGTGTACAGCAAATTGATTCAGTTATATATATTCTTTTTCAGATTCTTTTCCATTATAGGTTATTACAAGATATTGAATATAGTTCCCTGTGCTATACAGTAGGATCTTGTTTTTTTTTTTTTTAATATTATTTATTTATTTATTTTTGGCTGCATTGGGTCTTAGTTGTGGCACGTCTTTCGTTGCAGCACACGGGCTGTTCACTGTGGCACATGGGCTTCTCGGGCTTCTCTCTACTTGTGGTGTGCAGGCTCCAGAGTGCATGGGCTCTGTATCTGTGGCATGTGGGCTCAGTAGTTGCGGTGCATGGGCTTAGCTGCCCCATGGCATGTGGGATCTTAGTTCCCCGACCAGGGGTCGAACCTGCGTCCCCTGCATTGGGAGGCGGATTCTTAACCACTGGACCACCAGGGAAGTCCCAGGACCTTGTTATTAAGAAGTTTTTTTGAGTGTAGATATGAAGCTTTTTAGATGTGGCTCAAAAATTGAGAATTAAGTCCTTTCGCACTTGAGTTTGCACTGGACACTTAGAAGTGTTCTAATTGTATCACTCTGCTGGAGAAATATGTTTCAGTTTTATGTTTTAACCTTCCACTGGTACCTCTGTTAGATGAAATCTTTGCCTCACTATAGTGTTTGCTATGAGGTTTACAGAGAAAGAAAAGGAACTAGAGATTATATATCTGCATCTATCAGTATATCCTTATCTGTCCATCTGTCATTATAAATTATTTCAATGAAATTATTTTAGTTATTGGCAACCTAGTTCTTTCCCTATTACTGAAGTTACCATAAGCTAAGGAAAAGTGCTTGATAAAAATCAGACTTTTCTTCTCAAAATTCTTTTCAAAATTGACCAAAGCTGCCACATAAAAAAGAAAAATGTCAAAATCAGGAGCGACTGGTACTGTCCTATTATTCTGCTTACATTTTTGCAATGGCTCCTTGGATAATTTCTGCTTCCAGTAGGGAAGGATAAATTATGAAAGAAGAAAAGCACTAAAAGGTTTACTGAGAACGCGTTTCTGCATGTATTGTATATAAGTTGCCGGGCACAATGCAGGAACACAGTAAACATTAATTAACTTCTGTGCATTCCCTTAAAATGTGCTTCCCAGTATGCTGAACACCAGAAACTAACACAATATTGTAACTCAACTATACTTCAATTTAAAAAAAGTTAAAAAGAAGAAAAAAGATTCTTGGGATTCAGAGAATTAAGACTTGACTTTTCTGTTGGAGCTTGTCATTTATATCCTTCCTCGCTTCTCTAGTCTTTGCCTAATATGTGGTTTGTTTTCACCTTAGAGACTGTGTTAGGTCAAGCTCATGTCGGTAAAGTTGTCTCTAGTGCCTACTGGATTTTCTCCCATTATTTACTGTTTCCACAGGTGATTGAAGGTTGTGCCTGGTCACAGGGATTCTTCAAGGTTACTGGGATGTCATTCACTCAGCTGGGAAGGTCTTTGTGTTCCTTTGACTCACTCTGGCTGTTTCTGTCACCTTATAGCTAGAAGCTTGTCTTAGTCTATCCATTAGCATAAAGGTGTTCAGAGTTAATGATAAGTAAACAGTATACATTTTATGCATTTTACAGGTAATTACCTTTCTTTTGCTTCTTAGGTGGAACAATCTGACTGGGCTCACAACTGTTATTTGAATACATTTAAAAAAATTGCTTTAGCCATTATTTCAGGCACTTGTAAATTTGCCCCCTAAGAATCATGCTAAAAGGTCTGTTCATTTAGATTCATGGCAGTGCTTCTGGGCATTCTCCTGTTTGAGAAAAACATAAATACCTGCCAAGGTGCCATGGGAAGTTTTGGAAAAGTAATGATCACTCTGTTCCAATCAATCTTATGCAAGTCTACTGTTTAATTCTCTGGTCAGAAGCAATTGCTTGCAGAAGACACAGATAATCCCTCAGGCATGAAAGGCTGCCTCCTAACTACGCTGCCGCATTCAGTAGATCCCATTTGCACCAAAAGACTTAGCTGCTTGCCTTTCTCTGTACTGTTCGTACTGCTCTATTAGGAAAGCACTACAGCACTGTGGTTAAGAGCAGTGATTTTGACCTTATATAAAACTCGGTCAAATCCTGCCTTCTCTCTTTAAACTGGGTGATATCAGTCAAATCTCTTAAGTGCTTTGAGCTTCAGCTTCCTCATCTATTTGGTCCTTATCTTAGTGTCATCTTACAAGTTAAATGACCAGCTCTTACAAACAGATGGCTACACAGTAAACTCTTATATGGCCCAACTATTAAGACTAATTTTTCATTTTCACCTGCAAAACTGTTCTACAGTTGTTTCACAAGTGTTTTAAGTTCCACACTAGAATGTAAATCCCTATAGCTTCAAGTAGATGTTCAATATGGTCTATGTCCTTAAATGGGACAGTTGATACAAAGCAGGTAGGAAGTAAATTGTAGGTCCTGTGCTGCAATTGTTTCTTCTCATAGTTCTGATGGGTGATTTTGAGACACTCATGTTCTCTTACCAGGTTGCTGCTGCAATTAATGACAAGTATTTGGAAGAATGCTGGTTTGAGATAGCAGTGTTGATAGTAGTTATGGAATTGTATTTTTCATTTCATGAAGCCAGTTTGTCCATGAAACCAATTGATTGAACCTAGAGCTCTGTTCTCATAAGCTCCACATTCTGGTTACTGATCGAACCATTCTTTCTGAAAGCTGTCACCTTTGTTACAAGTTGAACTGCACAAAAAAGAGCCAGAAAAGTGATTAGAGTTCATGAGTTCAGGGACGCCACAAAAGGATTTTGACTGAGCTTTCTTTATTGTTCATGACTAGCTGCTGAGTTTTGGAGGCTTAGGATATTATATGGTTTCTCAGACTGGCTAAAATTGGACGAATTATAACTTTAAATTAGCAAGGTGATGGGATGAAATATTTTCTTTTTTGATATTTTATTTTCATTTTCAGTTTTTCTATTTCTAGATGAACTCCTTTAATCATATGGAAGGACTTGAATTTTTATTTTTATTTTTTTATACAAGGAGAATAGAAGGGTCCAAAACCAAAAATGATAAGCAATAATACTCTCTTGTATCTTGTTGTTTCTGATCAAAAAGTCAAAAAAATCCCAAACCCCAAACTATGTATAACTGATTCATTTTGTTATAAAGCAGAAACTAACACACTATTGTTAAGCAATTATACTCCAATAAAGATGTAAAAAAAAAAAAACCCCAAACCCCAAATAACCAATAAACAAAAGTATTCATTGAATTACGACTCTCTAAGATTAAAAAGCAGTTCTTGCTTGTTTTACATACATATATATGACTTACAACAATGAGCTGCACTTACTGGGTGATCAGTAACTGTTAGTTCCTGTTCTTACCTATATTCTTACTGAGTCCTCTCGGTATGTATTATGAGTATTAATTAAATGGAATTTTATTAGCTCCACTTAACAAATGTGAGCACTGAGACTGAGAGAGGTTAAGTAACTTGCCTGCCCAAGAACTCTCACTGAGTAAATGGGGAAGATGTATTGCAATGCAAGTCTTTATTATGGCATGCTCTTACCTCCTACACTATACACCCTCTCAGACCAGCATCTGAATTGGTGAATTTGTTCTAGTCCAGGGTCTGGTCCTCAGTTCTGTACACTCAAAAATCTGATCTGTCAGCACACCAAGAGTGGGCTTACTAACCAATTTCACAGAGACCAATGTATAAGGCAGAGAATTTATTTTTTAATTTGACGTGTGTGAGTCAGCTACAAAAGCCCAAACACGACACAAGCTGGCTTATGCAAAACAATAAAAACCATATAAAAATTGCTGGCTTCCATAATTGAAAAGAACAGTGCTTTCTTCAGAGATGGCTGGATTCAGATATTTAGATTAAGTAGCATAGATACTAACCTATCTCTTGGCATCGTTTTCCTCTGCACTGGCTTTGTTCTCAGGCAAGTAAATATGGCTAAGTTGGCTATAGAATTCCAGGCTTATGTTCTAGCAGTTTAGCAACTCCTGCAGAATGAGCACATCTCATTCCACGTATTTGCAAATGGTTCTAGCAAAAGTCTTGGGGGGGCTGATTCTCATTGGTCTAGATTTGTTCTCTTACCATCACTCAACCAATCACAGAAACTTGGATTTATCTAGACCTAAGTCATGTTCCTAGTTCTATATCTGGAAGACTGAATCAACCTTCCACAAACATGGATTGAGGGAAATAAAAATGCTCTCACCAAAAGAAGTCTGAATGAACGCCAACTAGGCAAAAAGAACAGGTGCCCATACAGTGTGTCACACAGTCTGAAATACTTAGCATGAGGAGGGGGTTTTCCCAGGTGAGAAGCTGTTCATGGAAAGCTGAATTGAAAGCAGAGGTTGTTTGTTGAGTATGGAATTGGAGCACAGATCCATAGTTGGTTTGAGGTTAAGTTGTGCTGAGCTGTGATAACTGAAAAATTGCCATAATAAGGTCATGCTTGGAATAGATTTCAGGAAGGTGGAGTCTGTGGACCAAGGAAGAACTCCCCCTTTACTCTCATTAGTTGTGGGACTACTAGCCACCTTTCACCTCTTGTTCTACCAATTTCTATGCTCCATGCTAACTGTGTTAGTCAGGGTTCTCCAGAGAAACAGAACCAGTAGAAGGTATATATTTATATTTGTATATACAAAGAGAATTATTATAAAGAATTGGCTCATGCAATTATGGAAGCTGAAAAGTCCCAAGATATGCAGGGTGAGCTGGCAAGCTAGGGACCCAGGAAAGCCAATGATTTTGTTCCAATACGAGTCAGAATGCCTGACAACTGGGAGAACCTATGGGGTAGTTCCATTCCAAAGGCTGGCAGGCTCATGACCCAGGGGGAGCCAATGTTTCAGTTCAAATCCAAAGGCAGGAAAAAAAACCGATGTTCCAGTTTGAAAGCAGTCAGGTAGGAGAACTTTCCCTTACTTTGGAGAGGGTCAGCCTTTCTGTTCTATTCAAACTTTTAACTGATTGGATGAAGCCCGCTCACATTAGGGAGGGCAATCTGCTTTACTCAGTCTACCAATTTAAGTATTAATCTCATCAAAAATATCCTGAGAGAAACACCAAGAATCATGTTTGACCAAATGTCTGGGCATCTCATAACTCAGTCAAGTTGACGCATAAAATTAACCATCAGGCTAACCATTTCCCTTTTCTGCATAGACACAATAAAGTTGAGCAGGTTTCCACTTACTGGATGATAATGATTTTCAACATCTCTCTTTCTAAGATTGTAAACAAGGCAAACTTGTTTGAAATTTTGAATCTGTCTGCTCTTTAATAAAAATTTTACAAGTGAGCCCTTGGTTTACTTCCACATGTGGCTCTCTGGAGTTTCTAATATTTAATTCATAGAATGCATTTACTTATTTCCAAGATTTCAGAAATCCTCATGGTAAAAACCATACTTAGTTTGTGCTAAATGAAATGATAAGTGCTGGGGGAGGTGGGCGGAGGGGCAGATCTACTGAAGAACTTCAAATCCAGGTAGTAGACAAGATGGCTGCAAATGAAACTATTGGTAAATGTGAAACAATATGGTTAAAATCTCATAAAAATACTAGGTGACTTAATACTGATGTTAAAACTTAAGGCCTGGTTTTTTTTTAATACGATTTCTGTGTGACACTGAAAAATGTTTTTAAAGACATAACTGTTTTTCATTAATTTGGACTTGAAATATTCCCATAGTATTATTATTATTATTATTAACATCTTTATTGGAGTATAATTGCTTTACAATGGTATGTTAAATTCTACTTTATAACAAAGTGAATCAGTTATACATATACATATGTTCCAATATCTCTTCCCTCTTGCATCTCCATCCCTCCCACCCTCCCGATCCCACCCCTCTAGGTGGTCACAAAGCACCGAGCTGATCTCCCTGTGCTATGCAGCTGCTTCCCACTAGCTATCTATTTTACGTTTGGTAGTGTATATATGTCCATGCCAATCTCTCACTTTGTCACAGCTTACCCTTCCCCCTCCCCATATCCTCAAGTCCATTCTCTAGTAGGTCTCTGCCTTTATTCCCGTCTTGCCCCTACGTTCTTCATGACCTTTTTTTTTTCTTACATTCCATATATATGTGTTAACATACAGTATTTGTTTTCCTCTTTCTGACTTACTACACTCTGTATGACAAACTCTAGGGCCATCCAACTCACTACAAATAACTCTATTTCATTTCTTTTTATGGCTGAGTAATATGCCATTGTATATATGTGCCACATCTTCTTTATCTATTCATCTGTTGATGGACACTTAGGTTGCTTCCATGTCCTGGCTATTGTAAATAGAGCTGCAATGAACATTGTGGTACATGATTCTTTTTGAATTATGGTTTTCTCAGCAGTGGGATTGCCGGGTTGAATGGTAGTTCTATTTTTAGTTTTTTAAAGAACCTCCATACTGTTCTCCATAGTGGCTGTATCAATTTATATTCCCACCAACAGTGCAAGAGTGTACCCTTTTCTCCACACCCTCTCCAGCATTTATTGTTTCTAGATTTTTTGATGATGGCCGTTCTGACTGGTGTGAGGTGATACCTCACTGTAGTTTTGATTTGCATTTCTCTAATGATTAGTGATGTTGAACATCCATTCATATGTTTGTTGGAAATCTGTATATCTTCTTTGGAGTAATGTCTATTTAGGTCTTCTGCCCATTTTTGGACTGGGTTGTTTGTTTTCTTCATATTGAGCTGCATGAGCTGCATGTAAATTTTGGAGATTCACCCTTTGTCAGTTGGTTCATTTGCAAATATTCTCTCCCATTCTGAAGGTTGTCTTTTCGTCTTGTTTATGTTTTCCTTTGCTGTGCAAAAGCTTTTAGGTTTCATTAGGTCCCATGTGTTTATTTTTGTTTTTATTTCCATTTCTCTAGGAGTTGGGTCAAAAAGGATCTTGCTGTGATTTATGTCATAGAGTGTTCTGCTTATGTTTCCTCTAAGAGTTTGATAGTCTCTGGCCTTACATTTAGGTCTTTAATCCGTTTTGAGTTTATTTTCATGTATGGTGTTAGGGAGTGTTCTAATTTCATTCTTTTACATGTACCTGTCCAGTTTTCCTAGCACCACTTACTGAAGAGGCTGTCTTTTCTCCACTGTATATTCTTGCCTCCTTTATCAAAGATAAGGTGACCATATGTGCCTGGGTTTATCTCTGGGCTTTCTATCCTGTTCCACTGATCTATATTTCTGTTTTTGTGCCAGTACCATACTGTCTTGATTACTGTAGCTTTGTAGTATAGTCTGAAGTCAGGGAGCCTGATTCCTCCAGCTCCACTTTTCTTTCTCAAGATTGCTTTGGCTATTCGGGGTCTTTTGCGTTCCATACCTATTGTGAAATTTTTTGTTCCAGTTCTGTGAAAAATGCTATTGGTAGTTTGATAGGGATTGCATTGAATCTGTGGATTGGTTTAGGTAGTAGAGTCATTTTCACAATGTTGATTCTTCCAATCGAACAACATGGTATATCTCTCCATCTATTTGTATCATCGTTAATTTCTTTCATCTGTGTCTTATAATTTTCTCATACAGGTCTTTTGTCTCCTTAGGTAGGTTTATTCCTAGATATTTTATTCTTTTTATTGCAATGGTAAATGGGAGTGTTTTCTTATTTCACTTTCAAATTTTTCATCATTAGTGTATAGGAATGCTAGAGATTTCTGTGCATTAAATTTGTATCCTGCTACTTTACCAAATTCATTGATTAGCTCTAGTAGTTTTCTGGTAACATCTTTAGGTTTCTCTATGTATAGTATCATGTCACCTGAAAACAGTCAGAGTTTTACTTCTTTTCTGACTTGAATTCCTTTTATTTATTTTTCTTCTCTGATTGCTGTGGCTAAAACTTCCAAAACTATGTTGAATAACAGTGGTGAGTGTGGGCAACCTTGTCTTGTTCCTGATCTTAGTGGAAATGGTTTCATTTTTTCACCATTGAGGACGATGATAGCTGTGGGTTAGACATATATGGCCTTTATTATGTTGAAGAAAGTTCTCTCTATGCCTGCTTTCTTCAGGGCTTTTATCATAAATGGGTGTTGAATTTTTTTGAAAGATTTCTCTGCATCGATTGAGATGATCACATGGTTTTTCTCCTTCAATTTGTTAATATGGTGTATCACATTGATTGATTTGCGTATATTGAAGAATCCTTGCATTCCTGGGATAAACCCCACTTGATCATGGTGTTTGATCCTTTTAATGTGCTGTTGGATTCTGTTTGCTAGTATTTTGTTGAGGATTTTTGCATCTATGTTCATTAGTGATATTGGCCTGTAGTTTTCATTTCTGTGACATCTTTGTCTGGTTTTGGTATCAGGATGATGGTGGCCTCGTAGAATGAGTTTGGGAGTGTTCCTCCCTCTGTTATATTTTGGGAGAGTTTGAGAAGGATAGGTGTTAGCTCTTCTCAAAATGTTTGATAGAATTTGCCTGTGAAGCCATCTAGTCCTGGGCTTTTGGTTGTTGGAAGTCTTTAATCACAGTTTCAATTTCATTCCTTGTGATTGGTCTGTTCATATTTTCTATTTCTTCCTGGTTCAGTCTCGGAAGGTTGTGCATTTCTAAAATTTGTCCATTTTTTCCAGGTTGTCCATTTTATTGCCTTATAGTTGCTTGTAGTAATCTCTCATGTTCCTTTGTATTTCTGCAGTGTCAGTTGTTACTTCTCCTTTTTCATGTCTAATTCTATTGATTTGAGTCTTCTCCCTTTTTTTCTTGATGAGTCTGGCTAATGGTTTATCAATTTTGTTTATCTTCTCAAATAACCAGGTTTTAGTTTTATTGATCTTTGCTATCATTTCCTTCATTTCTTTTTGATTTATTTCTGGTCTGATCTTTATGATTTCTTTCCTCTGCTAACTTTGGGGTTATTTTGTTCTTCTTTCTCTAATTGCTTCAGGTGTAAGTTTAGGTTGTTTATTTGAGATGTTTTTTGTTTCTTAAGGTAGGATTGTATTGCTATAAATGTCCCTCTTAGAACTGCTTTTGTTGCATCCCAGAGTTTTTGGGTCATCATGTTTTCACTGTCATTTGTTTCTAGGTATTTTTTGTTTGTTTGTTTCTAGGTATTTTTTGATTTCCTCAATGATCTCTTGGTTATTAAGTAGTGTATTGTTTAGCCTCATGTGTTTTTATTTTATACAGTTTTTTTCCTGTAATTGATATCCAGTCTTCTAGCGTTGTGGTCCGAAAAGATGCTTGATATGATTTCAGTTTTCTTAAATTTACCAAGGCTTGATTTGTGACCCAAGATATGACCTATCCTAGAGAATGTTTCATGAGCACTTAAGAAGAATGTGTATTCTGTTGTTTTTGGATAGAATTTCCTATAAATATCAATTAAGTCCATCTTGTTTAATGTATCTTTTAAAGCTTGTGTTTCCTTATTTATTTTCATTTTGGATGATCTGTCCATTGGTGAAAGTGGGGTGTTAAAGTCCCCTACTGTGATTTTGTTATTGTCAATTTCCCCTTTTATGGCTCTTAGTATTTGCCTTATGTATTGAGGTGCTCCTATGTTGGGTGCATTAATATTTACAATTGTTATGTCTTCTTCTTGGATCAATCCCTTGATCATTATGTAGTGTCCTTCTTTGTCTCTTGTAATGGTCTTTATTTTAAAGTCTGTTTTTTCTGATATGAGAATTGCTATTCCAGCTTTCTTTTGATTTCCATTTGCATGGACTATCTTTTTCCATCCCCTCACTTTCAGTCTGTATGTGTCCCTAGGTCTGAAGTGGGTCTCTGGTAGACAGCATATATACGAGTCTTGTTTTTGTATCCATTCATCAAGTCTATGTCTTTTGGTTGGAGCACTGAATCCATTTACATTTAAGGTAATTATCGATATGTATGTTCCTATTACCATTTTCTTAATTGTTTTAGGTTTGTTATTGTAGGTCTTATCTTCTCTTGTGTTTCCTGCCTACAGAAGTTCCTTTAGCATTTGTTGTAAGGCTGGCTTGGTGGTGTTGAATTCTCTTAGCTTTTGCTTGTCTGTAAAGCTTTTAATTTCTCCATCAAATCTGAATGAGGTCCTTGCTGGGTAGAGCAATCTTGGTCGTCGGTTTTTCTCCTTCATCACTTTAAATATGTCCTGCCACTCCCTTCTGGCTTGCAGAGTTTCTGCTGTAAGATCAGCTGTTAACCTTATGGGGATTCTCTTATGTGTTATTTATTGTTTTTCCCTTGCTGCTTTAATATTTTTTCTTTGTATTTAATTTTTGATAGTTTGATTAATATGTGTCTTGGCGTGTTTCTCCTTAGATTTATCCTGTATGGGACTCCTGTGCTTCCTGGACTTGATTAGCTCTTTCCTTTCCCATATTAGGGAAGTTTTCACCTGTAAAATCTTCCAATATTTTCTCAGTCCCTTTCTTTTTCTCTTCTTTCCTGGGGCCCTAATAATTCGAATGTTGGTGCGTTTAATGTTGTCCCTGAGGTCTCTGAGACTGTTCTCAGTTCTTTTCATTCTTTTTTCTTTATTCTGCTCTACAGTAGTTATTTCCACTATTTTATCTCCCATGTCACTTATCTGTTCTTCTGCCTCAGTTTTTCTGCTATTGGTCTCTTCTAGAGAATTTTTAATTTCATTTATTGTGTTGTTTGCTCTTTAGTTCTTCTAGGTTTTGTGAAATGTCTCTTGTATTTTCTCTATTCTATTTCCATGATTTTGGATCATCTTTAGTGTCATTATTCTGAATTCTTTTTCAGGTAGACTGCCTATTTCCTCTTCATTTGTTGGGTCTGGTGGGCTTTTGCCTTGCTCCTTCATCTGCTGTGTGTTTTTCTGTCTTCTCATTTTGCTTAACTTACTGTGTTTGGGGTCTGCTTTTTGTAGGCTGCAGGTTTGTAGTTCCCGTTGTTTTTGGTGTCTGTCCCCAGTGGCTAAGTTTGGTTCAGCAGGTTGTGTAGGCTTCCTGGTGGAGGGGCCTAGTGCCTGTGTTCTGGTGGGTGAGGTCATTGAGTGAAGCTGGGTCTTGACGTTGAGATGGAGATCTCTGGAGATTTTCACCATTTGATATTACATGGAGCTGGGAGGTCTCTTGTGGACCAGTGTCCTGAAGTTGACTCTCACACCTCAGAGGTGCAGCCCTGACACTTGCCTGGAGCAAGTTTATTCTGAGCCTTTCATCCACATGGCTCAGAATAAAAGGGATAAAAAATAGAAAGAAAGAACATAAAATAAAATAAAATAAAATAAAGTAAAATAAAATAAAATAGTTATTAAAATAAAAAAAATTAGTAAGAAAAACAATTTTTAACTAAAAAACAGAAAAAAATGGATGGACAGTACCCTAGGACAAATGGTAAGAGCAGAGCTATACAGACAAAATCACAAAGAGAAGCATACACGTACACACTCACAAAAAAAGAAAAAAGGGAAAAAAAAATATATCTTTGTTCCCAAAGTCCTCCTCCTCAATTTGGGATGATTTGTTGTCTGTTCAGGTATTCCACAGATGCAGGGTACATCAAGTTGACTGTGGAGATTTAATCTGCTGCTCCTGAGGCTGATGGGAGAAATTTCCTTTTCTCTTCTTTGTTTGCACAGCTCCCGGGGTTCAGCTTTGGATTTGGACCCGCCTCTGCATGTAGATCGCCTGAGGGCATCTGTTCTTTGCTCAGACAGGATGAGGTTAAATAAGCAGCTGATTAGGGCGCTCTGGCTCACCCAGGTCAGGGGGAGGGAGGGGTACGGATGTGGGGTGAGCCTGCGACGGCAGAGGCCGGCTCGACATTGCACCAGCCTGAGGCGTGCCGTGCGTTCTCCTAGGGAAGTTGTCCCTGGATCATGGGACCCTGGCAGTGGCAGGCTGCACAGGGTCCTGGGAGGGGAGGTGTGGGTAGTGACCTGTGCTTGCACACCAGCTTCTTGGTGGTGGCAGCAGCAGGCTTAGTGTCTCATGCCCGTCTCTGGGGTCTGTGCTGATAGCCTTGGCTCGCGCCCATCTCTGGAGCTCCTTTAAGCAGCACTCTTAATCCCCTCTCCTTGTGCACCAGGAAACAAAGACACAAGAAAAAGTGTCTTGTCTCTTCGGCAGCTCCAGACCTTTTCCCGGACTCCCTCCTGGCTAGCTGTGGTGCACTAGCCCCCTTCAGGCTGTGTTCACGCAGCCAACCCCAGTCCTCTCCCTGGGATCCAACCTAAGCCAGAGCCTCAGCTCCCAGCCCCCGCCCGCCCTGGCGGGTGAGCAGACAAGCCTCTCGGGCTGGTGAGTGCTGGTTGGCACCGATCCTCTGTGCGGGAATCTCTCCGCTTTGCCCTCTGCACCCCTGTGACTGCGCTCTCCTCTGTGGCTCCAAAGCTCCCCCCAGCCCGTGAAGGGGCTTCCTAGTGTGTGGAAACCTTTCCTCCTTCACAGCTCCCTCCCACTGGTGCAGATCCCATCCCTATTCTTTTGTCTCTGTTTTTTCTTTTTTCTTTTGCCCTACCCAGGTACGTGGGGAGTTTCTTGCCTTTTGGGAGGTCTGAGGTCTTCTGCAAGCGTTCAGTAGGTGTTCTATAGGAGCTGTTCCACATATAGATGTGTTTCTGATGTACTTGTGGAGAAGAAGGTGATCTCCGCGTCTTACTCTTCCACCATCTTGAAGCTCTCCCATATTATTTTTTATCATCCATTTCATTTTATTTATTTATTTATTTATTTAACATCTTTATTGGAGTATAACCACTTTACAATGGTGTGTTATTTTCTGCTTTATAACAAAGTGAATCAATTATACATATACCCCATATCCATATTATTTTTTAGAAATATAAAGAAAAAGTTGTTTACTTTTACCAAAAGTGTAATAGTGGTTACTTTCTTAGGGGAGGGAAGGAGAGTTTGTGGGTTTGAAAGGGGAACATGGATAGGGTTCAGAGATGTTTGTTTTATTATTATACTTCACAGCTTACATGTCATGTATATTTTTATACTAAAATTATATACTTTTAAATAGCTTTATTGAGTTATAGTTGACATATAGTAAACTGCACACATTTAGCATTTTGATAGGTATGACATATGCCTACATCTGGTAAAACCACAGCTGCAATAAAGATAGTGAACATATCATCACCCCAAAGTTTACTTCTCCCCCTTTTAATCTCTCCCTTCTGTTCCTCTGTGCCCCCCACATCCTCAGGCAACCACTGATCTGCTTTCTGTCACTACAGATTAGATCGCATTTTCTAGAATTTTATATAGACAGAAACATATATATATATATATATATATATATATATATATATATATATATACTCCTTTTATTTTGATAAGGTAGTCTGACTTTCTTCATTCAGAATAATTGTTTTGAAATTCATCCATGTTGTAACATGTACTGATAGTTCATTTTTCTCCATTACTGAGTAGTATTCCATCATACTGGTGTACAAAAATTGGTTTATCCATTCACCTGTTAATAGGTATTTGGGTCATTTCCAGTTTGGGTTATTATAAATAAAGCTAATAGGAACATTTGTGTACAAATCTTTTATGAAAATATGCTTCTGTTTCTCTTGGATAAATACATAAGAGTGGAATGGCTGACTCACATGGGAGAAATCTACCATATTGTTTTTCACTGGCACAAAATAGACATGTAGATCAATGGAACAGGATACAAAGCCTAGAAATAAACCCACACACTTATGGTCAATTAATCTACAACAAAGGAGACAAGAATACACAATAGAGAAAAGACAGTCTCTTCAATAAGTGGTGCTGGGGAAAATGGACAGCTACATGTAAAAGAATGAAATTAAAACATTCTCTAACACCATATTAAAAAAAACCCCTCGAAATGGATTAAAGACCTAAATGTAAGACTGGATACTATAAAACTCCTAGAGGAAAATATAGGCAGAACACTCTTTGACATAAATCACAGCAATATACTTTTGGATGTGTCCTCTAGAGTAATGGAAACAAAAGCAAAAATAACCAAATTGGACCTAATTAAACTGAAAAGCTTTTGCACAACAAAGGAAACCATAAACAAAACAAAAAGACAACCTATGGAATAGGAGAAAATATTTGAAAATGATGCATCTGACAAGGGGTTACTCTTAAAGTATACAAACAGCTCAATATCAAAAAAACAAACAACCATCAAAAAGTGGGCAGAAGACCTAAATAGACATTTCTCCAGAAAAGACATACAGATGGACAACAGGTACATGAAAAGATGCTCAACATCACTAGTTGTTAGAGAAATGCAAATGAAAAACTGCAATGAGGTACCACCTCACACTGGTCATAATGGCCATCATCAAAGTCTACAAATAATAAATGCTGGAGAGGGTGTGGAGAAAGGGAATCCTCCTACACTGTTGGTGGGAATGTAAACTGGTATATAGCCACTATGGAAAACAGTATGGAGGTTCCTTAAAAAACTAAAAATAGAGTTACCATATGATCCAGCACTCCCATTCCTGGGTATATGTCTAGGAAGGATGAAAACTCTAATTTGAAAAGATACATGCACCCCCATGTTCATAGCAGCACTATTTACAATAGCCAAGACGCAGAAGCAGCCTAACTGTCCATCAACAGATGAATGGATAAATAAGATGTGGTATGTATACACACACACACACACATACACACAATGGAATATTACTCAGCCATAAAAAAGAATAAAATACTGCCATTTGTAGCAACATAGATGGACCTAGAGATTATCATACTAAGTGAGGTAAGTCAGAGAAAGGTAAATATCATATGATACCACTTATATGTGGAATCTAAAAAAATGATTCAAATGAAATTGTTTTCAAAACAGAAATAGACTCACGGGCATAGAAAAAAAAAAAAACTTATGGTTACCGAAGGGGAAAGGAGGGGGAGGGATAAATTAGGAGTTTGGGATTAACAGATACACACTACTATATATAAAATAAACAATAAGTACCTACAGTATAGCACAGGGAGCTATAGTCAATATTTTGTAATAACCTACAATATAATGGAAAAGAATGTGTAAAAGAATATATAAAACATATATCCACATATATATGTATAACTGAATCACTTTTCTGTACACCTGAAATATTGTAATTCAACTCTACGCAATTAAAAAAAGAAATATTTTTAAACAACTAAAATAAAATAGGTAAACAACAAGGACCTATTGTATAGCGTAGGGAACTATATTCAATATAACTTATAATGGAAAAGAAACTGAAAAAGAATATATAGGTATACATATATATTCACATATATAACTGAATCACTTTGCTGTACATCTGAAACTAATACAGCATTTTACAACAACTATACTTCAATAAACAAAGAAATAATAATAAATAAATAAAAGGAAACTACCATACTATTTTTCATAGTGGCTGTACCATTTACATTTCCACCAGCAGTGTGTGAGGCTTCTAGTTGCTTCCACATGCTCACAAACCCTTGGTAGCATTTGTCTTTCTAATTTTAGACATTCTAATAGGGAGATAATAGAATTTCATTGTAATCTAAAGTACATTTCCCTGATGACTAATGATTTTGAGCATCTTTTCATATGCTTATATGACATCCACATATACATTTCTTTGTTATGTTCAAACCTTTTGTCCATTTTAAACATCAGATTTTTTTATTGAGTTTTGAGAGTTCTTTACATATTCTTGGGTATAAGTTCTTTAGTAGATATATGACTTGCAAATATTTTTCATAGTCCATGACTTGTCTTTTTATTTTCTTAACAGTGTCTTTCAAGGAGCAGAGTTCTTAATATTTTTGAAGTCCACTTTATCAGTGTTTTCTTTCATGGATTATTCTTTTGGTGTTGTACCTAACAAATGTTTGCCTAATCCAAGGTTACAAAAATTTTCTCCTTTTTTTCCTAAATGAATGTTTATAATTCTAAACTTTACATTTACAACTTGAACTGTTTGGAGATTAGTGTATATCCATCATAACTATCAATGCCATAAACTTATCCATCACATCCAAGTTTCTCCCTAGCCCTGTTGTTGTTTTTTACCTTTTGTGATAAGAGCACTTAACATAATATCTTCTACCTTAGCACATTTTAAAGTATACAATCAGTGTTGTTAATTATAGGACCTATATTGTACAGTTCTACTCTAAAACATTTATTTTGCACAACTAAAACTTTATGACCTTTGACTAACACCTCCCCGTTTCCCCCACCTTCCAGCTCCTGGCAACCACCAATCTACTCTCTGCTTCAATGTATAAAGTGAGATAATGTAGTATTTGTCTTTCTGTGTCTGGCTTACTTCACTTAACATAATGTCCTCCGGGTTCATCCTTGTTGCTGCAAATGGCAGGATTGCCTTCTTTTTTTAAGGCTGAATAATATTCCATTGTACTTTATTTTTCTATTCATCCATTGATGAACATTTAGTTGTTTTCATATCTTGATTATGTAAATAATGCTACAGTGAACATGGGAATGAACTATCTCTTTGAGATCCAGATTTCTGTCCCTTTGGATACATGCCCAGAAATGGGATTGTGGATAATATGGTAGCTCTATTTTTAATTTTTTGAGGAACCTCCATATTGTTTGCCATAATGGTTGTACCAATTTACATTCCCTCCAATAGTATTCAAGAGTTCCCTTTTCTCCACATCCTCATCAGTACTTGTTATCTTTGGTTTTTTTTGATAATAGCCATCCTAACAGGTGTGAGGTGATTTCTCATTGTGGTTTTGATTTGCATTTCCCTGATAATTAGTGATGTTGAGCATATTTTCATACACCTGTTAGAAATTGTAAGTATTTTTTGGAGAAATATCTGTTTAGGTGCTTGGCCCAATTTTTAATTGGTTTATTTGGTTTTTGTCTATTAAGTTGTTTGAGTTCCTTATATATTTTGGATATCAATCCCTTATCAGATATATGGTCTGAAAATATTTTCTCCCATGCTATAGGTTGTATTTACATGTTGTTGATTGCCTTTGTTTGTTTTCATTGATTTACTACATAGTTTTTTGATTTATATTTTACTGATATCCACTCTGTTCTTCCTTCTGCTTATTTGGATTTCATTTGTACTTCTTTTTCTAGTTTTCTAAGGTGAAAGTTGTTGTTGATTTGGGACATTTTTTCCTGTTGAAGTAAATAGTGCTCTAAGCTTTCTTGTAATTGCAGCTTTAGCTGCATCCCCAAAACTTTGATATGTTGTAGTTTTATTTTAATTCAGTTCAAAATACTTTCTATTTTCCCTTTTGATTTCTTATTTGATTTTTGAATTATTTATGTGTACTATTTAGCTTTTACATATTTGGGGTTTTTTTTTTTAGGTATCTTGTTTTTTTTTTTTTTTTTTTGTGGTATGCAGGCCTCTCACTATTGTGGCCTCTCCCGTTGCGGAGCATAGGCTCTGGACGCCCAGGCTCAGCGGCCATGGCTCACGGGGCCAGCCGCTCCGTGGCATGTGGGATCTTCCCGGACCAGGGCATGAACCTGTGTCCCCTGCATTGGCAGGTGGACTCTCATCCACTGCGCCACCAGGGAAGCCCTTTAGGTATCTTAATGTGGCTGGTTTCAAATATAATTCTGTGGTGGTAATTTGATTTCTTTTAAACATATTGAAACTTGTTTCATGGCCCAGAATATGGTCTGTGTTGTTAAGTGTTCTGAGTGAACTTGAAAAAAATGTGTATTCTGCAGTTGTTGAGTGGAATGTTCTGTAAGTGTCAATTCAGTCGAGTAGATTGGTAATGTGCAAGTCTCATATACAAGCACATCTTGTTTTATTGCGCTTCACAGATATTGCAGTTTTTACAAATTGAAAGTTTGTGGCAAACTGGTTTGTCCAATGGTGGTTAGCATTTTCTAGCAATAAAGTGCTTTAATTAAGGTATGTGCATTTTTTTAATACATAATGCTATTTCACATTTGATAGACTACTGAATAGTATGAACATAACTTTTATATGCACTAGGAAACCAAGAAATTCATGTTACTAGCTTTATTGTGGTGCTCTGGAACCAAACCCACAGTATCTCTGAGGTAGGCCTGTATTCTTAATGTTTTTCTTTCTCTATGGAGTGAGGGTTTTTTAAAATTACTTAACTATATGGATTTGTCTATTTTACTTTGAAGATCTGTCAGTGTTTATTTCATATATTTTGAAGCTCTCTATTAGCTGTATAAAGGTTCAGTATCATGTATCTACTTGATGAATTGACCCCTATATCACTATGAAATCCCTTTTTGTGTCTCTTAATATTCTTTATTCTGAAATCAACTTTGTCTGAAAAAATATAGCCACTTCAGCTTTAATTATCTTTTTTTTTTTTTTTTTTTTTTTTTTTTTTTGCGGTAGGCAGGCCTCTCACTGTTGTGGCCTCTCCCCTTGCAGAGCACAGGCTCCGGATGCGCAGGCTCAGCAGCCATGGCTCACGGGCCTAGCCGCTCTGCGGCATGTGGGATCTTCCCAGACCGGGGCACGAACCCGTGTCCCCTGCATCGGCAGGCGGACTCTCAACCACTGCGCCACCAGGGAAGCCCTAATTATCTTTTAAAGAGATTTTAATAGTAAAAGAGTCCTTAGGTCAGTCGCAGTGCGTGGCTCACGGTCGACCAAGGCTGTTTAAAATAAGTAAATAAATAAATAAATAAATGAGTCTATATTTACGCATGTAGTTATCATTTCCTGTGTGCTTCATGCTTTTGTATAGATCCATATTTCTCTCCGCTATCTTGTTCCTTCTGCTTTAATTTCTTGTAATGCACGTCTGAATTCTTTTTCGTTTTGTGTGTCTGAAATGATCTTTATTTTGCTTTTGCTTTTGAAAAAATAGTTTCCTTGGATAAAGAATTATAGGCTGACATTTTTCATTTTTTCTTTCAATGCTTCCCTGTCATTTTTGTATTGTTGCCAATGTGAAATGTGCTGTCATCCAACTATTGAATATGATGTCAACAGAGGTTGTGTGCCTCTATACATAACATGTATTTTTTCTCTGGCTGTTTTAAATATTTTTTCTTTTATCAATAGTTTAGAAGAGAGCAAAGATCAATAAAATTAAAAGCTGGTTCTTTTTCCGGGTAAGATGGCGGAAGAGTAAGACGCGGAGATCACCTTCCTCCGCACGGATACACCAGAAATGCAGCTACACGTGGAACAACTCCTACAGAACACCTACTGAATGCTGGCAGAAGACCCCAAACCTCCCAAAAGGCAAGAAACTCCCCACATACCTGGGTAGGGCAAAGCGGAGAGATTCCCGCACAGAGGATCGGTGCCGAGCGGCACTCACCCGCCCGAGAGGCTTGTCTGCTCGCCCGCCAGGGCGGGCGGTGCTGGAAGCTGAGGCTCGGGCTTCCGTCAGAGCTCAGGGAAAGGACTGGGGCTGGCGGCGAGAACTCAGCCTGAAGGGGGCTAATGTGCCACAGCTAGCCGGCAGGGAGTCCGGGAAAACTCTGGAGCTGCCGAAGAGGCAAGAGACTTTTTCTTCCCTCTTGGTTTCCTGGTGCGCGAGGAGAGGGGATTAAGAGCGCTGCTTAAAGGGGCTCCACAGACGGGCGCGAGTCACGACTGAAAGCGCGGAGCCCAGTGACGGGCGTGGGACGCTGGGGCTGCTGCTGCCGCCACCAAGAAGCCTGTGTGCGAGCGCAGGTCACTGTCCACACCGCCCTTCCGGGAGCCTGTGCAGCCCGCCACTGCCAGGGTCCCGGGATCCAGGGGCGGCTTCCCTGGGAGAACGCACGGCGCGCCTCGGGCTGGTGCAACGTCACGCCGAACTCTGCCGCTGCAGGCTCGCCCCGCACTCCGTGCCCCTCTCTCCCGCACGGCCTGAGTGAGCCAGAGTCCCCGAAGAGGCTGCTCCTTTAACCCTGTCCTGTCTGAGCGAAGAACAGACGCCCTCCGGCGACCTACACGCAGAGGCGGGGCCAAATCCAAAGCTGAGACCCAGGAGCTGTGAGAACAAAGAAGAGAAAGGGAAACCTCTCCCAGCAGCCTCAGAAGCAGCGGATTAAAGCTCCACAATCAACTTGATGTACCCTGCATCTGTGGAACACATGAATAGACAACAAATCATCCCAAATTGAGGAGCCAGGAGTCAGTGCTGTGCCTCTGAGGTGGGAGAGCCAACTTCAGGACACTGGTCCACAAGAGACCTCCCAGCTCCACATAATATCAAACAGTGAAAATCTTCCAGAGATCTCCATCTCAACACCAGCACCCAGCTTCACTCAACGACCAGCAAGCTACAGTGCTGGACACCCTATGCCAAACAACTAGCAAGACAGGAACACAACGCCACCCATTAGCAGAGAGGTGGCCTAAAATCATAAAAAGTCCGCAGACACCCCAAAACACACCACCAGACGTGGACCTGCCCACCAGAAAGACAAGATCCAGCCTCATTCACCAGAACACAGGCACTAGTACCTTCCACCAGGAAGCCTACACAACCCACTAAACCAACCTTAGCCACTGGGGACAGACACCAAAAACAACGGGAACTACGAACCTGCAGCCTGCAAAAAGGAGACCCCAAACACAGTAACATAAGCAAAATGAGAAGACAGAAAAACACACAGCAGGAGAAGGAGCAAGATAAAAACCCACCAGACCTAACAAATGAAGAGGTAATAGGCAGTCTACCTGAAAAAGAATTCAGAATAATGATGGTAAAGATGATCCAAGATTCTATTTCCCAGATCCAAAATCTTGGAAATAGAATAGACAAAATGCAAGAAACAGTTAACAAGGACCTAGAAGAACTAAAGATGAATCAAGCATCGATTAAAAACACAATACATGAAATAAAAAATACTCTAGATGGGATCAATAGCAGAATAACTGAGGCAGAAGAACGGATAAGTGAGGTGGAAGATAAAATAGTGGAAATAACTGCTGCAGAGCAAAATAAAGAAAAAAGAATGAAAAGAACAGAGGACAGTCTCAGAGACCTCTGGGACAACATTAAATGCACCAACATACGAATTATAGGGGTTCCAGAAGAAGAAGAGAAAAAGAAAGGGACTGAGAAAATATTTGAAGAGATTATAGTTGAAAACTTCCCTAATATGGGAAAGGAAATAGTTAATCAAGTCCAGGAAGCACAGAGAGTCCCATACAGAATAAATCCAAGGAGAAATACGCCAAGACACATATTAATCAAACTGTCAAAAATTAAACACAAAGAAATCATATTAAAAGCAGCAAGGCAAAAACAACAAATAACACACAAGGGAATCCCCATCAGGATAACAGCTGATCTCTCAGCAGAAACTCTACAAGCCAGAAGGGAGTGGCAGGACATAATTAAAGTGATGAAGGAGAGAAACCTGCAACCAAGATTACTCTACCCAGCAAGGATCTCATTCAGATTTGATGGAGAAATTAAAACGTTTACAGACAAGCAAAAGCTGAGAGAGTTCAGCACCACCAAACCAGCTTTACAACAAATGCTAAAGGAACTTCTCTAGGCAAGAAACACAACAGAAGGAAAAGACCTACAATAACGAACCCAAAACAATTAAGAAAATGGGAATAGGAACATACATATCGATAATTACCTTAAATGTAAATGGACTAAATGCTCCCACCAAAAGACACAGATTGGCTGAATGGATACAAAAAGAAGACCCATATATATGCTGTCTACAAGAGACCCACTTCAGACCTAGAGACACATACAGACTGAAAGTAAGGGGATGGAAAAAGATATTCCATGCAAATGGAAACCAAAAGAAAGCTGGAGTAGCAATTCTCATATCAGACAAAATAGACTTTAAAATAAAGACTACTAGAAGAGACAAAGAAGGACACTACATAATGATCAAGGGATCGATCCAAGAAGAAGATATAACAATTGTAAATATTTATGCACCCAACATAGGAGCACCTCAATACATAAGGCAAATACTAACAGCCATAAAAGGAGAAATCGACAGTAACACAATCATAGTAGGGGACTTTAACACCCCACTTTCACCAATGGACAGATCTTCCAAAATGAAAATAAATAAGGAAACACAAGCTTTAAATGATACATTAAACAAGATGGACTTAGTTGATATTTATAGGACATTCCATCCAAAAACAACAGAATACACATTTTTCTCAAGTGCTCATGGAACATTCTCCAGGATAGATCATATCTTGGGTCACAAATCAAGCCTTGGTAAATTTAAGAAAATTGAAATTGTATCAAGTGTCTTTTCTGACCACAATGCTATGAGACTAGATATCAATTACAGGAAAAGAGCTGTAAAAAATACAAACACATGGAGGCTAAACAATACACTACTTAATAACGAAGTGATCACTGAAGAAATCAAAGAGGAAATAAAAAAATACCTAGAAACAAATGACAATGGAGACACGACGACCCAAAACCTATGGGATGCAGCAAAAGCAGTTCTAAGAGGGAAGTTTATAGCAATACAATCCCACCTTAAGAAACAGGAAACATCTCGAATAAACAACCTAACCTTGCACCTAAAGCAATTAGAGAAAGAAGTACAAAAACACCCCAAAGTTAGCAGAAGGAAAGAAATCATAAAAATCAGATCAGAAATAAATGAAAAAGAAATGAAGGAAACGATAGCAAAGATCAATAAAACTAAAAGCTGGTTCTTTGAGAAGATAAACAAAATTGATAAACCATTAGCCAGACTCATCAAGAAAAGAAGGGAGAAGACTCAAATCAATAGAATTATAAATGAAAAAGGAGAAGTAACAACTGACACTGCAGAAATACAAAAGATCATGAGAGATTACTACAAGCAACTCTATGCCCATAAAATGGACAACCTGGAAGAGATGGACAAATTCTTAGAAATGCACAACCTGCCAAGACTGAATCAGGAAGAAATAGAAAATATGAATAGACCAATCACAAGCACTGAAATTGACACTGTGATTAAAAATCTTCCATCAAACAAAAGCCCAGGACCAGATGGCTTCACAGGCGAATTCTATCAAACATTTAGAGAAGAGCTAACACCCATCCTTCTCAAACTCTTCCAAACAATATCAGAGGAAGGAACACTCCCAAACTCATTCTACGAGGCCACCATCACCTTGATACCAAAACCAGACAAGGATGTCACAAAGAAAGAAAACTACAGGCCAATATCACTGATGAACATAGATGCAAAAATCCTCAACAAAATACTAGCAAACAGAATCCAACAGCACATTAAAAGGATCATACACCATGATCAAGTGGGGTTTATTCCAGGAATGCAAGGATTCTTCAATATACGCAAATCAATCAATGTGATACACCATATTAACAAGTTGAAGGAGAAAAACCATATGATCATCTCAATAGATGCAGAGAAAGCTTTCGACAAAATTCAACACCCATTTATGATAAAAACCCTGCAGAAAGTAGGCATAGAGGGAACTTTCCTCAACATAATAAAGGCCATATATGACAAACCCACAGCCAACATTGTCCTCAATGGTGAAAAACTGAAACCATTTCCACTAAGATCAGGAACAAGACAAGGCTGCCCACTCTCACCACTCTTATTCAACATAGTTTTGGAAGTTTTAGCCACAGCAATCAGAGAAGAAAAGGAAATAAAAGGAATCCAAATCGGAAAAGAAGAAGTAAAGCTGTCACTGTTTGCAGATGACATGATACTATACATAGAGAATCCTAAAGATGCTACCGAAAAACTACTAGAACTAATCAATGAATTTGGTAAAGTAGCAGGATACAAAATTAATGTACAGAAATCTCTGGCATTCCTGTACACTAATGATGAAAAATCTGAAAATGAAATCAAGAAAACACTCCCATTTACCATTGCAACAAAAAGAATAAAATATCTAGGAATAAACCTACCTAAGGAGACAAAAGACCTGTATGCAGAAAATTATAAGACACTGATGAAAGAAATTAAAGATGATACAAATAGATGGAGAGATATACCATGCTCCTGGATTGGAAGAATCAATATTGTGAAAATGACTCTACTACCCAAAGCAATCTACAGATTCAATGCAATCCCTATCAAACTACCACAGGCATTTTTCACAGAACTAGAACAAAAAATTTCAAAATTTGTTTGGAAAAACAAAAGACCCCGAATAGCCAAAGCAATCTTGAGAACGAAAAACGGAGCTGGAGGAATCAGGCTCCCTGACTTCAGACTATACTACAAAGCTACAGTAATCAAGACAGTGTGGTACTGGCATAAAAACAGAAAGATAGATCAGTGGATCAGGATAGAAAGCCCAGAGATAAACCCACGCACATATGGCCAACTTATCTTTGATAAAGGAGGCAGGAATGTACAGTGGAGAAAGGACAGCCTCTTCAATAAGTGGTGCTGGGAAAACTGGACAGGGACATGTAAAAGTTTGAGATTAGATCATTCCCTAACACCATACACAAAAATAAGCTCAAAATGGATTAAAGACTTAAATGTAAGGCCAGACACTATCAAACTCTTAGAGGAAAACATAGGTAGAACACTCTATGACATAAATCACAGCAAGATCCTTTTGGACCCACCTCCTAGAGAAATGGAAATAAAAACAAAGATAAACAAATGGGACCTAATGAAACTTCAAAGCTTTTGCACAGCAAAGGAAACCATAAACAAGACCAAAAGACAACCCTCAGAATGGGAGAAAATATTTGCAAATGAAGCAACTGACAAAGGATTAATCTCCAAAATTTATAAACAGCTCATGCAGCTCAATAGCAAAAAAACAAACAACCCAATCCAAAAATGGGCAGAAGACTTAAATAGGCATTTCTCCAAAGAAGATATACAGACTGCCAACAAACACATGAAAGAATGCTCAACATCATTAATCATTAGAGAAATGCAAATCAAAACTACAATGAGATATCATCTCACACCAGTCAGAATGGCCATCATCAAGAAATCTAGAAACAATAAATGCTGGAGAGGGTGTGGAAAAAAGGGAACACTCTTGCACTGCTGGTGGGAATGTGAATTGGTACAGCCACTATGGAGAACAGTATGGAGGTTCCTTAAAAAACTAAAAATAGAACTACCATATGACCCAGCAACCCCACTAATAGGCATATACCTTGAGAAAACCAGAATTCAAAAAGTGTCATGTACCAAAATGTTCATTGCAGCTCTATTCACAATAGCCCGGAGCTGGAAACAACCTAAGTGTCCATCATCGGATGAATGGATAAAGAAGATGTGGCACATATATACAATGGAATATTACTCAGCCATAAAAAGAAACGAAACTGAGCTATTTGTAATGAGGTGGATAGACCTAGAGTCTGTCATACAGAGTGAAGTAAGTCAGAAAGAAAAAGACAAATACCGTATGCTAACACATATATACGGAATTTAAAAAAAAAAAAAAGTCATGAAGGACCTAGGGGCAAAACAGGAATAAAGACACAGACCTACTTGAGAATGGACTTGAGGATATGGGGAGGGGGAAGGGTAAGCTGTGACAAAGCGAAAGAGAGGCATGGACATATATACACTACCAAACGTAAGGTAGATAGATAGTGGGAAGCAGCCACAGAGCACAGGGAGATCAGCTCGGTGCTTTGTGACCGCCTGGAGGGGTGGGATGGGGAGGGTGGGAGGGAGGGAGATGCATGAGGGAAGGGATGTGGGAACAGATGTATATGTATGACTGATTCACTTTGTTATAAAGCAGAAACTAATTAAAAGATTTAAAAAAAAAAATAGTTTAGAAGAATTTGATTTTGATGTATTTTCATGTAATTTCTCTCTTTTTTTTGTGTGTGCTTGAGTTTGAGTTTTTTTGGATCTGTGGGTTTATAGTTCCTCCTTTCTCCTCTTTTCTCTTTCCTTCTCTTGGGACTCTAATTACATATATTTCACATTGCTTGAAATTGCACCACAGCTTATCAATTCTCTGTTTATTTTTTAGTACATTTTCTCAGAGTTTTATAATGGATAATTTTAATTGCCATGTATTTGAGTTCAGTAATCATTTTCTTCTGCAATGTTTCATTTCCCATAACCACATCCGATGCAGTTTTCCTCTCAGACATTGTCTTTTCACCTCTAGAAGTTGGATTTGTGCCTCTTTGGGGGAGTTTCTGTGCCTCCATTTCATATAGTCAGTCTTTCCTCTAGATTCTTAAATGTACAAAATAAAACTAAAATAGCTGTTATTCTTTTTCTACTAATTCTCTCCTCTGTGTCATTTCTGGGACAGTTTCTCTTTTTTATTGAAGTATAGTTGCTGTACAATATTGTATGTTACAGGTGTACAATATAGTGATTCACAATTTTTATAGGTTATACTCCATTTATAGTTATTATAATATATTTGCTATACTCCCTGTGTTGTACAATACATCCTTGTAGCTTATTTTATACCTAATAATTTGTAACTCTTAATCCCCTCCTCCCTATTTCTCCCCTCCTCCCTTCCCTCTCCCCACTGGTAACCACTAGCTTATTATCTATATCTGTGAGTCTGCTTCTTTTTTTTTGTTTTTTTTTTGTTTTTTTTTGCGGTACGCAGGCCTCTCACTGTTGTGGCCTCTCCCGTTGCGGAGCACAGGCTCTGGACGCACAGGCTCAGTGGCCATGGCTCACGGGCCCAGCCGGCATGTGGGATCTTCCCGGACCGGGGCACGAACCCGTGTCCCCTGCATCGGCAGGCGGACTCTCAACCACTGCGCCACCAGGGAAGCCCTGCTTCTTTTTTGTTATATTTACTAGTTTGTGGTATTTCTTAGATTCCATATATAAGTGATATCATACAGTATTTGTCTTTCTCTGTGTTATTTCACTTAGTGTATTGCCCTCCAAGCCCATCTATGTTGCTGTAAATGGCAAAATTTTGTTCTTTTTAATGGCTGAATAGTATTCCTTGTGTATATGTGTGTCTTCTTCATACATGCCACATCTTCTTCATACATTCATCTGTTGATGGACACTCTGGGCACTCAGGTTGCTTCTATATCTGGCTATTGTAAATAATGCTGCTATGAACATTGGGGTGCATGTATCTTTTCAAATTAGTGCTTTTGTTTTTTTCAGATATATACTCAGGAGTGGAATTGCTGGGTCATATGATAGTTCTATTTTTAGTTTTTTGAGAAGACTCCATACTGTTTTCCACAGTGGCTGTACCTATTTACATTCCTACCAACAGTGTACAAGGGTTGGGGCAGTTTCTTGATTGATTCCTCTTCTCACCATGGGCCTGTTTTTCTGTTTCTTTGCATGCCTGGTAATTTTTTATAGGATGCCAGTCATTTAAAATTTTACCTTGTTGGGTGCTTGATATATTTATATTCTTTTAAATACTCTTGAGCTTTGTTCTGGGACTTGGTTAAGTTACTTGAAAGCAGTTCGATCCATTTTAGTCTTGCCTTTAAGTTCTCTTAGGTGGAACCAGAGAGACTTCTAGTCTATGGCTAATTTTTTTCCAGTACTAAGGCCAAATTGCTCTGACTACTCTATCCAATGCCCTGTGAATTATGAACTTTTGCTCTGTAGCTGGTGTGAACTGCTATCTTCCTAGCCCTGTATGGAAGAAAGCTGGAACTAGGGTGAAGTGAGGGAGTTATCAAGGGTAAAAAGTTTAAGGTGGTAGTCTCTCTGAGGCTCATCTAAGTGCAGAGTCTGCACCTGAGACTGAGTGCCTCCTAAAATTTTGTGTCCTGGACACCATGCTTGCCTTACAGTAGTCCCACTTCTGGTTTGTAGGATTAGTCATTTTAATGCAGGGGTCGGCAAACTTTTTCTTTAAGGACTAGATAGTAAATATTTTAGGCTTGTGAGACATACAGGTTCTACTGCATCTATTCAACTCTGGTAGTTTAGCACAAAGTAGTCATATACAACCTGTGAATGATAGGTGTGACTTTGTTTCAATAAAACTTTATTTACAAAAACAGATGGTTGGCTTACTGGCTGCAGTTTGCTCATTCCTTCTCTAATCCCTTGGGTGCTCTTTCCCCAGCCTTGATTAGTTTCTTCACATGCATGTGCTAATTAGTACTTAACTGATTAACTGAGAGAGACTGCAGATTTTCAGAGTGTTTCTTTGTTCAACTCTCTTTTTTCTAGCACTTTCCCTTGCATACTCTGGTTTCCTTGGCCTCCTTTTCTCCCAGCCTCATCACTCCAAGTCAGGGAGACCACTTGGCTCTAAGTTTGTTCTCCTTGTGTCATGGCCTCTTCATTGAGTGACATCCAATATCTTAGTGTGTGTCATTTCACATTTTGTGTATACTTTTTAAAGTTATTTCAGGTGAGAGGATAAATGCAATCCTTATTACTTCATCTTGGCTCAAAGTGGAAATCTCTAGTGTTTTAAAATTACATTGTACTGTCATCTCCTATTATACATAGAGATGAAATAAATTATTTGTACAGAATCTAACATGTTCAGAATTCATTATTTAACTAACTTTATGGACTTACATGTTATCATAGACTTCCAGAATTTTCACTTTTTCATTTGTATGAGGAGGATAATATCTGTCTCACAGGGTTGTTGGGAAGTTGAAATGAATAGTAAATGAGAAAGCACCTAGCATATGTATGTCTTACTTGTAGTAGGCATAAAGATACTTAATTCACTTTCCCAAGTTTGATGTGCTGATTAGCTAAAACTGGATTGCAATTTTTTTTTTTTTTTTTTTTCTGTACGCAGGCCTCTCACTGTTGTGGCCTCTCTCATTGCAGAGCACAGGCTCTGGACGCACAGGCTCAGCGGCCAGGTCTCACGGGCCTAGCCGCTCCGTGGCATGTGGGATCTTCCCAGACCTGGGCACGAACCTGTGTCCCCTGCATCTGCAGGCAGACTCTCAACCACTGTGCCACCCACCAGGGAAGCCCGGATTGCAATTTTTTAGATTATGTTCTGGGGTTGGAAGGATGCTGAGGGATGTAAGTACACATAAATTATATTGTTGCTCTTTTAATTGTACTGCCCATGTTTTGGAGTTGGATAGTGGTGGGAAACACCCTGTATTTCTCTTTTCTCCCTATATCCCATAAAAAGGAGTTTAATGAAAGTAGTATTACATTTGCCATTATAGATTCTCTTTGGTTGAATGTCTCTTTATGTCTTTTGACCAATTTTTAATTTGATTTTTTAACTGGTGAGTTCTGTTTTTTTTTTTTTTTTAAATCTTTGTTTGGCCGCACAGCATGTGGGATCTTAGTTCCCCCATCAGGGATTGAACCCCCGCCCTGCAGTGCAAGCGTGGAGTCTTAACCACTGGATTGCCAGGGAAGCCCTTACTGGTGACTTTTGAGAGTTCTTCATACATTCTAGATTTAAGTTCTTTGTCAGATATATGGTTTGCAAATATTTTCTGCTATTCTGTAGCTTGTTTTTTCATTCTCTTATCAGAGTCTCTCACAGAACAAACTTTCTTTTATAACTTAAAAAAAAATTTTTTTTTGGCTGCATTGGGTCTTTGTTGCTGTGCATGGGCTTTCTCTAGCTGTGGCGAGCGGGGGATACTCTTCCTTGTGGTGCGCAGGTTCCTCATTGCGGTGGCTTCTCTTGTTGCGGAGCATGGGCTCTAGGCGCGTGGGCTTCAGTAGTTGCAGCACGCAGGCTCAGTAGTTGTGGCACATGGGCCCTAGAGAGTGCAGGCTCAGTGGTTGTGGCGCACGGGCTCTAGGGCATGTGGGCTTTGGTAGTTGTGGCACGTGGGCTCAGTAGTTGTGGCACACAGGCTTAGTTGCTCCACGGTATGTGGAATCTTCCCAGACCAGGAATTGAACCTGTGTCCCCTGAATTGGCAGGCGGATTCTTAACCACTGTGCCACCAGGGAAGTCCCTCTGTTTTAACTTTGATGAAGTCCAGTTTATCAAGTTTTTCCTTTTGTGGATCATACTTTTGGTGTCATGTCTGAGGACTCTTTACCAAGCCTTAGATCCTAAAGATCTTCTCCTATGTTATCTTTGTATTTTTATAGTTTTATGTTTTACATTTAAAGCTATGATCTTTCAGATTTTTATATAAGGTGTGAAGTCTAGATTAAGGTTCATTCTTTTACCTATGGTTGTCCATTTACTTCAGTACCATAATATTATACATCTTCCATTTAATTTCTTTTGCACTTTGTAGAAAATTAATTGGCTGACTTGTGTGGGTCTGTTTCTCTGTTCTCTATGACATTCCATTGATCTACGTGTCTAATCTGTTAGTGCCGCATAGTCTTGATTACTTTGGCTATAGAATAAACTTTGAAGTGAGATAGACTAATTCTTCCCATTCTATTATTTTTAAAAATCATTTTAGATATCCAAGTTCCTTTACCGTTCCATGTATTTTAGAATAGTCTTGTCTATATATTCAAAAAACCTTTCTGGAACTTTGATAGTGATTATGATAAACTTTAATCAATCTGGACATCTCTATATGTTGTCTTCCAATCCATGACTCAGTATGTCTCCCCACTTACTTAGGTCCTCTTTCATCAGCATTTTGTGATTATCAGCATACAGACTCTGTATGTGTTTAGTTAAATGTACATCAAAGCATTTCTTTTCTTTTTTCTAGTGATTATAGATGTATTCCATTTTAGATTTTGGTGTCTTGTGTTCATTGCTAATATATACAAATACAACTGACTTTTGTATGTTGATCTTATATCCTGTGACCTTGCTGAACTCACTAAGCAGTTTAATAAATTTCTTTGAGTTTCCTATATAGATGATCATGTCCTCTGCAAACAGGGAAAATTTTACTTCTTTCTTTCTGATCTGTATGCTTCTTCTTCCCTTTACTTGCTTTAATGTGCTAGGTAAAACTTTCAGAACTATGCTGAATAGAGTGATGAGAGCAGACATCCTTGCCTTGTTGTGATCTTAGGGGAAAGCTTTCAGTCTTTTACCATTAAATATGATGTTAGCTGGAGGCTTTTTGTAGATGATTTTCATCAAGTAGAGAAAGTTCTCTCTATGTCTAGTTTTCTGAGACTTTTTAGTTTAAATGAGTAGTGAGTGTTGCCAACTGCCTTTTCTGCATCAATTAATGTGATCATGCAATTTTTCTTTCTAGGCTGTTAATACAGTGGATTACATGGATTCATTTTCTAATATTGAACCAGTCTTGCCTCCTTAGAGTAATCATATCATATGGCCATGGTACATAATTTCTAAAATTTATTGCTGAAAATGTATTTGCTAATATTTTGTTAAAGTTTTGTTTGTGGTTATTTAATGCGGAATATTGGTCTGCAGTTTTCATTTTCTATATTGTCTTTGGAATCAGGATAATACTGCCTCCACAGAATGATGGTGACATGTTGCCTTCTCATTTATTTTCTAGAAGAAAATGTGTAGAATTAGTGTTAACTTTTCCTTTAACATTTGGTAGAATTCTCCAGTGAAACCATCTGGACCTGGATGTGTCCTTTTGGGGAGATTTTAAATTATTAATTTCAATTTCTTTGACAGTTATGGGGATATTCAAATTATTAACTTCAATTTGCATGAATTGTGGTAGATTGTTTTTCAAGGAATTGGCCCATTTCATCTAAATTGTCCAATTTATGCGTGGATAGTTGTTCATAGTAGTCTCTTATTATCCTTTTGATGTCTGCAGGGTCTGTTTCCTTCCTGATATTGCTAATTTGTGTCTTCTCTCTCTCTTTTTTTTTCTTTGACAATCTTGCTAGAGGTTATAATTTTTGACGGTCATTTCAAAGAACCAGCTTTCAGTTCCACTGATTTCCTCAGTTGTTGTTCTGTTTTCAATTTCTTTTATTTCTGCTCTTATATTTATTATTTCCTTCCTTCTGTTTGCTGTGTATTTATTTTGCTCTTCTTTTTTTAGGTTCTTGAAGTAGGAAACTGTATTACTGATTTGAGAACTTTCCTCTTTTCTAATGTAATTATTTAATGCTATATGTTTCTCTAGCAGCATTGCTTTAGTTGTGTCACACAAATTTTAGTATGCTGTATTTTCATTTTCATTCAATTCAATGTATTTTTAAATTTCCTTTGAGATTTCCTCTTTGACCCTTGGGCTACTTAGAAGCATGTTGCTTAGATTTCAAGCATTTGGTGATTTTCCTGTTATCTTTTAGTTATTGACTTTTAGTTAGATTCCACTATTGCCAGTGAACACATTCTGTATGATTTTAATGTTTTATGGCCCAGCATATGGTTTATCTTTGTATTCGTTCTGTGCAAGCTTGAAAAGAATGTATATTCTTCTATTGTTGGGTGGACTGCTCTCTGCATGTTGATTAGAACCTGTTGGTTGATAATGTTGTTAGGTTCTTTTTTACCCTTGCCAATTTTCTGTCTATTAATACTATCATTTGCTGAGAGGGGAATGTTGACATCCCCAAGTATAATTGCGGATTTGTCTATTTCTCCTTTCAGTTCTATCAGTTTTTACTTCATGTATTTTGAGACTCTGTTGTCTGATGCATACACAATTAGGATTTCTATGTCTTCTTAGTGGATCTAGCCTTTTATTATGATGTAATGTCTTTCTGTATCCTTGATAATTTTCTTTGCTGTGAAGTCAAGTTTATATGATGTTTATAAAACTATTCTTGCTTTCTTTTGGTTCATGTTTGCATGGCATATCTTCCTTTCTTTCTATTTATCTACTTATATTGTTACGTTTGAAGTTTCTTGTAGACAGCATATAGTTGGGTATGCCAAACTGTCTTTTGATTTGTATATTTAGATCATTTACATTTAATATAATTAGTAATAAGTTAAAGCTTATGTCCACTGTTTTGTTTTTGTTTCTCTTTGTTCTTTCTGTTTCTCACTTCTCCATTTTCTTTTTCCTCGCTTTACATAGGTTACTTGGACATATTTTAGAAATCCATTTTGATTTATCCATGTATTTTATTCTTAGAGTGTCTCTTTGAATAGCTTTTTAGTGGTTTCTCAAGATATTACATTACATATATATAATTTATCACAGTCTACTGGTGTTCTATTGAACTATAGAAATCTTACCTCTCTTTATGTCCTGTTACCCTCATCCACGTATAATATAATTGCCTTACATATTTTCTAATACATTTAGACTGGCTTATAATACATCAGACAGTATTAAAATTTTTGCTTCAACTATCAAACATTGAAGATTCAAGAAGATGAGAAAAATCTGTCATATTCACCCATAATTTTTCTTTTTCTGTTGTTCTTTCTTTCTTTCTGATGTTCCAAGACGTCTTGTTTTATCAATTCCTTTCTGTTCAGAGAAATTCATTTAGCCAGTATTTTAGGGTAGTTCAGCTGATGAAAAATTCTCTTAGTTTTTCTTCATCTGAGAATATTTCTCCCATTCATTCCTGAGGGGTATTTTTGCTAGATAAAGAACTCTGGGTTTGAAGTCCTTTTATTTCAGCACTTGAAAAATAGTGTACCACTTCCTTCTGGCCTCCATGGTTTCTGATGAGAAATCTGATCTTATGTGAATATTTTCCCCTATGGGTAAGGTGTCATTTCTCTCCTCTTGCTTCCAAGATTTCTTGTTTTTAGCTTTCAGAGTTTGACTGTGATGTGCTTAGGTGTAGATTTCTTTGGGCTTATTTTGTTTCATGTCTGCTTAACTTCTTGAATTTGTAAGCTTATGTTGTTGTTGTTTACCAATTTGAGAAATTTTCAGCAATTATTTCTTTGAATACTTTTCAGCTGTACCATTTTTCTTCTCTCCTTCCAGGATTCCTATGACAAGAATGTTAGAGCTTTTGTTAAAGTCCCATAAGCCTTTGTTATTATTTTTTAAGTTTATTTTCTCTTGTTCAGATTGGTTAATTTCTAATGTTCTAACTTCCAGTTCACTAATTCTTTCCTCTGTTCTCTCCATTCTGCTTTTGAGCTGTTTCATTGAGTTTTAAATTTTTAATTTTATTTTTTAGTTCTATAAATGCATTCAGACCTTCTTTATATTTTCCACATCTGTTCACAGTTATTGAGGCATTTTTATTAAGGATACTTTAAAATTCTTGTCAGGTAGTTCTGTGTCTGAATGTTGGCATCTAATGATTGTTTTTTCTCATTCTAGTTGAGAATTTCCTAGTTTTTGTATGATGAGTGATTTTTTTTATTGAATCCTGGACATTTTGGTTATTACGTTATGAAATTTTGGATCTTACTTAAATTTTTAGTGTAGCAGGCATCCTGTGACACCATTCCAATGAGGAAAGAGGGATATCACCTCATAGTGTCACGTAGTGTTAAAAGTCCAGGTTCCTCACTTGATTTCCATTGACACTGGTGGTAGAGAGGTGCTTTTTTGCTGCTGGGTAAGGGTGGGGGTCGAGGCTCTCTATTGTGCATCCACTAATAGCAGTCTGGCTGGGAGTGGAGGGGTACCTCATTCCTCCCCACATGGCATCCCTGACACTGTTGGGGAGTGGTGCCTTGTTACTACTGGGTTTTGGCAAAAGACCTGACTCTCTACTAGGACTTATCTGATACCAACTCAGCAGGAAATGAGAGGGACGTCAATACCTATGGGTGGGGGTGGAAGACCAGGTTTCCCACATGGTCTCCATGGATCCCACAGGGAGGGACACGTTATTACCATTCACTATGGATAAAAGTCCTGTATCATTTCGTAGCCTTCATTGGAACCTCCCTGGAAGAAGAATTGGGGTGACTTATTACAGCCTGGTGAGGCTAGAATTCTAGTTTCCTCACTTGGCTTTTGATGGCGGAGCTGTGAATGGGGATCACCATTTTTCTATATTTCTGGCTGGAGTACAGTGGTTATTATGTAATTTTAAAAAGTCTTGATAGTTTACCCCTTTTCTGAATCTTTGGCTGGATCGGGAAGGCTTTCCTTAAGGGAATTCTTTATCTGTGCCTGTTGTTATTTCTAGGTCGCCTGCTGCTTCAGCACCCAGTCTGGGATATATGAGGAGAGGAAAAAAAAAAAAAAAAAAAACACAGGGAACTCATTGCTCAGAAGTATCCATGCCTCTAGTTGCTGAAATATTTCTTTGGTTCTAATGTGCAAATTGGCTTGCTTCTGTGCTTTTTCTTCCCTTGGGGCTTAGGTTTTAGTATTCTCAGGTTTTCTAGGTCAGTTGTCATTTTTCCATCTGCTTCCAATTTTTCAAAATTTTCTGTTTAGTGTCTCTTCTCCTGGTTACTTTGTCCTTGTGGATTTATTTCTAAAATTTATTTTATTTTATTTTATTAGGTTTTAATGAAGGATATGCATTTTATTTTTAAGGATCTATTATAAGTTTCAATTCTTCAAATGTGTTTCCTTTTTGTGAAGTTTTTATTGAAAATATTTTAGATCCACTCTTCATGCCAATGGCTCCATAGCCTTGTGTTAGTCAAGGTTCATTAGGAGATAGAAACCGTACAAGTACTTTAATGGAGGAAATTCAACATAAAGAATTGTTGACTAGGTATTTATAACTGAGAAAAGACAAAAAAAGAACATGATGGTATCATGGAAATAGCAATTGCAAGAAGTAGCTACCATTCCTAGTTTTGGAAGAATAAAGGAAAGAAGATAGAATGATTAAAACTTGGATGATTTTAGAAGGGACTCCATCAAATTGAAATCCTGACCTCACAGTTGGAGGGGCTTGTCAGATGGTGCTGATGTCTCTAAGCTCAGAGGAGGGGTCTATGAGGCTGGGACTCAGCCCACCAAGGAGGGGAATGATGGCTGGCTCTTCCAGGGTCTCTGAGGGCACATAATAAGGCAGATTCTGCAAGTGTTAGTAACACTGCAAAATCGATTCAACTGAGGCTACAGAAACAAATCACTGTTGCTTGGCTGAAGAAGCAAGCCTGGGGTGATGCTAAGAGAAACAAGATGCGCACAAGAAGCCAAAAATGAGCAAATGGGAAAAGGTAGGCCCCTTGTTTATCCTCCATTTTTGAGGTCTTCCTCTAATACTTCCCATTTGCAGAAGTATGATTTACAGAGTATAGAAGTTGGATTTGAACCTAACAGACAATAACTTAAAAACTAATATAATTATCTTTTTTTTTGTGTGTGTGTGTGGTATGCGGGCCTCCCACTGCTGTGGCCTCTCCCATTGCAGAGCACAGGCTCCGGACGAGCAGCCCCAGTGGCCATGGCCCACGGGCCCAGCCGCTCTGCGGCATGTGGGATCTTCCCGGACCGGGGCACGAACCCGTGTCCCCTGCATTGGCAGGCGGACTCTCAACCACTGCGCCACCAGGGAAGCCCTACTACTTCTCTTTTTATTTATTCTGTTCCAATCCCCTCGACATACTTGCTAGTACTCAAACTTGCCAGATACTCTTCATAGCCATTGCCCTGCTGTTCTCTGTGCTCTCCCGTCAGATATATACATGGCTTCTTCCGTGCATTCTACAGGTTTTAACATAAAAGTATTGTCTCAGTAATTCTAACTCTGGCCTATTTAAAAATGCAACAAATCCTGCTTCCTGTAGACCCTATTCCTTTTTCTTGATTTATTTTTTCATAGCACTTAACCCCTTACAACACACTGTATGTTAAATGTTATTTATTTGTTTTCTGCCCCCATTCAACTAAACTATAATGTCTTAAAAGAAGGATTTTTGTCTAGTTTATAAGTGGTGTGCTCCAATACCTAGGACTGAGCATAACACATAGTAGGTATTCATAATATTTGAATATTTCACTATAGGATGTAGTAATCTCATATTACTATCTCCATAATCTGTGAAAATTTGATCCGCCTTACTATAAACAAGAAAGAATTTGTAACTTTAAGTTCTAAAAAAGAATGAGAATCTGTACCAAGTTGCTAATTTAATCTGGTAAGGCATGGAATTTATAAGACAGAAGTTAAATTGATTTGAAAATTACATATTTGTGATAGTAAATCTGTGTCATATTGCCAAATTTGAATAATATTTAAAACTCTTATGGAAGATTGCTTTACCCACCACCCATCACAGTTTGGAGCTACCATGGTTATTTAGTCAATGCGAATCCAATAAAAGAGCAAAAATATTATTCTATGCTTTCTGGGAGACTAGTTTTTGCACCTTTTTAAAGAAAGTGTATCTGCATGCAATTTTAGGATGCATTAGTAAAAACAAAGAAATTAAGAAAGAAAAATGTTTTGAGCCAAAAATGTGTTATGTCACTGGGAAATTTAGCATATTGATAAAGCTATGGTTTGGCATTGACTTTAGTTTTTATTTTTTAAGGATTACTAATAGAATGAAATAAAAAGTTACATCCCTTGCTTTGACAAAGACACACTTTTAAAAGGAATGACAAAATGCAATGCAAATTTCAAGGTGAACTTTGGAGTTATAGGATGTTGCCATGATTGATGTGCCAAGCTTATTAGTATTCCCAGCCCAGTTGCTACATAAACAATGTTACCTCTTGCCCTGTGATTCTGGTATTACTAATTGAAAATATATTGGTAATCTGCCTTGAATGGATTATAAGAAATAAAGGAAAAATGACCTATAGAATGCAATCTCATTTTCCTGTTGATAATATCAAGCGAATGAAACAGTACAAAGAGGAAAATATATAAAAATCCATCTTTTGGGGGTCAGAAATAGGGAAAAATATAATAAGCTCTAGAATGTATTCAGGACATCACAAATAAGGCATCATAAAGCATCCAGCATGCTTAGATGTGGCACTGTTATAGGGCTTGTGCTAGCAATTTATGTCAAGCCAAAAATTAACACTGGAAAAATAAATTTCTCTGGACACTATCTTTGTAACTGCACTCATTATATAACTTGCATTTCTTAAACAACTACTGGTTTGGTAAGGTGAATTTAATTAGAAAGGAATCTACCAGAAATAAATGTGTAATAACTGATAAATGAGATTATTAATGCTTTGGGGAAGATAGGAAATGTGTACTGTTGAGAGGGTTAGTTGGCCTCACCGAATGTTCTTTTTTACCGTATTGTTTCCAGATATGGGCAGTAATGAGTGTGCTAACCATGTCAGTTTTCACTGACCTGGCTTAAATTTCACACCGTTAAGAGCTTTGTTTTGCTAAGACAGAGATGCTGCTACACTTCAGAAAACCAGGGGTTTCGTCTGATGGTAGAAAAGACATTGTCAGCTTGTCTTTCTCATGTTTACAGGAGGCTTTAGAGAGGGCCAAAGGAGAGGGAAAAAAATCCTTCTTTGACTGTAGACACTTTTCTTTGTTCAGTTTTGTGATGAATTGTATACTTGCTGTACATGGTTGCCTCTCAGAAATGTATTAGCATTAGGTGCTGATAAAGTAATCAGTAGAAATTCTGTATCCCAGCATCCCTTTTAAAATTTGTATTCAATTTAACAGCAGATAAAATTGCTCTTTTTTTCCCAAAAATTTTAGTTCAGCTTTAATCAATTTTTTTAGTAGTAGCTTAATTTCCATAATAAAAAAAGAGTCTCTCTTTTTCTCTTAATTGATTTTTATACTTCACTTTGTGGATAGGAAAATACATTTGGTTCTTCCTCCATGGGCCATACAACCCTGCATGCGACTATTCATGAGGAACTAGAAGTAGGAGTGGGTGAAGATTATAACTGGGAAGCCAATTGGGAGATGGTGGGGTGGGGTGAGATTAAGGATGTGGGCAGAGTAATAATTGCCAGGTAAGGTGCCAGGGGGATGGGGGAAGTCTGAAATTCAAAAGGGATGAACCCATGACCCAAGCTATCATGGCAACGGGTGAATCCAGGGTAGGAGTAAAGAACTCAAAGTGAGTCAAATCCAAGGGGCCATCCAAAGCCATCACATAGCAAGGGTGTATACATGGAGATTGGTGAAGGACATGTACTGTAAATCTGGTTGGTGATTCTTCTCAACTGCTCCCTGAACATACATTTTTGTACCTGGATTGTTTTAAAGATATCCCATGTCTTCTTGACACCACCTAGTGAACGGGGACTCCAGGCCCTCCCTCCAAGTCCTCCATCCACTCTGTTACTCTGTTTCCTGGTGCTTTTCTGGGTCATAGGTGTGCTCTGTATGGACACTTGGAGGCATCTTTTAGCAAAAGCTTCTTTAGATTCATTCTCTCGCCCCTGCTGCTCCTGTCCGGTTCTCTTGGCAACACTCTGCAGCTACTCTGCCTCATCTCTGTCCTTCCTGAGGTGAATGAGGGTTATGCCCTGACCTGTGATGATAACAAATTAGTAGGTTTTCCAAGGATTGCCTAGTTAGATATCAGTGCCTTTTGGCTCTTCTCAGATCTGTATTCTTATATATAAACTTCAGAATCAGTTTGATAAATAAAAATCCCATGTAATTTTCATAGAATTTTTTTAGCCAAAACTAGGGTGAGTCAAGTGATGCATTTATCTAAAGAGCAAAGGATAAGGGGGTTCCCAAAAAGCTCAATAATCAAGATAAATAATATTTTAGAAATAAAAATTAATGCTCAAACTACCTGATAACAAAATGTTACATTTTTTTTAAATAAAAATCATTTCAGTAGTAGTTCCAATGTCAAGCCATATTGGAGGCAGAAGCAAAATGGAAAGTCAAGGCTGATCCTGTCTTTCATCCTTTCTTGAAAATTTGTACACTTTGTTAATTACTAATTTTTTGATTAATTTTGATTTTTAAGAAACATTGCATTAAAATATTATTGATCTTGACTACTGAGTTTTTTGCTGTCCTTTTAAATTTTGCACTCTTGTGAAGGCCCTCACTTCCCTCACTCCCCTCACTCTGGTGACTTTGGAAGCACATGCATTTATAATTTTATATAGGGAAAATTAACATAGTTTGTGACTTTGAGTTTCTCAATCATAAATATGGTGTTTATTCAGGACTTCTTTTATGTTCTGCAATAAATGTGTTTTATTTCTTCCAGGAAGGTCTTGCACACTTAAAAAAAATATTTCTAGTACTTGATTTTTTTTTGCTCTTTTAAGTGAATTTTATTTTTTTTGTTATGTTTAAAAATGGTGATTTTTGCAGCTCATTCTTGTATCTAAGCCTTCGTTCCTTCTTTCATTCAATAAACACATCCTGATGCCTTCTGTGTGTCAGACCTCGTTCTTAGTACTTTGATATAGCAGTAAACAAAACTAGTGAGGGAAGACCAAAAATAAATAAGTCAATAAAAAGCAAAGGTCAAGCAATAAAAAAGGTTAGGAAAAAATGAAAACAGGGTGGATTGACAGAAAATGATAAGGGGTAGGGCTGAGATTGGGCTGTCTGAGTTGCATGTAATTTGAGACCTGACTGTCAAGAAGGAGGCACATATCTGAAGGTCTAGGAAACATGAGAGAAGCCCCAGAAGGTAGCTGAATGACATCAGGATGGAATTTAGACCTCTTGGTCCTTAGGTTTACCCCATTGTCTAGAACCTGAAGCTCCTTATTGTGTTTTTCCCTCATTTTACTTTCTTATTAATTTATTCACTAAACCAAAAATAGTTATTGACACTACTGTACACCTTTCTCACTTTCAGCACTAAAACATTTTTGAAAATTAAATTATTGATATACTAACAATGAAAAATTAGAAATTGAAATTTTAGAAGTATCATTACAGTAGCACCAAAAAATGAAATATTTGGGTATAGATTTTACAAAATATGTTCAAGATCTGTATGCTGAGAACAAAAAAATACTGATGAAAGAAATCAAGGAGAGCTATGCCATATTTGTGGACTGGGAGAACCAATTTTGTTCATACCTTAATTGATCTTTAGACTCAGTTTAATGACATTCAGAATCCCTGCAGGACTTTTAATAGAAATTAACAAGCTGATTCTAGAAAAACAAAGGAACTAGAATAGACAAACAACTTCGGAAAAGAAGAACAAGTTTTGAAGACACAAAAAGATGCTCAACATCATTATTCATTAGGGAAGTACAGATTATAACTACAGTCAGATCTCATTATGCACTAATTAGAGTGGCTAAGGTTAAAAACAAACAAAACAACTGACAATCTTAAGTCTTGGTGAGTATGTGGAACAACTCTGTTGCTGGTGGGAATGTAAAATGATGCAACCATCTTGGATAACGGTTCGGGAGTTTCTTGTATAGCTCAAATTACCCTTACCATATCATTCAGCTATCCCATTCCTAATCCATACATAAAAACATGTATGTGAATGTTTATAACAGCTTTTATCGTAATTGCTCTAACCTAGAAGCAACCCAAATACTCTTCAACTGGGGACTAAACAAACTGTGACATATCCATCCATACAATGGAATACAGCTTTTCCTGCTATTCGAAACTAGAGAGTTCCTATGGAACCTTCTGTAAGACAGTCAAAATAGTATAAAGAGAAGAAGCAATTACCTTAGGATACATCTTACTAACGGATACACAAAATAAATTGAGATAAATCTTAGAGGCTCACAGACACAGTTCAAAGCTACAGCGGCTTGATGCAGAGATGCTGTGTGTAGTTCTGGGGAAGGAGCCTGGCAAGGCCACTCCCTGCTCGGGGCACACGCTGCCTCTATAATGCCTTGCTGCAAAACAAACGCTAAACACTATATATGCTTTCCACCTTTTTTTTGTAAAAGCAGAATTCTCTTTTGAATTTCTTTTGGTTAACGAAAACAGATACTAATGTAGGTTTTTTTGAAATAAGGAAGAGGTGTAAAGCGAACTTTCAAAATGCGGGGAATACCTGTATTTCTAGACTGTATACCAGTATACAAATTACACAAAACAAACTAGATGAATCTCAAATTCATTATACTAAGGAAGAGAAGCCAAACTTAAATGGCTCCATACTGTATGATTCCACTTGTATGACATTCTGGAAAAGGTAAAACTATAGAAACAGAAAACATATCTGTCGTTGCCAGGGGCTGGGGGTGGGAGAGGGGTTTATTACAATGAAGCACAGGGGTATTCTTTGGGATGAAGAAACTATTCTATATCTTGATTGTAGTGCTGTTACATGACTATATGTATGTCAAAACTTGCAGTGTCAATTTTCCAATATGTAAATTATGCCTTAATTAAAAAAAATTATAGAGATACTAGAATGTAGGTTTTTGTTTTGTTTTGTTTTGGTGTGTGTATTTATGTAGCAACTTAGTATAATAAAGTTTGGTGATCTGTCAAACTTTATTAAATTTTTTTTTTTTACTATCTGAAATCTAGAGATCTGGAAACCATTGGTTTAGAACAGTGCATCTCAAAATGTAGTGTCTAGACTAGCAGCATCAGCATCTTCTAGGAACTGGATAGAAATGCACATTCTCCAGCTGCAGCACCTACTGAATCAGAAACTTTGAGGGTGGGCTAGGCAGTCTGTTTTAACAGGTCTTTCAGGTGATTTTGATGCACATGAATGTTTGCAGGCCAATGACAGTGTTCCTTTGTTTTATATGGAGTCACTGTAGTACAGGTTTAGGAATAAAACAAAGCTGCTTTGAATTCTGGAACTTTTACTGTGTAAGGTATTTACTCCTTTAAGTTTTGATTATTCTCATCTTTAGAATGGGGATTTTTTTTTTTTTTGAAGAATGGGGATTTTAATATCTACTTCTTAACCTTGTTATTTAAATGGAATAATGTCAGTAAGGTCTTAGCACAGAATCTGAGACACAGCAAAAAGCTCAATGAAGGGTACTTAGTTTTAAATGTTATCTGAGTCACAGTCTTGAATTTTTGTTTTGTCTTTTGATGTATGCACAATCAGATTCATCTTAAGCAGGTATTTCAAAGTGCTGTCTTGCTATAGCCATCGCATATATACAGGCAAGGGGCTCATAATTCCTAATTGGATGTTTTCCTTTTCCTTAGCATTTTTCCATAGATTTTATGTTTGTTCTTGCTTTTTCATAGATGAAACACTACTTGAACAGAGAGACTGTGGCTGGTACTTTGGAGGCAGAATACAGAAAGTGTATCTTTGTTTGAATATTTATATTTTAGTCATTACTTGGGCATTTGAGAAAATTGTGTCAAAATTAATGTAAATGAAAAATTAACTTAAGACAATACTCAGTAGCAGATATGAGTGTCAAACCTTGTTCTTCTGATTCACAATCTATTTCCATAATCATACTACAAGCTTAAAATATTGTTTTGTGTGTGTGTTGAGGGGATGGAAGTTGATTGAAAAAGAAAAGAGAGAACATAAGGAAGAGTGTATAACCATCAAAGATGAGGAGATAAACTTTTGAAAAGCGCTATGTCTCAATTTGTAAAATATAGGGAATTAATAATTTTGTGCCAGTTTTATCAGGTTGGAACCACTGATTTCCAGGGAAAATGATTTTTTTTTTGCAATTAGAGTCGAGAGGTACTTGATATTATCCTTCATTTTCTGTTTCCTGCAGGTGGCAAGTGCTTGCTTAATTATTCATATGGCTCAGTAATGCAACCTCTATACTTGGAGACCACTTTACTTGGCAGGAGAGACCGGCCAAGATATTTCACCATGTCCTTTTCACTCAATATTCTGGAGATTTATTCCCTTTTCCTTGTTTGAGAAAGTATTAGGGATAACAAATGTATTTCCCTTTTTGAGCATGTTTACTTGCATATCTCACTCAATTGAATTTGAAAATAAAAATGGAATCTTTTGCATTGATGACTTTAGATTCCACCTTGACTTGTTCTGCCTTGCATGGAACCTGTTAAATGCTGTAACAACAACAACAACAATAATAAATATAATAATAAATGAATACTAGTATAGGAGTTCTATCTCACATAGTATTATCAAACAGAGTGTAAGACCTTCTTGAGGAGGATTTGTTTAGAGGGAGTGGTTGAATTGTCTTCCACACTGGGCAGGTATAAAGAAGCAGTTTCTTTTGGAGAAGGTTCAGTATACTTGGGCATTTGCTTTTTCTTCCCCACAGGGTGGAAAAAAACATACTAAAGAAATGGATGTTTCTCCAAACCTTCTTGTCAATAGTTGGAGTATTTTGTCTAATGGGTATCTTTGCTCATTTCTATTTCACTGAGATCTGCAATGCTTTATCATCATTGCAGATCTTCCACTTGTCTCCCAAGCAGTTCTGGGAAACACTGTACACTTAAGAACTTTGTAAGAAAATATATTCTTCCCATTTGGTGGTATGGCAGCCAAGGAGGAGAGCTGTTCAGATCTCTAAAGAGAGAGCTTATTCTGCTGCACAGTGCCGGTAGTTGACAGCCTTTCTCTGCAGTGCCTTCAGGATCCTTTTGGGCTTTTTTTCAAGCTGAGGGCTCACTTTTCCAAGTGGTCCACAGTCCATGACCGAACATGATGGGACTACCAGGGCCTGGCCATTTCTACTCAACATGAGATTGAGTAGGCAGTCTTCGCTTCAGAGCTCTCCACTGTTGGCTTAGATTTAGGCCCATCTATTTGATAGTCTGAGGCTCTCCCTGCCCAGTCTTGCTTCCGCTTTATCGTTCACAAGTGTTACCTCCCAATAAACCACTTGCATTTCTGACTTCTCAGCATCTGCTTCCTAACTGACACAGGACTGATTGCTGTAAAAATTCAAACAAGATCATAGTATTTACATTAAAGAATAAAATTCCCTTTCAACAGTGCCTTTTCCATATTTCACTCTCCTTCCTTAATCTACATACATCTGCCCTTACAGGCACAGTTATTTTACACAAGTGGAATCTTGCAGTCAAGTTAGCAGTTAAAAGCACAGACTAGGACCTGACTGCTGGATGAAGCAACCCTCATTCACAAGTTGTTAGCTGTATGATTGAGACAGGCCTCAGTTCCTTCATCTGCACAAGTATAAAGTAATAATGCCACCTCACATGAATATTAGCAAGAATAAATGGATTATTACACATAAAGCATTTAGAAGAATATCTGCCACAAATAAATGCTTTATGAGTTTGCTATTACTAGCAGTAACATGGCTCTGAACCTTGTTTTCACACCTAGCAATATACTGTGGATATCTTCCCATCTTCCTTATCTACTTTTTTTGTTAGGTAAGGAAACAGGTACTTTTCTTAAATAGAGTAATGATTTTTTTGTTTGATTTTTTAACCATTTTTTAATTGAAGTATAGTTAGTTCGCCATGTTGTATTAGTTTCAGATGTACAGCAAATTGATTCCGTTATATATATACATATATGTATATAACTGTATCATTGTATCTTTTTTTGGTTATAATTTTTATTGAAGTATAGTGGATTTACAATGTTGTGTTAATTTCTGCTCTATGGCAAGGTGATTCAGCTATACATATATATACATTATTTTATATTCTTTTCCATTATGGTTTATCTCAGGATATTGAATATAGTTCCCTGTGCTATACAGTTAGTTATAATTTTTAAAAAATTTTTATTGGAGTATAGTTGATTTACAATGTTGTGTTAGTTTCAGGTGTTCAGCGAAGTGAATGTTATACAGATACATATATCCACTCTTTTTTTAGATTCTTTTCCCATATAGGCCATTAAACAGTATTGAGTAGAGTTCACTGTGCTATACAGCAGGTTGTTATTAGTTATCTATTTTATATATAGTACTGTGTATATGTCATCTCCAATTTCCCAGTTTATCCCTCCTCCCCATCCCCTGGTAACCATATGTTTGTTTTGTATATCTGTGACTCTGTTTTGTAAATAAGTTCATTTGTACCCTTTTTTAGATTCCACATACAAGCAATTTCATATGATATTTGTCTTTCTCTCCCTGACTTACTTCACTTAGTACGATAATCTCTGGGTCCATCCATGTTGCTACAAATGGCATTATTTCATTCTTTTTTACACCTCTGTAATATTCCATTATATATATGAACCACATCTTCTTTATCCATTCCTCTGTTGATGGACATTTAGGTTGCTTCCATGTCCTGGCTATTGTAAATAGTTCTGCAGTGAACACTGGGGTGCATGTATCTTTTTGAATTATGATTTTCTCCAGTTATATACCCAAGAGTGGGATTGCTGGGTCATATGGTACTTCTATTTTTAGTTTTTTAAAGAACCTCCATACCGTTCTCCGTAGTGGCTGTACCAATTTATATTCCCACCAACAGTGTAGGAGGGTTCCCTTTTCTCCATACCCTCTCCAGCATTTATTGTTTGTAGATTTTTTTTTTTTTTTTGCAGTACACGGGCCTCTCACTGTTGTGGCCTCTCTCATTGTGGAGCACAGGCTCCGGACACACAGGCTCAGCAGCCATGGCTCATGGGCCCAGCCGCTCCGTGGCATGTGGGATACTCCTGGACCGGGGCACGAACCCGTGTCCCCTGTATTGGCAGGCAGACTCTCAACCACTGCGCCACCAGGGAAGCCCTATTGTTTGTAGAGTTTTTGATGATGGTCATTCTGACTGGTGTGAGGTGATACCTCATGGTAGTTTTGATTTGCATTTCTCTAATAATTAGTGATGTTGGGCATATTTTCCTGTGCTTTTTGGCCATCTTATTTGTATCATTTCTTCGATTATATATAAGTGACATCATATGATATTTGTCTTTCTCTGTCTTACTTCACTTAATATGATAATTTTAGGTTTTGTTTGCTTTCTAAAAAAACAGCTTTATTGAAGTATAATTGTCATATAACAAACTGCATTTAAAGTATACAATTTGACGAGTTTTGATATATGCATACACTTGTGAAATCATCACCACACTCAAGACAGTGAAACTTCACCCCAAAGTTTCCTCATGCCCCTTGGTAATCCTTTGTTTCTACTGTTCCTCATTATCCACTCCCCAGGAAATGGCTGATGTGCTTTTGGTCATTATAGTTTAGTTTGCATTTCCTAGATTTATATAAATGGAATCACATAGTATATACTATATTTTGCCTATTTATTATACAGTATATACATGAAAGTGGGATTATTTTTTTGCCCCTGAATATCAATTATTCTACCACTACTTTTTTTTTAAGAGTTTTAGAAATTTCATGTAATGTCTGAAACATTTATATTAAAATATTTCCATACAAATAACCCAAAGAAAGGTTAATATTAGTTGTTTTGTTTGTTTGTTTGTTTGTTTTTATACTACAGGGTCTTATTAGTCATCAGTTTTATACACATCAGGGTATACATGTCAATCCCAATTGCCCAATTCAGCACACCACCATCCCCACCCCACCGCGGTTTTCCCCTCTTGGTGTCCATACATCTGTTCTCTACATCTGTGTCTCAACTTCTGTCATGCAAACCAGCTCATCTGTACCATTTTTCTAGGTTCCACATACACGCATTAATATATGATATATTTTTTTCTCTTTCTGACTTACTTCACTCTGTATGACAGTCTCTAGATCCATCCACGTCTCAACAAATGACTCAGTTTCGTTCCTTTTTATGGCTGAATAATATTCTATTTTATATATGTACCACATCTTTATCCATTCGTCTGTCTGTGGGCATTTAGGTTGCTTTCATTACCTGGCTATTGTAAATAGTGCTGCAATGAACATTGTGGTGAATGTGTCTTTTTGATTTATGGTTTTCTCTGGGTATATGCCCAGTAGTGGGATTGCTGGCTCACATGGTAATTCTATTTTTTGTTTTTGAAGGAACCTCTGTACTGTTCTCCATAGTGATTGTATCAATTTACATTCCCACCAACAGTGGAAGAGGGTTCCCTTTTCTCCGCACCCTCTCCAGCATTTGTTGTTTGTAGATTTTCTGATGATGCCCATTCTAACTGTTGTGAGGTGATACCTCATTGTAGTTTTGATTTGCATTTCTCTAATAATTAGTGATGTTGAGCAGCTTTTCTTGTGCTTCTTGGCCATCTGTATGTCTTCTTTGGAGAAATGTCTATTTAGGTCTTTTGCTCATTTTTGGATTGGGTTGTTTATTTCTTTAATATTGAGCTGCATGATCTGTTTATATATTTTGGAGATTAATCCTTTGTCTGTTGATTCGTTTGCAAATATTTTCTCCCATTCTGAGGGTTGTCTTTTTGTCTTGTTTATGGTTTCCTTTGCTGTGCAAAAGCTTTGAGGTTTCATTAGGTCCCATTTGTTTATTTTTGTTTTTATTTCCATTACTCTAGTAGGTGGGTCAAAAAAGATCTTGCTGTGATTGATGTCAAAGAGTGTTCTTCCTATGTTTTCCTCTAAGAGTTTTATAGTGTCCAGCCTTACATTTAGGTCTTTAATCCATTTTGAGTTTATTTTTGTACTTGGTGTTAGGGAGTGTTCTAAATCCATTCTTTAACATGTAGCTGTCCAGTTTTCCTAGCCCCACTTATTGAAGAGACTGTTTTTTTCTCCATTGTATACGCTTACTCCCTTTGTCATAGATTAATTGACCATAGGTGCGTGAGTTTATCTCTGGGCTTTCTATCCTGTTCCATTGATCTATATTTCTGTTTTTGTGCCAGTACCATATTGTCTTGATTACTGTAGCTTTGTAGTATAGTCTGAAGTCAGGGAGTCTGATTCCTCCAGCTCCGTTTTTTTCCCTCAAGACTGCTTTGGCTATTCAGGGTCTTTTCTGTCTCCATACAAATTTTAAGATGATTTGTCTAGTTCCATAAAAAAAATGCCATTGGTAATTTGATAGGGATTGCATTGAATCTGTAGATTGCTTTGGGTAGTACAGTCATTTTCACAATATTGATTCTTCCAATCCAAGAACATAGTATATCTCTCCATCTGTTGGTATCATCTTTAATTTCTTTCACCAGTGTCTTATAGTTTTCTGAATACAGGTCTTTTGTCTCCTTAGGTAGGTTTATTCCTAGGTATTTTATTCTTTTTATTGCAATGGTAAATGGGAGTGTTTCCTTAATTTCTTGTTGAACAGACTTTTTTTCTCCCTGTGTGTATTTTTATGCAATACCGCATTGTCTTGACTATTGTACCTTTATAATAAGTCTTGAAAACATTATGTGTTCACTCTCTAACTTTGTTCTCCCTTTCCAGAGTTGTTTTGGCTTAGAGAGATGACTTTATGGATAGATGGCAAGGGACGGATTTTGCTTATTGCATTGCATGTTTAAAATTGCATTAATTAAAGTTTAATTAAAATGTCATTTTTATGACAGACACCTAATGAAAGAAGATATACAGTGCACAAATAAGCATATTAAAAGATGCTGTACATCATATGTCATCAGGGAAATGCCCATTAAAACAACAATGAGATACTACTACACCGCAATCAGAATGGCCAAAATCCAGATCACTGGCAACCCCAAATGCTGGCGAGGATGTGGAGCAACAGCTACTCTCACTTATTATTGGTGGGAATGCACAATGGTACAGCCCCTTTGGGGCACAGTTTGGTGCTTTCCTACAAAACTAAACATCTACCTTCCATACAATCGAGCAATCGTGCTTCTTGGTTTTTACACAAAGGAGTTAAAAATTTATGTCTACACAAAAACCTGCACAGGATGTTAACAGCAGCTTTAGTCATCATTGCTGAAACTTGGAGTAAAACCAACATGTCCATTGGTAGGTGAATGGATAAATAAACTATGTACATCCAGAAAGTGGAATATTACTCAGTGCTGAAAAGAAAAGAGCTATCAAGCTATAAAAAGACATGAGGGGACATCCATGGTGGTCTAGTGGTAAAGAATCTGCCTTCCAATGCAGGGTAAGCAGGTTTGATTCCTGGCCAGGGGACTAAGATCCCATGTGCCACAGGGCAACTAAGCCCACATGCCACAACTACTGAGCTCATGTGCCTCAACGAGAGAGCCCGCATGCTGCAAACTACAGAGTCCACATGCTCTGAACCCCATGTGCCACAACTAGAGAGAGAAAACCCACATGCCACAACTAGCCAGAGTGAAGAGCCCATGCCACAATGAAAGGTCCTGCAGGCCTCAATGAAGACCCTACATGCCACAACTAAGATGTGACACAGCCAAAAGAAAGAAAGAAAATAAATAAATAAAAGAAAAGTATATATATATAAAAGACATGGAGAATGTGGTTTAAGATGGTGGAGGAGAAGACCCCAGACCTCCCAAAAGGCAAGAAACTCCCCACATACCTGGGTAGGGCAAAGCGGAGAGATTCCCGCACAGAGGATCGGTGCCGAGCGGCACTCACCAGCCCGAGAGGCTTGTCTGCTCGCCCGCCAGGGCGGGCGGCGCTGGAAGCTGAGGCTCGGGCTTCGGTCAGAGCGCAGGGAAAGGACTGGGGCTGGCGGCGAGAACTCAGCCTGAAGGGGGCTAATGTGCCACAGCTAGCCGGCAGGGAGTCCGGGAAAACTGGAGCTGCCGAAGAGGCAAGAGACTTTTTCTTCCCTCTTGGTTTCCTGGTGCGCGAGGAGAGGGGATTAAGAGCGCTGCTTAAAGGGGCTCCACAGACGGGCGCGAGTCACGACTGAAAGCGCGGAGCCCAGTGACGGGCGTGGGACGCTGGGGCTGCTGCTGCCGCCGCCAAGAAGCCTGTGTGCGAGCGCAGGTCACTGTCCACACCGCCCTTCCGGGAGCCTGTGCAGCCCGCCACTGCCGGGGTCCCGGGATCCAGGGGCGGCTTCCCTGGGAGAACGCACGGCGCGCCTCGGGCTGGTGCAACGTCACGCCGACCTCTGCCGCTGCAGGCTCGCCCCGCACTCCGTGCCCCTCCCTCCCGCCCAGCCTCAGTGAGCCAGAGTCCCCGAAGAGGCTGCTCCTTTAACCCTGTCCTGTCTGAGCGAAGAACAGACGCCCTCCGGCGACCTACACGCAGAGGCGGGGCCAAATCCAAAGCTGAGACCCAGGAGCTGTGAGAACAAAGAAGAGAAAGGGAAACCTCTCCCAGCAGCCTCAGAAGCAGCGGATTAAAGCTCCACAATCAACTTGATGTACCCTGCATCTGTGGAATACATGAATAGACAACAAATCATCCCAAATTGAGGAGCCAGGAGTCAGTGCTGTGCCTCTGAGGTGGGAGAGCCAACTTCAGGACACTGGTCCACAAGAGACCTCCCAGCTCCACATAATATCAAACGGCGAAAATCTTCCAGAGATCTCCATCTCAACACCAGCACCCAGCTTCACTCAATGACCAGCAAGCTACAGTGCTGGACACCCTATGCCAAACAGCTAGCAAGACAGGAACACAACGCCACCCATTAGCAGAGAGGTGGCCTAAAATCATAAAAAGTCCGCAGACACCCCAAAACACACCACCAGACGTGGACCTGCCCACCAGAAAGACAAGATCCAGCCTCATTCACCAAAACACAGGCACTAGTACCTTCCACCAGGAACCCTACACAACCCACTAAACCAACCTTAGCCACTGGGGACAGACACCAAAAACAACGGGAACTACGAACCTGCAGCCTGCAAAAAGGAGACCCCAAACACAGTAAGTTAAGCAAAATGAGAAGACAGAAAAACACACAGCAGGAGAAGGAACAAGATAAAAACCCACCAGACCTAACAAATGAAGAGGTAATAGGCAGTCTACCTGAAAAAGAATTCAGAATAATGATGGTAAAGATGATCCAAGATTCTATTTCCCAGATCCAAAATCTTGGAAACAGAATAGACAAAATGCAAGAAACGGTTAACAAGGACCTAGAAGAACTAAAGATGAATCAAGCATCAATTAAAAACACAATACATGAAATAAAAAATACTCTAGATGGGATCAATAGCAGAATAACTGAGGCAGAAGAACGGATAAGTGAGGTGGAAGATAAAATAGTGGAAATAACTGCTGCAGAGCAAAATAAAGAAAAAAGAATGAAAAGAACAGAGGACAGTCTCAGAGACCTCTGGGACAACATTAAACGCACCAACATACGAATTATAGGGGTTCCAGAAGAAGAAGAGAAAAAGAAAGGGACTGAGAAAATATTTGAAGAGATTATAGTTGAAAACTTCCCTAATATAGGAAAGGAAATAGTTAATCAAGTCCAGGAAGCACAGAGAGTCCCATACAGAATAAATCCAAGGAGAAATACGCCAAGACACATATTAATCAAACTGTCAAAAATTAAGCACAAAGAAATCATATTAAAAGCAGCAAGGCAAAAACAACAAATAACACACAAGGGAATCCCCATCAGGATAACAGCTGATCTATCAGCAGAAACTCTACAAGCCAGAAGGGAGTGGCAGGACATAATTAAAGTGATGAAGGAGAAAAACCTGCAACCAAGATTACTCTACCCAGCAAGGATCTCATTCAGATTTGATGGAGAAATTAAAACGTTTACAGACAAGCAAAAGCTGAGAGAGTTCAGCACCACCAAACCAGCTTTACAACAAATGCTAAAGGAACTTCTCTAGGCAAGAAACACAACAGAAGGAAAAGACCTACAATAACGAACCCAAAACAATTAAGAAAATGGGAATAGGAACATACATATCGATAATTACCTTAAATGTAAATGGACTAAATGCTCCCACCAAAACACACAGATTGGCTGAATGGATACAAAAACAAGACCCATATATATGCTGTCTACAAGAGACCCACTTCAGACCTAGAGACACATACAGACTGAAAGTAAGGGGATGGAAAAAGATATTCCATGCAAATGGAAACCAAAAGAAAGCTGGAGTAGCAATTCTCATATCAGACAAAATAGACTTTAAAATAAAGACTACTAGAAGAGACAAAGAAGGACACTACATAATGATCAAGGGATCGATCCTAGAAGAAGATATAACAATTGTAAATATTTATGCACCAAACATAGGAGCACCTCAATACATAAGGCAAATACTAACAGCCATAAAAGGAGAAATCGACAGTAACACAATCATAGTAGGGGACGTTAACACCCCACTTTCACCAATGGACAGATCTTCCAAAATGAAAATAAATAAGGAAACACAAGCTTTAAATGATACATTAAACAAGAAGGACTTAATTGATATTTATAGGACATTCCATCCAAAAACAACAGAATACACATTTTTTTCAAGTACTCATGGAACATTCTCCAGGATAGATCATATCTTGGGTCACAAATCAAGCCTTGGTAAATTTAAGAAAATTGAAATTGTATCAAGTGTCTTTTCTGACCACAATGCTATGAGACTAGATATCAATTACAGGAAAACAGCTGTAAAAAATACAAACACATGGAGTCTAAACAATACACTACTTAATAACGAAGTGATCACTGAAGAAATCAAAGAGGAAATTAAAAAATACCTAGAAACAAATGACAATGGAGACACGACGACCCAAAACCTATGGGATGCAGCAAAAGCAATTCTAAGAGGGAGGTTTATAGCAATACAATCCCACCTTAAGAAACAGGAAACATCTCGATTAAACAACCTAACCTTGCACCTAAAGCAATTAGAGAAAGAAGAACAAAAACACCCCAAATTTAGCAGAAGGAAAGAAATCATAAAAATCAGATCAGAAATAAATGAAAAAGAAATGAAGGAAACGATAGCAAAGATCAATAAAACTAAAAGCTGGTTCTTTGAGAAGATAAACAAAATTGATAAACCATTAGCCAGACTCATCAAGAAAAGAAGGGAGAAGACTCAAATCAATAGAATTAGAAATGAAAAAGGAGAAGTAACAACTGACACTGCAGAAATACAAAAGATCATGAGAGATTACTATAAGCAACTCTATGCCCATAAAATGGACAACCTGGAAGAGATGGACAAATTCTTAGAAATGCACAACCTGCCAAGACTGACTCAGGAAGAAATAGAAAATATGAATAGACCAATCACAAGCACTGAAATTGAAACTGTGATTAAAAATCTTCCATCAAACAAAAGCCCAGGACCAGATGGCTTCACAGGTGAATTCTATCAAACATTTAGAGAAGAGCTAACACCCATCCTTCTCAAACTCTTCCACACAATATCAGAGGAAGGAACACTCCCAAACTCATTCTACGAGGCCACCATCACCTTGACACCAAAACCAGGCAAGGATGTCACAAAGAAAGAAAACTACAGGCCAATATCACTGATGAACATAGATGCAAAAATCCTCAACAAAATACTAGCAAACAGAATCCAACAGCACATTAAAAGGATCATACACCATGATCAAGTGGGGTTTATTCCAGGAATGCAAGGATTCTTCAATATACGCAAATCAATCAATGTGATACACCATATTAACAAGTTGAAGGAGAAAAACCATATGATCATCTCAATAGATGCAGAGAAAGCTTTCGACAAAATTCAACACCCATTTATGATAAAAACCCTGCAGAAAGTAGGCATAGAGGGAACTTTCCTCAACATAATAAAGGCCATATATGACAAACCCACAGCCAGCATCATCCTCAATGGTGAAAAACTGAAACCATTTCCACTAAGATCAGGAACAAGACAAGGTTGCCCATTCTCACCACTCTTATTCAACCTAGTTTTGGAAGTTTTAGCCACAGCAATCAGAGAAGAAAAGGAAATAAAAGGAATCCAAATCGGAAAAGAAGAAGTAAAGCTGTCACTGTTTGCAGATGACATGATATTATACATAGAGAATCCTAAAGATGCTACCAGAAAACTACTAGAGCTAATCAATGAATTTGGTAAAGTTGCAGGATACAAAATTAATGCACAGAAATCTCTGGCATTCCTATATACTAATGATGAAAAATCTGAAAGTGAAATCAAGGAAACACTCCCATTTACCATTGCAACAAAAGGAATAAAATATCTAGGAATAAACCTACCTAAGGAGACAAAAGACCTGTATGCAGAAAATTATAAGACACTGATGAAAGAAATTAAAGATGATACAAATAGATGGAGAGATGTACCATGTGCTTGGATTGGAAGAATCAACATTGTGAAAATGACTCTACTACCCAAAGCAATCTACAGATTCAATGCAATCCCTATCAAACTACCACTGGCATTTTTCACAGAACTAGAACAAAAAATTTCAAAATTTGTTTGGAAAAACAAAAGACCCCAAATAGCCAAAGCAATCTTGAGAACGAAAAACGGAGCTGGAGGAATCAGGCTCCCTGACTTCAGACTATACTACAAAGCTACAGTAATCAAGACAGTGTGGTACTGGCATAAAAACAGAAAGATAGATCAGTGGATCAGGATAGAAACCCCAGAGATAAACCCACGCACATATGGTCACCTTATCTTTGATAAAGGAGGCAGGAATGTACAGTGGAGAAAGGTCAGCCTCTTCAATAAGTGGTGCTGGGAAAACTGGACAGGGACATGTAAAAGTTTGAGATTAGATCATTCCCTAACACCATACACAAAAATAAGCTCAAAATGGATTAAAGACTTAAATGTAAGGCCAGAAACTATCAAACTCTTAGAGGAAAACATAGGTAGAACACTCTATGACATAAATCACAGCAAGATCCTTTTGGACCCACCTCCTAGAGAAATGGAAATAAAAACAAAGATAAACAAATGGGACCTAATGAAACTTCAAAGCTTTTGCACAGCAAAGGAAACCATAAACAAGACCAAAAGACAACCCTCAGAATGGGAGAAAATATTTGCAAATGAAGCAACTGACAAAGGATTAATCTCCAAAATTTATAAACAGCTCATGCAGCTCAATAGCAAAAAAACAAACAACCCAATCCAAAAATGGGCAGAAGACTTAAATAGGCATTTCTCCAAAGAAGATATACAGACTGCCAACAAACACATGAAAGAATGCTCAACATCATTAATCATTAGAGAAATGCAAATCAAAACTACAATGAGATATCATCTCACACCAGTCAGAATGGCCATGATCAAGAAATCTAGAAACAATAAATGCTGGAGAGGGTGTGGAGAAAAGGGAACACTCTTGCACTGCTGGTGGGAATGTGAATTGGTACAGCCACTATGGAGAACAGTATGGAGGTTCCTTAAAAAACTACAAATAGAACTACCATATGACCCAGCAATCCCACTACTAGGCATATACCCTGAGAAAACCATAATTCCAAAAGAGACATGTACCAAAATGTTCATTGCAGCTCTATTCACAATAGCCCGGAGCTGGAAACAACCTAAGTGTTCATCATTGGATGAATGGATAAAGAAGATGTGGCCCATATATACAATGGAATATTACTCAGCCATAAAAAGAAACGAAACTGAGCTATTTTTAATGAGGTGGATAGACCTAGAGTCTGTCATACAGAGTGAAGTAAGTCAGAAAGAGAAAGACAAATACCGTATGCTAACACATATATACGGAATTTAAAAAAAAAAAGAAAAGTCATGAAGGACCTAGGGGCAAAACGGGAATAAAGACACAGACCTACTTGAGAATGGGCTTGAGGATATGGGGAGGGGGAAGGGTAAGCTGTGACAAAGCGAAAGAGAGGCATGGACATATATACACTACCAAACGTAAGGTAGATAGATAGTGGGAAGCAGCCACAGAGCACAGGGAGATCAGCTCGGTGCTTTGTGACCACCTGGAGGGGTGGGATAGGGAGGGTGGGAGGGAGGGAGATGCATGAGGGAAGGGATGTGGGAACAGATGTATATGTATGACTGATTCACTTTGTTATAAAGCAGAAACTAATTAAAAAAAAAAAGATGGTGGAGGAGTAAGAAGTGGAGATCACCTTTCTCCACACAAATACATCAGAAATATATCTAGATGTGGAAAAACTCCTACAGAACACCTACTGAACGCTGGCAGAAGACCTCAGACTTCCCAAAATGAAAGAAACTCCCCACGTACCTGGGTAGGGCAAAAGAAAAAAGAAAAACCAGAGACAAAAGAATAGGGAAGGGACATGCACCTCTGAGAGGGAGCTGTGAAGGAGGAAAAGTTTCTACACACTAGGCACTCCCTTCACTGGCAGAGATGGATGGTGGGGGGTGGGGTGAAGCCTCGGAGCCATGGAGGAGAGTGCAGCAACAGGAGTGCAGAGGGCAAAGCAGAGAGATTCCCACACAGAGGATTGGTGCTGACCAACACTCACCAGGCTGAGAGACTTGTCTGCTCACCTGCAGGGGCAGGTGGGGGCTGGGAGCTGAGGCTCAGAGTTTCGGAGGTCAGACCCCAGGGAGAGGACTGGGGTTGGCTGCATGAACACAGCCTGAAGGGAGCTAGTGTGCCACAGCTAGCCGGGAAGGAGTCTGTGAAAAAGTCTGGACCTGCCTCAGAGGCAAGAGACCATTGTTTCGGGGCGCGCGAGGAGAAGGGATTCAGAGCACCACCTAAACGAGCTCCAGAGATGGTCTCAAGCTGCAGATATCAGTGTGGACACCAGAGACAGGCATGAAACGCTGAGGCTGCTGCTGCAGCCACCAAGAAGCCTGTGTGCAAGCACCCCCCTCCCAGCAGCCTGTGCAGCCCACCACTGCCAGGGTCCTGTAATCCAGGAACAACTTCCCCGGGAAAACACACGGCATGCCTCAGGCTGTTGCAAAGTTACGTTGGCCTTTGCTGCCGCAGGCTCACCCTGCATTCCGTACCCCTCCCTCCCCCCAGCCTGAGTGAGCCAGAGCCCCCTAATCATCTGCTAATGTAACCCTGTCCTGTCTGAGCGGGAAACAGATGCCCTCAGGTGACCTACACGCAGAGGCTGGGCCAAATCCAAAGCTGAACCCCAGGAGCTGTGCGAACAAAGAAGAGAAAGGGAAATCTCTTCCAGCAGCCTCAGGAGCTGCGGATTAAATCTCCACAATCAACTTGATGTACCCTGCATCTGTGGAATACCTGAATAGACAACAAATCTTCCCAAAATTGAGGCAGTGGACTTTGGGAGCAACTCTAGACTTGGGGTTTACTTTCTGCATCTAATTTGTTTCTGGTTTTATGGTTATCTTAGTTTAGTATTTAGAGCTTATTATCATTGGTAGGTTTGTTTATTGATTTGGTTGCTCTCTTCTTTTTTTAATATATATATATTTTTCCTTTTTCTCTTGTTGTGAGTGTGTATGCATATGCTTCTTTATGTGATTTTGTCTGCATAGATTTGCTTTTACCATTTGTCATAAGGTTTTGTCGGTCCGTTTTTAAAATTTTCTTAGTATAGTTTTTAGCACTTGTTTTCATAGGTAGATTTGTTTTCTGGTTTGGTTTCTCTCTTCTTTCTTTCTTTCATTTTTTAATGACTTTTTTATTTTTAATAATATTAAAAATTTTTATTTTAATAACTTTATTTTGTATTTTCTTTTCTTTCTTTCTTTCTTTCTTTCTTTCTCTCTTTTCTTTCTTCTCCCTTTTATTCTGAGCCATGTGGCTGACAGGGTCTTGGTGCTCCGGCCAGGTGTCAGGCCTGAGCTTCTGAGGTAGGGAAGCTGAGTTCAGGACATAGGTCCATCAGAGACCTCCTGGCCCCATGTGATATCAAAAGGTGAAACATCTCCCAGAGATCTCCAACTCACACTAAGACCTAGGTCCACTCAACAACCAACAAGCTACAGTGCGGGACGCCCTATGACAAACAAGTAGCAAGACAGGAACACAACCCCACCATTAGCAGAGAGGCTGCTTAAAATCATAATAAGGTCAAAGACACCCCAAAACACACCACCAGATGCGGTCCCGCCCCCCAGAATGACAAGATCCAGCCTCATTCACCAGAACACAACCACCAGTCCCCTCTACCAGGAAGCCTACACAGTGCACTAAACCAACTTTACCCACTGAGAGCAGACACCACAAACAATGGGAACTACGAACCTGCAGCCTGCGAAAAGGAGACCCCAAACAGAGTAAGTTAAGCAAAATGAGAAGGTAGAGAAATGCACAGCAGATGAAGGAGCAAGGTAAAGACCCACGAGAACAAAAAAATGAAGAGGAAATAGACAGTCTACCTGAAAAAGATTTCAAAGTAATAATAGTAAAGATGATCGAAAATATTGGAAATAGAATGGAGAAAATAGAAGAAATGTTTAACAAGGACCTAGAAGAATTAAAGAGCAAGCAAACAATGATGAACAACACAATAAATGAAATTAAAAATTCTATAGACTGAATCAATAGCAGAATAACTGAGGCAGAAGAAGGGGTAATTGACATGGAAGATAAAATAGTGGAAATAACTACCACAGAGCAGAATAAAGAAAAAAGAATGATAAGAATTGAGGACAATCTCACAGACCTCTGGGACAAATTAAATGCATGAACATTCGAATTATAGGGGTCCCAGAAGAAGAAGAGAAAAAGAAAGGGACTGAGAAAATATTTGAAGAGTTTATAGTTGAAAATTTCCCTAATATGGGAAAGGAAATAGTCAATCAAGTCCAGGAAGCACAGAGAGTCCCATACAGGATAAACCCAAGGAGAAACATGCCAAGACACATATTAATCAAACTATCAAAAATTAACTACAAAGAAAAAACATTAAAAGCAGCAAGGGAAAAACAACAAATAACGTACTAGGGAATCCCTATAAGGTTAACAGCTGATCTTTCAGCAGAAACTCTGCAATCCAGAAGGGAGTGTCAGGACATATTTAAAGTGATGAAAGGAAAGAACCTGCAACCAAGATTATTCTACCCAGCAAGGATCTCATTCAGATTTGACGGAGAAATTATTTTTTTATTTTTTTTATTTTTTGCTTTATAACAAATTTAATCAGTTATACATATACATATGTTTCCATATCCCCTCCCTTTTGCGTCTCCCTCCCACCCTCCCTATCCCACCCCTCCAGGCGGTCACAAAGCACCGAGCTGATCTCCCTGTGCTATGCGGCTGCTTCCCACTAGCTATCTACCTTACGTTTGGTAGTGTATATATGTCCATGCCGCTCTTTCACTTTGTCACAGCTTACCCTTCCCCCTCCCCATATCCTCAAGTCCATTCTCTAGTAGGTCTGTGTCTTTATCACTGTCTTACCCCTATGTTCTTCATGGCATTTTTTTCCCTTAAATTCCATATATATGTGTTAGCATACAGTATTTGTCTTTCTCTTTCTGACTTATTTCACTCTGTATGACAGACTCTAGGTCCATCCACCTCATTACAAATAGCTCAATTTCATTTCTTTTTATGGCTGAGTAATATTCCATTGTATATATGTGCCACATCTTCTTTATCCATTCATCCGATGATGGACACTTAGGTTGTTTCCATCTCCAGGCTATTGTAAATAGGGCTGCTATGAACATTTTGGTACATGTCTCTTTTTGAATTATGGTTTTCTCAGGGTATATGCCTAGTAGTGGGATTGCTGGGTCATATGGTAGTTCTATTTGTAGTTTTTTAAGGAACCTCCATACCGTTCTCCATAGCGGCTGTACCAATTCACATTCCCACCAGCAGTGCAAGAGTGTTCCCTTTTTTCCACACCCTCTCCAGCATTTATTGTTTCTAGATTTTTTGATGATGGCCATTCTGACTGGTGTGAGATGATATCTCATTGTAGTTTTGATTTGCATTTCTCTAATGAGTAAAGATGTTGAGCATCCTTTCATGTGTTTGTTGGCAGTCTGTATATCTTCTGTGGAGAAATGTCTATTTAGGTCTTCTGCCCATTTTTGGATTGGGTTGTTTGTTTTTTTGCTATTGAGCTGCATGAGCTGCTTATAAATTTTGGAGATTAATCCTTTGTCAGTTGCTTCATTTTCAAATATTTTCTCCCATTCTGAGGGTTGTCTTTTGGTCTTGTTTATGGTTTCCTTTGCTGTGCAAAAGCTTTTAAGTTTCATTAGGTCCCATGTGTTTATTTTTGTCTTTATTTCCATTTCTCTAGGAGGTGGGTCCAAAAGGATCTTGCTGTGATTTATGTCGTAGAGTGTTCTGCCTATGTTTTCCTCTAAGAGTTTGATAGTGTCTGGCCTTACATTTAGTTCTTTAATCCATTTTGAGCTTATTTTTGTGTATGGTGTTAGGGAGTGATCTAATCTCATACTTTTCCATGTCCCTATCCAGTTTTCCCAGCACCACTTATTGAAGAGACTGTCCTTTCTCCACTGTACATTCCTGCCTCCTTTATCAAAGATAAGGTGACCATATGTCCGTGCGTTTAACTCTGGGCTTTCTATCCTGTTCCATTGATCTATCTTTCTGTTTTTGTGCCAGTACCATACTGTCTTGATTACTGTAGCTTTGTAGTATAGTCTGAATTGACGGAGAAATTAAAACCTTTACACACAAGCAAAAGCTAAGAAAAATCAGCACCACCAAACCAGCTTTACAACCAATGCTAAAGCAAGCTCTCTAGGGAGGAAACACAAGAGAAGGAAAAGACCTACAATAACAAACCCCAAACAATTAAGAAAATGGTAATAGGAACATACGTATCGATAACTAACTTTATTGTAAATGGATTAAATGCTCCAACCAAAAGACATAGACTGGGTGAATGGATGAAAAAACAAGACCCATATATATGCTGTCTACAAGAGACCCACTTTAGACCTAGGGCCATGTACAGACTGAAAGAAGGGGATGGAAAAAGATATTACATGAAAATGGAAATTGAAAGAAAGCTGGAGTAGCAATTCTTATAATAGACAAAGTAGACTTTAAAATAAAGTCTATTACAACAGACAAGAAGGACATGACATAATGATCAAGGGATCAATCCAAGAAGAAGATATAACAATTGTACACATTTATGGACCCAAGAGAGGATCACCTCAATACATAAGGCAAATGCTAACAACCATAAAAGGGGAAATCAACAGTACCACAATCATAGTGGGGTAATTTAATACCCCACTTTCATCAATGGACAGAGCATCCAAAATGAAAATAAATAAGGAAACACAAGCTTTAAATGATACATTAAACAAGATGGACTTATTGATATTTATAGGACATTCCATCCAAAACCAACAGAATACACATTCTTCTCAAGAGCTCATGGAATATTCTCCAGGAGAGATCATATCTTGGGTCACAAATCAAGCCTTGGTAAATTTAAGAAAATTGAAATCGTGTCAAGTATCTTTTCTGACCACAATGCTATGAGACTAGATATCAATTACAGGAAAATATCTGTAAAAAATACAAACGCATGGAGGCTAAACAATACACTACTTAATAACGAAGTGATCACTGAGGAAATCAAAGAGGAAATCAAAAAATACCTAGAAACAAATGACAATGAAAACAAGACGGCCCCAAACCTATGGGATGCAGCAAAAGCAGCTCTAAGAGGGAAGTTTATAGCAATACAATCCTACCTGAAGAAACAAGAAACAACTCAAATAAACAACCTAACCTTACACCTAAAGCAATTAGAGAAAGAAGAACAAAATAACCACAATGTTAGCAGAAGGAAAGAAATCATAAAGATCAGATCAGAAATAAATGAAAGAGAAATGAAGGAAATGATAGCAAAGATCAATAAAACTAAATGCTGGTTCTTTGAGAAGATAAATAAAATTGATAAACCATTAGCCAGACTCATCAGAAAAAAATGGGAGAAGACTCATATCAATAGAATTAGAAATGAAAAAGGAGAAGTAATGATTGACACTGCAGAAATACAAAGGATCATGAGTGATTAATACAAACAACTCTATGCCAATAAAATGGACAACCTGAAAGAAATGGACAAATTCTTAGAAAAGCACAACCTTCCGAGACTGAACCAGGAAGAAATAAAGAATATAAATAGACCAATCACAAGCACTGAAATTGAACCTGTAACTAAAAATCTTCCAACAAGCAAAAACCCAGGACCAGATGGCTTCACAGGTAAATTCTATCAAACATTTAGAGAAGAGCTAACACCTATCCTTCTCAAAAATATAGCAGAGGGGGGAACACTCCCAAACTCATTCTATGGGTCCACCATCATCCTCATACCAAAACCAGACAAAGATGTCACAAAAAAAGAAAACTACAGGCCAATATCACTGATGAACATAGATGCAAAATTCCTCAACACAATACTAGCAAACAGAATCCAGCAGCACATTAAAAAGATTATACACTATGATCAAGTGAGGTTCATCCCAGGTATGCAAGGATTCTTCAGTATACAGAAATCAATTAATGTGATAATCCATGTTAACAAATTGAAGGAGAAAAACCATATGATCATCTCAATAAATGCAGAAAAAGCTTTTGACAAAATTCAACACTGATTTATGATAAAAACCCTCCAGAAAGTAGGCATAGAGGGAACTTACCTCAGCAAAATAACAGCCATATGTGAAAAATGCACAGCCTACATCATTCTCAATGGTGGAAAAGTGAAACGATTTCCACTAAGATCAGGAACAAGACAAGGTTGCCCACTCTCACCATTATTATTCAACATAGTTTTTGAAGTTTTAGCCACAGCAATCAGAGAGGAAAAAGAAATAAAAGAATCGAAATCGGAAAAGCAATATAACTGTCACCGTTTTCAGTTAACATGATGCTATACATAGAGAGTTCTAAAGATGCTACCAGAAAACTACTAGAGCTAATCAATGAATTTGGTAAAGTAGCAAGATAGAAAATTAATGCACAGAAATCTCTTGCATTCCTATACACTAATGATGAAAAATCTGAAAGCGAAATTAAGGAAACACTCCCATTTACCATTGTAATGAAAGGAATAAAATACCTAGGAATAAACCTACCTAAGGAGACAAAAGTCCTGTATGCAGAAAACTATAAGACACTGATGAAAGAAATTAAAGATGATACCAACAGGCAGAGAGATATACCATGTTCTTGGATCGGAAGAATCAACATTGTGAAAATGTCTACACTACCCAAAGCAATCTACAGATTCAATGCAATCCCTATCAAACTACCAATGACATTTTTTCACAGAACGAGAACAAAAAATTTCACAATTTGTATGGAAACACAAAAGACCCTGAATAGCCAAAGCAATCTTGAGAAAGAAAAAACAGAGCTGAAGGAATCAGTCTCCCTTACTTTAGACTATACTACAAGCTACAGCAATCAAGACAGTATAGTACTGTCCCAAAAACAGAAATACAGATCAATGGGACAGGATAGAAAGCTCAGAGATAACCCACACACATATGGTCACCTTATGTTTGATAAAGGAGGCAAGGAAATACGGTGGAGAAAAGACAGCCTCTTCAATAAGTGGTTCTGGGAGAACTGGACAGCTACATGTAAGAGAATGAAATTAGAACACTCCCTAACACCATACACAAAAAGAAACTCAAAATGGATTAAAGACCTAAATGTAAGGCCAGACACTACCAAACTCTTAGGGGAAAACATAGGCAGAACACTCTATGACATAAATCACAGCAAGATCCTTTTTGACCCACCTCCTAGAGAAAGGGAAATAAAAACAAAAATAAACAAATGGGACCTAATGAAATTTAAAAGCTTTTGCACAGCAAAGGAAACTATAAATAAGATGAAATGACAACCCTCAGAATGGGATAAAATATTTGCAATTGAAAGAACTGTCAAAGGATTAATCTCCAAAATATGCACGCAGCTCATATAGCTCAATATCAAAAAAACAAACAACCCAATCCAAAATTGGACAGAAGACCTAAATAGACATTTCTCCAAAGGAGATATACAGATTGCCAACAAACACATGAAAGGATGCTCAACATCACTAATCATTAGAGAAATGCAAATCAGAACCACAATGATGTACCACCTCACAGCAGTCAGAATGGCCATCATCAAAAAATCTATTTATTGTTTAATAAATGCTGGAGATGGTTTGATGAAAAGGGAACCCTCTTGCAGTGTTGGTAGGAATGTAAATTGATACAACCACTATGGAGAACAGTATGGAGGGTCCTTAAAAATCTAAAAATAGAACTACCATACGACCAAGCAATCCCACTACTGGGCATATACCCTGAGAAAACCATGATTCAAAAAGAGTCATGTACCACAATGTTCATTGCAGCTCTATTTACAATAGTCAGGACATGGAAGCAACCTAAATGTCCATCGACAGATGAATGGATAAAGAAGATGTGGCACATATATACAATGGAATATTACTCAGCCATAAAAAGAAATGAAATTGAGTTATTTGTAGCAAGGTGGATGGATCTAGAGACTGTTATACAGAGTGAGGTAAGTCAGAAAGAGGAAAACAAATACCATATGCTAACACATAGGGGCAGGAGAGGAATAAATATGCAGAGGTAGAGAATGAAATTGAGGACATGGGGAGGTGGAAGGGTAAGCTGGGATGAAGTGAGTGAGTGGTATGGACATGTATACACTACCAAGTGTAAAATAGATAGCTAGTGGGAAGCAGCCATATAGCACAGGGAGATCAGCTTGGTACTTTGGGACCACCTAGAGGGGTGGGATAGGAGGGTGGTAGGGAGACGCAAGAGGGAGGGGATATGGGGCTATTTATGTAGGTATAGCTGAGTCCCTTTGTTATACAGGAGAAACTAACACACCATTGCAAAGCAGTTATACTCCAATAAAGATGTTAATTAAAAAAAAAAGACATGGAAAACCTTAAAGGCACATTACTAGTATAAGAAGCCAATCTGAAAAGGCTGCACACTCTATGATACCAACTAGGCATCTATGCATTCTGGAAAAGGCAAAAGCTATGGAGACAGTGAAAAGATTAGTGGTTGCCACGAATTAGGGTGTAGGGAAGAGGTATGAATAGGCGGAGCACAGAGGATTTTTTAAGCAGTGAAAATAATCTGTAGAATACTGTAACACTGGATATATGGTGTTATACATTTGTTCAGACCCATAGAATGTGCAACACCAAGAGTGAACCCTAAGGTGAACTGTGAACTTTGGGTGATTATGGTGTCAATGTAGGTTCATCAGTTACAACAGATGTACCACTCTGGTGGGGATGTTGATAATGGGGAAGGTTATGCACATGGGGGGGCCGGGGTTATGTGAGAAATCTCTGTACCTTCGTCTTAATTTTGCTATGAACTTAAATCTATTCTAAAAAGTAATTCTTAAAAATGTTGCTTTTTCAAGGGAGCTTTACCTGGGTCTTGGCCATGGCATTGTTGAGCAGAAATGCTTCATTACAGTGGCATTTGTGATGGTAGCAGGTTTTCCTCTGCCTGTTGAGAGAATTTGTTGATGCACACACTGCAGTCAGTAGTTGATGATTCAGGTCCTTTCAGCATAATATGAGACCTTAACCTTCTGAAACACCACCTGCCTCATGGCAGAGTGATGGGGAGCTCACAGGCACTGCTTGAGACCACCTTCAGCACCTTGAACACAGAACACGTCACTAAGTCTTCAATGCCTGCGCTTGCAGTGCTGCTGCTTGGACCTTGTCCTGTGGGGACACTGTTGCCTCTATTACTGACTGCCGTCACTGCTCAAAAGCCAAACTGCTGCAAATAAAGAAACTCAACCCCAGTGGATTCCAATGGTGGAGGACATAGAGTTCTCCTGGAGCTTCCGTGGTAGGTGGGTGGAAGTGGGCCGGGTGGGTCTGGAAAGATGGCTGCTAGTGAGGATGTTAGAATTCATGCTGGTGGTGTGGTCCTTTCAAAAGCCTGCTAGGCGTAGCAGGAGCGGGCTAGAGGGAGTAGGCCCAGCCTCCAGCTTTTTGGGAGAATGTTCTTAGGTTCATTTTCCTGTACCCTGTAGGGAGAGGGGATCAAGGATAACCTTAGAGACTGCCTACTGGAATGTCCTAGGTAGGGTTGAAACTAGTCAAAGCACCTGGACTGGCAAAGAAGTCTGAAAGTCAATGGTTGGTTAGTTAAATATGAGGATAAGCAGGTGAGAAACAGGACTAGATTATAGCAAATGTGTGTGTATCTGGCAGAGGAGGTTCACGGATCAACATGGATTAACACAGTCATTGGAACTGACATAGTTTGGTCAGGGGAAAAATATGCTTCATAAATAAGTCATTTAAAGGATCTTTTAATCTAACATGCTCAAAAACACATAATCATATTCAAATTGATCCTACAAACACCTAATCCTGGCGGGAGCTGGGGATACAGAGGTGAATCATGTCTTAGACCTTGCCTTTAAGGAGCTGTATAAAAGGCGGGGATATTTTTTGGTCCCTCTTTTCCTCGTGCAGCTGCATGGAGCAACACATGTGGATTAGGAACCTCAAATTCACCAGGGACCCGTTACTGGAGCTGGTCTTTATTGTTCATTGCAGAGTTAGACAGGAAGCTCATTATGGAAAACTGGCCAAGTGCTTTGAGGTCTTTTTGCCTTCTTTCTCCTCCCTCTTCCTCTAATGGCCTGCCTGGAAGTTGACAGAGCATAAAAGCTGTCAAAAACATGTTGCTTAATGTAGCTCTCAGAGAAAACTTCCTTTTTGTTTATTGTGGGTAATTGTTCCTTTCTTGCTGTTGCTGCATTTAATGCCTCTGATTTTCCAGCTTTAATGAGCTGCCAGTTTTCATTCTTAGGTAGGAAGGAAACAATACTGTTAACTATGTAAACAAAGAGATAAATAAATAAATGCAGGTGAAAAGGTAAAATGCTCAACATGTAGATTAGAGATGCTAGTTGATCAATGTGTTTGTGGATCTGAATTAGACGTGCATTACATTTCTCAGATTTTGAGATAAAAGTTGTTTTATTTATCACAGGGAATTAAACCTTTCAAGCGAATGTCTAAGGTGTTGGGAGTATCAGCAGTGGTTTCCACGACCTACTGAAATCATGTAACTCAATAACTCTAGGTACTTATTAGAGGTCACTTGGAATGTTTTTGACTATTTCCTTCTTCCCATTCCCCCAATTCCACTTCCAAACTGCAAATCCCATGGAACTCTATTTCACCTAACTGAACTCCTATAGGGAAAAACTGTAATTTTCCTTCAAAATTATAAATAAAAATGAAAGTGAATAATATGCAATATAAATCCTCTACAAGTTTATTATTCCAAGAAGTTCTCACCTTATACTTACGAGGGAGGGGTCGTGTGTCAGATGGAGAGACTGAGCTACCACTTGACAAAGCACACACGTGAAGCCTGTGTCCTGTGGAAAATTAAGCTGCAGTTTACAGATTCCCATCCTGAAGGCTTAGTTATGCAATTAATGAAATCAGCATGTCTGTCAAGGTGCCTTTTTTTCCTGTCATAACTCTTCAGGTTTGGTGTTATTAGCTTTATTTTGAAAATGAGGAGATTGAGGCTTTGAACAAGGAAATAACTTGCCCAAGGTCCTATGTTCACTAAGTTGGGGAGAGAACTTCAAACCCTTGACTGCCCTGAGTGCCCTGTCTTTCTTCCCATACTCCTGGCTGTCTACTAAATCTCAGGAATTCTGTCTGCATTGGGCAGATTTTATGTAAAGCCACTGTTGCTTTCTATGAAGGATTCTGCTGTGTGTCCCCTGGAACATTTTAAAATATCCATCATTCAGACTGGCACGGCCATGACAGTTACTGAATCTTTCAAGCAAGCAAGGTCATAGATTTTCAAGAGAATGTCTACATCCTCTTTATTCTTGTTTCTGAGGGCTAATGTATTCATAATATTTAATTTATTAAGGTCAGTCCAAACCCCACAAATAATGTAGAGAGAATATAAATAGATTTTATCGATGCATATTCTTTCTACCTCAATTACTGGTAAATAAAATTCAAATACAGATAATCTAATACTATATTATGCTTAATATTTGACTTATCTCTGCTTAGATTTAATATAAATACTTTAAAAATCAAAATTCTGTAGAAATAAAATGCACATATGATTTGTTTTATATTAGAAATATCTATTCTTATGTATCATAAGATGTAATTGTCAGTTCACAGTTGTGACAGTGCATTAAAAACAAGAGTAATCAATAACTTTTTTAATTTTTAGGATATACATCATGGTGTTGAAGCAACTTGGCTGTTTTCTTATGTTTATGTTTTCCTCATTTGATTCAAGATCTTGGTTAATCACAAATTTTCCCTATTATAATTTCTCCATCTCCAATATGAAAATAACCATAGTGATTTGCCACCAGTGAAACTGATTTTTAAATTGATGATGATATGATTTTGAGGGAAGATAGTATACTATATAGGTATAGCAATAGAAATAAAAAGAAGGAAGAAGGTATGTCAAATTTGTTTCCAATGAAAAAAAATAAAGAAAAGTGGGTACAATTGTACATTATTGGCAGTTTATATTCTAAAATGTTAGAGGTAGAAGAGGCTATAGAGGCCAAATTCAAGTGTTCCATCTCTTTCTCTTCATGTATATATAAATATACATATACATATATAACCTCTCTTCATATATATACATGTATAATCTCTATATAATCTTCTATAATTACAAATTAATTCAATTGGAAATACAATTATACATTATTTAAAGTTGTGTTTGCTATGATAATAATTATCAAGTTAAGTAATATTTTTGATGTCTTACTCTGTCTCCTTCAAAGGACTTCAAAATTGTGTGTGTGCAAATCCACAACAACGGAAGGTCAAGTAATTGCATTTTTAACCACTCAGTTATGCACGTAGAATGATGCATTTGTATTTTCTATATACTTGCAATTTAGAAGAGTCTTTCAAATGCCCAGTTTAAGGACATTTAAATTACAAAAAACAAAGTCAACTTTTTTGTATATTCAATGCAGAATCATCAGATTTCTTTCACCTGGTGAGGGGCAGCTCAGCCTAGAGAAAAATGCTTAGACACCATTTATTAGCTATTTGACCTGATTTTCTCACATGGAAAATGGAACATGCAGATTTTTTGGTAAAGGTTAAAAATAAGATGTTAAATCAACCAATACTTATTAAGAGCCTGCAATGTTCTAAAACACAGAGCAAGGCAATTAACACAATATTTGGTGTAGAGTAGGCACTTAGTGAATGGGAACCTTTATTAATAACTTAATGTTTCCCTTATGATCAAATGTTTTGTGCCTTTTGGTTTGTTTGTTTTCAGCCGTGCACTGGTATTATAGATATCTCTGCCTAGTAACCTTGTTTCTTTGGTGGTTTGATCCTGTAGCCTCATGGAAATTTACATGGTAGTTTCAATTCTTAGCTAAATCTACTCTCTTCCAATTCTTAGCTAAATTTATTTTCTTCTGAAATTATGTCTTCATTCCAATACCCATAACCTAAAGTAGATCAGTTACCCTAATGAAAGCCAACCAGCCCTTGCCCTTCTGAATTTAAAAAATTTTGATATTTCAATTTGTTTTGGTGGGGGGGAGAGAAGCTATAAGAATATTTCCAGTGTATAATTATCCTTTTTCTTGCCAAACATTGAATTGATGATTGAAGAAGTAGAAAAAGGAAGTGGGTTGATGGGAGAAATTGTGAAGTATAGAGCTGATAGCTGAACTGAGAAGAGACATCAGTGGCCTGAATGATTTTAAACTAATTGCAAGACTGATTTAAACTTTGCTTAAGATGATCTTTCTTTATCTATGGCACTTTAAACAAAACAGTGAAAGGAAGGAAAATTATATCCTAGTTTATGATATTACAGTTGTTTATTCCTGAGAAGCAAATATGCCTACTCAGCTTAGTGTGTTCAACATATATTACTAAATGAAGCTGGGCAGGTATGTTTGCACTAAGTATGATAGTAGATACTGGGGAATCAAGTGGATCAAATGGACTCGTGTACCTTGTCAGATTGTTAGGTCCTTTTGTTGTGCACAGTTTGGTACGTTGTGCTGTATAATATCTCCCTAGCCATAAGCTCCTTGAGGATAGACTGTGTTTTATGTATTTTTATGTTCTTCGTAGCTTTCAGTGATCCTCACAGACAGCAAACTCTTCATAAATATTTGTTAACCAACAGCCTGCCTGCCTGACTGAATACATTAAATAAAACCTAATTTCCAGACATTTTACTGTTCTCATTTTCTGTTTTCTAGCTTTCCTTTATTCATGGTTCAAGAAGAAATCATCTTAATTTAAAAGCTGCTTGTGATGTTACATCAGTAAAAGTCCCATGAGCACTGCAGCTCTGCCATCTTCACAGCAGGGTGTTCTCTAACTCTGAGCAGTTAAATCTGATTTCTTTCCAATACCTTAACTATCTTTCTGTCCTGCATGCTTGCTCCTAGTTAACCAGAGGCAAAGGACTGTGGCAGTGCTGCCTCTTCTGTCAAATCCATTTATTTCTTCTTCCCCACACAGCTCGCAAGCTAGAGGATCAGGGACAACTCCTACTGGGGGTCCATAGTCTATGCAAAAAAATACATCTAGGAGGCAGTAGTTGCAACATGGTTCCATTAAGTTTGCATGTGTTTATATACTGGCTGGAAGCACATGACCTCGAATCAGAAGAGCTGGTTTTGAATTCTGCCTCTGACGTTTGCTGTTTGTGTGACCATGGGGAAATGACTTATCCACCCCTCCTCCCTTTAATCTTTCTTCTTGGTTGAAAAACAAAATGCTTAAGCTCTTTGAACCTCAGTTTATTTACCAACAAAAAATTTAAAATGCAGATGGCCAACAGGCACATGAAAAGATGCTCAACATCACTAATCATCAGGGAGATGCAAGTCAAAACCACAATGAGATATCACCTCACAACTGTCACATGACTGTCATCAAAAAGAATAAAAAATAGCAAGTAACAAATGTTGGCAATGATGTGGAGAAAAGGGAACCCTTGTACACTGATGGTAGAAATGTAAATTTGTGCAGCCACTGTGGAAAACAGTATGGCGGTTTCTCAAAAAACTAAAACTAGAACTACCATATGACCCAGCAAATCCACTCCTGGGTATATATAACCCCCCCACACACACACTAATTTGAAAAGATACAGACACCCCAGTGTACATAGCAGCATTATGTACAATTGCCAAGTTATGGAAGCAACCTAAGTGTCCATCAAGAGATGGACACTTAGGTTGCTCTTTGTGTGTGTGTGGTTTCTTTTCTTCTTTATTGACATCAGCTAGGACTATATGTAGCATTAAATGTCATGCACTGGTGCAGAGAAGAGAAAAAGGGTGAAAAAAGGAAAAAGGGGGAGGAGGAGGAGCAGTGGTGAAAAATTGTCATAAAAACTCTTTTCTTAATTTATAGGTAAGTTTTGACACTATTATATCCATCTTCCCCTCCCACTCCCTGAAGTTCCAACCAAAGTGAGAGTGTAACTAGGTGACCCAACCAGGTGTTATGATCTCCCTCACAGACTGCTGATAGAGGCAGCTTGTGGGTTTAATTATTTTTTGTGTATGTATGTATGTGTATATAAGTACACACACATACACAATGGAAAGCTACTCGGCCATAAAAAAGAACGAAAATTTGCCTTTTGCAGCAACACAGATGACTTGGAATGCATTATGCTAAGTGAAATAAGGCAGAGAGAAAGACAAGTACTGTATTATATCACTTATATGTGTGTGTGTGTGGAATCTAAAAAATACAACAAACTAGTGAATATAACAAAAAAGAAGCAGACTCAGATACAGAGAACAAGCTAGTGGTAACCAGTGGGGAGTGGGCAAGGAGCAATATAGGTATAGGGGAGTGGGAGGACAAACTACTGGGTGTATGATAGGCACTGGAAATGGAGTATAACCTTTAAAAATTGTATAAAAAATTAAAATCAGAAAAAAAGAGCAGCATCTATCATATAGATTTGTTTTAAAGATTAAATGAAATAATCCATATAAAGTAGTTAGACTCTGTAGAGTGCACAGTTTGCCCTCAATAAATGTGTTTCCTATTATTGCTGTTGTCTCTACCCTTTATATATCATCTTTGTATTATAATCCATTGTATAGCTCTTTATATGTCATCATGACCGTTTTACAGCTTCATATCAATTTTTCTATCTCATTCACCCCAATATGATCTGAAGTGAATCTCCTTCACCCCAATATGATCTGAAGTGAATTCCCTTCCTCTCTGTTTCTGTCTCTCCTTTCTTCTTACTCTTGTTCTTTTAGGTACCATGAGTTTTAGGTTTAAGTTCATCTGGAACTCTGTTTTCTTATTGCTTTGCCTTTCTTTTTATTCACTACTCATAGTGTCATTTCTTTTTGACTTTCTGAATTGCAAACTGTATACTTGAACTTGATGGAAAGTAAATCTGCTATAATTCCGTAGCTGCCATCTGTGTTAAACTCCAGCAATAGGTACAAAGACTACACAAGCTTATAAATCAGCAGAGCTCTCCTTTCTGTTTTAATTTAAACTCATTTTGGAGAGTTCTTGGATAGTACAGTTTCTGAGGTCTGCAACTCTTAATCTGATGTTTTTGTTACCGAGTCCAAGCTCATACTGCTCGCCACATGACAGGCCAATAAATCAAGAGATGAGTTGTTAGGGCAAGGAATAGCAACTTTATTCAGAAAGCCAGCAGACCGAGAAGATAGTAGACTGGTGTCCCAAAGAAGCATCTTCCCTGAGTTAGAATTCAGGCTTCTTTTATATTAAAAGGGGAGGAGGTAAAGTCTTGATTCTGACCAGACCCCTGAGGGGATGTGTTAAGTTCTTCCTTCCCACAGCCATTCACAGGTGGCCCTGGTCAGGATGCTTCCCGTGAGCTAAACAAAGGTATTTTAGCCTAAAGCTCATGACCTAGGAGGTAGGGTTCCTAGAGATGGGCCATTATGTATAATTTAAGCTTACAGGCAACATCCCTTTTTTTTGGAGGGGGGGGGTACGCGGGCCTCTCACTGTTGTGGCCTCTCCCGTTGCGGAGCACAGGCTCCGGACGCGCAGGCACAGTGGCCATGGCTCACGGGCCCAGCCACTCCGTGGCATGTGGGATCTTCCCAGACCGGGGCACAAACCCGTGTGCCCTGCATTGGCAGGCGGACTCTCAACCACTGCGCCACCAGGGAAGCCCTCCCAACATCCCTTTTTAGTGATGAACTTGTAATAGAATACAAAGGTTCTTCCCTATTACATTTTGAATTGTTGAACAAGGCTATGCCCATTTCTCCATTTAAAAATCTGCTGATGCCAGCACTCTTTATTGACACAGCATCCTGCTCAGAGGCAAGTTTGAGTCCGGGGCAGCTGTATGCACCAAGTCTGTTCTCTAGGAGAGCAGCCCCACCTCATGTTGCTCTCTGCTTATAGGACAACTGTGAGAGTAGCCCTGTAAGAGGAATGGCCTGAGTCTGGGTGTCAAACTTCTCGAGCTTGAATGAGATTCTGGGAATGCCTGCTGTCCAACTTCTGAAAACCTTGGGGGAAGTAGATATCACTGGGAGTAGAAGCCATTAGTCCCTTCTCATTCATTGCCAGGCTACACAGAATCATCTGTGATCATTCACTGGACAATCCTGTGTGCCACCCACAATTAGTTAATTATGGTATATAAAATTAGTAACTAATAAATCATTAATATCTAATAATTAGTAATTCACTAATGATCATATCTAACAATGACTAAGAGATCTAATGACAACTAATGAGATCTTAATAAAGCTGAAATTAAATTGAATAGGAAATGGAAATCGTTAATAATGTGGGGAAATAATATGAGATGCACTGAAAACCAAATTCAAAGGTTTAGAGTTGCTATGATAGGAAATGAGGATCCATGGAGGGTTTTTGAGTCAGAAGGTAGCATTTGGGGATTATTGGTCCAGAGGCAATAATCGGCTGTGCAGGAGATGCTGAGCATGAGGGGAGGCTGTTCTAGAGCCTGGACTAAAAGTAGTAATGAAAGAACTAGAATCAACATCAATAGGAAATGATGGACAGAAATTGTGATCAACTGGAATCCAGGGATCTGAGGGAGGGATCACAACATGATTCCTTTCTAGGCTGTAACAGGCTGGATTTAGCCAGTTTGTAAGGGTCTGACAGAAGAGAATGTCAGAGGAGCTTCTTTGGAAGGAGAGGAGGCTAAGTTTCAGACAAAGCGTGGGTCACTGCAGTGGAAGGAATTTGCTGAGGGAATTTGCTGAGGGAATATTTAGAAAGAGAGATGAGAAAGCCAAAGATAAACTTCAACAATTTCTACAGGGTTTTTGTTTTGTTTTGTTTTTAGGTTTCTGGAGTCAAACAGACCTGGGCTTTAATCCTGTTCTTATCTGTTACATCTTGTACTAGTTCCTACATTTCTTTGAGCTCTAGCTTTCTTATCCATAGCCTGGGGAGGGGATCATAACCACTGCCCAGTACACAATTTGAGAGTAAATGTGTTAAAGTATATAGAGGTGTGTAGCACAATATTAGGCGTGGGAAGTACCCAATAAATGGAATATGATAAAAATATTACATGTTCAGCCCCTTGTGGTCAGAAGTGAGTATTGGAGAACATTGAAATTGGGAGTTGGAAGTGGGAAAAGGCAGGGAATTTCCTATCTTCCTCTACAAGATCTGGAACTTTAAAAATTGCACTATCTGCTTTTTTGGGTACAACATTTGAGTTATTGTTTAGGTGAAAAGATTTTGGCTTTTTACACCAAACATGGAGACTTTTAAAATCCCTTAGAGATTATTAGGGTACCCTGAAAGGGAAAGTAGACCATAATAATGAGCTAGTCATAAAATCCATCATTAATTTGTCCACTTAGATAGAGGTTATTTATTGAGATCAGTGCAAGTTTCACTGTCTCTGAGTCCCTTCTTTAATGGGAAGCCACAAGCTTCATCATGCACCAAAGGATTTAAAAATTACAACTCCTAAGACCTGACAAAATACTTTTCTGCCCCACTGACTGACATAAAATGCAAATAGTAATCCTGCATTACTTCCCCAGGACATCATATGGAATAACTAGTTAATAAATGTCAAGAGCATAAAAAATAATGATTAAACATGAAATAAATGCTAAACATCATTGTTATTTATTTTTTGCCATCATGGCTCTATCTCAGTTCAGTGGCCTAGGCCTTCTTCTTCTACAGCTGCCAAAATGCATTTGGTAATTATGAGAATTAATCAGGCCCCAAACTAGACCATGGTGGTGGCAGACATCCTTAATTACGGACAATGGAAAATGAAGGTGACTGCTGGTTTGAATCCAGCATAGGTCAGTGCAGCAAAAAAGCCATTAACAGCTGATTGTGATCTTGTGCTCTGAACAGAATAAATTGCCACCTCAGCCCAATTTCTTAGTAAACAGGCATTCTGCATCCAAGCTAACAATCACTAAAAGGACCAAATGGCCCCTTTACTGGCGGCCACGATAAGCAATGGTTTTTAGCTCTGGCAATACCCAAAGAGCTCTGTAAATACAGATGCCCAGACCCCACCCAGGCCAATTATGTCAGGATCTTCAGTAGAACCCAGGCATTGGGGGTTTTAAAAATCTTCAGGTGATTCCAGTGTGCAGTGATATTTGCATACCACTGTTCCATGGGAAGAGAAAGCTAAAAGCAGCTCCTTTTCCCTCCTTAGCACATGTTTCTTTACAATAGCTTTGCAGTGAATCACAGCCTATGGCAGAGGTGTTTATTTCAATGATGCCCATGTTAGGTAAGACCTGTAGATAAAAGATAGGCTTCAGGGGGCTTCCCTGGTGGCGCAGTGGTTGGGAGTCCACCTGCCGATGCGGGGGGCGCGGGTTTGTGACCCGGTCCGGAGGGATCCTGCGTGCCGCAGAGTGGCTGGTCCCGTGAGCCATGGCTGCTGGGCCTGCATGTCCGGAGCCTGTGCTCCGTGGCGGGAGAGGCCACAGCAGTGAGAGGAACGCATACAGCAAAAAAACAAAAAAACAAAAAAACAAGATAGGCTTCAGTTTATTTGGATACCTAGTTGATAGCTCTGAGGACTATGATGTTACTTTAAAAAAATGATTTGAGATCCCAACCCCAGCCAGTGCTTGGGTGTTTGACGCTATAACCTGCCTGCAGACATGGACATTTGAGGCTTATAAAAGGTTTCTGAGGTTTCTGTACTCATATCTACGTATCACCCTGTTGATTCACAATTTAGATCTTTGCCTGAGGACAGGAAAGCTTTTACACTTACTAACTTTATACGAGAAATACAAATGCTTGATTTTTCACCTGCCATCCTCAATTTAGGTCAATGAACAAGAGGTATTTTACCTCCTCATCCCTGAGAACTGAAGGTGAGTGACAACAAAGTGTGAGCTACAAGCAATCATAGATACAGAGTGTCCTTGGAAAGGAAGCTAGGTGAACCCATGGAGAACACTTTGTGTGTCAAGTGCCCTAGAGTTCCCCCAGATTTTGCCAGGTCAGTAGCATCTTCTCTCTCCATTTTGTCCACAATGTTGTTATCTTTTATTCAAGAGCCAGGTGACTGACAAGAATGAGCAAACACGATGGCACTTTCTCCTGCTTCCTAGAAGAGCTCTGTGATCACAGTGACTGAAGTTCAAGGGCCCCTGAACTGCTAAACCTAGAAAAGGATATTCTGTACAACTAGATTTAATTCGCTGTCCAGGAATCAGTTTTAGTATTATTATTCTTAAAGCAGACATCTGATCTTTTCTCTAGACTCTGAAAAGCTCGTAGAATTTCAGAGTAAGAAGAAATTCAACTTCCCTATTTTTTGGACGAGAAAACTGAGGCCCATAATCACACAGCTGGTTAGTGAGACAGCTGAAATTCAAGCTGAGATCTCCTAACCCTCACCAAATGCTTTCCACAGCTGTCACCACCCCTTTCAGAACAACCACACCTGTGCTGCCTACACTGTTTCAAAGCACTTACCGGACAGCAACAACAGACTTCCTGATTCTGACTTATGAGGAGCCTTGTTTGGAGATTGAGGGGAGGCCATAACACTTTCCTGTGTTTGGGGGCAGGGATTTGCCTTTTTTAGATTAAAATTTTGCAATTAAGGAGTTTTCTGTAAAATATTTGAGCTCTTCAGAAAAATATGGGTTTGGTACAGTTATGTAAAAAGCAGATCTAATAATCAGCATGTGGAATTGCAACACACTAGCCTTACTTTACACTGGACAGAAACTTCTCCTCACTAAAATGATCGGGCTGCTGCTAATATCCTTTAATGCGTAAAATAACCTAAAGCACTTTAATGTAAGAAGGCAACATTAGTGTTTTTGCTTTAGGAATTCAGCTTGATAGTACTTTAAATTATGTACATATATTAAAGATTACACCAGAATAATGGATGGGAAAGGCAAGCATTTATATTGTCTTTTTAAAAAAATATGGATTAAGTCCGTATATAAACATTCAATATTCCAGCAGTGCATCATCATTAAATTTTCTGATTTTATGTCAGAGTGCTTCCATAATGCTTAATTTCCCATACCATATCCGATGTTGGTTTTTAAAGAAATTACAAATTACAACAGCTACTTGAGTGGCTGATACAAGTGGATCACCATACAATATATTAGAATGTAATTGCCTTTCCTACAAGCTCTAATTTTAAAGTATATAAAAAAGGCTACAGTAAAGGAAGTGATAGAAAACTCATACTAAGCCTATGCTCTCATGGATCTTATGTACCAGTGGGGGAATAAGACAAGAATATAATATGGGGTCAGAGACAAGTGATATCAAGAAAAATTCAGCAGGGCTTGAAGGGGTGGAATTGATCGGGAGTGCTTTTTAGAAAAGTCTGAAAAGGTGACTTTGGGCAGAGATTTTTAATAAAGAGACCAAGAGAGTGGCATTGTCTGGTAGAAGGGCCTGTGCAGCTTAATAGATAATAAATAATAGTTTAACATTTTTTGAACTATTTAGAAGAAGCTTCCTCACTCCCAGATTTACTAATCCAAGTTCTTTGTTGCAAGGGACAGAAATGTAATTTAATAAAAGCAAACTGGATAGTTTATAGATGCTCAAAGAAGGTTGAAAAACTTGGTGCAGACTTATATAGCCAGGTCAGATGAAAAAGTGGTCCGATGAAAAACACAGTGCTGTTAGCAAGAACTAGAACTCCAATAGCTGGAACCTCTAACAGTGCTGAGTAGGGGACTTCAGCTTTGAAGCAACTGGTTTAGCCAGCAGAGGACATTCTCTGGTCTCCACTTCTTCATGTCATCTCACTAGTGGAAATCCGGAACCACCAAATCTGATTGGCAGAGTCTAGATGGTATGCTCAGGTCCTCATTGCACAGGTGCAGGATGGTGAATGTTGGGCATTTTCAACTTTTATGATTAGGGGATTCCACAAACACAGGAAGGGTTGTATTTGCTGAGTGCTCATGAGGAATTGCAAATTCTATTGTGGCAGGGGTCTCCTACAGCTCAAACACTTTTAACAGTAATTACCTTTTCTTCTATTGTCCCTAGTCTCAAAATGGTTAATATCACTTTGTTATTTATAAAGATGGCCTATTTATTTAAAATAATAAATATTCAGAGTAGTCACTATGCTTGTATAAAGTTTAATACTCAGATGATCTATGTGGGGTCTTTATGAGACAGAAAAAGAATATCACTTCAGCTAAAGAGATTTAGATTATATATAAGGTTGGGTATGTATAGTTTACCCTTGAAATGGATTATTGGGTTGTTACTGGATAAATAAGAGAAAATACATTGGAATAGATACTGTTTGTGTATGTAAATAGGTTGGGTATATGTAACTGGTTTCACTATCCTGGGAGAACATACTTAATACCATTCACATTAACATTTAAATCTCAATTGTTCCAATACTCAAACCATTTTGAGGGCGAGCCTCTGTCTACTCCCAAATATTTGAGTCTTCTCAGTACAAATACTTTACTCTGTTTCCTCCTTTAATTCTCAGTTGGACCTAAAAACAGCACTGAGTAAGCTGAGTCTCATAACATCTTTTATGAACATAACTGCAAGTTTCTACTCTTAACCCTTCTTTTACAGAGGTTTGGAGCTGGTTAATCAGTTCAAGTAAAGGGAGAACACAAAGTCTATGCTTTCACGGTGTTTATCAAGACTCTTCCCCCATGGTTTTTGACTTACTAGTACTATCACCATAAACAACAATAAAATCTCCACTTTCTCCTTCAATCAAAAAATTAAAACCCCTCCCTCACATCCATAGACGCAAATAGACATCTGCAGGTGACAATGTGCAAAAAGCAATCCAATTTAGATTCAGCTAAGACATTCTGATACTTCCATACTGATAAATAATAGAAAATGGACTTTGTGATGATTAGCTGTACAAATTGGTTGTGTTTGGTTCATACAATTACTTGTTGTCTTTTATGCTAGCTGATGCAGAAGCTCAGTTGTCCAAACTATCCAAGATCCCTGTTCCAGCAGTTATTTTCAAATCAAATTGGGAAGTAATGGGCTTTTGATTTAGTTAGTTAAATAAAATCTGTTAAAATGTGCCATTAATGATAGGAACATACCTGCCTGGCTCAGTTCAGATCAGAAACAGATCAATAAAGCAGAAAAGTTATCTGTTTCCTAACTGAACAGCTTTGATTAGCTGTTTTCAAGCTATTAGTAGCTTGGGGAACATGAAATAAATTCACAACCACCTATATTTGAATGTCTTGTATCTATTTTTAATTTTTAAAAATTTTTTATTAAAGTATAGTTGATTTACAGTGTTGTTAATTACTGCTGTACAACAAAGTGACTTGGTTATACATATAGATACATTCTTTTTCATATTCTTTTCCATTATGCTTTATCACAGGATATTGAATATAGTTCCCTGTGCTATACACTAGGACCTTGTTGTTTATCCATTCTATATATACCAGATTGCATCTGCTAATCCCAAACTCCCATTCCTACCTTCTCCCACCCACCCTCCCTCTTGGCAACCACCAGTCTATTCTCTATGTCCCTGATTCTGTTTCTGTTTCATAGATAGGTTCATTTGTGTCATATTTTAGATTCCACAAATAAATTATATAATATGGTATTTGTCTTTCTCTTTCTGACTTACTTCACATAGTATGATAATCTCTAGTTGCATCTGTGTTGCTGCAAATGGCATTATTTTGTTCTTTTTTATGGCTGAGTAGTATTCCATTGTATATATGTGTACCATATCTTCTTTATCCATTCATCTGTCAATGGACATTTAGGTTGTTTCCATGTCTTGGCTATTGTAGACAGTGCTGCTATGAATATAGGGGTGCAAGTATCTTTTCGAATTATAGTTCATTCTGGATATATGCTAGGAGTGGGATTGCTGGATTATATGGTAATTCTATTTTTAGTTTTGAGGAATCTTCATACTGTTTTCCACAGTGGCTGCACCAACTTACATTCCCACCAACAATGTGGGAGGGTTCTGTTTTCTCCACACCCTCTCCAGCATTTGTTATTTGTAGGCTTTTTAATGATGGCCATTCTGACTGGTGTGAGGTGGTACCTCATTGTAGTTTTGATTTGCATTTCTCTAATGATTAGCAATGTTGCACATCTTTTCGTGTGCCAATAGGAATGCCTTGTACTTATGTGTGCAGATTTTTCAAAGAGATCAAACTACATTCAAACACTTAAAATTTTTTCTTTATAACAACCTATTAGAGGGAAGAAAGATTTGTACCAACAGTTTATAGAGGAAGCTGAGTTGCTGAGAGAAGGTGACAAAGTAAAAGATGACTAAACTATTTCTAAACTATAAGTCTCTGGCTTAAGCTTTTCTTACACTCTATATGAAATTTAAAATATGGATCTCTGGGTATATGTCCCTATCCTATGAGAATATGTTAATGTTCTGATGACCTCTTATATATGAACTTTCCATTTTGATTTCTTATTATTTAAATCATTTGAAAATTACTTTTCCTTATCTAAATTTCTTACTCATCTCAATCTTGAATTTAGTATTTTGTCCAGCATGAACGCATTTTGGGGTTTACAAGAACATGGATTCACATAGTATGGAATTTAGTGTAGCAGTTCTATCTTAGTCTCTGAGTATCTCATTTTCAGCATATCTGTAAGAACGTTGTATATCTCTCCTTTATATTGCTCCTAGAGACTGTCACATGCCAGCTTAATTGACAATTTACTGTTTGCCTTGAACTAGAAGCAGATATTGTCCTTTATGCTGTGTTCAGGGTCGTCAGTATATATTTCAAGCTCCATTTGTAAAATCAACCTGGTCATAGTATCTCTCAGTTTTTTCAGCTAATGAATATGATTTTGTCTTTCCCAAATAATTATACAAATTATACAGAGTTAACAGATTTTAAAGACCCCACATTTTGCTTTTGAGACATGGCAGGTTTGTATTGCTATCCTTTTTCCTCAAAATCTAATACTGCCTAAAGAGTTTTAAAAAAATAAATATTTTTTTCTCCAGTGTAAATTGTGTGTCTCAGAGGAGCTCATGGTGCTTTAAAGATGTATTTTCACAATATTCCTGTGATATAAATAGGGAAATATTTTAATATTCTTTTTATTATCATCAACAGATTTTGATTGAGATTTTATTATGCTAGGGAAGTAGGAAGCAAAGATTTTTAAGGTTGGATAAGCCTCTCACTTATATGCTAGATGGAACAGAGAAGACTTATTCACTAAAAGCTAAATAATAGTGCAAAATGTATGCTAAAGGGCTTCCCTGGTGGCGCAGTGGTTGAGAGTCCTCCTGCCGATGCAGGGGACGCGGATTTGTGCCCCGGTCCAGGAGGGTCCCACGTGCCGCGGAGCGGCTGGGCCCGTGAGCCATGGCCGCTGGGCCTGTGCGTCTGGAGCCTGTGCTCCGCGGCGGGAGAGGCCACGGCAGTGGGAGTCCCGCATGCCAAAAAAAAAAAAAAAAAAAAATGTATGCTAAGTATATTGAGAGGAGCTCATGTTACAGAAGCACCTCCTCTTACAAACTTTCAAAGTAGGAAACAACATTTTTTTTTTTTAGCCACCCTGAGAAGCATGCAGGATCTCAGTTCCCTGACCAAACCTGTGCCCCCTGCAGTGGAAGAGTGGAGTCTTAACCACTGGGCCACCAGGGAAATCCCAGTAGGAAACATCACTGATATGAACTATGCTATTGGCCAGAGCAAAAGATTGCCAACCCAGCGTGCCAAAAGCAGGTGGTGTTGATGGCCTCTTGTACAAGTCAGTTTGGCCTCACAAATAGATGGGATTTCAAACAGCCTTTCAGAACCTAATGATTGTAAGTATTTTAAATGCCAAAATAATTCAGCAACAAATACCAAAGCCTGAAGTAGATGGAGAATATGGGTCTTAGATACATTTAATGGAAGAGTTACACATATTAGTAGACAGTAGGAAAAAGGAATAAATGAACAATGACATAGAGATAAAAATGTGAATGGCCCTTTGGGGAATACTAAGCAGGCTTGGTAGGATTAAATGTAGTGTTTCTTTAGATGTTTAATGTATTACAAATTGCAAGAGGTAGATAGAGGGCAGATTGAAAGTTTGCAATCAGAGACTGACATATGCAAAAAAAATGTGTTAAAGGTTTGGGGGTCTGTTACTGAGATCCTGTTGAAATCAAGGAAATCAGTGATGAGAGAGGAAGGGAATTACATTTATTAAGCATCTGGTATGTTCAGGTTATTGTGGTAGGTGCTTAGCATATGGTTCTTCATTTGACTTTAGAAACTACTGTCAGAATCTAAGTAGGATGTCATAAGCTCACAGAAAATGGTAGTAGTAATGGGAATGTAAAGACAGGAACAGTTTTTTTTTTTTTTTTTTTTTTTTTTTTGCGGTAGGCGGGCCTCTCACTGTTGTGGCCTCTCCCCTTGCAGAGCACAGGCTCCGGACGCGCAGGCTCAGCAGCCATGGCTCACGGGCCTAGCCGCTCCGCGGTATGTGGGATCTTCCCAGACCGGGGCACGAACCCGTGTCCCCTGCATCGGCAGGCGGACTCTCAACCACTGCGCCACCAGGGAAGCCCTACAGGAACAGTTTTAAATTGACAGGATTTGAAGCCTGATTCTAAAGGACAAAAGAAATATGGGTCAAGAATATTTCAAAGTCTTTGAACTGAGTTTGAGGCACAAACATTTGGGTGTTGGAAAGAGGAAGGAAAATAGCAGAGATGACAAAGATAAAGAGCTTGAACTGAAGAAGGAGAATTTGGACATGCAGAGTTATAGATAGCCAGGGATGACACAGTTTTAGTACTGAAGGTGAAACTTTCACCAAAGAACCTTGTTTATAATTCAGGTCTCCAGCTTCCAGTACTGTCATCTATCCAGTGACTAATCTAGGTGCCTGGTAATAAGGATAAGAGAATTTTCTAGGTTGGTAGAAAAATGAGGAAAGATAGGGAATTATAAATACCACACATGCAGGAGCCAATGTAGAAATGGATCCGAAACTAGGATTTGGGTTGGGTGACTGAAAAGTGGGATTGGAATTATGACACAGTGTTTGGAGAGTGTCTTAGCCTGCCCAGAGTGCTGTAACAGAATACCGTAGACTGAGTGGCTTAAACAACAAACATTTATTTCTCATAGTGCTGGAGCCTGGGAAGTCCAGCAACATTGCTGGCATATATGGGATCTGGTTAGAGCCTGCTTTCTTGCTTGCAGACGGCTGTTTTTCCATTGTACCCTCTCATGGCAGAGAACAGAGAGAGAAGCAACCTCTCTTGGGTCTTTTCTTTTTTTTTTTTTTTTTTTTTTTTTTTTTTTTTTTTTTCTGCGGTATGTGGGCCTCTCACTGTTGTGGCCTCTCCCGTTGCAGAGCACAGGCTCCGGATGCGCAGGCTCAGCGGCCATGGCTCACGGGCCCAGCCGCTCCGCGGCATATGGGATCCTCCCGGACCGGGGCACGAACCCGTATCCCCTGCATCGGCAGGCGGACTCTCAACCACTGCGCCACCAGGGAGGCCCGGGTCTTTTCTTATAAAGGCACTAATTCCATTTATGTGGGTTCCACCCTCAAGACCTAATTACCCCCCAAAGGCTCCACCTCCAAACACTATACAATGGGACTTAGGTTTCAACACAAATTTTGGGAGAGGTCACGAACATGCAGTCCATAATAGAAGGCCTTGAATACAGGTTATAGAATCTGTGTTCTATTTTGAAATTGATTGTAACTGTTTTGCAGAAAACAAAATAGTTGGTGTGGGGAGTAGTAGGATGACAGCAGTGCCGTAGCGGGATTAATGTGCTGTTGGATATAAGACAAAGTAGTACAGAGATTGAGTCGACCTTGAACTAAGGAAATGTGTTAAGAAGGTATTGCCATAATTCAAGAACAGGTTAATGAATGCCTAAATTGGGCTCATGGTAATGAGAATAAAAACTAGGACACACACACACAGAGAATCCGGAATATATTATATCTGATGGCTGAATCCTGTCACTGCATTTGGCCCCAGGTTAGAGAGCTCATTGTGAATTTTTGCTGAATATTTTCTGAGGTGCAAAAACAACTTTATAATATGGTAGTGAAATATGGTGGCTGCTGGACCCAGGTTGTTCAGTTTGTTGCATCTGTAAATCACCATATAGGTACCTTGCAATGGAAAACACTGGTGTCAGACACAAATTGTGTAAAACTGAGACAGAGGAGAGCTGTTACTCTTAAAAAATAAACAATTTAGTAGTAAAAGAATTGGACACAAAAATATTAATTGGAAGTCAGACAATTCACCTACATGGATCATCAACTGTATGCACGTCTAATTATGCTGCTACAGATTAACACTCACTTTGAAAAACCGACCACAACATTTTGCATGTGTCAGAGATATATTTTTATTCAATTTTATGGATTTTATACATGAAATCATTTTAAATGTTAGTGGTAGAAAACTATACTCCCATAAATTTTTGCCAGAAAAAAATGGTTACTGGTAATTTTGAGGTGTTAAAACCATTCCATTTTACCTGATATGAATATCATAGGACAGCAGAAGGTGGAAAACTTTTCCAAGGGAAATAGCTTGCTATCTTGAAATTCAGCAAATGCTATAAATGCATAGGTGTCAGAGTGTGTGTTACACATTTTTTGCTGTAATATTTAGCTAATGCCATTACTGCCATAAGTAGCAGCACATATTTCAACTCTTTGAGTAGATTAGAATCCAAAGCAATAAAATTTCTGAAGAGGTTATGCTGAAAATTAAGGGATGGTATTTGTCCTACGGGATGAACGAATAGGCAAGAGGGCAGTGATGTGCACTAAATCTATGGGCCTGTGGATGTGCACAGCATTATGTCATTTCTGTCTCCCTGCATGATTTCCCTTCATGCATAGTCCTGGAGGATCCCCATAGCCGTCTCATGGGGCTGGTGAAAAATAAAAAGAGTGAGGGAGGCCTCTCCATGATGTGTGCTACAGATGGGCTGAAAGGTTTAGAGGTAAAGGGCTAGTTTTAGTGACCCTGCGTGAACTCTCCTGTCATCTGTGGCACTCTGGAGAGTTATAATGCAGCTGGCTCACATCCTCTTCTCCCATTCACCTCCTTGCTTCATCATCCCCACACTCCACAGGGTTGGAGGGTGAGTGCAAGGATTTTTTTTCCCTCTCAGGCTCTCTCTGAGCTCTGCAGGAAGACAGCTTGAGAGGAGAGAACAACTGAAGCCAACGTGCATCCAGGTGGGGAAGGACACGACTCCTGGCTTTGGTGTCTTCTAGCCTCTCATTTATTGCCTTTCTAGTATCCACTGGTTTGTCTGTTTCCCAGTTTTGTTTTGTTTTTTTAAATTATTATTTATTTATTGGCTGTGTCAGGTCTTAGTTGTGGCTCGCGGGATCTTTTGTTGCTACGCGCGGGCTCTTCATTGTGGTGGGGGGCTTCTCTCTACTTGTGGTGCATGGCTTCTCTTAGTTGTAGTGGGTGGGCTCCAGAACATGTGGGCCCTCTAGTTGTGGCACACAGGCTTAGTTGCCCTGTGGCATGTGGGATCTTAGTTCCCCGACTAGGGATTGAACCGGTGTCCCCTGCATTGCAAGATGGATTCTTAACCACTGGACCACCAGGGAAGTCCCATCTTCTTCCCAATTTTTATGGACGAAGAAGCATCCTCTCTAAATTCATATGTTGAAGTCCTAACCCCAGTACCTCAGAATGTGACTATATTTGGAGACAGGGTGATTAAGTTAAAATGAGGCCATTAGGGTGAGCCCTAATACAATTTGAGTGGTGTCCTTGTAAGAAGAGGAAATATGGATACAGAAAGTGAAACACCAAGGGCATGGGTGCACAGAGAGACAACCATGTGAAGAGGCAGCAAGAGGTGACCATCTACAAATTAAGGAAAGAGCCCTCAAAGGAAACCAACCCTCTTGTCACTTGATCTTGGACTTCTAGCCTTCAGAACTGTGAGAAAACAAATTTCTGTTGTTTAAGCCACTCAGTTTGTGGAATTCTCTTACAGACACCCTAGGAAACTAATATATCAATGTCCTCATGAAGCTCAAGGCCCCCCTGTAATTGCTTCATCTCAGCTGCTATTATCTCCCATGGGACTTATTTCTCCTGGCTATAAAGAGTTATCTTGTTACATTAAATCACAGTAAAACAATCAAATCATAGAATTTTACCATGACCAAATTGCCCAATGGCATATATCTTTTTTTAATGTGTATTTCATGTCATTTTTAATTGAAGTATGTTGACTTACAGTGTTTCAGGCGTATAGCAAAGTGATTCAGATTTTTTTCAGATTCTTTTCAACTATTTATTCAATAAGGTATTGAATAGATTTCCCAGTGCTATACAGAGGGCCTTGTTGTTTATCTATTTTGTATATAGTAATGTGTATATGTTGATCTCAAATTTCTAATTTATCCCTCCCCCCCCCACCTTTCCCCTTTGGTAACTGTGTTTGTTTTCTATGTCTATGAGACTATTTCTGTTCTGTAAATAAGTTCATTTGTATCCTTTTTTTAGATTCCACATATACGTGATATCATATGATATTTGTCTTTCTCTGTCTGACTTACTTCACTTAGTGTGATAATCTCTAGGACCATCCATGTTGCTGGAAATGGAATTATTTCATTCTTTTTTTATGTCTGAGTAATACTGTATTGTATAAATATACCACATCTTCTTTATTCATTCATCTGTCGATGGACACTTAAGTTGCTTCCATGTCTTGGCTATTGCAAATAGTGCTGCTATGAACATTGGGGTGCATGTGTCTTTTTGAATTAGAATTTTCATCTTTTCCAGATATATGCCCAGGAGTCATATATCTTATAAGTGGCAGACCTGGGATGAGAACTTGGGTTTTAAAAATCTTAGTCCTAAGCATTTTTCACCACACACTCTTCCTCTTACAAGAGACCATCAGAGAATTGTGAATATGACATAGGTTGCTTTGGCTCTTCATAATATTACTTTTACTGACCTGTCCTTTGGTATTTGCCATCAGACAACTCATTGAAAATCACTGTTGTATTTGCTGTAGGAGCGTCGTATAAGGTTGTCATTCTCAGAATCCTATAATGTTTCCTTGAGGAGGACAAGCAAGTGATCTTGAAGGATCTGATGAATTGCACTGGGCATCCCTGGCCTTTTCTCTGGCTTCCTTTATTTTCCCAAACATTCTCTTTTTAAAAATGTATATGTAATTCACTTGTTTCTTTTGTTATATATAATGAAATATATAGTTTATTAATTTAGAAATATTGATTTATTCCACTAATTTTTTCCAGTTTTATTGAGATGTACTTGACATACAGCACTGTGTAAGTTTAAGGTGTACAGCATAATGACTTAACTTACATACATCATGAAATGATTATCACAGTAAATTTAGTGAACAGTCATGTCTTATAGATATAAAATAAAAGTAAAAGAAAAAGTGTTTTTTCCTTGTGATGAGAACTTAGGATTTACTCTCAACAATTTTCACATATAACATACAGCAGTGTTAATTGTATACTAATCATGTTGTACGTTACATCCCTTATACATACTTATAATTGGAAGTTTGTACCTTTTGACCACTTTCATTGAGTTGCCCCTCCCCCCAACCCTACCTCTGGTAACCACTAATCTGATCACTTTTTCTATGACTTTGTTTGCTTTTTGTTTGTTTTTGAAGTATAATTGACCACCAACAATATGTTAGTTCCTGGTGTACGACATAGTGATTTGATATTTCTGTACATTACAAAATGATCGCCAAAATAAGTCTAGTTATTGTCACCATACAAAGATATTACATTATTATTTTTAATTAATTTTTAATTAAAGTATAGTTGATGTACAATATTATGTAAGTTACAGGTGTACAATATAGTGATTCACAATTTTTAAAGATTATACTCCATTTATAGATACTATAAGATATTAGCTATATTCCCTGTGTTGTACAATACATACTTGTAGCTTATTTTATAACTAATGGTTTGTATGTGTTAATTCCCTACCTCTTTATTGCCCCTCCTCCCTTCTGTCTCCACACTGGTAGCCACCAGCTTATTCTCTATATCTGTGAGTCTGCGTCTTTTGTGTTATATTCATCAGTTTGTTGTATGTTTTAGATACACATATACGTGATATCATATAGTATTTGTCTTTCTCTGTTTGACTTACTTCACTTAGCATAATGCCCTCCAAGTCCAACCATGTTGCTGTAAATGGCAAAATTCCATTTTTTATGGCTAAGTAGTATTCCATTATATATTTATGTGATATATATGTATATATGTACATATATGTGTATATATATATATGTATACACACATACATCACATCCTTTTTTCTATTATATGTTCTTTAACATCTTTATTAGAGTATAATTCCTTTACATTGTTATATTAGTTTCTGCTATATAATAAAGTGAGTCAGCTATATGTATACATATATCCCCATATCCCCCTCCCTCTTGCATCTCCCTCCCACCCTCCCTGTCCCACCTGCTAGGTGGTCACAAAGCACCGAGCTGATCTCCCTATGCTATGCAGCTGCTTCCCACTAGCAATCTATTTTACATTTGGTAGTATATATATGTCATTGCCACTCTCCCACTTCGTCCCAACTTACCTTCCCTCTCCCCATGTCCTCAGGTCCATTCTCTACATCTGTGTCTTTATTCCTGTCCTGCCCCTAGGTTCTTCAGAACCATTGTTTTTTTTCTTTTAGATTCCATATATATGTGCTACCATATGGTATTTGTTTTTCTCTTTCTGACTTACTTCACTCTGCAGGACAGACTCTACATCCATCCACCTCACTACAAATAACTCAATTTCATTTCTTTTTATGGCTGAGTAATATTCCATTGTATATATATGCCACATCTTCTTTATCCATTCATCTATCAATGGACACGTAGGTTGCTTCAATGTCCTGGCTCTTGTAAATAGTTCTGCAATGAATATTGTGGTGGATGACACTTTTTGAATTATGGTGTTCTCAGGGTATATGCCCAGTAGTGGGATTGCTGGGTCATATGGTAGTTCTATATTTACTTTTTAAAGGAACTTCCATACTGTTCTCCATAGTGGCTATATCAATTTGCATTCCCACCAACAATGCAAGAGTGTTCGCTTTTGTCCACACCCTCCCCAGCATTTATTGTTTGTAGATTTTTTGATGATGGCCATTCTGAATGGTGTGAGGTGATACCTCATTGTAGTTTTGATTTGCATTTCTCTAATGATCAGTGATATTGAGCATCCTTTCATGGGTTTGCTGGCAATCTGTATATCTTCTTTGGAGAAATTTCTATTTAGCTCTTCTACCCATATTTGGATTGGGTTGTTTGTTTTTTCAATGTTGAGCTCCATGAGCTGCTTTTATATTTAGGAGATTAATCCTCTGTCAGTTGCTTCATTTGCAAATATTTTCTCTCATTATGAGGGTTGTCTTTTCATCTTGTTGATGGTTTCCTTTGCTGTGCAAAAGGTTTGAAGTTTCATTAGGTCCCATTTGCTAATTTTTGTTTTCATTTCCCTTTCTCTAGGAGGTGGGTCAAAAAGGATCTTGCTGCGATTTATGTCATAGAGTGTTCTGCCTATGTTTTCCTCTAAGAGTTTTATACTGTCTGCCCTTACATTTAGGTCTTTAATCCATTTTGAGTTTCTTTTTGTGTATGGTGTTAGGGAGTGTTCTAATTTCATTCTTTTTCATGTAGCTGTCCAGTTTTCCTAGCACCACTTATTGAAAAGGCTGTCTTTTCTCCATTATATATTCTTGCCTCCTTTATCAAAGGTAAGGTGACCATATGTGTGTGGGTTTATCTCTGGGCTTCCTATCTTATTCCATTGATCTATATTTCTGTTTTTGTTCTGGTACCATACTGTCTTGATTACTGTAGCTTTGTAGTATAGTCTGAAGTCAGGGAGCCTGATTCCTTCAGCTCCATTTTTCGTTCTCAAGATTGCCATGGCTATTCAGGATCTTTTGTGTTTCCATACAAATTGTGCAATTTTTTGTTCTAGTTCTGTGAAAAATGTCATTGGTGGTTTGATAGGGATTGCATTGAATCTGTAGATTGCTTTGGGCAGAAGAGTCATTTTCACAGTGTTGATTTTTCCAATCCAAAATATAGTATATCTCTCCATCTGTTTGTGTCATCTTTAATTTTTTTTCATAAGTGTCTTACAGTTTTCTGCATACAGGTCTTTTGTCTCCTTAGGTAAGTTTATTCCTAGGTATTTTATTCTTTTTGTTGCAATGGTAAATGGGAGTGTTTCCTTAATTTCTCGTTCAGATTTCTCATCATTAGTGTATAGGAATGCAAGAGACTTCTGTGCATTAATTTTGTATCCTGCTACTTTATCAAATTCATTGATTAGCTCTAGTAGTTTTCTGATAGTATCTTTAGCATTCTCTATGTATAGTGTCATGTCATCTGCAAACAGTGACAGTTTTAATTCTTCTTTGATTTGGATTCCTTTTTATTTCTTTTTCTTCTCTGATTGCTGTGGCTAAAACTTCCAAAACTATGTTGAATAATAGTGGTGAGAGTGGTCAACCTTGTCTTTGTTCCTGATCTTAGTGGAAATGGTTTCAGTTTTTCACCATTGAGAATGATGTTGGCTGTGGGTTTGTCATATATGGCCTTTATTATGTAGAGGTAAGTTCCCTCTATGCCTACTTTCTGGAGGGTTTTTATCACAAATGTGTGCTGAATTTTGTTGAAAGCTTTCTCTGCATCTATTGAGATGATCATATGTTTTTTATCCTTTAATTTGTTAGTATAGTGTATAGTGATTTGCATATATTGAAAAATCCTTGCATTCCTGGGATAAACCCCACTTGCTCATGGTGTATGAGCCTTTTAATGTGTTGCTGGATTCTGTTTGCTAGTATTTTGTTGAGGATTTTTGCATCTATGTTCATCAGTGACATTGGCCTGTAGGCTCTTTTTTTGTGACATCTTTGTCTGGTTCTGGTATCAGAGTGATGGAGGCCTCATAGAATGAGTTTGGGAGTGTTCCTCCCTCTGCTATATTTTAGAAGAGCTTCAGAAGGATAGGTATTAGCTCTTATCTAAATATTTGATAGAATTTGCCTGTGAATCCATCTGGTCCTGGGCTTTTGTTTTTTGGAATATTTTTAATCACAGGTCTAATTTCAGTGCTTGTGATTGGTCTGTTTATATTTTCTGTTTCTTCCTGGTTCAGTCTCAGAAGGTTGTGTTTTTCTAAGAATTTGTCCATTTCTTCCAGGTTGTCCATTTTATTGGCATATAGTTGCTTGTAGTAATCTCTCATGTTCCTTTGTGTTTCTGCAGTGTCAGCTGTTACTTTTCTTCTTTCAATTCTAATCCTATTGATTTGCATCTTCTCCCATTTTTTCTTGATGATTCTGGCTAATGGTTTATCAATTTTGTTTATCTTCTCAAAGAACCACCTTTTAGTTTTATTGATCTTTGCTATTGTTTCCTTCATTTGTTTTACATTTATTTCTGATCTGATCTTTATGATTTCTTTCCCCTTCTAACTTTGGCTTTTTTTGTTCTTTTTTGTTTGATTGCTTTAGGTGTAATGTTAGGTTGTTTATTTGAGATGTTTCTTGTTTCTTCAGATAGGATTGTATTGCTCTAAACTTCCCTCTTAGAACTGTTTTTTCTGCATCCCATAGATTTTAGGTTGTCATGATTTCATTGTCATTTGTTTCTAGGTATTTTTTGATTTCCTCTTTGATTTCTTCAGTGATCTCTTGGTTATTAAGTAGTGTATTGTTTAGCCTCCCTGTGTTTGAATTTTTTACAGATTTTTTCCTGTAATTGATATCTAGTCTCATAGTGTTTTGGTCAGAAAAGATAGTTGATATGATTTCAATTTTCTTAAATTTACCAAGGCTTGACTTGTGACTCAAGATATGACCTATCCTGGAGAATGTTCCATGAGTACTTGAGAAGACAGTGTATTCCGTTGTTTTTGGATGGAATGTCCTGTAAGTATCAATTAAGTCCATCTTGTTTAATGTATCATTTAAAGCTTGTGTTTTCTTATTTATTTCATTTTGGATGATCTGTCCATTGGTGAAAGTGGGGTGTTAAAGTCCCCTACTATGATTGTGTTACTGTCGATTTCCCCTTTTATGGCTGTTACTATTTGCCTTATGTATTGAGGTGCTCCTATGTTGGGTGCATAAATATTTACAATTGTTATATCTTCTTCTTGGAATGATCCATTGATCATTATGTAGTGTCCTTTGTCTCTTGTAATAGTCTTTATTTTAAAGTCTAATTTGTCAGATATGAGAATCGCTACTCCAGCTTTCTTTTGATTTCCATTTGCATGGAATATCTTTTTCCATCCCCTCACTTTCAGTCTGTATGTGTCCCTAGGTCTGAAGTGGGTTTCTTGTAGATAACATATATATGGGTTTTGTTTTTGTATCCATTCAGTGAGCCTGTGTCTTTTGTTTGGAGCATTTAATCCATTCACATTTACAGTAATTATCAATATACATGTTCCAATGACCATATTCTTGATTGTTTTGGGTTTGTTTTTGTAGGTCCTTTTCTTCTCTTGTATTTCCCAGTTAGAGAAGTTTCTTTAGCACTTGTTGTAAAGCTGGTTTGGTGATGCTGAATTCTCTTAGCTTTTGCTTGTCTGTAAGGGTTTTAATTTCTCCGTGGAATCTGAATGAGATCCTGCTGGGTAGAGTAATCTTCATTGTCGGTTTTCCCCTTTCATCACTTTAAATATGTCCTGCGACTCCCTTCTGGCTAGTGGAGTTTCTGCTGAAAGATCAGCTGTTAACCTGATGGGGATTCCCTTGTATTTTATTTGTTGCTTTTCCTTTGCTGCTTTTAATATTTTTTCTTTGTAGTTAATTTTTGATAGTTTGATTAATATGTGTCTCGGTGTGTTTCTCCTTTGATTTATCCTGTATGGGACTCACCGCACTTCCTGGACTTGATTGACTATTTCCTTTCCCATATTAGGGAAGTTTTCAACTATAATCTCTTCAAATATTTTCTCAGTCCCTTTCTTTTTCTCTTCTTCTTCTGGGACCCCTATAATCTGATGTTGGTGCATTTATGTTTTCCCAGAGGTCTCTGAGACTGTCCTCAGTTCTTTTCATTCTTTTTTCTTTATTCTGCTCTGTGGTAGTTATTTCCACTAGTTTATCTTCCAGGTCGCTTATCCATTCTTTTGCCTCAGTTATTCTGCTATTGATTCCTTCTAGAGAATTTTAAATTTCACTTATTTTGTTGTTCATCATTGTTTGTTTGCTCTACAGTTCTTCTAGGTCCTTGTTAAAGGTTTCTTTTATTTTCTCCATTCTATTTCCAAGATTTTGTATTATCTTTACTGTCATTACTCTCAATTCTTTTTCAGGTAGACTCCCTGTTCCTTCTTCATTTGTTTAGTCTGGTGGGTTTTTACCTTCCTCCTTTATCTGCTGTATATTTCTTCTTCTCATTTTGCTTAACTTACTGTGGTTGGGGTCTCCTTTTTACATGCTGCAAGTTTGTAGTTCCTGTTGTTTTTGGTGTCTGCCCTCAGTGGGTATGGTTGGTTCAGTGGGTTGTGTAGGCTTCCTGTTGGAGGGGACTGGTGCCTGGTGGGGACTGGTGGATGAGGCTGGATCTTGTCTTTTTGGTGGGCAGGACTGCGTCTTGCTGTGTGTTTTGGGGTGTCTGTGATCTTATTATTATTTTAGGCAGCCTCTCTGCTAATGGATGAGTTTGTGTTTCTCTCTTGCTAGTTGTTTCGCATGGGGTGTCCAGCACTGGTGCTTACTGGTTTTTGAGTGGAGCTGGGTCTTAGCGTTGAGACAGAGGTCTCTGGGAGAGCTCTTGCTGATTGATATTATGTGGGGCTTCGAGGTCTCTGGTGGTCCAATGTCCTAAACTCGAAACTCAGTTCTCCCACCTCCGAGGCTCTGGCCTGACACCTGGCCAGAGCACCAAGACCCTGTCAGCCACACGGCCAGGTACATGGGGAGTTCCTTGCCTTTCAGAAGTCTGAGGTTTTCTGCCAGCATTCAGTATGTGTTGCATAAGAATTGTTCCACATGTAGATATATTTTTGATGTATTTGTGAGGATGAAGGTGATCTCCACTTCTTACTCTTTCTCAGTCTTGATGGTCCTCAAATCACATCTTCTTTATCCATTTATCTGTTGATGGACATTTAGGTTGCTTCCACATCTTGGTAATTGTAAATAATGTGGCAATGAACATTTGGGTGCATGCATCTTTTTGAATTATTTCCCATGCTATGCATGTCATCTGTGTGACTTATTTATTTTGTAGGTGGAAGGCTGTACCTCTTAATATCCCTCACCTATTTCACTTTTACTCCTCACCCTCTTCCTTTCTGGCAACCCCCTGTGTGTTCTCTGTTTATATGACTCTGTTTGTGTTTTGTTTTTTGTTCAATTGTTTTATTTTTTAGATTCTACATGTTTTAAGTAGAGGTTTAGTTCAAATTATTCACATGTATGTTTGTCATCAATACCTCTATAATCAAAAGACAATTTTCCAGAAAATATCCACAGAATGTAAGTATGAATTATGACTGTAAGTCCAGTTCTAACCACAGCACCATATATTTTTCAACCCATAGATCTAACAGTAGTTAGTGAGGGACACTACTTCTTATCAAGATCCACATAATAAAGTCTCTTAATTTATACAGACATGAAACCTACAGATTGGTGAGGGTAGAAGAGGTGAAATATACAGTAATAATATTTAAGACCGGCATATAAAAGAAAGTTCACTAAGTATAAGCATCCTGAGCTTACATAACTCAATGTTACTGGTTGATCTTATGGCAAATATATAAGCTGTTCTCTCATTCTCCTGATGCCTAGGTAGGGGTTGAGAATCTGTCCAGAGCCTCTGGAATAATCTTTGGAGAGCTCTTGTACCAGATACAATCCACAGGCATGGCTAGCAACCCCTTGGAAAAGCAAAATCATCTATCCCTACAAGTCAAATAATGGCCTGTCACAGACACCCACCTGTGTGGCCTTACACCCCTACTTAAAGAAATATGTGTCATTATGGTGAGTTCATTAATAGAAAAGTTTAGTTTAGATTGATTGGGTGGTTTTAAAATTGAATCTTTTTGTTGTGTTGTGTATTTCTATAATAAATATAACTAATTTGAAAAAGGCTACCTCTGATCAGTTTCCATGTTATTATGTCAAAGGAATGGAGTGTAACAGTGTTCCCTTTAGGTCTTGGGCTGCTGGATATTGACAATGTCATCTTGACTTCCATTTAAATTTTTTGAGATATGCACTTGCTAATTTTATGTATGATGTCAGTGAAAATTCATTCTATGCTACAATTACCTGCATCGCATTAGGAGGTTGGTGCTCTTATATGTTCTGTTGGTGTACATTCATAATCTCCATAAGTAACTACTTGCTGTGTTGCTCTTAGTTTTAATTTATGTCAAAGTTATATATCCACAAAGTTTAAAGAGACCAGTAGTTCTTACAAGGTTTTTTATGAAAACCAGTAGTGTACTTTGCCTTACTTTTGGTGGATTATTTTGGGATATATTTCTACATCACTGAATATCATGGTTTATTGCCACTTCTTGGTTTGTCAATTTTAGGCATGACTTACTGACTTCTAACTACAAAATTTGCAGATTTAGCTCTTTTTAACCACTCCCAGTCTCCACACAAATGCTGCTTCCCAGCCCACGTCCTCTTGATAAACACAATTGACAATTGAGCCATGTAGTAAATCTTGATAATTTTGCTTTTCTTGCACAACTTTATGTTTTCCCTGGAGGCCATATTGTCTGAATATCTTCTCAAGATTTTGAAATATATCAGGTGTTCTATCAGTTTCATCTTCTTAAAGAAATCTCTTCCTGAAGAACTTTCTGCTCTGCTCCAATCTGGATTGTTTTCCTTCTTTGCTGGGGCACAGCTGTTATTATAGAAACTTTCTTTACCATCACTTGAGAATTCTTTTTGTATCTCTAGTGAGTATGTTCTTTTGCCTTAAATTCTTGTTTTCCTCTTTCTGGATTGTTTCCTTCTTTACTCAATTTTGTCTTTAAATACTTCTACTGAGTTTTTCACTTCTATAATCATATGTTAAATTTTAAAGAGCTCTTTTTGGGGGCTTGTTTTTGGAATGTTCCTAACAGCACTGTTTCTGTCTCTATGCAATAGCTTACCTTACCTCTTTGAGTATATTAATGACTTTTACTCTTTCTTCTCTTTATTTAGTCCTTGTTTCCTCCAAATTGTCATCTTTTGCATCAGAGGCTTTATTCAGATGTTGGTAATTTTTGTTTGCTGCTTCCATTTAATAGTCAGAGTCTAAAAAGCCATTTATAAGGTTTGAGGGTGAAGTTAGAGCTGGCATACCATGAGTTTTACTATAGGGCGATCTGGCTGGGCCTTTTTTGGATCGACCTCTAATGTTGGTATCTTCCAGAACTTTCCTCTTAACTAGTAAGATTCTCTGAAGAAAACTCTTCACATCTTCTACATGGATGTAGAAGGTCCATCAGTTGCCAGCATTCTGAGATCTGAGTAGGGAAAGTAGACTGGGGTCTAAGAATCCAGTGAGGATGTGGTACTTAATCTCTCTGTATTTGGTTTCATACTTCTACCCTCACCTGTACCTCCTCCTCCTAAATCCAGAAGCTCTTTCTTTTAACTTCTCTAATACATAAAACTTCAGTCATTTGCTGAGTTAGGAGAGAGGATTTGAAGAATTGCTGCTTCAAGCCATCCTCCTCATTTTAGGATACTCTCTTTATCATCGTTTCCAAAGTGAACTGGTACCATCAATTTAGGAGACTTTTATAAGGTTATGTCATTTTATAAGTTTATATCATTACCAGTAGCCCATCTCTTCCAAAATTTTGCTGTTACCCCCCGTTCTTCCATCTTTTGCTCTTATGCCTTAAAGTCTCTATTCTAGTGGGATTTGAAAAGAAAGCAAAAGTAGATTTGTGTGCTCAAGTCTCTATTCTAATAGGTAGAGGTGTCAACATTTATTTTTTATCTATTACCCTCTTATTATATTGTATATATTTCTGTGTGCTACCTTGAATTATTTTTTCTTTTTTTTTTAAGGAGGAGAAAAGGATAAAATGAAGAAACTACTCTGATTAGGTTTCTAATGTGTCTAAACTCTTCATCATATAACAGATAACCTTTTGCTTTACTGCTGCATATGAAAATGTGAATTACTATTAATTTAATTCTTTAAAACTCACCTTATTTTCAGGGTCTTGAAACACACCCCAATATCTCCATTTATGTATCCCCAATGGGAATTTTCCTACTTCATCATTCATCTTAGAGCTGACTTTTCCCAAAATCTGTGTGCCCAGTGGCATCTCACCATTTTTAATCAGACAAATCGACTTTCCTCCTGGAAGAAATCCAGGGAGTGGAGCCTGAAAGTGTACTCTAGATTTGGCTGTGCCAAATATGTTTCGCTTTGAGATATTAGCTGTTTGGAAACAGTAGGAACTTGGTTGTATTTGGAAATGACATGGGTTTAATTAATTTTTTAAAAGCCCCTTTTAAGCGTATTCTCACTAACAGCCAGAGAGATCTGGTCCTTCTCCTTGCATTCCATGTGTGGAAGTGGTATGCATAGGTTATAAAGGAAGGACATGTGTCATCTGTGCAGTGAGGGGTGTATTGTGCTGAGCTGTCTCAGGGCAGTCTGGTGTTAGGAAACTTCCCAGAAATGTTCTGTAGTCAAAGAAAAAAATATTACTGAAGAGTTAATATTAAATCATGGCTGATCCTCTGGTGGTTTGGTTTGACTTGAGATAATGTATATAAGAAGGCATTTTTTAAGCAGAGAGCATGACACAATTATTATTATTTTCTTAAAATTATTATTTTCTCTGCTGAACTTTGAAACATTTTCATTTTTATCTACATCACGTTAAAAAGCTTCGTTTGGAAAGGGGAATGAAAAAGTATTTTGTTTAGGTTTGGGGTTCAATCAATTCTCTAAAAGTCCGTTTTTAAGATACAGTGGTGGTCCAGACTCCTGTTGGCATCTACATATGTGTGGACATGGATGAGATAGTAGAAGCAGGAAACAAGTTCTGGGCTTTCAGACCTTCCCTCATCTGAAATGTGAGTGTTTGGAAGAAAGGAATTTAGCGGGCAGATTTTTATCCACAAGCACTAAACAATGAATCAAGATGAATCCTGAGCATTTACGATTTTGCTAAATTCATCTGGTCAGCAGCCATTTATATAAACAATCACCACAAGTGATTGGGATGGAATGGGAAAAGATGGGATGACTTCAATATCTTATACATGGAAATCAAGAAGCTCCCCCACCCCATATGCTGACTAAATGCTGGCAGTGCAAAAACAATACTTCATCTTTATGAAATCTAGTATCTATGATTTAATGAAACATGCGTGTTTCAAAGCAAATGTGTTTCATCAGAAAATACTTGTTATGTAATTTGTGTGATTATAAAATGGTACTGGAAACAATAAATGAGCAAGCAATTACCTGTCAAAAGTTACAGATGAATGAAGATGAAATATAATCTTACTTAGGTTCACAATTTTGTTATGATGTAGCTGTTCAACAAATTTACTACATTATGATTGACTAAAGAGGTTTTCTTAAATCAGTTTTATTGAGATGTAATTTGCATAAATTAACATTGTTTAAATGTACAATTTATGATTTTTAACAAATATGTACAGTGTGTAGCTGCCACAGTCATCATATAGAATATTTTCATCATCCCAAAGAGTTCTTTCATGACCATTTTCAGTCAGTGCTCTCCTTTAGGCTCTGGCCATCATTCATCAGCTTTCTGTATCTACAGTCTGACTTTAAAAAACTTTTATATAAGTAAGAGTATAGAGTGTAAAGTCCTTTGTGTCTGGCTTCTTTCATTTAGCTCAATGCTTTTGAGATTAATCTATGTTCTTGTCTATATCAGTAGTTTATTTCTATGGCTGAGTAATATTCATTTGTATGGATATACCACAATTTATATATGCATTCACAAGTTGATGGACATTTGAGTTCTTTTCAGTTTTTGACAATTATGAATAAACCTGTTATGAATTACTCTTTGTGTGGACATGTGTTTTCGTTTCTCTTGGGTAAATTTCTAGAGATAGAATTGCTGGGTCACATAATAAGTATCTTCTTTTTTTTTTTTGCAGTACGTGAGCCTCTCACTGCTGTGGCCTCTCCTGTTGCGGAGCCTTGGCCTCTCCCGTTGCGGAGCACAGGCTCCGGACACACAGGCTCAGCGGCCATGGCTCACGGGCCAAGCTGCTCTGCGGCATGTGGGATCTTCCCGGACTAGGGCACGAACCCGCATCCCCTGCATCGGCAGGCGGACTCTCAACCACTGCGCCACCAGGGAAGCCCAATAAGTATCTTCTTAATGCAAACGAATAACTGCTAAACTGTTTTCCAAAATGGCTAAAAGCAAAATTGTCTATTTTGCTTTCCCAGTGGCAGTATATGAGAGTTCTGGTTGCTCCACGTCCTCACCAAAACTTGATATTAGATAGTCTTTTAGTGTAAGCGTTCTAGTGAGAGTCTGGTGGTATTTCATTTGTTTTAATTTTCATCTCCCAGGTGCTAATGATGTTGATCATCCTTTATGTTCTGACTAGCCATCTATATCTTTTCTTTAGTGAAGAGTCTGAACATATGATCCAGCAATCCCACTCCTGGGCATATATCCAGACAAAACTAATTTGAAAAGATACATGCACCCCTATGTTCATAGCAGCACTATTTACAATAGCCAAGACATGGAAACAACCTATATGTCCATCAACAGATGAATGGATAAAGAAGATGTGGTACATAATATACAATAGAATACTACCCAGCCATAAAAAAGGAATGAAATATTGCCATTTGCAGCCACATGGATGGAACTAGAGATTATCATACCAAAGTTAGAAAGAGAAAGACAAATACCACATGATATCACTTATATGTGGAATCTAAAATATGACAAAAATGAACATATCTATGAAATAGAAACAGACTCATGGATATAGAGAACAGAGTTGTGGTTGCCAAGGAGGAGGGGGATGTGGGGGAGGAAAGGATTGGGAGCTTGGGACCAGCAGATGCAAACTATTATATACAGGATTAATAAACAACAAGGTCCTACTGTATAGCACAGGGGACTATATTCAATATCCTGTGATGAACCATGATGGAAAATAATATGAAAGAGAATATATATATGTTTGTATAACTGAAACACTTTGCTGTATAGCAGAAATTAACATAACACTGTAAATCAAGCATACTCCAATAAAAGAAAAATTTTAATGGGCAGAAGATCTAAATAGACATTTTTCCAAAGAAGACATACAGATGGCCAACAGGCACATGAAAATATGCTCAATATTGCTAGAGAAATGCAAATCAAAACTAGGTGAGGTACCACCTCACGCTGGTCAGAATGGCCATCATCAAAATGTCTACAAATAATAAATGCTAGAGAGGGTGTGGAGAAAAGGGAACCCTCCTACACTGTTGGTGGGAATGTAAATTTGTGCAGCCACCATGGAGAACATTATGAAGGTTCCTTAAAAAACTAAAAATAGAGTTACCAAATGATCCAGCAATCCCATTTCTGGGCATATATCCAGAAGGGATGAAAACTCTAATTCGAAAAGATACATGCACTCCAATGTTCATAACAGCACTATTTACAATAGTCAAGATATGGAAGCAGCCTAAATGTTCATCAACAAATGAATGAATAAAGAAGATGTGGTATATATACAGGGAACTATATTCAATATCCTGAGATAAACCATAATGGAAAAGAACATAAAAAAGAATGTGTATATGTGTATAACTGAATCACTTTGCTGTACAGCAGAAATTAATACGACATTGTAAATCAACTAGACTTCAATAAAAAAAAATCAAAGAAGATGTGATACATATACAGTGGAATATTAGCCATAAAAAAGAATGAAATAATGCCATTGCAGCAACATGGATGGACCTAGAGATTATCATACTCAGTGAAGTAAGTCAGAAAGTAAAAGACAAATATCATATGATATCATTTATATGTGAAATAAAAAAAATGATACAAATGAACTTATTTACAAAACAGGAGTAGACTCCCAGACATAGAAAATAAACTTATGGTTACCGAAGGGAAAAGGGGGGAAGGATAAATTGTGAATTTGGAATTAACATATACACACTGCTATATATAAAATAAACTACAAGGACCTACTGTAGAGTACAGGGAACTATATTCAGTATCTTGTAATAACCTATAAATGAGAAGAATCTGAAAAATTAAATATGTGTGTACATATATATATATATATATATATGTACACACACATCTGAATTACTTTGCTATACTCCTGAAACATTGTAAATCAACTATACTTCAATAAAAATAAATAAATAAAATGAAATGAATGAATGAAAAAAATAATATGGGGATTAAAATAGTATCTGCCTCATAGAGTTCTTAAAGTGGTTAAACAAATAATGCACAAAAGCCCTCAGATATTAGGCATTGTTATGAATACCTGTTTCTTCCCAATGAATGTCCTAAGCAACTAGCTTACTTAAACAGAAACAAGTCTCTATGGGATCCTTCAATATTATGTTCTTGCCTCATTTGTTCCCTCTGAGCAATAAGAATGTCAGCATAAATATCCAGTTATTTTTCTGTGATTAATAATTCTTGAAGAGGTTCTCATAACTCAGTAGTTTACAAAGATGTCAAAAATGATTAATTGAGAATGACTGAATTCACATCATGAAATTAAATTATGTATAGATTACTAAGCAGTTCACTTAAGCATAACACAGTTAAAAATGATATCCAGATAAATGAATGCCCTTCCCTATATTTATTACCAATTTATTTTTCCAAAGGTTTTGAAAAAATACTCTGCCTCTACTGCTAAGGATATTGTCCTTCTAATTTTTATCCATGTCTGTTTTCTCACTGTCCTTGTTCACTGTTGTCTATTGATCCACTTCTGTATTCCATGCTGGGCCAATACCTGCTGATCCAATCTGCTTCATGTCAGCCTTGTCACTTCTTTGATTTAAGGCTGATATGCTAATTATGAGGATTTTTAAGACTCTCTTTATTTCTATGAGTCTAACAATTCTCTTCTTGTTTATTATTACAGATATTTAAGCAGCTTCTCTCATTTTTGCAAACATGTTGGCTGTGACCACCTATTACAAAGTGTCTCCTTTACATATTGCTGTGCAGTGAGGGGCTTTATAGGATTTCCTGGACAGGACTGACTACATAATTGGTGGGACTAAATGTAAACTGTAAATGGGTGGTTTTTCAAAATTTATTAAAACTTTTGAGAGAGTCACAGCAGAGCATTAAACCAAGAGGAGCCTGCCTTCTAACCATGGACCCTGTGCATCTCCACAAGTTGTGCACCATAAAGTAGGCAATGGTATTGGATTTTGTGGGAAGGAAAGAACACTGACCCATATGGATGCCCCTTGAAAGTGTCTCACCTATTGTTTAGAAAACATTTTACTCAATTCGGTCATTACTTTTTGTGCTGTATTACTTCATGTTCCATCTTCTGCCATCTTGCCATTCTCAGAGGTAGCACTGTAGTTGAATATATACTTGTTGCCTTACTCATTTTATATGCACTAGTATGTTTTCTGACTACAAAGGAGACAAGGTAAAACATGTGCTGCTGCTGATAAACATGAATTGAACATCAATCTGTCTATAGTCTTATATACAACAGTATACAGAGAATCTAATGGGACACAGTCCCTAAGCTGCTATGGTTGCTTTTGTGTACCAGGCTCTATATGTTACCTGCTGAATTATTCTCTCTGTATCATTCCCCAACTTCCTTATCAGTAAAAATGGAGATAGTAAAATAGGGTTGTTGTCATTACAGTGAGAATAAAGTATATTTAGGACATTTGGAACACTGCTTGACAATGAATGCTAAAAAAATATTAGTTAGTTAGTTCCCTTGGTTTCCATATCTGGACCAGGAGAAACACATAGTATTCCTACCCTTGGATTTCATTCCCAACATTTGGATCATATAAGATTCTTGTGCCAGTACAAGACGACTTTCTGCTTGTCAAACATAAAACAATAAATCCCAACCCTGACTATACATCAGGAATAGAATCTATAAAAATATATATCCATTGATTTAGAATCTCGTGGTGGTGGCCAGGGTGTAAATGTTTATGTGTATGTGTATTGGAGATGGTAGAAAGAAGCTGGGAATGTGATCTTCTTCTCTTCTTTCCTTCCTTCTTTTACTCCCTTCTCCCTCCTTCCATCTTTCCCCCCTTCCTCCCTTCCTTCCTGCATTTCTTCCATCCATCATCTATCTACCTATCACCTATCTTGGTGGTGGAAGATGATGGCACTGTGTTAAACCTTAGAAATTCATTAGCTTCACAGTATACTGAAGAGAAACAGAAAATAGGGCATATTAAATATGATAATCTTTGGGAGAACAAAGGAGGTATACAGACTGTAACCTGGGTTGAAGGGTTCTCTCAAAAGCTCTTTGGGAGATGGTGACTACTGAGTTGAGCCTTAAAGGATGGATTGGAATTAACCAAGAGAAAAGCATATTCCAGGTGGAGGAATAGTGTGCACGATGTGGACTTAGGCTTTTTTAAGTTCCACAGGCAGTTTTGGTGTAGAACTAGAGTTGAAAATTTTAAATTTAGAATTGCTTATTAATTCAGAATATCTGGATAAAAATGCAGGGAGACCAAGACTGTGCTAATCTCTTTATCTCTCCCTGTTGTCTGACTCATGCCTGCATCCCAGTTCCTCAGTCCATCCTGGTGAGTTTTGCCTTTTGTCTTTGACCTTCCATGGTGACTGACCCATCCATGTGGCTTTTACGTTTTGTGGTTATGACAACAATCAGAGGAGCCTGACAGTATCCTGAGACAATGTTGAGACCCTGAGTTTGTCTTCCTAAGTCTGATTAATTATTTTCTCTTTGTAAGTTACATGTTGGCCATTTATCAGTTATTTTACTTTCATTCCCAGGGTCAGTTTCTTGCCTGTTTTTTCTCCATCTGTTCTTGTAAGAGAATAATCTAAGATATTCAGTTTAGGTGAATTGTTCTAGGTCACATTAGCTTACAAATTGTAGAGCCTGGACTAGAACCCCAGTGTTCTGATTCCAAGATCATATTTCTTTCTATTCAATTTCAATACAATTTAAAGACATAATTTGTAACTTATTTTGTATTTTGAACTACTTGCTTTTTTAATGTTGTTTTTTAATTGAAGTATAGTTGATTTACAATGTTGTGTTAGTTTCAGGTGTACAGCAAAGTGATTCATTTATACATACATATTTATTCTTTTTCAGATTCTTTTCTGTTATAGGTCATTACAAGATAATGAATATAGTTCCCTGTGCTATATAGTAGAATAGATTAGGAGTTTTGGATTAACAGATAAACACTACTATATAAAAAACAATTAAACAACAAGGGCCTACTGAGCTACTTTCTTAATTCTTATTCCATTTGCTGTCCATCAACAGACAGAATAAATCTTGGGAGAAGAGGGTGGTTTTAGTTACCATGGTAGCCAGTCTCCAAAGATGGACAATTTCTCCCTTCTCTGCACTGTATGTCACTTCTCACAGGAAAAGACTATATCCCCTCCCTTTGAAGCTGGGCTGCTCTTGTGACTGCTTTGACCAATAGAATGTTCTGGATCTTCTGAGTCTAGGTCTTAAAAGGACTAACAGCTTCTATTCCTTTCTTCTTGGAACACTCACTCTTGCGATGGTCCTTCAAAAAACCCAGCTGTCATGCCATAAGCAGCATGAGACCTGAGGTGCTTTGGTCTACAGCCCAAGGTATGTTGTCAGTGGACAGCCAGTACCAACTGCCAGCCTGAGAATGAGCCATCTTGCCTGTTCCAGTGCAGTTGAACCCCCAGACAACTGTAGATCCAGCCAATATTCTGTGGAACAGAAGAACTGTCCAAATGATGCCAGTCAACCCAAAGAAACATGAGAGATACTAACATGGCTGTTACCATAAAACACTAAATTTTGAGGTGATTTATCACATAGCAATGGATAGCTGAAAAAGTTACCTCCATAACAATAGGTAACATTATATCTTCCTTAAATATTTTGAATAATGAAAGCAACATGTGAAAAGTAATGAATCCCACATGACACACTGGATAGATTAGCTTATTATATTAAAGTAATGATGGGGCTTCCCTGGTGGCGCAGTGGTTGAGAGTCCGCCTGCCGATGCAGGGGACACGGGTTTGTGCCCCTGTCCGGGAGGATCCCACATGCCGCGGAGCGGCTGGACCCTTGAGCCATGGCCGCTGAGGCTGTGTGTCCGGAGTCTGTGCTCTGCAACGGGAGAGGCCACAGCAGTGAGAGGCCTGCGTACCGCAAAAAAAAAAAAAAAAAAAAAAAAAAAGAAAAGTAATGATGATCTCTGATACAATAAAGTTTTTCTGAAAATTATTTTTAATGACCAGAAGTCTATTTATCCTGAACAGAGCCAAAATGAAAATGACAGTGGAGTTTAAAAAGCCTCATTAATTTGGAAAGTGTGCATGGTCTAGAAGCAAAGGAATTGGATCAGCTTGCTGAGTATCCTTTTGTGGCTTTTTAAAAAATACACTCATTGTTTGACACTTGAGATTTGATTTTGAGCAAAAGTGTCTAAAGAAATTACCTGTTTATGGACCAAGACACAGAAGAGGTGCAGGGTACTAGGGACTAGGAGACATCAAGAGATACTTCCTGCTGGGGGACTCTGCAGCTGGCATTTAAGGATAGGAAAATTGAACAGCAGTACTATTTTAGTAATACGTTTTCTTTAATTATGATGAACATATTTTCCAAACCAGAAATTTGGACATCTGCTTGACAAATATGTATGAAATTACGAAGGCACTAGGACAGAATCATCAGGAAAAAAATTATAAAGACACAGCTGCAGAGACAGTAATGTAGTTGATAATAAAAAATAGTTAGATAAAATGTATATAGTGCTTATCATAGGCCAGGCACTACCCTAAGTATCAGACATTAACTCATTTAATAGTTACAAAAACCTCTATGGCATAGATCCTATGTTAATACCTTTTTGAAGAAACGGAGGCACAGGTGTTTTAGGTGGCAGAATAAGCTGTGAAGTCAGTTTTATTTTGGAATCCATACCATGATGTTATACTAGGTCTAAGTATAGTTTTCAAGGTTACATAAAAAGGGGAAGGCTATAGTTCTTAATTAATGGGACAGAATAATTAGAGCTGATATAAGCTGATTATAGTTAAAAGATTTTTGGAACTTTATTAAAGGCAATTAAGATATCACCTGCCTATCTGACTCTCCTCTCCTCTGGCGACACTGATAGGAAACTTGGAGCTGCTATCTGGCAAGTGGTCTCCACGACAAGTTCCTTGGTACCTAAGCAAGTAGAATATTGAGATGGCATTGCCACTCCCCCCTAAAGAACAGCTAGTTCTTGAGCTGGTGGAGTCATGAGCTCATGACTCCACCAGCTCAAGATCTCATAGGGAACATGGTTTGTTCTGTTTGCAAATCCAGTGCTTTCTTCCCTCTGTTTTATGCACCTTTTGTGTGTTAAGAATGAGGAAAAACTGAGGCAGTGATTTGGGTGCCTGATAAATTTCAGTGTACCCTGATTGTTAAGGACTATACAAAGATCTTCTTAACCACTTCTCTGCAAATGGTAGTGGGTTGCTAGCATGCACAGGATTTGGAAGGGAGAATACAGGATACTGTAAATGCCACCCAGTTCAGCAACTGGTTTGATATTTTAGACATAAAGTAATTTTTAACCTATTAATTTTGGGGGTATTTGGAAATTCATGTCACTCCATGAACTTGAGAACACTATGTCATTAGCTGGTCTTAAAAAGTCAGAATTAGAAGCTGCATTAAAGTAGTCCTCCGAGAACTTGGACATGAGAAAGATAGTGTTAACACTCAAAGTTAAATATAAAATCAACACAGGAAGGATCTGAACAGGCAAATCCAAATTCACCTGAAGGAAACAGGACTATTTCCAGGCCAACCAACCTTACATTTATAAGAAATAATGTATTATTTCTATTCATTAGCAATAATCTTCTATAGAAATATCTATAGAAGAGATTGTTTTTAATCAGAGGGGGGTTGGCCACTTTTTTCTCCAGACAAAGTAGAGAATTGTTGAAGTAAATTTGGATATAGCCATATGTACAATACAAGAGAAAAGGAGTCTCAACTATTGGAGCAGGAGTATCTCTGGGTCGATGACAAGTCCCTCCTTGGTTTGGACATAGATGCAGGGAATGGAGAGAGTGAATTTACAGTATTTCTGTTCCTCATTGGCAGCATTATCCCTAATGGAAATTCTATATGGGGCTTTATTAGACCTGGGACATTAAATAATCATAACTCTCCTTGTTCTGACTCTATTATATGTGAGAAAACATCTGGTTATGATTCGACTTTCTATGTAAGTCTGCATAGGAAATGTTGTAAAGTGAAGACCCAGAGGCCAAATTCAGACCAAAAGTTTTTGTCTTATGTAATTAAAATAAATATTCATAAATCTTTGTGAGTATATAAAAATTGGGAAAGTAGTTTTTAAAAACAGTTTTTTATTGACGTATAGTTAATTTACAATGTTGTGTTAGCTTCAGGTGTACAGCAAGGTAATTCAGCTATATATACAATATATAATATATATATTCTTTCAGATTCTTTTCCATTGTAGGTTATTTATTACAAGATATTGAATATAGTTCCCTGTGCTATACAGTAAGTCTGTTTAGTTTATCTATTTTATACATAGTAGTGCATATATGTTAATCCCAAACTCCTAATTTATCTCCCCCAACCCCACCCCTACTCTCCCCTCTGGTAACCATAAGTTTGTTTCCTATGTCTGTGAGTATATTTCTGTTTTGTAAATAAATTCATTGATATCATTTTTTTAGATTCCACATATAAGTGATATCATGTGATATTTGTCTTTTTCTGTCTGACTTACTTCACTTAGTATGATAATCTCTAGGTGCATCCATGTTGCTGCAAATGGCATTATTTCATTCTTTTTTAAGGCTGAGCAACATTCCATTATATATATATATACCACATCTTCTTTATCCATTCATCTGTCACTTAGACACTTAGGTTGCTTCCATGTCTTGGCTAATATAAATAGTACTGCTATGAATATGGGGGTGCACGTATCTTTTTGAATTAGGGTTTTCATCTTTTCCAGATATATGCCCAGGAGTGGGATCATACGGTAGGTAGTTCTAATTTTAGTTTCTTAAGGAACCTCCATACTGTTCTTCATAGTGGCTGCACCAATTTACATTCCCACCAACAGTATAGGAGGGTTCCTTTTTCTCCACACCCCCTCCAGCATTTATTATTTGTAGACTTTTTAATGATGGCCATTCTGACTGGTGTGAGGCGATAACTGCATTGTAGTTTTGATTTGCATTTCTTTAATAATTAGCAGTGCTGAGCATCTTTTCATGTGCCTACTGGCCATCTGTATGTCTTCTTTGGAGAAAAGTGGGAAAGTAGTTTTTAATCAATCTTGCTTCCTCTCCAAGCATAGAAAGTTTTTATGTTAGTTCCAAATTTCTAGTTGATAGGTACTGTCTAGAGATGAACAGCAGCTGCTCCCTTTAAATAGGATATTTATGTTCTATTTTACCAGACTCTTTACTATTCCCTGTGCTATCACACCCAGCTGTTTCAGCAACTTAACTGCCAGCCCCTATAGGTTTTTGAGTTTGTATCTTCTGAATGTAGAGAGAAATTCTCTGAGTATATAAGAATAAATTCTTGATATCTGTGATAATTCATCATGGCTAATGAATAAAGCTATGTGTGTCTAGCTTTGGCTGTAATGATAATGCTTACCTGAATCTTACAGTCTATAGAATTTTCCATTTCTCAATGTTAAATTATAAAATTTCATTCTTATAATTTTCTCAGTGTTAAATACCTTTCATGTAGTGAGACTCTGCCTCTAGGGACTTATTTATCCCTGGGCATATTGAAAGAGCAAGGTTGACCTGTCTCGGCAGGGCAGCACATCCCAGAACATGGAGAATAAGGCACTCCCAAATAAAAGCCACCCTGTCTACTTCTGGATGACACAGCTACTACTTCTTCTGATTTTTGTATAGGAAAAGAACTCTGAACCAAGAGTCACTAGAAATCTGATTCTGTGTAGTTTGTCGTTAAATTGGCTGTGTAGCCATGAACAAATTCCCTAATATACTTTGACTTCAACTTCTTCATAAATGAAAAAGTTGAATCCAAATATCTCTGAATTTCCATCCTGTTCTGTAATTACATAACTTAATCATACACACTAAGTTTTTTGAATTTTAATGCACATTGTCTGTGTGATTTAGGTATCATTGAAATCCTGTATGTGTGAAGAATTTTATGAAATACAAATTTCTGTTACTGTCATATTAGCATTGATATTTATATTCAAACACAGAAGGTTAGATTTTGGACATATTTCAGCAACGTTTGTATATCTGATGATTTTTATAAACTGTTTTTCATCATTCAGTATCACAGAATTCAAACAAAAACAACAAAATAAGCACATCAAAGCATGTTTGACTTGAGCAAAAATAGCAGGCAGCTGGGGACACAGGAATAGTATGCAAAATAGGCCCACATATATCACACTTTGCATATTTATAACTGTGTAGCTGCAGCAATATTGGCAATTAATGGCATGTCAATGAGAGAAAAGCTGTCTCAAAGGCTTATTTTTATTGGACAAAAGGAAAAAGAGCCAGGAAACCTTGTTTTCTTTTTGACAAATGAAGTTATCTAGGAGAGTAAGTCATCCTTTTACTTTGGACATGCCACATATGTTCCTATTTATCCGAGAGCCAACACAGTAACATCAAGATAGAGTCATCTTCATTTATGTCCAAGTTGAATGTGGCAAACAGCAGCAATGTTTTCTATGTAATTACTCTGGGATTATGGATGAAGGTGATGTATTTGACCAGCAAATTGCTCTAAATCAAAATAAACAAGTTAAAACCCCCCTAAAAGTTTAACATCTATACAGAATATATAGTAATTTGCACCAGAGGATGGCAGAGGAGCTCAGGGAAACATAAAAATCTTCTAACTCAAATGAGACATATAGATTTTGGGGGTGGTAGGGTAGTAGTAGCAGCAGAAGGAAGAATGAAGCAAGAAAAAAAGAGCATTTATTAAACATAATGTCATGAGATATCCACATTTATAAGCACTTATTTTCTACTATATATTCAACAGAATTGAAAGGAATAGAATATAAGCATGAGATTATGATTCCTCCCTTTGCAATACAGTTTAGGAAGGCAAGGCATATACTACTGCTTTAAGTCTTAAATAATGTAATATTGTAAATATAATAGGAAAATGAAAAGAAGAATGTGAGAGTGCTATCCTTGTGTGGCACAGATTTGGTAGTAAAAATATTTTCATGGTCAGGATTGGAGAAGTAGTGAGTGGGACTCTTAGGTTTAATCCATGGCACAAGAGGCAAAATTATAGGGCACATCTGGTGTCATTAGCAGAAGATTCACTAAGTTACACTAAGAGCAAAGTTATGGAGGAATTCAGAGTCATGGTTGTTGGGAGGACCCAAAGATTATTTAATAGGGAAAAAATGAGATAATTAAAAGCAAAGAGTTCTAGGGTGATCCAATGTTGAATTTGCATTATACCTCTGTGGCCTAAAACCCTTTAAATTGAGTATGTTTCTGTCTATCTGGCTATATTAGTTATTTATTAGTATTATGTATTGCTACATAACAAATTACCTCCCAAACATAGCAGCTTAAAAGAACAAATATTTATAATCTCACAGTTCCTGTGGATCAGAAATTTGAGGGCAGCTTAGCTGGGTAATTCTGGTACAGGGTTTCTCATAAGGTTGAGTCAAGATGTCAACCACAGCTGCAGTCATCAGAAAGCTTGACTCTGGCTGAGGGATCTGCTTCAGTCACTCACATGGCTATTGGCAGGAGATCTCAGTTCCTTGTCATGTGGGCCAGTGTCAATTGGCAGGTGGCTTCCTTAGAATGAGTGAACCAAGAGAGAGAGCAAGCAAAAGCCACAATGCCTTTTCTGTCCTAAAAAAGGAAGTCATGTGACAACACTTCTGTCACTTTCTGTAGCCTCCAGGAGAGGGGACTTAGGCTCCATTCTTTGAAGAGAGGAATACCAAAGAATTTGTGGGCATATTTAAAAGCCAACACAGTGTGATAAAGATAAATGCCATCATCTGAAAGTGAATGGGAGTTATTTGCTAAGGCTTCTTGGAAGGGATGTGTATCAATTAGGATCCTAGCAGGAAATAGATAATTTCAGGAAGGTTCAATAAAGGTATCATTTACAAAGATACATTCAGCATAAGTGGAAGCCATAAGGGATAATACATTACCATGGGGCTAATGACAACCAGTCCATTACCATACTAAGGGGCTAAGGATTAGAGTAATTCCTGGAACCTGGAAGAAGGGAGTCATGTGGAGAGGGCTACCTTTGGTTGAGGGATGCAGTTAGATAAACATTACCTTACAGAAAGGGATTGGTGGAAGAAATACCACAGTCTTACTCTTTTATTTCTTCCCCTCCCATCTTCCAGGGCTCCCCTTTGGCTAAATTTAACTGACATCTAGGCCAAAGGAACCTGTTAATGTAGTCCATTAGCGTTTGGGACAGAGGTCAGGGTGGAGAGTGGATCTGGAGAGCCAAACAGAAGGTCTCTTTCATAAGATGAGATTTTAACTTGACTTGAAGGATGAGTAACTTGAAGCTGATCTAAATTAGGAGTTTGGGATTAAAATATAACACTACTATATACAAAGTGGATAATCAATAAGGACCTACTGTATAGCACATGGAACTGTACTCAGTATCTTGTAATAACCTATAATGGAAATGAATCTAAAAAGAATATATATACACATATATATATGTATGTATATATAACTTAATCACTTTGCTATACACCTGAAACTAACACAACATTGTAAATCAACTATATTTCAATAAAAATTAAAAAAAACAAGCAGATATATTGAGAGCTGGATAGCATATTAAGTGCAAAAGATAAAGATAAGCAAATGTATGTGGGATTAAACAAATGACTAAAAGTCTATCAAAACAGAAGCCATATGGTGTAGAGAGGCTTAAATAGCTGGACATGGCAAGGGATGAAGTCATGTTATGGAAAGGCTTGAGAGAGGCAGGGATTTAGACTTCCTATAAAGGGTAACACTTTACTGTTCTCAAACAAAGATGTTCCAAGACAATAGGAATGGGAGAGGAGGGGGAAGATCTAAGAGACTTGTCTGTTTTAATATTGGGAATAAATTAAATAATGTCAATACAGATTTAGTTTTTAATAACTTTTTAAGTAAAATGAATACTATGTACTAATGGTCAAATGAATAAAAATGTGAATTTGTTTGAATGAGGTATCTACACTTACAGACTTGTGCTTTCTAGAATTTGCAAGAACTTCAAGCAAGAGAGCCTACAATCATAAACATTTAATTCTAGAACAATTATATTATATTGAAGTATGGACTGAGGAATGAAAATAATGTTGTAACAGAAATAGTTGTGTCAAAATAGTCATCAGCCCATTTCTCCAAAGAAGACATACAGATGACCAAGAGGCCCATGAAAAGATGCTCAATATCGTTAATTATTAGAGAAATGCAAATGAAAACTACAGTGACATATCATCTCACAACAGTTAGAATGGCCATCATCAAAAAATCTACAACCAATAAATGCTGGACAGGGTGTGGAGAAAAGGGAACCCTCCTACACTGTTGGTGGGAACGTAAATTGGTGCAGCCACTATGAAGAACTGTAGGGAGGTTCCTTAAGAAACTAAAATTAGAACTACCATATGATCCAGCAATCCCACTCCTGGGCATATATCCAGAAAAGAACATGGTTCGAAAGGATACATGCACCCCCAATGTTTACTGCAGCACTGTCTACAATAGCAAAGACATGGAAGCAACATAAATGTCCATCAACAGATGAATGGATAAAGAAGATGTGTACATATATACAATGGAATATTACTCAGCCATTAAAAAGGATAAAATAATGCCATTTGCAGCAACATGGATGGACCTGGAGATTATCATCCTAAGTGAAGTAAGTCAGACAGTGAAAGACAAATATCATATCATATCACTTATATGCGGAATCTAAAAATAATGATACAAATGAATTTACTTACAAAACAGAAACAGACTCACAGACTTAGAGAATGAACTTATGGTTACCGGGGGGAAGGGTTGGGGTGGGGAGTGACAGATTGGGAGTTTGGGATTGACGTGTACACACTGCTATGCTTAAAATAGGTAACCAGGACTTCCCTGGAGGTCTAGTGTTTAAGACTCTGTGCCCCACTGCAGGGGGCGTGGTTTCAATCCCTGGTCTGGGAACTAAGATTGCGCATGCCATGCAGCGCAGCCAAAGAAAAAATAAAAAAATAAGATAGGTAACCAACATGGACCTACTGTATAGCACAGGGAATGCTGCTCAGTGTTCTGTAATAACCTAAATGGGAAAAGAATTTGAAAAACAATAGATACATGTGTATGTATAACTGAATCACTTTGCTGTACACCTGAAACTAACACAACATTGTTAATCAACTCTACTCCAATATAAAATAAATATTAAAAAAAAGAACTAGAAAATAAAACTTATCTACTAAAAATGCTAAAAAAATAGTCATCAGCCTTCTTCTGGAGATCTGTTGTTTGAATGATATAGGCATGCGCTAAAGTTTTGGCTATTTATTCACACATCCATTTATGGTTTGGATACTTAGTAGGAAAGTCCTATGCGATCCATGTAGTCCTTCATCTGATTTTATTTGAAACACACAGAAATTGTAGTATTTCATATCTACATGAGAGATTTCAATAATGATAAGCATATGTAATAAGAAATATTGGCATTTATGCCATAGTTTAGAAAAAATGAGTATGATTGAGCTTAAGATGCACCCTGATTGAATTATACCCATTAATTTAGCACATCTGAACTTCTATCAATACAATAATTCAAAAGAAAAAAGTAGCAATAAATACTTAGCAATTGCTAATGCAGAGTGGGACATGTGAGTGATAGGTGATTGATTATGCTCAGTGACACTTCAATATTACATTTTCTACTAAAGCCTGGTTTACATGGCAAGATGTTAACTGTGAATTTCCTAGCTGCACTTCCACACATTTAAAATGTAGAGATAATTGACGTTAACAGAGATGATCCTGGAGTGCTTGCTGAATTAAAAAAAAAAAAAAGAAAGAAAGAAAAGAAAGAAAAAGAGGATATTGCGTTCTGAATGGGTATTCTTTGTTTTGTAGGTTCTTTCCTGATACTTTGAACATTACCAATGCAGTTATGAGTGTTGTAACAATTCTTGTTCAAATCTTACCTATTACTATTTTCAGGGCTTAACACTTGTGCAGGAACTTCCAGAAACTAAGTGCCTCAGAGGCATGAACACTTAAAAAAATCTCTGAAAAATATTACTCAGTATAATGCTTCTTACATTCATTCACTCAAATTTTTGAGTACCTAGAAACTGCAAGTCATAATAGAGTGCTGAAAAATAAAAATATGTTCTAGCCCTGATGGAGACTGCAAGCTAGCAGGTCTCACTTTCAGTAAATAAACTCAAATGACTAACTTACCACTGTAATAAGTGCTACAATGATCTATACAGATGCTAAGAAAAAAACAGCAATGGCAGACCTGGTCTGATGGGTTAAAGGATGTTAAGCTCTGTTAGCCTTAGCTTCACAACTAACATCTCCCTCTTTAATAGAAAATCAACACAAAACAAGGAAGGTAGCATTAGTTACAGAACAAGTAAACAATAATCAACAACTCTTTCCCAACCAACCTTTATTTCCCCCCCATTAAAATATTAAAGTTCACCTCGTAGACCTTCATGTAGGCATGGGAACCAATGAAAGAATCAGGAATATCTTTGGTGTGAGGGGAATCTAACTTCAGTGTTTTCATCATGGCACCTAAGAAATATTGATTCCCCCATATAAGAGTCAGAAATGGAAAAGAATGGAAAAGAAAATGGATCTGAAATAGTCCTAGTCCATGGTTATTAAAAACAAATGCAATCTAATAGAATCTATATCTTTACCTTAATCATTGATTCTAACTCTGTCCTGTGCTGCTGTTTATCCTACTGGAAAAGGAAAAAAAATACAGATGGTGGACCGGGTGTGTGGCAAGAGCTCTACACCCACACTGGCTGGGTCAAGCCCAAGAGGGGAAGTATAAGAGACTCAGGGGCTTAGAAAGATGCAAAGTAGCATTGCCAAAGGTAAAAGAGGCTAAAATGAAAGGCCTGGGACTCATTAGCAGAGTACTAGAGCATCATCTTACTTATAGCACTCAATTATTAAAATTGTGGTTGGATTACTTGAAAGTTTGGGAAATTAGTAATGCTATGTTGTATATATGTATATATGTGTGTGTAATGCACACACAATACACATATGATTTGAAATAGTCTATTCAAAAGTGGCAATTATAGAAATCAAAAGAAAAAAAAACAAATCAAAGAGGGAACATCCAAATAGCAGAAGAAAATGGAAATACTATTGTGTAAGCAACCATTCTCCACCAGCAGCTGGGTAATAAAACTGCACAGGTCAGAAAGAGGTCACCCAAGACACTGCCTGACTGGCCTGGGCCTGGATTCTCCCATAGGCCCCATCACATTCTGGGCGTAGATTTTCCTTCAAATCATCGTAATTGGGAATCAGCTCACACAGCTGTGAACCACAGCTCACAGGTGCAAAGAGAAGAAATTTCAAGTTGGGCATCTCTGCTGGAGAGAGAAGGGAAGTGACTTGTTTATATACCATTTCATCGCTCTCCCCAAGAGGCGCTAGCCCTGGGTTTATGTTCCATGAAAGATGTAGTGACATGGTTCTAAAGGAAGTGGAAGACTGGCCTGTTATTAGAATTAGGGAATTTGGATTCAATTCTAAGTTAAAATCATGAACTGTTAGTGCTACAAGGAAACTAACTGTAATCTAGTGCAATTTTCTCCTTTCATAGGTGAGAGTTTTTTGACTTTGAGATGTAAAATGATTTGCTAAATTAGTTAATGATGGTATCTGGACTAGAATCACCAGTAGCCTGTATTACTACTTCTATAATGTTATTCCTCCACTCTGGGGAAAATATCCCTGAGACCTTGAGCCTCATGCCAATCAACTGTAGCAGTCGCCTTTCTTCCATGTCCCTTTTAGTTATGATGCTCAAGGTTTTCCAACATCTATTGAGGACTTTGTCATATGGCTTATTGTTTTTGTTTTGCCATCCTCATTCCTGTTCTCATCCAGGTGATTTTATAACCATATAGATTGTTAACCCAATTTACTAAATTCATATTTTCTTTCCATCTTTTACTCTATTTATCTTCACTTGCTTTCAGTGAACAATTCCCATCCTGAACATTTGTTCTCCAGAATTACATTGTGTCTGAAGTCACAAAATCTAATATCCTAATCTCTGATTATAATCGTATTATTTCAGGTTGCACATCTTTATTCCACCTAAATTAGTTACAGGATAAGCTGTTGAAATGGACAGACCCCAAATCCAATGGCTCTTCCTCATGTAACAGTTCAGAAGTGGGTGGTCGAGGGTGGCAAAGGGCTCTATTCTACAAGGTCATCAAGGGACCCAAGTTCCTTCTATCTTATAGTTCTGCTGCCCTTGTGGGGCCTATCTTTGTTCCCATATTTGAAGCTGATGTACTACTATCATATATATTTTCCAGAACTCGGAAAAAAGAGAATAAAAGACTAGCTGCTTTCTTATTAAAAACTGTGACCCAAAAGTTGCACGTATTCCTTATACCCATGTCCTGTTGGCTAAAGTTTTGTCACATGGTCATACCTAATGTCTTAGTCCATACAGGCTTCAAAAACAAAATACCATCGATTGGGTGGCTTACAAACAACAGAAATTTATTTCTCTGAGTTCTGGATGTTGGGAAATCCAAGATCAAGTTGCTGGTAGATTTGGTGTCTGGTGAGAGCACACTTCCTTGTTTACAGATGGCTATTTTCTTGCTGTGTTCTCACATCCCTGGAAACCAGGGAGCTCTCTGGATTCTCTTTTATAAGGCTACTAACACGATTCATGAAAGATCTACTCTTAGGACCTAAGCACCTCCCAAGAGCTTCAACTCCAAATACCATCACATTGGAGATTAGGTTTCAATATACAAATTTTGAGAGGACATAAACATTCAGTATATAGCACCTAGCTAAAAGGAACATGGGGAAATGTTGTCCCTAGCTAAGCATCTTTTGTGCAGCTGAAAATTGGGAGGTTCTATTTCTGAAAGGAAGAAAGGTAGAAAAGTTTGGGGGATACCAATAGCTGTTTCTGCTACAACTCTCACTGCATTTCTATTCACTGACTTCGTTGGAACCTTCAGTTCCTTGATCCAGTATTTGTAGGCAAGTTAATCAGTCCCTTTCTGTACTCATTTTCTTTCTCCCAAATAAGGATCCCATTTCATACAACCATAAACTGGATCTCACCAATCCTTTCAGAAATTTATCTCAGTTACCTTCTGCATCATCTACCCTAATTTATCATCATGTGCTCCTACTTTAGAGTAGATTTGTGATTCTGGAGAAAAACCACACACTGTCTGACTTACTTCACTTAGTATGATAACCTCTAGGCCCAACCATGTTGCTGCAAATGGAATTATTTCATTCTTTTTTAAGGCTGAGAAGTATTATATGTATATACCACATCTTCTTTATCCATTCATCTGTCAATGGCCATTTATGTTGCTTCCATGTCTTGGCTATTATAAATTGTGTTGCTATGAATTTTGGGGTGCATGTATCTTTTCAAATTAGAGTTTGCATCCTTTCTGAATATATGCCCAGTAGTGGGATTGCTGGATCATATGGTAACTCTATTTTTAGTTTTTTAAGGAACCTCTATACTGTTCTTCACAGTGGCTACACCAATTTACATTCCCACCAGCAGTTTATGTTCCCCTTTTCTCCACACCCTCTCTAGCATTTATTATTTGTAGACATTTTGATGATGGCCATTCTGACTGTTATGAGGTGATACCTCATTGGAGTTTTGTAAATACTACTAGCTTTAAAGCAGAGACTAAAAAGAAAAAGCAGTATAAATAATCATAGACACAGATAATGCAGGAAACGGAATATAGAGAATATTTAAAAATCAATTTGTATCCTAAGAGAACTATAAAATCATGTAACATGTATAAAACCAGAATAAATTCCTATAAAAAAAGGAAAAACAGAATAACTAAACTGAGAAAGTGAAAATCATAGCAAACCTTCTTAAAAATCAAGGGAAAGTTAGGGGGAACTTTTTAAAGAAATTTCTCAGAAAATATGACTAAAAGAAGGAATAATATTCAAAAAATAAATAAAAACAATAAAAGACTTAGAAGAAGATGAACATAGTAGTTGCATCATTCGACTAATAGGAGAAAACAGAAGATTGAGGGGAGGGAATCAAAGCAATAATAGGAGAACGTTCTGGAGACATGAACACAAGTCTTCACATTAAAATGTCTATCAAGTGTCAGGGCTAATAAATGAGAACAGAACCACAACAAAGCACTGTCAACTGAAAAACAATGCACAACCCAAAAGTTGAGAATTATGTGGGGTTTTTTTTAACATCTTTATTGGAGTATAATTGTTTTACAATGGTGTGTTAGTTTCTGCTTTATAACAAAGTGAATCAGCCAGACATATACATACATCCACAAATCTCCTCCCTCTTCTGTCTCCCTACAACCCTCCCTATCCCACCCCTCTAGGTGGATGCAAAGCACCAAGCTGATCTCCCTGTGCTATGCAGCTGCTTCCCACTAGCTATCTATTTTACATTTGGTAGTGTATAAACCTCCATGCCACTCTCTCACTTCGTCCAAGCTTACCCTTCCCCCCTCCCTGTGTCCTCAAGTCCATTCTCTGTGTCTGCGTCTTTATTCCTCTCCTGCCCTAGGTTCTTCAGAACCATTTTTTTCTTTTTTTAGATTCCATATATATATGTTAGCATACGGTATTTGTTTTCCTCTTTCTGACTTCATTCTGTATGACAGCCTCTAGGTCCATCCACCTCACTACAAATAACTCAATTACTCAACAATTTTATGGCTGAGTAATATTCCATGGTATATATGTGCCACATATTCTTTTTTTTTTTTTTTTGTGGTACGCGGGCCCCTCACTGCTGTGGCCTCTCCCGTTGCAGAGCACAGGCTCCGGACGTGCAGGCTCAGCGGCCACGGCTCACGGGCCCAGCCGCTCCGCGGCACGTGGGATCCTCCTGGACCGGGGCATGAACCTGTGTCCCCTGCAGCGGCAGGCGGACTCTCAACCACTGAGCCACCAGGGAAGCCCTGTGACACATCTTCTTTATCCATTTATCTGCTGATGGACACCTAGGTTGTTTCCATGTCCTGGCTATTGTTAATAGTGCTGCAATGAACATTGCGGTACATGAAACTTTTTGAATTATGCTTTTCTTAGGGTATATGCCCAGTAGTAGGATTGCTGGGTCATATGATAGTGCTATTTTTAGCTTTTTAAGGAACCTCCATACTGTTCTCCATAGTGGCTATATCAATTTGCATTCCCACCAACAATGCAAGAGTGTTCTCTTTTCTCCACACCCTCTCCAGCATTTATTGTTTGTAGATTTTTTATGATGGCCATTCTGAGTGGTGTGAGGTGATACCTCATTGTAGTTTTGATTTGCATTTCTCTAATGATCAGTGATATTGAGCATTCTTTCATGTGTGTGTTGGCAATCTGTATATCTTCTTTGGCGAAATGTCTCTTGAGGTTTTCTGCCCATTTTTGGATTGTGTTGTTTGTTTTTTGGATATTGAGCTGTATGAGCTGCTTATAAAATTTGGAGATTAATCCTTTGTCAGTTGCTTTGATAGCAAATATTTTCTCCCATTCTGAGGGTTGTCTTTTTGTCTTGTTTATGGTTTCCTTTGCTGTGCAAGAGCTTTTAAGTTTCACTAGGTCCCATTTGTTTATTTTTGTTTTTATTTCCATTTCTCTAGGAGGTGGGTCAAAAAGGATCTTGCTGTGTTTTATTTCATAGAGTGTTCTGCCTATGTTTTCCACTAAGAGTTTTACAGTGTCTGGCCTTACATTTAGGTTTTTAATCCATTTTTAGTTTATTTTTGTGTATGGTGTTAGGGAGTGTTCTCATTTATTCTTTTTCATGTAGCTGTCCAATTTTCCCAGCACCACTTACTGAAGAGGCTGTCTTTTCTCCATTGTATATTCTCGCCTCCTTTATCAAAGATAACGTGACTATATGGGCATGAGTTTATCTCTGGGCTTTCTATCCTGTTCCATTGTTCTATATTTCTGTTTTTGTGCCAGTACCATACTGTCTTCATTACTGTAGCTTTGTAGTATAGTCTGAAGTCTGGGAGTCTGATTCCTCCAGCTCCATTTTTCCTTCTGAAGATTGCTTTGGCTATTCTGGGTCTTTTGTGTTTCCATACAAATTGTGAATTTTTTTGTCCTAGTTCTGTGAAAAATGCCATTGGTAGTTTGACAGGGATTGCATTGAATCTGTAGATTGCTTTGGGTAGTAGAGTCATTTTCACAATGTTGATTCTTCCAATCCAAGAACATGGTATATCTCTCCATCTGTTGGAAACATCTTTAATTTCTTTCATCAGTGTCTAATAGTTTTCTGCATACAGGTCTTTTTTCTCCTTAGGTAGGTTTATTCCTAAGTATTTTATTCTTTTTGTTGCAGTGGTAAATGGGAGTGTTTCCTCAATTTCTCTTTCAGATTTTTCATCATTAGTGTATAGGAATGCAAGAGATTTCTGTGCATTAATTTTGTATCCTGCTACTTTACCAAATTCATTGATTAGCTCTAGTAGTTTTCTGGTAGCATCTTTAGGATTCTCTATGTATAGTATCATGTCATCTGCAAACAGTGACAGCTTTACTTCTTCTTTTCTGATTTGGATTCCTTTTATTTCTTTTTCTTCTCTGATTGATGTGGCTAAAGCTTCCAAAACTATGTTGAATAATAGTGGTGAGTGTGGTCAACCTTGTCTTGTTCCTGATCTTAGTGGAAATGGTTTCAGTTTTTCACCATTGAGAATGATGTTGGCTGTGGGTATGTCATATATGGACTGTATTATGTTGAGGTAAGTTCCCTCTATACCTACTTTCTGGAGAGTTTTGTCATAAATGGGTGCTGAATTTTTTCAAAAGCTTTTTCTGCATCTCCTGAGATGATCATATTGATTTTCTCCTTCAATTTGTTAATATGGTTTATCACATTGACTGATTTGCATATATTGAAGAAACCTTGCATTCCTGGGATAAACCCCACTTGATCATGGTGTATGATCCTTTTAATGTGCTGTTGGATTGTGTTTGCTAGTGTTTTGTTGAGGATTTTTGCATCTATGTTCATCAGTGATATTGGCCTGTAGTTTTTTTGTGTGTGTATGACATCCTTGTCTGGTTTTGGTATCAGATGATGGTGGCCTCATAGAATTAGTTTGGGAGTGTTCCTCCCTCTGCTGTATTTTGCAAGAATTTGAGAAGGATAGGTGTTAGCTCTTCTCTAAATGTTTGATAGAATTTGCCTGTGAATCCATCTGGTCCTAGGCTTTTGTTTGCTGGTAGATTTTTAATCACAACCTCAATTTCAGTGCTTGTGATTGGTCTGTTTATATTTTCTATTTCTTCCTGGTTCAGTCTCTCACGATTGTGCTTTCCTAAGAATTTGTCGATTTCTTCCAGGTTGTCCATTTTATTGGCATATAGTTGCTTGTAGTAATCTCTCATGATCCTTTGTATTTCTGCAGTGTCAGTTGTTACTTCTCATTTTTCATTTCTAATTCTATTGATTTGAGTCTTCTCCCTTTTTTTCTGATGATTCTGGCTAATGGTTTATCAATTTTGTTTATCTTCTCAGAGAACCAGCTTTTAGTTTTCTTGACCTTTGCTGTTGTTTCCTTCATTTCTATTTCACTTATTTTTGATCTGATCTTTTCTTTCCCTCTGCTAACTTTTGGATTTTTTTGGTTCTTCTTTCTCTAATTGCTTTAGGTTAGGTTGTTTATTTGAGATGTTTCTTGTTTCTTGAGGTAGCATTGTATTGCTATAAACTTCCCTCTTAAAACTGCTTTTGCTGCATCCCATGGGTTTTGGGCTGTGTGTTTTCATTGTCATTTGTTTCTAGGTATTCTTTGATTCCTGTTTGATTTCTTCAGTGATCTGTTGCTTATTGAGTAGTGTATTGTTTAGTCTCCATGTGTTTTTACTTTTTATAGTTTTTTTTTCCTGTAATTGATATCTAGTGTCATAGAGTTGTGGTTGGAAAAGATACTTGATATGATTTCAATTGTCTTTCTTTTTTTTTTAATTGGGATGTGATGCTAGAGAACGTTAGAAATCTCATCTCAGTGGGTAAGGACAGCTTCCCTGTGTAACTCAGGATACACTAATAGTACCCTTTTTTAAGACTTGAGAAAGCTGTGAACATTCTGAAGCATTAGTAAGTTTGAACCTGAATGTCCGTGGTGAAATAATCTTTTTTTTTCTATTTCTATTTATTATTTTGATTGTTTGTTTGTTTGTTTATGGCTGTGTTGGGTCTTCGTTGCTGCACGTGGGCTCTCTCTTTCTGTAGTTGTGGCGAGTGGGGGCTACTTTTAGTTTCAGTGTGCGGGCTTCTCATTTTGGTGGCTTCTCTTGTTGTGGAGCACAGGCTATAGGAGCACGGGCTTCAGTAGTAGTGGCACGTGGGCTCAGTAGTTGTGTCTGCGAGCTCTAGAGAGCAGGCTCAGTAGTTGTGGCACATGGGCTTCTTTGATTCTCGGCATGTGGAATCTTCCCAGACCAGGGCCCGAACCCATGTCCCCTGCATTGGCAGGTGGATCTTAACCACTGCGCCACCAGGTTAGTCCTGTCAAAGATTCATAATCCCCTTTGGGGAGCGGGTAGTATGTTTAATGCTTCTGCCTCCCAAATGAAGAAGGGTCTTCTCTGTTCTAAAGCTTGTTTGTCATATTTTTTTGTGTGTGAATTTTTGAATTTTATTTATTTATTTATTTTTATATAATTTTATTTATTTTTAAAAAAATAAATAAAATTCAAAAATTCACACACACAAAAATATGACATCAGGTTCTTATTAGTCATCCATTTCATACAAGCCTTAAATTTACCAAGGCTTGATTTGTGACCCAAGATATAATCTATCCTGGAGGATATTCCATGAGAAATTGAGAAGAAAGTGCATTCTGTTGTTTTTGGATGGAATGTCCTATAAATATCACTTAGTCCATCTTGGTTAATGTGTCCTTTTAAGCATATGTTTCCTTATTTATTTTCATTTTGGATAATTTGTCCATTGGTGAAAGTGGTGTGTTAAAGTCCCCTACTATGATTTTGTTACTGTCGATTTCCCCTTTTATGGATGTTAGTATTTGCCTTATGTATTGAGGTGCTCCTATATTGGGTGCCGAAATATTTACAATTGTTATATTTTTTCTTGGATCAATCCCTTGATCATTATGTAGTGTCCTTCTTTGTCTCTTGTAATAGTCTTTATTTTAAATTCTGATTTGTCTGATATGAGAATTGCTACTCCAGCTTTCCTTTGATTTCCATTTGCATGGAATATCTTTTTCCATCCCCTGACTGTCAGTCTGTATGTATCCTTAGGTCTGAAGTGGGTCTCTTGTAGACAGCATATATACGGGTCTTCGTTTTGTATCCATTCATCCAGTCTATGTCTTTTGGTTGGAGCAATGAATCTATTTACATTTAAGGTAGTTATCGATATGTATGTTCCTATTACCATTTTCTTAATTGTTTTGGGTTTTTTATTGTAGGTCTTTTCCTTATCTTGTGTTTCCTGACTAGAGAAGTTCCTTTAGCATTTGTTGTAAAGCTGGTTTGATGGTGCTGAATTCTCTTAGCTTTTGCTTTCCGGTAAAAGTTTTAATTTCTCTGTCAAATCTGAGTGAGATCCTTGCTGGATAGAGTAATCTTGGTTGTAGGCTTTTCCCTTCCATCACTGTAAATATGTCCTGCCACTCCCTTTGGCTTGCAGAGTTTCTGCTGAAAGAAGGGCTGTTAACCTTATCCCCATAAGTCCCATAATATTTTTTCTTTGTATTTAATTTTTGATAGTTTGATTAATATGTGTCTTAGCGTGTTTCTCCTTGGATTATCCTGTATGGGACTCTCTGCACCTGGACTTGATTATTTCCTTTCCCATATTAGGGAACTTTTCAACTATTATCTCTTCAAATATTTTCTCAGTCCTTTTTTTTTTCTCTTCTTAGTCTGGGACCCCTATAATTCGAATGTTGTATTTATTTTTGTCCCAGAGGTCTCTGAGACTGTCCTCAATTCTTTTCATTCTTTTTTCTTTATTCTGCTCTGCTGTAGTTATTTCCAATTTTTTATCTTCCAGGTCACCTGTGCATTCTTATGCCTCTGTTATTCTGCTAATGATTCCTTCTAGAGATTTTAAAATTTCATTTATTGCATTGTTCATCATTGTTTGTTTGCTCTTTAGTTCTTCTAGGTCCTTGTTAAACATTTCTTGTATTTTCTCCATTCTATTTCCAAGATTTTGCATCATCTTTACTCTCATTACTCTGAATTCCTTCTCAGGTAGGCTGCATATTTCCTCTTCATTTGTGTGGTGTGGTGGGTTTTTACATTGCTTCTTCATCTGCTTTGTGTTTCTCTGTCTTCTCATTTTGCTTAACTTACTGTGTTGGTGGTCTCCTTTTTGCAGGCTGCAGGTTCGTAGTCCTGTTGTTTTTCGCGTGTGCTCTCAGTGGCTAAGGTTGGTTCAGTGCGTTCTGTAGGCTTCCTGGTGGAGTGGACTGTTGCCTGTGTTCTGGTGGATGAGGCTGGAACTTGTCTTTCTGGTGGGAAGGGCCATGTCTGGTGGTCTGTTTTGTGGTGTCTGTGAACTTATTATGATTTTAGGCAGCCTCTCTGCTAATGGGTGGGGTTGTGTTCCTGTCTTGCTAGCTGTTTGACCTACTAGGTACAGTACTGGGGTGTCCAGTACTGTACCTTGCTGGTTGTTGAGTGGACTTGGGTCTTAGGATTGAGATGGAGATATCTGGGAGAGCTTTTGCCATTTGATATTATGTGGGGTTTTCAGGTCTCTGGTGGACCGATGTCCTGAACTCGGCTCTCCCACCTCAGAGGCTCAGGCCTTACACCCGACTGGAGCACCAAGATCCTGTCAGATACACAGCTCACAAGAAATGGGAGAAAAGAAGAAAGAAAGGAAGAAAGGAAGAAAGAAAGAAAGAAAGAAAGAAAGAAGAAAGAAAAAAATTAAAATAAGTTAAGTTATTAAAATAAAAAATAGAAAAACATTATTAAAAATAAAAAAGTAATTAAAAAAAAGATGCAGAGAGCAACCAATGCAAAAAACAAGTCCACCAATGATAACAAGTGCTAAAAACTATACTAAAAAAATCTCAAACAAACAAAAATACAAGCAAACAAACAAAAAAACAACAGACAGATAGAACCATAGAACAAACGGCAAAAGCAAAGCTGTACAGACAAAATGACACAAAGAAGCATAGACATACACACTCACAAAAAGAGAAATAGTAAATATTTTTTAATATATATATTTTAAAAACATGAAGAGAACAACCAAATCAATAAGTAAATCTACCAATTATAATAAGCTCTAAATACTAAACCAAGATAAACATAAAACCAGAAACAAATTAGATGCAGAAAGTAAATTCCAAGTCTACAGTTGCTCCCAAAGTCCACCGCCTCAATTTTGGGATTATTTGTTGTCTATTCAAGTGTTCCAGAGATTCAGGGTGCATCAGGTTGTTCGTGGAGATTTAATCCACTCCTCCTGAGGCTGCTGGGAGAAATTTCCCTTTCTCTTCTTTGTTCGCACAGCGCCTGGGGTTCAGCTTGGGATTTGGCCCTGCCTCTGTGTGTAGGTCGCCTGAGGACATCTGTTCCCCACCCGGACATGACGGGTTAAAGTAGCAGCTGATTAGGGGGCTCTGGCTCACTCAGGTTGGGGGAAGGGAAGGGTGCGGAATGCGGGGCAAGCCTGCGACAGCAGAGACCAATGTGACATTGCAGCAGCATGAGGTGTGGCGTGTGTTCTCCTGGGGAAGTTGGCCCTGGATCACGGGACCCTGGCAGTGGCGGGCTGCATAGGCTACTGGCAGGGGAGGTGTGGATAGTGACCTGTGCTTGCACACAGGTTTCCTGGTGGCTACAACAGCAGCCTTAGCATTTCATGCCCATCTCTGGTGCCTGTGCTGATAGCCATGGCTCGCACCCATCTCTGGAGCCCATTTAGGTGGTGCTCTGAATCCCCTCTCCTTGCGCACCCTGAAACAATGGTCTCTTGCCTCTTAGGCAGTTCCAGACTTTTTCCTGGACTCCTTCCCGGCTAGCTGTGGCACACTAGCCCCCTTCAGGCTGTGTTCACCCAGCCAACCCCAGTCCTCTCCCTGGGATCTGACCTCCAAAGCCCAAGCCTCAGGTTCCAGCCCCTGCCCGCCCTGGCGGGTGAGCACACAAGCCTCTCAGGCTCGTGAGTGCTGGTCGGCACTTATCCTCTGTGTGGGAATCTCTCTGCTTTGCCCTCTGCACCCCTGTTGCTGAGCTCTCCTCCATGACTCTGAAGCTCCCTCCATGCCACCTCCCGTCTCTGCCAGTGAAGGGGCTTCCTAGTGTGTGGAAACCTTTCCTCCTTCACAGCTCCCTCCCACTGGTGCAGGTCCCGCCCCTATTCTTTTGTCTCTGTTTATTCTTTTTTTTTTTTTTTGCCCTACCCAGGTGCGTGAGAAGTTTCTTGCCTTTTGGGAGGTCTGAGGTCTTCTGCCAGCGTTCAGTAGGTGTTCTGTAGGAGTTGTTCCACATGTAGATGTAATTCTGATGTATTTGTGGGGAGGAGGGTGATCTCCACGTCTTACTCCTCTGCCATCTTGAAGGTCCCTCTGAGAATTATTTTTTATTAAGCAGACTGTTGAGGACTTAAGCCCAGAAGGCAGCCTCTCAGCTCTGAGGGAATGCTCCTAAGAGGTAAGGAAGGAGCCAGGATATATATGAGGTTTTTTCAACAAAAACCAGGTGGTTGAAACCTCAAAAGATTACTGTTAATTAAAGAAAAACGAACATCTCAAGTTGATGAATTTAGTACTTTTCTATATATGGGAAGATGCAAGAGCCTGGGCTTGTTGAAATCATTCCTTTCATATGCATGTTCATTGTCTCCAGCCATATCCTGTTCTTCTCCATCCTGAATCCCCTCAGGCTGCATAGTCAGGAGTGGCTGCGGTGGCCAATGGCTTGACGGCTGCAACATCCTTTGTTTACTGATATGTCAGGTGACATTTTTCATCGGCATCACAATGTCTTATTTCAGAGAGAATATAAGCAAGCTTCCATACAGAAGAATGGAAATTAAAATGACATTGATGATCTCAAAACAGTTCTCATTTCTAGAAAGCAGTGGACATTATTTTGAAAAACCTGATGGAAAATGACTTTTAAGCTATAATATTCTATCACATTGTAATATTCTAAAATTATCAATTAAACCTCAGGGAAATTGAAGATATCAGAATTTTGAAGACTCAGAAATTTACCTTTTATAGAATCCATTTCTAAGGAGATACAGAGAATATGCTCTAAGAAAACAAGGGATTACACTAAAAAAGAAAAAGAACTGGGATTTTGGAAGCCATGGATCAACACAAACAGCAAGATCAGAGAAAAAGAAGTCCAGAATAAAATGAGAGGACAGTTGTGGAAGCTTTCCAGAAAAAATCAACTTGATAAAGTAGGTATAATGATAAAGCATCTAGAAAGAATTGAGGATATTAGAAAAACTAAGCAGGTTAAAAAGAGGTATAATTATTAATTCCAAGAAAAAGAAGCAAAAACTGGACAAGAAAAAATCCTAACATGAATATTTGTACTGTTGATTCTGCACTGGACAATATTTACATGGTGATAATGAAGATGACTTTGAAGTGGTAGTGAGCATGGACTCTGTAGCTAGATTGCTGGATTGACTCTAGGCTATGTCTTCTGCTAGATGTACAACCTTAGGCAAGCTACTTAATTTCTCTGTACCTCAGCTTTATAAAAAATTATATATTTTAATTATTAAATACAAAATAGTATAAATACATTTTAACATGTTTCATAAGAGTAGCTCAAGAAGACATTTTCAACATACTTCTTTGACTTGTACCTATTTTCTAAAGTTCCTTGGAAATCAGAAGAAACTTCAGTTAGGTGTTGGTGAGTTACCAACTTGAAGACCCATTTTATTTGGGTCAAATATATGAAAGGATTAAGGAATATAAAAAATACTGGCTAACTAAAATATAGAGAGTCTCAACTGGGAAAAGATGTGAAGTCACAATTCTTTTCTAACTTAAGGATGAGTTTTTGTACCGTGTATGTGTGTGTTTTATATAAAAAAATTGTAACAGCAATAGCAATTCAAAATGTAAAAAGTGGAATTACTTGAAATTCAGCAATATTAAAAAATAAAATATCATATTTTTCTACATTCCAATGCATTTCTTTTCACATATCGATGAAATTTATATAACAGTAATCGTAGCCTAAATGGGATACTTTTCATTTTTTTAATTTAAGATTTTATCAAGAACATTTTCCTATTGTTGCATAAAGGAAGAGAATTTTAAAAAAGCACCACCTTGCTGTTATTAAAAGCAAAGGACTTTCTAGTTTCCAGTGAATGTTTAATCAGTCCTAGCATAATGGTATCTGTTGCCTGTGGCCATTTAGACCTGTTGGTTACAGAATCACGTTCCTGGGTGCAGGCCGACTGGAGGACTTCTAGCTCTGTCAGGGCCTCTTAGCCTCACACAGATCTACTGCTGTCTCCCTGTCTGGCCATCCAAAAGGCCTGAGTGCGCTACGGTTCCCAAGAGACCAATTCAGGGTGAGTAAGTGGGTATTTCCAGTGTGGCAACAAGATACGATGAACTCCATCTTTGCGATTAAAATATGAAATCACAACTTTGAATCTACCTTTCAGAAGAGATTTAGCATTAATTATGGGAAAATTATAAAGTAATCAGTTAGATCTACTGTTTATCCAGGGCAGCGCAGGGAATTGCCTCTGTATGTTTACCATAGCTGGAACAGGATTGATTAGGTTAACAGCAAAGGTCCTAGGTCAAAGCGCAGATTACTATTCCCTGTGTTTCTCATGAAGCTTCACACTCTGCTGTTCTGTTTGTTCACACCAAAGGTCTGATGAGAACAGAACTTTCTCAAATAATCAGTCTGTCTTTTTCTTTTTATAGAAATATAAATCCCAACGTCTATGTTTGTATGGACTTCACATTTCATGAAGTAGTTTTAGAAAATTACAGTAAGTCACAAATCAGGGAAAACTTGGAAGACGGCTATCAATTCATAAGTTTTATCTGTTGTTAATCAATTTTATTTTAAATGACTGTGTAATAAACACAGTGATTTCTTTTCTTTTCCCTGTCACCTCTCCCACTTCATCTTGGTAGGTCTTTTATATCAAGCTCTATGAAAAATCAGCATAAATGCTGATATTTGAAAAAGCAACTTCCTCTTTTCGTCTCTCCTATGCAGTGGCTTTAAAAATGCTTCTGCTAGTTTCTAAACCTAAACCCAAACTGGAGCTTTGTTTATCTTTGTCATGGTCTGTAGGAAAAATAACACAATCTGTCCTTTGAAGGACAGAATACATAATCTAGTAGAGTATCAAGATGGAGGGCAGTCATTAACTCAAGGTACCAAGTATTTATGGCTTGAGGAAATATGATATTTTTGTCTTGTTTTATTATAAATAATCTGTGTCAAAGCCTTTAAAAAATCTAAATTTATTTCTTTCAAGCTCTGTCCCTGGGAACCTATTCTAGTTTGTGTAGTTGCTTTTAAATTAAAAACAAAACAAAACACAAGTGCTACATTCTGCATCTCTATAAGCATACTAATAATGATATATTATTTAAGTAAGACTTCATAGAGAAAATGCCATTCATTAGAAATGGAAATAGCTGTTAGTTAGGATTTGGAGCTTTTCTTTTCTAAAATGTCTCCTGTGACCAGGAACAAGATAACCTAATGTACTTATTTCCAAAGAGTTTCAAAAGATGAGGCTCTAGACTATTCACATTGAAATTCAGTAGTGACAATATACCACTGCCTCAGAGAAAGAAGGCAAAAATTGAGAAATATCTTCAAGTTGTCCTTGGTCTTTCAGGGAAATGTGATAAGATTCCTTTGAATGACAAAATGGGAGAAAGCATTTGATATTGTTTCTCACAACGTTGTAAATATAAATCAAATTGACCCAGAAAATAACAGAGCCACGTGAACAAAAAACTAGCTAAAAAAATGCTAGTGAAAATAGAGACATAATATAAATGGACTTGAGAGCCTCCTAATCAGGAAAGATAAGAAAGAGAGGTGAGAAAAAGCACCTAGGATCATTAAGAGGATGAAGGCAGAGACTGATGATGTTATAAAGCGTGTCAGTATGAATAGTCTTGCTAAGAAAGCTTTGGAACAAGTTGGGATATAAATAAATAAAATCTAAACAAGGAAGACTCAGAAAGGTCTCCAAAAGATACTAACAAAAAATTATGTAGCACAGCACCAACTGAAAAACAGAATTAAAGGGAAAATGAAAGAATGGAATAAGGAAAAGCATCTTATTACAGACACAGCTTGGAATGACCTCAACATGCAAATGTCTGCTGCCTTTCTCTTCCACTACTCTCTTCCTTACCTTCTCACCACATGCCACCCAGACACCCTCCTCCTCTTTTCATCCTCACATGAAGAAACTTCTGCCCTCGCTCTCAAGAGCCCTCAAGGATTTTTCATACCTTTTGGAGGTCTTCCTCACCCTGCCTTGCTTAGATTTTATTTATTTATGTCCCAACTTGTCCCAGAGCTTTCTTCACAAGACTGTTCATACTGATACTTCTATAACATCATTGGAGGCTAACGATGGAAGAGAAGTGAAGTGAAGAAGTAGGTTCCTGATCAGACTCTCAGGAACTCCAAAGGAGAGGCTGCATGGTGTGTCTAGGGTTTTAGACAGCCAGGTAGCAATTAGGAAGCCCTAGCATGGCATGAAAGGGGCAGAGGGATTCAAGTGAGGCATAAAAGTAGCAGAGCCTCCTGCTTTGAAGAGGCCAGTTGACAGAGATAAGGAATGTTTTGTCAGCAACCCTTGCGAGGTGATGACTGAGAACCCAGTAAGGTGTTTCAGCAGACACCTATGTGAACAGATGACATCAAGCACCAGATGCCTCAGCCTGGTATCTGGGGACTGTGTGAAGCCTCTATAAACTAAATGTTATTCCTAGAAAGCTCAAAATACAGAGATCAAGTTGCTGTCATCCTGGCTGAAGGAGGACTATACAAAAAACTAAAATGTAATAGAAAACTCAGTATAATTACAACTTTCACACCTGATTTGTGAACTAAGATTCATCCTTTTACACCGATTTATCAGCGTGCACTGAGAACACATAAATCATCCAATTTTGATTTCATAAATAAGAAAGGTGTCCTTTAAAAAAACAAAAGGAAACTTTTGGAAAGTAACTTGTAATATTTTACCCAACTTATATTTAGCAGTATATACATGCTTTCTTTTTTTGTTTAAACTTTTTTTTTGTTGGAAAGCATCAAAACCATAATTAGTAAGCTTAAACTATAGAAAAATGTTATCAGAGAGGTATTATTGTAAATATTTTACACGCACTTCTTCATTTAATCTTCAACAGACCTTAGATAGAAGGTACTATTACTATTCTCACTTTACAAATGAAGAAATTGAGGCACGGAGGTTAAATACATTGTTCAAGTTCGCATACGTGGTAAGTGGTAAATCCAGGATTTTGATCTTGATCCTTCTGACGCCAGAGCCTGTAGTGTTAATAACTGATGAGTGTAGGTGCCACTGTGATATGAGCCGTCACCACCCAAGAGCATGACAGGAGCTCCAAGGCTCTGTTCTCCTGTTTCTCCAGGGTTGAAGCAGTACCCATCCTTCAGATGCTGCTTGGGGCTGTGATTGAAATTAGACCAGCCCATTTTCATAGTTTAGTTAACACTGTAATTATGGTGTAGAACAAATAAAGAAAAAAACCTCCTCTGGTTTCAAATGAGTAGCAAAAGCTCACATAAAGAGGAGTGTAGAAGGGGAGGCAGGAAGAAAAAAAAATGACCACCTACATAATCTCAGTTAATCCTCATGGCAACTCTGGGAAATAAATATTACGATCACTGTTTCACACAGGAATAAACTGAAGCTCATTGGCTTTAAATGACTTGCTCAGTTGGGAAGCAACAGAGACAGGATTTCAATCTGGTTTTGATTCCAAAGTGTTTACTTTCTTTGTTAGGTTCCACAATTGCTCAGAAATACTCCGATTTGGGTACACTATGGATTAAGTAGGTCATTGTGGTTTAGACTGAGAACACATGAAGCATTTACAATACTGATTCTGTAGGGAGTATATTCCCACTTCTATATTAGCAGATTTAAAATCTAAATTCTGGCACACAGCCCATATTACACTTGAGAACTGCCTACTTTGACCCTAGAGGAAAAGATACTTGAATTGTGATAATACTTTTACCTATAAATTTTAAGTGTGTGAAATATATTCTACACCACATGCAAAATGTTTACTTATTGAGGCAACAATATTAGCAGCATCAGCAGGTTGGAGAAAGCTGAAATATGAGGTGAATATGCATTCTTGTGATTTGCTTTTTTGGTCTATTTTATGCTGATGAATTAATTTTTTTAAAAAAATGGGTTGTATTTCAAAGAGTGGAAATGAGAAAAGATTTTTTTTTTTTTAAATTCTGTCTCAATTATCCTTTATTTGTAGTTTACCTTGAATTACTCTGGTAACCTATTGAGGTTTTTTTTTTTTTTTCTCCAATTCGCGCTGTCTCGGCGCACGTACGTGTCACCAGCTCTTTTTTTTTTTTTTTTTTTTTAATTTATGGCTGTGTTGGGTCTTCGTTTCTGTGAGAGGGCTTTCTCTAGTTGTGGCAAGTGGGGGCCACTCCTCATCGCGGTGCGCGGGCCTCTCACTATCACGGCCTCGATCTTGTTGCGGAGCACAGGCTCCAGACGCGCAGGCTCAGTAATTGTGGCTCACGGGGCCAGCTGCTCCGTGGCATGTGGGATCTTCCCAGACCAGGGCTCGAACCCGTGTGTCCGGCATTGGCAGGCGGACGCTCAACCACTGCGCCACCAGGGAAGCCCCAGAAAAGATGTTTGAAATGGGGAAATGGTAAGGACATTTATTTGAAGAACTTGAAAATTAAAGAAATTGAAATTCTTTGCATCTTGCATTGAAGTAAAACAGAAGTTATTTACTATTAAGTGGAATTGAGGGCAGCTGTCTTGAGAAATCTGTTTTCATATTATTACCACAATATTCAAGGCCTGGCTACAGACTCCAGGAGCTGACATCTCAGGAAGAAACACATCATGTTGACAATTTAAGTTGTATCTCTAGTACAGCGTCTTTATTCTTTTGTCATGCATTTTGGTCTTCTGGTTGCTCTGGCTCATAATCTATACGGAACCTTAGTCATCCCATAAGAGAACTTAGTCATCCTCTAGTCCAATCCCCCATATATTACCATAAGGAGAATGAATTGAAGAAAAGTGATTTGCCCAAATATAATCTTTTGTACTTTCAAACCTAGAGCTGGCCATGTTCCTGAAATGTACCTTTTTTTTCCATCCCACACTCTTCAATAACAATCTCATTTACTGAGACTATTTCAAGAATGGAAACTCTACTATACCCAGCACAAAGTATTTATTTTTAATGGTAAAAGTAAATTTTAATTATAAAATTGCCATATCATACCATTCAGAAGAGTATAAAGTAAACATAAAAGTCCCTCCTGCAGTTAAGTTTACCTTCCAGAGTTTCTATGTATATACAAATATATATGGATAAATATAAATATGTATACATATACATACATGTGTATACAAGTATGTACATATACATATATGCACACATAGACACCTATGTTATTTCACAAATGGGATCCTATTATAACAATACTTAACAACTTGCTTTTTAAACTTTTAAAACTTGAACATCTACCTTACCAGTAAATAGGGATTTACTCCATTGCTTTTTTCCTTCCAGTTTTATTGAGACATAACTAGCATACAGCACTGTACAAGTTTAAGGTGTACACCATAATGATTTGACCCGTGTACATCATGAAGTGATTATCACAGGTCCAGTCACCCTTTCACATAGGAACAAAATTATAGAAATAGAAAAAAAGTTTTTTTCTTGTAATGAGAACTTCCAGGACCCACTCTCCCCAAAACTTTCACGCATAACATACAGCAGTGTTAATTATATTTAATATGTTGTACATTACATCTCTGGTACTCATTTATCTTACAACTGGAAGTTTGTAGCTTTTGACAGCCTTCATCCAATTCTTCCCCCATCCTGCCCCCCACTTCTGATAACCACAAATCTTATCTTTTTCTTAAATGTTTGTTTTTGAAGTATAATTGACATACAATACTATGCTAGTTCCTGTTATACAAGAGTGATTCAGTATTTCTATACATTCAAACAGATCACCATGATAAGTCTAGTTACAATTTGTCACCATACAGAAATATTACATAGTTATCACCTATTTCTTTCTCCCCCCATTCCCATCCCCTTTGGCAAACACCTGTTTGTTCTCTGTATCTATAACTGTTTATATTTTGTTATGTTTCTTCATTTGTTTTGTTTTTTAAGATTCCACATATAAGTGAAATCATACAGTATTTGTTTTTCTGTGTGACTTACTTCACTTAGCATAATACCCTCTAGGTCCATCCCTGTTGTCCCAAAAGGCAAGATTTCATTCTTCTTTATGGCTGAGTAATATTCCATTATACATACATATATATATACACACACACACATATATATGTATACATATATATACAGAACTCCTTTATCTAATCAGCTACTGATTTACTGATGGACACTTAGGTTGCTTCCATATTTTGGCTATTGTAAATAATGCTGCATTGAACATAGGGGTACATATATCTTTTCAAATTAGTGTTTTTGTTTTCTTTGGATAAATACCCAGGAATGAAATTGCTGGATCATTGGTTGTTCTACTTTTAATTTTTTGAGGAAACTCCGTATTGTTTTCCATAGTGGGTGTACCAATTTACAGTCCCATCAACAGTGCACGAGGGTTTCCTTTTCTCTACAACCTCACCAATACTTGTTGTTTGACAATAACCATTTTGAGAGGTGTGAGTTGATATCTCACTGTGGTTTTGATTTTCATTTCCCTGATTATTAGTGATGTTAAGCATCTTCTCACGTGCCTGTTGGCCATCTGTATATCTTCTTTCAAAAAATGTCTCTTCAGATCTCCTGTCCATTTTTTTAGTTGGGTTTATTTTTGGATGTTGAGTTGTATGAGTTCTTTGTATATTTTGGATATTAACTACTTATCATATATATCATTTGCAAATATCTTCTCTCATTCAGTAGGCAGACTTTCATTTTGTTGACAGTTTTCTTTGCTGTGCAAAAGCTTTTCAGTTTATATAATCCAATTTGTTTATTTTTGCTTTTGTTTCCCTTGCCTGAGGAGAGAGATCCCCCCAAAAAACTGCTAAGACTGAAGTCAAAGAGCATATTTCCTACGTTTTCTTCTAGGAGTTTTATAGTTTCAGGCCTTACATTTAAGTCTTTAATCCATTTTAAGTTTATTTTTGTGCATGTTTATTTTTCCAGATGAACTTTAGAATTGGTTGACCATTAGGAAAAAAAGGTGGGACATTCAAAGCACAGGCAACAAAAGAAAAAATAGGTAAGTTGGACTTTATCAAAATTAAAAAATTTGTGTATCAAATAACATAATCAAAATAGTGAAAAGGCAACCATGGAGGAGTAGAAAATATTTTCAAATCATATATCTGATAATAATTGATATCTAGACTACATAAAGAAGTACTGCAACTCAATAACTACGACAAAAACAAGCAACCTGGTTAAACAAAGGACTTGAACAGACATTTCTCCAAAGGAAATATATAAATGGCCAATGAGCCCATGAAAAGATGCTCAACATCATTAATAATTAGGGAAATGCAAATCAAAACCATGGCGAGATACAACTTCACATCCATTCAGGCGGCTATTATAAAAAACAGAAAATGACAGATGTTGGCAAGGATGTGGAGAAATTGGAACTTTTGTGCATTGCTCTTGGAAACATAAAATTGTGCAGGCACTGGAAAATGGTATGATGATTTCTCAAAAGATTGAATTGATTAATCTGAAAGTAAGAGAATTAGCACATGATCTAACAATTCCACTTCTGGGTATACACCCCAAGGAATAGAAAGCAGGGCTCAAACAGATGTTTGTGCCCAGATGTTCATAACAGCATTATTCACAATAGCCAAAAGGCAGAAGCAACCCAAGTGTCCATCGATGGATGGATAAACAAGATGTGGTATGTACATACAATGGAATATTATCAGCTTTAAAAAGGAAGAAAATTCTGACACATACTACAATATGGATAAACCTTCAACATATTATACTAAGTGAAATAAACCAGTGGCAAAAGGACAAATATTGTATAATTCCACTTCAATGAGATACCTAGAGTAGTCAAATTAATAAAGAGAGAGAGCATAATGGGAGTTGCTGAGGGTTGGAAGGTGGGGAGGAATGGAGAATTAATGTTTAATAGGTTTCAGTTTGAGAAAATAAAAAGTTCTGGAGATGGATGGTGGTGATGGTTGCACAGCAATGTAAATGTACCTAATGCCACTGAACTGTACACCTAAAAACGGTTAAATTGGTTATTTTGCGTTATATATATTTTAAAAATTTATTTATTTATTTATTTATTTTTGGCTGTGTTGGGTCTTTGATGCTGCACGTGGGCTTTCTCTAGTTGCGACAAGCTGAGGCTACTCTTTGTTGCAGTGCCGGGCTTCTCACTGCAGTGGCTTCTCTTGTTGCGGAGCACGGGCTCTAGGTGTGCAGGCTTCAGTAGTTGTGGCACGTGGGCTTCAGTAGTTGCAGCATGTGGGCTCAGTAGTTGTGGCTTGTGGGCCCTAGAGCGCAGGCTCAGTAGTTGTGGTGCACGGGCTTAGATGCTCCACGGCACGTGGGATCTTCCCGGAACAGGGATCGAACCCATGTCTGCCACATAGGCAAGAGGATTCTTAACCACTGCACCACCAGGGAAGTCCCTGTTATATATATTTGACCATAATAAAACGGTTTCTTAGAAAGATAAAAAGGAAGTGGAGACCTATTTGTAGTTTTTATTAGGATTGGTGACATTTACAACTTTTTAATACTATACCTTACTAAGAATAAGATATCCTTCTATTTTAATCATTTTTTATGCTTCTTAGTAGAATGCTGACTTTTTCTTCACAAGGTTCTGAATGTTTCTTGTCTCTCAGATTTTTTTTTTTGGTTTCATTTTCTTGTTATACTTTTGAATGAAATTTTTTCTTTCATTTCTTAACTGGTTCTTGTTTGAATATAAAAGTGTTCAATTTTTTATATTATTTTTTAGCCAGTCATCTTCTTTTCCTCCCATATTTTTCTCTAATACATTAATTAATATGTATTTCTCTGATATGTTAATATGTTAATTCCTTCAAACAGGTATTTATTGAGCATAATTTTAGTGTAGAGAAACATTAACGTATTCTTGCCCTCAAGAAATTTACAGTCTATCTGGGAAATGAAAAAAACATAGAACTTTAGAAAAAAAAACCCAAAACTCTAGGAGATAGCCTATGTTCACCAAAACTCTAGGAGATAGCCTATGTTCCAGACTTACACTTTCTAAAGAAAATAAAACTCATAAAATCAAGTCATGAACTCACCTCACTAAATTAATACGATCTCTAAAATGGCATGTTAACCTTTACGAGACACTTCCTATTTCACATTACATTTTACTATAACTGTAGAAGAAAAAAAAATAAATGTAGGAAATTACTTATTTAAGTTATGGTCTCACCAGGCTCCTGGGAGAACCTTGATGGTCAGTGATTCCAGTAGTGCCCCACTGCAGAGGCTTCACATCCCCTTCCGGCTCTGTCCTTGACCAGCTCATGTAGGTCTGTGACCACTGACCCCAGTGTGGTCTTTCTCATCTCAGGTACAGTGTATCTCATTCTTGAGTGTGCACCTCAGTCACACTGGAAACTAATAAAAGCTTTTTTCTACACACAGCTAGGAGTTTCTCACTCATCTACCTGTACTTTGAATATGTGCCCAGGTAATTCTTCTGATGCAGGTGAGCCATGAACCACGCTGCTCTTCTGTAGAAACAACTTCCAACTACCAACCTCCAACTACTTTCTACTGAGCTTGGGGGCATCATAAGGTTTTTCTTTTTAAATGTCTAATTTCCTGTTCTAGTCATGACTCCTCAACATACTGGTTCTCTCTGATGGCAGTGCACACAGTGACTCCTGTCCTTTCTCAGTACAGTTTTGTTTTCTGCCTCTACTGTCCTCAGAATTTCTTCACCACCTCAGTACTGTGCCCAGTGCACCTGGATTTCCCTGAATGTAACAGCCTCTCCAGCAATCCTCAGCTGCTCTGGCACGCAGCATCCCGCCTCTGCTAGTTCAGCTGGATTAAAGCTGTGGAAATCCTATTAACCATCTGAGTTCTGTCATTTAGCTCTCCAGATACCACCACATTCAATTGCTCTTTACTTCAAACCTACATGTTCTACATCCCAAGGAACCTACTGGGACAACACTCCTCCCCAGCCATAGCTATATTAATTTTTACAAGCACATCACAGCACATTTTGAATCCTGTCATTTAGTTCTGCACATGCCACCATGTCCAATTATTCTTCACTTTCAAATCTATATAATCCACATTTTAAAGAACCCACTGTTACATTTTTTCCCAGTTCAAACAATGTTAGTTTTTATATACACATTATTGGTTAAATTAAAAAAATAAAATTCCCAATACATATACTTCTTGTTACTCTAGTGGTTTTGTGTGTTGATAAAATTGAGACATAACACGGTAATTTTGGTTGCCTAGTATGCCTATAAAAATGGCGTGTCATCTGTACACCCCCTATAAGCATATTCACAACCCTTAGTTTCTGAACTCAGTGTAATGAAAAGCTCATATAGAATTGCCTGGTCCTATGAAACATTCCATGTGGTCATCAATCATATTCGTGGTGAAATCCGGATAAGCCATTCTTACAGATGTCTACTCTGTTTCCCTGAGCTTTGAAGTAGTGGTTCCCAATCTGTACCAGCCTGGAGCTTTCTCTGACCACTATCCTCTTGCCGCGTCATCCTAATTCACCCAGTCCAACTCCTATTCCCACTTTATTCTTACACTGAGTGAATATCTGACATTCCTAAAACAGCCTTAATGTTGGGCTTGGGGTGTGAAAATGGTCGGCATCAGCGTGTTGAATAACAAGGAAATTTGGGCAGAAAGCAATTCATTATCATCATCATGTATTATCACACTTTTAATCTGCAGCTCAGGTCTATATGAACAAGGAGGTTAAGCACATTGCTCACTGTCATACAGTTTCAACTTAGGAGGACTGTCTGCCACTTTTCATGACTGTTTTGGCACCTACTTGGAAACTGTGATTTTTTTTTTTTCTAAAGGAACCCTGGAAAATCTTAGCCTCTTCACTGGTTTATAGCAACCCAACATGTACACAGGAAAAGTGGCACACTGACCAGTTATAACCAGATAATGGCTCAACTCCTTCCCTGTGACTATGACCATAGCCACTGGACATTTTAGTAATGTGTCTAAATGCCTTCATCTTCTCAGGAGAGCTATCGACCAGTAGTTTCCCTCTTCTTCACTTCCATTTGCAAATCAGCATTAAATCTACTCCAGGTGAAACAGGGTCTAGGACTTAGCACATTCTTTTTCAGAGTTTTCCAATCTACGACCTGAATCAGATCAAAGAATATATTAGAAAAAAAGCACAAATTCTTAACCTAGATAGGGTATTGATATTCGGGCCAGATAATTCTTTGTTGTGGGGGACTGTCCTGTGTGTTATAGGATGTATAGCAGCATCTCTGGTCTCTATTCACTAGAGGCCGGTGGGAACCCCCCTTCCTCCATGCAAACAGTATGACAGCCAAAAATGTTACCAGATAATGCCAGATGCCCCCTGAGGCATAAATTTGCCCCTGGTTGAGACTACTGCTTTAGAGAAAGTAAAATTTAAGCAATACAATTTCCATTATTACTTCATTTCAAAAAAGAGGTGTATATATATATATATATATATATTTTTTTTTTTTTTTTTTTTTTTTTTTTTCTTGCGGTACGTGGGCCTCTCACTGTTGTGGCCTCTCCCATTGCACAGCACAGGCTCCGGACGCGCAGGCTCAGCGGCCATGGCTTACGGGCCCAGCCACTCTGCGGCATGTGGGATCTTCCCGGACCAGGGCACGAACCCGTGTTCCCTGCATCCGCAGGCGGACCCTCAACCACTGCGTCACCAGGAAAGCCCAAGAGGTATATATTTTATTCTTTGATTTGTTTTTAATATAATTTACATGACTTTAGAGAATTAGCAAGAGTTCACTCTTGGTCTCAAAGTTAACATGACAAAGCAGTTATGGACTTGTCAAAGGAATAGAAATGCTGATACAAAGTAAGGTGCTCCACGCCTATGAGCTGCCATCTGAGTTTATTACAGCCAAAAGCCCAACCTAGGCTTTAGAAATTTAATGGTAAGTGCCCATTCAGTAACACATTAAATCAGGTTGTTTGTACTATGAATTAACCCATGTGGAAAGACAGCATAAGGCATTCCTCGAAGCCAAAGCTATTATCTTTTCAGATATCTAATTTTTTAAGCTAACATTTAGTATTCACCTGATACCATAGCTCACACAGTGTGTGTGTTCAATAAATATCTGATGAAAGAATGCTAGTTTACAGAAAACAATGGGTGTACGTGTGTGGGTGGGTGTGCGGTATGTTTCAGGCTTTTGTCCACTTCCTAAAGTATGTTCCCTCTCATATTTGGACTCAAAGTGTGGTCAGCAGATCTGCAATACAGGCATCACCAAGCCGGTTGTTAGAAACTCAGAATCTCGGGTTTCCCTGGTGGCGCAGTGGTTGAGAGTCCGCCTGCCGATGCAGGGCACACGGGTTCGTGCCCCGGTTCGGGAAGATCCCACATGCCGCGGAGCAGCTGGGCCCGTGAGCCATGGCCGCTGAGCCTGTGCATCCGGCTCCACAATGGGAGAGGCCAAAACAGTGAGAGGCCCACGTACCGGAAAAAAAAAAAAAAAAAAAAGAAACTCAGAATCTCAGGCCTCACCCTTGACCTTCTAGATCAGATTACCAACTTCAACCTTTTCCCCAGGAGATTCTTTTGCAAATTAAAGCTTGCTAAGCACTGCTCCCAAACACTAGTTTCTCAGATTATTAAAACGTATATTCTTGGAAAGGATTCTGAAAAAAACAAGTTTGGGGAAGAGTCGGCTAAGTATAGTCATATAGGTTCTTATACAACAGTACTTCTCAAGACATATCCATGTTTAAATTCTGACTTTCTAAGTTAGAAAGCGGTGGGAGATGTTAAGCAGTGTTTTCCGAATTTATTTGATAACGGGACCAATTTCTCATAGACAGCACTTTGGAAGATGTTGCTGTGGCATAAACATTCATCTCATAAAGTGGCAACTAGATCTTAAGTAAATATATTAATCAGGTAACTAATCATGGTTAATGATTACTGAGTGGAAGTACAAAATAGACTTTCCAGAGAAGAAAAAACTAATAAAAATATAGCAAAACAAAAAATAATAATAAACATCACTCCTTAAAGTACTACTTAAATTTAAAAACTATTAACAAAATAAAGTAGCATAATAGTTGACTCATAGCATCTAGCACATAAAATTTTTTTTAGAATGAAATATTCTGAAGTCATTTTCAAGACATTTTTGCATAAATGTAGTTCTTACCGTTTATGAAATTTTGAGGATTATAAAGATTTAGACAGGGCTTCCCTGGTGGCGCAGTGGTTGAGAGTCTGCCTGCCGATGCAGGGGACGCGGGTTCGTGCCCCGGTCCGGGAGGATCCCACGTGCCGCGGGGCGGCTGGGCCCATGAGCCATGGCTGCTGGGCCTGCGTGTCCGGAGCCTGGCTCTGCAACGGGGGAGGCCGCAACAGTGGGAGGCCCATGTACTGCAAAAAAAAAAAAAAAAAAAAAAAAAGATTTAGACAATTAGCAATTAAAAATGTCTTTTAAAAGAACACTTTATTGACGTATGTTTGACATGCAAAAAGGTGTACATATCTGATGTATACAATTTGATGATTTTGGAGATAAGACCTGTGAAACCATCATCACCACTGTGAATTAAAAATACTGCCTGCCATATCAGTAAACAAAGGATGTTGCAGTCATCAACCACTACAGCCACCAGACGTTAGCCCTGAGGGAACTCAGGGTGGAAACATAAGGCCTACCATCCAATCATCAGCCACTGCAGCCACGCCCCCATCCCCCGACAGTGAACCATGAGGAAACTCAGGATGAGAAAGCACAGGGTAGGGCCCCAGGTAGCTAAGGTGCACATTGAAGGAATGATTTCAGTGAGCCCAAACTCTTGCATCTTTCCATACACAAAGAAGCACTACATTCATTAATTTGAGTTATCTAGTTTTCTTTAATTAACAGTAATCTTTTGATGTTCCTACTACCTGGTCCTCGTTGCAAAGAGTCCTATATATCCTGGTTCCCCCCTTGCCTCTTCAGAGCAGTCCCTTAGAGAGAGGCTGCATCCCAGGCTTAACTCCTCAGTTTTGTCCACCGAATAAAAGATAACTCTCAACTTTTAAGTGTGCATTTTTTTTCAGTCGACACAACCTATGCCATAAACATATCCATTACCTCCAGAAATTTCCTCCTGCCTGCCCTCAAAAAGTAACTTTATGTTGAAAAATGTATTAAAAGCTTATCGTAGGAAATGTGTACAGTACATAATAGAATAGAAAGGAAAGTATATATAATCTTACTATTCATAGCAGAGCACAGATGCCGTTTTAATTTATTCCCTTCAAGCCCTCTTTTCTGTACATTTATGTATATGAAATGTTAAATAATGTATATACTTCTTTTATTTTACTTTTTTGTTTAACATTATACCCTGAAAGTTTTTCTAAAGTATCAAAAGTTATTTGAAAACATGTTATTTAAAGAATGAATATCCCATTAGATGTATTTGCCATAATTTACAAATTCATCTTTTAGTGAGAGATATTTAGGATATTTATACAATTTTGTTCCTATAAATAATGCACAGAAAAAGTCCTTATTTGAGTAGAATTCTAATCATTTTCTTAGAGTAAGTTCCTAGAAATGGAATAATTGCTTTAAAGGGAATAAATGTTTTAAAGGACAATGTAAAAAATGAGAGATTTTAAAGATTTACCATATTCTTCCTTTTTGTTTATACTTTCTTAGAAATACAGCTTCAATTTTATTATTTAAAGCAAAAGTAATCTTTGACTTATAAGTATTCACTTTATGTGCATAGGATGTACATGTTCATAATGAGAATTTTTTGTGTGTGTGTGTGTGTGTGTTGAATTCATATTCTTCATTGTTCTCAAAAAACTTTGACTTTTAGTTCATGGCAGGAGCACCTGGCCTCCTGGTTGACTCCATCACAATGATTGACTATGATCAAATGACATTCTGTAATTCACTTTCAGTTGATAGATATATAATTATTCAAATAAAAGAGAAAATTAATGGTTCAGAATCCACCAAAAGCTGTTCTTCTTCAGTGAAATCTTGGAAAGTTCCCCAGGAGCCTCCTAATTTCACATTATGCACATGGATCATCTCGTAGTGCCACTGACATGGGCTTTCTTGCCATCACTCAATCACATTAGTCTTTTTTGTTTAACAAGAGATTTTAGGTGGAGAGGAAATTCTATGATTAAATATTCTGAATGAATAATGTTAATGGTGTGAGCACATGTGTATATGTGAGAGTAGGTTATGTGCATTTTTTATACACAGGAATATCAGATATTAATAGTGAGACCTTTCAGAGTCATTCATATTTTGTGAACTTGACTTTCTATAAAAATGTGCCTAAGGAAGTTACAGGCTTGGCTGTAGGGCTTTTGGCAGCAAAGAAGAAATTGAATTTGCCCCTAACAGGCTATTTTCTCGCAATTTTAGGAATGAGAATAGATGATTAGGGTCATGGTGTTTCAGGTTTACTCTCTTTCCTTGGATATTATTTCTGAGAGCAGCTCGAGTTAGAACAGCAGGTGAAGAATGAGTTTGTCAAAAATCATTTTTGAGGCTATTTTATTATAAGCCTTTAAGGTGAGAAAAGCACATGGAGTATCTCAGATATCTCACACATATCTGTGTGCCAGATGTTGGCACACAGTAGGCACTAGAACATTTGATTTTCATCTGTCTTGCTTAAGTACACAAACAAATGTCTAGGGAGTGGGTGAATTTCATATGCATTGGGACGGTAAACCAGTATTAATTTTAAAAAGGTAGCTTGGTGTAAATCTCTGAAGTTCAGAAAGCATGGATTTGCAATTCTTGCCCTTGGCTTTGTTGTAGTTTAATTAAATTCTTAACCTACCTGGTGGGTTGTTCTTTTTCTGTAGCTACAGTTCTTAAAGGGTGTCAACTGTTCTTTAGAAATGACTCAGAATACACTAACTTTTAATCCCAGTTGAATTCTAATCTGACCAAACTAACAAAGGAAAAAAAATATCTAAGGATGTTATAAATGATCAGTAGTTTAATTTTTAAAACTAATGAAATAATTTTCATAGAAAACTTGGAATCAATTTTTAATCCATTCTCCTCATTTCTGTTGCCTCTGCACAAGTTTGCCTGAGTAATTCGAGGCATTCTAGAAATAAAAGTGATAAGTAACCTCAGCAAGGTCAGCCCCATTTATATCTTTTTGACAAATCCAGACCTATGTTTGTATATGTGTGTGGCATAAACACTCCCTTTGATAAGGGAATAGGTTATTTATGACAACCTTCAAAAACCTTCTATCTTCTCAGAAGGTGGTAGATTACTTAGTTAAACCAGAAGTAGAAGAATTTCTAATAAAATTATATGGAATGCCCAAAGTGGTTTGTTTCCCCCATAAAGCTGTGTGATTTTGGTTGTTAATAACAGAAAACTTGGGAATCTATTATTTTAAATGTTCTTATTTGTCTTAACAGTCTTACTAACTGCATATTGAAGACATCAGTCATTCATAGCATATATATACACACATATATACAGTTGGTGTGATTTGTAATCAGTGGTGACTAGTGTTTACATGACACCATTGTAACCAGCTTTGCTTCTAATTAATTGTTTCTAATTGGAGGTAACAGTAGTACCTTTTTACTCATCCTACCTCTTCTAAAAGTGTGTGTTTTCTCTTCCTCCTGTACTCATACCTCCTCCCCATTCCTCCCACTGATGACATTTAATACTCTTGTTTCTAATGGTCATGTGTTTCCTTACAGCTGGCTTAACTTTGCAGATTCCAATTTCTTGTACCCCTTAATGATATAAATTCCATGAATTAACTTTATCAGAGATTTTCTAAGAAAATTTGCCCAACTACCTGGAGTTGATTGGGGTGATGGAGCTTTGTGGTATTTGTTTCTATTATAATCCTTGAGGGATGACATTACACCTCTTGAGGTTTAGGACTTCACTTATATTGATTTCACTTACATTGGGTCTTTGGTTCCTGGCGTATAGTCAGAGCTAAATAAATTGTGTGCTCAATAAATTCGTCATTCATGATATTAAACATGCAAGCATATTTCCAAACCAGGGCCTTCACTCCTGAAATTCTCTCTGCTCAAAATGTTTCTTCCTTATGTATTCCAGTGGCTCATTTTCTCATTTTATTAAGATTTCTGCTGAAATATCACCTCCAAAGAGGAGCTGTCCTAAGCAACCAAATCCTAAAATCTTAAATAGCATGCACTCACACATAAATCACACATACTCTCATCACTCCCTTGTTTTTTGTTTTTCTAATAGGATTTGCCAGTGCCTTAAATGTTATTTGTTTATTTATTGTTTATCTCATTAGAATGTGAGCCATCCCAAGGAAAGGAGATGTATTCATTGCTAACATGTAAAAGAAGTCTAGCATACTGCAGTCATTTGATAAATATTAGCTGAGTGAGTGAGGAAATTGATTAATCCCTACCTCTCCCCCCCACACACATACACACATATACTGGACTAAACATTTCATGAAAATTAGAAACAGTATCTTTCCTGTTATCATTGTATCCAGTGTTCAAATATTTATTTGTTAGATGAGGGAATGAATGAGTGTTGTACATGTGACTAGTCAGTTGCTTTGCAGGCATGTTTTGTGCACTATTTGGGATTACAGCCTACCAGGTAGTTTCTTTTAATCATTACTGCGCTAAAAGGAAATAATTCCCTTGCTTTGCACCTTTTCTTGTTTTTGTATGTTACGATGAAATTTTACTGAGTGGAAAATTTACAGAATTGTCACACTTGACTCCCTGGGGGAATTTAGTGATTTACTTCACATTTTCTTTGTCCTTTATTACCCTGAAAATGATAATGAGATTTACAGCTTGTGTACAATCTTCAACCCCAATTCTAAAACCCACCACTGCACCCTTACTCCCTCTCCCAGTCCTGACTCAAACTTGGATTCTTACAAAACCTTATTTGCTAGGGGCAAATGGCCCAGTTCTCTTCCCCTCAGATCCTTCTCCAGTGCATCTATTTCCAGGGTCAGCTGCTGGAGGGTGGACATTTCTCTGTCATAATATAAGGAACAGGAAGCCCTGAAGTACTCCGGGTAGCTACAGGAGACACTATAACAGAATAAAGAAGAAAAAGGTCCATGAATTTTTTACTTAGTGAGCTTTCTTTCTTATTACCAATTCTCCTCCTACAACTGCATTTAAAATGATTTTAGAATTTTAGGTGACTACAACTGAAATTGGGAACTTTCTCAGACTGGTGCCTTTTTTTGTTTGTTTTTTGTTACCGTATCCTTGGTTGTTCAAATTTAACAAGTTTAGTTGGATATACCATGCACGTTAACATCTTAGGTGCTTATAATTTTAAACGACGGACAAACAGAAATTTGATACTGGCAATTGGGGCTAGCTAGCACAAAAATGTGTGTATGTATTTTGAAACGGTAGTGTTATTTTAAATTATAATTCTGCTCCAAGGCGCTTGGAAGGAGGGTGGAACAGGGGAGAGGGAGGACCACCTGCCTGTAAGACTCTGCTCTGAGTGCGGAACCGCTGGACCCCGCCGCCTGAGGGATACCTGTGCCCATCACTCCGCGGAGGCGCAGGCTGCGCGCGCTGATCCGTGCAGGCGCCCGATCATTGACCAGGCGCCGCGCCTGCTCATTGCGCTCGTGCGGGTGCAGTGAGCTCAGGCGCAGGCGTACGACGTCTATAGTCCACGCGAAGACAGGGCTTCCGGCCTTGGAGACTCCACCTGAGTTTCCTGCGCGCGTGGAGCGGCTTCTCCAGGTTCTTTCCCTGGGCTAAATGTGGCCCTGCAGCTTGTCAGGGCTCTGGGCGGTGCTTGTGGCCTCGGGGAACTGGGTGCCCGCGTGTCTGTGGAACACCCGAACCAGGGGTCTGTCTAGCTTCTTTCGTCAAGTCTCCAGGTAACTTTTTTTTTTTTAACATCTTTATTAGAGTATAATTGCTTTACAATAGTGTGTCAGTTTCTGCTTTATAACAAAGTGAATCAGTTATACATATACATATGTTCCCATATCTCTTCCCTCTTGCGTCTCCCTCCCTCCCACCCTCCCTATCCCACCCCTCTAGGTGGTCACAAAGCACCGAGCTGATCTCCCTGTGCTATGCAGCTGCTTCTCACTAGCTATCTATTTTACATTTGGTAGTGTATATATGTCCATGCCACTCTCTCACTTTGTCACAGCTTACCCTTCCCCCTCCCCGTATCCTCAAGTCCATTCTCTAGTAGGTCTGCATCTTTATTCCCGTCTTGCCCCTAGGTTCTTCTGACCATTTTCTTTAAAAAAAATTTTTTTTAAAATTTAGATTCCATATAAATATGTTAGCATACGGTATTTGTTTTTCTCTTTCTGATTTACTTCACTCTGTATGACAGACTCTAGGTCCATCCACCTCACTACAAATAACTCAGTTTCGTTCCTTTTTTTTTTTTTTTTTGCGGTACGTGGGCCTCTCAGTGTTGTGGCCTCTCCCGTTGCGGAGCACAGGCCCCGGACGCACAGGCTCCGGACGCACAGGCTCAGCGGCCATGGCTCATGGGCCTAGCTGCTCCACTGTATGTGGGATCTTCCCGGACCAGGGCACGAACCCGTGTCCCCTGCATCAGCAGGCAGACTCTCAACCACTGCGCCACCAAGGAAGCCCCAGTTTCGTTCCTTTTTATGGCTGGGTTATATTCCATTGTATATTTGTGCCATATCTTCTTTATCCATTCATCTGTTGATGGACACTTAGGTTGCTTCTATGTCCTGGCTACTGTAAATAGAGCTGCAATGAACATTGTGGCACATGACTCTTTTTGAATTATGGTTTTCTCAGCGTATATGCCCAGTAGTGGGATTGCTGGGTCATATGGTAGTTCTATTTTTAGTTTTTAAGGAACTTCCATACTGTTCTCCATAGTGGCTGTATCAATTTACATTGCCACCAACAGTGCAAGAGGGTTCCCTTTTCTCCACACCCTCTCCAGCATTTATTGTTTGTAGATTTTTTGATGATGGCCATTCTGACTGGTGTGAGATGATATCTCATTGTAGTTTTGGTTTGCATTTCTCTAATGATTAATGATGTTGAGCATTTCCAGGTAACTTTTTGATGGAGGACGTTTGATGAGACCGCAGGTGAAATATATCTCTTGATTGAATTTATTTTATATACGTATGAATTCCCCTCAGCATATCTCTTGTAAGTGAGGCTCTGTGGAGACCGTTTATGAGAGGGTAGTGAGAGTATAGCCAGTGCATCCAACTGTCTTGAAATTGTAGTTTCAGCTAATTGAATGCAATTCTGAAAAAAATGAACTATATATGCCTTTGATTATCAGCCAAATTAGACACATTCAGTTAGTGACCTAGCATATTTGCCAATTTAAAATTGATGTTTTAATGTTCTATGAAATTTATGCAAGTTTAAGGACTAAGAATAATATGTGCCTCATAAAAAGTCACTTAATCTAGAATATACCTAATATATTTAAAATTAATATCAATGTTCTCATTATGTTTGTAATTAAAAAAACTAGCTCGTTAATGACAATTTTAAGGCTAGATGTTGCAATGAAGGCCTAGCTTTTATAGTAATAGATGAATACTTAAACACACCTTTTCCTACTTACAGTGTGAAATATGCCATCAGGCATAGACCCAGAATGTATTAATATTAATATCTCTCCTCATGAAAGAAACTTGTCTGAATTACTAAAAGTTACCTAGAATTCCCTTGAGAATTTTGAGATTTTTTTTGTTTGTTTGTTTGTTTCACTAATAAACTCTTTGATTTTTCTTAGGGAAAACCATTTTTTGAATTCCTACAATGGAATGGCATTCATTCCACGTTCTACACCTCTGATAACCAGATGTAGAAGATATGCTTGCTCTTCAGGGCACAGTTCAGGTATGCAAGATATATTTGTGTGTATGCACATGTATAAATTTTTTGTTGTTTTTCTTATTTTAATTCTTAATTCTATCTATAATTCTTTTATAATTCTATTTATAATTCTTACATATTTTATATCTTGATTTGATATCTATTTGTAGTCTGCCAGTCTGGCAGGGTGGAAGAAATTAGAGAAATAGGTGAGGGAGATTAAAAGGTACAGACTTCCAGTTACAAAATAAATGAGTCATGGGTATGAAATGTACAGCATACAGTACTGTACAGGGGAATGCAGTCAATAATAATGTAATATCTTTATATGATGACAGATGAGTTATTGTGGTGATCATTTTATAATGTATAGAAATATTGAATTACTATGTTGTATACCAGGAATTAACATTGTGTTTGTAGGTCAATTATACTTCAAAAAAACCTAAACAAAGAAACAAACTCATAGCCCAGAAGGAAGGGGTGGAGGGAGGGGGAATTGGATGAAGGTGATCAAAAGTTACAAACTTCCAGTTATAAGATAAATAAGTACTAGGGATGTAATGTACAACTTGATTGATATAATCAACACTGCTGTATGTTGTACATGAAAGTTAAGAGTAAATCCTAAGAGTTCTCATCACAAGGAAATTTTTTCCTTTTTTGCTTATTTTGTATCTCATATATAGATATATGAGATAATGGGTGTTCTCTAAACTTATTGTGATAATTACACGATGTATGTCAGTCAAATCATTATGCTGTATACCTTAAACTTACATAGTGCTGTATGTCTGTAATATCTCAATAAAACTGGAAGGATTAAAAAAGAATCCCCTCTACTCTCTCTTAGGAGAGTAGACTCTTCATGTCAGTGGTCCTCACAAATATCTGCATCGATGTCCATCTTCCTACCTAGTCCTTAGTCCACACAGGTCATGTCTGATACATCTCTCTTTCCTGTCCAGTTGGCCCCTTCAGTGGTCTGTGTGGACATATGGGATCCCATGCTGTGTAGAGGCACTGAACTCACCGCCATGTTGACACACATCTTTCCATATTCTCTGTGCATCTTCTCTCTGGGATCTTGGTGACTCTCCAGAGATTTGTCTAGAAAAGGACACAGGGCCCAGAAATCAAGGCTCATATCACTTTTCCTTGCCCCTTCCACTCTGTGTCTGATCCCTACACTCTCATCATGTCCCCTCCAACTCTCTTTCCTTTTTTTTTTAAATTTTTCTTTATTTTTTATTTTTTTTTGCTTTATAACAAATTTAATCAGTTATACATATACATATGTACCCATATCCCCTCCCTTTTGCGTCTCCCTCCCACCCTCCCTATCCCACTCCTCCAGGCGGTCACAAAGCACCGAGCTGATCTCCCTGTGCTATGCGGCTGCTTCCCACTATCTATCTACCTTATGTTCGGTAGTGTATATATGTCCATGCCGCTCTTTCGCTTTGTCACAGCTTACCCTTCCCCCTCCCCATATCCTCAAGTCCATTCTCTAGTAGGTCTGTGTCTGTATTCCCGTCTTACCCCTATGTTCTTCATGACATTTTTTTTTCTTAAATTCCATATATATGTGTCAGCATACAGTATTTGTCTTTCTCTTTCTGACTTACTTCACTCTGTATGACAGACTCTAGGTCCATCCACCTCATTACAAATAGCTCAATTTCATTTCTTTTTATGGCTGAGTAATATTCCATTGTATATATGTACCACATCTTCTTTATCCATTCATCCGATGATGGACACTTAGGTTGTTTCCATCTCCGGGCTATTGTAAATAGGGCTGCTATGAACATTTTGGTACATGTCTCTTTTTGAATTATGGTTTTCTCAGGGTATATGCCTAGTAGTGGGATTGCTGGGTCATATGGTAGTTCTATTTGTAGTTTTTTAAGGAACCTCCATACCGTTCTCCATAGTGGCTGTACCAATTCACATTCCCACCAGCAGTGCAAGAGTGTTCCCTTTTTTCCACACCCTCTCCAGCATTTATTGTTTCTAGATTTCTTGATGATGGCCATTCTGACTGGTGTGAGATGATATCTCATTGTAGTTTTGATTTGCATTTCTCTAATGAGTAAAGATGTTGAGCATCCTTTCATGTGTTTGTTGGCAGTCTGTATATCTTCTGTGGAGAAATGTCTATTTAGGTCTTCTGCCCATTTTTGGATTGGGTTGTTTGTTTTTTTGTTATTGAGCTGGATGAGCTGCTTATAAATTTTGGAGATTAATCCTTTGTCAGTTGCTTCATTTGCAAATATTTTCTCCCATTCTGAGGGTTGTCTTTTGGTCTTGTTTATGGTTTCCTTTGCTGTGCAAAAGCTTTTAAGTTTCATTAGGTCCCATGTGTTTATTTTTGTCTTTATTTCCATTTCTCTAGGAGGTGGGTCCAAAAGGATCTTGCTGTGATTTATGTCATAGAGTGTTCTGCCTATGTTTTCCACTAAGAGTTTGATAGTGTCTGGCCTTACATTTAGGTCTTTAATCCATTTTGAGCTTATTTTTGTGTATGGTGTTAGGGAGTGATCTAATCTCATACTTTTACATGTCCCTGTCCAGTTTTCCCAGCACCAGTTATTGAAGAGACTGTCCTTTCTCCACTGTACATTCCTGCCTCCTTTATCAAAGATAAGGTGACCATATGTGTGTGGGTTTATCTCTGGGCTTTCTATCCTGTTCCATTGATCTATCTTTCTGTTTTTGTGCCAGTACCATACTGTCTTGATTACTGTAGCTTTGTAGTATAGTCTGAAGTCAGGGAGCATGATTCCTCCAGCTCCATTTTTCGTTCTCAAGATTGCCTTGCTATTCGGAGTCTTTTGTGTTTCCATACAAATTGTGAAATTTTTTGTTCTAGTTCTGTGAAAAATGCCAGTGGTAGTTTGATAGGGATTGCATTGAATCTGTAGATTGCTTTGGGTAGTAGAGTCATTTTCACAATGTTGATTCTTCCAATCCAAAAACATGGTACATCTCTCCATCTATTTGTATCATCTTTAATTTCTTTCATCAGTGTCTTATAATTTTCTGCATACAGGTCTTTTGTCTCCTTAGGTAGGTTTATTCCTAGATATTTTATTCTTTTTGTTGCAATGGTAAATGGGAGTGTTTCCTTGATTTCACTTTCAGATTTTTCATCATTAGTATATAGGAATGCCAGAGATTTCTGTGCATTAATTTTGTATTCTGCTACTTTACCAAATTCATTGATTAGCTCTAGTAGTTTTCTGGTAGCATCTTTAGGATTCTGTATGTATAGTATCATGTCATCTGCAAACAGTGACAGCTTTACTTCTTCTTTTCCGATTTGGATTCCTTTTATTTCCTTTTCTTCTCTGATTGCTGTGGCTAAAACTTCCAAAACTATGTTGAATAAGAGCGGTGAGAGTGGGCAGCCTTCTCTTGTTCCTGACCTTAGTGGAAATGGTTTCAGTTTTTCACCATGGAGGGCAATGTTGGCTGTGGGTTTGTCATATATGGCCTTTATTATGTTGAGGAAAGTTCCCTCTATGCCTACTTTCTGCAGGGTTTTTATCATAAATGGGTGTTGAATTTTGTCGAAAGCTTTCTCTGCATCTATTGAGATTATCATATGGTTTTTCTCCTTCAATTTGTTAATATGGTGTATCACGTTGATTGATTTGCATATATTGAATCCTTGCATTCCTGGAATAAACCCCGCTTGATCATGGTGTATGATCCTTTTAATGTGCTGTTGGATTCTGTTTGCTGGTATTTTGTTGAGGATTTTTGCATCTATGTTCATCAGTGATATTGGCCTGTAGTTTTCTTTCTTTGTGACATCCTTGTCTGGTTTTGGTATCAAGGTAATGGTGGCCTCGTAGAATGAGTTTGGGAGTGCTCCTCCCTCTGCTATATTTTGGAAGAGTTTGAGAAGGATAGGTGTTAGCTCTTCTCTAAATGCTTGATAGAATTCACCTGTGAAGCCATCTGGTCCTGGGCTTTTGTTTGTTGGAAGATTTTTTATCACAGTTTCAATTTCAGTGCTTGTGATTGGTCTGTTCATATTTTCTATTTCTTCCTGATTCAGTCTTGGCAGGTTGTGCATTTCTAAGAATTTGTCCATTTCTTCCAGGTTGTCCATTTTATAGGCATAGAGTTTCTTGTAGCAATCTCTCATGATCTTTTGTATTTCTGCAGTGTCAGTTGTTACTTCTCCTTTTTCATTTCTAATTCTATTGATTTGAGTCTTCTCCCTTTTTTTCTTGATGAGTCTGGCTAATGGTTTATCAATTTTGTTTATCTTCTCAAAGAACCAGCTTTTAGTTTTATTGATCTTTGCTATCGTTTCCTTCATTTCTTTTTCATTTATTTCTGATCTGATTTTTATGATTTCTTTCCTTCTGCTAACTTTGGGATGTTTTTGTTCTTCTTTCTCTAATTGCTTTAGGTGCAAGGTTAGGTTGTTTATTCGAGATGTTTCCTGTTTCTTAAGGTAGGATTGTATTGCTATAAACTTCCCTCTTAGAGTTGCTTTTGCTGCATCCCATAGGTTTTGGGCCGTCTTGTTTTCATTGTCATTTGTTTCTAGGTATTTTTTGATTTCCTCTTTGATTTCCTCAGTGATCACTTGGTTATTAAGTAGTGTATTGTTTAGCCTCCCTGTGTTTGTATTTTTTACAGCTCTTTTCCTGTAATTGATATCTAGTCTCATAGCATTGTGGTCAGAAAAGATACTTGATACAATTTCAATTTTCTTATATTTACCAAGGCTTGATTTGTGACCCAAGATATGATCTATCCTGGAGAATGTTCCATGAGCACTTGAGAAAAATGTGTATTCTGTTGTTTTTGGATGGAATGTCCTATAAATATCAATTAAGTCCATCTTGTTTAATGTATCATTTAAAGCTTGTGTTTCCTTATTTATTTTCATTTTGGATGATCTGTCCATTGGTGAAAGTGGGGTGTTAAAGTCCCCTACTATGATTGTGTTACTGTCGATTTCTCCTTTTATGGCTGTTAGTATTGAGGTGCTCCTATGTTGGGTGCATAAATATTTACAATTGTTATTTCTTCTTCTTGGATCGATCCCTTAATCATTATGTAGTGTCCTTCTTTGTCTCTTCTAGTAGTCTTTATTTTAAAGTCTATTTTGTCTGATATGAGAATTGCTACTCCAGCTTTCTTTTGGTTTCCATTTGCATGGAATATCTTTTTCCATCCCCTTACTTTCAGTCTGTATGTGTCTCTAGGTCTGAAGTGGGTCTCTTGTAGACAGCATATATATGGGTCTTGTTTTTGTATCCATTCAGCCAATCTGTGTCTTTTGGTGGGAGCATTTAATCCATTTACATTTAAGGTAATTATCGATATGTATGTTCCTATTCCCATTTTCTTAATTGTTTTGGGTTCGTTATTGTAGGTCTTTTCCTTCTGTTGTGTTTCTTGCCTAGAGAAGTTCCTTTAGCATTTGTTGTAAAGCTGGTTTGGTGGTGCTGAACTCTCTCAGCTTTTGCTTGTCTGTAAACGTTTTAATTTCTCCATCAAATCTGAATGAGATCCTTGCTGGGTAGAGTAATCTTGGTTGCAGGTTTTTCTCTTTCATCAGTTTAATTATGTCCTGCCACTCCCTTCTGGCTTGTAGAGTTTCTGCTGAGAGACCAGCTGTTATCCTGATGGGGATTCCCTTGTGTGTTATTTGTTGTTTCTCCCTTGCTGCTTTTAATATGATTTCTTTGTGTTTAATTTTTGACAGTTTGATTAATATGTGTCTTGGCGTATTTCTCCTTGGATTTATTCTGTATGGGACTCTCTGTGCCTCCTGGACTTGATTAACTATTTCCTTTCCCGTATGAGGGAAGTTTTCAACTATAATCTCTTCAAATATTTTCTCAGTCCGTTTCTTTTTCTCTTCTTCTTCTGGAACCCCTATAATTCGAATGTTGGTGCGTTTAATGTTGTCCCAGAGGTCTCTGAGACTGTCCTCTGTTCTTTTCATTCTTTTTTCTTTATTTTGCTCTGCAGCAGTTATTTCCACTATTTTATCTTCCACCTCACTTATCCGTTCTTCTGCCTCAGTTATTCTGCTATTGATCCCATCTAGAGTATTTTTCATTTCATTTATTGTGTTTTTAATCGATGCTTGATTCATCTTTAGTTCTTCTAGGTCCTTGTTAACTGTTTCTTGCATTTTGTCTATTCTATTTCCAAGGTTTTGGATCTTGGAAATAGAATGTTGGATCATCTTTACTATCATTATTTTGAATTCTTTTTCAGGTAGACTGCCTATTACCTCTTTATTTGTTAGGTCTGGTGGGTTTTTATCTTGCTCCTTCTCCTGCTGTGTGTTTTTATGTCTTCTCATTTTGCTAATGTTACTGTGTTTGGGGTCTCCTTTTTGCAGGCTGCAGGTTCGTAGTTCCCATTGTTTTTGGTGTCTGTCCCCAGTGGCTAAGGTTGGTTTAGTGGGTTGTGTAGGCTTCCTGGTGGAGGGGACTAGTGTCTGTGTTCTGGTGGGTGAGGCTGGATCTTGTCTTTCTGGTGGGCAGGTCCACGTCTGGTGGTGTGTTTTGGGGTGTCTGCGGACTTTTTATAATTTTAGGCAGCCTCTCTGCTAATGGGTGGCGTTGTGTTCCTGTCTTGCTAGTTGTTTGGCATAGGGTGTCCAGCACTGTAGCTTGCTGGTCGTTGAGTGAAGCTGGGTGCTGGTGTTGAGATGGAGATCTCTGGAAGATTTTTGCCGTTTGATATTATGTGGAGCTGGGAGGTCTCTTGTGGACCAGTGTCCTGAAGTTGGCTCTCCCACCTCAGAGGCACAGCACTGACTCCTGGCTCCTCAATTTGGGATGATTTGTTGTCCATTCATGTATTCCACAGATGCAGGGTACATCAAATTGATTGTGGAGCTTTAATCCGCTGCTTCTGAGGCTGCTGGGAGTGGTTTCCCTTTCTCTTCTTTGTTCTCACAGCTCCTGGGTCTCAGCTTTGGATTTGGCCCCGCCTCTGCGTGTAGGTCGCCGGAGGGCGTCTGTTCTTCGCTCAGACAGGACAGGGTTAAAGGAGCAGCCTCTTCGGGGACTCTGGCTCACTCAGGCCGGGCGGGAGGGAGGGGCACGGAGTGCGGGGCGAGCCTGCAGCGGCAGAGGTCGGCGTGACGTTGCACCAGCCCGAGGCGCACCGTGCGTTCTCCCAGGGAAGCCGCCCCTGGATCCCCGGACCCCGGCAGTGGCGGGCTGCACAGGCTCCCAGAAGGGCGGTGTGGACAGTGACCTGCGCTCGCACACAGGCTTCTTGGCGGCGGCAGCAGCAGCCCCAGCGTCCCACGCCCGTCACTGGGCTCCGAGCTTTCAGTCGTGACTCGCGCCCGTCTGTGGAGCCCCGTTAAGCAGTGCTCTTAATCCCCTCTCCTCGCGCACCAGGAAACCAAGAGGGAAGAAAAAGTCTCTTGCCTCTTCGGCAGCTCCAGAGTTTTCCTGGACTCCCTCCCGGCTAGCTGTGGCGCATTAGCCCCCTTCAGGCTGAGTTCTCGCCGCCAGCCCCAGTCCTCTCCCTGCGCTCTGACCGAAGCCCGAGCCTCAGCTTCCAGCGCCGCCCGCCCCGGCAGGCGAGCAGAAAAGCCTCTCGGGCTGGTGAGTGCCCGTCGGCACTGATCCCCTGTGTGGGAATCTCTCCGCTTTGCCCTACCCAGGTACGTGGGGAGTTTCTTGCCTTTTGGGAGGTCTGGGGTCTTCTGCCAGCGTTCAATAGGTGTTCTGTAGGAGTTGTTCCACATGTAGCTGTATTTCTGGTGTATCTGTGGGGAGGAAGGTGATCTCCGCGTCTTACTCTTCCGCCATGTGCCGCGGAAGTCTCTCTTTTCTTTCTTTAACAGAGGAATGTTTTCTGTCTAGTGACTAGAGGCAGAATTCTTGTCTATTATTGTTTCTCTGAGTTTTGAGATTAGGAATAGTCTTCTTAATTCACCAGCTCCCGTCAGGACCTTAGGCTTTTGGAAAGCAGAGTTGGGGAGAGACTTTGTTTTTCACTTAGCCCTGCCATATCCCTCTACTTAGTCATTGTGGAGGAAGATGGGGCAGGGGACCAAAATGGAAGAAAAACGTGACTTAATATTTCAAATATATTAGTCTACTCAAAGGTACTAATAAAATGAAGGTCCTGGATTTGAGACTGACTTGACCCAGTTCGTTTCCCATGGTATGTAAAGTCTGTAGCAACACAGGAACCAGCTCTACACGATTAACAGTTCTATCACAGACAAAGATCAATAAGACCAGTGTAATTAGGGAAGAAACCTGGGATATGACAGCATAAATCAACCAAAAATTTCAAAAAATAAAGTACATTCTCTGCCAAATTGCCCTACTAACCTTAGCCCTCATTACTCTGGGCCTCTTGCTTGGCCCTATATTTTTGTAAAAATTATAAAATTAAGTTTTTTTTTAAACCATCATCATATATCTCATTTTCCTCTCTGACAAGTGACATTAGAGTGGCTGCAGGCATTGCTGGGGTCCAGCTAAGGGGAAGTTGAGTTGGGCATACAACTGATATTCGTGGAATGGAGGAGCAGGGTTCATATTCATATGAGTGTGTCTCACAGCGCTTGAAACAGGAATTATGAGGGTAGTCGGGAAGAAACAATGTTTGAAATATAAAGCACCAGAAGCTAATTTATGGAAAAGTATTTTAATCACCAGATTATAAAATTGTAATTGGAGGATGCGGTTCCCATGGATGACTAATTAGAATAGAAATGCTGTCTTATCAGGAATATACTTGATAATACATCATATAACAATTACATAATGAAAAGTCTGTCTTTTCTGATGGGAGTTATGTAAAATAGACTTATTATATTTTCTGTGTTTCAGCAAGAAACTTATAATATGCTACAAAAATTTATATGACATTACCAATAATGAGCTGTGAAGTTGAAATAAACATTTCTAGATAACCAATAATAGTGAAAAAAATCCACAAATTTTGATCAACCATGTCAGAGGAAAACCCAAATTAAAACTTTTTGCATATAGAAAACATGGCCAAATAATACAAAATAATTCTCATAGTTGTTAGAGTATGTAGTCAAAAAATATAGTAAAGAATGGGGCTTCCCTGGTGGCGCAGTGGTTGAGAGTCCGCCTGCCGATGCAGGGGACACGGGTTCGTGCCCCGGTCTGGGAAGATCCCACGTGCCACGGAGCGGCTAGGCCCGTGAGCCATGGCCGCTGAGCCTGCGCGTCTGGAGCCTGTACTACGCAACGGGAGAGGCCCCAACAGTGAGAGGCCCGCATACCGCAAAAAATATATATATATAGTAAAGAATGAATTGTAGAGGGACTTCCCTGGTCATGCAGTGGTTAAGAATCCGCCTGCCAATGCAGGGGACACGGGTTCGAGCTCTGGTCTGGGAAGATCCCACATGCCATGGAGCAACTAAGCCTGTGTGCCACAAGTACTGAGCTTGCTCTCTGGAGCCTGCGAACCACAACTACTGAGCCTGTGTCCCACAGCTACTGAAGCCCACGTGCCTACAAGCCATGCTCTGCAACAAGAGAAGCCACCGCAATGAGAAGCCTGCATACCCAAGGAAGAGTAGCCCTGCGCACCATAGCTCGAGAAAGCCCGCGTGCGGCAATGAAGACCCAAGGCAGCCAAAAATAAATAAAAAAATAAAGAAAGAAAGAATGAATTGTAGAATGTGTTAGGAGGTTAATTAACAAAAAGATTATGGCATTTTCCTGAATTTTGTGATTTTTTGAGTGTCAGCTTTGTAAGATTTATTTATTTTTCCATTCTAAATAAGTATTAATAGGCATCTAATTTTTAAATTTGTTTATAATAATATTAAGGTTTCCTTTATTCCAAGTAATAAGTATTATCCATTGTATATAAAAGTTCATTCTACTGTTTTAAGGAAAGGCAGTTATTCTTTTAATAAGCATATTTTTGAAAAGAAAGAAAAAGAATTTATTAGTATTACTCAGCTTGTGTAAACTCATTACGAAGAAATTTGAATTTTCATTTTTAGTACAGGGAAGACATATTTCTTCAATGGCATCAGTTTAGTCCTCACTTGAATCCAGTGAGATACCAGAATTTCAGTATTTTATGGATATTACCATGAAATTTAAAGTACCTCCAATTTTTCTTTGTTACTAATGTGAAATCAGAGAAGATTTGCCTTTTAAAGATGATAGAAATGAGAGTTTTGCATATGTCTAACATTGAAAGGCATAGATTTCTTACTAGATACATGTGCTCTCACCATTACCGGAACTTGGAGAATTATTTAAGGGCAAGTCCATGGAAGCTTTTCTTTGTCCTTATTAAGAAGCACCCTCCATGCTATGCTATGTGAAAAGTTCAAAATCTCTAACCCAGGTCATCTTTGGTAGTGTGCACAGGCAATGTGTATCCAATTTCGTATTGATCGGTTTTGTGTGTTTTATTTTACTTTTTAAAATGAGGGCCATGAAAAATTTTGGGCCCAGAGTTATTGAATCTGCCCATATTAACTGATATTTTTGTATGTTGAACTGTTCACATGTATTAAACTGTTCACATGTTTCTTTTGTCACCTTCCACATATGTATCCTCTATACGTGCAGAAACTTTGTTTTTTCCTTAACTGTATCTCCAGCACATGGAACCATGATAGCACACAGAAGTCACTTGATAAATATTTATTGAATGAATGGATGAATTATACCATTGACTTCAAAGGATGGGTTATACTATTTTTTCAGTTATTTTGATAATTCTTATTGATGGCTTATACTATGAATTTGAAATAGCCTGCTTCCATTAAACATACTAAATTAAAATAAGAGTATTTTTTGTGTTCCTTTCATAAAGAACCATTTAGTGTGTATTTAATAGAAAAAGAGGTGAGAAAAACAATGTTGCTATTAACTCAATTCTTGCTTCCCATCAGATCATTTTATGCAGACAAAACTGTACTCATCAAACCTGTTTAGTGCTCAAATCAATCATAATCAAATTGAGTAGAAATTAGCCAAGACCACCAATTATTTCTTTAAGTGTTTATTGTATATCTGTTTATGTATATAGCACAAAGGCAGGCATTTGGGAAGATAGGAAATTATTATATTTACATAAGCCTTGATTTCTTCTTTAAGAGCAGGAGTCATGTCAGTTATGTCCTACATACCACATGTTCAGTGTGATGGCTTTTTGATGTTAATTTGGCTTGACTCAACTACAGTCCCCAGAATTCTCTATCTCGTATGTGTCTGGGTAGGGCAGTTTGCAAAAGATATCCCCCCATGAGAATATGAAGACAGTGGTCATTTTGTAGCATATGCATAACTTCTAGTCATTAAAATGCTAATCTGGGTGTTGCTGTGAAGGGATTTTGCAGATGTGGTTAAGGTCCCTAATCATTAGAATTTAAATTAATAAAAAGGAAGAATACCTGGGGTAGGCCTAAATTAATCTGAGTGAAAGCCTTTAAAAGAGGACTTAGGATTTCCCTAAAGCCAGGACTCCACATAGCTTCTGGCTCTGTAATTGTTCCCTTCCTTCTGGATCTTCCTTCCTGACCACCACCTGTGAACAGAGAGCTTCAGTTTGTGCCGGTGGAGTTCCCGCCTGCCTGTCATCTTCCCTTCCTGACTGCCTGTATTATGCACTTTGGACTTGCTTAGCCAGCCCTCACAATTGTACTAGCCAATCCCTTGTAATAAAATTGAAAAAAAAAATCTCATGGGAGAACTGGTCCATGAAGATGAAAGCATAGGCAATAATTCAGTGTCATCTTTAGTTATAAGGTAAAATGTGTGATACCAATAGGAAGCGCTGTAAGATGGCAGGATCGTGAGAGGTCAGTGTGGCCAAAAATTAGTGATAAAATGTAAATGATAAAAAAAAGAGAAAACATTTTGTCTAGTGTTAGCAGAATTATTGAGAATATATGTGAATGCAGAGGATGGTAAAGTGATTTCACTTTCAACCAATAGCCCACTTAAACTTTCACCTTAGTTGTTCTTCTACAAACAGCTAGAAAATCTAATAATGTCTTTAAATTATTGTGAACTATTACCAAGAAAATGTCAAGTATTCAACCTTAACAATCTTTAGTTAAATAGCACTGTTAATTTTTACTGTAATTTTTCAGAGTAAAGTCAAGAATCCTGGGTAAAATGGGGTCTTTTGTAAAAGAAAAAAAGCTCAGGAGCAAAGCAACAAAAACAAAGATTTCCCTCCTTGCCCCTTCAAAATAATCTTTAGCTTGAGGACAGCCCTTCAAAGTCTCTGGGGCGTGAGTTTGTTGAAGAATGAGCCAGCACATGTTTATTGAAAGGGTCAGGAGAGACAAAGATGTCAGGCATGTGTGTGGCTTGTGTGTGTGCATGTGGGAAGGGTCGTGGCAGAGAAGGAGCATCTGTCTACTAATATTTGAGGAAAGGTGTTTCCAGAAGATAAGAGTTTATTCTGATAGAAATCCTGGAGGTGTTAAGGTTGCCGTGCTAGTTCAAGAAAGATTAGCTTTGTTTACTGAGAATACATTTGAAGAATCATTTAGAGCATATGTTCTTGCTGTAAATATATTTTTTCATTCTTGTTTGTGAGCATGAAACAGTTCTTTGGGGTAAAACGGAAAAAAGGGTCTAAAGTTTTCTAGTAATTTCTTAATTTTAGGAAGCAAGCACCATGCTGGCAGTTGTACGAGAAGTAATAACATATTTAACATAATAAATAGTATGTGTATAGCATTTTGTAGCTTATAAAGCACTGACATATTTGCCACATAATTTCCTTCTAGGGTCAATAGAAGCTCTTGGCAGGTCACAGCAACTCTGTGGTATATATACTGAGACTGTATTTTACACATACGGAGTTTAAGACTTTCATCTCTCTGATTAGAATGCCTTCTTCCTGGAATGGTTTACCAACTGTTAAACCCTTGAAATACTTCTATGTCAATTCATAAATAGTTTCAACCCCTAACCTACTGAGTATTCCCCACCTCTCATAGCACCAAATTATATAACTGGGGCTTTTGACTCTCCACCATCCATCAGTGAAAGTGTTACTTTCTAGCCCAGTGGGGGGCTACCAAGACCTAGCTCTAAACTTTCCTGGTTTCTCCTCTGATTGGCTATTGCCCAGGTCATGCTAATTGTTAAATATCTTAAATCATATTCCCTAGTTACTGATTTTACATTTATTATCCATCTTTTAAAACTGTTAAAATCTGTCATCTCTGATGTTTTTCTTTCTAGTTCCTTTAGTTTTGGGGGCTTGTGCTTGAAAAATTCCAATCTGGTGATTTCAGTAGAGTGTCAGGAGGGAGAAGAGATAAATGCGTTCGTCAGTATGCTTCATTTAACCGTAGTTCGATTAATAATCTTGAAGGATGCTGAAGACATGCGCTGGAATAGGGTTTATATAAAAGCTCACTGTTGAACCTTGTTAAGAAGTGCTACATGAAAAGAAAAAGAACTCTTTGATCCGATAAGTGTGGAAGTGTTGAATTAAATAAAGTCAAACATGTTTTTCCCTCCTCAGCTTTTAAGTGCCTTTTCTATGCTATCGTTCATTGTTAATTTCCGAAGCCAGTGTTAAAATATGCTATGTTTCTCACACTTTTTTTCTCCTCAGAATCCTCTTCCCTTTTAAATAGAACACAAATGTCCTTTTAAGGCAGTAACACTTTATCATGAGCATTATTTTAGAAAGTGATGCATAATTTGAGGGGGACTTGTGCTGTACCATCTGCAGCCCACTGGGCATCGGACACTCCTGTCTAAAGTCGCATCTGAATTTAAGCAAAGAAGCTGGGAACCATATTTCCCAGAATCCTCTTCCTTGTGGAGTCCCAGATTTGAGCTTTCCCATGAAAGGACATATTCTTAAGAGCTCAGCTCTTGAGAACCACCAGCTAAGTGGATTCACTCAAAGTCAATTCATAGGACCTTCTCGGAGATACTATGGTATTGCAGCAACTTCTAGGCAAAACCTTTTATCAGTAGCTTTAATGCTTTGGGCTGAGACAACCTCTCTAATTTTCAGAGGCAGCTCTCTTAACTTTTTTTTTTTAAAGATTTATTTATTTTTGGTTGCGTTGGGTCTTTATTGCTGTGCGTGGGCTTTCTCTAGTTGTGGTGAGTGGGGGCTACTTTTCATTGCAGTGCGTGGGCTTCTCCTTGTGGTGGCTTCTCTTGTTGTGGAGCACGGGGTCTAGGCATGTGGGCTTCAGTAGTTGTGGTGCACGAGCTCAGTAGTTGTGGCTCATGGGCTCTAGAGTTCAGGCTCAGTAGTTGTGACACACTGGCGTAGTTGCTTCGCAGCATGTGGGATCTTCCTGGACCAGGGATCAAACCAGTGTCCCCTGCATTGGCAGGTGGATTCTTATCCACTGAGCCACCAGGGAAGTCCTTCTCTTAACTTTCGGTGGAATCTTCCCTGACCTCTGTTCTCCCATTTCTTCTAAGAAAAATGTAAGTCCCTGATTCTTCATAAAACCCTTTAGATCCATGATTCATAGGGTGGCTTCTGTTTTCCTGATGAACAACAACTGATTCAATACTAATCAAGAGTGTCAGTGAGTTAATCAGAAATGGCCAAGTAGCTACCTCTTCAGATATTAGAATAACCACTTAGGATTTCATGACATTTACTCAATTTCATGAAGCCAGTGTTGTGAGGATTTCTCTGTAGCCTTTTCCAATTCGGTGCTGAGCAGTGTGACCAAAAATAAAGCTGTTATTCATGTAGGCAAGTCTTTTTCCAAAGGGTTTGAGTACAACTTAAATCACCAAGTTCTTGGCCAGTCTATGTAAATTGGACATTAAAAAGGAAAATTATCTAATATAATAACCTGCAGATGCTATATCAAGTTCAGATGATTTTATTGAATTGGTGAGCTTTCTTGTTGGAAGAAGATCCCTTTTTGAAAACTGGTAGAGTATGAGGACTAAACTGAGATTAAAGGGCAAAAACAAAATAAGCAAAGCCAAAACAAAACAACATTTAGAAAAACACAACAACTTCATCTTCCCTACATCAGGGTACATAAACAAGTTCCCTGACCTCTCTCTCCCTATCCACTTCAATCATGCATTCATTCAGCTTCAACCCAAAGCACATTCGCCTTTGACCATTGTATATTACTATCACCTTATTCTTTAATAGTTTTGATTCCAGAGACCAGAATTCAGTGTACTGTAATCTCCTATAGGGCCAGGACCAGGCCCCCCTTTTTTTCCTTTGTATAGAAACTTGAACAACATACAGTTTAGTGCTATAAATGCTTCTTTGTGTAGATCTTGGGGGTTAGATGTTGACTTGTCATTTCTGTTGTGTACGTATCTTGCTTCTGCTTCATTTGTATTATGGAAGGTCAGGTGTACAGAACTGCTGATTAGTTAAATCTAAGTTACATAGCCTGTCTCTCAAGCCAAAGAAGGATGGACAGAACAATCAAGCTGGACATTTAGGCACTAATCTTTTAGTTCTTGGTCGAATGAATAATGTGTTTCCTGAACTATCCAATCTGTAAAATATAAAGAATCACACAGTTCATTTACATGTCCGTCAATCAATGAGAATGTATTGGACACTAGCATTGTATCTAGCATTGTAATAATTACATATTATTTTCATTGTCAATAAGTAATGATATTTTTTTGGCCCTCACATAGAATAAAGTATATGAAAGATTCAATTCTTTCCCTAGCAGAGTCAAAAATATATTGCTCTGAGTGAAGTTTTAATGCATATCAGGTCATCATAAATTTTTGAATAGATTTTTTAAATTGAAGTATAGTTAATTTACAGTGTTGTGTTAGTTTCAAGTGTGCAGCAAAGTGATTCAGTTATACATACATATATATATGTTCTTTTTCAGGTTCTTTTCTATTATAGGTTATTACAAGATGCTGAGTATAGTTCCCTGTGCTGTACAGTAGGTCCTTATTGTTTACCCATTTTATATATAGTAGTGTGTTTATGTTAATCCCAAACTCCTAATTTATCTCTCCCCCACCCTTATCCCCTGGTAACCACAAGTTTGTTTTCTGTGTCTGTGACTCTATTTTTGCTTTGGAAATAAGTTCATTGGTATCATTTTTTTTTAGATTCCACATATAAGTTATATCATGTGATATTTGTCTTTGTCTGACTGACTTCACTTAATATGATGATCTTTAGATACATCCATGTTGCTGCAAATGGCATTATTTCATTCCTTTTTATGGCTGAGTAATAGTCCATTGTATGTACATATATACCACATCTTCTTTATCCATTCATCTGTTGAGGGACATTTAGGTTGCTTCCATGTCTTGGCTATTATAGATAGTGTTCTGTGAACATTGGGGTGCATGTATCTTTTGAATTAGAGTTTTCTCCAGATATATGCCCAGGAGTGGGATTACAGGATCATATGGTAGTTCTATGTTTAGTTTTTTAAGGAACCTTCATAGTGTTCTCCATAGTGGCTGTACCAATTTTACATTCCCACCAACAGTGTAGGAGGGTTCCTTTTTCTTCACACTCTCTCCAGCAATTATTATTTGAAGACTTTTAATAATAGTTATTCTGACTCATGTGAGGTTATACCTCATTGTATCAATAGTTTTGATTTGCATTTCTCTAATAATTAGCAATATTGGGCACCTTTTCAGGTGCCTGTTGGCCATTGAACAGATTTGTTTTAATCTAGCATGGGGCATAGCAGGCTCAATATAACACATCATTTCTCATCACAAAAATATGTCTGGTCTTGTTTTCAAGGATAGCCTGGGAAATTCTACAGTCTCAAAACGTGGATGAGGGCTTCCCTGGTGGCGCAGTGGTTGAGAGTCCGCCTGCCGATGCAGGGGACACGGGTTCGTGCCCCGGTCCGGGAAGATCCCACATGCCGCGGAGCGGCTGGGCCCGTGAGCCATGGCCGCTGGGCCTGTGCGTCCGGAGCCTGTGCTCCGCAACGGGAGAGGCCACAACAGTGAGAGGCCCACATACCGCAAAAAAAAAAAAAAAAAAAAAAAAAAAAAAAAACGTGGATGACATATGGTAGCTGAAATGCCACCAACCACCCGAACAAAGAAGAGACCTTTGCAAGGCCAGAAATCAGTTGTTTGTTCAGTTTTCCAAGCGCAGAAATGATTTAGCTCTGAAAAGCAGTCAGGGAGAAGTTTGTTTAAAATGCAGCCTAGAAAGAGATTTCAATTTTCCCAAGTTCTCAGTCAGCTTAGGGAGGTTGTTAACAAGACTTTCAGACTCCTAAACCTCTAATAATCAACATTTTCTAGTAAAGCCTGGGATTGACAAGCCTCATAAATGGTGTCTGGCTCAGAGTTGGGGGCCTGGCTCTGAATGATTTCTACTTGGTCTTTTTATTCTTCTAGTCACTCACTACCAAACACCCTAATGAGAAAAACAAAACAGAAGAAAGCAAGCTGTCTTTGTTACTCAGTGGAATAGTTTTGAGTAGATTGAAAAAAAGGGAGAAACTCGTAAAACAGACAGTAAGTTTTATTAAAGGAATATAGAAGCATAATATTTAAGCAGTTTCAGAGAATTCATTGCTTCAATTTGGGGGTTGAGTTTAATGGAGAAATGAGCAAAGATAAATTTTGAAAGTGGAGTTCAAATTGACTGCCATTTATAAAAAGATTGAATTTTTACCTCACTGTAAAATAATCCATTTGTTGTTTAAAGTGATATGAACCTATGTGAGGTTACTAGCTGATATGATTACTAAGGAGTATATATTGTATGTTATTGCTGGTTTGTTTATAAATAAATGTTTCTGATTACACAGCTGAAGAATCTCAGAACACAGACAGGTCTGAAAGTCTGTTACTGAAACTGAATCAACAATTCAAAATTCATGTTCTGTTAAGAACATGTCATCTCAAAGATACGAAAGTCAGTGCATATTCAGGATGAATGAATTTAAGTAGAGTGTTTTTATATTTACATATATGGTCCCGGAGGTTTTCTGTGCTACTCTGGCATGTCACATCAGTCAGTGTGTTCTTGGTCAAATGATTCAGAGCAGATTTAAAACCAAACTTTGTTACTGATTTTTACCATACTTAAAATGAATAAAGTATGGTAATCTTGAGTGTCAGCTCAAGGAAAATTTTACACACATATCCAAGTGATTACCACTTAGATCAAGATATAACATGGCCATCACCCAAAGCTTCCCTTATACCCTCCTCAATCAAATCTCAGCCTTCTCAAGTTACCACTATTATGATTTCTGTTATCAGTTTTGTCTGTTCATTCATTCATTTCTTTCTTTCTTTCTTTCTTTTTTTACTGCTGTGTAGTACTCCATTGTATGAACTTTCACAGCGTATGTATCCATTCCCCTATTGATGGATATTTCAGTTGTTTCTAGTTGGGGGATATTATGAAAAAAGCTTCTGTGGACATTCTTGTACACATCATTTGGTGTAATCAGATTTACTCTCTTATTAATGCTTACTTAGGCAAGATATTTATAATTATTCCTCCTTTATAAACAAACTCAGGGTACCTAGTCAATTGTGAACCATGCAGCTTCCTCCAGACCAGGGTGCTTCTAGCCCTATAGCTGAGCTTAGCAAGGATATCATTTGTACTACCCCAGAGAGAACAAGTCACATATCCTGGGCTCCAGGGGCCACATAGAATAGTGCAGTGAGACCAGCCTGATACCATTACTCTTGGCCCCATTGATAGACTGACAACAATTTTCAGGTCCATAATTTATTCATTGTTACTTTGAGCAATTTGCTTCACCTATACTATGTACAATTGTTACTTATAAATATAGGATAATAATAATCTACTAGGATTTTAAATGTGCTTTGTCTGTTGTGCTTTGTGGTTATTAAATTTTAGTACTATACTTTATTTTTCATCCTTCCCTTTTTGAAAATTGGCATTTCAAATAGAAACTCTAAGTGACATGTATGACTGTTTTCAAGATTCCTCCTACTGGGTGTTTTCTTTATTCACATGGTTGCTGTATGTATTTAGATAATCAAGTGTCAAAAAAACCATCCCTCAAGGCTGCTTATAAACTATACAGTATGTTGGAAATAGACTCACCTGCCTGTCAGTTGTGAAGGCATGTTAAGCCTTCTGTATAATTTATTGCTTTTATTATTCTTACTTATCTACTGGGCTTTACAGCCAGATAAGAGGCCATCTATTCGTTATGCCCATAATGTTTTTTTTAACAGTATTTTAAGAGCTGGGCAGATGTTCCCTGGGAAATGGTTAAAAACCAAGTACCTTGTAGAGGTAAATGGTCATAATGATCAATGTTTTCTCATAATTGAATCAGGAATAGAAGAGACTAAGCCCAACATTAGCTTTTTGGGACAGACCATGGTGGAATGAAATTCTGTTTCTTTCATAGATATTCATAGTTGATCTTCATTTTTAAATAAATTCAGTAGTCTTTGTATTTTGTCAATCAAGAATATCTAGTTGTAAGTGATAGAAATATATTTAAAATCGCCTATGCACAATACAGGTAGGATCAATAATAATAATTTAAGTTTGCTGACTTCCAAAACCACAAAGTCCAGGAGTCTGTTTGGCTTTAGGCATGGATTCAGGTGTAATGTGGAGCTCAAATGATGTCATCAGTATCGGTTTCACTCTATCACTTGGAAGTGCTGGACAAATGATGGCTAGGGGTCCAACAATCTCACCATTTGCTTAGCAGCAGTCACAGGTTGCATTCTGCATAAGGAGATACAAAGATGGAGTTTGTGGTACATGCTGTTTATTAGGAATCAACACCTGTGAGAGGAAGAGGGGGAAACAGGATTGGGCAGAGGGAGCTGTCAAGCTGAAATTCAGCTCTGGCAAAGCCTCAACCAGTCTGTTGAGGAAATTTGGAGTGAGTATTGTCTTCCAGAGTTGTCTCACATCAGGCCCCAATAGCCGGGACTTTATACCTCAGCCTCACTCCGTTACTGGAAGCATGCTGCCCTGGAAACTGTGTGACCTCTGGCAAGGTGGATCTCTGTGGCTAGAGAGCTGCATCAGACCCTGAAGGGGCTGACGGCTGGAAGATGTCTACTGACTGTACTTTGTACAATCGGGCAGAATTTTTGCCCTCAGAGGGGATCTTCATGTCTGCTACACTTTGCCTGTTGTCCAGCTCAGCTCTGCTTCTTAAACCTACATTTGGGAGAGTGTTTAGTGGGAAGAACCACAGCCCCTGCCACTGACATTGGTCTCGGGGGGTCATAATTGGTCCTTATTTCTCCCTCCTCTAGTATCCAACCTAAATTCTTCTTAATCTTAGATACCATCTGTGCTCACCTTAATGGCCTGCCTATAGTCGTGAGCTAGACCTTCGATCTAAGGGGTCTGGGTCGTGGGTTGCCATGTTGTTTTTAGTCAAACTAGGATTCATGCCTGATAAAGCCTCAAGCCTACTGAGAACTAAGAAACATAGTTGGTCAGTTTCCCACTTTCAGTCAAAATGAATGAGCCTTTATACCCCCCACCTTGCTCAGTCACTGGATGTAGGCTGCCTGGGAAGTGCATAACCTCAGGTGGAGGTGAGTTTAAAAACTTAGGTAAGATCCTGAAAGAACTGGTAACTCAAGGCTGTTTGCAGACCACAGACCTTGTGCAAATGTTTTTCTCACAGTAGGATCTGAGCAGTGCATCTTCAGGTCTGCCATAGCAGATCCATTGGAAGAGGCCGTCTTTTCCAATAGCTATGACAGTCATAATAGTCCAGCATGGGGATAGGATTATGGGCTCTGACTAGCCTGCTTGTTAAATTTGCCAGTCTCTTACCCAATCACTGTGGTCAGAGTATGGGCTTTTCCCACTGGCCTAGTTCACGTAATATGACCACCATTGTGGTCAGGAGAGGAGGAGTGGTTCTTCCATTCAGCATATGGGATCAGTTCACTATAGAAAACCTATCTTTAGTTACCAGACTATAGGGGAAAGAATTTTGGTCAGCCAAACATAACTGAAGTCCACTGTTTGTAGGAATCAGTAAGAATTGTAGAAGCTGTAAAACATCTACAAAAGCAAGCTAGTATTAAAGTCAAAAGCTCTAGGAAATCCTGGGATCAACATTTTTAGGTCTTTCAGTTCAAACCTGTAGGTTAGAACAAAAATAAGAGAAGCACAGTTTCCTTTTAGCAAGTGCAGAGTCCATAGCAGTGGAAGTGAAAACTATGAACAAACCCCACAAACGTCATCTAAAGGGAGTACTCTCACTATGTGCTGATGAAAAATAAGCCTTTTGCTTAGCAGGAAACTCCCAGAATTTCTTTCTTTTTTTTTTTTTTTTGTGGTATGCGGGCCTCTCACTGTTGTGGCCTCTCCCGTTGTGGAGCACAGGCTCCGGACGCGCAGGCTCAGCAGCCATGGCTCACGGGCCCAGCTGCTCCGTGGCATGTGGGATCTTCCCGGACTGGGGCACAAACCCGTGTCCCCTGCATTGGCAGGCGGACTCTCAACCACTGTGCTGCCAGGCAAGCCCCAGAATTTCATTTTGTTGTGTATTTTTCTTATGTAGAATGATTGTCAGAGTCCATCTAGGAAAATAGAAACCTGTCCAAGTGTTTAAATTAGAAGTAATATATGCAGGGCATCCATTAAACATGGGATAGAAGGCAGACGGGATGGTGAGTCAACTTAAGTGCGTAGTAGGAGGAAGCCACAACCACCAGTATTAGGGTGGAGCAGTAAGGGGAGGCAGCAGGATTAAAGGGGTCAGAGGGTTGGAGTCACCCAGTTAAACCCCTGCAGACCTGTTTGATGAGAGCTGAAGCCACATAGGAGATGCAGTTAATGCCAGAGACATTACCCAAGTTTGAGTGGGAAGGGGATGGAGCAATATCCTGGCTTTCCCTTCTATTACCTTTCCAGTTTCCCTGATGCCTCTGAATAGCATAGCTGAGCCACACCAGCTGATTTTAATCAATAAATGGATGCAGTGCATCCTGTTGTAATCGGTCCTGCCTCCATGTATTGCAGAGGCTGGAAAGGATGAAGAATGCCCTGGAGGGCAAGGCTCAGGAATGACATTTATAGCCAGGATGAAAACGCTATCAGTCTTAGACTAAATGCCTTAAATTTGAGGTGAAGCAAAGAAAAGGCGGTTCAGAGACTGAAATAGATGCTCTCTCCTTTCTTGAGTAATTCTTATCCTTCAAAGTCCCCAAGACCAGTAAACTGGTCTTGATAGTTATTTCTCCAGGTCTCTTATTTGTGACAAAATAAGGCTCTTTTCACTTTCCACAAGATTTATAACCTGGAAAACCAGCTATGTATTAGTGTTCTTGACTTCTTTATCTCATAGGGGTTGGGGAATGCAAGCACTGGAACAGTTTAGAAGTACAGCATACTAAAAGCAAAATTTACAACTGAGGAGGTTTATTGGAAGAGCAACTGCTGGTTTATCTGGAAATGAATCCTACAGCTTAAACTCAATCGTTCCTTAGAAATCACATGTATTTTAATCTATGAAATTGTAACACATAAAAGACCTGATGGAGATAAAGCTCATTAAAGCTGATTTCTGTAAAGGGAGCATTTTGACCATTCTTTGCCCATCTAAACGCTAGACACTATTGGCTACTAAGGGTCTACTGGATCTCAGTGTAGCAACATCCAGAGAGTGCTTCAGTTGAAGAAGGGATTTGCTGAGATGGCTTAAAATCATGCTTTATAATGAAAATTATATATTGTTTTCTATGTATACTTATACAAAATTGGTCTTGAACCTAGCTTCCAGTTTCTATTCTCTAAGTAACTATTATTCCCTGCAAATCATGTGAGCTAGTTCTGTTTGGACTTTCTTTAGAGTATTCATCATTGTTCTGCTTGATGATGGAATGTCCCTTTCTCACAACAAGGTCTTATTACTTAGATTGTTTTAATAACTGTGGTTTCATTGGATATTCTTTAGGTGTAGTAGATTACATTGATTTTTAAATTTGAGCCAACCTTGCATTCCTGGGATAAAGCCCATTTGTCATAAAATATCACTCTTTTAATATATTTCTGGGTTTGGTTTGCTGATATTTTGTTGAGGATTTTTGTATTTATATTAATGAAATATATTTGTATATGATTATTTTGTCCTGTAAAGTCTTTATCTACTTTCTATAAAAGGACTGCCACACTCTGCTTGGGTTGCTCCTTTTTATACCATTGTCAGAAAGTTGTTCCTGGGCAGAGAGCTGGGACATAAGTGGGATTTTACGTTCTTTCAGAGATTGTGACATGTCACTATCTTTTGTACAATGTCTGAAAACATTTACCTTATTTATTTGTTCCACTTTCATAGTTGTTTATGGTGGGAGTACTAGTCTGGAATATGTTACTCAGTTATGGTAGGTAGTGGATGACCTCATGGAATATTCTGATATATGATAGGCTGTTATTCATTTTCAAAAGTATGTGGGCTCTTGTTACATACTTATTACAGATTACAGATAATTACTTGGATTGTATTCATTTATTTATTCAATCAATTTATAGTTATCAGTCAAGGGCTAGTTATGTGCTACCAGCAATACCAAGTACTAAATATAGGGTGAAGAGTGAAAGAGAAGTGATACTTGATTTCATGTGGTCTACATACACTTTAGAACTGACTTATAACATTAAAAATAAACTTTATATTTTAATGGATTTACTTCTATTTATAGATTAATTTGGGGAAGATATCTTTGCAATATTTCTTCTTACATTCCACAGAGATAATTTCAAATCACCTTTCTGTCCTTGAAAAAGTTTTATAAATTTTGTCTGTCTTTTTTCTTAGATATAGGACTTGCATATTTCTTGTTTAGTTAACCCTAGCTATTTTAGGGGATGGGTATTGTTGCTATTGTCAGTGTGCTATTTTCCCCCCCATTACACTCTGGTGGTTATTGCTTGTATAAAGGCAAGCTGTTGCTTTTTGTATGAATCATTTACTGATCTCTCTATGAAATCCTAATAGTTGTTTCCTTGGGATTTGCCAGTAGAGCTTACTGGATCTTTATTTCCATGAAATATGCTCTGGAAATTACTGGTTATTGCTGTGAATTAGTATAGTGTGTGTGTTTATCTAATGTGAGCAGGCTGTATATGCATTTTCTGTGCAGGGATTTGTGTTCAGTGTAGTGTGGCCATAGGAGATTTAAACTTCTCTTGGAAAGATCAGCCACTTCCTGTTTAGAGTCAGTGTTGAAAAAATAGAATTCCCATACATTCAGCATCATGTCCTACCCTGTGAAATACCAGTAAACATCCTCCTGGCCATAGTCCCTTAGGACAGGCCTACTTAACTGTGTAAAGCTACATGGTGGTCAGGCTAGATAATTTTCATCCAGCTGTGAAAGTATAGGAAGAAGCCACATTTCACCATAAAATATGTATATTTTGTATGTCCATCTGCAAACTCATGCTAGCCTTTAATAACATATATTTTAAATTCTGAAACGTTGACATAAATACCATGTCTGCCAACCATCATATTTTTCCAAACATTAATAAAAATATAGTTGAAATCATCAGTAATTGGATGAAACATCATTATTGTATATAGTATTCCATCACCTCAAGACACTGTATTTCTTTTTATTTTTAAAATATATTCATATATTACACTTTTCATTTATTTATTTATTTATTTATTTATTATTATTTTTTTTTTGTGGTATGCAGGCCTCTCACTGTTGTGGCCTCTCCCGTTGTGGAGCACAGGCTCCGGACGCGCAGGCTCATTGGCCATGGCTCACGGGCCCAGCTACTCCGCAGCATGTGGGATCTTCCCGGACTGGGCCATGAACCCGCGTCCCCTGCATTGGCAGGCAGACTCTCAACCACTGCGCCACCAGGGAAGCCCTACATTCTTTATTTAAGGCTGTTAATGGCACTCTTAACATCACCCAGATTTTATTTATTTAAATGTAGTTTCTAATAGATTTTGTTGTTGATACTTATTGAATTTCCCTACCTGATAGCATTAAAATAATTTAAAATTAAACTAAGGAAAATACACACACATCATAGGAATTTTCATTCTCGAAATATATGAACACGTTTTGCAGCTGAATTGGATAAAATGACTTTTCTTATTGTCTGGGTTGTTTTAGAAGATAAGAGAAAAGAGAATGTTGATTGGCTAGTCTAAGTACACCAGCTATGGTTTAAAAAATACTGTGAAAAACTGATAAAGGATGACTCTTCTTCCTAAGAAAAACGCACATACACAGAGAATTTTATTTTATTTTTATTTTTTTAAAGTCTTTATTGAATTTGTTACAATATTGCTACTGTTTTTTAATTAATTAATTAATTAATTAATTAATTAATTTTTGGCTGCGTTTGGTCTTCATTGCAGTGTATGGGCTTCTCATTGTGGTGGCTTCTTGTGTTGTGGAACACCGGTGCTAGGTGTGCGGGTTTCAGTAGTTGTGGCACGCGGGCTCAGTAGTTGTGGCACACAGGCTTAGTTGCTCCACGGCATGTGGGATCTTCCCAGACCAGGGCTCGAACCCGTGTCCCCTGCGTTGGCAGGCGGATTCTTAACCACTGTGCCACCAGGGAAGTCCCACACACAATTTAACATTCAACTTTGATTTGGTCCAGCCTCCTCATTTTGCAGGTAGTAAACAGATACAGGGAGGAAGTAAGCCACATGATTACATAGAGGTAAATTCTGGCTTAGAATGCCTTCTGATCTAGTCTAATGCTTTCATGATGCTATAGAATAGCTAAATGAGAAAGGGGCAAAGGGGAATAAGCAGAAGTGAAGTGGACAGATATGAAAGGGATGCAAACAGAAGCAAAGAAATACTTAACAAAGGTATTTGACTGCCTAAGTGAATGACAAAAAAGGAAGTAATATACAAGTGACAATATAACAAATAAAATAATTTTTTTCCTACTTGAGTGTAAGACCTCTTTAGTGCTAATGTTAAAAACAAACAAGAGGCAAGTTCTATCACTAAGACACTTAAAACAAGTAGACTATTAAAATATTTACATAGCTAATTGTTAGAGATTAAATGTGCAAGGGGAAAGTTGTCTGTGGCTCTAGAACTTGAAGGTTAATGTATGTGGGTTGGACCATGCCCTGAATGTGTGTACATATATATTATATACATATAATAAATAAGTGTTTACTTAGTAAACTAAGTGTTTACTTATTTATTATGTGTATATAATATATATATACACACACTCAGGGCCTGACTTTCATTATTAAATTTGTTAATAGCAGTAACAACTAGGTATTAATAAAGGGTCTCCAGTATGGACTGTATTCTGTTTTGCAACCAATTGGAGGACAGACAGATTCTCTTTGAAAGATAAGAGTAAAACATCTAAAAGACAAATTTATATGGCAGCAGCTTAATGAAGACAAGATCTGATAAGGCAGATTTACCATGCATAGACAGAAAGGAAGGCAAACCTGTTTTCAACTTATCACCCAGCAGTATTTGATGTTTGCATGCCAAGGTTAGTACAGAAATCTGATTTCAGCCTAGGATCAAGTTCATGGACAACAGTTGCTCTTTTTCTTTTTTCTTTAATGGTTTTACTCTCACATTACCAGTTACATGTTCAACTTCTAGAAACACATCAGTTGGTCTTAAGGAAGCCTCATGACTAATGTCTTTAACAAGAACAGGGTTTAAAAAAAATGTGGTACCTAATTCCAGTGTTGCTTATAAGAACACTTCAGCTCTGGGAACAGTTCTTGCTATTCCAGGCTGGTCATTTGCCCCCAGCGTAATCCTCATCCTTTCTGCTGGGAGCAAATTCGTGGCCTGGAACTTGGGGAGGTCAAGTACTGCCAAGTTCAGGTCAGGGCACAATGGGAGTTGGGTGGTTGGGGATGAGGAGTAAGAGCAGCACTCTAGCACACCATACTACTCCCCATGAGGGTTTCCTCCGTGTATCTAATTAATGCAGCCTAATTAATAAGAGCTCTTTCCTGGAGTTGCCAGCTATCTGTTGGTCAGAGGAGTGCAATAGATTTTAGTTTCTCTTGTTTAATTTTACCTTTTTCAGTTGCTGTTCTGAGGGACAAAATGGTGTGTCACTGGCTTCTCAGATGGAGTTGAAGTATGTTTGCAAAGATCTTCAATTGACTATACGGTGACTCAATTGGATTTTATAAATCATAAAACCTTTTAGAAAATAATACAACCAATAAATTTTTATTCAAACTTGCACTGTTTTCAAAACTATGGCTAATAAATGAAAGATAAGGAAGTATGTTTGCTAAGTTATAAAGAAATATAAGGAAAGGTTAATATCTGGAAACTAACATCAAAGAGCTTGTTGACTAGTTAGGGGAAAAAAATTGATTCTCACTCATTCATTCATTTATTTCATCCATTTTCTCACTTTTTCAGGTAACAAAGCTCTTTCAAATACTTCCGATGAATTAGGAATCATGATATGTGTTGAAGACGCAATTGTAAATAATGAACAAATAAGTGGCACAAATTGTAAGAGCTTTTGGAGTTCAAGGTGCGCCTGTGAAAGGGTACATAGAGAATGGGAGAATGAATTTATGAAAGGGAGCATCATTATAGTGAATAGCCATAGTGGATTATATTTTTGTTTGATTTTTTCTCTCCTTCCTTGCTCTAGATGAGCCTAGGTAAAGGAGCAGCACAGAGAACTAAGTTAAAAAATGAGTAAGAAGCTTTAAGTCAATCTGCGTCTGCAGTGGAAGAGATGTATCATCTATAATGGATTTGTTGTACAGAATCTGGTTGACTTTGTGAGAGGATGGAAAAAGCAATTGTCACATCTCCGCTCCCCTCTCGACTCTTTTTATTTCTTGAATAAAGGGAGCTATTTGTTTATACTCACCTGCTAGAATTTAACAGCTAAGAATATGCTGGAACATCAGCAGTTTTGCCCTGGCAAAGAACATTCTGTGAGTGACCCTGCTGACACACTTGTGTTGTCCTCACTGTAGCACAGCTTGCATTTGTCACAGGTGAATGGGCTCAATTAGTAAGAGAGAGAGAGTGTTTCAATCGTTAACAAAAATAAAAGGCAAACAAAGAAGAAAACATTTTCCTCTTTATGAGTTCTAAAAGAGATGTGACATTGTAGCATATAATTTTTTTCTTCTTGGGTTTTACAAAGAAAGCAACTGAAGCAAGAAAACAGCACATTATTTAGCACTGGCAAAGTTATTTGAAACAAAACTGCAGGACAGAATTCTCAAAAGACATTAATAAGGAGTATGGTTTTCCGTGGTTATTAATGTTGCTCTTACACATCATGAACTTATATGCCTCCCTGTTATACTTATTAAAATCTCAGGGGAAGTATTAGGCATTTGCTATGATCTATATAACGAAGCAGATAACCCCAGTTTTGCTTGAACTTATGCAATTTCCTAAGAGGCATTACTTCCTTCAGCTTATGGGATACTATTTCGTACAATGAAAAAATTAACTTTTTAGATAGTATCGTGATGGGTTGATTGAAAATCTCAGCCTAGCCACTAACCAGTTAGGTGAGTTATGTGTGCCTTAACTGTAGTGATGACTATCAATTCCCAGAGTGTTGTGATCCAAATTAGATAGAACTATGAAAGCAGTGTGACAGACACCTCAATATTAGGAAAGGGGATAAATTGACATTTAAAATGAAACTGACTATATACTATCTCAAGAAGAGTTGAGTATTAAACTTAGAATTAAATTATGAAGAGCAAGGAAAATCAGTGTTCTAGAAAATAGTACAGAGATGGAAAGAAAAGGGAAAAGATCAGAAAAGAAAAACCAAAATGTTGACTGTGGAACCACCTTCCAAGGAGAAGTATCAAGATCTCCTTGCTTCTCTGTAACCTCTAGTTCATTTATCCATTTATTTACTCATTTAATAAACAAGCCTTCATGGAACTCTTCGTAAGTGTCAGGAAACAGAGTAGGTGTTGGTGATATAATAATATGTAAGACATAAACCTGTCTAAAGAAATGTTGATCTAATAGCAGAGATAGATGTTTAAACAAAGAAATACAGACAAGGTTAAGATAGGTTGGGTTCTAAAGGTAAGTAGAAGTACGTAAGGAGCAGAAAGAAGAGGGTGAATAACTTTGCCTAGATCTAAATGATGCATAGTATTGAGCAAGGGACACCTCTTACTGCCTCCAGAGGAGGGGTCCTGCAGTGTGGAGGACAGTAAAGAACTCAACAGTGCCCGCCACCAGGAGAAGCAGCCCCCAGATGTCAACCCACTGCATGGTTTGTGGGTGTTGAGGGGGTAGGAAAGACCCGCTCACACAGGCACTGGATGGAGGAGCACTACTCACAGAGAGGAGAGGCAGAGCAAGGTCAGCTTCAGCTGACCCATCCCCTGGGGCCAGCGGGTCTCCCCCACCAGGGGGATGGTCTGCAGGCACACTTCTGTGCTTCAGGTGAAGGACTTCATTTCCTCCCACCTGTTGGGAACAGATAGAGCAGTGGGGTTGGCCAGGCCCCATGTGACACACACACTTAAGCAAAACAAAGAAGTACACATCAAGCCTGGAATGGGGAAAGATATTTCCAAGCAAGGAGACATGTCCAGCTGTGAAGGCTCATTATCTCTTTGTAAGGAAATGTTCTGGGCCCAAGGCTGCTCTGTGCAAGGGGTGACAAGATGTACATGACTGCCTTTCCCAACAAGTAGAGAACTTGTGTGGCAGACAAAGTGGAGAAGAGGTTTTCGACAAAAGGAACAACGTATGCAAAGTCATAGAAGAATGAAAGAGCAGAGCGTGTTTGGGGGTCTGTATATGGTAATTATTTGTTTATTTCCACATATAAAGTACAGAGTTACCTTAAAAATTACTTCAAGAAAAAATGTCCAGGTAGAAGGACAAGAGCCAGTGTGTAAGGCATTTGGTCCTGTATAGTTAATAACATTTAGCTAAATTTTTGGTTATCTGATAGTCAAAACAAATGGAGCAATGTAATAAGTTACAGTGCTGTCCATTGTCCTCCCAAGAGAAAACTGCAATTTCTTCAGAGGAAAAAACCCTTTGCTTAAGGAGGGAGGAGGGGACATCTCTGTTTTTTGTTTGTTTGTTTGTTTTGTTTGTTTATTGGTCTGATTACTGATTTATTGCTTCTGTCACTCAATCTGATTGGTGAGAATGTTAATTGTGTGTTCTCACTTCTTCTTACCATAGAGGGTGGGGCATGTTGTGACCCAAACTAATCACATAATTTCTTTCAGGAATTTGATTTTGTTTTTTCAGGTCATTACATTTCTTTTCTTTTTTTTGTTCATCTTTATTGGAGTATAATTGCTTTACAATGTTGTGTTAGTTTCTGCTGTACGACAAAGCTATATGTATACATATATCCTCATATCCCCTCCCTCTTGCGTTTCCCTCACACCCTCCCTATCCCACCTCTCTAGGTGGTCACAAAGCACCGAGCTGATCTCCCTGTGCTATGCAGCAGCTTCCCACTAGCTATCTATCTTACATTTGGTAGTGTATATATGTCAGTGCTACTCTCTCACTTCGTCCCCGATTCCCCTTCCTGCCCTGTGTCCTCAAGTCTGTTCTCTATGTCTGCATCTTTATTCCTTCCCTGCCACTAGATTTGTCAGTACCGTTTTTTTAGATTTCATATACATATGTTAGCATACGGTATTTGTTTTTCTCTTCTTGACTTACTTCACTCTGTATGACAGACTCTAGGTCCATCCACCTCACTACAAATAACTCAGTTTCATTCTGAGTTATTTTTAGGAATTTGATTTTTAAAACGTGCAGAATATGAAATGGCTCATCAAACATGCTGATTAATTCCATGTCAGAATCAGAAAGTGGCTCTTCAAGGGTCCATGCTGTTGAGATCCCCATACTCATCTTTCCTGAGATTTGACTACTCACCTCTTTCTTCAATTCTGTGAACTCCCCACTGTGCTTCTAAGAAGTACCCATTCCCCCAACCCCACCACCAAATTTCATTACCTCGAGTTAGTGTGTTCTAATTTGAACGAAATATCATGAACCTTCTGGGTCAGAAACAAATGACTTTAATACTCATGACAAAGAAGCATCATGAATATTGTTATTTGTGTGTCAGTTCACCTTGCCCCCAGGTCCCACAGATGCAGTGTGAAGATAACCAGGTAGATGCTGCAGACAGAGTGGGTGTATGTCACAGTTGAGTTACCCTGAGTTTAGGGAACCTGAAGCTTGTATGATAGGCAGTAAACAAACTTGCCTTTGCTCTGGAGAGAGACATTGTCTTCCAAGGCTGTTCATTATACAAACATCTCTGAAAAAATATCCAGATAGAACGTCAGTTACATCCTCTGCTCATATGATATGCGGCAGCATGAGAGGCCATGATGAATTATCATCTCTCAGTACAGTATTATTAGGACTTCAAGGTTGAAATGTTATAGATAAGTGGCTACTTATATATAAACTCACTCTATTTTTAAATACTACTTGTCTTTATTCAGTATTATGCTATTTCTGCTTGGCTGATATTGTTCCTCAGATTCAATGGTGCACTCAGTGAAAATCTGAAAATTTGTCTCCAAGTGTCAACCTCCCCTTCTCTGTTCTGTTCTGCTGTTATTATTGTTGTTATCATTATTATTTTGCTCAGCCACATCGTGAACTACTACAAAAATACTGGATAAAAGACAGTAAATGGAAGATGGGTCAGCGGAATATATTAAATAAGAATAAATAGCCATAATTATGATATATGCTGATAATGTTTTGTTCCAATACTAATAAATTTAAGTTACAATATCCAACTATTCGTCTATTGGGAAGTTACTTTGCCTAAGATGGTGATATTGATATAAGCAGACCATTAAGTCACAGGACGTATTCTCAATAAATTCACATCTAGAAGGAAAGATAAGACATGTATACAAAAATCAAAATGCAGTATAGTGCTAAGTGCCATTTAAAGAGATACGGATGAAGTGTATCCTTGAAGAGTTTATAGGAGAGGTTCCTTCTGATGATATCAGGAGGAAACATTTGAAAAATGTGTGGAATTTTTATGCCTGGAAGTTGAATGTGGGTGTAAGGAGAGGGAAAGAATGTCCAGTTTACAGGAAATACATGAACAATGACAAGGAGGCAGGGAAACAGTGTGTGTGTGGTGGAGAGCAAGTGGTCATGATTTGCTCTAGAATAGTAAGGCTGTAAAGATACTAGAGGACTTTGAACGTCAGATGTAGAGCCTAGGGTAGTAACAGTGGGATCAATGGGAGAGCCACGGCTGTTGAACATGAAGGGAAAAAGTCTGAGAATATAAAAACTCAATGAGAACTTAACAAGACTTAAGATAAAAAATTAAGCAGAATGAGTCTTCATGGCCAGTCTTTCTACACTCTCCTCTTCCACTGGGAGCTCCAAACCTGAGAAACAGAGCGGTACCCCTGCTTCAGACCCTTCCATTTGTTCTACACTCCTGATAGACTTTTACTTCTTCCCTTGGTTGGTCCATGTGAAAGAGACCTCTTGCATCATACAGCCTGCCTTTTTTGTACCAGGTACAGCACAGGTCTCTCTTACCTTCTTTCCTGTTCTTGGAACTAAATGTAGTACCAGTTCAGATGGAGTGGCTGGCTCCACCCTTAGCTGCAGCCCAGGTTCCTAGTAAATGTATTGTTAAGTACTTTCTTTTTTATAAATTGAAGTATAGTTGATATGCAATATTATGTTAGTTTCAGGTGTACTACATAATGATTTGATAATTACATATATTATAAAATTATCACCATGATAAGTCTACTTACCATCTGTCCCCATATGAAGTTATTACAATATTATTGACCATATCCCTTATGCAGTATATTATATCCCTGTGACTTATTTATTATATAACTGGAGGTTTGTACCTGTTAATCCCCTTTACCTATTTTACCCACCCCACCCACTTCCCCTCTGTATCTGTGAGTCTGTTTTTATTTGCTTGTTTTGTTTTTTAGATTCTGCATATAAGTGAGATCATGTGGTATTTCTCTTTCTCTGCTTGACTTATTTTCTTAACATAATACCCTTTAGATCCATCCATGTTGTTGCAAATGGCAAGATTTCTTTTTTTTATGTCTGAGTAATATTCCATTGTGTATATATGTGCCATACCTTCTTTATACATTTGCCTGTTGATGCACACTTCAACATGATATAGTTGCTTCCATATCTTAGTTATTCTAAATAATGTCACAGTGAACATAGGGCTGTATATATCCTTCTGAATTACCATTTTTGTTTTCTTTGGGTAAATACCAAGAAGTGAAATTGCTGGATCATATGGCAGTTTTATTTTCAGTTTTTTGAGGAACCTCCATACAGATTTCCGTACAGGCTACACCAGTTTACAATCTCACCAACATGAGATTATGCATCAGGGTTCCCTTTTCTCCACATTTTCCCCAACACTTGTTATTTGTTACCTTTTTTTTTAAATTTTTGAATTTAATTTAATTAATTTATTTATACAGCAGGTTCTTATTCGTCATCAATTTTATACACATCAGTGTATACATGTCAATCCCAATTGCCCAATTCATCACACCACCACCACCACCACCCCTGCCGCTTTCCCCCCTTGGTGTCTATATGTTTGTTCTCTACATCTGTGTCTCAATTTCTGGCCTGCAAACCAGTTCATCTGTACCATTTTGCTAGGTTCCACATATATGCGTTAGTATACGATATTTGCTTTTCTCTTTCTGACTTACTTCACTCTGTATGACAGTCTCTAGATCCATCCACGTCTCCACAAATGACCCAATTTCGTTCTTTTTTATGGCTGAATAATATTCCACTGTATATATGTACCACATCTTCTTTATCCATCCGTCTGTCGATGGGCATCTAGGTTGCTTCCATGACCTGGCTATTGTAAATAGTGCTGCAATGAACATTGGGGTGCATGTGTCTTTTTGAATTATGGTTTTCTCTGGGTATATGCCCAGTAGTGGGATTGCTGGGTCATATGGTAATTCTGTTTTTAGTTTTTTAAGGAACCTCCATACTGTTCTCCATAGTGGCTGCATCAATTTACATTTCCACCAACAGTGCAAGAGGGTTCCCTTTTCTCTGTACCTTCTCCAGCATTTGTTGTTTGTAGATATTCTGATGATGCCCATTCTAACTGGTGTGAGGTGATACCTCATTGTAGTTTTGATTTACATTTCTCTAATAATTACTGATGTTGAGCAGCTTTTCATGTACTTCTTGGTCATCTGTATGTCTTCCTTGGAGAAATGTCTATTTAGGGCTTCTGCCCATTTTTGGATTTGTTTGTTTTTTTAATATTGAGCTGCATGAGCTGTTTATATATTTTGGAGATTAATCCTTTGTCCATTGATTCGTTTGCAAACATTTTATCCCATTCTGAGGGTTGTCTTTTCGTCTTGTTTATGGCTTCTTTTGCTGTGCAAAGGCTTTGAAGTTTCATTAGGTCCCATTTGTTTATTTATTTTTTTTATTTCCATTATCCTAGGAGGTGGATCAAAAAAGATCTTGCTGTGATTTATGTCAAAGAGTGTTCTTCCTATGTTTTCCTCTAAGAGTTTTATAGTGTCCGGTCTTACATTTAGATCTCTAATCCATTTTGAGTTTATTTTTGTGTATGGTGTTAGGGAGTGTTCTAATTTCATTCTTTTACATGTGGCTCTCCAGTTTTCCCAGCACCACTTATTGAAGAGACTGTCTTTTCTCCATTGTATATCCTTGCCTCCTTTTTCATAGATTAGTTGACCGTAGGTGTGTGGGTTTGTCTCTGGGCTTTCTATCTTGTTCCATTAATCTGTGTTTCTGTTTTTCTGCAAGTACCATATTGTCTTGATTACTATAGCTTTGTAGTATCGTCTGATGTCAGGGAGTCTGATTCCTCCAGCTCTGTTTTTTTCCCTCAAGACTGCTTTGGCTATTGGGGGTCTTTTGTGTCTCCATACAAATTTTAAGATTTTTTGTTCTAGTTCCGTAAAAAATACCATTGGTAATTTGATAGGGATTGCATTGAATCTGTAGATTGCTTTGGGTAGTATAGTCATTTTCACAATATTGATTCTTCCCATCTAAGAAAATGGTATATCTCTCCGTCTGTTGGTATCATCTTTAATTTCTTTCATCAGTGTCTTATACTTTCCTGCATACAGGTCTTTTGTCTCCGTAGGTAGGTTTAATCCCAGGTATTTTATTCTTTTTGTTGCAGTGGTAAATGGGAGTGTTTCCTTAATTTCTCTTTCAGACTTTTCATCATTAGAATATAGGAACACAAGAGATTTCTGTGCATTACTTTTGTATCCTGCAACTTTACCCAATTCATTGATTAGCTCTAGTAGTTTTCTGGTAACATCTTTAGGATTCTCTATGTATAGTAACATGTCATCTGTAAACAGTGACAGTTTTACTTCTTCTTTTCCAATTAGTATTCCTTTTATTTCTTTTTCTTCTCTGATTGCTGTGGCTAGGACTTCCAAAACTATGTTGAATAATAGTGGTGAGAGTGGACATCCTTGTCTTGTTCCTGGTCTTAGAGGAAATGCTTTCAGTTTTTCACCATTGAGAATGTTTGCTGTGGGTTTGCCGTATATGGTCTTTATTATGTTGAGATAGGTTCCCTGTGTGCCTGATTTCTGGAGAGTTTTTATCATAAATGGGTGTTGAATTTTTTCAAAAGCTTTTTCTGCATCTATTTAGATGATCCTATGGTTTTTATTCTTCAATTTGTTAATATGGTGTATCACATTGATTGATTTGCGTATATTGAAGAATCCTTGCATCCCTGGGATAAATCCCACTTGATCATGGTGTATGATCCATTTAATGTGTTGTTGGATTCTGTTTGCTAGTATTTTGTTGAGGATTTTTGCATCTGTATTCATCAGTAATATTGGTCTGTAATTTTTCTTTTTATGGTATCTTTGTCTGGTTTTGGTATCAGGGTGATGGTGGCCTCACAGAAAGAGTTTGGGAGTGTTCCTTCCTCTGCAATTTTTTGGAAGAGTTTGAGAAGGATGGGTGTTAGCTCTTGTCTAAATGTTTGATAGAATTCACCTGTGAAGCCATCTTGTCCTGGACTTTTGTTTTTTGGAAGATTTTTAATCACAGTTTCAATTTTATTCCTTGTGATTGGTCTGTTCATATTTTCTATTTCTTCCTGGTTCAGTCTTGGAAGGTTATACCTTTGTAAGAATTTGTCCGTTTCTTCCAGGTTGTCCATTTTATTGGCATAGAGTTGCTTGTGGTAGTCTCTTAGGGTGCCCTGTATTTCTGTGGTGTCTGTTGTATCTTCTCCTTTTCCATTTCTAATTTTATTGATTTGAGTCCTCTCCCTCTTTTTCTTGATGAGTCTGGCTAATGGTTTATCAATTTTGTTTATCTTCTCAAAGAACCAGCTTTTAGTTTTATTGATCTTTGTTATTGTTTTCTTTGTTTCTATTTCATTTATTTTTGCTCGATCTTTATGATTTCTTTCCTTCTGCCAACTTCGGGTTGTTTTTGTTCTTGTTTCTCTAGTTCCTTTAAATGTAAGGTTAGATTGCTTATTTGAAATTTTTCCTCTTTCTTGAGGTAGGCTTGTATAGCTATAAACTTCCATCTTAGAACTGCTTTTGGTGCATCCTGTAGGTTTTGGATCGTCGTGTTTTCATTGTCATTTGTCTCTAGGTAGTTTTTGATTTCCTCTTTGATTTCTTCAGTGATCTTTTGTTTATTTAGTAATGTATTGTTTAGCCCCCATGTGCTTGTGTGTTTTACATATTTTTCTGAGTAATTCGTTTCTAATCTCATTGCGTTGTGTTCAGAAAATATGCTTGACATGATGTCAATTTTCTTAAATTTACTGAGCCTTGATTTGTGACCCAAGATATGATCTATCCTGGAGGATGTTCCATGCGCACTTGAGAAGAAAGTGTAATCTGCTGTTTTTGGATGGAATGTCCTATTAATATCAATTAAATCTATCTGGTCTATTGAGTCATTTAAAGCTTCTGTTCCCTTATTTATTTTCATTTTGGATGATCTGTCCATTGGTGTAAGTGAGGTGTTAAAGTCCCCCACTATTATTGTGTTACTGTCGATTTCCTCTTTATTTTATTTTTTTTTCTTTTTGCGGTATGCGGGCCTCTCACTGTTGTGGCCTCTCCCGTTGCGGAGCACAGGCTCCGGACGCGCAGGCCCAGCGGCCATGGCTCACGGGCCCAGCCGCTCCGCTGCATATGGGATCCTCCCAGACCGGGGCACGAACCCGTATCCCCTGCATCCGCAGGCGGACTCTCAACCACTGCGCCACCAGGGAGGCCCCGATTTCCTCTTTTATAGCTGTTAGCAGTTGCCTTATGTATTGAGGTGCTCCTATGTTGGGTGCATATATATTTATAATTGTTATCTCTTCTTCTTGGACTGATCCCTTGATCATTATGTAGTATCCTTCTTGTCTCTTGTAACATTGTTTTCTTTAAAGTCTATTTTATTTGATATGAGTATTGCTACTCCAGCTTTCTTTTGATTTCCATTTGCATGGAATATCTTTTTGCATCTCCTCACTTTCAGTCTGTATGTGTCCCTAGGTCTGAAGTGGGTCTCTTATAGACAGCATATATATGGATCTTGTTTTTGTATCCATTCAGCAAGCCTGTGTCTTTTGGTTGGGTCATTTAATCCATTCATGTTTAAGGTAATTATCAATATGTATGTTCCTATGACCATTTTCTTAATTGTATTGTGTTTGTTTTTGTAGTTCCTTTTCTTCTCTTGCGTTTCCCACTTAGAGAAGTTCCTTTAGCATTTGTTGTAGAGCTGGTTTGGTGGTGCTCAATTCTCTTAGCTTTTGCTTGTCTGTAAACTTTTGATTTCTCCATCGAATCTGAATGAGATCCTTGCCGGGTAGAGTAATCTTGGTTCTAGGTTCTTCCCTTTCATCGCTTTAAGTATATCATGCCACTCCCTTCTGGCTTGTAGAGTTTCTGCTGAGAAGTTACCTGTTAACTTTATGGGAGTTCCCTTTTATGTTATTTGTCATTTTTCCCTTGTTGCTTTCAATAATTTTTCTTTGTCTTCAATTTTTGTCAGTTTGATTACTATGTGTCTCGGCGTGTTTCTCCTTGTGTTTATCCTGTATGGGACCCACTGCGCTTCTTGGACTTGGGTGGTTCTTTCCTTTCCCACGTTAGGGAAGTTTTCTACTATAATCTCTTCAAATATTTTCTCTGGTCCTTTCTCTCTCTCTTCTCCTTCTCGGATCCCTATAATGCGAATGTTGTTGTGTTTAATGTTGTCCCAGAGGTCTCTTAGGCTGTCTTCATTTGTTTCCATTCTTTTTTCTTTATTCTGTTCCACAGCAGTGAATTCCACCATTCTGTCTTCCAGGTCACTTATCCGTTCTTCTGCCTCAGTTATTCTGCTATTGATTCCTTCTAGTGTAGTTTTCATTTCAGTTATTGTATTGTTCCTCTCTGCTTGTTTGTTCTTTAATTCTTGTAGTTCTTTGTTAAACATTTCTTGCATCCTCTCGATCTTTGCCTCCATTCTTTTTCCGAGGTTGTGGATCATCTTCACTGTCATTAATCTGAATTCTTTTTGTGGAAGGTTGCCAATCTCCACTTCATTTAGTTGGTTTTCTGGAGTTTTATCTTGTTCCTTCATCTGGTACATGGTCCTCTGCCTTTTCATCTTGTCTGTCTTTCTGTGAATGTGGTTTTTGTTCCACATGCTGCAGGATTGTAGTTCTTGCTTCTGTTGTCTGCCCTCTGGTGGATGAGGCTATCTAAGAGGCTTGTGCAAGTTTCCTCATGGGAGGAACTGGTGGTGGGTAGAGCTGACTGTTGCTCTGGTGGGCAGAGCTCAGTAAAACTTTAATCTTCTTGACTGCTGATGGTGGGGCTGGGTTCCCTCCCTGTTGGTTGTTTGGCCTGAGGCAACCCCACACTAGAGACTACCTGGGCTCTTTGATGGGGCTAATGGCAGACTCCGGGAGGGCTCACGCTAAGGAGTACTTCCCAGAACTTCTGCTGCCAGTGTCCTTGTCCCCACGGTGAGCCACAGCCAACCCCCGCCTCTGCAGGAGATCCTCCAACAGTAGCAGGTGTGTCTGGTTCAGTCTCCCCTGGGGTCACTGCTCCTTCCCCTGGGTCCCGTTGCGAACACTACTTGGTGTGTGCCCTCCAAGAGTGGAGTCCCTGTTTCCCCCAGTCCTGTCAAAGTCCTGCAATCAAATCCCACTAGCCTTCAAAGTCTGATTCTCTAGGAATTCCTCCTCCCATTATGGACCCCCAGGTTAGGAAGCCTGACTTGGGGCTCAGAACCTTCAGTCCAGTGGGTGGACTTCTGTGGTATAAGTGTTCTCCAGTCTGTGAGTCACCCGCCCAGCAGTTATGGGATTTGATTTTATTGTGATTGCGCCCCTCCTACCGTCTCATTGTGGCTTCTCCTTTGTCTTTGGATGTGGGGTATCTTTTTTGGTGAGTTCCATTTTCTTCCTGTCGATGATTGTCTAGCAGGTAGTTGTGATTCTGGTGTTCTCACAAGAGGGAGTGAGAGCGTGTCCTTCTACTCTGCCATCTTGGTTCAGGGCCCTATTTGTTACCTTTTTGTTGATGGCCATTCTGACGGGTCTGAGATGGTACCTCATTGTGGTTTTGATTTGCATTTTTGTGATGGTGAGTGATATTGAGCATCTTTTCATTGTCTGTTGGCCATCTGTATGTCTTCTTTGAAAAATATCTGTTTGGGATCTCTGTTCATTATTTAATTGGGTTGTTTGTTTTTTTAGATGTTGAATTGCATAAGTTCTTTGTATATTTGGATATTAACTCCTTATCAGATATATTGTTTGCAAATATCTTTTCCTGTTCAGTAGGCTGCTTTTGTGTTCTGTTGATAGTTTCCTTCCTGGTTCCAAAGCTTTTTAGTTTGATGTAGTCTCATTTTTTCCCAGAAGAGATGTAATTTATTTTTCTAATTTAATTTTCATTGGAGTATTGTTGATTTACAATGTTGTATTAGTTTCTACTGTATAGCAAAGTGAATCAGTTATACATATACATATATCCACTGTTTTTTAGATTCTTTTCCCATGTGGTTCATTATAGAGTATTGAGCAGAGTTCCCTGTGCTATACAGTAGGTCCTTATTAGTTATCTATGTTATATATAGTAGTGTATATGTTATATATAGTAGTATATATGTTATATATAGTAGTGTATAGTAGTGTAGTAGTATATGTCAATCCCAATCTCCCAACTTATCCCTCTCCCCATTTTCTCCCTTAGTAACCATAAGTTTGTTTTCTACATCTGTGACTCTCTTTCTGTTTTGTTGACAAGTTCATTTGTAGCCTTTTTTTAGATTCTACATATAAGCGATATCATATGATATTTGTCTTTCTCTGTCTGACTGACTTCACTTAGTATGATAATCTCTAGGTCCATCCATGTTGCTGCAAATGGCATTATTTAGTTCTTTTTTATGGCTGAGTAACATTCCATTGTATAAAAGTACCACATCTTCTTTTTGCTTTTGTTTCCCCTGCCTGAGGCAACAGGCCTGCTGGTGAGTGGTGCTAGGTCCTCCACTAATTTGGAGGACTCCAAAATAGTGCTCTTGTGTCCTCTTGGTCCAGTGTCCTCCTGGTAGAGTGAGCTCCCCAAAATGGCTGCCACCAGTGTTTATATTGCTGCCACCAGTGTTTATATTCCCTGGGGAAGTCCAGTTGCCTCCTACCTTTCCAGGAGGCTTTTCAGGATCAGCAAGTGGGCCTGACCCAGGCTCCTCTCAAATTATTGCCTCTGTGCTGGGATTCTCAGTATGTGATTTTGCACTCCCCCTTTAAGAGCAAAGTGTCTATTTCCTACAGCCCTCCACCTGTCCAGAAAGCAAGCCATACTGGCCTTCAATGCCGACATTCTGGGGACTGTATTCTTGGTTCATGATCTCTGGGCTGGGGAGTCCAATGTGGGGCTCAGACCCATTGCTCCTTGGGGAGGACCTCTATAATTGTGTTTATCGTCCCATTTGTGGGCCACCTACTGGGGGTGTGGGTCTTGACTGTTCTATACTGTGTCCTCCTAATGGTCTCATTGTGGCTTCTTCTTTATATTTTTAGTCATGGAAAGTCTTTTCTGCTTATTTTCAGGTTGTTTTCATAGAGATTTGCTCTACAAATAGTTGCAGTTTTGGTGTGCCCATGGGAGGAGGTGAGCTCAGGGTCTTCCTACTTCACCATCCTGGCCACACCTCTCATACTAACTTTCATATAAAATTATCTTGGGGGATTATATATATTGACCTATAAACTGCTTTTTGATTATTGTTATATGGATATATTATGATGTGATAGAGGTATAGAAGAGCACATACTTGATATATGGAAAGATATATTTTCTTTATCACCATCATAAGCTAAACATGGCAAATCTGATCCAACTAAACGAAGGGCAGTTATCAAGCAAAGAAACAATCACAATTTTTGTTTAATATAAAGCTTACTCCCCAATAATAGAAGTGTTTCATCTAATTTATTTATAAATCACAGGCAGAGTAGAGGAATATGATTTATGCATATGATCTCTCACTTCTGAGGATCAGTGGAAAGAAAAGGGACATATTCATTCGGATACTAAACACTTTTTGTCTCCTCACAGGTATAAAATTCTGGCTAAGAACTACAAAGCCTTTAATAATGACTCCCAAAGATGACTCATATATAACAAATATCTAGGATCCTTGGAATTTCAGTGAGTCTAATAAGAAGTGAAGTCATGAACTTTGGACCTTTATGATGTATAGAGATATCTAGACTTTAAGTGTACAGCCTTTAGGGAAGAGTATTATAGGATTGAAGCTGTCAGAAGAGATCAAGCACTGCCTGATGAACATAAAAAGCTGTGCTAAAGCTTACACAGATTAAGTGTCTAGGAACAGTATACTCTTCCATAATAACTTGAGCCAAAAATAGTTAGCAGAAGCAGATAATATAATGAAGTTAAATGTAAAGTAAAATTGGCTTATAGCAACTAGACCTTTTTCATTATCACCAAGTATTTTTTGAGTAGCTGCTTGAATAAGGCACATGGGTTGCAAATAATGAAATTGCACTCTTCCCTTCTCTAGGTGATGAGACAATCCAGTTAGGCTTCTAACATCCTGCAGTATATCAACAAAAATAATAAAGGCCCATACTAAAGATCAGAAGAAGACAATCCTATAACTTGTTGAGGGGGCAAACCAAAAATCAGACTCTGGCATTTATACCTATTTTTCTCAGTGTAGTATCCTTTTCTGTTCTCTGGAAAGAAAAGCACCACCATTTTCTGAGGAACTCATACTTCTCCACATATTAGGTTTAAGGTGGGGCTGGTATTCAGTGATTTCTCCCTTTCTCATCACACTCAAAATCATAGGAGAGTGAATTTAACCCAATTTTTAAATCTGATCACAGTGACTGAGCTAGTTAGAATCCTTTCTGAGCCAGGTAGAGTCTTCCTGGGATTTTATATGTAAAAGTCGGGTGAAAGAAATGTCTCTTCCTCTGAGTCATAATCTAGGATGATATAATGTTGGAGTTACTTCTGGGCATACACCACCCATCTGTTCTCATGTTGGAAGCCATGTGAAGTAGGAGAAAATAGTCAGAACCCAGAGAGCAGCCAGGATGAGAGAGTGAAAGATCAGAGAGCATCGTTTAAGTCCTTGGACTCATGTTGTCCTTCCTGGTTATATTATACCTCTCCCACTCCCTCTCCTTTTTTTCATGAACTAGTTTGGGTTGAGTCCTGACTAACATATAGGCAGTGATCCATTAATTGTTTAATTTCAATTTTGATGAGTAATGCAGAAGTTAAAAGTGATACCATACAATGATTTGATATTGCGCACAATCCTATATAAGTTAGACGCAAGTGTCCCCAAAAAAGAAAATGTTTGAGAGGGGGATTTTTATTTTTATTTTTATTTTTTTTAATTTTTTTTTAAAGTTGAAAATTTCTTTTTTTTTAAGTTTTTTTAATTTTTTTTAAATTAGTTTCTGCTTTATAACAAAGTGAATCAGTCATACGTATACATCTGTTCCCACATCCCTTCCCTCATGCATCTCCCTCCCTCCCACCCTCCCCATCCCACCGAGAGGGGGATTTTTAAAATGCCTATTTTAAGTGCTTCATTGCATAAATGGGTAAAGTTATGGACAACAGTGTATCTCCTATCGTCAAACAGCAAGTCAATAGAAGACCTGAAATCCAAATCTGCTTGTAGTTCAATAACCTTTTTCCTGCATTGCTGTGCCAGTGATGAATTTCAACACTGTCTAAGAAACTGTATTGGAATTGCAGCCTTCAGTTATGTCTAGACCAAATAAATTCTAGACCAATAAATTCAGTATTTAGATTACTGAAGGGCAGAAACAGATAAAGTCTTCTTCAGTGGACTTGTCTCTTAAATACAGGTCAACAGGAAAGTAAAGGAAAAGTGGTTTGATGGAAAGAATACCTGGGATTTAAATATTTGTTAGTTGCAAAAAAAAAAATGACATTCACTTTTTCTGATGTTCAGCTCATCATTAGTCTTATTGTTTCTATTAAAAGCTGTGATGACAAATAGACAGTATTATCCATAGAATGTTCTGCCAGTTTTGGGGTTGCTGAACCTCAGTGTCATTCAGTCAGTCAAATTAAGGGAGAGGGGGAGTTCCTTAATAAGGATGAGCCGGTATAATGTACTTATTAAAGTAATTTGAAAACTCACAGTTTGATTCTCTGGAGATAGCTAGTTGAAAACTTGAGAGATATAACATAAAAATTGATCATAGACAGTGATTAAAATACTTGCACAGCAAACACTAAAAATGTTATGAAACAGATTTTAATCACCACGGAGTGGTGCTCAGTTAGAAATGGATTTTTATCAAGTAGTCAAATACCTCCTAATATAATTGGGGATAATGAACAGTACCTCAATATTCTTTGTCAAATTGATTATTGAAATAATAGACTTAGGAATCAGCTGGGAAAGAGCATAACTTTCTCTTAATACCATCATGGCCTTTTCTTCTAAATGAATGGTCACCAGCCTCTCCTACCCCAGCCCTAACATAGGCAGGAATAAACTGCCCAAGTGTGACATGAGCGAGGATGGCAGGCATAGGCAGCTGGAGAAAGAACATTAGTGCTGAATCCAGAATTTCCACCCCCACTGTCACCAGTGCCTCCTGGGCTATATCCACGTAGAAGAGAACAGAACATGCACAGGGAAGAAACTTCTTTTTTCTCTCTGCATTAGATAAGAGGCAAATAGATATCAATTATGTTTCTTTTAAAAAGCCTTAAATAAAAGGAATTTGGGTGGAATATAGGAGAGAGAGAGGCATGTTGGGAGAGGTTTAGTAGCTGAAAGGAATTTTACCCATTGGAAACATGGAATTCATTCTTGATGCCTGTCTGGTTATCTCCTACATTTAATTCATAATTAAGTCCTGTTTTCTCTCTCTCTCTCTCTCTCTCTCTCTCTCTCTCTTTTTTGGCTGCACCACGTGGCTTGAGAGATCTTAGTTCCCTGACCAGGGATTGAACCCTGGGCCCTCAGCAGTGAAAGTGCAGAGTCCTAATCACTGGACCACCAGGGAATCCCCTATTTTCTCTTAAACTTCTTAAATCTGTCCATTTCTTTTAAATACATCTGCAATCACCTGTTCTATTCCACCAGGCCACCATCTGTCTTGCCTGGACAGCTACTGAAGCCTCTTGACTTTTTTTCCTGTTTCCACTCCTGTTGCCCTACAATCAGTGGTATGTGTTACAACTGCCTTTTTCAGGCTCTAAAGAGCCAGTTGTATACATCACTTTCCAATTCCACCTTTAGTGATACATTGGCAGCTTGAAATTGACCATAGTGGGAATATTTACACAAAGAAATTGGAATATGCTATAAATCAGGACTTTTATTTATTATTTTTTATTTTTTTTGGCTGCAGTGGGTCTTCATTGGTATGTGTTGGCTTTCTCTAGTTGTGGCGAGCGAGGGCTACTCTTTGTTGTGGTGTGTGTGCTTCTCATTGTGGTGGCTTCTCTTGGTATAGAGCACGGGCTCTAGGCACGCAGGCTTCAGTAGTGCAGCACGTGGGCTCAGTAGTTGCAGCACGTGGGCCCTAGAGGGTGCAGGCTTCAGTAGTTGCGATGCATAGGCTCAGTAGTTGTGGTGCATGTGCTCAGTAGTTGTGGCTCGTGGGCTCTAGAGTGCAGGCTCAGTAGTTGTAGTGCGTGGGCTTAGTTGCTCCGTGGCATGTGGGATCTTCCTGGACCAGGGCTCAAACCCGTGTCCCCTCCCTTGGCAGGCAGATTCTTAACCACTGCGTCACCAGGGGAGTCCAGGACTTTTAAATATATATTTTCCAGCCAGCTAGTTGAAACATTTACTGGCACACCGCTGCCTACAATTAGGCATATTCTCCTATATAGCTGCAAAATGATATTTTAAAAACATAAATAATATCATGTCTGTCATCATCCTGCTTTAAAGTCTGTAGTGACATCCTATAAAATCCATATTACTTACTGGATTCTGTAGACCCTAAGATATTCTGACCTCAGCCTAACCTGTACCCTTGTTTTCTTCAATAACCCATCTCACTACAGTCCAGCAACCCTTGTGTCACTTTCTGTCCCTCCAGCATACCAAGTCCATGGTCTTTGCATGGTAGGGCTGCTCTTTTCCTGGATCTTTGCATAACTGAATCATTCTCATTCAGGTCTCAGGATAAAACTTACCTCCTCAGAGAGGTCTTCCATGACCATCCAAACTTCATATTATATTGTCTTCTTTTCTTCATAATACTTATGTGAAATGTTATGTATTTCTTTTCTATTTCCCCTATTATATAAACAAGGGTCATGCTTTTTAGATCCTTTGCTGTATTCCCAGTGCCTAAAAAATGCCTGGTTCAAAGTAGCAATTCAACACATTTATTGAATTAATTATTAATTGGATGTATGTATGTAATTCACAACTGCACAGCATAGTGTCTGACATAACTATTTATTTGAATAAATGAATGAGTGAATCATTAAATATATTAAGTTAAGAACTAATGATTGAAGTCTTATTTGAATCTTATCCCATTCTCTACTTATATATCTATCAAACCCTAAAGAGGAGAAACCATGCCCAGTGATAATAGTGAGACACTTATGGTCTGAAGCTCAGGAAATAGCTCTCAATTTCCTGGAGGAAAATCTAAAGATAGCCCCAGAGCTTTAATCTCATGTTATTGATTCTGCAGACTTGTAAGTTGTAGAGGCTGAAACGATCTATGCCCGAAGTTTAGATTGTTTTGTTCCCTAAAACATTATATTTTAAGAACTCCCTTTTAATTTTGATTTAAGAAATGTGATCTCAAAAAAAACCTTTTTTACAGAGTATTTATTTATTATAAGCATTTAGAATCTCTATAAGATTTCCTGACATTCATGCCGTTTTGACTGCTTCTAATGAGTTTGACAAAAACTAAAAATGAGAATCACAGTAAGTTTTGAAATATATATGCACGATCCTATAAGCCATCCAGATATACAGAGGTTACACCAGCATCTGGGCATATGGCTCTCTCCCCCCACTCTAAGGTACATCCCGTATGTTGGCCACTTTTGAGCCTGGAGTGCTCACCCTCTCATGCACTGCTTACTCACTGTTCCTCTGTTAGGAGGGTGCCCTTCTGACCTGCACCTTTAGCTGGGCTCACTCTCCACTGCCACCTGCCACCTTCACATTGAAGAAAGTAAACTCCACACCCTCAGGGTGCTTGTTACTCCTCTTTCTCAGAGACCAAGGATGGTGCCACTTCACTTCACTAATTTTAATATGGAAAGCCTTTGGCGTTGAGACCTCTGGAGGCTACCACAGAGTTGGTCACAGTTACTAATACCATTTTCATTATTTAGAAATCACAAAATAGAAGAGGAAACATCTTCTTTGGAACAGATGGGCATTCTAGTATTTAGTTTGAAGGTCTGCAGAAAGTACTAAAATTTTGCAGGCTTTTCTGAAATTTTTCCAGTGATATAGATCAACTTTTGTAATTGGGATACAGATCGGAGTTAGCAAGACATTGGCATATAAGGCATCTTTCTTTGTATATCTGATCACTTATTTCTCCCCAGTCCTATGTGTTTGAAATGAAAGTCATGACAGAAGACGTCAACTTCTTAATCTCTAAAAATTGGTGCTCAATACTAAGTGCTCATGCATGCAGACATTGCCTATCAGGGAAGCTAGAATATCGGTTTCAAGATTTTTGAAGCTCAGTTATCTGTGATACTCTTTTCCTGTATTTCTGTGACTAAAGGTAGCAGTGATAGTAAGTGCTTAGATAGTGTTTAGTATAATGCCAGTCCATTGTTTTAAGTACTTTGCATGGATTTATTTTATCCTCCCAGTAACTCTGTGAGGTAGGTAATATTATTGTTCGTATTTGCAAGTGGGAAACCCAAGAACCACAGAATTTAAGTAGCTTGCCCTAAGTTACACAGTTAGGAGATGGGGTAGCTGGAATATGAACCTCGACAGTAGGGATTCAGAGCCACTGCTCCCCTGCTAATCTCTATGCAATCTTGCCTCTTAAAAATTGTCCATGGTGCCTAGTGAAAAATAGAGCGGAAAATTGCGGACTCTTATACTTCTTCACTTTTGCAACCTGGATATAAGGGAGGTTGCTTGTACTCTTAGGAATCAAGAATACAGTGGAAAAAGCATTTGACTGAGAATAAAAGGACCAGGATTCTACTCCTGATGTTTTTACTACTTTACCTTCTGACCTGTATAATCAGCGAGTAAGCAAGTAATCTGTGAAGTGATACGCTTGGACTAGAGCTGCAGTGTTCAAACTCTGCTCCTATCCGCTTTGGGGATTCTGCACAGGGGTAGCGGGGCTGGCTTTGGGGTAAGGGAGTGCCAAGGATGCAGAGTTCCTTCTTGGCACTGAGAAGTGTTTCTTCCTTTTGCCTTCTGCCATGTTTTACCTTGTTGAATTGGTTCAAAATAGGTCTTGAAGAAGGCAGGATTCAACTTTGAAGCCACTTCCTTGCTATCCCTTCTAGCGGTCTTGCCTTACTTTCCTGTGTCTATTATTTAATCTGATGATTTTATCACCTTCCAGAGAGAGTTAAGGGTGGCTTCAAAATAACATGCCTTTCTATTGACTTTTGGGGGGAGGCAGTGTTCTTATTTTCTTTGACTCCAATGATGAAATTTTAAGCCACATGGCATGGGAAAGTATTTTCAAAGCAGGCAAGAAGTGCCTTCCAAATTATAGCACATAAATGGCCAGTCATATTCAGTCTGTGCATGTTCCAATTGTGTGTGCACACACACAATGCTAGTAATACTTTTCAACTAAGTATTGCTACTTATTACTCATATTGAGGGATGCATGTGCACGCGCGTGCACGCCCACACACACACACTTTTTTGTTCCTACCAGCTCATGGTGATCCCACCTTCCTCTTTCCGTAACACTCAGCAGGTGGACCCACCCTAACTAGGTTCAGGTACGAAACACTTGGATATCTGCTCTAGGCTCTAACAAAAGGCAAATCAGTTATACAACAAATATGTATTTAGTATTCAGTACTCTGGTACTCAGACCCCTTGGGAGTTTACAAAGAAACTCAGGACACCCATGTTCTCTAGGACCTTAAAACACATGAAGAATTAGCAGACAGCATATAATTAAGGGTTGAAATGTCTGACACAGGCTGTTAAGTGTAGTGGGAATTTCAGAGAAGAGGAAGAGAAATGAGAGCTAGTAAAGTCAAGTAAGACTTTAGGGGAGGTGAAACTTGAGCTAGATCTTTAAGGGTAGGTGTCATTTTAGTTGGCAGAAAGAAGGTGAGGCGGAAGTTCCTGTTCTGGATCTGTCTATTATAGTAACTTTAATGACTTGATGTACACCACAGGGAATATAATTTGAGAGGCAAACAGAAAGTTCTCTGTCTCATAACATATGAAAAGATTCTACTCTTAGATATAATGTAATGTTTGTCTTCTAAAATATAAATATTTGGGGCAGTTTAAATACATCAGGGTGGGTTACTTTTCTTTTATACCTTAGCTAAATACAATTAGGATGATTTATTTCCACTGAATACTTAACTGTAGCATAACAAGGACTTGATGTCCCATGTCTTAGTGTCTCCTCTATAGAGACCTATCGAGATTTGTTTTTATGTTCCAAGACTCAGTGATCAGAAACAATTGGTTTTCCAAGATGAGCTGCTTTTGTCTCCTATGAGAAAGAAGAAACATATATCTGATTAGTTTGGTAGTGGTGGAAACTTTAGCTTGCATTTCTGCCTTCTAACTTTCCCATAAGTTTTGGCCTCCTATGTATATACAGCCCAATCATCAGACTCCTCTTACCCATTTCCAGGTTCACCATCTTATGGTATATAGAGTTGAAGGGAAAATTAGTCTCATTATTCTTCTGAGTCATCCAGGCATTAGTTGTTCCTCACCATCATGCTCTCCTCAGGATCAGGTTTGACACACCCTTCCCATGGCAAAGACTGCTGGTTGTCCCCTGTTTGTTTCCTCTCCTTCCTCAGTATTAGAACCTTTGGGTTTTAGCTACGTAGATGTCTGTGTATAATAAAGGCCACTTTCCCAGACTTCCTTGCTGCAGGTATACCCAGGTGATGAAATCCTAGACAATGGGCTGTAAGCAGAAGTAGTGTGTGCAGTTTACAAGAAGTATTCCTAAAGGAAGCAGGCATGCCCTTCTTTGTTGCTTCATTCTTGTTAGAATATAATTGTATAATCAGGGTTTTTAGCAGCCATCAGGGACAGTGGGATGACCCTGGGAATGTGGGTCACCTGTGGAGAGCAGTAAGAAAATATAGTACCTCTCTCAAAAATGGACATAAAGAATAATGAAAAGAATGCATTTTTTAAATTTTAAATTATACATGTTTATTTCAGTTCAAATTTTCACAGATTAAAAGACCGCATGTCATTAGAGTCAATCTGCAGCAATTATTTCTCATGAAAAAAATGACAACAATCATTCATATTTCAGAGGTGAACGAAACCTCTTCCTGCAAAAACAAAGCACATGGAGATATTCCCACCAATCCAGAAGCAGCATCTCGATGATGAGTTGAATCAAGACATGACACCTGACGTCATGCCCAAAGAAGGGTAAGGCTTGAGGCTGCAGGCAGCACATGTTCTGGTAAAGGCGAGATGCAGGTGCTGCTCACGCAGCCCTCCACAGGCACACCACGACGAGTCAGTGGTTCCCTACTCTCCAGTGTGGCAACGATGGACACAGGGTGCTCTCGTTATAAGTGAATGCATTCAGGTTCGGGAGACTCTTTACAGACATGACAGGGTTCAAAATAAGTTTGTTTAGGCAGTGTTTATCACATTAAAAATTGCTCAATAAACATATGTTGATTTCAGTTTAGATTGAATGCTGACTTCTGTGGAAGGGCTGTGTGTGTGTGTGTTTTCCAACACTTAACCTGTTGGGTATCAGAATAATGTAAATCAGGCTTGCACTCAAAAGGAGCCAGACTTGGAAAGACCACATCCACTGCACTGTGCCAGTGTTGGTTCCAGGACATTCAACTAGATTGGCTAGGTCAGATTCAGAGAAATGTGCTGCAGAGGATTAGAGGTGGATCTGGAGAGAGACCAACCTCTGAGACTGGAAGGGCTAAGTTAAGCTTCAAGTAATAAGGACTCAGAATAACACAGAGCTTAAAAAAAGACAGCCATTTGTTTCTCTTTCATCCGAGGATTAGTGTAGCCACTTTAAAAAACCTGATGAGGTTTTTGGACAGGCCGCTTTTTCCTGTCTCTGGGGAAATTGCAGTAGGGGTGTCATTCTTGCAATTAAGTACATTTTTTGGGGGGTCTGATTATTAATTTTTTTTCTACTTCTGAAAACGTACTTTCATAAGCCTCCTTAAATCATTGGTGGACTAAGGTGGGAGGATAACAATAAAAATGGAATTAGAACTGAGGAACTGTAGGATTTAATGGGGAGAGAGGGCAGGAAAAAGCCTCTCTAAAAGCTGAAGTCGTAACACGTGATCACTGAGACTGGCTGGAGTGCCCTGAGGAAGCATGAAGGCATTGGCCTAGGTGTCGTCAGGAGGCCTGAGACATGAAGGGGACCAGGACCCTCCATAAGCTCTGCCTGTCTCCCTATCACTTCTCCGGATTGGGCTGTTGATGGCTGTTAGATTTTTTATTTGTTTGTTTTTTTGTATTAATGAGAATTTCCTTAGTACAATATCTGTGAGAGATTTTCAACACTTACCGAGTGCCAGCATGGTACACATGTGCAGGTATGTTCCAAAGGAAAGAAAAGGTTTTCCTAATTCTCTATTGTGAAGGTCAGTTCATTTGTTTAGACTTAAGGAAAAATAATGATGCATCCTTTAACAAGCTTTCTCTTCAGAATCAATGTGCAGTGTGTGAGTTCTAGTGAGCATTTAAGGACTAAGAAAAATAGTAAAAATAGGAAGGGAAAGCATAAACATGAAGCAGGTTCATTAGCTAATAAAAATCATTGTGTTTACTTAGTCCCTTATGGAGAATAAGACAGGCCAGCCCTATTCTTCTATGCTCAGCAAAGTACTGAGAATCTAATGTTTTTTTCCCAATTTTACTCTCTGTAAAATAAAATGGAAACTAAGGATAGTCTGAAAGTGAAAAGAATTTGTGGGTGGAGATAGAGGAGGAATCTGCAACCCCCAATGACGTGGCTTAGTGAAAGCAGCCTAGTTCAAGTCCCTGCTTTTCACATATATTGAAGACTCTTCTTTTTAATATCCATTGGCCTCCTTTGTATTAGGTAAGAGTATCAGAAACCATATTAAGCTAGATTAAGAAAAAAAGGAGGTTTATTCTGAGAAAGCCAGGGCCATTAAGGACAGGGATGAAGCTGGGCTTCAGGAAACACTGGGAAGCAGGAAAGGCAAGGCATCAGGGTCAGTGCAGAGCCTGCTTCTCTTCTTGACTTGACTGCTCCTGTCTGAGCTCGTGCTCTGGTCTCCCCTTCTCCATCACATGGCAGAATAGGCCACCCCAGTGGCTCCTATGTTTCTGTGTCACAGTTCTTGCACTTGTGGGTGGCTGCTTCATTGACTGAATTAGGAATCTGGGAGAGAAGTTAAGCAGTTTGAAACAAGGTCCACCTTTGGTCCAAACAGCTATGGGTAGAGGTGAGGGACATTAAGGTCATATAGTAAAATAGAGCTGCCAGGGGCTCACCTCATTATATTCATGGGGTTACTCTCAAAGAAGGTGACTTGGCCCAAGGTCTAGGCAGACACTTTATAAGGTAAACTGTGTTTATTTAGTGCTCAGCGCCTAAGAAACTGCTTAACCCCTTGTATGCTGTTCCGAAACAAAGTGGTAAATAAAAATAGAGTTTTCCATTTACCTCTTTGTATTGACCTCAAATAACATCTAGCTATTCTAAGTCAGTGTAAAGGAATAGTTAGCTTCTATTAATTTGGCATATTTGCTTTGGAGAGTAAATTCTGAACTACCTGATCTCCCCATGTTTGAAGATAACACTCTAGGTAAATTTAAAGCAAATGGATAACTGAAGATAGGCAATTTATTTCATAGATGTTTTTAAGCAGTTGGGCCTGTGATGCATGTATTTATAACCCATTATTGATACCCAGGGATGGGTGTAGGATCTCCTATAGCAATTTCCCTGTCATCAAACAACTTCTCAGACCATATTCAAAGAGAAGAGAAAACTGGCAGACAGCATCTAGTCACCTTGCGGGTGTGTTTACAAAAAAAGAATGCAGTGATGGGCCTTTGTTTGCGGAATGCACATTTTGCCAAAGAATTCCTCTGAAGTCTTTGGATTGTCTGTGTTTGGTACTGAAGACTCAGAGTCAGTCTCTAGTGAGGTTAGTCAAAATGAGGAAAGCAACTGCAGAGCCATTATTTGGATACTGGATCATGTCAACAGTCTTCTGGGATCTGAAGGAATGACATTGTGCACAGAACCAGCATCTTCAGGCAAGCAGGGAGCAAGTCTCAAGGGAGATACTGCTTAGTCTTCAGAAGAAGATTGCCACTCACAGATCATTCCTGGATGTGAGACCCCCTCCCCTCCCAACTATTAAGACTGAAAGAGTTTCCATTAACCAAGGTTTTTTTTTAAAAATAGGGGGTTGGTGGTGATGGTCTAAGTTAATTGCACATGGGACAACCAAGATACTGTAGAGATACTGAAACCTTAGAAATGCGTCTTGGGGGGCTCTTTATGTCTCAGCACATAAAGTATTCAGCGAGAGGCAAAGTGTTAGATAACAAGTGATTTATTAGAATAGAATGCTTGTGAGGTTTATAAGTGGGCTGGCAGGAGGGTGCAGCCCCAAGAACTTAGTGGGCTACAGTTTTATAATCAAAGAAAAAGTGGGGAGGGGGAGAAGACCACCTTCTTTCTCATTCTTGAGTAGATGTCAAGCTTCCATCATCAACTCCTACATGTCAGGTGGGGGAGTTTTCTTGTCCCTACATGGTCCAACTGGCCCTGTCCTGGTGCATTGAAAATGAGCAAAAAGGTGGTAACATATACTAAAATGCGGTCAATTATCTCAGATTTCAGTATAATATCACCTTTTCCTTATATTTTTGCTTTTATTGTGTGCAGAGAAGCATGTCCTAGGAATCATTAACTGACTGACCTCACTGGGCAGGATGTGGGTCTCATTCCACCATTGTTTTATTGTTTTGGGGCATGTCTCATGCTTCTGTTGCATGGTTTTGTTGCTAAGCAAGGCTGCTTGTTTTTTTTTTTTTTTTTAAACAGGTAATCTCTCTGAATACTTCCCAAATACAAGCATATGGAAATTACAATTTTAGACTTTCTTACTAATGAGACACAGAGTTTCGACTAATATTCCTAATGTTTTTTCCCCCCATAAATTTATTTATTTATTTACTTATGGCTGCGTTGGGTCTGTTGCTGTGTGCGGGCTTCTCGTTGCGGTGGCTTCTCTTGTTGCGGAGCACAGGCTCTAGGCGCGTGGGCTTCAGTAGTTGTGGCTCGCAGGCTCTACAGTGCAGGCTCAGTAGTTGTGGCACACGGGCTTAGTTGCTCCGTGGCATGTGGGATCTTCCCAGACCAGGGATCGAACCCGTGTCCCCTGCACTGACAGGCGGATTCTTAACCACTGCACCACCAGGGAAGTCCCTGCTTGGCTTTTGAGGTTAAGCAAACCTGCTTTCTTGAGTGAAGTATGGGTCTCCCATACTTTTTTCTTTCTTTATTATCCCTTAGTGGGATTAACTATTTAATCACCTACTTTGTCCCTTTACTCTGTTCCTATCAATACCACTTTAAATTTGGACAAATTATTATGCATCAATAAATATTATATAGCCAGTCTCTCCAACCCCCAAATAAATTAAAAGGTATCAGTTCAAAAAACCAACTTGGTGATTTCTAAAAACAATATAAATCTTTAAATAATAACGAGCTAGCTGATATGAGTTTGCTTTAGAGTAATGCAAGAAGTTACTGGAGGATTCACATAAAACAACCTTTTCTTCTACCCACCCCCTGAACTGATAGAGGCCACTTGATTTTAAAAAAAATGTTTATTTATTTATTTTTGAGCTGTGTATGGGAGTTAAAACATTTTAAACCACTTTACTGAGGTATGACTGAAATATAAAACGTGGTACGTATTTAATGTATATGACTTGATGGTTTTGGAGCGCTTGATTTTTTTTTTTTTCAAAGCACACCCATTTAAGGAAGAAAGTATGGTTGTTTTTGAAATATTGCTTTTTGGATTCTATTTTTTTTTAAAGCACATAAAGTGTTAAAAGTTGCATGGAAAATAGGATTTTACTGGATCTCAGCCTGATGAAATGACAGTCAAAATTCACTAGATTGACAAGACACAAGTCAAGGAAAGGATAAAAATGCATTCATGGGTAACACGAGGAACAGTGTGGTGAGGTAGTCAGGAATGATTCTAAAGCTATTGCCTAGAGTGTGTGTGGTGGTGGAGGATATATGTTTTTCTGAACCTAAATGGCAAATAAGAATAAAAGTTTTTTTCATTTCTGTGTATTGACTTAAAATAATATCTTGACTCTCCTGCTATTCTGAGTCAGAGTAACAAAATAGCATGATTTTATTTATTTTGATATATCCTCTTTGATACTAAATTTATGGCACGACATTTATTATCCTACTCTATTAAGAATTTTTGGTATGAGGTGTTCTGAAACCTTTACCTTTCTTCTGAGACAGGGCTCTTAAATTAAAAAATGACTAAACTAATTTCATATATGTTCAGAATCCATTTTTACTTTGAAATTTCTCTACATAATATTTTCCATTCTCTTTCTCTCTTCCTCTGCATATTTCCCTTTTCTTCCTTCAACTCATACATCATTAGGAAACTTATAAAGCTCAGATGAACAAGTGTCTGGCTTTACATGCAAATGAGAATTCCTGTTTTTTCTTGACTTTATACATATGTGTATCCTGTCATCAGGGTGTGATTTCATCATATTGATTGCCTGCAAAATTTACAGTACTCTTACAAATTTGTGGTTGGCTCAGCATGGTTTGTGGAATGAAAATGCTTTGTGTTCTAATTCCAGATATTGATTGACAATGTGTTACTTTGCGAACAAGAGCTGACTTGTTTCCTTAGCAGGATAACGAGAAAATTACTGACCTCCTCTCAAGACAGGTTTGGCAAATAGAGAATTACAAAATGCTTTGCATTAGAAGGGCTAAGTATTCTTCTAAGTGCTTTCATTCTTCTTGGCATAGCAATGTTAATTTGTGGACTGTTTTAGGGAAAGACTTTAACCAGGAAGTACGTGTGACTTTGCTTTAGCCACTGAAAACATCTGTATATTGAAGAGGACCTGACCAAAAAGAGAGTTCTAGAACTATAAAAATGCCCAGACAGAGTCTGACCATGTGCCCATAAATGAGGACACTAAGAGCTGCCATGCCATATTTTCCAGATGGATTCACTGTAATGCCTGCAACTTAGCCAATCTGAATCCTTGCCTACTCACTTTTAGACAGTCTCCTAATTGGGTCATTACTGGGAAAGGTAGAGAACAGTGTAATGGAGATTAGATGGGACTCTGAGCACAGTGAAGGGGATCTCAATGCTGCTGGTGGCGTGGCAGTCCAACACAACCAGGGCTGTTAGTATTGGCAGACACTTTAAAAATGAAATAAATGGGGGATCAACCAGCATTTCATTTGTCACTGTCTCAACAGCCCAAGGCAGAGCTCTGATTTGCCAGCCATATTTTTAGATGGAAGCATGCATTTCAGTCGCATTTGTTTTCCTGACACTTCAGGTTGTGTAAGGTTCCACAGGCCAGCCTCGGCTTGCTTGCCCTCGGCTGGCTCACTGCTTCTCTATGGTGCATCTTCACAGCCATTTCCTCATAGCTTAGAGTTTCCAAGCACGCTGGGAATTTATGTTTATAAAATATTTAGTTTCCCTAGAATGTGAGACCTGCAAGGGTCCCTAGGGAGAACTGAGCAGAAATCATTCTAAAGAGATAGCTGCTTACCCTCTTGTAAAAGAAACACACACACATACACAGAGGTACGCATGCACACATGCACACACGCACGCACGCACAGTAAACTAGAGAATTGCCATAGCCTCACAGTCTACATGTGAAGGCTGTAGCTGTCAGTATACTTAGCTCCCCCATCCTCACTCTCACACCATATGTAAGTAAGTTCTGGCCTTAGTTCTAAGACCAGGCATATATTCTTTTTTTTGACAGGCATCTATTCTTGGGCAAGTCATCATCTCTGAAAGACACAGAGTCCTATGACTAAAATAAAAATTAAAACCTCTCCTCTGGTCCACATTGATCTCAGGTATTTTTGAGATTTGATTAAAATTATACAGTCTTCGGGGGCGGGTGTGTGTGTGTGTGTGGAATTGACTTCAGCTGATAATTGTTGAAGTTGGGTGATTGGTACATGAGGGTTCCTTATGATATCCTCCATATGTGTATTTGTTTAAAGTCTTCTATAATACAAAGTTTAAAAAATATATAGTAGTTGAAAATAAAAACCTACTCTACCTACTTCTCAGCAGAGTTATGGGTGAGAATCATAGGAGACACTATATAAAGTGTTTTGTGAATAGTAAAGCATTAGATCAGGTATATCTCAAAAGGTATATCTTCAAGTTGAGTATATCAGACTCACCTTGTATACTAATTAAAAATATCGTTGCAGAGTTCCACAGACCTATGGAATCAGACATGATGGCAGTCTATCCCAGAGGAATCTCTGTTTTTTGTTTTTTTTTTTAGCTGCGTTGGGTCTTCGTTGCTGCGTGTGGGCTTTCTCTAGTTGTGGCGAGCAGGGACTACTCTTCATTGCGGTGCGTCAGCTTCCCACTGAAATGGCTTCCCTTGTTGCGAAGCATGGGCTCTAGGCATGCGGGCTTCAGCAGTTGTGACATGTGGGCTCAGTAGCTGTGGCTCGCGGGCTCTAGAACGCAGGCTCCGTAGTTGCGGTGCACGGGCTTAGTTGCTCTGCGGCATGTGGGAACTTCCCGGACCAGGTCTCGAACCCGTGTCCCCTGCATTGGAAGGCAGATTCTTAACCACTGTGCCACCAGGGAGATCCCAGAATCTCCATTTTTAATTAGTCCTTTATACCTCCCATCTCAGATGATGTTTCTACATTATGAAATTTGAAAACCACATACTACACGAGTCCTTCTTGACATTAGTAAGGTCTTTTTAGTGGATGGAGAAATTGCTTCTAGTGGGGTTGAGGATCTGTTTCCTATAAAGCCCAGGAATCTCTGTGCTAACCCCTCCCCCACTTACAATTTGTTATTTGAACCCTTCTTTTTTTTTTGAAATTTTTTGTTTTGTTTTGAATTTTATTTTATTTTTTATACAGCAGGTTCTTATTAGTCATCTGTTTTATACACATCAGTGTATACATGTCAATCCCAATCTCCCAATTCATCACACACACACCCCACCACTTTCCCCCCTTGGTATCCATATGCTTTGAACCCTTATTTCTAACTGTTGATTAAACCTCAAGTTCATGCTCTCTGCTGTCCCTACCTTGGCCCCACTTGGTTACTGAACCTTAAGCAGGAGTTGTCCATTACATGCTGGACTCTCTTGCTTATATATCAGTTTTTGGCCTCAGTCTCATCATCACATGATTCTGCGTAGACTTCAGTCTGCCCAACTACACCTTTTGCCCAGACACTGCCAAGGCACTTCCTGGGTTCATTCAGCCTCAATTCTTTGTTGAACACCTTTTATGTAATAGCACTCCTCTAGGTGCTAGCGAACAATATAGTTAAAATCCCTTCTCTCATGTAATTTGTTCTGTAGATTTGGAGATTTGTCTTTCAGCAACTAACTAAATAATACAACTTCAGATAGTGCTAAGTACCAAGAATAAAATAAACTGGGGGAAAAGGGTTTAGAGTTACAGTTGTCAGGGAAGGTCTCTCTGAAAAGGAAATATTTAAACAGAGACCTAAGATGAGGAGAATGTGGTAAAATGAAGTGGCGGAAGAGATGAAATAGTAAGTGCAAAGGCTCTGTGGCAGCAGTGAAGTTATTACTTGAACTTAGAAGTTCAAGTAATAGCAAGGAGGTCACCGTGACTGCATCATAATGGTCAAGGGTCAAAGTGGCAAGAGGTGAGGCTGGAGAGAGAGGGCCAGTGGCTAGATCCTGTAAGACTTTGGAGAACGTGATAAAGAGTTTGGATTTTAAATACTGTTTGTGGCTACTGAGCATGTTTTCATCAGTCCCATCAGGTGTTGCCATCTCACCTGAGGCCAGATAACCCTACAGAAGCTGCATCTCATTCCACAGTCCCCTATAGTGCTCCAAAGAAGGGCAGTCATAGTATGTAAATTGTTTCTATTTCCCATAATTCATACTCAGGAAAAACAGAGAAAAGCTGCTTTTTCCATGTTCTCCATCATACTGACGGCTATTTTTCACTGAACATAATCCTTAAAATCACCAGGAAACGATGTTAAAAATGTTGCCCTCACCCCGAACTGTGCAAGCTTGTGGTTACCATATTTGACCACTAGATGGTGGCTGTATATCAGTACCTAGAAACAATGAGTTTTCTATTTGACAAAAGGTATTAAAGTATAAATTAATGTGTTAAAGACACAAACAAAATATATGTGCATTTAAAATTCCTTTGGTTGAAAAGATCAACAGAAAAAGAAATAGAAAAGGAGTCAGGTCCTGCAGCCTGCTTTTTGTTCAGTTATATTTTTCCTTGGGTGGATTTTCAGCTTCTTTGAGAATGGTCTTGGGACAGGAATACTTATATATGTAAGACAGGAACCCCATGGGTCGTGGCTGTGACTATGGAACAGATTCCTCCTACTCCTCATTCACCCTACTCCTTATTTGGGGTTCTCTGGAATGTTTTCTTCTTGCCCTCTTATATTTTCTCTGGATGATTTCATTCACTCCCATGGCTTCAACTATGAAGTGTTTATGCTAATGATGTTCCAATTAATATCTTCATCAAGTATTCTGTAGACCTCCAGACCTATAATTCCAACTGATTTTAGATAGCAGATAGATGGCTTTCGGTACTTGAAACTTAATAAACTTCAAACCAAACTCATAATCTTTCTTCTTGACTACTTCCTTCCCTTGAAATATTTTTCTTCTTATCTCAGTTAATGGTATTGCAACTTCATCAGTTGTCTCGAAGAAAAATCTCTGAGTTATTGATTTTCACCTACTGCTCACTCTCTGTATTCACTTTGCCTTGAGGTACTGTTGATTTTACCTCTGAAATGTCTTGCAAATGCACTTGTTTCTTTTTATTTTCTCACCTCCATCATGGTTTCCATTCCTGTAATAAATCCTTAACTAAAGTATGTTTCCATTTTGCAGTCCATTGTCCATATATCCTAAGGAAAAATCCTGTCAAAACTTAGATTTGAACTAGTCACTTCCTTGCATGAAATTCTTCTGCTCAGAGAATAAACTCCAAACCCCATATTCTACTATTCAAAGCTTTCAAGTTGTGGCTCCACTGACTTCCCAACCTCTTTCTGGCTCGTCCCAGCCACACAGCCCTGTTGAGTGTTCAGAGTCCTTGGTGGGGCGTGGATTCTCATGTGTCCATGGGAGTGTGTCCCTTTTCACGTGCTTCTTGTCCTAGAACTTCTCTATCCTCCCCTGTGGGCCTCTAATTTCCCATTTTAGTATGCTTGTTGTAAAGCATTATCCCTTCCTTCCATAAAACTCTAAGAAGCAGGAGATTTTCTTGTCAGTGCTCGCATTGTACCAACATCCATTGTACACACATCGATTATAATGTTTGTTTAATGGACTGTACTTATTCATTTATATGTCTGCACCCCACCACTGAACGGAGACTTGCTTTCCAGCAGATAGTGTTCTTTTTCCATCTTTATGTGTCTAGCAACTTGATTAAGTCTTGGAATATCTTAGATGCTCAATAACTCTTGTTTTTTGCGGTACGCCCTCACTGCTGTGGCCTCTCCCGCTGCGGAGCACAGGCTCCAGACGCTCAGGCCCAGCGGCCATGGCTCACGGGCCTAGCTGCTCCGTGGCATGTGGGACCCTCCTGGACCGGGGCATGAACCCATGTCCCCTGCATCGGCAGGCAGACTCTCAACCACTGTGCCACCAGGGAAGCCCACTCCTGTTTTAATGAATGGAAAAATGAACAAATTCTGATATCCTCTGCATCTTCTCCAGAAGGCAGGAAAGGCCTTTCCCTGTTCCTCTTTCTCTTCCAGTTGTGCTTATGAATAATTTCACATGAGAAAGGAAGGAAAAAGGATGTCTGGAGATACTAGCTTCCAGACACAGAAAACAGACCATCCTAGAAAAGGTAATCTTTAGGAAGAGGTGGGGGATGGAGCCATAGCTAGAATCATCAAAACCCAGAATCCCAAAAGGGTCCCCCAGTGCCACACCATTCCATAGTCATAGCCATAATAATCATGACTATTATATAAGCAAGTGATTATTATAAGCAATGGAATTAGGTTCAGATGTTAATTTACAGATTCCCCATGTCTTTTTCTACCCACACTGTTGCTCACTTGTGCTAATATCAGTTCATTAAAAAAGGTGGCTTTTGGGTGAGAGCTAGTTCCATAGTCATAGCCATGACCTGTGGGGTTCCTGTCTTACATATATGAGTATTCCTTGTTACAAGACCATTCTCAAAGAAGCTAAAAATCCTCCCAAGGGAAAATGTAACTGGACAGAAAGCAGGCTGCAGGCTGTGATGCCTCTTCTATTTCTTCTTCTGTTGCTGATCTTTTAAACCAAAGGAATTTTAAATGCACATATATTCTGCTTGTGTTTAATACATTAATTTATTCTCCCTCCCTTACTGCACACGTGATGGTGGCACTGATGGAGGATGAACCTTGTGAACTGGTCAACTAGGAGGTTACCTGAGGCTAAGGTACCTGACTGTATTGTTCACCTCTCTCTTCTCAGTAATTGGTACTCTGGCTGGCATAGAGCAGGTGCCTCATAAGGGATCGAATCCCCACTGTTTATTTTCTTACTGGCAGACTTCAGTCTTTAGTTAATGTGTTATCTAGAACTGTTCATAACTTTGGGGGTAAAAGGTGCAAATATGAGTAACTCTGACGGTATTGAGGTGTCTGTGGAGGAGCTCATAGCCAGACTTTGCTTCATTAGATAATCTGAATGTCTGTGGATAGAAATCTGTGCATTATATACATGCCCTTCGCTTGAAATGTGTGGCTCAGTCTGGATGCTCACTGTGTTTCTTTATTGCTTCACACAGAAGGAACAGAAAAGTAACTTCAAAAGTAAAAAGTTAGGGCTTCCCTGGTGGTGCAGTGGTTGGGAGTCCGTCTGCCGATGCAGGGGACGTGGGTTCGTGCCCCGGTCTGGGAGGATCCCACATGCCGCGGAGCGGCTGGGCCCATGAGCCATGGCCACTGAGCCTGCGCGTCTGGAGCCTGTGCTCTGCAACGGGAGAGGCCACAACAGTGAGAGGACCGCGTACCACAAAAAAAATAATAAAAAAAAAAGTTAGAATTTCTTTCTCTTTTTATGGCCAGAAAAAGTATATATTTCTGTCTCTAGTCCAACAGGTACGTCTGTTTGGTAAGAGGTAATAATAGCCGCACATGGATTTCATTCATATTTAAATTTTATTGAAACAAATTTCAAGCTCTTTAGCGTGGATAGACATTCTTTGTAGGGCTTCTCAGATATTTCTTTAAACATGTGAACCACCTCAAATACCCAAAGATTCCTGCTGTGATGGTGTTATTTTTGGACAGGAAGTTACCTGAACTGTCATCTGTCTCCCTGCTCTTTGTGACTCCTGGGAGGAGGATAGTTACCTTATTCTCTGCCAGCAGTGCCCTTCTAGCTGTCCTTCTTTACAAACTCTATCTCCAAGTGTCAATATAAGAATAATAATTACTTATGTTTGTATATGGCTTTGTATTGTTCCAAGTATTATATACAGTTGTACTCATTTGATCCTCATAACCATAAATTATGAAGTACTATGGATTCACTTTAAAGATGAGAAAACTGAGGCTTAGAGATATTTTTAAGCCGAGTTCATACCAATAACAATATAAGTGATGGAAGTAGGTTCATGTTTCAGTTTTCAGATTCCCCATCTCTTTTTAACCCACACTGTTGCTCACTTTTGCTAATGTCAGTTCATTAGAAAAGGTGGCTTTTGGGTGAGAGCTAGCTTTATTTAGCACATCTGGAAATGGCATCCTAATAACAATATTCCTGCTAATAACCTTTTTTCTTATTCACGGAATAGAGAAGCTCTTATAATTATTAGCCAGTGTCTGCTCTGTACTCCAGGCCCCTGACAATGAGCACATGGGCACGGGTGTACTATTCTTGGGAAGAGCATTAATAATTAGATATTACTTGGGGAAAAGGGCAATACTTCATCAAAAGACAAAGTGCTAGCTTTGATATCTCTCTGTGCAGTTGCTGGAACACTCCTAGTGCTTGCTTCTAATCTGAAGATTACCTGGCAGCTGTGCCCTTTTTCTTGTGAAATATCTGTTCTTATGGGAAACCAGTACCAACACATATTGAGAATTTTTATGTCTTATTAAAGGTTGTTCACTGCTATTTGTAGGATTCTGCAGCACCTACCACATTATTATTATGAAAAAAGTTTTTCAAAATTATAAGGGATTGCACTACGGGGTGACCATCTTTGCCACTGAAAAAGTCTCCTGTGACACTTTTTTATTGCTTTGAAGTGGCTTGGAGTGGGCCTTGCCTCAGAGCTGGTATTTTAAGAGGAAAGCCTTTAATATCACTGTTGCAGTATATTCAGACAAAACTGGGCATGGATCATGTAGCATCAGAAGACTGAGTAATGGGAGGGTCAGTTCACATTTGGGGCAAGAGGAGGGATACATATCTCTGCAGATACTCAAAGCTGTCTGATCCTGCAAAAAACAAAACAACCCCTCCGCCTCAAAACTCCACATTACTGCACAGATTCTGCATACCCCTTGGTGTCCAAACGATTGTTCTCTATATATGTGTCTCTATTTCTGCCCTGCAAACTGGTTCATCTGTACCATTTTTCTAGGTTACATATATATGCATTAATATATATTTGTTTTTCTCTTTCTGACTTACTTCATTCTGTATGACCGTCTCTAGATCCATCCAAGTCTCTACCAATGACCCAATTTTGTTCCTTCGTATGGCTGAATAATATTCCATTGTATATATGTACCACATCTTCTTTATCCATTTGTCTGTTGATGGGCATTTAGGTTACTTCCATGGCCCGGCTGTTGTAAATAGTGCTGCAATGAACATCGGAGTGCAAGTGTCTTTTTGAATTATGGTTTTCTCTGGGTATATGCCCAGTAGTGGGATTGCTGCGTCATATAGTAATTCTATTTTTAGTTTCTTAAGGAAACTCCATACTGTACTCCATAATGGCTGTATCAATTTACATTCCCACCAACAGTGCAAAAGGATTCCCTTTTCTCCACACCCTCTCCAGCATTTGTTGTTTGTAGATTTTCTGATGATGCCCATTCTGACTGGTGTGAGGTGATACCTCATTGTAGTTTTGATTTGCATTTCTCTAATAATTAGGGATGCTGAGCAGCGTTTCACATGCTTCTTGGCCATCTGTATGTCTTCTTTGGAGAAATGTCTATTTAGGGCTTCTGCCCATTTTTGGGTTGGGTTTTTTTTTTTTAATATTGGGATGCAAGAGCTGCTTATATATATATATAATCCTTTGTCCATTGATGTGTTTGCAAATATTTTCTCCCAATCTGAGGGTTGTCTTTTTGTCTTGTTTGTAGTTTCCTTTGCTTTCCAAAAGCTTTTAAGTTTCATTAGGTCCCATTTGTTTATTTTTGTTTTTATTTCCATTACTCTAGGAGGTGGATCAAAAAAGATCTTGCTGTGATTTACGTCAAAGAGTGTTCTTCCTATGTTTTCCTTAAGAGTTTTATAGTGTCTGGTCTTACATTTAGGTCTCTACTCCTAGAGAAAATATCTTGAGTTTATTTTTGTGTATCATGTTAGGGAGTGTTCTAATTTCATTCTTTTCCATGTAGCTGTCCAGTTTTCTCAGCACCATTTATTGAAGAGACTGTCTTTTCTCCATTGTATATCCTTGCTTCCTTTGTCAGAGATTAGTTGACCATAGGTGTGTGGGTTTATCTCGGGGCTTTCTATCCTGTTCCGTTGATCTATATTTCTCTTTTTGTGCCAGTACCATACTGTCTTTACTACTGTAGCTTTGTAGTATAGTCTGAAGTCAGGGAGTCTGATACCTCCAGCTACGTTTTTTCCCTCAAGACTGCTTTGGCTATTTGGGGTCTTTTGTGTCTCCATACAAATTTTAAGATTTTTTGTTCTAGTTCTGTAAAAAATGCCATTGGTAATTTGATAGGGATTGCACTGAATCTGTAGATTGCTTTTGGTAGTGTAGTCATTTTCACAATATTGATTCTTTCAGTCCAAGAACATGGTATATCTCTCCATCTGTTGGAATCATCTTTAATTTCTCTAATCAGTGTCTGACAGTTTTCTGCATACAAGTCTTTTGTCTCCCTAGGTAGATTTATTCCTAGGTATTTTAATCTTTTTGTTGCAGTGGTAAATGGAAGTGTTTCCTTAATTTCTCTTTCAGATTTTTCATCGTTAGTGTATAGAAATGCAAGATATTTCTGTGCATTACTTTTGTGTCTTGAAACTTTACCAAATTCATTGATTAGCTCTAGTAGTTTTCTGGTGGTATCTTAGGATTCTCTATGTATAGTATCATGTCATCTGCAAACAGTGACAGTTTTACTTCTTCTTTACCATTTTGTATTCCTTTTATTTCTTTTTCTTGTCTGATTGCCATGGCTAGGACTTCCAAAACTATGTTGAATAATAGTGGTGAGAGAGTTGGCATCCTTGTCTTATTCCTGATCTTAGAGGAAATGCTTTCAGTTTTTCACCATTGAGAACAATGTTTGCTGTGGGTTTGTCGTATATGGCCTTTATTATGTTGGGGTAGCTTCCCTTTATGCCCACTTTCTGGAGAGTTTTTATCATAAATGGGTGTTGACTTTTGTCAGAAGCTTTTTCTGCATCTATTGAGATGATCATATGGTTTTTCTTCTTTAAGTTGTTAATATGGTTTATCACATTGATTGATTTATGTATATTGAAGAATCCTTGCATCCCTGGGATAAATCCGACTTGATCATGGTGTATGATCCTTTTAATGTATTGTTGGATTCTGTTTGCTAGTATTTTGTTGAGGATTTTTGCACCTATATTCGTCAGTGATATTGGTGTGTAATTTTCTTTTTTTGTAGTATCTTTGTCTGGTTTTGGTATCAAGGTGATGAAGGCCTCACAGAATGAGTTTGTAAGTGTTCCTTACTCTGCAGTTGCTTGGAAGAGTTTGAGAAGGATGGGTGTTAGCTCTTGTCTAAATGTTTGATAGAATTTACCTTTGAAGCCATCTGGTCCTGGACTTTTGTTTGTTGGAAGATTTTTTAATCACAGTTTCAATTTCATTCCTTGTGATTGGTCTGTTCATATTTTCTGTTTCTTCCTGGTTCAGTCTTGGAAGGTTATACCTTTCTAAGAATTTGTCCACTACTTCCAGGTTGTCCATTTAATTGGCATAGTGTTGCTTGTAGTAGTCTCTTAGGATGCTTTGTATTTCTGCCGTGTCTGTTGTAACTTCTCCTTTTCCATTTCTAATTTTATTGATTTGAGTCCTCTCCCTCTTTTTCTTCATGAGTCTGGCTAATGGTTCATCAATTTTGTTTATCGTCTCAAAGAACCAGCTTTTAATGTTATTGATCTTTGCTATTATTGTTTTTTGTTTCTATTTCATTTATTTCTGCTCTGATTTTTATGATTTCTTTCCTTCTGCTAACTTTGGATTTTGTTTGTTCTTCTTTCTCTAGTTCCTTTAGGTATAAGGTTAGGTTGTTTATTTGCAATTTTTCTTGCTTCTTTTTTTTTTTGCGGTACGCGGGCCCCTCACTTTTGTGGCCTCGCCCGTTGCGGAGCACAGGCTCCGGACGCGCAGGCTCAGCAGCCATGGCTCACGGGCCTAGCCGCTCCGTGGCATGTGGGATCTTCCCGGACCGGGGCACGAACCCGTGTCCCCTGCATCGGCAGGCGGACTCTCAACCACTGCGCCACCAGGGAAGCCCTTTCTTGCTTCTTGAGGTAGACTTGTATTGCTGTAAACTTCCCTCTTATTCTCCACACCCTCTCCAGCATTTATTGTTTCTAGATTTTTTGATGATGGCCATTCTGACTGGTGTGAGATGATATCTCATTGTAGTTTTGATTTGCATTTCTCTAATGATTAATGATGTTGAGCATTCTTTCATGTATTTGTTGGCAGTCTGTATATCTTCTTTGGAGAAATGTGTATTTAGGTCTTCTGCCCATTTTTGGATTGGGTTGTTTGTTTTTTTGCTATTGAGCTGCATGAGCTGCTTATAAATTTTGGAGATTAATCCTTTGTCAGTTGCTTCATTTGCAAATATTTTTCCCATTCTGAGGGTTGTCTTTTGGTCTTGTTTATGGTTTCCTTTGCTGTGCAAAAGCTTTGAAGTTTCATTAGGTCCCATTTGTTTATTTTTGTTTTTATTTCCATTTCTTTAGGAGGTGGGTCAAAAAGGATCTTGCTGTGATTTATGTCATGGAGTGTTCTGCCTCTGTTTTCCTCTAAGAGTTTGATAGTTTCTGGCCTTACATTTAGGTCTTTAATCCATTTTGAGCTTATTTTTGTGTATGGTGTTAGGGAGTGATCTAATCTCATACTTTTACATGTCCCTGTCCAGTTTTCCCAGCACCACTTATTGAAGAGGCTGTCCTTTCTCCACTGTACATTCCTGCCTCCTTTATCAAAGATAAGGTGACCATATGTGTGTGGGTTTATCTCTGGGCTTTCTATCCTGTTCCATTGATCTATCTTTCTGTTTTTATGCCAGTACCATACTGTCTTGATTACTGTAGCTTTGTAGTAGAGTCTGAAATCAGGGAGCCTGATTCCTCCAGCTCTGTTTTTCGTTCTCAAGATTGCTTTGACTATTTGGGGTCTTTTGTGTTTCCATACAAATTGTGAAATTTTCTGTTCTAGTTCTGTGAAAGATGCCAGTGGTAGTTTGATAGGGATTGCACTGAATCTGTAGATTGCTTTGGGAAACAGTCTTGCACTGCTGGTGGGAATGTGAATTGTTATAGCCACTATGGAGAACAGTATGGAGGTTCCTTAAAAAACTACAAATAAAACTACTATATGACCCAGCAATCCCACTACTGGACATATACCCTGAGAAAACCATAATTCAAAAGGAGTCTTGTACCAAAATGTTCATTGCAGCTCTATTTACAACAGCCCAGAGATGGAAACAACCTAAGTGTCCAACATCGGATGAATGGATAAATTAGATGTGGCACATATATACAATGGAATATTACTCAGCCATAAAAAGAAACGAAATTGAGCTATTTGTAATGAGGTGGATAGACCTAGAGTCTGTCATACAGAGTGAAGTAAGTCAGAAAGAGAAAGACAAATACTGTATGCTAGCACATATAT